>NW_026988472.1:30000000-31298750 GCF_030222135.1 Aotus nancymaae
GAAGGTCATGGCTTCCTGTTTGCCTTCCATCATGATTGTAAGTTTCCTGAGGCCTCTGTAGCCATGTGGAACTGTGAGTCAATTAAACGTCTTACCTTTATAAACTACCCAGTCTTGGGCATGTCTTTATAGCAGTGTGAGAATGTCCGGACTAATACCTGCCTTCTTTCAGTTTTCACGCAAATGTTAATTTTTTTCAGTCAGAGGCCCTCTTTATCTTACTGAGAATTGTATCTCATACATGCATACTTCCTACTGCCCTTCTGTGTTTTTATTTTTCTATATACCAGCTTTAATATTCTATCACCTTTTCCTCCACTGAACTGTAAACTCCATCAAGGTAGAGGTTTTTACAATTGTTCTTTAAATATGAAATAAATTGTTGTGATTTCAAGAATTAGTATAAACGTATGTAAATGACTACTTAATATAAGTACATGTTTTGGTAGTTATTAAAGAAATACAAATTCATTTAAAATGTCCTAATTCAGAAATATATAACATAGAGAGTTGAACCTGTTCTGAATCTCTCACCCTTCCATTCCCACCCCAATTGCACGAAAATCATTGTTAAATATTTGGTGGATTTTCTTCTGTATCTATTTACACAGAAAAGAATCATACTGGCCCGGGCACGGTGGCTCACGCCTATAATCCCAGCACTTTGGGAGGCCGAGGCGGGTGGATCACGAGATCGAGACCATCCTGGTCAACAAGGTGAAACCCTGTCGCTACTAAAAATACAAAAATTAGCTGGGCACAGTGGCGCACGCCTGTAGCACCAGCTACTCGGGAGGCTGAGTCAGGAGAATTGCTTGAACCCAGGAAGCGGGGGTTGCAGTGAGCCAAGATCGTGCCATTGCACTCCAGCCTGGGTAACAAGAGCGAACCTCCGTCTCAAAAAAAAAAAAAGAATCATACTGTGATTCATTTTGTTCTCTTTATGGTAAATCCCCTGGCAAAAGGGTAAACTTTTTTCAGCATTCACTTATTTTATTTTTATTATAAATAATACATTCACAAATTTACTGAGATGAAGGTCCACAGCAAATATATGATACTTTTTGAATATCCTTTTAACTAGATGCACTTATTTTTCATTACTGTCTAAGAAATGTGATCCACAAATCTGAAAATAAGTATATACAATACTTTAAAATTACAAATTAAGCCGGGCGCAGTGGCTCATGCCTGTAATCCCAGCACTTTGGGAGGCAGAGGCGGGTGGATCACAAGGTCAAGAGATCGAGACCATCCTGGTCAACATGGTGAAACCCTGTCTCTACTAAAAATACAAAAAATTAGCTGGGCATGGTGGCGCATGCCTGTAATCCCAGCTACTCAGGAGGCTGAGGCAGGAGAATTGCCTGAACCCAGGAGGCGGAGGTTGCGGTGAGCCGAGATCGCGCCATTGCCCTCCAGCCTTGGTAACAAGAGTGAAACTCCGTCTCAAAAAAAAAAAAAAAAAAAAAAAAAAAAATTACAGATTAGTAGTGATAATAATGCATAGAAAATGATGCTTTTTTACTGAATTTTAAAGATCAAGCAAAATCTACTGCATTTTTTAATAATAAATAAAATGTGTTTATCTTAGAGATTATGGAATAAAAATGTAATGGGAAAAATTATCTGAAACTAAATATAAGAAAAAACATAAACTTCAAAGAAGTAACAGATACTTCAAAGCAAATCAAAAGAGAATCTTAAGGCAACATACCATAAAAGCCTCTCTCAAATTATTGAATTCCTTAGAACAACTTTAATTCTCTAAGTTACAACATATGATTTTACTTAAATGGTAACTATTAAAATTGTTATTTGAACGCATACATACATGTTGAAATATTATGGAAAACTTTTGACATTTCTCTACTGCATATGTTTGTTTTACACTTTTTTCTCTATTGGTCTTCCAAATTTAATGCAATAGAATAACTCATTGGGTTTAAATCTTGTATTCTTTCAACCATTAAGATAATTTAATTTGGTGATAAAATGTTAATTAAAAGGAATCATGAATTTGTAGAAATTGTAGGGCTTGAAGGATCTTTATAGATATAACAAATGCCCCCATTTTATGAACAAGGAAACTGCGGCTAAGAGGTATAACCTACTAACAACATAGAAATTTAAAATGTGACTTTTTTTATGTTAATGTTTAAATTATTACTCATTTCTAACCTTAAGAATGTGATGATAATAATAATCTATTGAGACAGATATTAAGCTATGGCCTGTCAGATTCACAACCACTTTCTCCACTTTGCTCAGTGACACTATGGCTGACACTCAGGCTTGAAGGTCATATAAGTACCCACTGTGAGAAATATGCTTACAATGAATAGCAGTTGTTTTGAGCTCTACAAAGTATTTCATTATATATACCATTCCAACTAAGAATGCTAGAAATTTTAATCTGGATATTCAGACCAATTTTATATATTCTTTCCATCTCCTCCACTTATGGTATGGCCTTGAGCTTCCATGTTCTTCTCAAGATTCAGTTCATAATTCTTCATTCATGATTAAACAATTTAATTTTTATAAATCTCCTAGAGTAGTGCTTGGTTACTGTACCATATTAATGGTACAGTAAACAGCTATTATTGTTTCTATGAGGATGATGATGCTTGAATTTAATAGCAAGATAGGAAATTCTAATATTTTGGATCTTCAATAGGAGTCTGTAGCAAATAACTATAACTGGAGGTCTATTTTATAATAGAGAAAGAAGGAAGACTATGGGTAACACATATATTGTACACATATACACATAAATAATATATATGGTTATATATCACATACATATATACACATGTGATTTTATTCATTAGTTTATATTTTAACTTTTTTCATAATTTAAATACAATTATTTAGAAAAACCACACAGAAGTGTCTTAAAATACACATATGTATGCATTATATGAATATGTTATGTAATATTTTACCCATAGAACATGTGCATATAGGTAACTCATAATAAATTCCAATGTTAAGATATTTGGTTAGTTGTCGATTGTCTTACCTAGTCCTGATAACATAATCTAGTATATCATGTATAATCAGAAGTTACTTTATTTGGCTAAGCTATTGTTTCTTTTTAGGAGCAGGAAAAGAAATGTAAGCTTAGAAAACAAAGGAAGGACAGGAATTTTATCTACATCTTCTTAAACACTACATGCAAAAGGAAGAAATGTCTTGTAGATATGTGGTAGATGCCAATGACACCCTGCTTGTATCAAAAATATGTGACTGGGCCGGGCATGGTGACTTATACCTGTAATCAAAAAAAAGAAAAAAAAAAAAAGGAAAGAAAATATATGACTGAAGCTTACCCTGCTACTTTGGGAGGCCAAGGCAGGAGAATCACTTGAGATCACGAGTTTGAGACCAGCCTAGCCAAAATGGCGAAACCTCATCTCTACTAAAAATACAAAAGTTAGCAGAGCATGGTGACAAGTGACTGTAATCTCAACTACTCGGGAGACTGAGGCAGGAGAATCACTTGGACTTAGGAGGCGGTTGCAGTGAGCCGAGATCATGCCACTACACTCCAGTCTGGGTGACAGAGCAAGACTCTGTCTCAAAAACAACAAAAAAAGAAAGAAAGGAAAGAAAGGAAGGAAAGAAAGGCAAGAAGGAAAGAAAAAATATGTGACTGAAGCTTACCTTGCTACTTGTATTTTACCTAAAGAAGAGGTCTTGCTAAAGGTTAAGCCAGCAGCCCCCAACCTCTTTGGCACCAGGGATCAGTATCATGGAAGACAATTTTTCCACAGATGGTGGGGAGGAGGGCAGAAGGAGGGTTTTAGGATGAAACTGTTTCACCTCAGATTATCAGGCATTAGATTCTCATCAGAAGTGCACAACCTAGATCCCTCACTCCCTGGCATGCACAATTCACAATAGGATTCTTGCTCCTATGAGAATCTAATGCCACTGCTGATCTGATAGGAGGCAGAGCTCAGGCAGTAATGCTCGCTCAGCCACTGCACACCTTTGCTGTGCGGCCCAGTCCCTAACAGGCCACATACTGGTAAGGGTCTGTAGTCTGAGGTTTGGGGACTCCTCAGTTAAGCCATGAGTAATAAAAAAGCACTTCCTGTCCTCATTTTTTCCCTTGATTTTAAAGAGTAGATAAAACATAGACTGAGTTATAGAAAGTACTTGTTGAAAATGATACAGAAAAGATAGTAGTAGAAAGTTTTATTTACCAGAAAGTCTACATAAGGATATCTCACAACAAAAAATCAGTTAGAATGAGAAAACTGCTATTACCTAGAACTTTCTTGAACTCTGAGGGAAACTCATAGGTTGACAGTGAGGTATGAAAATTCTGGCTTCCCTAGAAAGTAGGAAACAGCAGAAGTTCCAATGACAACTTCTAGCAAGAAGATAGAGTGTCGTGATGTGATAAAATGGAGGAGGAGGGCATGGTGGCATGCACCTGTGGTCCCAGCTACTTGGGAAGCTGAGGTAGGAAGATGGCTTGAGCCAGGGAGGTGGAGGTTGCAGTGAGCCAAGATCATGCCACTGCACTCCAGCCTGGGCAACATAACCAGACTGTCAAAAAAAAAAAAAAGTGGCTTAATCTAGGCAATGAACAAATATTAATGGGAGGAAGCCAGAAAGATAATTTTTGTGGCTGACGTGAATATAAAACTTTGGGAAGGTCTTACAGAGGATTTCTGGAGAAATTTGTGCATGTCATGGCATAATCTAGGAAAAAGTATACCTTATTATTTAAGATCATTAGATATGGATTTAAAAAATGTTATTCTCTATAGAGTTGGAGTCACATAGCCATTATTTCTGGGTTATGTAAAAACTAACCCAAATTACTTAAAGAGTTAGATGAAGGAAATTCCTGAAAGCTGAAGTCAACTTGGAAAGCTTCACAAAGGTGACCTTTGATCTACAGAAGAAAGGCTGAGTAATATTTGAGCAAGTGAGGATAGAAATTGCTCTCCTACTCATTGGAAATACTGCAAATGAAAACAAGTTTTATGTGATGAATTTGTGTGAATTATTATACTTCAAACTTTCATGAATGTAGTGATATAAAATATGAGACAAAAAAGTTAGTTTCTGCCATCTCTTAGAAAGCCTTGAATTTCAGCCATCAGAATTTCAGATGGTGGGCAAGAGACTCTCACAACAAAGACTATTCTTTAGAAATGGGGTCTAATGGCAATATGCAGAAAAGAAAAGCAGAAATAAAGAGATTGTATAGCACAGACAACAATACCAGCAAGAAAAATTAAACGTCCAAATATGAAGTGAAAAGCAAAATGAAAAGTTTAAAATATTTTTAACATAACTGCTATCTAAATATTGAAAATAATATGATATTACCCAAATTTCAAATGGCATGATGTTTCCTAATTGAAAAATAGTAATGGTGAAAAAAGAGTTAAATTTAATATTATTAAAACTATCATTGTATTATTTGTTTTCACCTAAGCATTGTAATTATATGGTATAAAAGAGTTGATGTATGATAAACAGTGCCTAAGAAATGGCTCTATGTTAGTGTTTGCCTTAAGCACATAAATCTTCATTCTACTTTTTTCTTTCATTTGCATGCAACCATGAAGCTTTCTGATATAAGCTATGGTCCATTGTTTTGTTACTATAATTCCAATATTAGATGTTCAATAGATGATGAGTGAATAAATGGATAAACCCTACCAGCTGTTAATCATTAAATGTATTTTGATAATTTGTAATAACAAGGTTTATAAAATTAGAAGGAGGTAGAATATAACCAATAGAGATGGCAGAGTGATAAGGACTGAGGCTGCTAGCTTTGGAGACAGAGGAAAGAGTGAAGCACAAACCAAGGAATGCAGGTGGCCACTAGAAACTGCAGAAGGTAAGGAAGCAAATTCCCCTGGAGCCTGCAAAAGGAACTCAGCCCTCTGTCACCTTGATTTTAACACACTGAGACCCAGTTTGGACTATGGATCTCCAGAACTGTAAGAAGAAATTTGTGTTGTTTCAAGTCACTCAATTTGTGGTATTTTGTTATAGCAGCAATGGGAAACTAATATAGATTTTGGTACCTGGAAGGGGGATGCTGATGTAACGAATACCTAAAAATGAGCAACTAGACAGTGTGTAGAGGTTAGAATTCAAGGAGCATACTAGAAAAGGTTTTTTGTTTTTTTATCATTTGATCCTTTTAAAACATTGTCAATTATGTCATTCTAGTTTTATTATTGGTTATTCTAAATAAACATAATTTTAATGTTAGAAAAAACATTTTCTCTCTCCTAACAAACTGGTATTTTAAGATTTTTATAAATTAAAAACAGGCTAATATATTATGTTTTTATGATGTGTGCTGGAAAGCTCATAGTTAAATTTTTATTCAGCAAGAGTAAGCATCTTAGCCTTGATTTTTGTAGAAAAACTCTGTTCTCTTTCCATTAGAGGGCTCTTGTTTTATTCTTAATTTAATGGCCCTATTATCCTTGGTCATTTATATGTAAATCACAGAAAATCTTTTCTGGAAGTAGGAAGGCGGAGAAGGAGAGGAAAACTAACAGATTCAGCACCTACATTTTGTTCCAGAAACAAAATGATTAAAATGTCTTTGCAGAACAGCTATTATTCCTCAGTCTATAAATTAGAAAGTCTCCACAAAGGCTCAGTACCTTACCCGTGACTGCCCACTCAGTAGTCTGCACTACGACTGCCTGTGTTCCAATGGGAGTCCTTAGTGAAGTCACACAATTTGTGTTGCTAAATATGAAACACAAGTTTAGCTGGTAATCAAGGAAAAAAAATTTTCCCCCTTCTCTGTCCGGAATTGGTCAGTAACAGTCATTTGGAGAATTCCTGACTCCTACTAATTACCGTGCCTTGAAAAATTTTCAATTTAAAGTAAAAGATGCCCAGACTTCTCTGAAATTAGACAGAAGGTCAATTGTAAATCCGTAGAAAAGTCTTCAGTTTCTAGCCAGCTCACAACTCTATTCTCTGAGCTGCCACCATCCCACCTGAGCCCTCTACAAGCCAGACCCCTAGCCACAGCTGATAGAACTAAGAACTGAACACCTAAGAGCTGATAGGTCTAAGGTAGCCAACTGGCTAATCTATGCTGGAAACTCAGGCTTAGCAATGCCATTTTGCAACTCCTAAGTTTATGGCTTGACCTAATTGGATGTGATCTTGGAAGCAGTATAGAGGTTACAGTCTCCCACATACAGTGAGCAGTAAAGCCAGTCTTCAAAGAGATGAAAATAAAACAGATGCACAGTTAGAATGCACTTGTAATTCTTTGTTTAGTACATCTATTTCCTTGCTATTCAAAATGTTCCAGGATTGGCCAGGCACGGTTCATGCTTGCAATCCCAGCACATTGGGAGGCCAAGGAAGGCAGCTCACTTGAGCCCAGGAGTTCAAGAGCAGCCCAGTCAGCATTGTAAAACCCTATCTCTATTAAAAAAATACAAAAATTAGCCAGGTGATATGGTTAGGTTTTACATCTCCCACCCAAATATCATATTGAATTATAATCCTCTCATGTCAAGGAAGAGCCCAGGTGGAGGTAATTGTATCATTGGGGCTGTTTCCCCCACGCTGTTTTCTTGACAGTGAGTGAGTTCTCATGAGATCTGATGGTTTTGTAAGTGTTTGGTAGTTTCTCCTGCATTCACTCTCCTTCCTGCCATCTTGTAAAGAAGGTACCTGCTTCCCTTTTGCCTTCCACTATCATTGTAACTTTCCTGAAGCCTCCCCAGCCATGCCGAACTGTGAGTCAATTAAATATTTTTCCTTTGTAAATTACCCAGTCTCAGCCAGTTCTTTATAGCAGTGTGAAAATGGACTAATATACCAGGCATGATGGAGCATGCCTATAGTCCTAGCTACTCTGGAGGCTGAGATGGGAGGATCTCCTGAGCCCAGGAGGTCCAGTCTGTAGTGAGCCATGATCACACCGCTGCATTCTAGCATGCATAACAGTCTCAGGGGGAAAAAAAAAAAAGGTAGACTCTCAGGTCCCACTACTATACCAAAATTTGCGTTTTAACAAGAACCTCTGGTGATTCTTATTAACATTGAAGTTTGAAGAGCACTAGTCTTTTCTATTAGATTATAAAAATAGATATTTTTGGAAACGAGTTTATAACGTCGGGAAAAATCCACACCAAGACAATGGATTACTCAGCAAGGCTAGTTCTACTTCCTGCAGGAAGGGTGCAACTCACTGGCAGTCTTGCCATGAGAGTACACCTGAACAAGGAGACATGGACATTTATAACTTTCATAACCTGACCTAACTGCCCTACTGTTGTGTCCAGTTTCCATTGGAAATTTTCTAAAGAAATAAAGGGAGAGGAGAAGAAAGGAAAAGAGGAAGTAACTTGAGGAATGCTTAGAGAAGCAATAACATTTTCAAATAAGGAAGGGGAATAAGCTTTGACCTAAGACTTGTCTGGGCTTGTCCAGGCATGTGAGGGCAAATATCTAGGTTAAAGTGTAAGAACTAAGAACACAGGATGCACTTATTTCTTTATTATGATGCTAACAGCTACTTTAAGATTATCAGCAAAAGCTTTAAAGTAAATTAACTTTTGAAAAAACTATTATTTATTTGTAATAAACTAAGAGGAAAGCTTTGAAGAG
Source organism: Aotus nancymaae (assembly GCF_030222135.1). NCBI lineage: Eukaryota > Metazoa > Chordata > Mammalia > Primates > Aotidae > Aotus > Aotus nancymaae. Next base: position 30,008,635 of record NW_026988472.1, read on the forward strand.
GAACCTTTTATTTATTCTTATTTCCTACAGGTATCAAGCTAGAGAAACTGAATACCCACATGTAAAATAATGAAATGGGCTAGGCACAGTAGTTCATGCCAGTAATCCCAACACACAGGGAGGCAGAGGCAGTAGGATTTCTTGAGCCCAGGAGTTTGAGATCAGCCTGGGCAACATAGCAATACCCTGCTCTCCACAAAAAGGGGAAAAGAAAGAAGTTTGAAGAATGAAATTGGACTCCATCTTCTCACCACACACAAACATTACCGCAAAATAAATCATAGACCTCAATGTAAGAGCTAAATCTATAAAACTCTTAGAAGAAAATATAGGAGAAATTTCTGTGATCTTAAGTTAGGCAGCCTTACTAGTTATACACTTAAAACAAAAAAGACAAAAAATAGATATATTAGAGGTTATCAAATTTGAAAAATCTTATGTTTCAAAGGACACTGTCCAGATAATGAAAAGGGAACCCACGGAATGAGAAAAAACACTTTAAAACATATGTATAAGGGACTTGTATCCAGAATATATAAAGAACCCTTACAATTCAATAACACAGAAAACCCAATTTAAAAATTACCAAAGGATATGAAGAGTTATATCTCCACAGAAGATATATAAATATCCAATAAATATATGAAAATATGTTCTGTATCATTAGTCAGAGAAATAGAAATTAAAACTATGATATTTTATTTCATACATACTAGGATGGCCGTAATGAAAAAAACCAATAACAAGTATTGGTAAGGATGTGGAGGAACTGGCATCCTCAGATACTATTAGTTGGAGTGAAAACTGATACAGCTGTTTTGGTAAATCTGGTTCCTCAGTACTTTAAACACAGACCACCAATATCTCCACACAAAACTTGCACATGAATGTTCATAGCAGCATTATTCATAATAACAAGAAGTGGAAATAACCCAAATGTCCATCGGCTGATGAAAGGATAAATAAAATGTGCTCTGTCCATACAGTGATATTATTCTGCAAAAAAGGAAGAAGTACTTTGGATTATAGTGTGTTAAGTGAAGTAGGCCAGTCATGAAATACCACATATTATATGATTCCATTCACATGAAATATCCAAAACAGGCAGATCCATAGCAACAGACGAGTAGTGGTTGCTAGTGGCAGGGGAAAGGGGGATAGGGACTGACTGTTATTGGAGTAATGAAAATGTTCTAAGTGTTTGTAGTGATGCTTGCACAACGGTTTTTACTAGAAATCATCAAATTATACAATTTAAATGGGTCAACTGCATGGTTTGTGAATTATATATTATTAATTTTTAAGTCAAGTCTGTATTATACATAGTTCCAGTGCCTGGATTAGACACACGGTCTTTAATGAACACCTGTTAAACAGACACATGACCGACTGATTTAATTAACTAAACCAAGAGACCAAGTAATCTCAGAGACTACATTGATCGTTCTACCTGACTTCCTGACAACATGCCTATCCTACATTCTATATTCTCTCCTTTGTGAATCCTGCCTGCATTTGCTAACTTTGTATTCTACAAGGTAACTCTATAACTAGCAGAATGATAAATTTTCATTAAACACTTTTGAATTGGTTATGTATACATGCCACCAAAAACTACTTAACCCAGACAAATACCACACCCTTAATGAATACTATTTGCAGAGCAGCGATTCTGTATTTCACGAAGGAGTATTATCTGTCACAAACATCTTCATCTGTCTTCATACATTATTAACCACAAAGTGAAATACTGTCATTCATTCATGAAAGAGCTACTAGTGGTTTCTATGAGGGCACAGTAATTATTTGTTGCTTAATTGTCAGACAAGAGTTCTTGGTCTTATACTGATAGGAACAATTTTCACCTTAACTAATATCTCCTGTGAGAGACTTCATTATAAAATAACTAAAATGGTTATGTAGAAAGCAACAAATGGTTTATTAATTATTTAGCCACAATCCAATAACATTTTTGACACCAGTTAAATGTAATGTCAAATAACGGTATTGTTCAAAATGATTAAGCTAATTGAAAAACTTATCTGATACAGCAAGCCCATAATATAATGAGAAAAAAAACCAAAAGTTTTCCAATAGAAAATTAAGCAAATAATAACACAAACTGTTGTCTATAAGTCTCCTTGGTACTTTGAAAATTTGAGAAATTTAAATACAATGAATTGCTTTCCAAAAATAAATGTAAGATATCAAGTAAAATAAATTGTTCTATACTGAAAATTAATCATGTCTCTTTTGAAACTCAAACACACTTCAATATTGACCAGAAAATTCAACTACAAATATTTTATAAGGGAAGTAGGGGTAATTAACAGCTCTGAAGTCAAAACACACTATTAATGCCAAAACATATTCTAAAAAATGCCTAAGCTTTTCAAGTCATACTCATTTCAACACTGTGGGCAAATGTTCACATGCCAAAGAAATTAAATGTGCTAAGTGACATTTAAGCTAAGGTGCTTGTTCCAAACTGAGGGAAGATTTCATGGCCTTTAAAGACATTCTTTTATCTATGTTCCCTCATCAGTTACTATTAAAGCTTAACAACCCAACAAAGCAAACAAAAAAGGCAAGTTCTCTTAAAGCACCTATCAGAGTTTACAGAGATTAGGAGGAAAAAAAACGCCCACATTTAAATTCAAGTGCTATGGCATTGAAACTGGATTCCTAATATAATCTGTCCTATTTAAGAAAATATAGAGGATTTATAACAGTGGGAAAGTAGCATAATAGATGCTGACAAAAGGCTTCTTTCAGTGAGAAAGTGTCTAGCCTACGAAAAAAAAGGAGTCACATGTCACCAGATATTGTAAATTTGCTTCCTTACAATGCCTCCTTTAGAAAGGTGAACAAAGAGCGTGAATCTATTACGCAAGGTAGGAGAAACTGAAGCCAAGTACGAAAGCCCTAAAGAAGTTATTACAATTTTTCTGGAGATGGTTTCTCCCTTAGGTGGCCTGCTTAATAACTTGAAAGATGTTGGAGAGAAGAGATGAGTGAAAAAATATATCTTCAGAAAAAGAAAAAAGAAAGATAAGTGCTTCATTCCAAACAGTACGAACTTCTGAATTTCTAGCCCAGCCATGCAAATTCACATGGAACTGTTTCACTTGCAATTTTAACAATTTCTTCATGTAGATGATACTGTGCCAAAAATCCTATTTTAGTGTTAATAACTTTTATCATTATTATAAATTCTCGTCTTCCTCTCACCAAATCATATTTATCCCAAGCTTGTAGATATGGAATCTTTAATATATATTCTCATTTGAATATAGGTTTGCCTTATGATCTAAGAAATGTTAGAGATTGCAATAATATGCTCTTTATGCAAATGCAAAGTCAAATATATAGTCTAATATCCATAGGCAAGAAAAAATAATTAAATCCTAATAATATATTCTTAGTAGTAGAGTACTAATAGTATCTTAAAATATTATAGTATATCATCTTACTAAATCCAGGAACACCAAAATAGGAAAATTCAGACATAAGTTTTTTCTATAAAGTGAAAAATACTAAAGTTAATAGAAATAACTTACCTTTTTAAACCTAAGAGTCTTAATGTAAATATAGTATTAAAAATGCACTCTGCCTGCAGAGTTTTGGCCTCTTATAAAATACACTGCATTTGTGAAATGGTAAATAAAATGGAGATTCTTTGGGAAATAGGTAATAAAAGGGCTGTATTTGGTAACACTTGTTAGTTCTGATTTCAATCATATCATAATGACCACCACTTAAAATTCATGTCTTAAAAAACAGGAAAACGAAGTTCTAGTGAAATTGTTATACAACAGAAATATTTAATGTTATATTAGCATGAAAACATCAAGAAGCATTTTATACAAAACTGAAAAAATATCCTGCAGACTTGACTAATATTGATTTAAAAGGATTTTTGTTTTGAATAATTGATAGCATACATAGATGTCCTTGACTCAGATCTGTGATATCTCCAGAACTCCTGCTTCCAATATTATTTCTCCCATTTATGATGAAACATGGTGGAAATGGTAAATTAAACTGCCACTCACTTTGGCAATTTAATGTGCATTGTCTTTCATGTTTTTTGCCCTCTATGTGGCATACCAATCAGAAGTAATTAGTAGCAAATACTCCTGAAGTATTTAGTTTTTCTACCTGCTAACGCAAAGGTGGAGTGAGGGCCACATGGCCAGAAATTGTTTCTGTGTTGAGGTGCTAACTGCCTAATTAATGAACTCTTGTGAGGTATCAACATTTACTTGTTTTTATGGCTTTTTTTTTTTTTTTTACTACTATGTGGCCTATTAAGACAAAAAAACTCATTAGATAGCGTCCTTAGGCACATCAAACCAAATCACTTCATCATGATTGAATCCAAAATCTTACTAGCAATTCCCAGCCTAATTTGCAAGTTTTCTGCCTCAAGTCACTAATCAATACTGATACTCTTAGGTTTCCTACATAACATATTACCTCCAAATAAGGTAGAATTGCTATAAATAGCACCTGACTATTGAATCAGTGCATTATTTTTTAATTATTCATACACAGGCAATAAAGAAGCTGATTTATGTTCATATTAAATATGAAATTTTTTCATTGCCAGTTGATTTAAAACTTTAGTTTAAACTTTATTAAACTTTAGTTTAATAAATCTGCAAGTAATCATAATAATTAGAATATTGTCCAACTTAGTTTTTTTACCACATTCTTTTCCGGGCAGGCAACCATTTGATAATGTAGACTAAACAGTGAAATATTATATATCACTGATCAAGAATGAACTAGAGCTACACATACCAACTGAAATGAATTTCACAAGTACAATGAGCAAAACAAAAGTGTGTTTCAGAACACATATTTTATCACACCATTTATGAAAAGTTAAAGACTGTAAAACAATACTATATATTGTTTGGGGATAGACACCCATATTTTAAAAAAAATAACAAATGCATAGGATGATTGTCACCATATTCAGAATGGTAAATATATCTGGAGGACAGGAGAGATGATCAGGGAAGGGAGGGAACAGACAAAGAGGAGGGGATTTCACTGCTTTGGCAATGTTTTATTACTTAAGCTAGACGGTGAGCACACATGTGCTTAGGTATGCCCTAAATATTACATAATAAATTATTTATGTATTTATAAATTTTTAACTTATAAAGAACAAAAACTTATTTCTTACAGTTCAGGAGGTTAGAAAGTCAAAGATAAAGGTGCTGGCATTTTGATGTCAGGTGAGGCCTTCTTACTCTGTCTTCTGGAGGGAAGGGATGCTGAGTTCTCACATGGTGGAAGGTAAAGAGCAAGATAGTTGAACACTGAGTGAAACCTCTTTAATAAGAACCTTAATCTCATTTATGCAGGAGGAGCCTGCATGGCCTAATCATTAAAGGCTCCACCTCTCAATACAATCACATTGGCAACACCTGAATGTGTGGAGGAGCCACTCAAACCTCTTTAATAAGGGCCTTAATCTCATTTACACAGGAGGAGCCTTCATGGCCTAATCATTATTTAAGGCTCCACCTCTCAATACAATCACTTTGGCAACACCTGAATGTGTGGTGGAGCCATTCAAACCAAAGTAAAACCCTAGAGATATATGTGATTTCTGACACTAGTAGGTAACTCTTGTCAGAGATGTGAATGTTAAATCAATGATTAATATTTTACCTAAAGTTAATAATTTATTTTACTCTGTAATTTCCTAAAAGATAGTTTTGCATCATTTCCTTGGCCCATGAGCTTTGTTATTCAAATAATAGATTGTTTTGATTTTTTCATGCATGCACTTAGAATGTTTTGACTATAAGATTATCTTATGCCATTTCTGTGGAGATTTAAGTATTAAAACAAACATAAACACATCATAATAGCTTGTTATAGAATCTGTGTGGTCAAATGCATAATAAATTATTTAAAACTTAATTCAGTGTTTTAAGGTAGTATCCTTCAAGTTAAACATGCTAATTATTATAAATCAATTCATGTTATTCTTCATCAAATAAATTTCATTAAAATTTTACAGATGTGAGATAACTATATTCTGCCAAATAATATTTTATTGTGTGTCCTTTCTCTGCCATTAAGCTCGTTTGAATTATAAAATAATAAAGTATGTTCTCTGATGAGTCATAAAAAACTAGATGAAACAATGCATGTTAGTTTAGTAATCAATCCCAGAATTCAAAAGCTTGTTTATAAAAGGAAATCGGCCAAAATAATCTCAAATATATTTTTCAATACAGATATCACGGAATTCTGTGATACTATTCCTGACACTGTTTGTGAAAGAGAGGAAGACAACCGTCATTCTATGTCCTTCCTTCTCTAAATAAGATTCTGTCAATGCTAACAATCCCCATTATGGCAACAAGCAATAAACTTAGCTTCACTTCAACAGCAGGCTATTTTGGTATCATTTCCCAGAAGCCATAATTCAACACCTTTCCAAGTGTAATTTTCCAAAGTTCTATACCTTAGTATTCATCAAATGCCTAGTTGTAGGATAAATTGAAAATAACTCATAAAAATTTGAGTAGATCCCAGGCATCTTTATGTATTTCTGTATTTTGTGTATGGTTATTTTCTGAGATGACCAAGACATCTACTTCTTGATGACAATTTTTGACTGTCATTTAATTACCTATATGTTCATATTATTAGTTTACCACCAAAATTCCAAATCTAGCTTCTCCAAAGATTATATGTCTCTCATCATTTAGATCACTAGCACAAAAGTGTAACATATCTTTATTTTACAAACAAACAAAAAAAGAACAAAAGCAACAATTCTAATATATGTAAAAATTCTAAGAGTTATTTAAAAAGTATTTGGTTTCCAAGGAATGCTATCAGTTTAAATCGAATTAAATATACATATTAGTTACAAGTAATGAAAGATGTCTGTTACAAATAATGAAAGATATTAATCATATAAAATATTTAATCATATTTTATATGATTAAAAGTTTTGGTGGGCCGGGCGCGGTGGCTCACGCCTGTAATCCCAGCATTTTGGGAGGCCGAGGCGGGTGGATCACGAGGTCAAGAGATCGAGACCATCCTGGTCAACATGGTGAAACCCCGTCTCTACTAAAAATACAAAAAATTAGCTGGGCACGGTGGCGCGTGCCTGTAATCCCAGCTACTCAGGAGGCTGAGGCAGGAGAATTGCCTGAACCCAGGAGGCGGAGGTTGCAGTGAGCCAAGATTGCGCCATTGCACTCCAGCCTGGGTAACAAGAGCGAAACTCCATCTCAAAAAAAAAAAAAAAAAAAAAAAAAAAGTTTTGGTATAAGATTTTTAAATAGATTTTTATATGCTAAAATACACAAAGTCATTATTTTTAAAGGATCTTTTCTAACAACCTTAATTTTTATTTACTTAACTCATGTATAAGCAGGCAAAAAGAATGTAAAGTGGTTTGAAAGTTTCTACTAGAGAAACATTGCAAAAACTCTTTACAGTTAGGCTTGTTACTTCCCTGCCACTGGCAATATTTACAAGTCTCACTCCGTAGATCTGTCCAATATGGGGTCACATCTGACTATTTAAGTTAAATTAAATCAATTATATTTCTTAGTAGCAATGGCCATATTTCAACTTCTTTATAGTTCCACATAGCTAGTGATTACCCTATTGGACAATACAGAGAGAGAAAAGTTTCAACATCACAAAAATTTCTATTGGACAGAGCTATATTAGACCATACCGTATTAGCAATATTCAACTTTAACAAGATTGACAAAAGCCAGTATTTTTATTATAAATACCTATTTATTCAATACTACTTCATTTATACTAAAGAAAGAGAGGTTTGCATAGAGTTTTATCAAAAGATATGAATACATGCCAAATATTTTACTTCTTCTTATTCAGTGAGGAAACTGTCACATGCTGTAACCATCTCATAGGATTATTTTCTATAGGTATTTTATTTCTTGTTATTATGGGGATTAAATAAAGTTATAGCAGTCTATTGCAAACTGATAACTTCAATCACATAAAATATCTTTACTCCTTTACATCTGTCCCACACACACACTTTATGTTATTGATGTTGCAAGTGACATCTTTCTATATCATATGTCTATTATTATGGATTTATAGGCTTTTAAAATGGTTTTGTATTTTAAATTATATCCAGAATTAAAAGTGGTTTACACATTAACATTACAATACTGCAGATTCTATATTCGTCTATATATTTACTTTTATCAAAAATTTTAACATTTTTATATAGTTTCATTTTGCTGTCTAGCATCCTTTCATTTCAACTTACAGGATACTCTTTAGCATTTCATGTAGAGCAGGTCTACTGGTGATGAATTCCTGCAGCTTTTGTTTACCTGGGAAAGTCTTCATTTCTCTTTCTCTCTCTCTCTTTTTTTTTTTTTTTTTTTTGAGATGGAGTATCACTCTTGTCACCCAGGCTGGAGTGCAATGGCATGATCTTGGCTCACTGCAACCTCCATCTCCCAGGTTCAAGCAATTCTCTTGCCTCCGCCTCCCGAGTAGCTGGGATTACAGGTATGCACAACCACATCCAGCTAATTTTTGTATTTTTAGTAGAGATGGTGTTTTACCATGTTGGCCAGGCTGGTCTCGAACTCCTGACTTCAAGTAATCTGTCCATCTCAGCCTCCCAAAGTGCTGGGATTACAGGCGTGAGCCACCGTGCCCGGCCTCTCCTTCATTTTTGAAGGACAATTTTGCCAAATATAGTATTCTAGTTTGACTGTTCATTTTTGTTCAGTATTTTTAATATATCATCCCACTCCCTATGATCTGCAAGGTTTCTGCTAAGAAATCCACAGATAACTTGTAAAAAGCTACTTTGTACATGATGAGTCATTATTCTCTTGATTTTTTAAAGATATAGTATGACTTATTTCAAGATATATATATATTTCCTAATTTTTTTTTTTTTTTTTTTTTTTTTTGAGATGGAGTTTTGCTCTCGTTACCCAGGCTGGAGTGCAATGGCGCGCGATCTCGGCTCACCGCAACCTCCGCCTCTGGGTTCAGGCAATTCTCCAGCCTCAGCCTCCCGAGTAGCTGGGATTACAGGCATGCACCACCATGCCCAGCTAATTTTTTGTAATTTTAGTAGAGACGGGGTTTCACCATGTTGACCAGGATGGTCTCGATCTCTTGACCTCGTGATCCACCCGCCTCGGCCTCCCAAAGTGCTGGGATTACAGGCTTGAGCCACCGCGCCCGGCCTATATTTCCTAATTTTTAAGATTCTCTCTTTGTATCTGACTTTCTAAAATGTAATTATAGTATGTCCCTGTGTGGGTCTTTTGGGGTTTCTCCTAGAGTTCACTGAACTTCTTGAATTTATATTTGTATTTCTTTCCTCCATTTTGGAATGTTTTAGCCATTTTTTTCTTTGAGCTCTCTGTCCCTTCATCTCTCTCTTCCCCTTTTGGCACATTCATAATTCATATATTGGTCCACTTGATGTCCCATAAGTCCCTTAGTCTCTCTTCATATATGTTCATTCTTTTTATTTTTTTTGCTCCTTTGACCCAATAATTTTAAATAACATGTCTTGAAGTTCATTGTTTCTTTCTTCCACTTAGTCAAATCTGCTGGTAAACCCCTCCAGTTATATTTTTTCAGTTCAGCTATTATATTCTTCAAGTCCAAAAGTTTTGTTCTTTTTTTATAGTTTCTATGTATTCAGTGATATTTTCATTTTGCTCTTTTTCCTGATTTTGTTTAACTGTCTGTTTTCTCTCCTAGCTCATTAAGCATCTTTAAAATGGTTATCTTGAATTCTTAAATTGTAAAATTCATTCTAAAATTTCCACATGAGCACAGAAATATAAAACTCATTAGTCTAGATATCTACTTTCTGGTGGGCATGAAATTCATCACCAACTTGAGCTCAAAGTAGACAAATGAGATAAAGAGAAAATCCTAGCAAAGAAGATTCTCTGTCATCTTACACCCAACAGAGATAATATCTCTTTAAACCATTACTGCATTTACAGAACTCATCAAATGATAAGACACTGAAGCCAAATTTCCAACTACTCTTGCCAGTGATGTGCAATAACTTCACCTAATAGTCAGATCATAAAACCAAATTCCCAACCTTTCCTGCCAACAATCAGAAATAATTTACTGGCTGAAAACAAACCAAAAGCAAAACACAAAATTGGTAGAGTGGAAAATAAAAATAAGAAAGACAGTCAACAAAATTATTTAGTCAGAAATCCTAGGTAACAGCCTAGGTTTAAACTGCTCATTAGGTGCCCTTCTCTGATGAGAAAGTTCATCTGGCTCTAGTAAGCAAATCGTTGGGCATCTTGGTGGGAATACCTCCACAAATATTAAAAGATAAATTTCACAAAAGGTAAAATAATGAGTAATTCAGATATACAAATGAAAATGAGCATGTCTTTAAAATAATATTTTTATTAATTCAATAAGAAAACCAGATAGATGTTATAACTAGTTCAAAGGAAAATCAAAAAGCACAAATTTCTGGGGACTGAGGAAACTGAATTGCAAATGGAGGCAAAGCTACTTTACCCACATTTGGAAAAGAAGTCATTGGAAATTTAGTGAAATAAGACAAAATTTACAGTTATAAAATAGCTCAATGGCAATGAAAGACTAGACTCTAATAATCCACAAGCATGTGCTATATGTAACAATGCATGCTCTTCCACTGAAACACATAATTTCCCTTAAAATGTATTAGTAAACAAAATAAAATAGCCAAAACATATGAATTATGAGTCATGAGGGAAAACAGTATTAAAAGTTACCAAATAATGATTGAGAATAAGATTAATTCTGCTCCTTGGAGCTGGTATTCAATTTAGAAATTATTTGATATTTTCCATTTCTTTGCTTTTAAGTTTGAAAGCACTGATACAAATTAAGTACTCTTCTTTTGCTAGGTAGTTATTTCTCAGTTAAGAAAATTCTTAACAATTAGAGCTATTCAAAAGTGGTATGTCTGACCCTGTAGTGAAATTCCCAACACTAAAGATATTCAAACAGAGCTTGGATGACTAGTTACTAAGAATTTCTTACAAGGGAATTCCTACACTGTGTGGGAGGTTGGATTCCATGACCTTTAAGTCCTCTTGCAATTCTAAACTCAATGGTTAAACTCTAGATGTCCTAATATAACAGATTACTCTCCTTAAAAATAATTTAGCTTAAAGTCCTAGTCACATTTTAATTTCTATTGCTTCTTAAATTCAAACAGTTCAAAACCATACATTGACAAAAATATAATCTGTAGGTTTTGGATATAATATGCTCATTCATATATGAATTGAGTAATTTTAATTTTCGCTATAAATGTCTGTTAGCAGACTGCAGAGAGAACTTCTCAGCATGATCTCGCAGCATGGTCCAAAGGAAAAGAACAGAGCCTGCCATAATGTTTAAAAGCAAGAGAATCAGAGAAGTTCACTTGGGAGGTGAATTCCTCCACAGTTAGGCTTTTGTAAAGATTTCAGCCTTAGGGTCCTCTTCATTCCTGTCTCTCTTTCAATCTCTGTATTTCAGAACACAAAATACATATCTGTTTGAAATTGTATTGTGACATGGTAAAAGCCCCATAAACCTGCATACCTCAACCATACCTCGGCTTTCTGTTGAAACTGCTCTCTATAACCCAAATGTGAATAAGTAATTAAGGACTGTAGTTTCCACCCTACCCAGACAATATGTAAACAAATGCTCATCTTGACTTTTGTGAACCACTTAAGTAACAATCAGAATGTCAAAAGTCCCCTGGCCCTCAGATCGTCCGGAGCCCCTCACCCTCATCTCTGCCCAGGAGGTGATTTACAGAATCCACTAGCCCTCAGAACCTCTGAAGCCCCTCACCCCAACCCCTGCCCCTCACCCTCACTCCCGAGGTGGTTTTTAAGGGTATAAAAGGTCTTGACACCCTCCTTTCGTGGCCATGGGTTGGAGAGACGCGAGTCCTCCGTGGACACCGGCAATAAAAACCCTGCAATTTGGCATACTTTTGTCTTGGTGTTGACTTTCTATGCTCAGGCCAGTACAACAGTATAGAGCATTTTTCTCTGCCACAATGTTAAATCTAAGAGTAATATTAAAAATTGAGTGCGTTTTTCTTGAATATGTACTCTACAACCTACTAATACTTCCCACTAAAATGACTGACCCTTGGGAATATTAGGAAAGCATTTTCACATTTTGAAAGATGATTTTTTTTTCCTCTGAAAGACTATACTGTATTTGATATATATCATGCATTCAATGAATTACTAAATCTAGTTAAGCTGACTTAGCAATCATCTATTTCACATTTATGAAACTGTCAATACTTTCTTAGTTTTATATATGATTTTTCAATTTCTTAAAACACTACTGACCAAATGTAAATTAATCTTTATTTACCTTCCTTTCTTATTTACACCTCTCTTTTGACAATGTTGTTTACTATTAGAATTATTTATACATTAGGTATTGTCATAGCTTTCCCACTGGACTTTAAATCTTTGAATAAAACATAATTCATTTTGCATTTCTCTTCCTTTACAAAGACCAGCATCCTGAGCATAACTCAGTAGCTTTGAAGAATATTTTATATTTCTCTTAATTTTTAATTCAATAGATTCTCATTGTTGGAACTGTTAAGAAATATGGGGTCTCACTGTGTAACTCAAGGCACTGATCATTTCTGATTTTTAGATTTCGTGGTTAATTGTTAGACTGTCTGAATAGAAATCATCTATGAAAATGCAAAAGAAAAATAAAAGAACCATTAAAAAATTCATTAGTTCTTAATAATTAAAAATGTTAATGATGACTTTGTTAAAATTATAAAAACAATCACACCTTCTACTTCAGTTTGATGTCATAGAGTAAATGACTATGAGGAGTTTGATTTTTTTACTATGGACATTCAAGTTTGAATTCCAGATTAACCACTAAATTTCAGTGACATATTTGTCCTAAGTCTCAATTTCAACACCTAAAAATGGATAATAATTCATACCACATCGGGTTGAGATAAAGTGATCATGTGCAGTGCTCAACTGAGGGCCAGGCAATCACTAAATGATACCCATTATTGAATGAGACTTAGCTAGAACCTATTGCTTTATATTGACTATGTTGAACTTTCTCAGAGCTTTTTGATCCTGGAAAACAATGATGATTAAAGATGTCCTCCACCCTTTTACTTCTGGAGGCTTACCGTCTTTCCTGCATGACTTAGGTAAGACTCACAGATGCCCCGCTTGTTTACTTGGACAAGACCAGACACAGACCCTCCAAATTCCTAATCTTTGCCTCATAAATGATTAGATGAACTGTTTGCCCAATCTTTGCCTCATAAATGATTAGATGAACTGTTTGTATCCTAATCTGGATAAAATACCTACCAGTTTGGCTTCACCAAACTTAACTAAAGCTTCTTTCTTTCCTTCAGGTCTCTGAACTTTGACACATGCACACAGCCTGAGCCAGCATACAACCAACCTTTCCTTAAGAGGCCTTCTGGAGCACTGACTTACCTTAGGGAAGCACATTCCCTAATCAACTGTATGATCATGCTATGATGCCACACTTTCATACCATTTCCCTACACCTAGTTCTTCGTAACTTTGTTCACTACCTACAATAAACCAAAAATCTCAGTGACATATTTGGCTTCTCTACGTCTCAATTCTGATACCTAAAAAAGGATAATAATTCATACCACTTAGGGTTGAAGATAAAGTAAGCATATGTAACGCTCAGGTGAGGGCCAGGCAAAGAAAAGTTTTTTTGCCTGACTTTGCAAATCTAGATCTCATAGCTAGAGCATTCTCCCTTCTGCAATAGTCCCTTTCCCAAGTCTTACAATAATCTTTTCAATAGAGCCTCTCCTTACCTATATCTGGATAGATTATACTTGACAATATCTGCATTACGTGACTTATTTACAATTTATTTACATTAAGTGCTCATTTACATAAATTAAAGTATATTTTAAAGCAGAGAGATTAATAAGCATGATATTTATCTGACAGTCTTTCATAGAATGTGCATTTTATCTACTTTATTGAACTATGGACATCAGAATGATGTTTAGTCTAATTTACTTTCAGAATGACATGCTTGCAACCAGAAGCTTTAAACAGGATAAAGCAAAGGTACTTTGAAGACAGAAACAATAAGTTTATTACTACATGGACTCCTGTAATTACTGGTTTCACAATTGGAATTTACTATCCTCCATCTCTAGGATTCATTTTAACTCAAGTCTCTTAACTCAAAATATATGATTAAAAAAATTTCCTGTTTTATTACAGTGTGTTAAAGAAAAGTATTAGAGCAGGAAAATCAATTGTTACGTCATTTTGTCCATTATTTTGGTGAATCATATATTAGAATAACAATGATAATGGGATCTATATGTATTAAATATGACAGAGTAGTGTACTCAAAATGGATGTATTCCCTACTCGATTGACTTATAAACAAGAATATGAAACACACAAAGACAGGATTCTAAAATAATCTATGAATTATTTAATAACTTCAATATTTTTCATATAAGAAGTGAACCAGAAACACTGTGAGCATGGATTCTGTACTACTAAATAGATGGCCTTATTCTTAAAGTTGGAAAATTAGGTCTGGATAGTTATTTGATTTAGCAAACAAGTTCAAAAATAATAACTTTCTTTTACGTAACATTCCAGGACAGTTCTCATTTCTGGCTGCCCATCAGAATCACCTGGTGAGATTTAAATATAAATATAGATGCTTGGACCTCACCCTAAACCTCCTAAATTAGAAACATTGAAAGTAGAGGCCAAGAATTTATGTATTTCAAACTTTTGCCAAGTGATTTTCTTCCATGGTCAGGATTAAGCAACATGTAAGGCTACAAGGCTTTTTTGGCCTCTGATAATCAATAAAATTGGGTTACCACAGTCTTTAGATATACCTACATTTCTCTTGCCTTAAATATGAGTTTCTCAGGAAAATAATCATAGTCCATAGCTACTCTTCATTTCTTACTCCTCCAAGTATCAAAAATGAATCACAACTGAAAAATAAAATCAGTTTTATTCTTGTGAAAGGGCAGAGAAAATAATTAATACAAATCTTATAGAAAATCTTGATTTAATACTTGGACTAGCTTTTATGTTGTTAATTTTTTTCCAGCAAGAATAAAATGAGGGTGAATTTCATTCAATAAGAATTAAATTAAGCATGGATACACAAATGAACTGCAGCTTGCAGGTTTCTGTTGCTGCCAATTCTAAATTCAGTTCTAACAAGAGAAGCATTATCCATGTTTGCAAAGCTCCAGCTGCCAGCCTGGGGCCAGTGGAGGGAATCAAGTTAGGGTGAGTTCAGAATTAGCAGCTCTAGGGTTAATGATACTTTGTTTGCCAAGGTGGGATGCCTGGACCTTTGCTCTGATGGCTAATTTGTTCTTCAGATGTGACAGAGATATCTAATGCTCTTCTAAATCTGGTTCTTTTATTTTCCCCTCCCATCCACATGGAAGATTCTTTGCCACCTTGCCCTTGGCAGGATCATGAGAATAATTCTGGCCAAAGAGTTGTGGACAGAAGTGTTGTACATCACTTCTGGACCACAGCATTTAATTCAATTGCAAGATTTTCTAGCACTCTCCTTCCTCCTGCCACAGTGACCGGGAGCATTCCACTTAGTGGAGTCTTCCTCAGGCCTGAGTCTGAGATAGCATGCAACACATCCACATACTGTCTTAGTCCATTTTGTGTCCCTATAAAGGAATACCAGAGGCTAGGTACTTTATAAAGAAAACAGATTTATTTGGCCCATGGTTCTGTAGACTGTGCAAGAAGCATGGAGCCAGCATCTTCTTCCGATGAGGGCCTCAGGGAGCTTCCATTCATGGTAGATGGCAAAGGGGAGCAGACATTACATGGCAAGAGAAGAAGAAAGAGACAGGTGCCAGGCTCTTTTTAACAATCAGTTCTTAAGGGAATAAATATAGATGCTTGGGTCTCACCCTAAACCTCCTAAATTAGAAACATTGAAAATAGGAGCCAAGAAATCATGCATTTCAAACTCTTACCAAGTGATTTTGTTACATGGTCAGGACTAAGCAACATGTAAGGCTACAAGGTTTTTTTGGCCTCTGATAATCAATAAAATTGGGTTACTATAGTCTTTAGAGATACCTACATTTCTCTTGCCTTAAATATGAGTTTCTTAGGAAAATAATAGAATGAGAATTCAGTCATTACCATGAGGATGCCACCAAACTGTTCATGAGAAATCTACCCCCATAATCCAAAGACTTCTCATCCTACCAGGCCCCACCTCAAATATTGGAGATCACATTTCAACATGAGATTTTGAACAGACAAATATCCAAACCATATCAACCACCAACTCCATCCTGAAAGAGACATGTAGCAAGAGCTAAATGCAAACAGATCTTTAGTTTTTCAGCTTTAGCCCATTGATATTTGGGGACTGTTCATTACCACAATGTAACCTAGAATACTCTGAATGATACAGCAAGGAAGCCTGATGGAAACCCATTACAAGATGCAAATTTATCAGAAGCACAGCACATATCTACTTTTAGAGCATTCATTTTTACTTTTGTGTTGTGCCTATTCCTTTATTCTCTAGAGGCATTCTCCTTCTATAATCTAAAAGTCAATGCTAAAGGAAGAAAATGGGATTAATCATGTATGTCTAATCATGAGTTAAAGCCAATGTGCTCTTTCTATCCATATATTACATTGTATACATTATTCATAATTTTAATCAACCCTGTTTCTATGAACTGCACTATTAAGGATTCTTAGAAGTTGTTTTCTAGGTTGAATAAAATTCTTACCTTCTGAAAATCCACAATTATTAATCTATGGAAATATTACCATCTTCTTTCTCTGTGACTCCTTAATCAAAGCATACACCCATCAATAAGTAAAGAAATCAACATTGTTCCTTCTGATTGTATACCAATAAATTTGGCTTGATATTTAGATAGAAGACAGACTTATATCTGGATAACCTCAATTAAAACTGATTACTGTTCTGAATTTTTCCCATTCTTTCTTTAGAGGTATCAGAAAAGCAAATGTAACACAAGCCAGCAGATTCCTATTTACTGCTAATTCATGCCAACTTGGAAATGAAACCAAGAACATCTTAAATCTAAATGAAAGCATGAAATGAGAAAACACAAAGTACCACTTGTACTGCCAGCTTCCTTATAATAACACCATGTTCATTATAAGGATGCTGGTTCATTGAAAAATATTTCAGTTGATACAAACATTATTGAAAGTGTGAATTACACACAAAACATATGGTTCTCACATAGTCACTTAAATTTGGCATGAAATAATTAACTCAAGATAACCTAGTGTGTATCATTGTCTCCTAGATAACTGGTGCTTGAACGTTTCTTTAATTTATCATCATTTGCACATATCTGAAACATATATTTGGAACATATGATAACCATGAAGGTTGCAATTTATGAAGGCAATACCTGTAGAAGTTTATATTTCTATTTACTTTCTATATTTTAAATACCAGTAGTATGTGAATAAAAATAATGGCGGATACTTCAGGCTTAATGCTATGCTATTTTGAACATATGTATTTTCATGTTGACTACAAAATTTTCCACATTTCATTGAGAATGATACCTTCATTGGAAGTAGAACAGAAACACTTTCTAAAAAGCAATCAAATAAGGCCTTGAGTATGAAAATCTCAACCACTTATTGTTAGATGTTGACAGGCACTGCAAAATGCAATATATCTGCTCTGTCACTTGGCCGTTGATTATTGAGTTCCTCTCCCTCAAATGTTCAGATACTGTGATTTCCTTATTATCCTTAAACCATGTTACTTCTTTTTCCCCTGTCCATATCACAAAGAACAATAATTTTATTTAATTTTTTACTGGAAAAGCAAAAAATCTGAATGAGGTGGCTGAAAGAAGTCAATGAGCCAAATAAGACTCAGATTACCCTAAAATCTGCTGCCCACACAATTTTAAGACCACCTCCAAGGTTCTTCTTAATAATGGTGTTAGAAAACAATAATTGAGAACAAAAATGTGCTGCTGAGAATTCCATGTGCATTATTTCATATCTTTATGGCACCACTTAGGAGATTACTGATAAAGAAACTTAGGCTCAAAGCAGTCTGAGTAGACAGTCTAGGATTCCCATCTACAAGAAAAACCCCTAAATACCTCTCTGTCCTTAGTGGAACATACTTATATGAAAGTGAAAAGCAAATTGAATGCCGAGTAGCAAGGTTTTTCATCAAGAAGCTAATAAGAGAAGGAAAATGTCATATTTCTCTTTTGTAGGTAATGAGGCTTATAGACAATAATCTTTGTATAATGCTATAGTTCCACTGTACAGACTTTTATTATTCTTCTCTTGAAGGTTTTTTCCCCAAAAGTCTCTACTACAAAATGCCTTTTAGCACAAGACAATGGCAATTGGCATAGCCACGCTAGTAAAAACAATGAAGGCAAAATGACTTAAAGACCTTTACCCATGGAGGACAAAACTAGCCAACAATCAATAATCAGTGACCTCTTTTCCATGAAAATCAATTTTTAAAAGCAATTAAAGCAGTAGACAATGCTGAGAATTGTTAAAATAAAGTGAAATATGTTTGTTTGTTTTTACTGCTCCTTACGGAGAAGGGCTAACTCCTAGACAGTGGGCCCAGAGCTGGCCTGATTTTCAAAAGTAGCATTATTTATAAGAACATTTAAAAATATGTATTATGCGTCCATTGCATTAAATCAAATCAGTGATGTCATATAATCATCACAATAAAAAATTACATAGATAATGCTAGAGTGATCATATAATTTAGCCTCAAAAGTGGGATCATTTTAAGAATGAAGGAAGATTCTATTAATAATTGGGCAGCAGCCATGTGCAGTGGATCATGCCTGTAATCCCAGCACTTTGGGAAGCCAAGGCGGGAGGATGCTTGATCCCAGGAGTTCGAGACCAGCCTAGGCAACATAGGGACACTCTGTCATTACAAGTTTTTTTTTTAACAAATAGCCAGGCATGATGCTGGTTGCTCCCCTGTAGTCTCAGCTAATCAGGAGGCTGCGGCAGGAGGATTGCTTGAGTCTAAGAGGTCGAGGCTGCAGTGAGCCATGATTGTGCTACGAAGAAGAAGAAGAAAGGCCGGGTGCGGTGGCTCAAGCCTGTAATCCCAGCACTTTGGGAGGCCAAGGCGGGTGGATCACGAGGTCAAGAGATCGAGACCATCCTGGTCAACATGGTGAAACCCCGTCTCTACTAATACAAAAAATTAGCTGGGCATGGTGGTGCGTGCCTGTAATCGCAGCTACTCAGGAGGCTGAGGCAGGAGAATTGCCTGAACCCAGGAGGCGGAGGTTGCGGTGAGCCGAGATTGCGCCATTGCACTCCAGCCTGGGTAACAAGAGCGAAACTCCGTCTCAAAAAAAAAAAAAAAAGAAGAAGAAGAAGGAGAAAAAAAAAAAGAAGAAGAAGGAGGAGGAGGAGGAGGCGGTAGTGGCAGCCGCGGCAGCATTATGTTAATAAGTCTATACTCTTTAGGTAAATAGAGATTACAATCACCTTATATCTTAAACTGTATAGCTGAATAAAGTGGAAGCTGAAAGAATTTAAGAGGCTTGTCTAAGGTTTAATTACAATGAAGTAACAGAATCAGAACTTAAACTCAAATAAGCCTGACACCAAAGTCTACGCTTTTAACCATTCTGCTCAATCCTAGTTACTATAGCAGGGTATACAGTACAAGGTAGTGGTGACTTCAGCATATGTGAGAAACACCTGGGAGTACTGATAAAATGTACATTCCTGTGCCCCACCGTAATCACCTGGGGTTACTGATAAAATGTACATTCCTGGGCCCTACCTTAGTCCTACATCTTAACTCTTAGATCAGAACATCTAAGAGTTCTGATCTAAGAGACAGGATGTAGGGCTAAGAAAAATTACATTTTTGCAATCACATCCCTCTTAGGAGATTCTGACGAAGGTTAGTTGCGCTACATTTGGAAATACACTGTTCTATGTGTGCTTTCCTAAATTTAACAGAGTCAAAAAAGGAAGAATAAAGAAAAACAAAGGAAAACAAGGTAGTTAAAGCTTACCCTGTTCCTACTAGAAAATAAGAAACTATGAAACTGTAAAAGATACAATATAACCAAATGTGCTTTGTTAACTGGAATTAGGTTAGCAGGTCTGTGCTATCTCATTGCATTAAGCCATGTTCTTGAATTACTTTAAAAATAATTTATTTCTCTCCCACTCAGAAATATTGTTATATTCCTTTTATGGTTATGTTTCTTCTATTCACTCTGAACAGAATCAAGCTGCTTTTCTCTTACTGCTTAGTGCTATAATTCTTTCCTTTCATACTTGTATATGTAATAAATGATAAACTCCAACTAACACCATAATATACCTTTACATTTTAAAAATATGCTATTAATAATTAAGCCATAAATTAATATTTTCACTTTCTTGCCTTAGTTCAGTGACTTGTATGACTTAGTGGGTGGGTGCTTCACAAATGTATGTTTACCTAATTCATAACTAAAAGGTTCAAAACCATCACTCCATATTGGACTAACCTGAGTACAATTCACATACAATATGGATATTACCTACTGTGGTTATCTCCACTGTACCTAGTAAATTACAATATTTCCCCCAGATTCTCCTTGGATTCAGTAACACTAACTATATCAAAAAGGCATTTAATTAACAGAGGGGTTAGCAGAACACATAAGTGGTCAAGCAAAATGTAGCACAGTTGAATTCTCAGATGCATCCCATTGGCAAGCAGACAAGGGCATTTAAATTTAGCTGATTATTTTAGGCAGCATCATGAAAGAGATATACAAACAAAATGAAATTAATAGAATCTAATTTTCCTTTTCTTTCAGTGAGTTACCATGGGGGTAACAATATCTTTAATTATGGAAGTGTTCATCTCTAAGAATCACAAAACACTTTTAATATTTCTATTCTGTAAATTATGTAATTTTAATTAAAAGTTCAAAGAAGTTGTCATATAGTGAAGAAACCAAAGCACAAAAGAAATCAGGAAATACCTGTTATGGTACAATAAACTAGTGGTCAAATATATAAGGAATGTAAAACCTACAGTTTAAAAAATAAATATTTCAATTTAGTAATCAGGGAAGAATCTGTTTGGCAGATCCTCGAAATGTTAAAAATGAACATGTTTACATATTAAACATAATCCAACAACTACACTTCCAGGTATATAGCCAAAAGAACTGAAAACAGATGTTAAAATTAAAACTTGCACAAATGTTCATAGCAGCACTACTCACAATAACCAAAAGATGGAAGCAACTGAAATGAACATCAACTGATGAATGTATATCCATAAAATGGCATAATATGGATAATAACACATGGTATATCCATAATATGTAATATTATTCAGTAATAAAAAGGAACAAAGTAGTGATACATGCTATGCCATAGATGAATCTTGGAAACATTATCCTAAGTGGAAGAAACCAGATACAAAAGACCATATGTGATTTCATTCGTATGAAATGCTCAGAATAGGCAAATTATAGAGCTCAAAAGTCGGTTAATGGTTGCCTAGGGATGGTGGATACAGGAAAATAAGGAATGACTACTAACAGGTATGGGGTTTGGGGGGGTAAAAAAGTGTTCTAAAATTGGCTGTGGCAATGGTTGAACAATGTTGTAAATATATGAAGAGCTATTTTAAATTTTAAGAGGGTGAATTTTATGTTACATAAATTATACCTCAAAAAAGTTGCTAAAAATAAACTGAAATAAAAATAAAATCTACACTAAATGCCATGGGTGTTCACTTTAAAGTGGTCAATTTTATGTTATATGAATTTCATCTTAATTAAAAGAAATAAAATACAACCTAAATTTTTCATTTTGTACTCTAAGAAGTTTTCATTCATTATCACATCCCACTTTAGTTACTTTATTTTAGCCCCTTAGTGCCTATGTAGTTTATATAAGTAATCCAATATGTCAAGGTACACTTTATTCAGCTACAGGCTTGACTATAATGTATAGCAAATAAATAATAACCAATTAATAATTCAACAATTATTGATGCCTCTAATCCCAGCTACTCAGGAGGCTGACGTGAGAGCATCTCTTAATTGATGCAAGAGAAAATAAATAAAAAATGGTGCAAGTAGGGGGTATGCGGGAGGCTCATATATGTAAGTGACTTAGAACAGCATGGGGCCCAAAATAAAAGAGGTCATTATTATATCTGAGTCCAAGCCCTCCACTAGTGCAATGGATTCCATTTCTTCATGCCTACTCAAATAATTTATTATTTATTTATGTATTATTTCCATGAGTTTTTGGGGAACAGGTGTCATTTGGTCACAGAGTAAGTTCTTTTTTTTTAGTGGTGATTTGTGAGATTCTGGTACACCCATTACCCGAGCAGTATACATTGAACCCAATTTGTAGCCTTTTGTCTGTTACCTCTTTCCCACCATTTCCCACTCAGTCCCCAAGATCCGCTGTATCATTCTTACGCCTTTGCCTCCTCATAGCTTAGCTACGACTTACGAGTGAGAACATACAATGTTTGGTTTTCCATTCCTGAATTACTTCACTTAAGTCTCCAGTCCCATACAGGTTACTGCAAATGCCATTCATTCATTCCTTTTTATGGCAGAATTTACTATTTGAATATTTCCTTTTCTCTGCAGCATCATAAATTTCTCCCTCTTTATTTGGAACATTTCTATTAGCATACAAATGTAGTATAATGTCACCCATTTAAAAAACAACCTTCCTAAGTCTCATGTCTTTACTCAGGTACAAGAGCATTTCTGTGCTTCCTTTTATAGCAAACTCAGTAAAATATTTGTTCATATTCTTTCCTTCTACTTCCTCACCTCTTATTTTTTTTCTTTAACAGTTTTTAATTTCTCCATTGAAACTCTTCTTTTCAAGGCCAACATTCTCATGGATCTTGCCAAATCCGGTGAGCAATTTTGACGGTTCTCATCTTACTAAATTTCTTTACAGCTTTTGCCAATTGATCACACATTTCATCTTGAGACATATTCCACTTGGCTTGGGGGCTGTTACACTCTCCTAGCTTTCCTTCTAACTCCCTTTGCACTCCTTGGTCTTCTGTGAAGGTTCATCTCTTCTGCTAAACAACTAAAATTTAAATACCTCAAGATTTAGTACTTGGATTTATCTGTCTACACTTGCTATCTTGATGATATTTATACAGACTCATGGTTTTAAATACCATTTACATGCCAAGTCTTCTCAAATGTATGTCTGCAATTCAGATTTCTTCCAGGAACTATAGATTCCAATGTTTAATTGCCTACTCAACAGCTCCATTTGAATATAGAGAAGACCTCACAAATCTAACATAGTTAAAACAGAACACTTGATTTTTTTTTTTTTTTTTTTTTGATACAAGGTATCTTTCTGTCACCAAGGCTGTAGTGCAGTGGCACGATCTTGGCTCACTGCAACCTCCACCTCCCATGTTCAAGACATTCTCCCACCTCAGCCTCCTAAGTAGCTGGGATTACAGGCACATGCCATCACAGCTGAGATAATTTTTGTATTTTTAGTAGAGACTGGGTTTTTACCATATTGGTCAGGCTGGTCTCGAACTCCAGACCTCAGGTGATCTGCCCACCTTGGCCTACCAAAGTACTGAGATTACAGGCGGGAGCTACCGTACCCAGCCTGAACTCTTGATTCTTAACAGCTTCCCGCCAACATAAACTTCCTCATCTTAGTAAATTACACCACAATCTATTTGATACAAATAGAAAACATCCTTGACTCAGCTCTTTTTCCAATACTTTACATTCAACTCAACAGAAACTCCTATTAGCCCTACCTTGACATGCATCCTGAATCACCTCTTCCCACCATTGTCACTGCTGCCACTTTAGTCTAACAACCATCATTTCCCAGGGAAACGCTACAATAGCTTCCCTGCTGGTGTATCTACTACCACCGGATGGACCAGAATGGTCTTGAGAAAACTTTAATGATGTTCACAGCACTGGTCTACCCACAGTGATCTCATGTCTGCCTCAGAGATCTACACTGATCTAAAAGCAGCCCATGAGGCCCTAAATGATCACTTACCCTATTTCAGATCACTCTCCTTCATGCTCACCACTAGCCTCCTTTTTTTCCTACAAATATCCTAGCTTTTTTCTCATCTCAGGGCCTTTCACAGTGTAGTCCTCACTGTCCAAACACTCTACCACCAGATCTTCACATGACTTGTTCTCTTACTTCCTTTAGAACTCTCTGCTCTAATGCCTCCTTCTCTAAACAGTCTTTCAAGACCAGCCTACCTAAAATTGTTATTCACTCTATTTTTCATAAATCCTTCCCGCAGTCTCTCTGGTTTTTATGGGAGCACTTCTATAGCAAAAATCATATACAAGTTTCAAAAACTTATTTGTTATCTTACTTTATAAATGTTATTTTATAAAATGTTAGCTCCATGAGAGCAGAAGCACTTAACCTGGATATGGTATAGCCACTCAACAATTATCTTTTTGAATTCACAGATTTAAATACGATATGTTCTATTTAATCTCACCTACAAATAGGTGCATTAAATAGTCCTAAGTGTCAGCCCTGTGTATTACTAAAATTTGAATATGCTTAACTAAATCACTGCTTTTCTAGGCTACTAAAGCCAAAATTTTCTTTCTCTTCTCCCAGTAGAATATAATGGCCCCAAACTGGAATATTTTAGGTTTGGGATATTTCTAAAATTCGGGTAAAATCAAAAATACTGTATATATATATAGTGTATGTAGTAGAGCTGTGATGAACATTTCTTTGTGGGAAACAAGAATATTTCAGACACTGGTATTCAATTGTCTTTCTTGCTCAGAAACAACTCTATTATATCTATCATACGTAAAAAATAAATAAGGCAGGAGTATAAACAGAAAACCAATGTTTATCAGTTGAATGATAAACATTGGTTTTCAGTTGAATGTTTATCAGTTGAATGAGCCAACTTCAGGGAAATGGTTAGAAGTTTAAAGAATACATGAATGGCAAATGAAAAAGCATAAAATAGTATTGAATCTATTCATATCTATTATTAGAGACAACCCTTATATAACCAACATGCAATTGAAACACTCAATCATCTGAAGGTTTTCAACCACAAAATCCTTCACAGTATTTTTGGTTGGTTGATAAACTGAAATCTAAGCATAGTAGTAGTCACTAATCCAAGTTTTAAAGAAATATATATTCAAGATATATTATATTCAAAATCTAATTCCTAGAAATGGTCAAGATGTGTTTTTTCCTACATTTCTCTAACAGTTATTATAATAAATAACACATTTACAGCATTTACTACCTGCAGAGATGGCTCTAAGTATCTCACATATATTAAATCACATAATCCTTGTAACAAACCCTTTTCTAGCAGGAAATCTATCAATTTCTTTACTTAATTTGAGGACTGACAAAAAAAAAAAAAAAGGCCCGTAGGCCAAATCAGTCCAAGCATCTGTTTCTGTAAATCAAGATTTATTGGAAAACAACCACACTCATTTTTTTTTTTTTAACATATTGTCTATTACTGTTTTCATGCTACAAAGGTAGAGCCGAGTAGTTGCAAGAGATACTATGTGGTCTGCAAAGACAAGCATATTTTCTATCTAGCTCTTTGTATAAAAAGTTTACAGGTCCCCAGTTAATCTAATAATACAAAGTTTGAGCCCTGGTGTGGTGGCTTACGTCTGTAATCCCAGCACTTTGGGAGGCCAAGAAGGGTGGATCACCTGAGCTAGTGAGTTCGAGACCAGCCTGGCCAACATGGTAAAACCCCATCTCTACTAAAAATCCAAAAATTAGCCAGGGGTGGTGGCATGTGCCTGTGATTCCCAGTTACTCGGGAAGCTGAGGCAGGAGAATCGCTTGAACCTGGGAGGCAGAGGTTGCAGTGAGCCTAGATCATTCCCACTGCACTCCAGCCTGGGAGAGACAGATTGAGATTCCATGTCAAAAAAAAAAAATTGGCATAATTTCCCATGAGTTAGTTAGTTAATAAATATTTGGTTGATTGCTTTTAGTAGTATCATAGAGAGAAACAGAGCATAGTCAGTTGTTTCTAAATATTAGGTATCAGTTTCCAAATTTTGGCTTTTCGCTATGAAATCTTCAAAGTTAGCCAGGACACTTAAATGTATAAAACATCAAATAATATAATGAAAGCATTTCTTTTCAAAGTCTTTATAAGCTCTTGGGCAAAGTAATGCATTTCTCCTGCAACGCACCTGGTCCCACTGGAGCCTGTCCTATCCAGTGGCAAGTGTCTCCCTTACACATCTTACCCCCAGCACTTAACACAGGGAGTGGCCTGAAGTTGAGCCTCTATGAATGTTTTGGCACAGATTCATTAACATGGTAAACACTTTTCACATAACTGTAACTCTTTTCTCTGCCCAATTTAATCATCAGATTGCACAACTGAAGATTACATGATATTCTCTAGGACTCTCATGCTGTTTGTTATATCTGCTCATAAATCAGGATCCAACTAAAGTTTTTCTGATAGAAAACCTTAGTTTCTGCAAGGAAAAAATTACTAGTACAGTAAAAGACTTGAGAAACAAAGCATAAATGTTGCTAACAATAATAGCATTATACAATAATCCCCACGGGTATTCACATAAGGATTACATAAAGATATAAATAAGCATACAATAAGTTGTATGAATGTTTTAAAAAATATCTTTTGAAGGTAAAAACCAAAGCTATTGACTAATCTGACAGCTAGTGTTTCATAAAATACTTGTAACACTTTAGATATAAATTATCTAAAATTATTTCTTCAAATTTTCTTCTTAGCATTTATATTTCAAAATCATCAAAAAATTAATCAATGTTTCTTTAAAAAAAAAACTCCTCATTAATTCTATTGCTGCAGGACATTGAATTGTACCAACCTTTGCCAAGTCATTTCTAGCAAATTGCATTCAGAAAAATGTCCTCTAAGTATATTATTCCATGATCTAGGTCAAAAAAATAGAAAATTAAATAAATACTAAAAATAGTAAAAGATAAAGTTCTAAAATCTTAGTAAACAAAGTTTGGGGACCTTTTTGAGATAGTGGAAAGGGCTAAGGGATGTCGTACATCTTTCTGTTTTCGAAGTCCTAGTGAAGGTGTGTGTGAGGAGAGAGAGAACAAATTGCTCAATGAAAGTAATGGGGTCAACCCTCAGTCGCCTTTAGGGATGCTGTAAATTGTGATGCTCTTCATTGTGTTTCTATTTTTTTTTTTTCTATTTCTTATGTAGCTTGTAGCAATTTCATTTTAGAGTCCACTGTAGTTTATTACAGGATGCATTTCTCTTTGTAAACTGAAGTGTTCCTTCAGCCAACCCTTACAATCTGAGTTTTCCGCTTTAAATGCCTTCATTTTCAGCTCAAAACTCCAAGTCTCCCATCTTGAAAAAAGTGTTAATGCCTTTATAATAAGAAATGATCTCTCTTTATTGGTCCCACCATGTTTTGCCCTCTTTTTGTGTGTTGCATTCATCTTGAATATTAGCTACGTGTCAAACACGCTGGCTTGTAACTACTGGGACAGTCAGAGAGCTACAAAATATAAAACAACTAAATAGGCTTCCTGACCTTACTATTATCAATATGCTGTTCTCTCCTAGGGAGCCTTTTGTGAAAGTCAGACTGATCGATTGTTGTCACTTTTTATGTTGAAGAAAGACATATTGAGCACCCTTTTGACATTCTTAGCTTACTAAGTCATACCATAAGTGGCCGTCTTATTTTCTTAAGGAAAAATATTAATGCTGCTGCTAAAATAGGGTGGGTTGGTTCCTTATCTAGTTAACACTGTGCTTGGATGAAATCTATTTTTTCAGCAGTATTATTGAGAAAAAAAACTTACATATAGATTTATTAAATAAAAGTTTACAGCGGGGAACAATAAAATATAATAATTTATATATTATGATAGTCTCTTACACTGTAAAAAATATGGCTGATGTAAATGTTTAAAGTGATATTGGCTTAAAGTACATCTAGATTTCACTTTCTGAATGCCTTTCTCAATCAAAAAAATTATTAGATTAGTAAAATCCTAGGGACGACTTGGCTAAATGTGAGGCATTTCTTACTTCACAACACAAGCAAAGAAAAGGAAATAGGCCAGGCATGGTGCGGTGGCTCATGCCTGTAATCGCAACACTTTGGGAGGCCGAGGGAGGCAGATCACCTGAGGTCAGGAGTTCAAGACCAGTCTGGCCAACATAGTGAAACCTCATATCTACTAAAAATACAAAAACATAGCCGGGCATGGTGGCATATGCCTGTAATCCCAGCTACTCGGAAGCTGAGGCAGGAGAATTGCTTGAACCTGGTAGGCAGAGGTTGCAGTGAGCCCAGATTGCACCACTGCACTCCAGCCTGGGCAACAAGAGCAAAAACTCCAACTCAAAAAAAAAAAATACATAATTAGCATTATATATTATCTCCTAAAATAACTTACACAAGTTGAGTGCTTACAATATGCTAGATATTATTATAAGGACCTTCCATGTGTTTTTATTCTTAACCCTCCAAACAAAGTAATAAGCTATGTAGTATTATTAGCCCCATTTGACAGATGAAGAGAATTAGGCATAGGAATTAATTAACTTGATTAGTAGCACATATGAAATTTTAGTTTGATAATTTCCTATGAGAGCCCATGCTTTTCACCATGATATTAATACTTTGAATTATTTTTTCTGTATTACAATTGACTAGAAAACAGTGACAAGGTAATTATAGTTTAATCAAAGCAATTTATGTAAGTATCTAGCTAGTATCAGCAATTTCTTAAAATAAGACAACCATGAAGTCTGCTTCTGGATAATTCTTTAAAAGAAACACAAATGTTAATAATATGACATGAGTGGTACCCTCAATGGAAAATGATTTAATTAAATGATTTAAAAACAAAAATACCATAACTTATTTCAGATTTATAACAATGATCTTAAGTAAACAAAGATGGATACTAAGCGAGCAGAGATTTTGAAATATATTTTTTAAATGACTAAAGTCTTTTTTGTAAGATATCATCATTGTATATCAATATATAATTCATATACAATATTAATATTATTGCTGTATATCAATAATTTTGTATGTCAATATTATTTAATATATATTATTGTATATCTATAATAATTGTTCCATAGAGTGGTACTCAATGGAAAAATTAAACGATTTAAAAATACAGATACCATAATCTATTTCAAAGTTATATTACAACAATGATCTTAAGTAAACAAAGATAAATACTAGGTAAGGAGAGATTTTGAAATATATCTTTTAAATAGCTGAAATCTTTTTTCGTAGGAGACCATCACTGCATATTATACCCGCACGTACGCTTAACTTTTACTGTATGGTTAAAAATAGATTTCTGTGTACTATAAATGGCATGTGAAATAAAACCTAACCTATAAAGTACACTGTCTACACTTCACAGAATGATTCACTGTTTTTCTAGAAGAATTTGAAAACATGGGTAAGTAATCTTGGTAAAGAGGACATATATGTTTGAAATCATTCACTATTTTAAGAAGTAGGTGATTCTTAACATATTTATCATTTAAATGTTATCAAAGTTTAACTTTGAAAAAGAATGTTAATCACTTAAAAAGAGGCTTTTTCCCCCACAACAATACAGTACAGTTCCAAAGACCCGGCATAGGGAGGAGACAATAAAAAAATATATTTTCTGCAGATAATTTTTTAAAATAATAATAAAATTCACTTCAAGTCAATCTGCTTTCTTTTATCACCATGAGCTGTCAGTTCTAAATAATACAAGCATACCTTGGAGATATTGCAGATTCAGTTCCAGACCACTGCAATAAGACAAATATCTCAAAGTTGCACAGATTTTTTTGGTTCCTCAGTGCATATAAATGTTATGTGTATGCTATATTGTAGTCTATTAAGTTTGCAATAGCATTGTGTCTGAAAACAATGTATATTACTTAATTTTAAAAGCCCTTTTTTTTTTTCTAAAAATGTTAATGATCATCTGAGCCTTCCACAAATCTTAATCTTTTTGCTGGTGGAGGGTCTTGCCTCACTGTTGGTGGCTGCTGACTGATTATGGTGGTGGTTACTGAATGTTGGGGTGATTGGGAATTTCTTAAAATAAGACAACAATGAAGTCTCCTTTCATGAAGGATTTTTCTGTAGCATAAAATGCTGTTTGATAAGATTTTATCTATAGAACTTCCTTAAAATTTGGAGTCAATCCTCTACAACTCTGTCACTGCCTAATCAAGTAAGTCTATGTAATATTCTGAATCTTTTGTTGTCATTTCAACAATGTTTATAGCGTCCTCATCAGGAATAGATTTCGTCGTAAGAAACCACTTTCACTGCTCATCCATAAGAGATGACTCCTTATTTGTTAAAATTTTACTATGATATTGCAACAATTCAGTCATATCTTCAGGCTTCAATTCTCATTCTAGATCTTTGGCTATTTTCAACACATCTACAGTTACTTAATCCACTGAGTCTTAAGACTTCAAAATCATCTGCAAAAGTTGGAATCAGCTTCTTCCAAACTCCTGATAATGTGGGTATTTTGACCTCTTCTCACGAATCACAGATGTTTTTAATGGCATCTAGAATGGTAAATCCTTTCTAGAAGGTTTTCAGTTTACTTTGCTTAGATCCATCACAGGAATAACTATCTATAGCAGCTATAGCCTTATGAAATGTATTTCTTAAATAATAACACTTGAAAAATAACTCCTTTATCCATGGGCTGCAGAATGGATATTGTGTTAGTAAGCATGAAAACAGTAGAATTCTCCTCGTTCATCACCATGGGAGCTCTTGAGTGACCAGGTACATTGTCAATAAGCAGTAATATTTTGAAAGAAATATCTTTTTCTGAGCAATAGTTCTCAGCAATGGATGTAAAATACTTAGCAAGCCATAATGTAAACAGATGTGCTGTCATCTAGGCTTTGTTCTTCTATGTATAGAGCATGAGCAGAACAGATTTAGCATAATTCTTAAAGGCCCTAGGACTTTCAGAATGGTAAATGACCATTTGCTTCCACTTAAAATCACCAGCTGCATTAGCACCTGACCAGAAAGGCAGCGTGCCCTTTGAAGCTTTGAAGCCAGGCACTGACTTCTCTCTAGCTATGAAAGTTCTACATGGCATATTCTTCCAATAGAGGGCTGCTTTGTATACACCAAAAATCTATTGTTCAGTGTAGCCACTTTCATCAATAATTTTACCTAGATCTGGATAACTTGCTGCAGCTTCTACAATAGCTCTTGCTGCTTCACCTCACACTTTTGTTATAAAGACAGCTTTTTTCCTTAAACCTCATGAACTAACATCTGCTACCTTTATACTTTTCTTCTGCAGCTTCCTCACTTCATAGAATTGCAGTTAGGATTTTACTCTGGATTAGGCTTTGGCTTAAGGGAATGTTGTAGCTGGTTGGATGTTCTATCTAGAACATTCAAGTTTTCTCCATATCATCAATAAGGCTGTTTTGTTTTCTTAACATCTGTGTGTGCACTGGAGTAGCACTTTTAATTTCTTCTGAGCACATTCCTTTTGCATTCACAACTTGGCTAACTGTTTGGCAAAAGAGGCCTAGATTTCACCGTATCTCAGCTTTCACCATGCCTTCTTCACTAAGCTTAATCATTTCTAGCTTTTGATTTAAAGTGAGAGACCTGTTACTATTTCTTTCACTTGAACACACAGACGACATTGTGGGATTATTCGTTGGCTTAATTCCAGTATTATTGTGTCTCAGGGATTAGGGAGGCTCAAGAAGAGGGAGAGAGATGGGGGAGTGGTTAGTCGGTATAGTAGTCAGAACACACACATTTATTAAGTTCCTATGTGGGCATGGTTTGTGGTGCCCCAAAATAATTTCAATAATAACATCAAAGACTACTGATCACAGATAACCATTAAAGACATAAAAATAATGAAAAAGTATGAAATACTGTAAGAGTTAACAAAATGTGACACAAAGTGAGCAAATGCTGTTTAAAAAATGGCATTGAGGCCGGGCGCGGTGGCTCACGCCTGTAATCCCAGCACTTTGGGAGGCCGAGGCGGGTGGATCACGAGGTCAAGAGATCGAGACCATCCTGGTCAACATGGTGAAACCCCGTCTCTACTAAAAATACAAAAAATTAGCTGGGCATGGTGGCACATGACTGTAATGCCAGCTACTCAGGAGGCTGAGGCAGGAGAATTGCCTGAACCCAGGAGGCGGAGGTTGCAGTGAGCCGAAATCGCGCCATTGCACTCCAGTCTGGGTAACGAGTAAAACTTCATCTCAAAAAAAAAAAAAAAAAAAAAAATGGCATTGATAGACAGTGTATGACAGGATTGCCAAACCTTCAATTTGTTAAAACTACAGTATCTGCAAAGCACAATAAAGCAGAACACAACAAAACAAAGTGTATCTGTGTTAAAATATCCCTCTTGAAAAAACTTTTTTCCAAGTTTTAAGCAACTGTTGTGGTTCCTGTTGAGTTTTAATAACATTTGTATAAGTTTCAAATCAACTTATTTTTATGACTTATCCTTGAGTAAACATTGAATTCTATCTGAAAGTTTATCTGGAGGACTCTGTTACATGTTCTAACCCAGAAAAACATAGATTTGCCTACATAGGTTTATTTCAAGCGGAGTTCCTAATGTCTCAGAGTCAAAGTCATTGAAGGTCTCTTTGGATGCAGCTGCCGTCTCCAAACCATAGATATTACATAATTTCACTTTTAAAGGTAGATTTAAAATGAACAACAATCTCACTATGTTTCTGAAGACCAAGAAGCAGAACTTGAGTTCCTTCACTGCTAACAAATTTATGTGACCACTTGGAGATTTTGTGTTATTTTTTTGACATAGAGACTTTTGATAACCCCTAGAATTTATCCCATAGAAACAAATATATGGACTGTACTGCAACTTCCAGAATTTATTGCAGAGTAGGATTTTTTTAAATCTCTTCCAATCTTACCTTATAATTAAGGCTTTTCCTATTTGTCTATCTGCTTACTCAGGTGAAAGAAGCTTTTCAAAATCAAACTTAATAAAAAGGGCTCTCCAGACAAAGTCATTGGCAACTTTGTAGAAGTTAAGGCTCTACACTAGGAACTATAGTGCACTAGAAGTAAATGCATTATAATGAATTATAATAAAACTGAAACTAGAAATAACTAGAAATGACTGCAACAGATCAATAAGTGGGTATAAGCTTTTTGTCTTTATTCAGAAAACATATTAATGAAACTAACATGTATTATTCCAACATCTCATGTACCCCATAAATATATTAATCTATTATGTACCCACAGAAATTAAAAATAAAAATAAATTTAAAGGAAAAATAAAAGGTATTATTCTATTACTTCCCCCTTCTTTGTTGTACTATAATATTTAATTTATTCACAATTTATTTTCTTGGAATGATTATATGATCATTTTTTTCTTTTCTGGCCATTATTAGCACTTGTTTTATCATTATTACCAAAACTAATGTTGCAGAGAGGAAGGAAGTAATTAAAAATAATACATTGGGCAGGGCACAGTGGCTTGCACCTGTAATCCTGGCACTTTAGGAGGCTGAGGCAGGTGGATCACTTGAGGTCAGGATTTGAAACCAGATTAGCCAATATGGCAAAGCTCTGTCTCTAGTAAAAATACAAAAACTAGCCAGGCATGATGGTGCACACCTGTAATCCCAGCTGCTTGTGAGGATAAGACAGGAGAACTACTTGAACTTGGGAGGTGGAGGTTGCAGTGAGCCGAGATCGTGCCACTGCACTCCAGCCTGGGTGGCAGAGTGAGACCCTGTCTCAAAAAAAAAAAAAAAAAAAAAAAAAAAAAAGAAAGATATACTGTACATGTCAAATATGCTAGGCACAACACTACAAGATAAGAGGATCTGAGACAACTTCATTCATTTGCTTGATAGCACCATTTACACTTGCTGACTCCAG
Organism: Aotus nancymaae; assembly: GCF_030222135.1. NCBI lineage: Eukaryota > Metazoa > Chordata > Mammalia > Primates > Aotidae > Aotus > Aotus nancymaae. The sequence continues at coordinate 30,042,746 of NW_026988472.1, forward strand.
TTCCTCCTGTTTGTCCCTCTTCAAGAACAATCATCAGATTTGTGTGCATTCTGTTCCTGGGAACTGGTCTTGTCAAGCTCACTAATGACCTCATTTTACTTAATCTCTCCGTAGCACAACTCTGTCTTTGATTTCCATAACACGGCTGTCTTATCCTGAGTTTTGTTTTACTTTCCTAACAATTCTATTTCTCTCTTTCTTTCCCTTCCCCCTACCCCAATTGTTCCTGCTCTTTAAATTGGATTCCTAGGATTCTGCATTTGGCCTCTTCCAACTCCACACATTATTGGTGTGTTATCACATGCATTCCAATAGTTTTACCTACAAATTATTTGCTGAAATATTTATTTGTAGCCATATCCCCTGATCCCGCCCTCCAACTCTGATATCTATGCCTAGACATCGCACAGGTTCTTTATAGCATAATCAAACCTAAATTTCACATCTTTCTAAATTTCACATCTATATTCCCTAAACCAGAAAATTTAGGGGTATCTTAGATTCCTTTCTCTCCTTCATCCTGAAATCCAATTGATGATCAAATCATGTTTATTCTTCCTCTTTTTTATGCATTCCTCACCCCCCATCCCCACTGCTACTACTCAGTTTCTCTCACCTGACACGATGGTGTTTTCTTAATTTGTCTTTCTTCCTTTTCTTCCTCTAGTCCTAATCTCTATATTCCTAGTGTGATCTTATCAAAATTCACATCCAATTAAATTGCCTTTATGTTTCTGGTTTCACACTACTCAATCTAGAAAATCAGTACTCCTTAGTAAGGTATATAATCAGACTCTGGTCTGACTGCGTCTCTTGCAATACTTCTGGGAAAGCCCAATGATTTACTTATTTCAAAATATTTAGAGTTCTCTGAGTGTTCCTCTATGTTTCATATTTCTATATTTTCTGCTCATGCCCTTCTATTATCTACTCAATGAAAACCTCACTATGATATTATCAAATTGTACCTTCTCTTTAAAACCTTCCTCATAACCACAGTCAGTAAAATTAAACATTCTCATCTTACAGAGTTTCTATGACCGTCCTTAACCACATTTGAACTTTTATACATCTTATAATTCCTTCTAAGTTATAAACTTCCTGAAGTCAGCTACCCTATCTTAATGATCTATATATCTGTAGGTAGTTGATAAATGATTCCTGGATAAACAAATAAATCATATTTGATTTGGCATTATTTTTCTTTTACTCTTTATTTTCCTCATTTTGGTTATAAAGTAGCCCTACCTTATTTCATTAGTGCAATGAAATAACATATTAGTGCAATATAGGCTAACAAACATACATTATGGCTGCCTTTAGTTAACAAATCTTTAACGAGAAACTATACTGTAACAACATATTTTTGTTAGAAGCATGAGTGTGTGTGTGCGCGCGCGCGCGTGTGTGCTGAGGGGGTTGTGATGGGGAGCAGGATAAAAAGGTATAAAAGCTTGGTCCTAAATCTTTGCTTATTAACCTTGGCCCTGCTCCTCCCAATGTGTCTACACTTAATTCATAAGAGAGGTAGATAATTTCAATGGGGTTGGAAAAGTTCCTTTTCTAGGGTATATTTATTGGGACGCCAATGACACCTAAATTTTAGGACTCCTTCACTAGCCTGAGTTTTCCCCATGGAAACTGCAGGCATTTATATTTACAATTTATTTATTTTATGCAATTGTATTGAAATTGCTGTAGACATTCTGCATTCATAATTTTGTTTTCTCTTTTCTAAACTACCCTGCTCATTCCACCTCACCCTATACAAAACTGTTAGAACTTCAAGGATTTAGAAAATCTAGATCAATCCCCTGCCTCTATTTTTAATGTAGCAGTTATTTATTGAGCACTTCCTATGTGCCAAGCACTGTTCTATGATTGATGTGCATTTATGTCTATCTATATCAGGATATTCAGAAGCCTATAATAATAAAGAGTTCTCAGTGTACTAGATGGATTGTGCTAAATGCTATTTATACATCACTTTTTACAAGTAAAAAAAAGAAAGCACAAAGAGATTAAGGAACTTGCCCCAAATCACACAGCCAATATCTGAAGGCAAGCATTCAGGCACCAATTCTGCATGCTTAACCATTGCTCTGTGAAGCTTTGGCCATAATTTACCCCTTCTGTGGATTTTGATGACTGCAAGTCCAACAAGAAAATGCCTTTCATTCTTTCAGTATCTTATTTGAGACCTCATGCGGAGTATCTCTTGGCAAATAACACGCTGGCTTACATTGATGCACATGAGTTGTGTTCATATGTAAAAATTCAGAGGGTAGAAAAAGCAGTATCAAGAAAATGTAGAGTGAGGTAAAATGCCAAAATGCAGGCTGTGCCAACTTAATCATATTAAGTAGTTTTGATCCTGAATGTTGAAAGAAGCAAATTATCAAGGTTAATATGGAAGTGAATCAAAGCTGCTGTGAGACAATAGACAGTATACCATAAGATACAAAAATTTGTTATAATCTTCCAATTTAAGGCAATGCATTGCAGATATCAGCATCTAACATTTAGAAAAAAAAAACAGTTATGGATTGGGTTGTCCTGGGAATAAAATATTTTAAGCAACCGTGAAGACTATACATCACATTGTTTTAATAGCTTCGTTTTTAAAAATTGTCATGCTATTGTCTGTTTTTAAATCTCTGGGTTTTCTTTGCAAAAGGTCTACTATCATTCACTTCTTAAATTTAGCTTCATTTCAAATTTTACTTAGTGCTTCACTGAAAATCCTTTTGTGCGGCCCTGTTCTCTGCTATAAGGTATCTGTGGCAATTCCAAAGGTCATGTGTAGCAACTGAGTAGAACAAAGTTACCACAGATCTCCCATTGCCATTTTAAGCAGGTGTTGCTGGATAACTACATTCCCAGCCACCTCAGTGTGTCGAATTTAGGAAGATAATTTTCTTAAACCATAATAGAAATTTCATTGAGGCAGTCTGTCTTCAATGCATGAGATACGATTGTTCAGCTATCCCCAGATTCTGTCTGAGAAATCAAGCAAATAACATTTTCAAACAATGGCTTTGACTATTTTGATCCTAGGTACAAAGCAATATGTTGATGGTATCATTTGGGGGTGCCATTTACATAAAACAAATTTATAATTGATGTGCCACTTTGTAGCCACCAGAGTTAATGGGCCTTTTAAGAACCTCTACTTAATAACAGTAAAGTGTCATTTTTACAAGAGTTAATGTTGGAAAAATTAATGCACCTCTGAGGCTGACCTTCAGCTGCTCCTTCAACAGTAACTACTGTACCATTTCATGCTCAGAGATTCCCCAGATTTAAAGTTGACATTATAAAATCAGCATTCTCAGATGTTTTTAATAAAACTGGAATATTAATTGTGAATGTATGGAGCAAGCTGTCAGTATGCCTATAATGCTTTCATAAGGAAGGAATTTTCACCAAGGTTTAGGTACTACTTAATTGCCAAAGCTCCAAAATAATTTGTATTGATATCCAGGTGTTAGAAATGATTATTAATGCATCACTGTAACAGCTCTGGGAGGCTATCCACCAGTAAAATTTCCATTTTTACAAAATATGTATGCAGTTAAGGAGTTAATAACTGCTGCCTCCTACAAACCTTCACAAGGATACATGCCAAAATGATATGCAGTGGGGTGGTAAGTGTCTCATTGCCTTGATCCTGGACAACAGGCACAACAAAACAAAGCACCACTCATTCTAAATAGCAGGGTGTCAAGTCTTCTGAGGCAAGTGTGAGTCCTTAACTCCAGCCTAAGCCTCTGTTACAAAATTGCATAATAGGATCTAGTAGCCTGTGAAAGTGTTTTCTGACATATCAACATTGTAGGGGACCTAGTACAGAGTCATCAAGTTGTCTTGATTTGCCAAATGGGGTAAACAAACTATCTTTGACTGGCAGATGCAGAAGAGACTATACTTTTCTGTGCTGGTTGGCGGAGTTCAAATTGAAGGGAAGTGAATACTAGGTTCAACAACATAAATGAAGAGAACATTTAGACTTATTTAACAGCTTCCTTAAAAAAAAAAACTGTAGGGGTATACAAGTTTAAGACTACAGATCAGGCTTTAAAACTTGTGACCAAATATGAATAAAGGGCTCAAACATGTAATTATTTGGACAAAAGCATCTTTTTTGCATGTGGTAATCCAGGTTCTCCTCCTAGAGAAGCAGACACAAAGATAAGATTAGACAAACCCAAGAGTTATTAGAGGCAAGGTCAGAGAGAAACACCTATGAAAGAAAACCTACGAAAGGAGGAAGCCAGAGGAGGCTAAGAGAAGAGACTGATCTCACCTCAATGTAGGTCTAACCTCCTTGAAGAACAGCGGGAGGAGAGAGAGGAAGGAAAACAAGCCTTACACTGTAGTACAGTGTAAGAAAGTCTCAGCCAAGTGGATGGGGAATCTTGAGCCCACATTGCCATCAGTGAAGTGCCACATCTCTCAGGAATAGGCCCGTTTTAGCACCCCTGCTGTACTCTATCACTGACTAGAAGCAGCTCGTAAGAAGAGTGGCCTCAACACCAAAGCTGTGATGGATCCAGAAAGCAGCATCTGGAGCCAGTAGTCAGTTGTGTTTCTAGCAGTAGGAAATGTGAGAGGGCATTTTCATGAACATTACAACGCATTCAGTCAGTCACTATGCTTTTATAAGCATTAACTACAATATTTTAATAAAAATCTGAGCTCTAATTGGGTAAACAAACATGAGTAGTTTTACTTCCAATTTGCAGAAATCAAATACTTACAGATAAATAAAAATTCAGCTAAAATTAGCAAAGCTAAAATTAACAAAAGATTTCAAATGACCACAAAAACAGAAAATCATCCTAATTAATCAGTCCTGTCAAAAGTATTCCTTGTTTGCAGATAGTAACTACCTTTAGTACACATAAGCACACAGTAGTTTTAAGATCTTAGTCCAATAAAGGAGTACTGGCATTAGTTGAATAAAGCCAATAGAGCAAATTAGCAACACTGCTCAGATAATCAAAATGAAGATTCACAGGACAGGGGCAAAGATAAATAGAAGTGAATGTGTCTAATATGCAGTATATAAGATGTTTTACTCACTTATGCTATGGTTTTTTAAAAAGGGGATAAAGGTGAGCAAGAAAGACCACCTATGTACTAATATAAGTATAAGACGAGAGTTCCATTTTGCTTTGACATTGCAAATTGTCAAAAGGGCTGGTTTGGGTTGGTTAATCTATGCACCCTGGTAAGACACAATCCAAGTTGTTTAATTAGGTGTTCTTAGAAAAACTGACTAATTTGTGAGTCAGAGTCATATTTATGTTTAATAAACTTTTTAAATGTCACTTTAAGTAGTAAAATATTTTTAAAAATCAGAATTAAAAAATAAGATCAAAGTGGGTACCTGGCACTTTTGAAGTATCTTTCATATGATTTTCTAGGAGGAAGAACATCAGACCCACAGAAGTCCTTAGTAAAGATGTCATGTTATTCCAATAGGAATGTCTAAGACATCTTGATAATCTTGCAGCTTCTCATGTAATCCAGAAGGAGGTAAAACTACAGTGAAGTACATTTTCTCAGACTTGAATGGGTACAAAAAGATGAAAATATAATTAATTCAACTGTACTTCTTTGAGATACTTCCAACATGTTCAGCCAACAGAACAATGGTGATTTTTCCCCTTTTCGGCAGTAGAGTCTTTTTTAAACATTGTTCTTTGAATATAGGGCTTTTTTTTGAATTGCCTTCTACTCCTCCTCCCTAGGATAGTAAAACTCCAAGCTCTACATAAGTAAGTATAAAGGATTTTACAAAATGCAAAATGATGAAGTTTACAGAGAAAAGTGCTAAGTTTTAGACAATAATACTATCAGCTTACGGCTGAAAGAATCAGAGGTCTAAAGGTCTGCAGACTCAGATTGAAAGCACATATAATACCTAGCTCTGAAAATTAGGTCATGTTCACAGAACTATTTGACTGCTCTGTTTGCATCTGAAAGTCCAATATTTGAGGAAATGTGACTATTTTAATAGCAGGCTTGTGTCAGCAGTTATAAAAATGAGGCCTGAAGCACTGAAAATAGTCTCCTTTCCTTGTTGTCTTTGTCCTTCTAATTATTACAGATTGTGTTGGAATATCTGTCTTCATCCGACACCTTACTTCTCACCCAGCAGTGGTCCCCAATTCAGAGCTAATCTGTAAAGGTCAAACCAAAGTTGGAAGTATCCCAAGAACCCATGATTATGCACCAATATTGCTGAGTAGCTAAAGGGCAGACATATTTTGGCTAGTGACAGATTTCTTTTTAATAAACAAGTTCACTGAGGGAAAAAATAAAAAGATGAATCTGTTAAATATAGAAAACCCAAATTAAAAACAAAGAAATTGTTGATTGCTTTCTCTCCTTTAAAATACACAGTTAAGAAAAAACTCTGTAAGTACAGAGTTCTCTAATATTTAAAATGTATAAAAAATAATTCATTCTGTCAATCAATTCTTGTTAAACAGGGCATTTTTTAATTTTAATTAAATTTTTAAATTTCCTTTAAGTTCTGGGATACAAGTGCAGAACGTGCAGGTTTGTTACATAGGTATACATGTGCCATGGTGGTTTGCTGCATCTATCAACCAGTCTTCTAGGTTTTAAGCCCTGCATGCATTAGGTATTTGTCCTAATGCTCTCCCTCCCCTTGACCCCCACCCCCCGACAGGCCCCAGTGTGTGATGTTGCTTTCCCTGTGTCCATGTGTTTTCATTGTTCAACTCCTAATTATGAGCGAGAACAAGCAGTGTTTGGTTTTCTGTTCCTGTGTTAGTTTGCTGAGAATGATAGTTTCCAGCTTCATCCATGTCCCTGCAAAGGGCGTGAACTCGTTCTTTTTTATGGCTGGATAGTATTCTATGGTGTATATAACGCAGGGCACTTTTCTAGGCACGCAGCATATAATAGTGAACAAAACAGACAAAACTCTCTCCTCATGGAGCTGACACTTGAAATGAAGGGAGACAGATAATAAGAAATTATTTAAATATATATAATAAATCAATGGTGAAAAGAGCTAAGAAGTAGGTTGCAAGTTTAAACAGGCAGCCAGAGAAGGTCTTACTAAGCAGTGGTGTTTGAGAAAAAACCTGAAGGAGCTGACTGGGGCAGGGAAAGGAGCAGGAATGAACCATGAGGTAGCTGTATGGAAAGCATTCCAGGCAAAGGGAAGAGCTAGTGCAAGGCACTGATGTGGGAAGGAGTGTGTCTGATGTAACAGAAGAGCCTGTGCCCTGGAGTTGAGCAAACAAGAGGAAAACACTAAGAGATATACTAAGAGGCATTGGGGAGCTAGATGTTCATGCATGAGAACCTTGTGAGCAACTGTAGGGACTTCGGATTTTATTCTGAGAGAGATAAGAGACCATTATAAGTAGAGGCTAAATAGAGAAAAATATACAATTGGTAAGTTAAGGAATCACACTGGCTGCCATATTCAGAATAAAACAGTTAAAGAGAGCAAGGGAGAGAGCAGAGCAAACAGGAAGAACATTACTGAAATAAAACAGATGAGAGATAAGGGGCACTGGACCAAGATACAGCAGGTGTGGTGAGAAGTAGACAAATTTTGGCCCATTCAACTCTTCTTTTTAAGGAAGAGTTGAAAGAATTTGCTGGTAGACTAGAGTGTATGAAAAAGAAGAGTTAAGAGGAATGAGGTTATGGCCTGAGTATCTGAAAGGATGAAAATACTACTGCGGAAGAATGTGAAGGGTCAGGTGTGAGAGAAAAAGTAACAAATTTGTTTGGGGTTGCTAAGTGTGACATACCCATAAATGACAAAAAGTGAAGATATCAACTAAGCAGATTGATACACAAGTCTGGAGTTCAGAGGAGAAGTCCAGGTTGGTGATGAAAATTCAGGAATCGCCAACATACAAATGGTATTTAAAGCCATGATGCTGGAAGAGATCTCCAAGGCAGTGAGTGCACAAAGAAAAGATGTCCAAAAGATGACTGAGCCCTGGGGCTCTCTGATGTTTAGTAGCATACAGTTTTCCTGCATCTCACGACAAGAAGCATTCCACAGATGGTCTTAAAGGGATTCTGGATGAGATGACTGTTTAAATTGAAATATTGCAGAGTAAGTTCATACATTAAGTGGTGATTTTAACCAGATGTTTTCTAACATTCCTTCCAATGCTGTATGATTTTTATGAACTAAAAATGAAATCTTAACAACAATGAGATATCACTACACACCTATTAGAATAACCAAAATTCAGAACACTGACAACACTAAATGCTGGCAAGGATATGGAGCAACAGGAACTTTTCTTTATTACAGGTTGGAATGCAAAATAGTACAGCCACACTAAAAGACAGTTTGGCAGTATTTTGTTTAAAAAAAAAAAAAAAAAAAAAAAAAAACAGAACATGCTCTTACCATATAACTCAGTAGTCACACTCCTTAGAATTTACCCAAAGAAGTTGAAACTGTATTTCAACATAAAAACCTGCCCATGAATGTTTATACCACCTTTATTCATAATTGCAAAACCTCAGACGCAACCAAGATGTCTTTCAGTAGGTGAATGGATAAACTGTGGTACATCCAGACAATGGAATATTATTGAGTACAAAAAGAAATCAGCTCTCAAGTCATATAAAGTCATGGAGGAAACTGAAATGCATATCACTAAGTTACAGAAGCTAATGTGAAAAGGCTACATACTGCATGATTCCAACTATATGGCATTCTGGAAAAGGCACACCTGTAGAGACAGGAAAATATCAGTGTTTGCTAGGGGTTAGGCAGATGAAAAAATGAATAGGAGAAGTACAGATGATTTTTAAGGAAGAGAAAATACATATGATACTGTAATGGTTAACATTATTTGTCCAAATCCATAGAATGTATAACACACCAAGAGTGAATTCTAGTGAAAACTATGGACTTTAGGTGATAATGATGTGTCAACACAATAAGCTCATCCATTGTAACAAAAGAATCACTTTGGTGGGGGATTTGATAATGCGAGAGGCTATGCGTATGTAAGAGTAGGGGGTATAAAAGAAATCCCTGTTACTTCTTCTCAACTTTGTTGGGAACCTGAAACTGCTCTAAAAATAATCTTTAAGAAAATAAAATCTTTTGAACGTCATAAAATTTTAATATATGAATATGTGTTATAAGTATATAATACAATCCCCTGATTTATTTATACCTTATATATGAGGATTGACTTTGTATTGTTCAGATAAAATTCTACAGTAAAAAATGTGTTACTTGTCTGTGAAAGTCAAGCATTGTCCATGTTTCAACAAGCTGCCATTAGATTCATATCAATGATTTAAATATAAAAGGATATTATTTAAACTAAAAATACCCTGGGCCCTATAGGTTAAATTCTGAATTGACCAGATATAGAGGTCCAGAATAGTTTTGTTTAATCTGACATGGCTAGATTATTTTAAATCCTATGAGAGATTTTACATCATTGATGATTTTGATAAATGTTTATCTTTTTAATACATACAATTAAAATAATGTGTGTCAAAAATATTGAAAATGAGAATTTCAGGAAAAATCTAAAAATATTTAATGTCATACACATCAATTTTAATATGGCTTGTTTATCTTGGACTATATATATTTTATTTTTGTTTGCATAATCCCTAAGCTTTGTTAACCCTGGGGAAAAGCATCTAATAAACAAGACCCTATATCATTCCTCCTGCCGGGGGTATGATTCTTTATCTTTGTAATGCACTTATAACAACATGACAAATCGCATCTTTTACTTCCACCTCCACTCTGGTTGTCTTTGGAATTAAATTCACCAGAGAAGTCATCTGAAAAGTTGTGATATTTCACCTGTCATGTACACATCAATAGAACATCTTTTTTTGGCACTTGCTTTCAAAATCACTTAAGATATAGGTAGTTTTAAAACAGGAATCAAAGCTTTTTCAAGAACTGTGATACTAAAGAGTCAATACTGAATGCTATCAAACTGTACACAATGCCAGTAAGACAGTATCAATAAGAACTGCATTTTTCTTTTTTAAAGGAAATACTATATCTCAATCAAGTAGTCAAGTAACATGTTCTTTCCTCATTGTAGCTAGTTTAGGTCACATCTTCAACCACAAAAATATAGAGACAAATACTTTTTTTCTATTAAAGATTCCTCCTCGAGCTGGGCACGGTGGCTCACGCCTGTAATCCCAGCACTTTAGGAGGCCGAGGAGGGTGGATCACGAGGTCAAGAGATCGAGACCATCCTGGTCAACATGGTGAAACCCCGTCTCTACTAAAAATACAAAAAATTAACTGGGCACGGTGGTGCGTGCCTGTAATCCCAGCTACTCAGGAGGCTGAGGCAGGAGAATTGCCTGAACCCAGGAGGCGGAGGTTGCGGTGAGCCGAGATAGCGCCATTGTACTCCAGCCTGGGTAACAAGAGTGAAACTCCGTCTCAAAAAAAAAAAAAAAAAAAAAAAAAGATTCCTCCTCAAGAGACATAAAGAGTTACAGAAAACTCCATGAAAGTCTATTAATGTCACATCTTCTAAAGGATTTCTTATATCTTCTTAGAGGAATTATAACAATACAGAGGTATTAAATGACCATCTGTTAAAGTAAGATATGAGTATCCACAACGGCTAACCCAGACCTATGAGAAAACCTAGCCAAGGCTAAGGGATTTGTTGTTCTAGAATGGCCTTACACATGTCTGATGATTGGCTAGCTGTCGAATGAGGTGAGTACAACATAGTCTTTCATCATCTGTTGGTAGCAGGGTTCCAAGAGAATAAGTGGAAGCGTTCAGGGTCTCTTAAGGTCTAAGCCTAGAAATGGCATGATGTCAGTCTCAAAAAAAAAAAAAAAAAAAAAAAGAAGCTACTGAAACAATACAATGGAGAATTCAAACTATTGATTTTCAAGTAGCAAACTCCCAATACACACAACCTGACAAAAATTTCATCTTAATGAGCAAGCACCTGAAACTCAAATAAGGCATGACTTACAAACACTGCTCTGAATATCTTGTGTGTTCATGTTCTAATCCCCTTGTTCTTGCCACCAAGCAAAGTTTAGGTTTTTGTTTCTTCACAAATCAAGATACAGAATAAAAAATAAACTATGTAAAATTTGAATCTGTAGCAACTCTTACAGTTAATTCTTACTTTGTAAAACGTGCTTTTTAAACTTCAAAGACGCATACAAATTTGAAATATTATTTTTACAAAATCCAAAGATTCGTTTTATCCAAAGATCCACAATCAATGTTGCACTAAAGCACCAATCCAGTGACAAGGGAATTAACAATTGAAGTAACAATTGGAACATAGTAAATTGTTAATAATTATAGAAGCCATACCCTCGACATCTTGCACATACAGCAGCAACATGCTTTAATGGATGATACCTGGGGCATTTTCTTTGTAGAGTCACCTATTTTTACGTTCAGCTCATTAATTATATGAGAAAATGATCCTGATTGGCTAGAGATTATCTTATACCTTTTGTCTTTATGGTATAGAATTTAAGTCAAGCCCTTTAAGACAACTTTTATATGACAAAAATAAACAAATAGATGCTGCATAACTAGTCCCCACACTCTTAATATTTAACAGAAAAAAAGTGAAAATTTTATTTCAACTTTATCCACAAACATAAGACATGAAATTGCTTGAGCTAAAAAAAAAAAAAATGGGTAAATAAAAACTTCTGTAACTTGCTTCCATTTCTTATATTCATGTCTTTATCATTTCAACCTTTTCTGTCTGTGATTCAGAATTGACTCTGAGAGGTCATCATGAATACACCAGAATACTGACATGGAGCCATACTTATTCTGTATGAGGTAAAAAGCAAAACAAAACAAAAACAAAACAAAAATCCAATTTTAAAAGTTTAATGAAACAACATTTTATAACTTACTTTGGAAACATACTGCCAAGCTTTTATTAAATGAGTAAAAGTTATCAGTTTTATAATACAGAAAAAATTAATCCACAATTTCATTCATTCAATAAATATTGACGAAGTGTCCACAACATGCAAAGCTCCTCAATATGTACAGGTTAAAAGTAATTGTCTTGTGTGATAATTAGGGGATAGGAGAATGGAACATTTGCTGATTGCCACGTGTTAGGCTGTTCTGAGGTGCATTTCAAATTCTCAAAAACACCCCAGGATATTCAACAGTTAAGGAATTTGGCCAAGGTCAATGAAAAAATGTTTAGCTAAAATGTGGCAGAGCATGGATTAAAGAACAGAACTCTCCAATATCAATGCTTTTTCCACAGAACTATACTTTTTATACAGGTTGAATAGTTCAAGTAATAAAGTTATTTTTACATAGCCACATTTTAAAACTACTTTTTGAATTTATATCATAACACATACCCACCCCCAGCTCTGGTTACTCCAGTTGTAGGCTCCACTCCTGCCAGGTCCTTCAAATAACATAAGCATAACATATTTATGCTTGAAGTACATGTACAGGCAAATATTTTAGGTTCCAAATTATGGCTAGAAAGATTTTAAAATGTTCATAAATATTGATAAATATCATGGGAGAGGTGGCAAACCAGGGTAAGCTAAGGGACTGTTAGCTGAGAAAGATTTAAGAGATCAATTCATTATGTTTTTCCCTACATTATCCACTTTTGAGTCCAACTACCACTGTAGCTCACTGGCATGTCTAGAACTCAGAATTTAGATAAATCAAATTATCACAACATTGTACATTATTTTATTTCCATATTCATAAGAATCTCTACGTGAAATATATAGCCAAATTTAAAAGCGTCTAAAGTCAAATAAATGTGACCATTTAATCATACTTTTAATTCTTAAATAATCTATAAGCCAGTACTGGATAAAATACACCATACAGAAACCAGTGATACCAGATTTGGCCTTTTGTTTGTTATAGAAAATAATGTTTTATTTGATTTATCTCAGACTACCACTTATCAGATTTTATTCTGGTGTATTCCAAAATCACTCCCCAGGCAATTATGATGTGTACCAAAGGTGCAAATCATTGCTTATATGATGATTATCTATTTCATTGCCATTTCTCTTTTTAAATTTACATTAAAATAGAGGGGTTGTGAGCATAAGACTTTGTTTATAAATCAATCTCAGGCAATATATTCTTAGCAATATTCTGCAATATTAAAAATTTATCATTTTACCTTGTTTTTCTTCTACTAACTTTATTACTGCACTAAAAAGCTTTCGCTATTATCTCTGAAATGTGTCTATGTGCTTTCTAATTTTAAATATGTAATATGTTATTCTTGATATCTGTTTAGTCTATAAATTGAATTTTTTCTTAAGTAAATTATTCTGCTAAGTTATGCATTATGGTATAAGATTTATAAGAAGTTCTCAATCTCCTAGTCATAAAAGATTTTGTGGTGAACATATTAAGTGTAAATTCGTCTACTGGTAGACTATTGGAATATTAAGTATTGTATACTTTGCTACAATAAAAATAGGAAAAGACATTTCAAAAAGATTTATAGGTTTCCTTCAAGCTTAGTATACTAGAATATTCAAAGAGTCACATTTTGACAAACACTGATACTATTTTTCATATTATATTGAAAAAAATTATTTTCCTCTGAAACTCTCTGCTCACACTTAAGACTTAATATTCAGTATGTCTATTGTTATACTGAAGTAGATTTGTTTATAAACAGGACTATTTTGCAAGACCACATATAAAACATATTTCTATTATAAATTTTAGGTTCCATGCTTGTTGCTGCTAAGATGATTTGGAGGACATAACCTATGATTTCCCCACAGCTCCAGTTACTACTGTATCTGTCTCATTCTAGCTTCCAGCGGTTCTAGTCTCAGTGGTTCTGACTCCATTGGGAAGTACAACTTAGACACAGCAGCTTAAGTCTTTTAAGACATAGAAAAAAGAGATAAAGTCCAACAATCTTATAACTCATATTCGGAAAATGAATACAGAAATATATACTTATTATTAAATTTAGTTTAAATATTTTTCTCCACATAAGAAATTAGATCAATTAAATTAATTGTACATTTTTAAATAACTAAAATAGTATAATTATATTGTTTGTAATGCAAAGTATAAATGCTTGAGGTGATAGATACCACATTTACCCTGATATAATTATTATTCATTGTGTGCCTATATTACATAACCCATAAATATATACACCTACTATGGATTCACAAAAAATAAGACTTATAAACAGGACATATATTTTAAATCCTTTTAAAGTTTTAATGTTAAAAAAAATGCTTGCTGATGAAATCTGAATAAGGTCTGTATTAAGGTAACAGTATTGTGCCAATGTCCATTTTCCAATTTTGTTCATGCACTATGATTATAAGAAATGTCATTATCAGAGGCAGATGGGTGAAATCTAGTATTTCTGCAAACTATTTACGTATATAACTATTTCAAAATAATAAGTTTAAAAATGTGTTTTGTAACATTTACTCTTATATAAAGTGGCTTTCTGTTTCCATTGTTTTAGAATTCTATTCCCATAAGTCATCTTTAGGTGATAAATAACAAGACTCCAATGCCCAATATCATTTTGGTACACTCAGACATAACTAGCACTTCTTACTTGGTTTAGTATTTTTTTCTTCTCTCTCAAAGTAAAATACTTATGCTCAAATATTTAACAGTTTTAAACTTTTACTATATATTCTAAAATGCCTTTGTACTTTCTGGTTCTTTTCTGAAAATTTTTTTTAAACAGAGGTAACTGTTGTCATGATTACTGTCTTATATTTTCCTAACGAATAAATTATCTCCAGCTTTCTTTGGGTGTCAGACTTATATCCTGAGTTTCCTTTATGAATATAAGTTGGTGAAATATGCAATGTAAAAATTATTTCCCATTTAAATATAGTCACAATTTTTAAAAAAATGTGTACTGACAATAGTTGCTATCTATTTTTCATCCTCATTATGGATTATTCCTTGATGTTTAGATGTGGATTGTAGTTCTCATTGTCAACATGCATTTGCTCAATGCCTTGAACACTGTAGTGTTCAGTAATCATTTTATTAAAAATGTTGGTATTACATAAAATTAAAAGTAACAATTTAAAATATTATTTCAAAATAGTGTCCAATTATTTATATTTTGTTTCACTAAACAAATGATGCTTTATAGCCATATTTTAAAGTCCATCTAAATCATAATAAAATACATTTCATTAATTTTAATTATCAACACTTATAAAGTTGTAAATATAAGAAAAACCATAAGTAATATTAATTTTACTTCTAAGCATGTTTTGTTTAGGATATAGTAAGTTCTGTCTACCACAGTTTGGTATAGGTTCTAGCATCAAAGAAGGTCAAATTTCAATGTTAGAAATATTACTAAAATTCTGGAAAATTTATAATCTGAAATTTGCATTTACCGAAAGCATTATAATTCAGGTGCACTCTGTTTCTTTGTTTTAAACTTTAAGCACATATAAAAATTCCAAGTGGTTGCACAGAATAACACAATAGAAAGAAGTTCTAATTTGAGTTCTAACTCAAGTTGTTTTTTCTCACCTTTATAATCAACGTGTTCCCATGGTTTATTTCAAAGCTTCTGTTTAAATGCAGGATTATGTACTACCTTAGGTGTCGAAGACATGGAGTCCATCTGAAGCAAGCTGCAATCATTTGAAACTTTTATAAATTTACTCTCAAAATCAATGTGGGTATCTGAGTGTGTATGTGTTAGAGATACTATTGCAAGTAGGAGTTCTCCAAGTAAACTTTCAAGTAGAATTCAATGTTTATTAAAGCATATAATAAATATGTTAATTTAATGCTTATATATATATTATTAAATGTTGATTATAACAGCAGATACTATTTAGAATTTAAATTAAAAAGTATTTTTTTCAAGGAGGAATAGTTTATCACTGGCATTGATTGGAATTGCCAAGTCATAATGATAACAACAACAAAAAAGGAAGACAAAAACCTGAGTTTGTTTTAATATTACTTTTAATTTCTTTAGCAGAAAAACACTTCCTTTTATTGCCTTCACCAAGACACCTTTTACCCAGCCTTGGAACTCCATGGTGTACTGACCCATATGTTCTTCCCTAACAGGGCCACACTCATTTCCATTCTCTGCATCTTTGTTTTGTCTATTTCTTGTTTGGGGAATACTAATCCCTTTTACTTCTTGTTATTTCCAGCTGTCAAAATCTGATATCTCATCTTTGTTCAAGTTGTTCAAATAACATAACCCAAAGCTTAGATTCTGTGTAGTGTTGTGGAAAGTATACTGGCCAGGGAATTACAAGACCTAATTTGTAGTACTTACTGTCAAAAAAATATACTTCATTACCTACCAGATGTGCAAGCCCTCTGGCTCTCAGTTTCTAGAACTCTCAAATGAGGGTTTAGAGTGGATGGATTCTAAGACTCCTTCCAGTTTCTCGAAAACTGAAGTTCTGTGATATAGTTCCCATCCTTAAAATATTTCTTTCTCTTTATTTCCCCATAGCAACTAATATTCTTCCTATTGTGATTCCCGGATATTTGTTTCTGGTGCTAAAGTAGCACTAACAACATGAATCCATGAACACTCAAAGATACATAATCTATATTGCTAATTTGGTGAAGATAATAACACCTAGGAAAATGTAAGATCAAGGAAGTCAGAGTACAGGGAGAACATTTTATTGTCAGAGGAAATTTGAACTGGCATGAAAACAATGGCAGAGTGTGCAAGGGGTAAGAGATCGAGCTTCAAGGAAAAAGATGGTGTGTGGTATTGGTATGTGGGTGACAGAAGAGTGGTGGTAGGCAGGGATATTGAAGAGGGAGATAAGGAAAAGATGAGACTATGGTGGGATTGACACTTGGTAAACCAAAGGCCTGGTAATCAAAGTAAGTCTCAAAACAAACAAACAAACAAAACAAAAAGTGAAATAAGTACCTAGTAACTGTGGTAGCACCTCTGGAAGACAACAGCGCCTCATGATGCAGCAGTTCTCCCCCACTTCTCCTGGGAATTATCATCTTATTGCCCTGTTGCTTATGAGGGATGGGGCATGAAAACACAGGGATGGTATTGACCATCTATCTTTTGTCCCACGTGTAACACTCTAATCAATCATTTCTGCTATTTCCAAACTAAATTTTATTTTTTTAAATAGAGACAAATGTTCCTGAAAAACATGAACATCTTTTTACAGAATTATAAGTAGGTCTTTTGTTCCACTGAAGGCCCCTTTTGAAAAACCCCAGGCTTCAAAAATGAGGAATGTCAGCCAGACTCTCTTTCTAGCTCATCCTTAGGAAGAGATTTGGAAGCAGGTTAAAAGACTAACACACAGCAAAATGCAGTCATACACCAGATTTCCACTCTCATAAATAAATGAAGCTCTCTGACTTCAGCTTTCAGACCTACTAAATAACTAAACATTGATATTAAGTATGTGATGTAATGCCTATATTAATTAGTGTGAGTTAATAATTCTACAATGTACACATATATCAAAACATGATATTTAATGCCATAAATATATATGATTTTTATTTGTCAATTTAAAAAATAAATTTAAAGAGAAAGGAATATCTATACTTATTCTTTTAAACCTTTATCTTCCACTCCCATCCTTGGCTCCCTCTTCCTCCGTCTCTCGTTTTTTTTCAAGGTACCAACCACAAGCAAAATTGGTCAAAAAAAAAAACAACACATTTTTTGCCATGCTGAGTTTTGAGTAACAAAGTGTCATTCAGTAAAATAGGCAAGAAACCTAAGCACAGTAGAAATGAGATGAGATGCCAGGTAATCAACCTTTGTATCATGATGATAATAATAATCAATGGTGGTGGTGGTGGCGGTGATGATGATGACAATAATGATGTTGATGATGACACAATGCAGCAAGCAGGGTTGCACTGTGGTAAGTATAAAGTGTTTAAGGATTTAAATCCTGAGTTAGGAAACTTTAAGTTTCCTTCTCGTAGACGGTGTGACCTTGGTGAAATATCAACTTCCTTTATTTTAAGCGTTCCATTGGCTATGAAAACTAGGATTATAAAAATGAAACATAATTTTATCTGCCACAGCACCTTCAAATAAACACTTGCCTTTCTAAGTGAATTTAGGCAAACGGTCTTGTTTTTCCTTATCCCCTTAATTTCAAAGAGAGAAGTGAATTAACACCCTGTAATTCAAGCTTTTCAATTTTATTTATTTTTAATTGCTATTAGTGTGTGTTTATATATGGATTCTCTCTCTCTTTCATATATATAGATATAGATATAGATATAGATATCTATATCTATATATAAATTGGGAAGCAAAAGGCATTTTATAACTTTCAAGCCCTTTGGCATACTTCCTGGAGGTCTCAGTAATGACTATAGTTACTCTTAATTGCCTTCAACACACTTACATGAATGCTACATTCAGCTGAATTATTTCCTGGATTCCCTCTAATTAATCTGATAGCAGCTGCTTTAGGTCCTGTGCTGATTAACAGTTGCAAGACAGCTAAATGCCTAGTACAAGAAAAGCTCACTGAAGCTTATGTATGTTCATCCACATAATTTTGTCTTTTAGGCATCAACATTTCGAAGAGGATCTTCTATTTTAAGACAACTTTATTGTTTGTTTATATAACTCAAATGGTTTCTCCCTAACATCGTGAAATATCATCTCAATACATATAATATTCTAATAAATATTATAGAAATTCAACATCTCAAAAAACAAATATAATAACACATTTTAAAGATTTAAAGAAAACAACAAATGAGGAGGCATGGCAGTATATATTTGTACCAGTTCCACTGGCTTGGTTCAAAAAATATAAATCAACTTTATAATAGAAATAATATATTAAATTAGTGGCTCATTTAAAGTGCTAGTAGGCAAATTTATAACGTCAAACTGCATGTACTTGTTGATACTTTATTCCTTTTAATGTACAAAAATGGCAGTTTAATGTATTTCAACCTATATGTTCAATTCAAATAACCACACTTAAATGATGGTTTCTGGAATAAGTAATGTTTAGGCTGCATTTTGCCTGTGAGAAAATTAAATCTCTGATTCTGCCATTCCTCTATAAAAGCTTTCAAAACATGGAATTTCCTAAGATATTAAGGTCAGATCTTATATTCTGATTAGTTCCCCTCACTGTGCTAGATTTTAGGCAATTGAGATAGTTCCCACCTAAATCCCATTCCTTCAGCTCACCCAGCAAGTGTCATTCTTTCCTTGCATTGTACTATTCCATCACACAGCCTGGAAATCCCTATTGAAATTCTTTAAAGTAAAGCTTAAAGCCACTCCTCAAAAACTTATTTAATATTCACAAACTCATATTCCTCTCTCCAGAAAGCATAAGCCATCAAGGCTGGCTGCAGGCCCAAGGGAAGTAGTTGAGGGTCAGCTTCAGACCACTGAAATGGGCAAGGTTTTCAGATAGCATGATGTCTAGGAGGATGCCAGAAATCCAGAAATTAATATGTGATATCCTAATTTTTAAATGTTGGCAACAAATAGAATATAAGTTTTAAGCCCTTTGTGGGTCAAACAGTATACCTCTTCTGACTGGCTTCTGCCTCTAATAAGTCACTTTGGTGGCCTTTGCCTTGTATAATCTGAAGAGGAAATGACCTCTATGTGGAGTATTCTTCCACTGTACCCTTGCTGATCTTTACATCGATTATCTTTCCACACTGTATTATCGGTGTATGTGTGTGCGTGTGTGTGTGTGCGTGTGTGTGTGTGTGTGTGTGGTGCAGATATTAGGCACACAGTAGAGCTCAAAGAAAACTGTTAACTATTAGGAAGTAGCAGGCATAGTACAATGCCTGACAATGTAAGAACTAGATTTCAAATCCCCAGTTGGCCACTCCCTAGGTGCATGATCTTAGGCAAACCACTTATACTCCAAAATGTGCAGTTTACTTGTCAGAGTTGATATGATAATTTACCTACTATACAAATTGTTGTGAGTAAATGGGATGAAACATGTATAGTACTTAGGCAAGAGCCTAGCTCAAAGTGAACACAAACGTTACTTGTCATTATTATTACTATTATTCATTCTTATTAGACATCTAGCATGTGTGTATATATATCATTTTTGTAAGTAGGTAAATGCATAATACACACACTCACACATTACCAACTTTCTACAGAATTAAAAGAAGGCTTTTTGTTTCAACTCCATGTCCCTTTTGAAAAATCACAGCCTGCAAGTTCTTCATGAAAGTCCCAAATTTGAAGCCATATCCAAAAAAATCTCCATTCCAAAAGAATAAAAAGTTACTGTGTATTTATGTGAAAAAACTCAATAAATAAATAAAAATGAGCAACTGACATGCCCAACAAGAGGGATAAATTTTTTAAACATTAAATTTAATAAATGAAGATACACACAAAAGACTGCCTACTGTATAATTCTATTTATATGAAGTCCTAGAACAGTCAAAACTAATTGATGGTAACAGAAATCAGAATGTAGTTAACCTGTGGTGTGTAGGAACTGGCTGGAAGGAGCATGAAGTAAAGATGTGGAATGATAGAAATGTAATTTTAAAGTAGTTATTGCATTAAATACTTGCTGTACTTTTCAGAAAATATTAACTTAATGTTTACATAAATGCATTATTAAAATTATATAATGATATTTAAACCCATAAATACTGAAATATTCTCAAGCCCATTATATTATATAAAAGTCACCAGTAGGTTTTAAATCAAAGTCTACTTTTCCTTCATTAGTGGCACACAAAATATCTGGGAAAAGACTCAATTGCTTTTTATGTCCATTCATCTGCTATCACTTACTATGTTGCATGTTGTACATGAAAGCTATAGAATGTAGCTAAATCTTAGAAATTTTATGAAGGATTGTGGAGATTGTGAAGAAACTCAATTACATCATAACATTGAGTAAATATAGATATTTGAAATTAGATTGAATTGGTATTGATCTAAAGGGATGTGCTATCATCACTAATCATCAGAGGAACACAAGTCAAAACCACAATGAGATACCATCTCATACCAGTCAGAATGGCTATTACTAAAATGTCAAAAAACAACACACATTGGCAAGGTTGCAAAGAAAAGTGAACACTTACACACTATTGGTGGGAATGTAAGTTAGTTCAGCCACTGTGGAAAGCTGTTGGTAGATTTCTCAAAAATCTTAAAACAGAAATACCATTTGACCCAACAATCCCATTATTGGGTATATACCCAAAATAAAACAAATCATTCTACTGAAAGGCCACATGCACCTGCATGTTCTTCACTGCACTATTCATAATAGCAAAGACATGGAACAACCTGGGTGCCCCATCAATGGTGGATTCGATAAGGAATATGTGGCACCTATACACCATGGAATAGTATGCAGTTGCATGGTTTTTTTATACAATAACAAAATCATGTCCTTTGCAGCAACATGGATGCAGCTAGAGGCCATCATCATAAGTGAATTAATGCAGAAACAGAAAACCAAGTGCCACATGTTCTCACTCATAAGTGGAAGCTAAACATTGGGTACTCATGAACATAAAGATGGTAATAATAAACACTGGGGCCTACTAAGGGGGTAAGGAGGATTGAAAAACGAACTGTTGAGCATACTGCTCAGTACCTGCGTAATAAGATCATTTGTATCCCAAATTTCAGCATCACACAATATACCAAGGGAACAAACCTGCACATGTACCCCCTGAATCTAAAAAAAAAATCGAAAAAAAAAAAAAGTAAAAAAGTAAAGAGACATGCAGGAAGATATATTAAATACAAAAATAAAATACTAAGGTTAAAAAAAACTCCTTGACCAACTCAATATAAGGTTTTACATGTATTTTAATTTTATAAAATAAAATGTAGAAAAATAAATTAGATTCTTTTCTTTTCCAAATAAAGGCAACTTGTTGAAGTTTATTGTGCTAAAATGCTGTACTTTTCAGAATATTTAGTAATTTAGACTTGATTTTTCTCAATTTCAGATGAACTTGGAGGAATTTTTCAGCTCTTCTACTTCTGGTTTATTTTATTAAATGAAAACAAGTGTTTATTTTCAGGACCCCATGAATAATTATATTAAGATTCTGAAAAGAGCATTTTGGGGACTGCCAATATTTATATTAAAAAGTACTGAATAGAATACAAACAAAAAGCAAGTGGAGTTCTTCAAATACTTAAGTCCTAAACTGTTAAAAGTACTTCAAGTAAATAAAGAAGTTGATCTCATAGAAGTAGAGAGAATAGTGATTACTAAAGATTGGGAAGTGTAGGAGGGAGGAAGGATATGGAGAGGGTGGTTAACAGATATAAAAATATGGTGATACATGAGGAATAAGTTCTAGTGTTCTATATAGCACTGCAGGATGACCAGAATTAACAATTTACTGTATGTTTCCAAATGGCTAGAAGAAAGATTTTGAACATTCCTAACATAAAGAAATAAGAAATGTTTGTGGTGATGGATATGCTAATTACCCTAATGATCATTACACATTATACACATGTATCAAAGTATCATACTATACCCAGTAAATATGTACAATTATTATATCAATATGAAATAATAAAAAACAAAAGTACTTCAAGCATATGAAGTACTATTGTAATTATTTTAAAAACTCAAAGCATTAATAGCTTTTTAAAAACAAGTACAAAATAATAAAAAAATTGTCAAAATATTGAATCATAAAGAAAACAAAAATATTCAAATGAGAAGGACTTCTGGAATAGTGGAGTATGAAACTCTGAAATTCATGTTTCCATGAAATTGAAATATTCTAGAAAATTATCAAAATCAACTTTTTCAGAACTCTGAAAATTAATCAAAATCTAGCAACAATCTGAACAGCACTTATTCAAGAAAAATGGCTTACTTTCAGTAAAAATAACAAGCATTGTTATATTTTAGCTTTCCCTGTTTCCATTTATCTTTCCCCAAGTCTATATTAGCCTTGAAAAAAAAAAAAAAAAAACAGTAGCCTAGGAGCCAACAAAGAGGACAAACTGGGTTTGGAGCTCATCACAAAGCTCCATTTCCAGAGAACTACTACTATTGTATCTCTCTGGTAGCTAGCTGAAAAGCCCATTCAGGAATTTCACTTTATTTCCTCTAACTCAGAATTTGCTCATTGAGGAAAGCTCTATCTGTAATATGGCAAAAACTATCAGTCTCAATTATTTAACCTTGCAGCTGCCTTAGGTGTTGAAGCCACATGGGACAAACAAGATGATGGACAAAAAATGTAAAAGAAAAATCTATAAAATGAGATGGTCATAGGAAGCCTTCAAAAGCTCTGAAATATTTCTGGGGATCTAGCAGGCTTTGAGTAAGTTCAGAGCTGTAGTCATGCCCAGAAAAGACCTGAGACTGCCCTAATCTCTCACCTCTGGCTGCCTTTGAGTCTCCACACAAGTTGGAAGAAAAGGCTAAGGCAGAGTTGTAAACTGCCAGAATATTGAAAATGTGCTTACACACACACACACACACACACACACACACACACACACACACACAGAAACCCTGGGCAAAGGTTGGGAGAATTATTGGTTCAAGGCATTTTTTAAAATGTTCAATCATTACCTGAGCAATGAATTAACCAAGAAGATATTTCAGTGGTTGTGCCTGAAAAAGAATACAGGCTCTGCAAAATTAGTTAAGGAAAGTTGCTAAACAACCACACAAACCCTGGAGCTTCAGGGAGAACAACAGATTTGATTTCCAAAGTAGTCATATTATATTACCTAAAGTATCCCAATTTGAACAAAAAAAAATTATGAGACACACACAAAATGGAAAAGTACAGCTCATACACAAGAAAAAAAAATCAATAATAACTGTTGCAGAGAGAGCCCAAGTATTGAATCTACTAGACAGACTCTAAATCAGTGATTGTAAGAATATGCACATAACTAAAGAAAACCACTTCTAAAGAAATAAACGGCAGTCTAATAATTATGTCTCATCAACCAGAGAAAATTAATAAAGAGACAAAAATTAAATAAAAGAAACAAATTTAAATTCTGGAGTTGTAAAGTATAACAACTAAAGTAAAAAATTCTCTAGAGATATGCCATGGCAGACTTGAGTTGTCAGAAGACAGAATGTGCAAACGTGAAAATAGATTAATTCAACTTATTCAGTCTGAAGGACAAAAAATATGTAAATAGACCTGTAACAACTAAAGACATTGCATCAGTAATTTAAAACTTGACACAAATAAAATTGAAAGCTCACACACCTCACTGGTCTATGCTACCAAACATTAAAAAAAAAAATTGGCATCAACCTTTCAAAGATTCTTCAAAAATATCAAAGATGATGAAAAACTCATCAGTACTACTCTGATACCAAAACCACACAGAGATAATTCAAGAAATGAAAACTACCAACCAATATCCCTTATATAAATGCAAGAAAATAATAAGTAATAGAATCCAGCAGTATATAAAAATATATATATTATAACCAACAGGGATATGTCTTAAGAGTGCAAGCCTTATTTAATATCTAAAATTCAATCAGTGTAATACACCATATTAATAGAATAAGGAACCAAAACCACATGACCATCTGAAAAGATGAAAAAAATATCTCAAAACATTCTAGGCCGGGCGCAGTGGCTCATACCTGTAATTCCAGCAGTTTGGGAGGCCAAGGTGGCCAGATCACAAAGTCAGGAGTTCAAGACCAGCCTGGCCAACATGGTGAAACCCTGTCTCTATTAAACATACAAAAATTAGCTGGGTGTGGTGGCAGCTGCCAGTACTCCCAGCTACTAGGGAGGCTAAGGCAGGAGAATGGCTTGAACCTGGGAGGCAGAGATTGCAATGAGCCAAGAGTACACCACTGCACTCCAGCCTGGGGAACACAGCAAGACTCTGTCTCCAAAATAATAATAATAATAATAATCCAACACCCTTTCATGATAAAGCATTCAATAAATTGAAACCAGAAGGGAACTTCCTCAACCCAATAAAGAGCATCTATGATAAAACCACAACTAACATCATATTAAATGGTTAAGGGCTGGATCCTAAGATCAGGAAGAAGACAAGAACTTCCACACTCACCATTTCCATTCAACACTGTACCAGAGATGTTAGCCAAGGAAATTAGATAAGAAAAAGAAATAGGCCGGGCGCGGTGGCTCAAGCCTGTAATCCCAGCACTTTGGGAGGCCGAGGCGGGTGGATCACGAGGTCAAGCGATCGAGACCATCTTGGTCAACATGGTGAAACCCCGTCTCTACTAATACAAAAAATTAGCTGGGCATGGTGGTGCGTGCCTGTAACCCCAGCTACTCAGGAGGCTGAGGCAGGAGAATTGCCTGAACCCAGGAGGCGGAGATTGCGGTGAGCCGAGATCGCGCCATTGCGCTCTAGCCTGGGTATCAAGAGCGAAACTCCGTCTCAAAAAAAAAAAAAAAAAAAAAAAAAAAGAAAAAGAAATAATAGGTAACCATAATGGAAAAGAAGAAGAAAAACTATTGGCATTAACAGATGACATCATTTTATATACAGAAATTACTAAGGAATCTATACATAAACATGAAAAATCTATTAGAGCTAAAAAACAAGTTCAGCAAGGATGCAGTATTCAAAATTAATATAGAATAATTAATTTGATTTCCATACACTTGCAATGAGTAATCTGAAAATGAAATTAAGAAACAAATTCATTTACAATAACATCAAAAATAATAAATCACATATAGATAAATTTTAAAAAAAGAAGTGCAAGTCTTGTATATTGAAAATTGCAAAACATTGTTAACAGAAATTAAAGATATAAATAAATGTGAAGATATTCCACTTTCATGGATCAAAAGATTTAAAATTATTACAGGGGAAATACTCTTCAGATTGACTGACAGAGCAATCCATAACAAAAAGCAATCCTTTTCAACATCTCAGCATCACTTTGGCAAAAACTGACAAGATGTGCCTAAAATTCATCTGGAATTACAAGGGACCAAGAATAGCAAAAACAATTTTGAAAACCAGAACAAAACTAGAGAACTCATATTTCCCAACTTCAAAACTTACTGGAAAACAACAGTAATCAAGAGTGTGGGGTATTAGCAAAAGAACAGATATTAGTGGTCCTAAAATAAACCCTCACATTTATAGTCAATTATATTTTTATTGATATATAATAGTTGTACATATTTATATTTCCAAATAGCTAGAAGAGAAGATTTGGAATGTTCCCAATACAAATAAATGATAAATGTTTGAGGTAATAGAAATCCCAGTCAACTGATTTTTGATATAGCTATTAAGACAATTCAATGTGGGAAATAATCATCTTTTCAACAAATGGTCTAAGGACAATTAGATGTGCACATGCAAAATACTGAAGCTGTACCCCTACTTCAAATTAACTACAAATGGATCACAGACCCAAATGTACGAACTAAAACTATAAAACTCGTAATATAAAAATGTAGGTATGTATTCTCGAGATACTAGGTTAGGAAAGGATTTCTCACATATGACACAAAAAACACGAGCAACAAAAGAAAAATAAATAAATTGAATGTCATCAAAATTAAAACCTTTTGTGTTTCAATGGACATTAATCAAGGATGTGAAAAGACAACTCACAGACTGAGAGAAATATTTGCAAAACACATTTCTGTTTAGGGACTTGCATCCAGAATATATTAAAAAACAACAACAACAACAACTTTCAAGTCAACCCAATTAAAAACTGGGGAAAGAATTTGACAAGAAATTTCTCCAAAGAAAATACGCAAATGGCAAGTAGCACATGGGAAGTAGCCTTTTACATTCTAAATTATTTTGTAATGCTAGAAATGTGTTATATTGTAAAATTACTTGAAATGATAGTGAAACTATTAACAGGACATACTTTGTTAGATATTTCACTGAGATGAGATTTCATACAGACTGATGTTCACATATGAGGATTCCATTAAAGTATTAGTTCATATTCAATTTCCTCACACTAAATGTTGACTTTGATGCTTTTGTCTGAACTCATTGGCAAGATTAATTCTAAATTTATCTTTCAGTTTAGAACAACGAAACCAGGATCTAGCTCTAAAAGTAGCAAAATGATTAGTATTACTAAATGTACAGACCATTCTAAGATCTAGTCCCAGGTCATAAAAGGAAGAGTAAACTAGTGGAGACACATACAAATCAGAAACTTTCAAGACGTTTGCACAATTATACTGCTAAAGAGAGATAAACTGTACTTATAAAGTGTTATTAGAGAAAACAATTTGAGGCAATACCGCAGGAGAAAACTGGATTTTCCCAGGTAGATTAAATTTTAGAATGACTAAAACATACAACTGTTGCTTAAAATAATTCAACTCTTAATTAAGCTAACAGAAGAGATACTAAAATGTTAATGACATTCAATATTTGTGGGAAAGCAAAACAACCCACATTTTAATTACTTCTCTAACTTTATCTTTGCTGTAAGTACAAATAAATGAATAAATTTTTTCAGTTCTACTGACAGGAGAAATTAATTAAATGTACAAATAACTCCCACATAATATAGATCCTTTCCACGGCCACTGTAGGCAAAGGTAAAATTTAATTGTTCAGATTTTAGAAAAAAGATCAAGACACTTGAGGGTTCTTTATATGAATTAAAAAATAACCTAATAACGTCAGAAGAAAACCTTTTTATAGCCCACATCAAATTCACTTCCTATTTCACATAAATGTGTAATTCGGAAATCTTCCATTTTTAGTCCCATCTGTGATATGAGTAAACACTCAACTTAGTTGAGTCTCATCTTGATTATACTAATGATTAAAAAGGCAGGAAATTTTCCTAGATATAGCTCTGACACTCCCAGCTTACAAACCTACTTAAGAATGAGATTAGTTCAGGATTTTAAAAAATATAAATGTTTAGAAATTTAAAATAAAGATTTAAAATATGTAGCTGAAGAAAATATTTATGCTTCATATATATTTCTGCTGAACATGAAAACATGGTTCACAAAAAAAACTTCTCATAAAGTGTCCTAATTATAGTAAATCTTATATTTTGCACAAATAGCAACTTCAACAGCCAAAGTGAAAACTGCCTATGTTCAAATAAATTCAATTTAATTATCTATGCTGCTCCTCTCCAATATTTACACAGATAATTAATGATCTTTGCAGCATATTTAAGATTATAGATCTTCTTCTTATAATTGGGCTGGCTCTCAAACTACCTGAATACGCAAAGAAACTTTCACACAAGATGTACTGGTTCTCTCTCCCTATTATAGTTCTACTACTATGGTGTATGGAAGCTTGTTTCCATTGCTAATGGAGCTAAAACATCCATGCCTGCAATAACAGTATAGCATCTGGGAGCAAGAATAGGGATGCTACTCGTAAAATATTTTAGAACCAGTTAATGTATCTCCCTAAAAAGTTGGCTTCATGGTCCCATGATTCTGTCCTGGTATTATCATGTTTTAAAATATGATATAACCTTCCCATAAGAACACTATCATTGAGGCATCAATTATGTGCCAGAGAATCACAAAAATCAGGACACCTTTCTGTGTTGCAAAGGGATGGCAGGGTGTCAAAAATGGCTGTTCATCTTGAAAGTTAAGTCAACTTCAGAGTAGGTCTAAGAGGCTAAAGCTGGATATTTAATAAGTTGGTAATAGTGTAAGTCAATTTATATAAACACTGTACATTGTTCAATGTACATAAATTACATGAAACGTATATTGTTTCATACATATTTGACAGCATACTTTGTAAACATTGTACATAAAATGTGCATATATACACACATACATTACACGGTATTTAAACATAATGTTCCCCAAGTCAAAGACCTTCACATGTATTTTGTGAAGGTCTATTTTACATAGAGCCAGTAATTATTTGTTAAATAGCAAATACACTTGAGTAAAAAGAATTAAGTTTATTATTTCTGATTGAAAAGGAAATCCAGGCTAAAGTATTCACCAATATGAACAGTAACTACATACCAATTTTGACAGAATTTGTCCTGTAAATAGAAAGCTTATTTTTATTTGTCCATAATCCCCCTCATACTAAAGATTTCATGGGAGCAGAGACCTCGATTATTCTATTTACCTTTGTACCTCCAGAGGTGAGCACTAGTCTATAGTAGCGATTCCGTTTTATCTATAGTAGTGACTCAATAAATATTTACTATATAAATTAAACCCCTTTAAAGTTAAGTTACATGATAATGTAGAAATTAAAATTTACATTTAGTCCACCAATGGATATTCTTAGGGTTTACACTAATTTTGTTAGTCTCACATTTCCAAGTGATATTTATCAACCCTACAAGATAGTAAAAATGACACAAATTTTCTTTAATAATTGAGTGAACATAACTAATACATTATTTGCATCTGGCAAATCAAATAAGAATTTACTTTCTGAACATTGTACATTTTGTACATTTTTAAGCCTATTACAGAATTTTGCAACCAACAAATTGGTAAAGATTTTGATAACAGCTTAATATTGGTGATTTGTGTCTATAAATATGCAGTCATTCTTCCTCAGCATTTCCTAATTTTGTATTTCCATGATGAAACAGTATCAGTGCTCGGAGAAGTTGAAATTCAAATGTTTTACTATATCAAATCTCTGTCATTTACTTTAGAGCCTTACCAATTTATATTAGTTACAAAAAAGTAATTCTTGAACCATCCATATGATTACAGAAATGCAATTAAATCTTATTGAGTCATTGCTACTGTATTCCAAAGAACAGCAGACTAATCTAATCAATTACTATTCACTGCTTATTATCAGAAGGCCAACATGATTATTCAAAAGTACATTTTCAATACTGAAGCTTTATTTAATTAGATTATATATTATACATGCAAATGTTAAAGATTCTCAAAATATGCAGGTGTGTGCTTTCCAATGAAATGGAACTACAATAATAATTTATCCTCTTGAGTGTAAAGAGTAAAATATTCTGCAACATTAAAAAGAAAAATTAATGACATGGATAATTATGAAGTGTGGGGAAATTGTTATTTACATATCTGTCAAAGCTACAGAAAATGACATATTCCAAAATCTGCATAGATTTTCAAGCATTAAGGACAGGGAATTTCCCTCAATATTGGATTAATACTCCAAGTATCATGATGCTACTGCTATATTAACCATCTTTAAAGAAAGCTCTGCAAGCTCCTATGCTATTGTGCCATTCTCTGACAATGGTAATGACTGATCAAAATGCCTGCTGAGATGACTATCTTATAGCAGCATATAAACACCTATGCCTTTTCATGGCAACTTCATTTCTAATAAATGTCAAATAAAAGACACTTTTAAAGAACTATCCTGCTATATATCAAGTTCTCAATGGTCTCATAAAAGCATTTTTAATACCATTAAGGAGCTAGGATCTGTCACATAATGTGTTAATTGCCTCTAGAGTTTCACAAACATGCTTACGGCTAGAATTCTGCTGTTGTGTAGCTGGAAAAGTCACAGTGGAATATATCCTCCTGGATGCTTTTAGAAGACAGCCACCTTGGCATATACATCCTCATACCCTTCATAACATCGGCACAGTGTTTCTCAGTTAATATGAATGCAACTCATGAATACACAAATACAGAAAGGGTATGTTGCATAACATACCCTGGATTACTTGATCTATCCAACATAGCTATGATAGGGTTTTCAAAAATAACTCAGAAGCTATGCCAGAAGGTGTTTCTTAGTATCAGAAAAAGTCTCCCAATGAAACAAATTCAGGAGACAGTCATTTAGGTATAGTTGGCTGGCAGGTGAATTCTTCAACACATATCTTAAATCAGCGCAGCCATATAGAGTGTAATTTTAAATAACATCATAGTAATGCTATTATTTATACTTTCATGTACAAAACACAGGAGAAGGACTTAGGAGATATGAATCTGGGCAGGATGTGTTTTCTGTTTCCTGGATGGTATGGCAGGAGGATAGGGCAGAACATTATACAGAAAAATGACTACTGCCAGATACAATAACAAAATTCTATAGGGGGAAGGGCAGAATGTAAAAAGGGTTGAGAACACATATGATTAGTGGTATAAATAAATATTAATTTGAAGAAGTCACCATTGAGATACAGACCTTGAATAATGACTAGAAATTTTGACTAGAGTTTTTAAAGAATGAATTTCAGACACCAAAGAAAAAGTACAGCAATGGGCGACAATGAAGTACGTTGAAAATACATAAAGTAAAGGGAAAAACTTTGAAAGGTAATCAGGTGATCCAGATGATGAAATCAGGGGGTCAAATGATATTTTCTGAATGAAATCTATTCAAGTGACAATTGGAGCTTAAAAACTGAGGTGTAGGTAAGTTGAAGTATGAATAGATTGGAACAATTTTGCAGAAAACAAGTTTGAAATGTAAAGGAATAATCTTTATGAATCAAGGCATACTTTTGTGAGATAATTTACATTTTTAAACAGGCAGATGGTACCAGTAAGACTGAAAAATAAAATGTAACTGAGATCCAATGGTGGAAATCTAAGTAGAGTGGGCAGAATAGTGGCCCCCAAAGGTGTACACATCTTATCCTTAGAACATGTGAATATGTTACCTTACATGCCTAAAGGACATGGCTGACATAATTAAGTTAAGGAACTTGAGATGGGAAGATTATCCTGGATTATTCCAGTGTTACCAATGTGATCAGGGAGGCAAGAAGCTCAAAGTCAGAAAATGGAGACATGATTATAGAAACAGAGGTTGGAGTGATGGAGGAAGAAGCCAGAAGGCAAAAAATCCAGGCAGCTCTTAGAAGCTAGAAAAGACAAGGAAATGAGTTTTTCCCTATAGCCTCCAAAAGTATACAGTCATGCTGACACCCTAATTTTAACCCATATGCCCCATTCTGGACTTCTAACCTCTAGAAATGTAGAACAATAAATTTGTGTTGTTTTAAGTCACTTAGCCATAATGTTTACAGCAGCAATAGGAAATGAATATACTAAGAGTACTCATACTTAGGTGGTAGAAGAAAACAATAGAACTAAGAGGGGGGAAGTAACTACCAGAAAAATCAGAAGGCAAGTTGGAGACTGAAGTACCATAACAGATGCAGTTACAAAACCAATTAATAGTTGGAATGAGAGAGCAATCAAGGAGAATGAGATACGAGGAAAATAATAAATCTAAGGGCTTTAACAGGTCATTAGGAATCTTTGAATGAACAATCGCATAAGTTGCCTCCAAGATCTGGTACATTTTTGTCACCATCTTTATTCAATAAATAAGTGAGATAATATCAACAAGATATCCTAGAAAGCAGCCAAAGACATCCTGAAGCTAGGGCCAGGAAATATAACTACTGGGAAGGAATATGGACACAGCATTAAAGGACTATAGAAATCTCAAGAGGTATTATGAGATGGGTTGAAGAAAATGAAACCAATGAAAGAGAAAATCCTTTTAAGGAAGTTTTTGATCACTCTCATTCTTTTAAGCAGGAACTATGGAATTCTGGGAAACTCTTGGGTTACAGGAACAGTCTGGGATGGCCCTGGCATGGATACAGCAGCTTGGTATGTGTCTGAGTTGGTTGTGAGGAAAAGATGCTGTGTCACAAAAATAACTAGGGGTTGGTGGAAGTAGTACTGGACCAAAATGCAGGGTCCTGATGATGGCTTAGCAGCTGGTTATGACCTGACTTTGGGTACATGCCTTCTATCCCTTGGCCTTATTTCTTCTTCTATAACAAGATGCAGCTGGGCAGAGTATTGTTCAAGGTCCTTTAAGTTCCCAGATCCTGTATCATTGGTGAGAATTTTTATCTCATCTCTGTCCACCAGCCATCTCCCACAAGTCTTCCCCTCCTGAATTAATAAGATATCCCACGGCAACATGTCCTCCCCGAATAAAACAGAAAAGCTTGACCAAGGAGGGTAGATGGGAAGAACTATTTAAGGATGACAGCACCATGTAGAAATATTGCATTAGGCACAACAGCAATGTGTCAGGAATAAGACAGTTCCTTGTATCTGACAGTCTAACACAGGGGTTGGCAACCTTTTGCTATAAAAGGTCGTATAGTAAATATTTTAGGATTTTCAGGCCACATGAGGTGTGATTCACTTATTATTTTCCTTTTGTTTCTACACCCCTTTTAAAAACTGTAAAAACTTTTCTTAGCTTGTGGGCTGCACAAAAACAAGCTGTGGGCCACATGTGTTCCACAGGCTACTACTTTCTAAACCCTGGTTTAACAAGTCATTATCAGTGTATACACAGAGAACTAATATAAAATTTGATTTAAAGGAGGTTAAAGAAAAACTACAGATAAGGTGCTACGGGACTGCAGATGAATCCTTTTTAGGGGAGGTCTTGAGTGTGCATGATGAGCTGTTTGAGGGAACCCTTCCTGTATACAGTTTAGTATCTTCCAAGTGAATCATATATCACCCCAAAACAAAGTAGATTCTAGGAGGGGAAAGCACAGAACAGAGCCAACATAATCACAGAGGAATCAAGCTGGAGACCTAACGCTGTCAAAACCTCTAATGCAAACTATGAACCATTCTTAAAGCCGACCCCGTGTCTGTGCATATTGGTTAAATAATAAACATATTCATCTCTATCATAATTTAGGACAATT
The DNA here is from genome assembly GCF_030222135.1 of Aotus nancymaae. NCBI lineage: Eukaryota > Metazoa > Chordata > Mammalia > Primates > Aotidae > Aotus > Aotus nancymaae. The sequence continues at coordinate 30,076,397 of NW_026988472.1, forward strand.
TGATTTAGATTTTGTTTCTTCTGACCAAAAGCATGCTAACTGATACAATGTGTAAGAGATAACTCCTTCCCTCATTAAACTTCCCCCAATTTCTGGCCCTTACACGGTGGTACACATTATCTTTACATGCGTAACCTATCACTCACCTTATACTAGGGCTTAAGAAAGCCAAGGGTGTGGTGAAGGTTAGAGATCAAACAAGGCTAGGAAATATTTTGGTAATATTACTTGCAAAGGAAAAAAGTTTCCTTTTGCCTAGGCAAAATGCCTCAAGTCAAAATAACCCGCATCACAATATACTGCTTTACCATACATGTCTGGATTTATGTGTACATTGATAATACTGCTTAGAAAGTGTTTTAGTACACTGAGAAATGTCTTTGGGAAACGTAAAAGATTTTGTAATTTTACATACTGATACTGGAACTACAATTTCGGCTGCAGGCTGAGTAATGGACCCTCAATTCTGTCCACATCCTAATCCCAAGAATCTTTGAATACTACATTGAATAGATATTCTCCATTAAAAAATCTAGAAACAAAGTAAATATAGATAATTTCAGAGAAACACCCCACAAACAAGAAGAACTATCACGAAACTTTTCCAACTTTTATATGTATACATGTACATGTATTAATTAAATCTAAATTCAAGTAAATGCCTAAACATTCCTGGTTAGATAATTTCAAATTGAGTTAAAATATCTCAATTTTTACCCAATTTTTTCTTTTAAAAATGTAGCACATTGGCTTTAGCTACATTTTTAAAAATATTTTTTACCAAACACTTCTTTGTGCTTGACAGTGTGAACTGTTATTTCATGCTGGATTATATGTTGCCTATTGTCAACTCAGCATCACTATGGCCTCTTTGTACTCTCTATCACAAGGGGAAAGCTGTAACTATATTTTCTATAATTCATTTCCTTGTAAATTTCAGAAAAATTTCAGCCAATTCAAAGCATTTGTACTTTCCTTGGAGGTTGAGAGAAGGATGAGCCATTACTTTCCAAGGGCAGCTGTAGCAAAATCAGATGGTAGATGTGGAGTCTGTGACAGCTCCTGAGTGAGCTCCTCCTGTGAATCACCCACTTTGGTGCATACATAGCTAGCAATGGCTTCCTGATCATCCAACATTCTGATTTCACAAACTCAAATACTAGCTTCCCTGACCTCTCCGTTTTCAGTTTTTCCAATGGTTATGTAGTCCTCTAATTTCTTGAGTTGAAACTCTTCCAATTTAAAAAACCTGGAATGACTTCTGATTTCCTGCTAGGATATACATTTACTATTTGTATTAATCCTGTGATATCATATGTTGGTCCTATTCGAATAACAAGGCAGCTAGATCAAGCAGTGAGTGGTGTAATCCAGCATTGCACCAAATGATATATGTCACTGATACCTAGGTAAGCGAGAAATGTCAAAAGTGGTAATCCAGGCTCTGCAACCAATTAGATGCATACCATTAAGTCAGTCATTTCATTGTCACAGATATCAGTTTACTCATTTATAAGGAAGGAGCAGGCACAGATTATCTTGAGGGTCATTAACAATAATAATCATTTAATTATGTAAATATCACTGTTACATCAGGGACAAAATCCACTGGTTCCACACTGGAATAAAGTATCCATTTGAGCAAACTAAAAACAAAACCCCCAAATGGTTTAATATCTTCATGCATTTTGTATAATTTGTTTTCATCATTTTTATATTGAGAATATAAAAGGATAATTTGAGTAGGTAGTATTTAATAGAGTAAATATAGACTGTCCTCTGATAAAGTATCTTAATTCCATTAAATATTCTAATTTCTAAATGTAGTATATATATTACTATGTTTATGCAGTAATTAAAAAGGTAAATATACAACAAAAGTTCTTTATTTATGGGAAGAAAATATACGAAATCAAAAAGTTAATTTAAAAAGCTCTAATTTGTTTCCCTTGGTATAAATGGAAAAACATTATACAATTCATATTGTTACATATACACATATCAATGAGTATATAAAACCTGATAATATCTATATTTAATTTTGCCTCTGGAACTAGCCTTAAAAAGTAACCCTGCATCCTAGGTTTCTGGAACAATTCTGATCTTACACAATTTTATTATTTTCCACATATATGATTTATATAAATAATGGGATTTTAAATACCTATAAAACTTTTATAAGCATTTACAACTAAGAAAATCTCTTTCCAGTCAGCGATGAATTCTTATTTCTTATTACAAAAATTTAGACCTCATAACAATATGGGTATGGCTTAAACTTCACTTTAGTTTATCCTAAGAGCATATATATTTGTTTTAGCCAATTTGGTTGTACAGGCTTAGGCAAATCTTGCTAATATTACAACATATTCTTCAGTACATTTTAGTTGTAATATAGATATTTACCTTAAAATACCCTTCAGTAAATGAAGAAATTGTTAATAAGAACAAAGAAATAAATTAACTTGCTCCAGATCATATCTTGTCTGCAATACACAAACATGCACACATATAAGACACATTTTGAATCACTTGACATACCAAGATTCTCCAAACAATAATTCTTAAAGAATCCAAATATACATGTGTTTTTATTTTTTTAGACACATCTGTATTTCTTTAAGGGAATAATTCATTATGTTTATAGTATAATATCAGAGTAGTTTTAAGATGATGAACATGTCCAGGTATATTTCCTGGGGAAGGTGTGTTTGGAAGGACTGACTTGCAACTCACATATAAGCACAATACAGTAACATGCTTCCATGGTTCTTGTAGAGTTTCTGCATTTTTGGAATAAATACCAAGGAGACAGATGAATACAACTATGGCATCTAGCTTTAAAATACTTTTGCTGATCCCCATAATAAATACCACAGGAACTATGTACATGCTTCCAATATTTCACAAATATTTGGACTATAATTTCTCAAGAGAGTACTAGAGAAACCAGAGAGTACAGGAGAAAAAATAATGGACGCTCAGAAGCTAGAGGTCATGCTGAAGACATCAGTCAGACTATAAGACAGAAGTAATTTAGCTCAGGAACTTAAGTGTAAGTCCTATAATCACTTAAAAATTTAATGAGACCTTTTAAGGTTAACCTATTTTACATACAAAATTTATTAGAATCAAGTTATAAATCCTTAGCCCTAAGTCACCTGAGAAACAGCAAACCTCAACCAGGACTTCAGAAATTCTCAGGCCTTAACCAATTTTCAGAGTCTAATCTGAAGGCACATTTGATGTAGTTGTGTTGTTGTATTCCTATATAAAATATAATTTATAAACATAAATTAAATCAATTTCTTATACTAAGCCAGTCATTTGATAAAACTATTTCACAGAGATGTGCCCATCTTTACTGCCAGTTTTACAATCTAAAGTACTTAACATTTGATGTTAACCACAGATTTTCCATGCTCTTAATTTGGTTATACTAGAAGCAAATTACAAATTCAAGGTCACCTACCCTTTCATCTCCAAAATCTTTGTTTGTCTCAAATGATATTAATCATGACTCCTTTAAAATTGAGACATTTAAGGTTCAATGTCCCTAAACAAGCCTTAACAAAATAGCCGTCCCTGTGTCCTTACATTTTTGTATACCTAAAGCTGTACTTTCAAGTTAGTTCAAAACAGATAAAAAGTTGTCTTTCACAATCCCCCTCACAAAACTCAATATTTGTTTGGCTGGAATGACTAAGCTATGCCTCCAGCATCATGATTTCTCGTTCTAACGTTTGATTTGTAATTTAGGCATCAGCAGTTGAAATCATGATCAAAAGTGAAAAGGTATCTAGAGCTTTCAGTCAGTAATGACAACTATGTAAATTACTAAGCTGCTCAATTATAACCAGACCCACAATCTTGTCACCATTTACAAGTCCAATGATCTTAAACTCTTCCCATCAAAAACAGAAAAGAATTTGCCAGTAAGTGACACATTCATCATTCAGCTATATGTGAGGTCATCATTACAAGAAGGTCATCTTCTAGAGGAGGTTTAGCAGAACCTGTCTGGTAAGAATTAATTTCTTAGCTACCTGCCTGTATCCTAAAATAAAGTGACTAGTAATGTGCACTTGGGACAAAAGTCACAATACTTAGACAAGGATATTAAAAAAAAGTTACCAAAAGTGACCTCAATTCTTTTCCAGCTTGGTATTCTTGTTTAAAACATGTATCCTGTGTCAAAGTCAGTATTTCCATTTATTTATTTATTCTGTGCTAGATGTATGACTGGTCCAATTGGTTCAGAAATGTCTCTACGCACATTACGTGTTATATTGACTCTGCTAACAGTCTCCTATTAGTAGTGTTTCATGAGATTATGGCAAACTGTTGTTATCTCAGCATGGTAGCTTCTGTATACTATCTATCACTGTGAAAGGTCTGCATGATATATGGTTGACCTACTGCAAATAAAATGATATTGGGAGATCACGGCTACTGACTCATAGGTTACAGTATATAAAATCCAGTATCTGAGGTCTTAGAAATGATACAGTGGAAAAACATTGGTCATAAGAAAAACCTTATTTTTTTCCTATTTCTTCCTTATACAATTACTGCTTATAATATATTTCTAGAAATATCACTGAGTTTATATTTAAAATGGTTATCCCTTTACCACCATAATAATTCCAGATAAGAGGTTTCAAGTTTCATGAAGAGCTATCAGGTCAAATTCCATATATGTATATTTGAATAAATGTCTTTATCTTAGGTTTAAATATCAAATAATTTACACTTGGATTCATAATTACATTATTGTTATTGTTAATAATACAATGGCTGATATTTATTGAGCATTGAATAGGCATCAGACACTGTGCTATGCTTTTCCTGGTTTACATTATCAACAATGCTATGAGAGATACACTATTATTGCTCCTACTTCACATATAAGAAAACTATGGACTATAGAGTCTAAGTAACTTTCCCAAAGCCTCACAATTAGTGGTGGAGTAGAACTTCATACTTAGCTTTTCTTTTCACTTGAAAGCTCTAGGCTAATTTTGAAATGGATAACATTCATCCTTGAGCTCACTAGTTTTTTTTTCCTTTCCTATGTTTTACATCATTCTCTAGCCCAACTATTAACCCCTCCTTTGTCATAATACCTTTCATCCATTCAAAACTTACATTCTCTTCTGCTCTTCCTATCAAATTTGCCCTGGACATAAAGCATCACTCTTTCAATAAGTATCTACTTCTAATAGAGAGAATAACCATTTGACCTGAAGAACGAAGGCATAATATTAGAGTTCCAGTCATCGTTAAGTCTGTGGAGCAGGCTATGATCAAAGGCAAGAAAGACTATTTTGGAGTTCATTAAATGATATCAAGTAGTCCATGTCTCAAATGGGAGACAAACTCAATGTAAGATACCACAATACTATTTATTTGGTAAAGTTCTTGAGAATGCCATTTCCAGCATTAGGAAAACATTGGAGAGGAAAATATAGCTGTCTGATCTTGGCTTCGTATCTATTCTGTTAAAAATTAACTCTGTAAACAAAAACTTTAACCCATAGAGATGACATATTTGAAAATTCAGTTGAAAAACTAATATTACCCCGTTTTCAGAGATTTGGTTGACACTTAGTCTTAAATAAACATGCAAAAAGACAGGTAAATGGGTGATGAAATAATCGACACGACAAACCCCCATAACACAGTTTACCTGTATAACAAACCTGCACACGCACCCCTGAACTTAAAATAAAAATTAAAAAAAATGAAAAGGTAGGTAAAGATTGTTTGGAGATCAAATGTATTATTTATAAATACAAAGACTGACACTAATTCCTAAGTGCAAATTCTGCCAAAGGATCCTGTATATTAGTTCAAATTTCAGGACAAGCTTGTCCAACCTGTGGCCCATGGGCTGCATGCAGCCCAGGACAGCTTTGAATGTGGCTCAACACAAATACACTTTTTTAAAAAATGATAGAATTTTTTTTGAGTTTTTTTGTTTGTAGCTCATCAGCTATCATTAGTGTTAGCATATTTTATTTGTGGCCCAAGACCATTCTTCTTCTTCCAATGTGGCCAAGGGAAACCAAAAGATTGGACATACCTGCTTTAGGATGTGGGTTACAAATGCTGAGACGTAGAATTCGGGGTCTAGGAGTTGTACCTCATCACCAGTATTGGTAAGATGGCGAGACAGAATAATGCTTAAAAAATATGGTGCTTCTACCAGCGTTTGGAGGATGACGGGAGGGCAGCAGGGTACAAGCAAAAGCTTGGTGCAAGCCAAAGATTCAGGACACAAGTAAGGCAAGAAAAAAAGCAGAATATATAAATGAGTGCTTGGCAAGGGCTTGGCAACTGTGCCCATGAATTTGAGAAAGGCAACTGGTTTCAGTAACTATTGCCAGGTGGACAGTGTCTATTATTTCAAGTATGAATTGTGTAACCTCGTTACTGGCTATGAGTCACTTTTCTGATTTGGGTAAAATAAAATTTAGTGGCAGCTTTCCTCATTCTTGCAAAGTGTATAAGATTCCATAATAATTGGCAATTTTAGTTGAGAGCTAGTATCTCAAAGAAGACTTCCCATGTGACAAAATGTCACCATAAATTCTCTATATCATGTGATGTTTAAACCCAGATCCAATAGACTTCTTAAATGCTACATCCACAGAGAGAGATTAAAGAGAGACAAGGTGAGAGAAAATTAACGTTATGGTTATATACCTATTTGTGACATAGGTTGACATGGTTTGGCTTCATGTCCCCGCCCAAATCTCATCTTGAATTTTAATCCCCTAATTCCCATGTGTCAAGGGTGGGACCTGGTAGGAGGTAACCTGATCATGTTGGGGAGGTTCCTCCAATGCTGTTCTCGTGATCGTGAGTTCTCATGAACTCTGATGGTTTTATATGTGTTTGACAGTTCCTCCTATATGAGCATCCTCTCTCTCACCTGTCGCCATGTAAGACATGCCTGCTTTGCCTTCTGCCATGATAGTAAGTTTATTGAGGCCTCTCCAGCCATGTGGAACTGTGAGTCAATTAAACCTCTTTTCTTTATAAATTACCCAGTTTTGGGCATTCCTCTACAGCAGTGTGAAAACGGGCTAATACATAGGCCAAGCTGTACTAACAATGTATTATATTTCATTTAATCCTTGCCACCATCATAATAGGTTAGGATTGTTAGCCACAATTTAATCAATGTGGAAACTGATAGTCTATAAAATTAAACTTCTGGCTCAGAGCAGCATTTTGAAAAAGGGATAAAATCAAGTTTTAGACTTGAGAATGGTAAAACCACTTCAAAAAATAAACACACACACGCATGCATGGGTGCGCGCACGCACACACACACCAGGAACAATAAAACATGTTCCATGAGGCATCACAGAAGCAAGAAAATTTCCTTTATGAAATATCCAAGTGTAAAGGATTTGATATCTGATTTCAGCTTCTATATATAAAGAGCTTGAAAGCCATCACTCCTGTCCTTGCAACAACAACAACAACAATAAGCTGGACAAAGTGAAAATCAATGAATTTTCTTAGACTCAACAGAGAGCTGAGGAAGCTGGGCAATCTGCCACCCTGAATTCTGGAGAAACAAAAACATAAAGAGTCACAGCTGAGATACGAATACTTGAAACAGAAGCAGAAGAAGTCATAAACTCATAGGAACACTTCAAATGGTAATTTGATGAATTCCTGGAGGCTGAAAGTGGACTGGCGTAAGAGTGAGACACTCCTTGGGGGCCTGAGTGTTGCATATGCTCCCCACTTTTTGTGAGCTTTATTTTCTGGAATCCCACCAGATTATTACAGTGAAAATTAAAGAAAGATCCTATATAGCTCAGATAAAGGAAGAGGAAAGGAAATGTAACCCTTATGAAACATGCCCAAATCCTTTTCCATAACAAAGATCTACTCTCCAGGTGAAAAATATCTGTGAGCCTTATCTCTGCTGAAGGAAGGGAATTCCTCCACTCTAGGCTCCTCTAGCATTCCTTTCTAAGAGGAAAAAATAAAACACAGTTAATATGGGTGAAAGTTTCCAAGGAAGAGCAGGTTATGAACATGGAGCCAAGGAAGGGAGTAGGAGTAAGAGGAGAAAGAAACTATGATACTGGAAATATGCTTGGGAAGATCACAACTCAAGCAAATAGGGCCAATAAAAGAATAAGACATAAGATAACAGAATGCTCTCCCTTCCCTATATCATACAATCACACCAACAGGGTCAAGGACAGTAACAGGAGATTAAAACTGAGTTTCAAGACACAGACTCTCTCTGAACAGTAGCACTTAGGGAAGATTCAAATCAAGAAAGGAAACAAAAATAAGAACATTGGAACACTTTGAAGTTCTTGTTACCTATAGCTCCAGCACCACAACTGCAACCCAGAATAACATAAATTATCATAAGAGAAGGCCTATTTATCACAGTTTCCAGTATCTAATATAACATGCATTGCTTTCACCACAAATTTACTAGCATGCAAAAAGAAGAAAAAACACTGAAGACACAAAGCTGATGTGAACTGGACACAGTCTGTTGGAATTATCAAACAGGGAATTTAAAATAACTATAATTAATATGTTAAGGGCTCTAACTAAAAAAGAAAAACAGACAAGGGGCTGGGCACAGTGGCTCACTCCTGTAATCCTAGCACTTTGGGAGGCCAAGGCAGGCGGATCACCCAAGGTCAGGAGTTCAAGACCAGCCTGGACAACAAGGCAAAACCCCATCTCTACTAAAAAAAAAAATGCAAAAATTACCCAGGTGTGGTGGCGCATGCCTGTAATCTCAGCGACTCGGGAAGCTGAGGCAGCAGAATCACTTGAACCCAGGAGGCAGAGGTTGCAGTAAGCCAAGATTGCGCCTATGCACTGCAGTCTGGGTGACAGAGCAAGACTCTGTCTCAAAAAAAAAAAAAAAATAGACAAAAGTATGAACGTATAAATAATGTAAGCACTGAGTTAGAAACCCTAAATACAATAAAAAGAATAATCAAAAGGAAGTATTAAAATCAAAAACACTGAAATGGAAATGAAAAGTGATGTTAACAAGTTCAGCAGTACAAAGATAAGAATTATAGCAGACTTCTTATCAAAAACCATGCAAACAAGAGGAGAGTAAAATATTTTAAGTGTTAAAAAAAAAACTCCCCTGGAATACTCTAATAATACAATTGTGGTATGTAATTCATTCATAACTCTAGTAAGAAAACTAAAAGATAAATCTATCAAAAACAATAATGGCCACAGCAACCTTTTAAAAGATTGGCTATATTAAAATATATATAAATTGAGACAACAAAAAGTCAAAATGTCAGGGGGGATGAAGTTAAAGTGTACTCATTTTATTTTTGGTTTTGTCTTTGTTTCTATTCTTTGTCATCTAAGATAAGTTGTAATATTTTTAAAGTCACTTGTTATATCTATAAGATATGAAAAAATTGAAAAAGGGTGAATATTTCCAAATTTATCCTATGAGACCAGCCTTACCCTGATACTAAAACTAGGTAAGAACACAGCAAAGAAAAAAAAAAAAAAAGAAAGAAGAAGAAGAAAAGAAAACTAGGGTCAATATCATTAATAATCATAGATGCAAAAATCCTTGATAAAATTCTAGCAAACTTAACAGCACATTAGAAAGATCATTCACCATGATCAAGTGGGATTCATTCTAGGAATGGAAGGATGGTTCAATATACACAAGTCAATAAATGTGATACATCACATTAACAGGACTAAAGAGTAAAGCCATATGATCATTTCACTGAAAAAGCCACTGATGAAATTCAGCATCCTTTTATGATTAAAAAAAAAAAAAAATATATATATATATATATAAAACAAACTTGATATAGAAGAAACATATCTCAAAATAATAAAGGCCATATATAACAACCTACAGCTAAATTCACTCTGAATGGAGAAAATTGAAAGCCTTTCGTCTAAGATCTGGAGCAAGACAAGAATGTCCACATTTACAACTCTTATTGAATATAACACTGGAAGTCCTGGTCAGAGAAATTTGGTAAGAAAACAAAAGAAATGACATGAAAATGGGCAAGAAATAAGTCAAATTAGCCTGGAATGTGTATGACATGGTCTTATATTTAGAAAAACCTAAGGACTCCACCAAAAAAATAGTGGTAAGAACTGATAAATTCAGTAAAGTTGCAAGATACAAAATTAACATACAAAAATTAGTAACACTTATATACATCAACAGCAACCAGTCTGAAAAAGAAATCAAGATAACAATCCCATTTTTAATAGCTACAAAGAATAGAAAATACCTAAGAATCAATTTAATCCAAAATGTGAAAGAGCTATACAAGAAAAGCAACAAAAAATGAAAAAAAAAAAAAATGAACAGGACACAAAAAAATTGAAAGATATGCCATGTTCATGGATTCAAAATTATTATTGGTAAAATGAGTTAGGGAGGATTCCCTTTTTCTATATTGTTTGGAATAGTTTCAGAAGGAATGGTACCAGCTCCTCTTTGTACATCTGGTAGACTTCGGCTGTGAACCCATCTGGTCCTGGACTTTTTTTGGTTGGTAGGTTATTAATTGCTGCCTCTACTTCAGACCTTGTTATTGGTCTATTTAGGAATTCAACTTCTTCCTGGTTTAGTCTTGGGATTGTGTAAATGTCCAGGAATTTATCCATTTCTTCTAGATTTACTGGTTTATCTGCATAGAGGTGTAATCTCTGGTGGTAGTTTGTATTTCTGTGGGATCGGTAGTGATATCCTCTTTATCATTTTTATTGCAGCTATTTAAATCTTCTCTCTTTTCTATTTTATTAGTCTGGCTAGCAGTCTATCTATTTTGTTGATCTTTTCAAAAAACTACTTCCTGGATTCATTGATTTTTTGAAGGGTTTTTTTGTGTCTCTATCTCCTTCAGTTCTGCTCTGATCTTAATTTTTTCTTGTCTTCTGCTAGCTTTTGAATTTGTTTGATCTTCCTCCTCTGGTTCTTTTAATTGTGACATCAGGGTATCGATTTTAGATCTTTCCTCGTTTCTCATGTAGGCATTTAGTGCTATAAATAGCAATTTACAGATATAATGAAATTTCTATCAAAATATGACATTACTCACAGAAATAGAACAAACAATCCTAAAATTTACATGAAACCACAAAGGACCCCAAATAGCCAAAATAATGTTGAGCAAAATGAACAAAGCTGGAGAAATCAGACTATATGACTTCAAAACATACTACAAAGCTATAGTAACCAAATTTATCATGGTACTGGCAAAGTAACAGGCACATAGACCAATTAAACAGAATAGAGACCCTAGATATAATTTACACATTTACGGTCAACTCATTTTTAACAAAGGTGTCAAGAACATATAATGCATAAAGAGCAGTCTCTAATAAATGGTGCTGGGAAAACTGAAAAACCATATACAGAAGCATGAAACTAAACTCTTGTTTCTTCCTAAATTCAAAATTAAAACCAAAATAGATTAAAGACTTTAAGACTTCAAACAACACGATTTCTAGAAGAAAATGTTGAAAAAACACTCCAGGACACTGGCCTGGGCAAAAATTTTTTTGTATACAAATTCAAAAGCACAGGCAACAAAAGCAAAAATAGACAAACGAGACTGCATCAAGTTGAAAAGCTTCTGCATAGCAAAGAAAGCAATCAGCAAAGTGAAAGCACAACCCACAGAATGAGAGAAAATATTTGCAAACTATCCATCTGACGAGAGATTAAATATCAGAATATATAAGGAGCTCAAACAACTCAATAGCAAACAAATAATCTGATTTTAAAATGGTTACAGGATTGGAGTAGACATTTTTCAAAAGAAGGCACACAAATGGCCAACAGGTATACGAAAAAATGTTCAACATCTCTAATAATCAGAGAAATGCAAATCAAAATTACAATGAGGAAGTCCTAGCCAGAGCAATTAGTCAAGAGAAATAAACAGCATCCCTATAGGAAAAGAAGAAGTCAAACTACTCGGTTCCTAGAATATATGATTCTATACCTGTAAAACCCTAAAAGGCTCCACCTAAGGCTTCTGGAGCTGATAAACAACTACAGTAAACTTTTAGGACGCAAAATCAATGTACGAAAATCAGTAGTATTTCTACACCAATAACGTCCAAGTTGAGAGCCAAATCAAGAATGCAATCCATTTTACAAGTGTCACAAAAGTAAAATACCTAGGAATACATCTAACCAAGGGGGTGAAAAGTCTCTACAAGGAGAATAAAAAAACTGCTGAAGGAAATCAGAGATGATACAAACAAATGGAAAAACATTCTGTGTTCATGGATTGGAAGAATCAATATCATCAAAATGGCCAAAGCAATCTACAGATTCAACACTATTCTTATCAAACTACCAATGTCATTTTTCACAGAATTTGAAAAATCTACTCTAGAATTTGTATGGAAGCAAAAAGATCCTGAATAGGCAAAGCAATTTTAAACAAAAAGAAAAAGGGCAGAGGTATTATGCTGCCTGACTTCAAATTATACTATATGGCTACAGTAATCAAAACAGCATGGTATTTGGTCAAAAACAGACACACAGACCAATGGAACAGAATAGCAAACCCAGAAATAAAGCCACACACCTCCCACCATCTGATTTTCAGCAGAGTCAACAAAAATAAGCAATGGGGAAAGGACTTACTATTCAATAAATGGTATTGGGATAGCTGGATAGCTATATGCAGAAGCATCAAGCCAGATCCCTCCCTTTCACCATATACAAAAATTAACCAAGATGGAATAAAGACTTAATGTAAGACCTCAAATGATAAGAACACTACAAGAAAACCCAGGAGACACCATTCTGGACATTGGCCTTCAGAAAGAATTTACAACTAAGTCCTCAAAAGCAGTTACAACAAAAACAAGAATTGACAAATGGGACCTAGTTAAACAGAAGAGCTCTGCACAGCAAAAGAAACTATTAACAACATAAACAGACAACCAACAGAATATGAGAAAATATTTACGAACTATGCATCTGACAATGGTCTAATATCCAGACTCTTTAAAGAACTTAAAGAATTCAACAAGCATAAAACAAATAATCCCATTAAAAAGTGTAAAAAAGACATAGACACTTCTTAAAAGAAGACATTAAAGTGGCCAACAAACATATGAAAAAATGCTCAACATCATAAATCATCAGAGTAATGCCAAAACCACAATGAGATACCATTTCACACCAGTCAGAATGGCTATTACTAAAAAGTCAAAAAACAACAGATGGTGGAGAGACTGCAGAGAAAAGGGAATGCTTATACACTGTTGGTGGAAATATAAATCAGTTCAGTCACTATGGAAAGCTGCTTCTGGAGATTTCTCAAAGAACTTCGAGCAGAACTGCCATTCAACCCAGCAATCCCATTACTGGGTATGTACCCAAAGGAAAATAAGTTGTTCTACCAAAAGGACATTTGCACTTGTATGTTCACTGCAGCACTATGCACCATAGCAAAGACATGGAAATAACCTAGGTGCCCATCAATGGTATATTGGAAAAAGAAAATGTTATACACCATGGCATAATATGCAGCCATTAAAAAAGAATAAAATCATGACCTTTTCAGCAATATAGATGCAGCTGGAGGCCATTATCTTTAGCAAAATAACACAGGAACAGAAAACCAAATATCATGTTCTCATTTTTAAGTGGGAGCTAAACACTGGATACTCATGAACATAAAGATGGCAACAATAGACACTGGGAACTACTAGAGGGAGGAGGCAGGGAGGAGGGCAAGTGATAAAAAACTAACTGTTAGCTACTACGGTCAGTACTTGGGTGATGGGATCATTTGTACTCCAAACCTTAGCGTCATACAATATACCCATATAATAAACCTTCACACGTGCCCCCTGAATCTAAAATAAACTTTTAAGAAACCACAATGAGATGTTATCTCAACCCAGTTAGAATGGCTTTTATCCAAAAGACAGGGAATAACAGATGCTGGCAAGGATATGGAGAAAGCAATAACCTCATACACTGTTTGCGAGAATGTAAATTAGTACAGCCACTAGGGAAAACTGCATGGAGTTTCCTCAAAAAACTATCTATAGAACTAACATATGATCCAGCATTCCACTACTGGGCATATATCCCAAAGAAACAAAATCAATATATCAAAGACATATCCGTACTCCTATGTTTATTGTAGCACTATTCACAATAGTCAAAATATGGATTCAATCCAAGTTCCACGAATGGATGGTTAAGAAAAAAATACACACACACACACACACACACACATATAACAGAGTGATATTCTGCCATTAAAAAGAATAAAATCTAGTCATTTGCAGCAACAGGGATGGAAATGGAATTCATCAAATAAAGTAAAATAAGACAAGCATAGAAAGACAAATATCACATGTTTTCACTCACATGTGGAGCTAAAATTGAATCTCATGAAGATAGAGTAGATTAATGGATATCAGAGGCCAAGCAGAGTGGGGTAAGAGGGGATGAAGAGAGGTTGATTAATGGGTGCAAATACACAGTTAAATAGAAGAAATAAGGCCTGGTGTTTGATAAATTAGTAGGGTAACTATAGTTAACATCAATCTATGGTACATTTCAAAATATCTAGAGAAGAATAATTCTAATGTTCCTAGTGTAAAGAAAAGATAAAAATTTAAGGTGATGGATATCCCAATTATCCTGATTTGATTATATAAATGTATTCAAATCATCACATGTACCCCTAAAATATGTACATCTATCATGAAATTAAAAACTTAAAAAAGAAAAAAACATCAACCTAGAATTCATTATTCTGTGAAATTATACTTCAGAAGTGAAGAAGAAATAAAGTATTTATCTAAAAAACAAAACTTGAGGGATTTCATCATAGCAGATCTACCCTGCAAGAAATGTTAAATGTTTTTTCAGGCAGAGGTTAAATGATGTATGTTAGAAATCTGGCTCTACATTAAGAAAGAGCATCAAGGAAGAAATATTTTTATTATTCTTAAATTATAGAAACTGATAACTTTAAATTAATAATAGTAACTGTATTAGGTAAATATAGTATGAGAGTAAATTATATGAATAATATCAGTGTCATAGGTTATACAAGGAAAATTTGAGACTATTATAAAGTACCAGCACCATGCATATAGCAGTATATTATTATTTGAAGATAAACTTAGATTAGACAATAATGTATATTTCAAATACTAGAGCAACCACCAAGATTTTAAAAATAGAAATATAATTGATATGCTAAGAGAGGAGATAAAATGGATCATATAAACACACAATCAAAGCCAGAAAAGGCAGAAAAAGAGGGGAAATGAAAAGATACAAAGAACAAATGCATAGAAAACAGTTACAAACATGTAAATATTAACCCGACTATTTCAATAATCAAAATAAATGGGCCTAGTCTAAATATACCAATTAAAAAATAGAGATTGTCAGAGTGTATTAAGACAATGAAGACATAATGATGTGTTGTATACGAGAAACCCACCTTAAACATGAACATTCCTATATGTTACACATAAAGCCATTAAGAAAGTTTTACCATACTAACACTAATCAAAGGAAAGTGGGAAAGATCTACTTTTGAGATGACAGTGTGATGAGCTCCATGGACCATTCCTTTGTGAAACAAGTAAAACTTGCGAAATCAGTTTTTTCAAAGCTACACACACAGAGACACACACACACACACACAGACTTAAAAATACCTGAAAATTGTCCCAAGAGAATATAGTAAATGGACAAAACATTTATTCAAGGTACTAAAATTCAGTTAGAACAGTGGGAGTCTGTGGCATTTGAATCATTATCTGCTCCTTTCCTTCTACAGCCTTCCACACAGCTCAGCTAGACAAAAGTTCTATTACTGATGGGTATGGCTAAAAAGACGGGGTACTCTCTAGCTTTATTTCCCAATAAAGGTTACTGTAACTCATTAGGAGGAGCAATTTGCTAGCATTTCTCTTTCTTTCAAATTCTAATTTAAAGAAGCAAAATCACTGTGAGTGCAACCAAGAAGTTGAGGTAATCTTCTCTTGCACCCAGCCTTCATAGGACAGACTACTGTGGTCCTAATTCACTCTGGACTCAACTCATTAATAGGACAGAGATTCCACACTAAGAGAGGCAAAACAGAAATATCAGAAACTACTGTACTGTGCAGTGCTCGAAAAGCAAGCTGGGGTTTTAGCTTAAAATTATTAACGTAGTAAGACATTTCAGACTTCCAAATGTGCAAAGTTACCAGTAACAAAGAGGTATATTACTTAATAAAGGGGCCAATTTCCCAAGAAGACATTACAATCCTAAACATGTCTACACCTAACAACAGCACATCAAGCTCCATGGGCCAAAACTGATAGAACTGAAAACAGAAAAATCCACTATTACATTTGAAGACTTAAACATCTCCTATGTCAGTAATGAGTAGATTCAAATGGCAGAAAATCATTAAGGACCTATATGACCTGAGACACATTATCAATCATTTTTTAACTCATTGACATTATAGAATATTCCATCTAACAATAGCAGAATACACATTTGTCTCAAGCTCACATGGAACACTGTTGAAAACAGACCACATTGTGGGCAATAAAACATAACCTAACAAATTTAAAAGGATAGAAATTATTCAATGTATTATCTCAGACCATAATAGAATTAAACTGGAAATCAACAACAGAAAGATAGCTGGGAAATCTCCAAGTATTTGCAATTAAATAACACACTTGTAAATAATCTACACTCAAAAAAGATGTCTCCAAAAAATGTCAAAAATTTTTGAACAAAGGACAATGATCAAAATTTTAGGGATCAGTGAAAGCAGTACTTAGAGGGAAATTCATAGTGCTGCATGCATATATTAGAAAAGAAGGAATACCTGAAGTTGAGAGAAACATTAATTTTTTAATGAAAAATGCAATGAAGCAGGAATGTTATTCATTCAATAATTAATTTCATTGATATTTATCAAACATCTTTCATATGCCAGGCATTGTTCTTAGATGCTCAGGATACAGGAGTGAACAAGAAAAAAAATCTGCTATGACTGAGCTTACATTCTTATATGGACAGTGGAACATTAAACAAGTATGTGAATACAGAAAATTCTTTCAGAGGGCCCTGGGTGATGTAAAGAAAATAAACTGGGTAATGTGACAAGTGTGGTAGGAAGAGTTAACAGAATGTGCCTGAGGAGACAGCATTTAACAGAGAATTTCATGATAGTGTTATGACACTATATGTATAGTATTAACCTTAAGCTTCACTTTCAAATTACTGAGTTGTCTGTTTAATTGTTTTATGCTAGTGAATATGTCACATTCCAACTTATGAATATATTTCTATTATACACATTCAATTTATATTAAACTATATTAGCTTATGTGCAAACTGAAAAGCAGGCACTTCTACCTTTTGCCTAAGCAAATCTAGACATATGAAATTAAATAACGGATAAGTATGTTTTTTAAAAGAGAAAAAAATTACTAGTATCAAAAAGATATACATTTTAACAACTTTAAATTTGACATTGTAATTACAAGAAGCAAAAAATCATCAAGACATATTCTAAATCTTTTATATTCAAGAGAAGTAAATGGTAAGGATCCAAGAATATGTAGTTAAATTTACCCAAAATTACGTATTTTGCAAAATTCAGAGCTGACACTTTAAAATTATTTATCAGAGAGCGATTCCTTAGCAAAGCAATATAAATGAATTAGAAAGGTTAAACTATTTGTTTTCTGATTTCTGAAATTCAATAGAGTGCTTTCCTGAAACACACACACACACACACACACACACACACACACACACACACACGTATATGTGCTTGCCTGAATAATATATATATTGTTCAGGCAAGCCCTCTCTCTCTCTCTCTCTCTCTCTCTTTCTCTCTCTTTCCCCCCCCTCTCTCTCTCTCTTCTCCCCCTCTCTTTCTCTTTCTCTCTCTATGTGTGTGTATATGTATATATATGTATATATATACACACATATATATGTGTGTGTACATATATATACACACACATATATACGTATACACACACACATATATATGTATATATATATACACACACATATATATGTATACACACACATTGTTTCATTTTATGTGGACAAAACAAATAAAGGCATATTTCTTTATATATAAATCTTCCTGCAATAGCTGTACTCTTGCTGATCTCTGTAATTGAAGTATGCTACTTAGTCAACAATTGATTTTTTCCCCTGGTATCCTGCAGAAGGAGTAATGCACAAAGATCAGTTTCTAACACATGGCTGTGACTTTCTATATATCATGTATAATTCTCCTAAACAACTCATCCAAGGAGGACTACACTATCTCTGATGGTCTAACCTAGCCGGCCACACAACCAGTTGAACAACCTTAAGTAAGTTATTTCACCTCATATAAGGGAGTTATAAAGTGAAAACGCTGACATTCCGGGTTTCAATATTATTTTGTTTAATATTATTATTTAGAGAGTTCTTAACATGTTTCTGCTTCTCTCTCAGCTTGTAGTTACCTTAAGCCCTGCACATCTCAGCACCTGCTTTCACAGTGAGATATCTGACATCCATTATTGCATCTGGTACATATGTGGGTCTAAACATATCCTAATCATTGTATTCATCTCCAGGCTCAATGTGTCAATTTCTAATTATTGTATCTTGTTCAACTTATTTTTCATTCATCTCCACAACTAAAGTAACCAACCCATGTCTTTGCTTCTTTATTCTGTCATCCTTCATCTGTACTCCTAATTTCTAGAGTATATCTTCACACAACCATCTAAATTCCAGTTTCAACAATCTCTGCAAAATGAATAGGATTTCAGCCACCATTACCATATATTCCCTTTTTCCTTACCAGGATAATTCATGCTTTACAATTTGTCAGAGGTGTACATTACTAATTATAATAGGTCACACCTTTTATATGAGCTTCATTATAATATTGGCAACTTAATTATTCCCCAGTACATACCGTATTATACTCTTATTTTATATGCATTTTGAGATTTAATTTTATTTGCATAAAATTAACTGAACTAAATTGGGAGAGGGTTATCAGATTATTTAAGCTGAAATAATTCAACAAGCTTAAACCTCTACCAAAGGGAGTATTAAATGACAATGTGTCAGCATGATACACTTAATTGGATAGTATTTAAGCTCTAAAACCAAACAAGTTATTTGGGCTTGGAGAAGTTGTCATTTATACTTAGTATCTATACAAATGAAGAAGGCTGGGGTTAATTTCATAGTCTGAACATTTCTAACTTATGAGATTTGACCAGCTGATAGAAAAAAAAGAAAAACAATGGATTTTTTTTTTCAAATGGCCATCTGTACCTATCAGAAATTTCACATCTAATTTCATTAGATGCAGGTGGCAGGAAGAATTAACACAGCTCTTCATTACATAATAGCTTAATAGGACAGTGGGCATGAGAAATACAAGGTTATGAAACAAATTTCAGTCAATTTGATGTTAACTAGCTTCCCTCCACCCAAAATAGTTTGATCTCTGTGCTTCTGTTCTTTTTGCTTTTCCATTTGGCCTACATGTTCACCTTTAGCTATCTAGTGGCATTAAAAAAAAATTCATATACATTTTACATTCAATAGAGGACTTTAAATTTGCTGCAGTGTGGCGCCCACATTGCAAATAAGACTTCTGAGCTTGCTCCTTTGACTTCTGCCTAGCCACCACTCTATACTTTTCTGTCACATTCATTCATTGTTTTCCATTATTGATAGTTATACCTATGTCCAAATCCAATGTGCAATACTCTATCTTTATCTTACTTCACTTCTCAGCTCTATACAATGCATTTAATTACATATTATTGAATTATTTTGAGCTCCCATGAAATCGCACTCATATTTTCTCTCTCACTTTTCTGGTATCTCACTTCTTTGCTAACCACTGAAATGTTGAAGTATCCTAGGGTTCCGTCCTGCAACCTCTATTTTTTATATCTACTTACACTCAGCTTCAGTGATCTCATCCAGGCAAATGTTTTTCAATACCATTTACATGCCAATGGCTCCTTCCATTTAAATATCCAGTATTAACATCTCCACTGAGCTGCCTGCAGACTCCTTGAAAAAGCCACTAAAAGACTGATAGGAATCTCAAACTTAATACTGCATGTTGAAAACAGGAACCTCTCCCTCCTCTAATTGGCCCCATCTCAGGAAATAGTCTCACCATCAACACAGTTGCTCATAAAACTTAGTCATCTGTGCTTCTTCATATGTTATATATCCCTTATATATTCCTCATCCCCTATATCCAGTATGCCATCAAGTCCTGTTTGGTTCTACTTCCAAACTCTACCCGAATCAGTCTTTATCTCTCCATCTTCCACCTAATACTCAAGATCTACTAACTTTAATCTATTTCTAGGACGATTTAAATAGCTTCTTACTCCACAGCCAAAAACAAAAAAGTTGGAAAAAATGAAAATCATCTACTCATTTGTTATAATAGTCTCCTTTGGTAAGTCCCTGGCATAGTCTTCCATTTGCTAGATTACAATGGCTTCACATTACACTGAGAATAAAATGCACACTCTAAACCATGACCTAAGGGGTTACAGCTAATTCTCATTTTCCTTTCATTTTAGCCCTCCAGTCATTGCTCTCCACCCTTTGAAAACTTTACCATTTGATTCCCTGCATGATTCTTCATCACTACCTGTCATTCATAATAATGGTCTTTCTTTCTTTTTTTTTTTTCTTTTTAAGATGGAGTCTCACTCTGCTGCCCAGGCTGGAATGCAGTGGTGCAATCTCGGCTCACTACAACCTCTGCCTCCTGGGTTCAGGTGATTCTCCTGCCTCAGCCTCCTGAGTAGCTCGGATTACAGGTGTGTACCACCATGCCCGGCTAATTTTTGTATTTTTAGTACAGACGGGGGTTTCACCACATTGGTCAGGCTGGTCTCGAACTCCTGACTTCATGATCCGCCCACCTCGGCCTCCCAATCTATTTCTTGAATGTGTCTTGTTTGCTACTGCTGCGTATCTTTGGCACTCACTATCCTTCTGCTTGGAATGAACTTTTCCCATGTTCTCACTTAACGGGCTCTTTTTTCAGAGTCAAGTCTCAACTTAAATGCTATCTTTGCAAAGAGACCTCCCTGTCTGAAGTAACTAGCTTTGCCAATCACTACCATACTAACTTATTTTATTTTATTCACAGCATGAATTATTATAAAACTATCGTGTTTATTTAAGCCCACTAGGCTGTACTCTCCATGAGAAATGTATCTATCATTTTATCCTAAGTTCCTAGAACAGTAGGTAGCATATAGTAGACAACTCAAAATATTATGTGTTGAATGGATATTAAAAGAAAAATAAAATTATTCGATCTACTTTTTGAAGAAAAGAACTGTCTCGCATAGTTTGGTAAATCCCCGGCATAGTCTCGTTAAATTAAACACACCCCAAGTAGGCATTAAAAAAAACGAATACTAGCTACAAGATCCTAAGAAGAGTTTGGACAACCTGACAAAAAATATTTACTCTTTTCATTTCCATGTTTCTAAATATTTTCTTTAAAAAAAGACACCTCTTATTTAAGGGTTTAGCCTGCTAAAACATTGAGATAATAATTTACAATGGGTAAAATAATGTACTTGGTGCAAAACAGCACCAAGTACCCATAGACTCAAAAATGCTGAGAAAAAAGCAACAATAGTAGAAAAATAAATGCCCTCTTTCTTCTAAAAATAATAATTGCAAACAGCAATGGAACCTCTTTTTGGCTAAAGTGAGATATAAATTTAAAAAGCTTTATATTTATAAGCTGTCAATGAATATTTGTTTTTCAAAAAATATTTAACTTATTCATATTAAAAGCATATTAATATTTTCATATTAAAAGCCTATGTCTTGTTTAATAACCATTCCAAGTATTATAACATATGAATATGTAACTATACAATCCTATAAACCATCTAAAGAATGTATAAATTATCTATATGAAATAGAAGAACATGCATTTATATTCATATAAACAGGTAAACAGTTTCTCATTAGCACTTCATGTATTAATGCAAGTTGAGTTCAGTTTTATATGCTTGCAATTCCCAGAGATTTAGGCATCTAGATAAAAATTAACCATGAGTTTGAATGTATAAGTTTTAATCATTTGTCACTGAACACTAATTTACAGATGGTGTGGTATAGCCACATGGCAGCATAAACTAAGTGTTCCCATTTAAAATGATCTCAAACAGCATCTAGATGTTTTCCTTAACTCAAAACATCTGGTTTTAATGTGCTTTTTCCCAGTCTAATACTTTGTCTCAAGGTTTCTTCACAACAGAAACGCGTTTGAATGAAGCCATTAATCCATTGGCATTATCCATCCTTTTCTTCATAATACCTCCCTCATTATACTGTGAAGAAAATTGGTTTTATTTGATGACAAAATTATATAACAGCAAAGAGTAGCCTCGGACACAGAAAGAAGAGGGAGTAAGACACAAGTCTCTACTCTGTCCTTAAATATTACTTGATACGCTGCCGCAGAAGCTTCTCTTACTCTGTATTCACAGCTGCTTCCTACTTAGGACTCCACTTCTACCTTTCATTTGATGGAGTTTTCTTCTAAAGTCATCAGTCATCACTAGGATATTTGTAGAAGAGATAGTCTGACATGAAAGAAAGAGCTTTTCTGAAAACCTTCCAATTAAATCCAAAAGGTGTCAATGTAATTCCGTTTTCCCCACTTACTAAAGACTATAAACTAAGAATCAAATGTAGTAGGATGAATAGGAGAACAAATGGCAAACATCTATAAAGTTTAAATATTTTTCCTTAATTATATTGAACCTGAATTATTCTACTTAGGATAATTATGAGATCTGCATAATAAATTTCCAAGTTTCAGAGAAGTCTCAGTTTTTAAGTCATGATGGAACAGCTTTAGAGAAGCATAAGAAAACATAAAACTAAAACCAAAAAGTGTAATCAAAAATTAAAATAACTGCACAAATGAAATTCATTATATGCAAGTTTCTATGTGAGGCATCAATTTAGTTGAGCATATGTTCTTGTCTAATTCAGAATATGTCAACACCATAATCACTCAGGTGGTGATCATAAGAAAGAAAATGTGATAAATACTATTCTGTACCTACCAGCTGTAATTCAGAACACAAACATTAAAATTGAAAAAGAATTTAATATCGCATCCAGGTAAATCAAAGGGAATACATGTCCATCAAAGGCTTACTAATTCCATATTAGGTCTAAAGAATGGTTGAGGATTTAGGAACATTATTATACAGAGCTTGGGAAAGGTCTATATGGAAATCCTGAGCCTTATCTTTAGGGATAAGTAACTTTAAAATGAGAAAAAAAATTCTCTTAAAAACACCACGTACTGAAAGAAAGGGTGGACCAAACAAAATAACAACGACGAAAAGGAAAAACAACCGAAAAAAGCAAAATTACTATTCTGCTGACTCCATACATGCTGCAGAATGAGACACTCTCCAATTAGCTTCTGTAGATTGTCTCATCTCAGACAATTAGAGCTAGCTGCACAAAAATTGTCTCATTCAGAACATGCTTTGAGAGGGTTTACAAGGTCCCAACGGAGCTTCCAAACTTGCTTTGTTTTCCTAATTGAAAACTTAGAAGGTAATAACCTCCTCTCAATTCATAGAAAGCCGGAAACCCTAGGATACAAAGCAGTTTCCAAAGAAATTTAAAATAAAATCATGTATCATTAAAAATTTAACAAAACAAACCAAGCACGTCTCCCAAAGAAAGCAAAAACATGCCTTTGAAACAAACAGTAAGTCACCACTGTTCATTGCAGAGCAGCATGTCAGTTACAGAGTGGCAGAATGAATGTGCAAGTTGCCAAATCGAACTAATTTACGTTCTGAATTAAAATAAAACACCCTCAATGTTGTAGGCCACTTCTATTCACCAGCATTCCTAGGGTTTTCTATGATCCGTTTTGAGAGACACAGAGACCTTGAGCAGCTGCTTTGGCTAATGCCTTACTCCTTCCAGCCACCCTTCTATGCAGGAGTCCTTTTGTGTATCTAGTCCTCCTTCCTGGAATGACCTACATATGTACAGATATGGCAAATCTCCCAAAGATAGGAAGGAGGCAAAAGCTGCACAATTCCTATTATAACAAAGTAACTGAAGATTTGCACTTTAGAGCTAAAGAAGAAATGCCATCTCAAAATTCACTTTCCAGTATAATCTCAGTGCTTTCAGCTTTAGCTATTACAATTTTAGCAGGGGATTATACATAATAACCATGAATGGTCAGGTCACCCTGGCAGCTAAAGATAAAGCTTTAATTCCTCCTTTTCGGAGAAACGTAAACTCTAATGAAACTATTCATTTCATGTAAGTTGAAATTGTTCATTTGCTTATGTAACAATTGGTCAAAGAATGCTGTGTGTAAAGCCTCGGTAATGAACTTAAACTATATAGAGATCATTCCTCAAGGAGTTTCTGGTATCAGAGAAGAGCTATAACACGCATGTACGTTGCGGCAGGAAAATAGAGTGTTGTGATAAGATTTGTCAGTGTTCTTAAATCCAGAAATGAAATACAAAGATGTATTAAGTACTGATTATGCAATGACTCTTTTAAGCATAGTGGTTATAAAAGATATATATGTATATATGTATACATATAAAAACAGGTAAAGATATTTTTATACTCAATGAGCTTATACTATTTAGTTAGGTAAATAAAACAGAGATATGTTAAAAATGCAACAATCACATATTCTTAACGTTTTTGAATCCTCAGCACCTGGCATATAGGAGATCCTCAATAAAAGTGTTTCGTGACTAGTTAACCATGTGTATATTTGAGTGAATACATGTGCATATATGTGTGTGTTTGCATGTAGATATACCAAATTTAGCACTACATTTTAAAGGAAGCTTGATACCTTAAAAAAAAAAAAAGCTTCTCCCTGTGTTAACTTGAGGTTCTTTCTTTTATTCCTACTGTTACTGGCTCAATTCATGACTTTTACCTGGACTATTGGCCTCATTTCCCACCCTCTTGTCTTAGAGCTCTTTCCAATCTATCTGGTCTGGTTATTCCTACTAAACTCTGCTTCAATTTCTTCAATGGTCCTTGACTTCCCAGAGGATAATATTCGCATTTCTTGTCATGTTATACAAAGTCCTTGTGATATGGCTCCCATCTATCTTTTTCCACATTTTCTCCTGACACTCCCTCATTGTTTCTTCTGTACTGTTCCCCAATATATATGTATTCCATCCATATCAAACTATTTTATGTAAAAGCTACTCTAGCATACCACTGTGACTGACAGAATAATGACTCTCCAAAGATGTTCATGTCTTAATTCCTAGAACCTGTGACTATGTTGCCTTAAGTGGCAAAAGGAACCTAGGAGGTGTGATTAAGGATCATGAGATGGAGAGATTATTCTGGATTAACATGGTGGGCCCAATGTAATCACAAGGATATTTACAGGAGGGAGGCCAGAAAGTCAGAATCAGAGAAGGAGATGTGACAGTAGAAGCAAAGGTTAGAGAGGTTGGAAGGTGCTATGCTGATGATTTTAAGTTCAGGAAGGAGCAACAAGACAAGTAAGTAATACAGGTGGTTTCTAGAAGCTGGGAAAAGCAAGAAAACAGATGATTCTTCCCTGGAGCCTCCTAAAGGAATGCATCCCTGTTGATATCTGGGTTTTAGAACTTCTGACCTTCAGCATCGTAAGATAATAAATTTGTGTTAAGATACTAAGTTTGCAGTGATTTGTTACAACTACAATGGAAAAGTAATATACTATACATGTATGATACCTCATATCACTGATTTTTGCAAGGCATTTAATAGCAGAGGTGGTAGATTGTTCTTTTTTAATCCCCCGAAATCAGTCCAGTTGCTTGTTTACAGTAAGTTTTGTCTGAAAACATTTGACAAATACAAAGAATAAACTAGAACTGACTAGTGAATATGAAAGGACAATGCCTATAAGCACCATCAGTTCCAAAGATATGACAGATACATGGATTTTATAATGTAAAAAGGCAGGCAGTTACAAAAACAAGCACTCCATGTGTTTCTTTAAAAATCACCAAAGTTATAAGGAAATTATATAAACAATTTTCAGGATAAGAATGAAGTGATCAAATTAATAAAGATAAATCATTTTGCCTTCATTTCTATTAATAAAATTTCCCGTAGTTTTGTTTTTTAAATAAAGAATGCAAAAGGCAAATTTCTACAAACAAATACCTAAACATTTTAACCTTTTTTATGCCCAAGCATAGCTGATGTGAATCAATGTTATAAAGCACTTGGTATATATTAGGAATTCAGTAAATGCTTATTAACATTTGTGTACACAACCTGTTACTTTGTCCTTTAAGAAGATGAAGAAGCCTCCATGCATAAAACCTTAAAATAAACAAACATAATCAAGTATGGTTGTATATATTGTATGTGAGTACTCATAAATGGAAAAAGATATTCTCATCGAAGTTTGAAAACATTGTTAGCATGCTAATATTTTAGTGTGGGGAGGGGTGTATTACAGGCCTTTCATTTGAAAAAGCATTTATAACAGTTAAGACTGAAAATTTTTCACTTTAAAAAAACAAAACATTGCTAAGAATTTCTCTTGGTCTACATTCTTTGGAATATGAAGATCAAGTAATTGCTTTTCCAAGGTAACTTTGCCTGATGACTAGTGCTTTCCATTTAGCTTGATTCTACATAGGCCCTCCCATCTCCTATTTCAGGGTCAGTCTGATAGACCAGCAGGAAAGCCTAAGTTGTAAAGCACACATCTATCCATGTTCTTCACTTCCATATGATTCTCAGCAGCTCTTATTTATATTACTGAGCAACTAAAATCTTTAATGACTTTTTCTCCTTTTGACACCTGAATTATTAAAAAGACAAGACCTCAATGACAGCAATGTATTAAAAGAGGATTTTAATAAGTTTAAAATACTTGTCATAATAATGTGAATTCCAATAATATAGGGCTACAAATGGACATGATGCTAAGATCATAAAAGTATGATATTTTTATCTCCTTAAAAGATCTTAATGAACATTTCTATTATAAAATGTATCAAAGTGTACGAGAAATATATATACTATTTATAAAACCTAAGGCAATAAATTAGAGAAAATGAATGTTTGAGAAGTATTAAGATCAAGTAAAATTATCACAGAGCAATAATTCATCAGAAGTTTTCTTCCCATGTTTATTTTCTCTCCGTGTTCTGTGTTTATTACTGCATTTTCATCAATCCTAAAAAGCCACAAGATGGCATTGGAGAGTACAATTACTTTATAGAACATATTTATAGGAAAAATGGGAAGAATCCTCTTTTCAGATAGTTGCATTTTTTATGATATGACAATATATTTCAGAAAAATATTAATTCACCAGAGTATGAAAATCTTTCCTCATCATTGAAAAAATAATTTTTCTTTACCATTTACAGCATAATATTTGGAATACAAAATAAGCAGAATATGCTTTAAAGCTCAAAGTAAGATGCCAACGGCAGTACTTTATTGAACTCAAGGTACCAAAACTAATTGGGAAATATTTTAGTACAGTTAGTAAAACACAAGTGACAATTGAATAGAGTTAAGAATACTCATAAGAGGCTGACTGACACTTTTTAAAGAAATATTTATGTATAACCCTCAGAGATTCTAAAACTTGGCAAAGTTATTCACTGTCATCGCCTTAAGGCAACATTTACCATGCAAGGTGTCTTGCATAGATGTCTTAAGAGACCATAACTCTACGAAAAGGAAATCTGCCCTAAATAAGCAAAAATAGACTAAAACATATAGTTTGGTATTTTAAACTGTCAAACCAAATTTTACCTAGTCACATCACCACCTGTAAGGAAAATCACCTTATTTTAAATTTGGCTTTGTAATGATATACTGTGTGCTGTTTAACAAGAAATAACATTTTTTCCTCTTAATAGAACCTTTGTTTTAAGCTAATAACATCCTCCACTTTGTAGTGCTGGCACAAACTGTATAGCATAAAGTCAAATGTAGCCAACAAGGGGCCTCAGGTACTCCGGTCACAAATTCTGCCTATCTAAACGGGTGATCAGTTTGCAAATACGTAAAATAAGTTACAGAAAAAAAAGTCAGGTATATACTTAGTATGCATTAAAAGTGCTCAATAAATATTTGTGAAAGGAACAAAAAGATAAACTACTATTTCTAGGGATGATGTTGTAGTTCAAAACTTTATGAAAACGGAAACCAAGGACATGACAGGTTCAGTCAGGGACATGTTCCCAATCAACAGGGCCTGTTAGGAGCTGGATTGAAATCCAAGTGTCTTAATTTCCAGTGCTGTGGGTATCATAAGGTAGGTGAAAAACGAATTGCAGTTTTGCCATTGAAAGTAATAGCAAAAATTGCAATTACTTCTTCACCAACCTAATATAACACTCATCAGATTAATTTAAGACACTTCTGAGAAGTTAACTGAAAACATGTAATTTTTGTGATCATCACCGTAGATGAAAGTTGGAGTGTAAATATTAGCTGTCTGTAGACCTTTCCTGCCGACTTATGAGAGTTAACATGAAGATTAACCATGGAAAATTATAATACATGTGTAAACTATCTTTCATATATGTACATAAGAAATGAAAAAATGAAAATTAAATCAGTATCACCCTTCCTCAGGACATTTATCTATGGCAAAATATGTTTCAATTTTTGATAAAAGAAGTTTTTGATTGGAAAAAAATTTATCTGTACTATAATGCAGTTCTTTTCATTAGCATAGTTAACCATGAGTTTTATACTCGTTTTACCTAGAAAAAGCATAATTTCTAAAGAGTTAAACTTTAAAAAAATAAAATCCCTTTAATATACAAAGGCCCTTTAATATACTGATTTTGTACAATATATACTCTTTAAAAACCTGACATCAACTTCTATTTTCAGTTATTTGACACAACTTTCCAAAGAATTTAACACTATCACTCTTTCATTTTGAAGCTTTCTCCATTCTTGGTTTGCAGGAACCAAAACAACTAAGATCTCTTTCTTCCTCTCTTAACTTTCCCTTAATCTCTTTCCCTGACTGGTTGCTTCTTCTCTGCCAGCCTCTTCAGGGCTAGTATTCCAGAGAATCCTTGATTATTTCCCTTTCCCTTTTCTTTTCTTCTTCTCTCTCTGCATGTTTTCCCTGGATAATCTCATTCCATCATGCTGCTCTCAATATGAGGACAATTTCAAAATCCACACCTCCTGACTTGACATTTGCAGTGTGAACAGTGTTCCCCCAAAATATCTGACCAGACCTGTGAATATGAATTTATTTGGATAAAGAATCTTTGTGGATGTGATTAAGGTTACAGATCACAAAATGAGATCATGCTGGATTTTCCGAATGGATCCTAAATCCAATGACAGGTGTCCTTTCTTATAAGAGAAAAGCAGAAGGAGATTAAAGACACAGAAGGGAAGGCCATATGAAGATGGTAGCAGTGACAATCCAAGGAAAGCTAAAGCCACTAGAATGTGGAAGAGGCAAGGAAGGATTCTGCAACAGAGACATCAGAAGAAGTGTGGCCCTGCTTGTCCTTTGATTTCGGGCTTCTGGCCTCCAGAACTTTGAGAGGACAAATTTTATTGTTTTAAGTCAGTTTGTGGCAGTTTGTTACAGAAGCCACAGGAAACTAGTACAATTCCAGACCAATAAATCCATTAGCTCAATATTTCCAGCGACTACCACAGCTTGTATGTTTCAAATTGAACTCATTCCATCCCCTCTCCCCCAAAAAACTGCCATTGATCTTCTCTCTGTAATTGGTGACACCATCAATATAACTTCTCCTTGAATTATTTCACAATTCATCTCCAAACACTCATCGGATCCTATATATTCTTCAGAAACATATTTTCAGTCCCTTTAATTGCTTTATAGGCCCTCCCTCTATGTAAATATGATTTTTATTGAGGCTCTTACTGGCCATTCTGGAGTCCAACCCTAGTCTTTTCTACAGGGAATGTTACATGTCTAAAATCAAGGTTAACCATGCCATTTTCATGTGTGATACAACATAGCTTGATTATGTGTCTTCCCTCCTCTGTAAAGGCAGTTTTACATTCACAAATGTGTGTAACACTATCATATACATAGCAAGAAGTTTCATTTTTATGATATAGAGAAGATACCACAATGAACAGATCCATCAAATCAGAGCCCCAGCCACCCAGACTGAATTTTCTACTAAAGGGATTTGCAAAGTTATTAAATATCTCAGCCAAAATATTTTGTTCTCATGATAAAATCCACCATACCTTGCAAGACATCCAAAAGCCTTCATATTCTATCCTCAATCTACATTTGGGGCCTCATCTTAGTCACAAAGATCTTCTTACTGTTTTCTTTAAATAAGTAGTAATTTCAAATTTCTGTGATTTGGGGACCTTTAACATGATGGATGGTATCCCAATCCTCTCATTACAGAGTGTTTTTCTTTACCTCTTTCTTTATATCCTCTCACATCTAATTGATCATCTATTTCAATTTAGTCTAACTTTAAAATTGGTCTCTCTTCTGTCTTCACTATTCTCACTGCTATTGCTTTGTGTCTGGAAATCATTTTCAGGTCAGGTATTGTTTTGTTGAAAGGAACACAGACTCCTTTATCCTACCACAAAGAAAAAGGGGTATTTTTGAAAGTATATGTGTGGAGTGCAGATGAATCCTAAAATGTTCTTAAGATCCAAAGCATCACTAGTATCAGTTTCCTCTCTTTCTCTTTCCATATCTCTCTTCCTTCCTTTCCCTCTGCCCTGTTTCCTTTCCTTTTTCTTCTTTTCCTACAACCCCCCTGCACCTTTTATCATACACCATGGATAACATGGGCCTTTCAGCAAAAATTTTCAACTCTTTTCTGTTGAAAATTTTCTTGCTTTTCACCCTCAGTATGTTCTTGTTCTCTTCCATTCCCATCTGGCTCCTGGCTGACAATTCATTTTCCAATCTTCAATGAAATTCAATATGCAGTTTGTTTGAATTGGCTAATTGCCAGTTGCAGTAAGCCAAATAATGCCCTCCAGAAAGATGTCCACTGCCTTATCCCTGAAACATATGACTGTGTTATATTACATGGCAAAAAGTACCTTTCAGTTTGATTAAATTAATGATTTTAAGATGCAATGATTATCCTGGGTTATCTGAGGATGCCCAATATAATCTTGAAGGTCCTTCCAAGGGAAAGAGAGAGGTAGGAGGGTC
Source organism: Aotus nancymaae (assembly GCF_030222135.1). Taxonomy (NCBI): domain Eukaryota; kingdom Metazoa; phylum Chordata; class Mammalia; order Primates; family Aotidae; genus Aotus; species Aotus nancymaae. The sequence goes on from NW_026988472.1 coordinate 30,107,710, forward strand.
AGAGTCAGAGGAGATGTGATCATGAAGAACCTCAAAAACTATAAGATAACAAATTTGCGTTGCTTTAAGCCACTATGTTTGTAGTAATTTTATAAACAGCAATAGGATACTGATACACCAGTGTCCCTAATTTCCAAGCCACCTTATGGATCATCTGCAAGCCTATAGTTGACTACCCGTAGATCAGGGGTTAATCCTCTGGTACAAGCTGTGACTGCCTGTGTGTTATCTATACAATAAACATTCATATGGTTTGGCTGTGTCCCCATCCAAATCTCATCTTAAATTGTAACTCCCATAATTCCCACCTGTCATGGGAGGAATCTGGTGGCAGGTGATTGAATCATGGGGGTGGGTCTTTCCTGCACTGTTCTAATGATAGTGAATGAGTCTCATAAGATCTGATGGTTTTAAAAATGGGAGTTTCCCTGCACAAGCTCTCTTTTTGCCTGCTATCATCCATGTAAGATGTGACATATTCCTCCTTGCCCTCTGCCATGATTGTGAGGCTTCCCCAGCCATGTGGAACTGTAAGTCCAATTAAACCTCTTTTTCTTCCTGGTGTCAGGTATGCCCTTATCAGCAACATGAAAACAGGCTAATACAGCAAATTGGTGCCAGAAGTAGGGCATTGCTGAAAAGATACCTGAAAATGTGGATGTGACTTTGGAAGATTGGAACAGTTTGGAGGATTCAGAAGAAGACAGGAAAACGTGGGAAAGTTTGGAACTTCCTAGAGACTTGTTGAATGGCTTTGACAAAAATGCTGTTAGTTATATGAACAATAAGGTCCAGGCTGAGTTGTTCTCAGATTGAGATGAGGAACTTGTTGGAAACTGGAGCAAAGGTGACTCTTGTTATATTTCAGCAAAGGGATCGGCAGCATTTTGCCCCTGCCCTAGAGATTTGTAGAACTTTGAACTTGAGAGAGAAGATTTAGGGTATCTGGTGGAAGAAATTTCTAAGCAGCAAAGCATTCAAGAGGTGACTTGGGTGCTGTTAAAGGCATTCAGTTTTATAAGGGAAGCAGAGCATAAAAGTTTGTAAAATTTGCAGCCTGACAATGTGATAAAAAGAAAATCCCATTTTCTGAGTAGAAATTCAAGCCAGCCACAGAAATTTGCATAAGTAATAAGGAACCGACTGTTAATCCCCAAGACAGTGGAGAAAATGTCTCCAGGGTATGTCAGAGATCTTCACAGCAGTCCCTCACCATCACAGGCCTGGAGCTTTAGGAGCAAAATGTGGTTTCACAGACTGGGCCCAGGGTCCTCCTGCTGTGTGTAGTCTAGGGACCTGGTGCCCTATGTCCCAGCTGCTCCAGCTGTGCCTGACAGGGGCCAACATAGGGCTCGGGCTGTTGCTTCTGAGGATGCAAGCCCCAAGCCTTCGCAACTTCCACATGGTGTTGAGCCTGGAAGTGCACGGAAGTCAAGAATTGAGGTTTGGTGACCTCCACCTATATTTCAGAAGATATATGGAAACACCTGGATGCCCAGGCAGAAGTTTGCTATAGGGGTGGGGATCTCATGGAGAACCTCTGCTAGGGCAGTGCAGAAAGAAAATGTGGGGCCAGAGCCCCCACACAGAGCCCCTACTGGGGCACCACCTAGTAGAGCTATAAGAAGAGGGCCACCATCCTCAAGACCCCAGAATGGTAGACCCACTGACAGCTTGCCGTCTGCCTAGAAAAGCCACAGACACTCAATACTAGCCAGTGAAAGCAGCTGGGAGGGTAGCTGTACACTGCAAAGCCACAGGCGTAGAACTGCCAAGACCATGGGAACTCACCTCTTCCATCAGCACAACCCATATGCAAGACATGGAGTTAAAAGAGATCATTTTGAAGCTTTAAGATTTGATTGCCCTGCTAGATTTCAGACTTGCATGGGGCCTATAGGCCCTTTGTTTTGACCAATTTCTCCCATTTGGAACAGCAGTTTTTACCAAATGCTTTTATCCCCATTGTATCTAGGAAATAACTAACTTGTTTTTTATTTTACAGGCTCATAGGTCGAAGGGACTTGACTTGTCTCAAATGAAACGTTGGACTGTGGACTTCTGAGTTAATGCTGAAATGAGTTAATGCTGAAATGAGTTAAGACTTTTGGGGACTGTTGTGAAGGCATGATTGGTTTTGAAATGTGAGGACATGAGATTTGGGAGGGGTCAGGGGTGGAATGATATGATTTGGCTGTGTCCCCACCCAAATCTCATCTTAAATGGTAACTCTCACAATTCCCATGTGTCATGGGAGGAATCTGGTGGCAGGTGATTGAATCATGGGGGTGGGTCTTTCCTGCGCTGTTCTCATGATAGTGAATGAATCTCACAACACCTGATGGTTTTAAAAACAGGAATTTCTCTGTACAAGCTCTCTTTTTGCCTGCTACCATCCATGTAAGACATGACTTGCTCCTCCTTGCCTTCTGCCATGATTGTAAGGCTTCACCAGCCATGTGGAAAGTTCAGTTAAACCTCTTTCTTTTGTAAATTGCCCAGTCGCAAGTGTGTCTTTATCAGCTACACAAAAATGGACTAATACAGATATCATTTTTCTAACAAAACTTAAATTGCCTACAACTTGCTAGCTTTTACATTGCTGCCCTCTATCCCACACCTCTCCCATCACAACACATTGAACAATATATTCTTTTGTACCCTCATGATACAGTACCACACTGCTATGTTTATTAACTTGGAATATTCTCCTCCTCACTGAAGTCTTAGACAACTTGGAAGATTCATTCATACTGCCTTTCATCTTCAACTCATCATGAAGCAGGCATCATTTTCTACAATTGGCATTAATCTGTGCCAACTCTATATAAAATTGTACCAACAATTAAAACTGAATGGGTAAGTTTGTGAGGAAATTCACAGGTACAATAGAATACAGATATGACAGAATATAGGTATGACTAAAAGAAGATATTGGATAATTTTATTTTGTTAGGCACAAGTTCCATTTTTGTTAGACTTGTTATTTTAGTTAAAGACATAATTTCAAAGGAATATTAAAATTAGATCTAATTTCAAAATTTGTAAAAAGTACAATAAATAGGAGAAATTTTTTTTTCTGAGAAAAATTAAAGTGCATTTTTTTAACTTCAAAAGGTAAAGAAACAAAGCCCCAGAAGTTTGATCTTATAAGCTACCCCAAAGGAAAATAAGGAGAAATGCTTTATCTTTTTTGACATATTTGACAAACTGAGAATAAACACATGGTAACATAATAAAAGGCAGATGCTTGGGGACTAGGTTGTCTCTTAATCATGTGAAATTAAGCTCATTGACTTACAGGAATGCCCAAGAGAGCTGCTGCACATAAATCACATTGACATGAGGTGGAAGTACCCCCACTAGACTTTCTCATTCCTATTCAGTTAAATCTCACTTTCTTTACACAGTAGCATAATTTCTTTCACTTAAATGAATATCCATAGGTAACACCACAAAAATTGGAACCAAAACTGTGTCTTCAGTTACTTTGCTATTCCTACCTTTTATAAATTATTTGGGCCTAGAGTCACAAGTTTAGGAAAACCTCTTGAGGCTTGCCTTTCTCTTGCTGTCAAGAAGAATTGCATCTAAATCATTTTACACAAACAGGTGTCCCCTGTCAGGTTCTAGAATGAAGAGAATATCAACTCCTGTGGTAACCCTTTTACTCTCTAGTAGCTGGCTGCTTTAGGGAGCTTTTATATAGTTTAAATCCCTCCTAAAATAACATGTGCTTTTTGGTAATGCAGCCACTTACTCTTCTCCATATGCTCTAATAACTGAATACTTTTTGTCTATACTGAAGTCACTTGCTTATTTATCCTGTATTAGTAATCATGAGCTCAACCTTTTCATAATGGCCATTATGGAAGAATACCATTAAATCCAAAACTTCTGCACAATGACATTAGTACTTCTTTAAAGCAGAGCTAAATGCAGTAAAATTCCAATAGAAAAATACTTGAAGAATCATTTTCCTTACCCTTTAACAGATTTTCAACTGCATTTCAACCCAATGAAAACACTCCCAATTTGTAAACGTTCATTATCTTCATCTAAACCCTTATCATGTCCTAGATATTGCTTATTCTGAGTTGTATCTTTTGCTTCAGTAGTCTCACATTATACATTATACTGACTGCTCTTTAAGAAAAAAACATTTTTCTTAAATGCCTCTACTTAATTTTACCTTTAACTTTCTAATATCGTTTTGGTCCTGTAGCATCCTCACGGATGTAATTCTAAATATTAAATTCACTCACTCACCCAGTCATGCAGTCATTAATTCATTAAGACATTTCCTTGAACCCTGACTCTGAAACAGCATATTTGGCACTGTAGAGATTATAAGCACACGTTAATCATTGTCCTTGCACTCACCGTCTTATATTCTGAAGATGTTTTGAGAGCAAACCATCATGGAACCCCTTCTCTTACCTAATTTGTACATCCAGACCCCTCTAGCTTCATTTTTCTTCAGTATCCCAAACTTTTCAGCCAAATTACAACTCACTCTTTAGTCCCCCCAAAGTGCTATAGTCGTACTTTGTCCATAACTGTCCTTCAACTATTTAAACTATTTCCCTGCTCCCAAATCTTACTCCAGATTCTTAGTTATACACAATTTTTAAATGTATATATTTAAGAATAGCTATTATTAATAGAGACTAAGCTAACCTCTTTGAATGGTCATGTAAAAATACGTTCAAATGCCTTAACCATGCAGACAAAGTAATAATAATATTTTTATAGTTTGAAAAGTCCTGCCAAGACGCAGTGGGAATATGAAAATAAATTCCTTTTATTTGCAGATAAATATACTAACAGAGAAGAAGGAAGGGAGGAAGAAAGGAAGGAAGGAAGGAAAGAACAAAAAGAGAAAGAAGGGAGGAAAGAATTAAGGAAGAAAGGGGCCATGGAACAATGCAAAGCTAAATTTTCTCAACTGGTTGAGATACAAAGATTCTCTTAGCAAGCATTTGCTGTACATGTGTTTTACTTTTTGTTTGTTTGTTTTTCAGAATTCTACAAATGACAGCAACTGAAATGTTTACTTATTGAATTGCTATAATACTTCACATGCTTGAGGGGGATTGGTAGTATTGGTTGTCTTAGCATCTTTCATCAAGTGCTACTTATAAAAACTAAAAAAATAGGTTTGGAGTTTTCCCAGGATAAAACCTGTTGTGTAATGAAGGCTATCTGCCTCAATAGATATTAAAAGTCTTGATTCTAAATGTAGGCACAACTTTAGGACATTACCTGAGAGACCAGATTCAGTCCTTAATTGTCATAACATACTGTACATATCTGAAGTGATATTTAAAACAAAACGTTACAAAGTTGCATTTTTTCAGTCAAGGATGTTATGATGATATAACTGCCTAATTATACTTAATTTTTTCCTTAAATTAATATCAATGGGAGTGTAAGCCAATGTGATAAAAATAATGCATTTCCAGATTGTGTAAAAAGAACTCCTATTGCTTTCAAATTAGTTCTGTTAATGAGAAACAAATATCTACTTTTAAATTTTTATGGAATGACCATATATGCTAATCTAAAGCAAACACTAAACAAAATTAACATGCCATAAAAATTCAGTATTTCTCTGTGTAATATAATATTGTATATATTCCTAATTATTAAAATATCTACTTCTGGTTCTCTAGTGGTCACAGTGAACTAAAAATAATATTCTAGTAAAAGACACATGAAAAGCTTCAGGTTTTGAATCATGTCTACTGACCTTTCAAAAAGACTAATAAGATAAAGAATCAAAAAAGAATTAAATGATAAGAAGAAAGAAGAAAGATAAAAAGTCCTCTTGGTTAATATGCAAAATCAACATCAAAAATTGATTTTTATCCCCTAGCTGTGGTGCTGCTGGTTTCACAGGTTGGGCTGGGTGTGAAGATTGAGCCATTAATCTTTTAAGAAAAAGATGCCAAATGCAATCCTCTTCTACTTGATGTATGGAGATCAGTAATGACACTATTCAGTAAGCTACATATCTGCTTCTCTCAAACAAAGGTGCCATGGGAACAGACATCAGCCGAAATAAGTGCAAGCTATGAAAGTATATGGATAGAACAATATTATTCATTCCCAAACTGCATATTTAATATCCAAAAATCAAACAAACAAACAAGCCTCCATCCATCTGGATCTTAATATAGAAACTAGGGGAAGGTATGTTAATTTACATCATATAGAAAAGTAAACAAATCAAGCATGCTGCAAAATCCCAATACCTGCCTTGTCCTTTTTGCATTATAATATAGAAAACACATTTGGTTTAGGACATATTACATAATTATGTGACAACTGTATTCATAAATTGAAAAGAGGTCTCAGAACTTCTGCTTACCTTACAGCATCTTATTACCATTCTTCTAAAATAATTATAAAATTAAAATAAAACTGAATTTGAGACAGATTATTGAGTTTTCTCAAGTCCTTAGAGCAGATAATTTTTACAACAATGATGTCTTCTAGAATAGACATTTACATTAAAATCACTTAACACAGATTTTTGAGATATTTTAATATTTGCATTTATATTAAATGAAGTCCCAGTTTGATAAAATGTCTTGTCCCCAAATCAGAGGTTATATAGAATGGACATATTACACTATGATTAAAAAGGAGTAACATTTTTATTTCAATAAATCATAGATCTGACATACACAGAAAGAACTGAAAAAACAGATTTTATGTAATTAGGGGTAATAACCAGAAAAATAAAGTTTTAAACAATTAATCGATATTTCTATTTCAGATGAACTATTGTCATTTTGTTATAATACTTATACAAATCGGTATTTCTCTTCTATATAGCTACTGTCTCAAAAATCTATGTTAAGTGATTGTAATGTAAATTTCTATTCCAGAAAACATCAATGTTGTAAAAATTATCAGCTTTCATCACTATTTACTCCCCCTTCTACCTACTCTAACTCTCTTGGTTATGCTTAATTGTACTTGAGCATAGTACAATTAAAGAAATCAAGATATATGTTATTTCCCATTAACCCATTTGAATTACATAAACCACTATATCATAATCCTACCCTAGGGTTTAATCTCATTCAAAAAGATCCAGTGAGAAGAAGATATGAAATCACGTGTAGACATAGAAACGGTATTTTTTCACATTGCCTATAACAACAGCTGCATAATAACCAAATATGCTAGAACCAACAGGCTCAGTATTTTTTTTTAACTTTCAACCATGCACCAAACCTTTGTCCATGCACAATGCCCTCCGCAATTTCCCTCCAAACTTTATCCCCAGGAGGGGCTCACAAGAGCAGAGCTGCTCCCTATTTCTCCTGCTTGTAGGCTTTTTCATTATATCATCAAAGTGAGTTTGAAGTTTTTTAACCTCAAGGACTAACACGGTAGTTTCACAGCCCCATCTCAGCCCTTTCATTCCCTTTACTTTCTGAATTCCAAAGATGCTTTTGTCCATGCAATTGCTTATATCACAACACTGCAACCTCTTGTACATTATCTCATCTCCTTTTTCCCACAGTCTCTCTGGAACTAACAGACAATACATTCTAATTCTAGCAACAAAACACAATATCCCTCTTCTTCCTTTATACCTAAAAGCTATAACTTCAACAATTACATGACTCCACATGGTGTGAGCATGACAAGGCTTTATATTATTAGTGACTTACTAGACAAGATACAACTTCACATTGATAATGGTATTTATTCAATTGTCCCATACAATTGAAGTATCAACAGTCCACTACAAACCAAGATGCCTGATAACATGTAAAGTTTTTCATAAATGCCAACAATCTATTTAGCAATTCCTTTCATTACCATTCTACTTTGCCTCTATATTTCCTATTAAAATATTAGTGCTTCCTCATAACATTTTCTTCAGTAAAACTATTGTTTTCTTTAAATACATCCAAGCAAAGAACCTTCCCTAGGCATAGCTGACATCAATATGGTAACAATAAAAGTTAACATCAGTGATACAATAATAGTTCCATGCAAAAAATTAAATAACACTGTTTATATAAGAATACTTAAAATCCTACAACAAAATGAAATCTAAATACAAGCTTTTGCTATTGAATCCATGCCAATTCATACTAATTAACAAAATAAGCCACATTCTTTTGAATCCACTCTCACTTTTCTAATTCCCTATCGGTGCACTCCACCTATTTACTCATAATATCTCTACAATATGGATAACTGATCATTCTCAACTTTTCCACAAATGGCACATGTGTAAATGTAGCACTATCACTTTAAGCTATTAAAAAAACAGTTAAAGAAAAAATAGAGGAATACTGCTTACCGGAGCCTCTTTTGGTCACAACCTTCAAACTCTGAGTAAAAGTAGCATATAAGAGAATCAAGTGTGGAATCGGAGCTTTCATCTTCCAGCTTTTAAAGGCTGTTCCCTAAAGCAAAGATTAAGAAAAAGAAAAACATACATGTTTTAAAAATAGATAACAGTATTATAAAAGTTTCATAACTTTGATCAAACATGATTGGTGCAATGAATTACACAAAAGGAAAGAAGATAAACAGGATTTCTATTATATTTTCCCATATGCTGTGGTTCCTAAGTTAAATCAAAACCAGTAATACCAAAATTATGCCCCTATAGCCATCACCCCCAAAATGCTTTAAAATCTTATGTTCACTTGAGGTTTCGGATTTTTTTTTATTTAAAGGCCCTAGCTGTACTTAAATAAGTGGAAATGATCCCCTCAAAAGAATTATTTCACTAACAATTTATCTTAATATAAATCATCCAAACTGATATTTTTAACATTCCATGGTATAATAGAATGTGATTTTATTCAGTGTCATTGTTTCCAATGGAGATTAAATCATAAACTGTATGCCTCAAAATATTTAATTGTGATTTTATATTTTCTTTCAAAAACCTCTAAAGATACTTTAAGAGAATTTTAAGACTTTTGCTTTTATTAAAAGAATGTACACTCTGGCCAAGCACAGTGGCTTATCCCTGTAATCCCAGCACTTTGGGAGGCTGAAGCAGGCAGATCCCTTGAGCCCAGGAGTTTGAGACCAGCCTGGGCAACATGGCAAAACCCCATTACTACAAAATACACACACACACACACACACACACACACAGCTGGACATGGTGGAGTGCACCTGTAGTCCCAGCAACTTGGGAGGCTGATATAGGAAGATGGCTTGAGCCCAGGAGATCAAGCCTGCAGGGAACTGAGATTGTGTCACTGTATTCCAGCCTGAGAAATGAAGTGAGACACTGAACCAAAAAGAGGAAGAGGAAGAAGAGGAGGAGGAGGAGGAGGAAGAAACACTCAATGAAGCTACCAAAAAAATCATTGTTTTCTATTATAAGGTTTGCAGAGGGATACAAGAAGGGACATCAACTTAGTGTGTTTGGATTTCTAAAGGAGAGATATTTCATTTGAAATTAAATAAATGAACATTGTCTTCCTCAGAAAATCATCATTCTGTGTCTCAGCTTTATTGAGGTATATAATTCACAAAGTTGTATATGTTTAAAATGTACCATGTGTTTTGATACGCATATATAGTGAAATAATTATCCCAATAAAGTTAGCTAACACATCCTTCAACTGACATAGTTGGTATATTTTTGTGTGTCATAAGACTTAAGATCTACACTCAACAAATTTTAAGTATACAATATAGTATCACTAACTATAGTCAACATGCTGTAGATTAGATCACCAGAATGTACTCATTGTATATCTGCAAGCTTATACCCTCTGACCAACATCTCCCCTTTTTCTTCATCCCATTCCAGCCCCTGGCAACAACCATTCTACTCCCTGCTTCTTTTCTTTCTGTATAAGACTGAGATAGAGCTGAAAGGCCAACTTTCAAAAAGTGGCAAATCAGAATACAGTTCAAATATATTGTCAACTTATGACAGCACAAGTTTCTTTGCAAGACATTTGAGGACTGATCATATCCAGGTTTCAATCACTATAACTTTATTAAAGATGAGAAAGCCAAAACTATCACATTTTGTGTTCTCCCAGAGCCTCATTCAGATACTTCTGAATGGTTTTAATTGATTAATTTACTCGCATTAATAACTTTGTTAAAACACATTTTAATTCACTAAACAAAAGCAAAATCCATTCACTTGTAGCAAAGTATCACCATCACCATTTTATTCAGAAAATCAGTGAATTTGTAAAATAGCGTGAAGAATAATCTATTTTAATGGCAGCACCTTTAAGAGATAATAAGCTGTTAAAGTTTTCTATGCAAAGACCTTACATTTACATTAAGACATAAGTGAAACCTAGTCCAAAGAGCTGATTCATCAGACACATCTGATGAACTGCCACATTAAAGTACAAATCTGAGTCATGCATTCCTAAAACCCGAATCCCATTTTCCAGCCACCACACTAACTGGAGCTGCAGGAAATCTTCAAGTTGATATCTTCAGCCTTCAGGTTAGCTGTGAGAATCAGTTCCTCTCTCAGTGTGAGTTTAATCAGCACTGCCCAACAAACTCCAGGATCCAACTATACACTGCAAGACCTTTCAGCTTAACAATCTTATTACTTTACTCCTGTTCAAAATACTATTTCCTTACTCATTTCTATAAAGCATACAGCTAGTTGGCAATTCTATTTCATAAAATTAATTAGTATGGAAAGCATCAATTTGGTAATATCAGGATCCTTCATTGAATCTCTTGAAACTTTGTGTATTAGGGAAAACAAAAAGAAACCCATAGAATTTCAGAGATTTAACATCTTAATCTATAATAATCTTTACAAACTTCTTTGAGGAAGTTTATTGTGTCTTAAATTGAAAACCGGATTAAATATATCTAGCCATAGACATCCAAGCTTTGCTATCCTTGTTGCATAATTAAAATGTGTACCCAGAAATAGCAATATAAACTGTACATAATTATTTAGTGAGGTTCCGAGATTTTTTTGTTGTTGTTTATACTACTGGTGAACTAATTTCAAGAGTCTTCGGTTTCTGGATGAATGGACCTGAAACCACTTGCCTGTTTCCAATCAATACCATTCACCATTTGGCTTCACATAAACCACTACTAAACCTTATACAGAATGAGCATATCATGATGGTTAAGAGGAGAAAGTCTATATATCCCAGCTTTGCCACCTATCAACTGTGATTTGGAACAAATAACCTCTCTGTGACTAGTTTCCTCATTTGCAAAATAAGTATTATAATAGTACAGAGAGCACAGTGCTTAGAACAGTACTGGCACATTGAAAGAACAACAAACTAAAGCTTCCCAGGTTTTTTTGTCTGAGACTGAGTTTTGCTCCTTCATCCAGGCTGGAGTGCAGTGGCGCCATCTCAGCTCACTATAACCTCTGCCTCCCAGATTCAAACGATTCTCCTGCCTCAGCCTCCCAAGTAGCTGAGATTACAAGTGTCTGCCACCACACCCGGCTAATTTTTGTATTTTTAGTAGGGACAGGGTTTCATCATGTTGGCCAGGCTGGTCTCGAACTCCTCGTCTCAGGTGATCCACCTGCATTGGCCTCCCTAAGTGCTGGGATTACAGGCAAGCTTCTGTTTGTATTATTGTTATTGTAGTTAATTGTTATTATTTTTATTATTATTGTAAGAACTACTAATTAATTAATACTATTAACACACACATCCTTTTCTTCTGAAATATTCTGTGTATACCAGCTTTCTATTCGACTGGAAGGCCCTGAAAGGTAAATGTGAGTTTTATACAACTTTTTATTTCCAATGCTCAATGAATGCTAGCTGAAAAAAAAAAAAAAGAAAGAAAGACTGGATATGTTTGCTATTATCTGCAGTTCAATTTTGATATTCAAACCCATCATGTCATAAACACTTATTGAGCATATACTAGTTACAACATGTTTTGCTACCATGCAGTGGGGACACAAAGACAATGCAATGGAGTCTAATAAAAAAAGGCTCACCGACCAATAAAGGAAACAAATGCTTACCTATTTAATTAGACTGGCCCTATTGCCATTTATTCAGTATAATGTGCTTAGACAGTAGAGGGAGGAATGAATTAATTCTGCTCCAGGCTGGGTGTGGTGAAATCAAAGGAAAGGGCTTCCAGAGGAAGTATTTCATCTAGATTATGAAGGAGAAACTTTCTAAGGGAAAGGAAATTCTGGGTCCAGGACAAAGGATGAGTGAAATACTCAGTGTGATAGGCAGAATATCGTCCCTTTCCCCTCACCAAACATGTCTAGATCCCAATCTCTGAAACTTCTGAATATGTTGCTCTACATAGCAAAGGGACTGTGTAGATGTGATTAAGTTTAGAATTTTGGGATAGGAGATAATCATTCAGGTGTGCCCAAAGCAATCACAAACTCTCTTACAAAAGGAGAGCAGAAGAATCAGACTCAGAAAGAGAAAAAATTAAGTATATGGATGGAAACAAAGGTCAGAGGTTCAAGTGATGCACTGTCAAGATGGAAGAACAGGCCATGAGACAATGAATGTTCGTGGCCTCTAGGAGCTGGAAAAGTCAATGCAACAGTTTTTCCCATACATTCTCCAGAAGAAAAGCCTGCCAAACACCTTGATTTTAGACCCATTTTGAACATCTGATCTCCAGAATCATAAGATTTAAAAATTGGGTTAAGTCTCTAAGTTTATGGCAACTTACTAAAGCAGCAATAGGAAATGATTACAGCAAGGATATGAAATGGCAAGTTTCAGGAATAAAGTGTAAACAGACCACAGGTTGTGGACTGTAATAAAATTTGTAGGCATCAACGTAGATAGACATTGTCAATGTAGGATTCTGACAAAATATTAATGGATAACTTTATAGGGGGGATAAGGGGAAAAACCTCAACTTCTTACGTAACATCTTCATTCATGCTAATTTCATTCATAACTAACTTAACCACCCAAGATTATTTCATGCAAGTTTACTTTTTTGTTGCCTATTTCTTTAGTCACAAAAAACATTTCTTCACAATACACATGATAACTCACTTGACTAAAATGTATAGCTTGAGAAACTAGATATTATTTACCAATATATAGAAATACAGAAGATATTTTGGGCAATGAGGATGGAGAAATATGCAAAATTATATTTGAGACATGTTGAGTTTAAATTGCCTATGAAATTTTGCATATTTCTCCACGTTAAGTCTCTAAGTTTTAACAGGAAATTATATTTGAGACATGTTGAGTTTAAATTGCCTATGAAATTTCCTGTTAAAACTATCATGTAGTTTATTAAAAATATTAGCCAAGAGCTCAGTAGAGATGGAGGATAACAACGCTGTAATTGTAACTGAAGTTAAGAACATGTATTACGAAAAACAAGAAGGAAGTACAGATAAAGAAGAGAAAAACGCTTACACTATCCACCCTGGGGCTTACAAATATTTATAGGACAGGCAAAGTGAATCAAGAGAGAGAAAAAGTGAGAAAAGCGGGCCACAGAGGGAGTATGAATCAGAAGAAGTTGGGTAAATGAAGCAAGCAAGGATATTTAAGGATACAGTCAGGATAACTTATGTATTTTGAGAATAAAAAAAGACATCTGGGCCAGGGTTGGTGGCTCACGCCTATAATCCTAACACTTTGGGAGGCCAAGGCAGGAGGATAACTTGAGTCCAGGACTTCAAGGCCAGCCTGTGCAACACACTAGGGCTACCATCTCTACATTAAATTTTAAAAGTTAGCCACGTGTGGTGGCACATGCCTGTAGTCCCAAGTACTGGGGAGGCTGAGGTAGGTGGATCACTTGAGTTCCAGGGGTTGAGGCTGGAGTGAGTGGCAATTGTTTCACTACATTCTAGCCTGGGCAACAGAGTGAGATCCTATCGAAAAATAAAAAAGACAACTGGCATCAGGGTTAAGATGCTAATGACCAGTCTTTTCATTACACAGATGACATGAATGGCAGTATAAATGGGCATAATCAAAATAGTCCAAGGTAGAAAGTTTCATTTGCTTGTTTTTTGAATGTTTTTCAAAAACAACATTCAAAACAAGCAACAATGTGCTTTGAATGTGAATGAGGAGTCCACAATTGAGGGTAGAGACGTTGAGGTTTAACTGGGGAATTCAGGATCATATATGTAAACTGAGGAGAAAGAGAAGTAGAGCCAGAGGAAGGAAGTGAATCTAGAAAGAAGAGATATTAGTATGGGGAAGTTGAGACCCCCGCTTTCATAGGTAGAAAATAAAGTACAAATGGGTGAATATAAAAGTAAATTTGGAAGTGAAATGGGTAGAAACTGTACTCATTTTTTTAAATTCTATACTATAAAGCAGGGAGAATGGGCTTTAGAATGAGAAAAACCTGGATTATTGGCCTTACTGTATTTAGGTAAGCAAGTTACTTCATCTTTATAAGGCCCAGTTTTCTCACCTCAAAGCATGGACATAAGTATCTGCCATATTTATTTCAGTTTTTACCTATTTTTCCCCAACACATAGAGGTAGCAAATACCTACTTCAAAGTTTCATAAACCTTAAATAAAACACTTGTCTTTATGGTGACTATTAGTGTTTAACAATGACATTTAATTGTAGACATTTTTTAATACTAGCTCTTTTCTTATGCCTTCTTTCGACTTCTGGCTTGTATGTAATAATTATGCTCAAAAATAATTCACTATGTTTTAATTAATACTTAAAGTTTTGACATGACTATATTCAAAATTAAGGCAACCATTTTTTTCACTCTAATCAAAAATTGAAGTATCCATTTGTGCATGACACAGATAAAGTTCTTTTCCAAGAGTTCAATTTACATAAAGCAATGCATGTTAAAGTTGTGAGATAGATTTCCTATAGAGAGGATAAACAGACGCTCTTAGACACTCTATAACCATAAGTTACTAAAAGGCATAATGTTTAAAATTAGCCATAGGGAAACTTGTGTCTAAATTAAACACAAATTATAAAGTTATTTATACATTTGTTTTTTTAAATTATGGGGTGCCTATCCATGATGCAGATGCTGTTCTAAATACTGAGGTACAAAATGATTAGGAAATGGTCACTGTGGCAAGGATTACATGGAAGAAAGATATGGAAGTCAACAATTTTAGCAAAGGGATACATGGTATGAGTGACAAATTCTCAAGAATCTATGGAAAGTGCTCAGTGCAGCCTGGAGAGGTCATGAAAACATTCACAGAAGAAGGTGACACTGGGCTGACTTTGAAAGCAGAAGAGGGGGTTCATTAATGGCTAAGGTAGAAAGGGTTTAATAAATGGTGGGCAAGAGATTACCGGTAGAGTAGGACAGAAAGCGTGTATGGTCCATTTCGAAAACCACTGATGAAAATAAAGCTAAAATGCTTGACAATCTATTCAATATGGGTTAGGGAGTAGAGAGAAGGATATATTTAGATCATCAAAAACAAGTTTTAGGTCACTAAGATAATTTTTTTCTAAATTGGCCCTGACAAAACTCTGCGGGATTTTTGTTTGTTTGTTTTCTTTTTAACACAATTCTAATTAGAATACCATTCATTTCTATACAGCTTCTCTGCCAAGGAAATGTTGACCTTCCAAATCTTATAACCAAGCTTCTAAATTGATCTCCAAAAGCTAATTCACAATATGACTAAAAAACCAAAATGTCAATAGAATGTGAAGTCATATGGTTCTTGGCAGATTACCCTACAAAGTGATGAAGATTATACTCAGCAGTCAAATAATCTTATCCAAAATACATCTGTGCCTTATCTAAATATTGTCCTGAGAATTAAACACTGTGAAGTTCACTGTGGAGCAATCTAACATAAAATGCTGTGGAATGTCTTGCAAACCTATAGTCTGGAGCAGTAAGAGCAGTTACTATGGAATACTTGGCACACCTACTGTGTGGCACCAGGTAAAGCTGAAAATTTGTACAGGAATCTGATAAGGAAAGGGTTGGCTTGAGTCTCAAGACGTCCTGACTGTATGCTTGAGGGGGTTAAAAACCAATAGTGCTTAAAGAAGGAAGTGTCAAAACCAGTTTTGAATTATAAAAAGTTGATGAAACTTCCATCTAATCTACAAAGAGAAAAAGAGCAATGACGTAAACAAAATTAGAATTGAAGAAGTTATAAAATATACAATGACATAAAATATTTAGCAAATTTGTAAATTTTACAGAATGAATGACTGGGGATAAAAATAACCACAATTTATTAAACAAAAGAAAATTATGAATAAACCAAAATCATTTATAATCTCAAAATGCTATTAAAGTATAAACTCCAAAAATGTTGATTGAAGAAAATAATACAGAGGAATACTTCCAAGCTTTCAAGAAACAGTTTGGTCCAAGGAACAGAAAGTCATGGTTATGGTTATAAAAATATAGAAAACCTTTTTTTTTAACCAACAAAATAAAATGCTTTAAACTAATATAAAGAATGACAGCAAGGATAGTTAATGTTACTATTTTCATTTAGCTTTGATCTGGAATTCCTAGACATTGACTGTAAATGTAAATATTAGAAAAAGAGAAATGTGAAATTTTTATTATGATGATAAAAAGTTAGAAAACTTTATTCCATTATAAATTCATCCAAATAATGTGCTCCAGAATTAAAATATTGACTACTTTGTCAATTTTGGCACAAAATGTCAAGTTTTTCCAAATTGGTAATATGCACTTCTAGTCAAAATTCAAATGGAATATTTATCGTGTTTTTTATAACATAAAAATACAAATTTTAGAAGGAAAGTTAAAAGTCAAATTATAAATTAGCAAATATATTTCCAACATATATATCAATAGGATAGTGCCCATATAATATAAAGAACTTTTACAAATCTTTTGGGAAAATTAGCAAAGAGAATGAATATAGAAAATGAACAAATCAAGTGAATAGGTAATATACAGAAGACATATAGTCACTAAATATTATAATCATAAGACCATTAGTAAATAAAAGTATATACTAAAATAATGTCAAATAAAAATAAAATTTTCTCACACAAAAAAATTCCATGATTGTAATTTTGTATATTTATACATATATAAAGGAAAAGAGTAATCAAAATTATTTAAATGATCATTTATTATGTTGATGTGAATATAGTAAAACAAGTATGTTCATAATCTGATGATGGGAGTAAATATTAGTACAATTTTACTGGAAAGCAATTTCTCAATATATAGCCTTTAAAATATTTAACCACTTGGAATCAATCATTCTGCTTCTAAAACTTCATCTGTAGTGGTAAAAATTCTGAGATGGGCCCCAAGACTTCCACTCCCTTGTGTCCACACCCTGTAGAATTGCCTTCTTTTAAGTATGAGTGGGGCCTATAAATATGATAGATATAATGCCCATGATTAGGTCACACTATATAACAAAAATAGAGGTAATTTGTAGGTGTGATTAAGGTCACTAATCAGGTGCTTTTAAATTCTTCAAAAGGGAGATTATCCTGGTTGGGCCCAGCCCAGTCAGGTGGTCTTTTTAAAAAGGTTCTAGAGGTTAGAGATAGAAAAGGCTAGAGAAATAAGAAGCAGCAGAGATTATTTCCTCTTGACTTTGAAGAAGAAAGTGCCATGTCATGGAAAGAACCATGTGGTGGGGAATGGCCATCAGCCTCTAGGAGCTGACGGCCTCAATCCTAAAACCACACACACAAAAAAACTGAATTCTGCAAAAATTCATGTGAGCTTGGAAGAGGACTTCAAGTCTCAGATAAGACCTGAGACCCAAGTGACATCTTGATTTCAGCCTTGTGAGACCCTGAACTGAGTCAGCTAACTTGTGCCCAGATTCCTGACCCACAGAAACTACATGATAATATATTTGTATAGTTTCAAGCTGCTAAGTTTTTGGTAATTTGTTATATAACAATAGGTAAATAATATGTCATCTTAAATATTCATTAATCCAGACAGATTTATAAGAGATAGTTAATTATTAAATTTTCTATTGACTAATATAGAGGACTAGTAAAAATTTTAGAGAATATCTGTAAGATGGAATATTATTCAGCCTTCACAAATACTTCTGAAATTTATCATTTGGAAAAATAGTCATAATAACATGGAAAGAGATGAAAGCAGAATATAATGCTGTATAGAGAAAATTATCCTTAGTATGAATAATATTAATAATAGAAAAATGACTTAAAAACTACAGCACAGCAGATTACATGGCTTGCTATCATAAGTAATTATACTGATTTTGGTTCTCCTCCATATTGCTATGTTTCCCTAATTTGAAAAAAAAAAGAACATGCACTGTTTTTTATAAAAATACATACGTATTTATGTCTCTTTAAAATTTCCTTAGAAAAGGTTTTAAAGAATCAAATTATCTTACTTTTTTTCAGAATCTGAATGATTTATTATAATTATAATTCTACAAGTAAAAAACATACACTTCTAAATCCAAGAATCATTCTGATAAACCACATTGTGCAAAATATTTTCTCACTGCAACAATTTCCAGTTTTCAACCATATGATCCACTTTAATAGGTCACTAATAAAAACATCAGGTTAGCAATCTGAATCTAATTAAAATAGATTCTGGACAGATACAGACACACACACACATACACACACACACAGAGTGATTGAAAGAATGAAATGTATACTGGGGAAGAGATATGCCTGTAAATGTATCTACCATAATACTACCTTAAGGAAGCATTTGAGACTCTGAAATGAGCAATAGAGATTATTAGCTATCCTTTCGACAGAAAGTTGGAGCCTCTGGGAATTATCTGATCTTATATGTGTAACTTTGCCTTTGAATAAGCTGTTTTATATCTCTATAAAGATACAGTGAACATCTAGAATGCTAATAGCAATGTAAATAATTCTTATCCATAGAAATGCATATTAGTTGTGTCTGGTAGAATGTAATTGATTACTGCCCTGTGGATAGACATGCTGTGGTCAATTAATTTCAATATTCCTTTACTACATATAAATTTGTGGTTCTTTGACAACTCCATCAAGTTAGGAGTAACATCTTGTCTAGTTCCCTCATTAATTAGTGATGTAAATAAAACTTTGACAAAACTTCATTTTATATCTATGAAAGTCAATTTTTAATTTCTTTTTTAAAATTATATCTAATACTACATTCAATTATTATAATCAAATTAGTTGATAAATGCTTTAAGATAAAGTACTTTTTACAGTTTAAACAAGGTAAGTATTTAAGATAGGAATATGTTAATTAGCTGGATTCAATCATTCCACATTGCATACATATATAATAGTATCACTCTGTCCATGATAAATATATACAAGTATAATTATGTGTTAAATAAAATGTTAAAAAAGAAATTAAACAAAAGAAATCATGATAAACTAGGGCAGGTTAGATTTCGAATTCTAGTCACAGCTTAGTATCATGGGGTTTTAATCAGAAACCATGTGAACAACAGTATAAAGACACAGTCAAGGCTGCTGAATAAGAAATCAGTGGAATTGCAAAGGTGCATAGAAAAAGTCCATTTCCATAACATTATCATCAACAGGAGCAACCAAATATATTTAGAGACATTAGGTCTTTCAGATTTGGCAAAGCAGAGAAACTACCCATCTTAGTGGAATAGTGGCTAGGGAAAGCCTTCAATATTAAGGTCACTAAAAACTAGTGGAATCATCCTCTGCAAAATCTAGAGTTGGCTAATGTAACCAATATAGTTTAGAAAATCCCTGGCACTAGCTGATGCTTGTCTATGAAGACAGACCTAAAGAAATATACAATGAATGTGGTTAAGTGCACACACTCAGGAGTAAAGGTGCTTGTATTTGAAATCCAGCTCAACTTCTTGCTAGCTATGCAAACTTGGATAAATTACTAATACTTAACACTTCAATATCTAATATCTCATTTTCTCCATCTGTAAAATGGGCACATGAATAGTTTGTACCTCCAAGGATTGCTGCAAACACTGAATACAATAATGTATGATTACCCTTAAACATCGGTGTCTAGTTGGATCTGTATTAACTTTTATTTTTATAAGCCACAGAATATTAACAGGGCTATGCTGATTACTGTAGCCTTAACTGAATTAATTTGTATAATAATTCCAAACTTAAATGACTGGGAATTGCCGGGGAAATTGATATGTTTCATATGCTGCCAGAAAATTCTGTGAAATTCAATACAGCTCACACTTATTTGGTGACAAGAGAAAATACTGTAAATGGATGAACTTGACTAGCTAAAATGGAAAGTGCACTATGCTCAAGAATAGAGAGCATAAATAAAAACACTATACAGTCTCCCTCTGCCACTTTTCTAATTCACCTTTCTTACGCCTTTCGCATTCATCATGCTCTCCACTGTAATTCAGCTGCAAAAGCCCATACCAAAGAAACTTTTTGGGTTCTAAAGTCAGCAGATTGGATGAGGCAAGTGACAGGGCAAGGGAGGAAAAGCAAATATATTCCATCATCACTCTTGCAGGCCGCAAACATGATCCTACCTGAGTGAATGTGCCCTCCTTTGTGAGTTCTCCCTGCCAATATATTTAACGAATAGTTGGATAAACCTGACTCTTACCACCTTTCTGTATGTTTAAAATTCAGTACATTGAGGATTATTTATTGCAACTCTCAAGAAAAAGATGGCTTTATGTTAATTAAAGCTCTAATATATGATGTTTGTTATATGTGGCAATTTTTTAAGTTTTACTTTTCCAGTTAAACTCTATATATCCACAACTGTAACAACTTGTGAGTAGGGTAAGATAGTGGGAGAAAAGCTAAGGCAGTGATCTTCAGGCTTGGCTGAATGTTCAGATCACTTGGGGAGATTCCGAAGAGACTGATGACCCACGTGATGGCAAAGCTTCTGGTCCATGCACCCCACTTTGAAAAGCAAAGGTCCAAGGAATAATACTGTTTCTTAAAATTGCCTATGGCAGGGTTTCTCAAACATGGTACTGTTAACTTTGTGTGGTAGATTATTCATTGTTGGGAAGGTGGGCTGTCCTGTGCATTGTAGGATGTTTAGCAGCAGCCATTGCCTGTATTCACTAGATACCAGTAGCACCTTCACCTAGTCGTCACAAGGAAAAATATCTCCTAATGTTCCAAATGATCTGGGGCATGGCTGGTACCCCCAGATCACAAGTTTAATAACTATTCAGAATAATTAGCTTTATCAAACAAAAAAAATCCATTCTGAGGCCATACCACACAGAAAAATGAGTTACCTTTTATAAAGGAGCTCCATAGTCACCCCAGGGTTACTCAGTGAGACCATGACCACTGTTCTCACTGAGGAACAGAAATGTATTTGTCCTATGTGCCAATGTGTCAGTAGAAAAGAAATATAAGTATTTGTCCTATGTGCCAATGTGTCAGTAGAATCCTCTTACAAAGGAAAAAGCTATAATAAAATGTATTTGTTTCTAAATAATTGTTAAAATTAAATGATAGTGACTGCATTTGTGCTAGACAGAATAATGGCTTGCGAAGATATCCAGGCCCTAATCTCCAGAACTTATGAACATGTTACCTTACATGTCAAAAGGGACTTAGATGTGATTCAGTGAAGAATTTTGAGATAAGGAGATTATTCCAGATTACAAGGTGGGCTCAATATAATCACAAGCGTCCTTATAAGAGAGTAGCTAGAGTGTCAAAGTTAGGAAGAAGGTCATATGATGATGGAAGTGGATATTAGAGTGATGAAGCCATGAGCCAAGAAATTCCATCAAGGACTAGGAAAGATGCAAGCAGCAGATTCTCCCCTGAAGCCCTGGAAGAACCAGCCCTGCCAACGCCTTGATTTTAGCCCCGTAAATTTCATTTTATACTTCTGACCTGTAAGAGAACTGTAAGAGAATAAATCTATATTGTTTTGAGCCACTACGTTTATGATACTTTGTTACAGCAGCAATAGGAAGCTGGTATAATATTTTGAAAGCCAGAGAGCTAACAGGAATATTTTTGTTTATCATTAGCATTTACAGACAATTGATATTATCTACAAGTTCATATCTAACTTTTCACATTTTGTTTTCAATGCCTATATATAATAAGCATTATTAATAATAACTGTCAACATTTATTGAGCACTTACCATGTGCCAGGCATGTATCTGAGCACTTTACATGTACTGTCTTATTAATCCTTAGAAATTATTAATCAGGTAGATGCTATTGTTGTCTATTTAGAGCACCTTTCCCAAGATCATGCAGCTAGAAAATTAGGTTCTATGTTTTCTCCTGACAGTAATTTAAATAGTCAATAATAAATAAAACAGTTCTGAGACCTCTAATGCAAAAAAATACACAAAAAAGGACATAAATGATCCATATCCAATGTTCAACCGGCAGACCATGCTACTATTTCTCTGGAAACTGTGTGCTTGCAAAGTCTCTGCATGAACTGAAATTCTAAGTGATATTTATGTGACTTTCAACTAGGTATTGGCTATAGTCACTCAGCTCAAAGATTTTCACTATCTGAGGTTCCTGCTTTATTGCAGGAGCTGCACTATCTCCTCAAAGAGAATATAAATTGCTTTATGTCTGTTTGATCTTGTTGCTTCTTAACTTCCCAGTACTTAGCATATGGTTTTCTCTGCTTGGAGTTCTTCTAAGAATTGACTTCTAAGATTGACTGTTCTTCCCACCACATCTAGAAATACTACACATCAGTTCTTACCACCTCCACAAGTTCAGAAGATCAGAGGTAAATTAGCATTCTACTTTTTAGAATCTACTTAGCTGTTATATTTATCATCTTGTTCTTTGAGGTTGTAATTGGCATATAAACTCATTGACCAATATATTCCATGCACTGTCCTAGATATTAGGGTATTGGAGACATAAGAAGAAATGAGACACACCCATATCCTATCTTCATCAAGCTTACATTTTTGCTAGGGAAAACATGAATGAACAAGTAAGAAATATATTTCAGTTAATATACATTGTGAGGGTAGAGAGTGATGGGGTATAGAAGTTACTATTTTAATTTCTCCAAGAAGGTGTTTGTAACTTAGGACTTAAATCATGAGGAGAAGACAGTCACAGGTGGATACAGGAGAAAAATTCCAGAAAGAGATAAAAGCATATGCAAAGGCCATAAGAACAGAACAAGCTTGGCATAGTTGTACAACATAAATAAAGCCAATGTGGTTGGAGTAGACTGAATAAGGGGGAGAGTGGAACTAAGTGAGGCATAAAGAATAGGCTGAGGCCAGCTGGCAGTGGTGGCTCACGCCTGTAATCCCAACACTTTGGGAGGCCGAGGCGGGAGGATCACCTGAGGTTGGGAGTGTGAGACAAGCCTGACCAACATGGAGAAACCCCATCTCTATTGAAAAATACAAAATTAGCCAGCCGTGGTGGTGCATGCCTGTAATCCCAGCTACTGGAGAGGCTGAGGCAGGAGAATTGCTTGAACCCAGGATGTGGAGGTGGCAGTGAGCCAAGATTGCACCATTGCACTCCAGCCTAGGCAACAAGAGTGAAACTCTATCTCAAAAAAAAAAAGAATAGTCTGAGGCCAATTCATGTAAAGGCTTATTAACAGAGTAAGTACTTTATTTTATTTGTAGTAAAAAGCCATTTGTAGTTTAAGGTAGTGGACTGTTGTAGGTTGAATTGTGTCAGCCAAAAAGATACGTTGAAATTCTAACTCTGAGTACCTATACATGTGACCTTATTTGGAAAGAGTGGCTTTGCAGATAAAATCAAGTTAAGATGGAGTCATATGGGGTCATAACAGATTAAGATTTGCCCTAAATCCAATTACTGTATCCTTATAAGAAGAGAAAGACACACACTAACACTCATCAGGAGGAAGGTCAAATGACAATGGAGGCAGAGATTAGACTGATGCAGCTACAAGCCAAGGAAAGGCAAAGATTGCTGGTAACCATCAGAAACCAGGAAGAGGCAAGAAAGAATCAACTCCTAGAGACTTCTGAGAGAGCATGGCCTTATTAACGCCTTGATATTTGACTTCTAGCCTCTAGAACTGTGAAAGAATATATTTCTGCTCTTTTAAGCTACCCTGTTTGTGGTAATTTGTTATGGCAGCCCTAGGAAACAAACACAGGTACTAATAAGATAATATACACTTTTAATAAGTTCACTTGGACTATAACGGAACAAAAGAAAAGAAGAAAAGATATTAATAAGGTAGAAGGCTAAAGCAGTACTTCAGACAAGAATCTATGTGTCTTAGACTACAATGTTAACAAAGGTAATGATGGAAGGTCATCAGACTTGGTGAACAATTTGAAGATAACAATATGAGTTACTAATATATTGGATATGGGTGGTGAGTAAAAAAGAAATCAAAGATCACTTCCAGGTTTGATCAGAGAATAGAGGGCTATTGTGCTACCATTTACTGAGATGGAGAAGGCTAGGGGTATAAAAAGTTTGGGAATTTAGAAAGATGCTTTGTTTTGGACAAAGTTTGAGATGCCTTTATCATACCACATATGACCTTTGCCTTTTTTTTCTTTCTTTTTTTTTTATCAAGGAAGGAAGGAGGGAGAGAGGGAGGGAAAGAGTGAGGGAGGAAGAGAAAAAGAGAAGAAAGAAAGAAAGAGAGAGAAAGAGAAAGGGGGAGAGAGAACAGGAGTCTTGCTCTATTGCCCAGGCTGGAATGCAATCTAAAAATAGGTATTAAAAACCTCTTTTATGCCGATAATTGTGCTTAACAGTGATGACAGGAAGGAATAAGGGAAGAAAATAACAAACAAACAGCCAACCAATATTTCATTTAACTCTGTGAAATGCTATGCAAATGCTGAAGAGTGATTTACTTCCAATTATGTGGTCACTTTCAAAATAGGTGTAATGTAATACTGAGAAAAAATGTATGTTCTATGGACCTGGGATGAAGAATTCTATAAATATTCACTGAGTTTACTTGTTCCAGGTCTGAGTTCAAATCATAGATGTCCCTGTTAATTTTCTATTTCATTGACCCGTCGAATATTAACAATGTGGTGTCAGAGTCAACCGCTATTATTGTGCAGGAGTTCAAGTCTCTTTATAAGTCATTAAGAACTTGTCTTATGTATCTGGGTGTTCCTGTATTGGATGCGTATATATTTGTGATCATTGACTCCTGTTGTTGCATTGATCCTTTTACCATTATGTAATGTCCTTTTTGTTTCTTTCAGTCTTTGTTACTATTAAAGTCTATTTTGTCAGAGATGAAAGTTACAACTCTTGTTTTTTTTTGTTTTTTTTTTTTTTTTTTTTTTTTTTGCTCTCCATTTGATTGGTACGTCTTCCACCAACTCTTTAAGTCTTAGTATGTCCTTGCTTATGAGATGGATCTGGATACAGCGTACCGATGGGTTTTGACTTTTTATTCAATTTGCCTGTGTCTTTGATTGGAGCATTTAATCCATTTAAATTTAGGATTAATATTGATATTTGTGAGTTTAATATTGTCGTTTAATGCTAGCTGGCTATTTTTCCCATTAGTTGATATAGATTCTTCATTATGGAGATACTCTTTACCTTTTGGTAAGTTTTTGGGATGACTGATACTGGTTGTTCCTTTCTGTGTATAGTGCTTCTTTCAGAAGCTCTTGTAAAGTAGGCCTGGTGGTGATGAAATCTCTGAGTCCTTGCTTGTTCGTAAAAAATTTTATTTTTCCTTCATTTATGAAGCTTAGTTTGGCTGGATATGAGATTCTGGGTTGAAAATTCTT
Source organism: Aotus nancymaae (assembly GCF_030222135.1). Lineage (NCBI taxonomy): Eukaryota > Metazoa > Chordata > Mammalia > Primates > Aotidae > Aotus > Aotus nancymaae. The sequence goes on from NW_026988472.1 coordinate 30,133,378, forward strand.
CTCTTTGAGGATATTGAATATTGACCCCCACTCTCTTCTAGTTTGTAAAGTTTCTGCTGAGAGATCTGCTGTGAATCTGATAGGCTTCCCTTTATGGGTAACCTGACCTTTCTCTCTAGCTGCCCTTAGAATTTTCTCCTTTATTTCAACCCTGGTGAATCTAATGATTATGTGTCTTGGGGTTGCTCTACTTGAGAAATATCTTTGTGGTGTTCTCTGTATTACCTGGAGTTGAGTATTGTCCTGCCTTACTAGGTTAGGAAAGTTTTCCTGAATAATATCCTGAAGAATATTTTCCAGCTTGGATTCATTCTCTTTATGACATTCAGGTACACCTATCAAATGTAAATTAGGTCTTTTCACATAGTCCTATATTTCTTGGAGACTTTGCTGATTCCGTTTTACTCTTTCTTCTCTAATCTTGTCTTCTCGTTTCATTTCATTAAGTTGGTCTTCGACCTCTGATATTCTTTCTTCTGCTTGATAAATTCGACTGTTAAAACCTGTGCATACTTCATGGAGTTCTCCTATTGTATTCTTCAGTTCCATTAATTCACTTATATTCCTCTCTAAATTGTCTATTCTCGATAGGATTTCATCAAACCTTTTTTCAAGGTTCTTCGTTTCTTTACATTGGGCTAGAACATGTTCTTTTAACTCACTGAAGTTTCTTGTTATCCACCTTCTGAAGCCTAATTCTGTTAATGGAAGGCACTCATTCCCCATCGGGCCTTGTTCCCTTGTTGATGAGGAACTGTGATCCCCTGTAGAGGGAGAGGCATTCTAATTTTGGATATTCTCAGCCTTTTTACACTGCTTTCTTCCCATCATTGTAAATTTATCCACCTGTTGTCTTTGTAATTACCAACTGTCAAATTAGGTCTCTGAGTGGACGTCCAACTTGTTGATTCCCAGCGCCGGAATCTGAGCAACCCACTGCGCTGGCTTAAACAGTGGCATTAAGATTCATGGTGCTTTTCTGCCTGGGAATCTCTGGTCTGGCTTCCTTCTTGAGCCACTTTTTCAATCAGCTAAATAGGTGACTCTGCCTTCCCGGAGCGCCAAACGTTGAACAAAAGGGGACCCAGTCCTGTTTACTCTGCACCAGGAACCACGGCACCGGGGCACTGGCAAAACTGCCGCACTGGCCACAAGAGTTGCGCTGGCGACCCGTAGGGCTCCTTCGCTGGGAATCTCCTGGTCCGTGAGCAATAAAAATTCATCTGAAAGTGTGGCGTCCTCTCGTTCTCTGTGCTTTCACTGGGAGCTACAGTCCTGAGCTGTTAGTAATCGGCCATCTTGGATCTCTCTCTGACCTTTGCCTCTTGTTATTCATTACCTTGTGTAATGTCTTACCTTTGAGTGTGAGATGGACCTAGTGACTTATTAATAAGGCAAGAGTAATGGGATGTCACTCCTGAAATTAAGTTATAAAACACTGACACATGTTTTGCTGGCATTTTCTTGTTTACTCACTTTGATGAAGCCAGCTGCCATACTGAGAGCTGCCCTATGGAAAAGCCCATGTGGCAAGAAAATGCAGATGGCTCAACTTTAAAGGAACTGAATTTTGTAAACCACCATTGAGTGAACCTGGAAGTGGATCCTGCCCCAACCAGACCCTGAGATGACTGCTGCCCCATCCAAAACATTCACTGCAGTCTTGTAAGAGATCCTGAGCCAGAGGACCTGGATAATCCATGCCCAGATTCCTGACCCACAGAAAGTATGATATAACAGATGTTATTGTTTTGAGACACTAAGGTTTGGATAATTTTCATGCAGCAATAGATAACTAATACAGATAGAAATGATGTACGATAAATCTAATCTACAGTTACATATTTAGTAGTTATCAACAGATAGATTTTATTTAAAGCCAAAAAACTAAATGCAGTCAACTAAAGAGGGAAAAATATAAAGGAGGGCTCAGGATTGAGGTCTTGAACTACAACATAATGAGAACAAACCATAAAAAAGTATTAGCAAAGTAAGTTAGGAAGTAATGAGGTAGGCGTAAAACCAGGAAAAAGTTTTGAAATGAAAGTTTTGGTCAACTGGGTCAAATTATATAAAGAGTCAGCTAAGGTGAGAACTGAGAATTGACCATTGGATTTGGTAAACAATGTTCATTAGTAATTAACATGGACATTTTGCAGGGAATAGAAACCTTATTGCTTTAGCTAAGGAGATAATGGAATTTGTGAGAGCAAAGATACTAAATATTGATAACTTTTAGGCAGATATTTCTGTGAAGTCAATAGGGACACAGCAGGAAGGGACTTTTTTTTACTCTACTTTAAGTTCCAGGGTACATGTGCAGAACGTGCAGGTTTGTTACACAGGTATACGCATGCCATGGTGGTTGGCTGCATCCATCCGTTTTTACATGTTTTACTTAACGTGTAAAAAAAAAGCTATATTTTTATACTCATGGGAATGGCTTTATATTGAGAGATAAATTGGTGATATAGGAGAGGAGACAGTTGAAGGAGTAGTCTTCGAGAGATCACTGGAAAACATAACCTTTGGAGTTGGCTTTGGATAGTAGCAGAGTTCATCTATTCTAAGTAGAGGTAAAGGTAGAGTGGTAAATTCAGTGACAGAAATATGAGCTTATTCTATTTTAATGCACCATTTGTAAAATAATAAATGGGAGGAAAGTTGAGTGTTTCACAGCTGAGTGTGCAGGTTGTGCAAAGAGAGTAAGATGTTTAAAGATAGAGGAGAATGAACAAAATGATATCTCAAAGAGTGGTAATGTGAACGTCAAAGAGAAGTAAAAGGATGGTGTGAAGCCAGGCATGATGGCTGACTCCCGTAATCCCAGTGCTTTGGTAGGTCAAAGAGGGAGAATCACTTAAGGCCAGGATTTCAAGACGAGCCTGGGAAACAAAGAGAGACACTGTCTTTACAAAAAACAAACAAAAGAAATTAGCTGGGCATGTTGGCACACACCTGTAGTCTCAACTACTAGGAAGGTTGAGGTGGGTGGATATCTTGAGCCCAGGATTTCGAGGCTGCAGTGTGCTATGATCGCACCCATTGCACTCCCACCTGAGCAATGGAGCGAGACATTGTTTCTTCAAAGAGAGAGAGAAAGAGAGACAGAGAGAGATAAGAAAAAAGGATTATTTGACACCATTGTAGGTTCATTGGAGATATGTGATCACAAAGACTAAGTCAGAAAGGTAATATGATTTATTTAATTAATGCTCAACAACTTGAGTAAAGGTGAGAAGCAGATAGATAGCTGATTTTAATGCAGGTTGGAGATTTTTCCCCAAGTGAGTATAATAGAAAAATAGAAGGGCAAGAGTTTTAAGGGTTTTACAGGTTGTCATAGTACTAGACCATAGAAATGTACCAATAAATTGTTCATGTACATACTGTCCATGCCAGAATCATATTTTGTCTAATAATTTAGACCTGCCAATATAATGTCATGCTAATTGAAAGCTAACTTGGTTCAAGTAGTCCCATAGAACAGTTTCACGAAAATGATTAAGAAGCAGACATGCATAATTTGACAGATTTGAGAAAATCCAGTTCCCTCTAGCTGCATGTGTTTTAACTCCCTGGGTAATATATCCAATGTTTACACTTAAGAAAAATGCCTTACAGCATGATGGGATCTAAATACCCTCACATTTCCTGGCCGAAAGCTAGTCTGCCACTCCCTCCATGTTAACTTCAATGTAAACTATGGGCTTGACACTGTAATTTAACAGGATTTAAACTTGTTCCTGGAAAAGTAGGCACAATTTTAAACTCCAGTAATAGTTTATTGCAATCATGCCAGCAGAAAAGCTAATTTTGAGAAACCTATTGGCTTAAAGGAGAATAGATTTTTTAAAAGTTTCTCATCAACATCATACAGGGAACCATGTCATCAGCTATTTACTAGACAAAATATGTATCTGAAATGTTCTAGGGTGCAACATGATTAAAAAAAAAAAAAAAGAACCACATTAATGTTATAATCCCAATAGCAAGATCTCACTTTTGCTGTTGAGAGCATTTCTCAACAGACTTCACCATCCCTCTCTTTTTCATCTACCAATAATGAAATGTTTTCAGAGAAAGGGGTAGAAAGCACTCTTAATCCATAGTTGTCAGTAACAGTGAAACCACTGTTTTTTCACCCAGTATCTAACATTTATTTTCTGTAAAAGTTGTTTTCAAAAGCCAAACTAGATTTCTCTCTAGCAATTTTCAACCCTTTAGAATGCTTAATGGTATTCATTGGCTTACCTACACATTCATTATATGTGATGATGATGATTATTATTATTTTTGAGATGGAGTTTCAATCTTGTTGCCCAGGCTGGAGTGCAATGGCGTGATCTTGGCTAACTGCAATCTCCACCTCCTGGGTTCAAGTGATTCTCCTGCCTCAGCCTCTTGAGTAGCTGGGATTACAGGTATGTACCAGCACACCTTGCTAATTTTGTATTTTTAGTAGATACAGGGTTTCTCCTTGTTGGTCAGGCTGGTCTTGAACTCCCAACCTCAGGTGATCCACCCACCTCATCCTCCCAAAGTGCCAAGATTACAGGCATGAGCCGTCGTGCCCAGCCTATAGGTGATTATTTTAAAATGAGACACATATTAATTATTGTTTTTAAGTTTATTTATCTAAAAGAAAAACCTTATAAAATATCAAGTCTGAGTAAGAATATTAAAAAGATGTCCTTGGAAGGCATTTTCCAAGATCATTCTATCAATGCAGGCCTTGCCTTTGCTAGTAACAGGTCCTTCATTAAAGGATGACAGGTTTGGGGGAATTCCAAATCTTCTCAACTACAATATGTGAGCTTTGCTCCATTCCATTCTTGTTTTTCCTGCCACTTCACTTAAAACTTTAATTCACGGTAACTGACACTCTCACTGAAATTTGTCTGCAACTAATATATTCTAGCAGCTACTATCATGCATTCATTCTCTTCTCTTTGCTCACTTCGACTTTCTCCCCTAAAGACATTGCTTATTAGAAATGTGCTTGGTTGACTGTTTTCCTGCCAAAAGCTGCAGATCTTTTTACTTACTCTAATTAAGTAACGCAGAGAAAAGCAGTCATAACGAAAAGCTAAATTATAAGACTTCGGGAATGCAATCATTTCCAGATGGAGTATGACAGCAGAGATGGTAGAAACTTCTATTGGTCTCTCAGAAGAGACAGAGTGGGACACAAAAAAGTCTACTGCCCTTTGTGCCCTAAGTCCCGGGCTTGAGTCCCAGCTTTATTACTTCAGGTAACATAGCTTACCCTGCAGTTGATTTTCTTCACAAGAATGGGAGACACAGTAATGGTCTTGCCTATCTCAAACCACTCTGTGATGTAAAATACTACCCTTATTTTCTCTATGCCTATCATGCATTCCACGTGTGGAATACTAACACTGGACACTGACTGGAAAATGGTATTTTGTAAAAGCATCATTTCACTGAACACTTACACTGACCTCCATTTATATCCAAGCATTTTCAACAGACGTGATATAATATCCTCATTGATCCTCATATAGTAAATGGAGAAATTGAGGTCAAATAATCTGAACTTTAATGACTTACAAAAAATATGCATACAAAGGATAGCTTTAACATATGAATCTAATGCATCATTCACAATTCTTTAGTTTTCAAAGATCAATTGTACTGCTTTCTACCTAAATGTTGGTGGCTGGAGATATACAAAAGCAGAGCCACATGTCTAAATCATTATTCAAGGCAGTATCATACCACTAAGAGCTACAAAGTATTCTCAATTTCCTTGCATATGTTCACACATGTCAGCAAGATTGCAATTAAAACTATTATATATGTTGGAAGGATAGCACTTTAAGTCCAGAGAAAAATGTTACCCTTTGCAAAGGTGACAACAATTTGGAGAAATAACACCTTGCTCTTAAGTCTTTCCCAAACTCTATTATTTTAATTAAACTAATCAACTCAACAACAGAGACTGATAAAGCTTGAGCCTGAGGGCCCTTAAATTACACAGGCCTTTTTAAAGCACTGTACTTACTTTGCAGTTGTAATTTTATATCCTTTCTTCTTACAGAGTAGAGCCAAACTTGTAAAAGCTTTAGGGCTCATCAAAACTAGATCCTCCCCGATCACCATATGTACTTAAATTACTCACTACCATACTTCTTGTCAAGTTGACTAAACATTTTCACTCTTTTAGAGATCCCAAAACATAAAAATATCATGAAGTAACAAAGTTTTATTCACCATTTGGTGAAAACAGTGCTTCTACATGGATTGCCAGATTGATAATTACACCACAGACTTTTGGAAAGTAGTGTCAATATATGGAATAATAAGAGTAGTAACTCAGCAGTTAAAAGACTTAGATTCAGCGTCTATACCGCCTGTACATTAAAATCTTTGTGAAGTCAACTTCTCCGGGCTTAGGATTCGTATCTTTTTGATGAAACAATTGAACAAGATGATCACTACAATTTCTTCTTGGAACGTTCAAAATTATATAATCTAGTAATATTCCTCAAAGTCATAGAATTTTAGACCCAATCTCATATTACAATGAGCAGATGCAGTAGAAGTAGGGAACTCTCTCTTCCTAATGCCCTCTTGCACTCAGGACCTCCAAACTGGGAAGCATCCCCAGAATGATAACACGTCTGCCTGCTTCATCAATTTCAGACCCAAAAGTACATACTCACTGTGTCATACTCTACATGATCAAATGAATGGTCAAAAATCTATATGCACTACTTTAATTAAGGAGATAAGAGAGTAAAATTACCCTTGTAAACTATTTTCAATGTTTCCTTACTTGTCATGATAGTGATACACAATATACAGAAGTATCATTAAATAAAATTTACTTCTTAGATAGCTGTCTCCAATAGTGCTCATCAATTCCATCCCTTCTATATGTGCTTGTCATTCATTAAGAGTTGGGGTCTATTCTCTTCCCTTCCTCTTGAACATTGGCTGCCCTTTTGGTTTACCTTTTCAGTAAAATGTAACAAAAGTGACATTTTATATTCCATGTTATACACCAGTAGATAACTAGAACACTTATGGTAAACTAAACCTCCTTATAATTTTTCTCCTTGTATTGTTTTTCCCCATATATAGCTGGAAACTACATTTTCCATATACTCTTTAACTTTTTCCCATATAATCTCATATAGTCATACACACACACATATACACACACACATATAAGCTGTAACTCATATTCTTACACCTTCATTTCTTTTCACATCAGATCTAAAATAATTCATCTTTGTGGCATTTCACTTCTCACTCGAACTCATTTGAGACTGATTTGTTTTAACTAGCTATGGAACTCTTGATAATTTATTTATTTCTTAATTTTTTGATTTGTTTTTTAATACTTTATAGGGCTAACCTCTCAGCTTTAGTTATCCATCCAATGCATGAATATACAACTTTTTTACACTAAAAAATATAGCTCTTATAGTTAGACTACCAACTCAGAGAGCCGTCAGTAAGTCACTAAAATTTTATCCTAAAAGCAATATTACATTGATTAGAAATTTCAATGAATTAATGATTTGACATACAGACTGTAGTCATGCGATTTCAAATCAAAGAATTAAATTGATACTGACAATCCAGAACAGAAGGAAAAACATTTTTTAAAAGACCATTTTATCATACATTTTTTTTCACAAACACAATTTTAATCTATACATTAACGTTGAATTAGAACAAAGAGTTTTTCCTTCACATAATTCTTTAAATTCCTCATAAGGTTGTGATGTGGAAGTGCTGACTGGAATATACAGTACCAATTCTCCATGTCATAACTGTGCTTGCAAAGAGAGCCAATTCTAAAATAACTACTATCCAAGCAGCAGATGTGTTTATAGATCAACATATTGACTTTTATATAATACAAAGTAAAGATCAAAGTGCACAAAATCAATGCAGTCAAGATGATGGAAATCAGAATTTTGTAGAGCTAGGCCTGCAGTTAGAACTCCAACGAAACTGAGTTATAAGTTCCTGAACATAAAATCATAGATGATGATAAATTAAAATCCACATGACAGGTTTAATATTCATGGACTTCTTAGTACTCTCAAGAAATTAGAGCCCACTATATCTTTGTAAATACGACAAGTAAAAATGCAGCAAGGGATTTATTCCACAACATGAAGATTTTCAATTTAGCAGACATATTCTATGTGTGCATATTTCCATGATACTAGCACTGAACAATACTCTTCAGTTCATTCAAGGTTACTCTGAATCTAAATCCCCAGACCTGCAGAATAGCAACAGTCTGCTTATGATCAGTGATAATTTATTAACTTTTTGGCATTGTATGTTAGATAATTTCGGAGGTGTAAAGAATTTCATAGGTTGTTGCATAAAATTCATGCTTAGCTTTTGAATATGTATGAATACACATGTGCATGCACACACATACACATACACACATCCCCCATGCTCAGATAGAGAGGAGGATGGATTTCAAATATCTATAAATACACACACATCAAAAATCTATATGCACTACTTTAATTAAAGAGATAAGAGAGTAAAATTACCTTTGTAAACTATTTTCAATGTTTCCTTACTTGTCATGATAGTGATACACAATATACAGAAGGGATTTATTCCACAACATGGGATAATTATTCAATTATTTTTGTATTTTCCATATCAACTATCTCAGGGGTCATTTTAAAAAAGAGTCAAATTAGGCCATAGATGATGATAGATTTTTATGACAAAGATAGAGAAAAGGCTATAAGGCTATTAGACAATGACTAGACAGCCAATGTCAATGACCCTTTCATACTAAACTCTAGGATGTGTCACTTGAAATCAAAACTACAAAAAGGTATCATCTAACCTCAGATAAAATGGTTTATATTCAAAACACAGGCAACAACAAATGCTGGCAAGGATGTGGAGAAAAGGGAACCCTTATACACTGTTGGTGGAATTGTAAATTACTACAACTGCTATGGAGAACAGTTTGGAGGGTCTTCAAAAAATAAAAATAGAACTACTATGTGATCCAGTAGTCTGACTGCTGGGTATATACCCCAAAGAAAATAAATCAGTATATTGAAGAGATATCTGCACTCCCATGTGTGTTGTAGCACTGGTCACAATAGTTAAGATTTGAAAGCAACCTAAGTGTCCATCAATAGATGAATGGACAAAGAAAATGTGGCACTTATACACAATGGAGTACTATTCAGCCATAAAAAGCATGAGATTGTGTCATTTGCAACAACATTGCTGGAACTGGAGGTCATTATGTCAAGTGAAATAAGCCGGGCACAGAAACACAAACATTGAATGTTCTCACTTATTTGTGGGATCTAGAAATCAAAACAATTGAACTCATGGACATGGAGAGTAGAAGGATGGTTTCCAGAGGCTGAGATGGGTAGTAGCGGGGATTTCGGGGAGAGGAGGATGTTAATGGGTACAAAAAATAGTTAGAAAGAACAAGTACGACCACTATTTTATAGCACAAAGGGTGGCTATAGTCAATAATAACTTAATTGTACATTTTAAAACAACTAAAAGAGTGTAATTGGATTGTTTGTAACACAAAGAATAAATGCTTGAGGGGACAGATACTCTATTCTCCATGATGTGATTATTTCACGTTGCATGCCTGTATCAGAACATCTCATATACCTTAAAAATATATATACCTACCATGTATCCACAAAAAATAAAAATAAAAAATATATATATTTTAAGAGTGTGTCACTTGAACCTACCTGAACTAAGATAAAGGAAGTCTTAGCAATTGTATGACCAGTTCCTAGGTGATTTGATTTCCATTTTCTAGAAATCGCTAGGATTTGGGTTACACAGACATGCAGGTCTAGAGTCTTAGAATTAATTTCTCTCCAAATCTCCTTTCTCTTTATGTTCCCTTTTAAAGGATTGATTCTCTCTAGAAACCAGAGCTTTCTATGGTTACTACCTATGAAAAAGGTAGAATTCATTTTTTTCTTATCCTGTCAGAGGGTCAATTTGGGCAAGAATGACTAATGATTATAGGTCATTGAAATTTTAAATTGAAATGAATATCAGGGCATGATTTTTCCTATTGGGTACAAACATGGTACACTTTGGTGGTGAAATCTTCCCATGCAAAGAAATAATGCAGAAACACTCTCAAAGGGGAAAGTTTTACCTACATACCACCTCCTACTTTTCATAACAAATTTAAACACTCTTCATTTCAATTTTTCCCCAGTATGCCCAGAAAGAATACTGAAAGGAGAAGTTAATAAACAAGTCTATGTGTTTTTCAAACTATCTTTTATGGAATCTTGAATTTCCAAAATGTCTGGCTATTGTTCCATGATACTTTTCAATGGAAAGACAGAGAGAATGTGAAATTATCAATATTTTATCTTTTTAAGTCAGTATAAGAATATATATTTTCAAATGGTCAAATTATATTCTTATTTTCCATCTTAGGGATGTACATATTATCCAAATATTAAAGATAAATACCAGATAGTACACCAAAAAAGTACTATCACCGTTAGTTATTTTATCCAATTTTTTTATTTTACTCATATTACTTTCTTCTGTAACTTAAAGAATTGTATCAAATTACTTTAAATTTTTTCATAAAGATCAGTATCTGATCATCCAACATAATTTATATGATTATAATTTTTAAAATTTTTAAATCATTGGAAACCATGACTTAAAGCAGGGGTAAGCAAACAATAGCCCACGGGCCAAATCTAGCCCACTGACTTTTTTGCAAGGCACACAACCTAAGAATGGTTCTTACATTTTTAATAACTGGAGAAAAAAGAACATTTTGTGACCCATGAAAGTTACATGAAATTCAAATTTCAGTGTTCTTATATAAGGTTGAACTGGAAGACAGCCATGCTAAGAATGACTATGTGTATATTAAAATAGCATTTTGGTCCTTTGATATTATCTATGTTTTGTTTTCTAGATAAACAATTTTCAGAGAAAATGCAAACCATGAAAAGAGCATGTCCAACAGCTATAGCTATGGATACTTTCATATGTTAGAATATCTGAAAATTTAAGTGACTTTTGGAAATGGTATAATCTTTAAGAAACGGGTTTATGCAATATTAGGTAAGTAAATTGCTGAGTATATTGGGCAATTCCAGAAGTGGCTCCATTTCATAACAGGAACATGTGGCAATCTTGAAAGCTACTAGATAAATCATTTTTTGCTAACTCAGCCACCTCTATGATACCAATTTAAGGAGTAAGAAGATGACATTTCTAATTTTCAGCTTGACTTCAGATAAAATAATTTATAATGTGGTACTGAAAAGTCTTTCACTTAATAGATATGATAAAGAAATTGATGATTTTGTGTCTCAACAGGTAAGATGGTACTAAGAGTATATTTCTCTATCCCTACAAACTACAAATCTATCAAAAACAAAATTTGTTACAGATTATAATCCTTAATCTTCAATCTATAGAAAAGTTCAGAGGACACAATGGTCACTCAAACCAACAAAAACCAAACGACTGCCCTGACCCTCACTGTGTCCTCCCTCTTTCTCCCCCAAAAAGATAGGGATTTTATTTTCCTTAGTCACCAACTTCAAATTTCAACAAGAATCTCTTCAGCTCTGACAATACATATCTCTTTCTCAAAAAACTTCCCCCTTCTTAAGCATCGAATACAAAGTTCACTTTTAAAACCTTTGAGTCATCTTTTCCTTTTCTGAGGTAATACGATGTCCAGTGGTTACCAGACTATGGATTCAGCCGGACTGGGATTGAGGCCACTAGCAATGGGTGTAATCTACTTAAGTCCACTGAGTCTCAGTAGCCCCATCTGTAAAACGGGCATAACAATAGAACCTATTTCATAGGATTGTTGAGAAGATTAAGTGGGTAAACCCAAGTATATATAACAGTTTCTGGCACTTGTTCAGCACTCAGTATATATTAGCTGTTAGTCACATTTATTATTTTGTAATAAGTCATAGTAAATCATCCAAAAGTTGAGTCACCTTAAGCAATTTTCCCTGAGGGGCTCAGCAAGAAAATTCCATGGCCTTTGCTTTTCCCAAAAAATGGATCCATTTTCCTTTAGTAAAACCTTTCTTTTACCCAGGGGTCATCACTTAACATATATCAATTAACAACTGTGTAGCTTTGTAATTGGCAGAGTCTCGATCCAATATCATACTCTCCTCACAGAGAAAATGTGTACCCCTTTTACAGATGACTGTTGACAAGGTAGATATGTTTGGAGCTGGGAATGGGCGATGAGGAGGTAGACTGGGTTAGAAGAGGAAATATTTCCTTCTTTTTCTCTTTTTAAAGAAAACTTTGACTCATCTGTGTAATTCTATTTGTTTAAGCTTTATTATCTACTTTGTTTTAAAAAATCTAATATTTAAAACAGTAAACTGAAAATTAACGTATATTACTTTAAATGTAAATCAGTCTATTAAAGTAACAAAAAAGATGAATTATTCATTATATACTTTAGTTCATTATATATTCTACGAATCAAGTCCACCTTATCTCCCAAAATAACTGTTCACTTATAGGCATTTAAAAATGAGAAGGATACCCCAATGTTCTACTCTAAATGTTTTTTAAACTTTTAAGTTCAGAGGTACAAGTGCAGGTTTATTACATATGTAAATTTGTATCATGGGAGTTTGTTGTACAGAATGCTTCATCACCCAGATATAAAGCCTAGCACCCATTAGGTATTTTTCCTGATCCTCTCCCTCCTTCCACTCTCCACCATCCAAAAGGTCCCAGTGTATGTTGTTCCTCTGTATGTGTCCGTGTGTTCTCATCATTTAGCTCCCATGTACTCTAAATGTTAAGATCATACTATAGCTCCTACCTAGAATTATACAGAGAAGCAAACTAACATTACCAGCTAGAAAGGGTAGGTATTGAATGCTACTGTAAAGTGTACCAATTTATGTAAGAAATGTTATAATGTAATTGATATGCACATGACTGAAGTGTCAGTATTTGCATGCTAAAATAATTACCTTTCTAAAGCTTATTAAATTTGTAGGAAAAAAATACAGAATAACCGAATTTGAATTTGGATATTGAATAAAATTTCCAGCACACCAGAAGTACCTTGATGGACATGAACTAAGTTCAGGTACATTTATATGATATATTAGAGAAACAGATCTTTTCTAGATTTTTTTTTTTTTTTTTTGAGACTGTCACCCAGGCTGGAGTGCAGTGGCACAATCTGAGTTCACTACAACCTCTGTCTCTTGGGTTCAAGTGATTCTTCTGCCTCAGCCTCTCGAGTAGCTGGGATTACAGGCGCCTGCTGCTATGCCCAGCTATTTTTTGTATTTTTGGTGGAGATGGTGTTTCACCATGTTGACCAGGCTGGTATCAAACTCCTGACATCAGGTGATTTTCCTGCCTCGGCCTCCCGAAGTGCTGGGATTACAGGCGTGAGCCACTGTGCCCGGGTGTAGGTTTTTAAAAATCATTCTAGCACAGCATCATAAGATGCTGGTATGTTTCTTAAGATCTGATAACTATAAAAAATAAATCAGCTCTGTTGTTATCTCAGGTTTGAGGCTTCCAGGTGAGACAATTTTAGCTATTTTCTTTACCATTTATTTACAGAAGTAGAATTGTGATTTACTGGAAGTCTTGTGGCTCCATTTCATTAAAAGGAAATGTGGCTGACCACCTCTGTATTTGTTAATTATATTAAATAATTATTTTTCTTTCTTCCCATTAACTTTAAAGTGCTTTAATCCAGAACAAGCAAGGATGAGGCAAAATGTGGCTGTGTATATCCTATGGTAGGAGTTTAAATTGACATAAATTATTTGGTAATGGTAATTTAGCAATTGAGCAGAGTTGCAAGTTCCTGGGGGCAGGCTTCAGAATTGGTGTGAAATATGAAAACAGGGCATACTCAAAATTATCCTTGAGAAATCACTAAATGACACACGCATACAAAATATAATATACTGACTTGGTAAGTACAAGCCCGTCAGATTTTCCTCTGGTTTTGAACAGATTGCTGTTTTCTTTGAAGGAATACTAGATTAAGGGTTGCCATGTGTTCCGAGTCCATGTCATACAAAAAAAGAAAATCTAACTCTTATCACTAGAATGAAACTCAGCTAGGCACAATCTTACTCTATGAGAAGCATGCCAACACTGAGAAAAACTGAGATAACGTAGGACTACAGACTCCTAGCTCATGCTGCTCTCTCTGAGCGTAAGTTCACTGACTTTGAGGTAAGTACAGCCGAGCTATTAAAGTAGTTTTTATTCTTCTCATTTGTCCTCTCTCACTCACTCTTTCTCCATTCTTGATTTCTTTGATTTCTCTACTATCTATTGCTGATTAGACATAATTGAATTTATACAGGTTAAGTACATGAAAGACATGACTCTATTCTTTGTATTCAAAGCCTTAAATAGCTACATGGGATTGCATAAAATAATTTTAATTCTAGTAAATTGTCCTAAAAGAGAAAACCAGTAAAATTTCAACAAAGCCACATGCATGACAATTAACATAACATTAATTATAACATCAAATGTTAGAGAAACTTAAATATCCATTAATGTAAAAACAACTGAATAAATTATGGGACATTCATATTGTGGCGATCATTGTTTCTGGCTGCTCAGTACCTATCCATGCTCTCCTCATAACAGCTTCTCATAACTCATCCCTGGATTGATGGAGTCTAGGCTACTATCCTATGCCCCTGGCCATATAACTGCTCCAGGAATAAGCAGGTGACCCAAATATCCAACATAGGTCTTCCCTGCAGTTCCCCTAATTAGAGTTAGAAGGGCAGATCTGTTCATGTTTTCTCTGAATTTGGGGACATAGGGATGCTAGCTTGGAGTTATTTGTGTCTATGTTCCTATACATATCAGAGAAAACTTGCCTAAAAATGTAAAGCTGGCATAAAAAGTTAAGCCAAATCAAAGTGAATATTAATGGTGTAAAAATACCTCATTCCTGTAATTCCATCAAGTCTTTCCTCTATTTTGGTTACTTTAAACAACTCTCTCTGTGTGTGTGTGTGTGTGTGTGTGTGTGTTAGATTTTATATATATACAATCTAGTTCAAGTTGAGTTTCAGGAACCTTCAACTAGAAACCCGATTGACATACTAATACTCTATAGAGCCAAATAAAATGCCTTAAAGACTATTCTTAGGCACGAAAAAATTACCACAGAATAATGGAACACATGAAGCAAAATGCAGACAGGATGCAAAGTGTGTGTGTTCCTGTGCATGTGTGTATTTGCACATGTATGTGGATTTATCTGGAAGAGACTCTACCAAGTCTAAACTGTGATTATCAATAAGAGGTAAGATTACAGATAATGTTATTTCTGTTTTCTTCTTTATACTAATCCTTTTTTGAATGCCATGTGGCCTTTTGCGTTTCTTTTGTCTTTTCTTTGTGGTTGTATGTGTGTCATAAAATTTATCAATTCATGCCCTTTTATTCCTATTTTAAGTTTTCCTACTTATTTGTAAAATTTTAGTACATATTAAGGATATTCAATGTGTTACTTTTCATGGGATTATACTTCCAGTTAGTCATTATGTTCTTTTTTTGTAATGTCTTTCATCATTTATATTGTTCTTTTCTGTTTATAGATCGGCAACTGAAAATCATATATTTCCTTCTGGATTTTGTTATAACATTTTAGATATGAATTTTTAATTCATCTGGAATTCATTATGATGACAGATACTAATCATAGTAGTATACTATGTATTAAGTATTACAATCTATTAGGCACTATGCTAAGCTGTTTACATATATTTTCTCATCTATTATGACACCTGTCTAAGGGTTGGTATTATTATTAGACTCATATTATAGATGGCAAAATAGGTTTAGAGATGTAAGGTAACTTGTTAGTAAGCCATAGAGCCAGGATTCAAACCCAGGTATGACTGACTTCTATGACTATACTGTTAAGAACTGATACAATTAGCTCCGTTTTTTCTTTTCTCAAAATTTCTATTTTAAATTATAAACAAGTATCCGGGTTTCTTCTGAATATACCGAAGTTTATTTATTTATATGAATTTTAGATTTGGGAGTACATGTGCAAATTTGTTACCTGAGCATATTGCATGACTCTGAGGTGTCGAGTATGAACACTTTCATCTCCCAGGTAGTGAAGATAGTATCCAATGGGTAGTTTTTCAGCTCTTGCATTCCTCTTTCCCTTCTTCCGCTAGTAATCCCCAGTGCCTACTGTTCCCATCTTTATGTTTATGTATACAGAACGTTTAGCTTCCCCTTATAAGTCAGTATATGTGGCATTTGGTTTTCTGTTCCTGTGTGAATTCACTTAGGATGATGGCCTCTAGCTGCATCCAAGCTGCAGTAAAGGAAATGATTTCATTCTTTTTCATGGCTCCACAGTATTCCAAAGTGTATACATACCACATTTTCCTTATCCAATCCACCATTAATGGGCATATCAACAGTGAATAGTGCTGTGATGAATATAACTAAACTGTGCTGCAATGAACATATGAGAGTATGTGTTATTTTGGTAGAATTATGTATTTTCCTTTGGGTATATATCCAGTAGTGGGATTGCTGGGTTCAATGGTAATTCTGTTTTAAATTATTTGAGAAATTTCCAAACTGTTACCCACAAGAGCTGAACTAATTTACACTCCTACCAACAGTGTGTGAGTGTTGTCTTTTCCCCACAGCTTCGCCAGCATCTGTTCTTTTTTGACTTTTTAATAATGGCTATTCTGGCTAACATGAAGTGGTATCTTATTGTGGTTTTGATTTACATTTCTCCAATGATCAGTGATGTTGAGCATTTCTTATGTTTCTTGGCCACTTGTATGTCTTGAATATACTGACATATTTAAACAGAGAGACTTTTTACATGTTACAGTATTTTATTCATAAGCATTATTCTTATACAGCTAAGCTGAAAAGTTCCTACATTACTGCTTTTGAGACCCATCCATATGGGCTAATAAAGTGATAGTGCCACCTTGGTCTGATGAAAGAATAGGCACTTTGGCATTCACTAATCTAAGATAAAGTTTGTTCTCTATTGGATTGTACAATGTTTTACAGCTAAGACATTTGCTTGGTTGAACTACAAATTGTCAATCACCCCTGTTTCCTATTCATTTTCATGATTATTTAAGCATTGTCATATTATTCAATAAAAATCAAGAGAGAGCTAGATAATAGACTTAAGAGTTTATATGCCAGTTATTCTGTCAGTTTCCAATTATTAATCATTTCTGACACAAATATTTGGTCGCACTAATATTCATTATATAAACAAAGCATTTTTGTTTAGCTTTTCACTAAATAACAATTATTATTCACATAATAATATCATATTGTCAGAAAGCCATGTTAAGCTGGCTTTTCTTTTCCTCATTATGATCTCATATCTCACATTCTACATGTTGACAAAGGGAATGAAGTATTTAAAAAATTAAAAACTTTTCTCTTTTATCAATTTGAGTCCTAAAAGCATAGAACAATAATTTTTTAAAATTCCTTATGAAAAAGTAAGGTAAGGAAGCTAATAAAAACAGGCATGAATGATTTGGAGGATATTTGTCTTTTTTAAAAATTAGGCAAAAATACTTCCTAGGTACAAGAACTCATATAATTCCTGATTTCTGGTTGTTACACTTTAATGACACCAAGATTTGGCAGTAGTTCACAAGGTTTCACCCTAATCCTTTCATACTCAAGCAACTCCATCAACCTTTGAGCCAAAGGCTTGGTGATCATTTCATATCATTTCATTATGGGCTACGAAATGGTGATATTCTCTCCTGCATTTATTCGCTGAAACTATACTTCAAAAATAATATGTATTATTTCCAATGTGATTATCCTGAAATACGTACAGTTTATACACAAAAGGCAGGCCAAATGTATGCTTCCTTCCTTTTGTCTCTTTTCAGAACAATGAGCCAGGATCCTAATTAGCTGCAAGGCTGTACATTAACAATGTTTCTTTTATTAGTATGTTTATAAGATCAACAGTTTTGAAATATTGGATATGTCTCAATTCATTGTAATTGTTATTATTATTAAATGTCAAATTTTCTCAACTTATGGGAATGTACTGTATCCAGAGCTCCCTCCCTTCAAGAACTAATGAGGGGCTGATGAGTCTCTGTGATGCTTTAAAAAACAAAAACCTACACCTTATTGGATAAGAAGAATGTATATTATTTTATGGAGTGTGAAAGACATTTCTTTTAAATCGAACTTTTGCATATCATAGAAAGAGGTCAGGTTACAAAAAGGGGAATTTGGAAATCTAAGACTGAAAGAAATAAATATAAAACATTTTTGGTAGGTTCCTCCAAAATGGGAAGCTATTGTGGGAATTTTCACTGATAGTAAAAGGGAAGATATAATTTTTTAAAATTATAACAAATCAGCAGAAAAAAAGAACAGATTTTTACCAGTCTTCATTTTAATTTATGAGAAGAATTCTACAATACTGAGCATCCCTTTTTTCCTTAAGAAACTGTCTCTAAATCGTGTGCCTGCTCTTCATCCTTCTTCTATTTATTATCTGCAGGAGTTCCCCTACGTTGCAGAACTTTAACAATGGCAACTTCCCTCTTCTGGCCATTGAGAACTGAATACCTTTGACGTCTTTCAAAAGTAAGTCTATTCAATTACCTGTAATGTTTTTCTCCACCTCTAATTTACCCCTAATTTCCTGTAAAATTTTTCTGTCACCTAGAGGAAATTTCTACCAGAACACCACTCTTCTCTTCAAATAAAATTTTTTCTTTTCCTCTGAAATCTGTTCTTTCTCTGTATTTTTCCATTTCTCTCTATGGCACTAGACTCAGAAACCCTTTAGCTTTTATTTCCCTTGTCATCTTATAAACAATCAACTACAAGCTTCTTCAATTAGCTTCCTCACTGGGCCTCTTATACAAAGCCAATCATCTCCATTATTACTTTGTGGTATGCCAACTCAGGGTCTCACAGTTTCCTGCTATAATATTTGCAATAGGCTCAGTGGTTTTCAACTTTAATCTATTTATCACACATTCGCAGATTAAAGCTACCTAAATTATTTTTTCCCATTTAAAACATATTACTCATCCCACTCAGTCTAGAATGTAGTCACATGTAATAATGGTCACCTGTCTTTTCAATAACATGTTTTCACCTTATCTTCCAATTGAATTTTAAAGTTTACTTTTCCTATATTGTAAAGAGAAAAATAAATGGGTTGTTGAGGGGAGGAAAGAGTAATAAAGAAAATTAAAGGATAAAATGAATTAGAAAAGGAAACATAGTAATCCATGTTGTACAGAATGTTGACTAAAGAGTAAATAATTTATAAAGCAGAGCACATGTGTTAGGTCTCTTGGCTAATGAGAGTCCACGTGGCACCTTTGGGCAAATTGGAAATAGGAGCCTCTCTTCCTGACAGTGCTGGAAACTGCCTTACTATAAAAAACCAATCAGTGATGTCTTCGAGGTGGAGGTATCCCTTTAACTGTGGTGTCCTGCTGCAGTGCACCATCTTCACAGCCCAGAACAGCAGCCCTGTGTACATTACACGGCTGTACCATCCTTGCTAGGTCACATCTGTCATTGTGAACTTACTTTCCAAATCTGCACAAAAGGCATAGTAATTCCTGCCCTATTTGTTTTGCTTGGTTACTGCAAAGATAATAGTAGTTGAATAACTGAACTGGTATGGATCACAGGCTGGAAATAAATCAAGCTGTGATTTGATTAAAAAAAAAAAACCTTTAAGAACATTTGGCACAGTGAGAGAAAGTGCCGAGATGATTGTTGTTGTGTGCATTTTTATTTTCTTGTTGTTTTCTCTTGTATCTATTGAGTTGCAAATGAGAAACAGGTAAACGCTTTATAAGTTGGAATAGGTGAAGAAAAGGCAAAAGCTAATAGAGAAATAGAATAAAGATCTGGAATATATATACTGCAAATTTTTGCATCTTCTGGAAGGTAAAGAAACACAAGGATACAGAAAGAAGTAACTTCCTTCATGGGAAAATGTGATTAATATAACAATATTAGTAACAGCCAAGATTTAAGATTTACCATGATCCAGGCATTGTGCAAAGTACCTTCTTTCATTTGTTCTTCTCAATGATTCTATAAGATAGATGCTAATATTAGCCCATTGTGTAGGTGAGAAAAATGAGAAGCAGAGGCGGAATGTGAAAAGAGCTGTTCTAACTCGAGAGACACTTCTTTAACAATACTAGGCTGTTCCTGAAGAGTTGCTTCTCAGGTGATGAGAGTTAGAGTCTAGCAAGAAATAAAATTGAGGTCTGCTTATTAATTCAATTTGGAATGAATCCAGGGTATGCATCATGCAGTAGTTCAAATGCTGGGAAGTAAGAAGTTTGATGTAAGTTCCAATTCAACAGAAAAACGAAAACTTTTTTTGAGAGCATACAAGAAAGAAAAGAGTCAAAGCTTTAGAAACAAAATAAACATACTGTAACATCGTTTTGAAAAGGTAATTAAGTATGAGCCACTCCAGTAGAGGTTGGGACATATGGGGAATTGGGCTGCAAAAGCAACTGTTAACAAGAGAAGTGACAAAATGGTGAGTGTGCTGACCGCCTGCTGAGAGATTCTCAGTAAGTTACAGAGAAATATTGTTGCTTCTATACAGCAGAAAGCTAAAGACATAATATAACTGTCACTTTCCAGATCACTTAAGTGTAGGACGCAGGAAACGCGGTTTCAGTCTGGAGAGCTGTGATACCACAGTGCCTCCTGAGAAGAGAACCACTAGTAAAATAAAAATTAAATGCCAAGGACATGTTATAGTGAAAGGAAGGAAGGCATAGTTGGACCACTTTCAAGAGCCAGCACGGAAAAGCAAAAGTAAAGAGAACAAGAAACATCTTTAAAAATGAAATCTTGAAAGACTCCTGGAGAAGCAAGGGAAAAGAGAAAACACAGACAGAAAGGGTATGGGGAGACAGGTAGAGTTAAGGGAGATGAATTTCAAGTTATGGCAGAAATACATAATGATTAAAAAAATAAACAGCAAGAAATAAACAAGCTGTACAGAAAAATACTGAAGGAGCATATATAAAAATAGCTCTGTGCATAGAAAATTGAGCAGGGTGTATAAAAAAATAGCTCTGTGCATAGAAAAGTGGGTAAAGGGAGGTAGAAGCCTTCCCTAGGCAGTGGTTCTTAGGGTAGAGGACCCCAGACCAAGTAGCAATAACAGAAGTGCAAATTACTCAGCCTCGTCCTAGACTTTCTGAATCAGATATTCTCAGGGTGAGCCCTTCAATGTGTGTTGAACAAACCCTCCAAGTAATTTTGATGCTCATTAAAATTTGAGAACCACTGATCTAAGGAATACATAGAATAGGAGAATGCAAGAAAAGGAAATTCGGCTGAATTAAATGACAAAAAAAAAAAAGGAAAAATGAAACCAGAAAGAGGAGCACATAATACAAAGTGCAAGTTACCACTAAAGTTTAGAAGTGCAGCCCATTAATTCTAACAAGAAATAAATCAAATTTACACACTTCATAAACAGAAAACAACTTTAGGTGATAGGGAGAGATGTGTTACAAATGAAGGAACTATGTTTTCTAATATTGAGAGTGTCCAGTGGAGCGTTCTGCAATAATGAAAATGATCTC
Organism: Aotus nancymaae; assembly: GCF_030222135.1. NCBI lineage: Eukaryota > Metazoa > Chordata > Mammalia > Primates > Aotidae > Aotus > Aotus nancymaae. The sequence continues at coordinate 30,155,055 of NW_026988472.1, forward strand.
TATCTGCACTGCCCAAGGTGATAGCTCCCAGCCTCGTGTTACCATTGAACACTTGAAATGTAACCAGTGCAACTGAAGAACTAAATCCTAAATTTTACTTAATTTTAATTAATTCAAAGTTACAAAGCCATATGTAGCTAGTGGTTATCACATTTAGAGCTAATTTCATATGGATAAATGGGATAAAAATGTGAACATGAGGCTGGGCACGGTAGCTCACACCTGTAATCCCAGCACTTTAGGAGGCCAAGGTGGGTGGATTACCTGAGGTGAGGAGTCTGAGACCAGCCTGACCAACATGGTGAAACCCCATATCTACTAAAAATACAAAAAAATTAGCCAGGTATGGGCACCTGTAATCCTAGCTACTTGGGAGGCTGAGGCAGGAGAATGGCTTGAACCAGGAGGCAGAGGTTGTGGTGAACCAAGATCATGCCCTTGCACTCCAGCCTGGGAGACAAGAGTGAAACTCTATTTCAAAAAAAAAAAAAAAGTGAACATGAATTGGGCACCTGTAATCCCAGTTACTTGGGAGGCTAAGGCAGGAGAATGGCTTGAACCGGGAGGCTGAGGTTGTGGTGAGCCGAGATCACGCCATTGCACTCCAGCCTGGGTGACAAGAGTGAAACTCTATTTCAAAAAAAAAGGTGAACATAAATTTTTATTTGTGCAGATAATTAATAATCTATGCTTTGCATTGAAAATATGTAATCAAAGAAACGAATTAGGAATTAGGGCCCATCACATTTATACACGGAGCTACCCTATATCCGAAGAAACAAGAGGGGAAGCATTTTATAGCTGTGCTTCACTCATGAAGGAATTTTCTGTCTTGAAAGGAGTTTCCAATGTTCCAGAAAAAGACGAAAACGCTAGAAGTAACTGGAAGTTATCCATGGTCACAATACAACACACTTAGAGTCACCTGGTAAGAATATATAATTTGAGATTTTATATTTAGATATTTGCTATTAGAATTATAATAAAACAGAGATAGATGGGAATGGTACCCAGAATTAATAGATTTATGTGCAGATGAAAATAGACATGGTAGAATGTAAACTGAAAACCCATATCTTGGTAACAGTTAAATTAATTTCTCAAAAAATTAGTAATTTTTTCAAAAGCATTGACAAGGCATAAATTCTTCTTTAACAGGAAGAAAATTCAGTAAAAATATATATTTAAGAGGAAGAATGAACTATTCCCCTTTCAAGATTTCAGATGGTAAAGGAGCAAGTTAAAATGGCATAAGAAATGTACTCAAGGGAAGAAGAATATTGAAATGCCTTAAAGAACAAAATGAATGTTTCCATCTGTAAAAGCATTTAATGATAAGGAGAAAAGATTTTTTAAAGTCGAGGTTAAGAAATTGTAAGAATTGGAGCAAGAAGAGTAGAAATCAAAGAGCAAGTGAGAGAAGTATGTAGAATATAAGCCAAGGTGATGAGCAAAGGAAGAGGTCATACAAGAATAAAGGACTATCTAGGGACAAGTCACAATGTGTGAGAAAGAAGTATTCTGTTTTACAAGATTAAAAAAGATACCTGAAGAAATAGCTGATGATAGCTGATAAGAAATAATAATTGAGAATAGTTAATAAGTTTTTAAGGTATGTTCATTCTCCCTCTCTCTCTCTCTCTCTCCCCCCCCTTCTCCTTCTCTCTCCCTCCCTTCTTCCTCCTTCCCCTACTTCCTGCCAGTCTGCCCATCTTAAAAAATGACTTCACAGCAGAAAAAAGTACAAAAGATACAGGAGGAAAGAGGAAAAGATGTGGGTCAATCATTGGTTGGCAAAGAATGAAAAGCCTTTTATTTCATAAGTTGCCTTCATAGCCCAATAGTGACCAGCATGATCAAGTTGCTAATAAGATTCAAGGCCTAATTACAGGGAGCAAAATAGACCTACTATTGTATCAAATTTTTAAAATTGTATCAAATTTCTAATACAGAAGCTATTAGAAAGCAAAGACCATTGGTACGATTCAACAGTGACTATAAGTTTTGAAAAATAATTGGGCTGTCCTGTGAAGCATGTGAGAATCAAGATTATATGATGCACTATTAAAAATCAGATGTTTGGAAATGTAGGTGAAATCACAATCCCTAGTACAGGAGGAAGATTCAGAACATATTCATTGGCTTGGTTGAATGAATACTTTTCTGTTGGGTTTTCATGACATTTTTATTTTTACAATCACTGACAGAGATCCACACAAGTACATGGAATATAATATTTTTCCATAAGATAAAAAAGTCTATATTTATTAAATGTTATGAAAGAAATTCAATAGGCAAGTACGTGAGAAAAATCTACTTGTAGTAGTTCCTTTCTTTACATAATATCCATAGTAGGGGTCAGCAACCTTTTTCTATAAAGGGCCAGATGGTAAATACTTCAGGCTTTGTGTGTCATATGGCCTCTGCTGCAAATATACCACGATGTGGTAGTGTAAAAGTAGCCACTTACAATTTGGAAACAAATGGGTGCTGTTGCTTTCCAGGTAAGCTTTATCTGCACATAAAGGTAGCCTCAGCGGTTCGGTTTCTGTGTCATAGTTTGCCTATCTCTAGTGTACAGACTCGTTTGTAAAAAGGGTAAGTTTCTGAGATAAATGAAATATAAAGATGCCTAAGAGACAGCTTTATGTATGCTAAACGTAAGTAAACCTCTTCTGCAATTGAAGCAATTTACTTATTCAATAATCATTATTGTAATAATAGGAAGCATAGGGATCAGAATTGAAAACAGAGAGAGTATGCCAGAAATTGCAATGAAAATAAACAGTCGTATACAGGTGAAGTTGTACCACCTTCTCTGTTTGTTGGCATCTCAGTATCATTCCACTTGCCATGCTCTCCTCTGTATCATAGGGGCTAGAAGCCTGGGTGTCAATCACATTTTCCCAAATCTTGTACCAGATTTGCAAGCCAAGGAGAGGCTGAAAATTTATGAGGGCTTACTTGGGGTTGATGAGCAGAGGTTTGGACTTCTGCAAACATGAGAATTTTACAGTGGCCACTGGGTATTTCCTAAACATCACTGGCTTTGATAATACAAGCAGTGGTGAAAATTGCTAGTGGTTCTTGTGGTCTACACAGTTTGCTCATTTCCTGAATATTGTGGCTAAGTGGAGAGCTAGTGGCATCATCACCTGAATTCCATTCCCCTAGCCTTCCCAAGGGTTCAGTAAAGCACTCAATTCTTTGGATTAAATCTCTTCACTGTTTGAAATCTATAGAGCAGCTAATCTTTTTGTGACCAATCCTTTACCAATATAGTGTTATTGTAGAACTAAAGAAAGAAAATAAGAGGAGGAGCTCGGGAAGAATCTTTGCTTATGCTTCAGAGATAAGTTGTGCAAATAAACAGGAATATGGAAATAAAAACAGCAGAAATAAAACAAAATGTGGAGAATGTTAAAAATACATTAGAACATTAGGTAACTGAACAATTTCTAAAGCCTATTTTTTAAAATAGTTTTTCTTTAAAATGTGCATGCCAGTTTATGTGGATCACATTATCTCACAGTGTAAAATATAATGATATATATTGAACATCTTTCTTTAGGCAATGCAATGTTTCATAACTTAAAACCATCACAGGGAAGAAATTTTTATCTTTTCTTTTCTATTAAGAAACTTTGGCTCTGAGAAGTTAAGGGATATATCTAAGGTCACACAGCTATTACACGACAACACTAGGATTTGAAAGAAGATCTGCCTAGCTTGAAAGCTTTCACTCTTTCCACACTACTATGCCGAAAAGAAACCACTTGTACATTTGCAGCTGGACTCAAACAGGGCCATTTATTTGTCAAATATAGTTACTCAAAACTGGTTTTGCAGCAACTAATGAAGGCTGACATGATCTCTGCCCTCGTGGAACTTATATTTTATCTACTGCTGTCGCAACATTGATTGTAATGGAGTATCTGCTGAAGTGTAAATAAATGTATATATTACTTATGAGAAATTGGAAATCAAGTATTTATGACTAAAAAAGGAAAGACCAAATTTTTTTTGCATAGACACTTTAAGGGAATAATTTAATTACAAAACATAACTTTGTAGACACATGAATAAAAAATAATATTTGGGTATTTTCTGGAAATTGATGGTATGTGAAATTTCTTCTATTACACACTTCTGGTTTTAATTACTATACAAGTCTGGACAGAAGAAAGATAGCACCTATTTAAGTAGGAGACTCTAGAAGCTAATTAATAGATTAAACATACATGTAAAGGACACATTTACAGAAGCTTATTAAAAGAAAATTAAAAAGAAAAGTAGTCAGAAGTAACAGCTATCACACTGCTAATGATATTCTGAGGTAGTGTAAAAGGTATATAAATATTGAAGAGTCAAAAGGACCTCTGGGAGAATAAAACATACTATAGAAAAGATTAAATGAAGTAGGTAAAACAAAAACAATGAAAAACTGAGGATTCCAGATTTATAACAAATTCATAGGCCTGTGGAAATAGTATCTTACTATATAACATAATACAGAATCATGGTTGAATTAAAGTCTATAGCCAGTGTTGAGAAATCCGCTAGGTAATCTAGAGCCAGACCTGCTTCTACATTATCTCAAGTGCTAAGACATCACATTCATACTTACAGACTGACAAATTGACATATAAATTCAATATTTAACCAGTCCTACTGACAAACATTTTTGGCTCATTTCCTGATAAGTATCCTCTTACATATACAACTACTTCTAAATGGATTTGTCCTAATCAATATATTTATCAGCTAAATAAACATATTAGGATGTAAAGTTATTTGAACTAAAGAAGAAATGTATGGCTTTACCTCACAAGTTCAGAAACAATTGTGTGGGTTCTAAAAATAAATGCCACTTCTTTAACTACTGAAAGGTTAATACTAAGTGTATAGAAATGACTCATTCCATCAGTCAGCATCAAGAAAAATATGAATAACATAACAAAGGACTATGATGAAAGCTTATACTCCAAATATGACGTAACTATTAAAATTAACATGCTATGTAAAGATTTATATAAAAAGTTTTCTCATATTTAATACAAATGGCTGAGCTATTTCATACTATAAATGGAAGAAAACACATATTTAGAGCAATGATAAAAACAAGGAGTGAATAATTCAGTCATTTTAGTTTTAGTGCTATTTATAAACAATGGTACCTAGGACAGGTTACAAAATGTCTTCATCTTATTTTTCCATTCTTAAGTAAAGGCACTGTACAATACACAAGATACCTAACAATCCTAAAATTTAAAAAAACAATAGTTATACTGCCATCAAGATACAATGTAGATCTGTAATTCCAGCACTTTGGGAGGCTGAGGCAGTGGATCACTTGAGGTTAGGAGTATGAGACCAGGCTGGTCAACATGGTGAAGCCCTGTCTCTACTAAAAATACAAAAATGAGCCAGGGGTGGTGGCACATGCCTGTAATCCCAGCTACTAGGGACGCTGAGGCAGGATAATCACTTGAACCTGGGAGGCAGAGGTTGCAGTAAGCAGAGATCATGCCACTGCACTCCAGCCTGGGAAACAGATTAAGACTCCATCTCAAAAAAAAAATGCAATGTAGAAAGCGATTTAATTTTCAAATATTAATCATTCATTTGTTCAAACTTGTAGTAAGCAACTGCTATGTATGAATCACAGTGAAATGAACTTCTGTTTATTATGTATGAAGGGATCATTGTATATAGGCTTTTTCTATATAGGTCAACAGAATCCACTCATCAGAAAAAGATTTTGACTTCAAGTTAATAAAATTACTTCATCTGTCTCCAATTATTCTGACACAAAATTCATATTTTGAAAGGTAAAACAGAGTTGAAATATACATACATACAACAATATTAATTCTTCTAATTCATGAACATGAGATGTCTTTTCATTTATGTGTATCCTCTTCAATTTCCTTCATCAGTGTTTTAGTTTTCCATGTAGAGATCTTTCACCTCCTTGGTTAAGTTTACCTATAGGTATCTTTTATTTTTTACCTATTATAAATGGAATTATATACGCTGCTCATTTTTGTATGTTTATTTTATATCCTTTAACTTTACTAAATTCATTTATTAGTTATAATAGTTTTTGCTGGAGTCTTTAGGGTTTTCAATACATAGGATCATGTTATCTGCAAACAGGGACAATTTGACATCCCCCTTTTCAATTTGGATGTCTTTTATTTCTGTCTCTTGCTTAACTGTTCTGGCTAGGACTTGTAATACTATGTTGAATAGACATAGTGAAAGTGGGCATCTTTTTCTTGTTCCTGATCTTAGAGGAAAATCTTTCAGCTTTCCTCCACTCAGTATGATGTTAGCTGTGGGTTTGTCACATACAGCTTTTATTGTGTTAAGGTACATACCTTCTATATCTAATTTGTTGAAAGTTTTTATCATGAAGGGATGTTAAATTTTGTCAAATGCTTTCACTGCATCTATTGAAATGACCACTTTTTTTAGTCTTTCTGTTAATGTGGTGTGGTACATTTGTAGATCTGTGTATGTTATGTCCTTGCATCTCTGTGATGAATCTCACTTGATCAAAGTGAATGATCTTTTTAACAAACTATGCAGTCTGCTAGTATTTTGTTCGAAATTTTTGCATCTATATTCATTAAGGATATTGGCATATAGTTTTACAGATTTAAATCAATTCCTATCAAAATACCAATGATACTTTTCACAGAAATATAAAAACAATCCTAAAATGTATACGGAATCACAAAATACAGACTAGTCAAATCAATCCAGAGCAGAAAGAACAAAGCTAGAGGTATCAGACTTCCAAATATAGTACAAAGCTATATTAACCAAAACAGCATGGTACTGGCATAAAAATAGACACATAGAACAATGGAATAGAATAGAAAGCCCAGAAATAAATTCACAAACCTACAGCCAACTGATTTTAGACAAAGGTCCAATGACACACACTGGGGGAAAGATAGTCTCTTCAATAAATGGTGCTGGGAAAATTACATATCCACATGGAGAAAAATGAGACTAGGCCTCTGCTTCTCACCATACACAAACATCAAATCAAACTGGATGAATGACTTAAATGTAAAATCCCAAACCATGAAACTACTAGAAGAAAACATAGAGGAAATGATTCACAACATTGAGCTGAGCAAATTTTTTTTTAGATAAGACCTTAAAAACATATGCAACAAAAGCAAAAATAGACAAATGGAATTACATCAAATGAAAAAGATTTTGCAAACCAAAAGAAACAAGAGAATGAAGTGACAACCCACAAAATGGGAGGAAATATTTGTAAACTATATATCTGACAAGGAGTTAATATTCAGAATACATAAGGAACTTAATAGCAAAACCCAAATAACCTGATTTTAAAATAGGCAAAATACCTTAATAGACATTTTTCAAAAGAAGACATACGAATGGCTAACAGGTGTATGAAAAAATGCTCAACATCACTAATCATCAGAGAAACGCAAATCCAAACCTCAATGAGATACCATCTCACTCCTATTAGAATGGCTATTATCAAAAAGACAAAAGAAAACAAGTGTTAGTGAGCATGTAGACAAAGGGGAGCCCTTACAAAATGTTGGTGGGATTGTAAATTGGTACAGCCATTATGAAAAACAGTATTAAGGTTCATGAAAAAATTAAAAATAAAACTGGCCAGGTGCAGTGGCTCACACCTGTAATCCCAGCACTTTGGGAGGCCGAGGCAGGTGGATCATGAGGTCAGGAGTTCAAGACTAGCCTGGCCAAGATGGTGAAACCCCATTTCTACTAAAAATACAAAAAAAAAAAAAAATAGCTGGGTGTGGTTGTGGGTGCCTGTAATCCCAGCTACTCGGGAGGCTGAGGCAGAGAACTGCTTGAACCCAGGAGGCAGAGGTTGCAGTGAGCCGAGATTGCATCACTGCACTCCAGCCTGGGCAACAAAGCAAGACACTGTCTCAAAAAACAAAAAAAAAAAAACAAAAAACAAACAAACAAACAAACAAAAAACTACCATATGATTCAGCCATCCCACTACTGGGTGTATATCCAAAGGAACTGAAATGAGTATGTCAAAGAGATATCTGCATTCCTGTTTAGTGTAGTACTATCCACAATAGCCAAGACTTGAAATCAACCTAAATGCCTGACAACAATAAATGGATAAAGAAAATGTGGTATATCTACACAATGGAATATTATTTAACCATAACAAAGGATGATATCCTGTCATTTGAGACAAAGTGGATAAACCCAGAGGACATTATGTTAAGTAAGCCAGACACATTGAAAAATACTGCATGATCTCATTCATGTGGATTTTTAAAAAGTTGATCTTATTGAGATATAAAACAGTGATTAACAGAGTAGGGAGGGGAGGAAAGGGAGAAGTTGGTCAATGAGTACAAAGTTACAATTTGATAAGAGGAATATGGTATCATACTGTACAGTAGGGTAACTATAGTTAACAGTAAGGTATTGCATATTACAAAATAGCTAGGAGTTTTTTAATGTTCTCACGACAAAGAAATGATAAATCTATCAGGTCATGGATATGCTAAGTATACTAATTTGAACATTACACAATGTACACATCTATTGAATTATCAAAAGGTACTTTATAAATATGTACAATTATAATGTGTCAATTAAAAATCTAAGTAAAATACTATTCAAGGAAAAAATTACATTTGAAGGTTTATTTTGTAAATTCAAGTTGTTTGTTGGTAATTCCTAAGTCAGTCATTTTATATTTGTATAATATTCTTTTGTGAAAAAGTTTGTTCCATCAAATTAAAAAATACATTTTGTTGAACATGTAGTCCTAAGAAATTGTAGAAGGAGTATTCCTTTACCATATGCCCACAATAACCTTTCCTTTTTTTTTTTCAAACACATGGGAAGACTGAGGTAAAAGGGATGGAGATTATTTTTAAAAATGGGCAAACCCAAATGCAAGAAAGAGAAATAACAAGGTGCTTCTTCAAATCCAACCACTTCTTCAATTTTTTAAATTTTCTCATTCTTTCTTATGTTTTTTTCTTTCATCTTACTAACATATGGTTTCTCATTGTATTTTGATTTTATGGATACCCAAGTAGAACTATTACTAATAGAACAATTTGTTTTTCTTTTTATTCATGATGTGTATATGATTCAAATGGCCATAGAAATAAAAGTAGAAAATAGAAAGAATAGGACATATAAAACACATGTATTTGAAAATAACCAAACATAAATTCTAAAAACAAATTAAGGAATTTAGCAAAGCTCTCAAAATATGTGATGAACCATAGATTAGATTGAACTAGAGAATTAGTGAATCAGAAGATATGTAGAGAACTTAAAAGACATGGTAGTATAAAAGGAAAATATTCAACGCATATACAGTGGAATCAGAGAAAACGTGACTAGAGAGAATTTGGGAAACAATATTTGAGATGATGATGGTAGACAATGTTCCAAAATTATATAAAGACAAGAGTCCTCAGTTGAAGATGGATACCAAGTTCCAATGTATAAATGCTCAGAACATATAGTTATGGAAATACAGAACATGAAAGACAAAATCTTAAGAGCAGCAAAAAGAAAAGATGCATTATCTGCAAAAGACAATTACTCAAAGAATATTACATATAGAATACAATGCCTTGCTGAATTTTTTTTTTTTTTTTTTTTTTTTGAGACAGAGTCTTGCTCTATTGCCCAGGTTGGAATGCAGTGGCGAAATCTCTGCCCACTACAACCTTCCCCTCCTGGGTTCAAGCAATTCTCATGCCTCAGTCTCCGAAGTAGCTACCACCCACAGCTAATTTTTGTGTTTTTAGTAGAAACAGGGTTTTACCATGTTGGCCAAGATGGTCTTTAACTCCTGGACTCAGGTGAAGTGATCCAGCCACCTCAGCCTCCCAAAGTGTTGGGATTACAGGTGTGAGCCACTGTACCTGGCCCCTGCTGAACTGCTATTCAAGGATAAGAATGAAATATAGATTTACAAAAGTAGTTGCTAACATGTGTACTTGGGGAAGAAGGAAATTTGATCCAGAAAGAAGAATTAGAACTCATAAGAAGAAAATAGTATTATAAATATTTTGCTACCATAAAAAAGTAACAAATGGGAGGGGTAACAATGTATAGGAGCAAAATATCAGGCAACGATATGAAACATGATAGAAGAGAAATCAGAATTTAAACATTCTACTGTTCTTATGATGTTTAGAATAGAATGTCATTAATTATGAATGATATAAATTTAAGGATAAGGGCTCAGAAATATATATAGAGAATATGTAATTCCCGAACCAGCAGAAAGACAAAAAAAGAGAATAAAGAGAACATGATTAGTCAAACAGAAGAGCACGTTAGAAGAAAAGAATAGCATTATAAATAAATTAAATGGCAAAATGAATAAAATGAGGTCAGTAATTAGGGATATTTTAAAGAAAAACAGACATATGAACCAAAGTTTAAGAATTTTGCAACTAAGTACTGATTTTTTATATCAGAAATTATTTTGACTTCTCCATATTGTTTAAGATAATTCATCATTGTGAATAAATGTTCTATTAAATTACTTATTACAACATATAAAAAGCATTGCTCTTCTTACAAGGATGTCTTGTATGTCTTCATAAGGTATAATAATTATTTTGAGAAAACTGGAATCTATTCAGAACATTCACTTTAAAAATGTGTGATAACATAAAAATTCATATTATATCACACTGTATCCCTTCTATTCTAACCCTGGCTTGAAATTTTTTTTTTACAGAAGATGGTTATAAAATAGGATATCAAAATTAAAAGATTAGAGATGTACCACTCATTAAAATATTCCATTTCCTTAAACAACCTATTGTGTATCTATTGTCCATGAACTCCACCTTGAAACTATTTATATTTTCAACCCATTCTACCACTTAGGATAAAGAGTCTTATAAGTTTACTACCCACTGGTTAAAATAGAATTTCCTTTCATTTTGTCCTCAAAGTAATTCTTTAAAGCCTCAGGGAGTGCCTCTTGGTTCTAGCATTTTGATTTCGGTAAATAAGAATGTGTTGACCCTATTCATACAATGTTTGATTTTATACGCTTTGATGATATCTTCTCTTAGGCCTCATTTTTTAAAAAGTTCTTTAAAAAAAAAAAGTTTGTCCTAGTATGAAAGTTTTCTTCCTCAACATGTTCAGTCTTCTTTATAATTTACCAGATTATTCCAAACTATGTTTTTTCTTTTAATTACACATGTAGAAATGCATTAGTTTTGTGTAAGCATTATGTTCTCCAGTTTTTAAAATATACATCACATCAAGAATTCTCTTCCTATATTGCACCTCCACTATGACAGCACAGTGTTAGTCTGTTCTACTTCAAAATGTTTATGTATCCAAGGCCTGAGTCTTAAAATCATTTCTCTTTGTTTTCTGTTTTCTCCCCTAGTAATTTCATTCAGTTCCAAGTTCCTACACTGCATCTTTATACTAATGACTTTCAAATTTATATCTCCACATTTAACTGCCCTCCTGAACTCCAGTTTTATGTAGCCATCTACCTACTTAACATCTACATATTAAAGACTAAATTTCATAAACCTCACATCTTTACAACAACCAAAAAACCTTTTATTCCCCTCCCTCTACAACTTGCTCTGCCCTACCTATTTCCTTACTAGTAAATGGCACCATGAGCCAACAAGTCACTCAAGTTAAACACTCATAATTCATCTTTGATTCTTCTCTATCCCACATTCTTAAGCCAATACTATAAGCTAGTGGTCCCCAATCTTTTCCACGGCACGGCAGACTGAGGGAAAAGGGGGGCTGCTTAAAGCTGAAGGTAACAAACCTGAGAATCAGGCCTGCCCTGGGTCATACCCTAAAGGCTCAGATGATCAGTATCATGGCATTCCATTAACCTGTTTTGCCATCAGTTGAGAAATTCTATAGTAAACTTTACATGCAAAGCATATCTTATATGCCTTTTCCATCTTAATTGCAATCACTCTAATACTATCTCCATTTCAAGTATCTCAAGAAACTGAGGTTACTTTGAAACCACCAGCATCAGTGCTAAGTGATTTCTTAGTGTGGCTGGGTATATTTACGAAAGGTGTGTGGCTCCTGGCACTCTGATCTTTTCCAAGAAGCATCCAGGCTTAATTTTCTAGTAAGCCATCTAATTGCCTTTAATAAGTCTCCTTGTGCTTATACCAACTAGAATTATTTTTCTAATATAAAGTCTCAGGTAAGAAGTCACTTACCCAAAGAGGCCTTTACCGACCACACAAATCAAAGTATAAACTCATCTTAATCCAATCCATAGCCATGGTTTATTTTATTTATAGAACTTATCATTACTTTGTATTTTCTAATTTATGTGCTCAGTGTCCATCTCTCACCAGCTAGCTTCACAAAATTACCCACCTCTTCTGCTGTTTATCATTTCATTCCCAGCACCTAGAATAGTGCTCTATGAATGCTTATTAATTTATAATAAACATTATTGGTATTTTGAGCATAGACACACATAGAACCATGTTTTGAAAACACTATTGAGAATCACAAGGATCCTTTTCCTATACTGCAAAAACATCACAGTACCTTTGTTCTTAAGAGCATATGCTTTGACAGGAATGTGCTTGGGTTCACATACTGCTTATAAAATTTAAGACCTGTGTGATCTTGGACAAATTACCTAATGTCTCTGAGCTTCAGTCTGCACGTCTTTATGGAATTGTCAGGCAGATTACATGCATTAATATAAGTAAGGTTCTTAAGCTAAGGCCTGGAACATTTAACAGATATTAGTTTTAATTTGTTTTGTTAACCCCATAGTACAAACAATTAACAACTATTAATTGGTCCCTATCTCTCCATCATAGGTGCATGGGAAGATATAAAGACTTTTTTTACCCTTCAGGAACTAATAATACAGATATGCATAAGAGATATACATTTTGAAAGGAAATCTGTACTGAAAGAAAGATGGAAAGACAGAAAAAAGGCAGGAAGAAGGGCAGGGAGAAAAGGAGACAGGAAAAGAAAGAAAAATATAAATGACAAAGATCTAGTAAATATTTTTGATACTTAAAAGTAGCAGTTTGAGTTGAAACTAGTCAGGTTTATTGAAAAAGGTTAGCAAATGTTCAGACTTGAAGACTTGATAGGATTCACATAATTATAGGGGAAGATACTGCAGAGACCATAAGAGCAAGTGAATAGTATAGGGATTTTAGAAAATTAAACAAACCAGTTGGATAAAATAAAAGATTTGATGAATTAGTTTGATATAATCATTTCACAACAAACACATGTATTAAAACATCATATTGTACACCATTAAATAAATAAATAAGCAAACAAACAAATGGTTTGAGCAGAAAAAGAATCGGTGATGGAGAAGACTAGAAAAATTTTTAGAGTATACAAAATCACAAAGCAGTTTGTGTTTTCATCCTTATCCCACAGATGATGATAAAACTACTCAGTTATAAAGTGAGTCGGGATTAGGTGGTAGAGGTCCAATTCGAGCATTTCTCTAATCCAGATACTGTGCAAACTATATATTTGATTGTTCTCAATTCAACTCTAGGAGAAAGGTACTATTATTCACAGAGAAATAAACGAAAGCTCAACAATTAAATCACTTGTTCTAGGTCTTGTAACTGGTAAGACAAAGGGTGCAGCTTTGTCTGTATGACTTCAAACAACAAATGTTTTCCACAATATTGTAAAAATTATGTTTTGGAAAAATCACTTTAAAGATTATGTGCTGGATGATTTGAAAAGAGAGATCTTAGATAAATGGAAGTGATAAGGATACAATTGTAAGGTTTAAAAACAGGAAGTGATAAGTGCTTAAACTAGGTTAGTATCAATAGGCATCAAGGTGTAGTGGGAAGAGAACTAAATTGGACATACAGAATCATAAATTCTACTTTGAAAATAGATGACCATTAAAAGTTATTTGAAATTCACCATTTACTTCCTCGGGCTGAGAAGAAAAGGACAAACTGAGCAGTATTTTGAAAGTTAACGATAAGGAAGAATTATATTTAATCAATGATGATTCTTCATTAAATTCATTCTTTTTAGGAATAGTACTTTACAGATTACAGTGTTCTTTGATGTATTTAATTACATTTGGTTCATACCAAAGCCCCAAAGTGTAGAGATTACTATATCCATTTTTTTTTTTTTTTTTGGAGACGGAGTTTCGCTCTTGTTACCCAGGCTGGAGTGCAATGGCATGATCTCGGCTCACCGCAACCTCCGCCTCCCGGGTTCAGGCAATTCTCCTGCCTCAGCCTCCTGAGTGGCTGGGATTACAGGCACGCGCCACCATGCCCACCTAATTTTTTTTTTTTTTTTTTTTTGTATTTTTAGTAGAGACGGGGTTTCACCTTGTTGACCAGGATGGTCTCGATCTCTTGACCTAATAATCCGCCCGCCTCGGCCTCCCAAAGTGCTGGGATTACAGGTGTGAGCCACCGCGCCCGGCCTATCCATTTTATAGGAAAATAAATTGAGGTTCCTAAAGACTGAGTAATGACTGAAGAAATACTAAACTTCAAGTATCTGACACTGGTATGTTCTTTGCATTCTTCAAGTTGTCTCTGTCACTTAACAAATAGAATCCAATGATTTGGCATCTATAGAACAGAAATTATTTAACTGAACACAATTGGTCTCCTTAAGTGCCTGTTGAATACTTACATGACTAATCCACTTCTTCTTGCCCTAACAGTCATTTGAAATAATATGCACTCTATACTTCTTGGCAAAAAATGTAAAACATTTCTGTTGTTCTTCTCCAAAAAAGACTCAGACTGACTTCACTAATTAAATCTAGACCATCCATTGTGTTTTCTACTACATAATGGATTCCCTCTGCTTTGACTACTTATAAATAGAAGTTGAAGGTGGAAATATAAATGTCTTCTAATGAAGACTATGGGAAATGAAAACAGGAAAATACATATTCATCTTTGTATTCCTATTATCAATTACAATGCCTAACACATGCATGTACTCGAAATCCATTGATTTTGTTGAACTGGAGATATATTGTCTCCTTATTTGCCAAGAGCTTGCATTAAACATATTTATTTTTGGTCTTTGGTTGCCATCTTGTCTGGCATTAGCTTGGATAAGTCAAAATGGATGTCAGTGCTCTTTACTGGTATTTTAATTTGTTTGGTCCATAAATCTTAATTTGACCATTTTTGGCTTGTTGTAGGTTACCTTCTTCTGACAGGTATAGTCAGAAGGCATAGTCATTTTCTATACTGCAAAATTTTACTCTCACATCATGTCCCAGTGAGATGTTCTGCCGGTCTCTGTTTAGAGAACAAAATTTCCCATTACTAACATCCAAATTAACTGTTCACTTATTAATTTCAGTCTGAAATTGATCAGATAAAGTATATCACTAGTTTGAAACAAAAATATAAATCTCCTGCTTAAGAAGTAAAAATATAAGTTCAGAACTATGAATGTCATGAAGAATGAATCAAACTTTAAAAAGAAATTATGAAATAGGTATTTGGAGCAAAATAATTTTTTAATTCAAGAACTATGTTATAAAATTGTTTATATGTGCTGATAAAAAAACTAATATATGCAGAACACTTATACTGCAGAGTACAAAAGAATCTATTTGCTAAGGTGAAGTGAAGATCTCAAGTAAGATTAGAGTTGACTGTGCCCTATTTTATATCAGATCCTCCTCATCTTGCTTTCTCACATTCAACAAAATGAGATAAGGAATCTCTTGGAAAATTGTTTTAATATAGTCTGCCCCTCTACAATATTTGCATGTACTTCAAGGTTTGTGAAGCATGTTTAGAAAATTACTTGAAAGTCTATAAACAGACATCCTACAAAATGGGAGAAAATATTAGCAAACTACCCATCTGACAAAGGTCTAATACCCAGAATCTATAAGGAATTTAAACTAACCAACAAGCAAAATCAAACAACCTCAATGAAAAATGGGCAAAGGATATGAACAGACACTTCTCAAAAAGACATACATATGGCTAACAAGCATATGAAAAAATGCTCAACATGAGTAACCATAAGAGAAATGTAAATGCAAACCACAATTAAATAACATCTCACATGCATCAGAATGATATTATTAAAAAGTCAAAAAACAGATGTTGTCGAGGATGCGGAGAAAAGGGAATGCTTAAACACTACTGATAGGAACGTAAATAAGTTCAGCCACTGTGGAAAGCAGTTTGGTGATTTCTCAAAAAACTTAAAACTACAATTCAGCCCAGCAATCCCATTACTGTGTATTTATCCAAAAGAAAAAGACATTGGGGGCCGGGCGCGGTGGCTCACGCCTATAATCCCAGCACTTTGGGAGGCCAAGGCGGGTGGATCACAAGGTCAAGAGATCGAGACCATCCTGGTCAACAAGGTGAAACCCCGTCTCTACTAAAAAATACAAAAATTAGCTGGACATGGTGGCACATGCCTGTAGTCCCAGCTACTTGGGAGGCTGAGGCAGGAGAATTGAACCCGGGAGGCGGAGGTTGCGGTGAGCCGAGATCGCGCCATTGCACTCCAGCCTGGGTAAGAAGAGTGAAACTCAGTCTCAAAAAAAAAAAAAGAAAAAAAAGAAAAAGACATTGTTCTACCAAATGATGGTATGCATTCCATCATTATGGGTGACAGACCAATGTGTGCAAACATACATACACTCATGTTAATCACAGTACTATTTACAATGGCAAAGGCATGGAATCAACCTAGATGTTCATCAGTGGTGGACTAGATAAAGAAAATGTGGTACATATACAGCATGAAATACTACACAGCCATAAAAAAAAAAATGAAAGCAAATCCTTGCAGCAACATGGATGCAGCTGGAAGCCATCATCCTAAGCAAATTAATGTAGCAACAGTAAACCAAATATTATAGATGTTCTTATAACTGGGAACTAAACATTGAGTATACATGGATACAAAGAGGGAAACAATAGATACTGGGGCCTAGTTGAGGATGGAGGGTGAGGACTGAAAAACTACCTATAGGATAACAAGCTCACTACCTGGGTGACAAATCATTTGTACACCAAAATCTAGCAAAACACAATTTACTAACATAACAAACCTGTACATGTACTCCCTGAACCTAAAAGTTGAAAGGGAAAAATATAAATTTATGACATTATATGTTTTTTTTAAAAAATTACTTGAAGGAACAAAATATGGTTCATATAGGAGATATTAATAGTTTATAAATTTTGCCTACTATTGAAAATTTCAGATACACAGAAAGTCAAACCCTATCTCCAATCCTTCTGCTAATTCTAATTTCTGCTCATTGTCCTTACTCATTCTCACTTAAAATTAGTTTCTTTGTCTGAAGCAGCTTCATTTAAATTCAGTGATTCAGACGGCAGTTTTCTTATTCTTCTCTTAGTGACATAGGCTGTTGACAATTTCTAAACCTAAATCTCTCTTCCTTGAAAACTATTATCCTGGGTTTATTGGATTTATGATTTGTACTTGGACATATGTCTTAGTATTTTTTGTACCAGGTAAGATTTCTACGATATTAATGAGTATGCTGTTGAAATGTTGTGTGTCACACATTCATTTAAGCAAACATTATTGAGCAACAACTTTTTATGCCATAAACTATAATGAGCACTGGGAATTAAAAAAAAAAAAGACACCGTCTCCATCTTGGGAGTTCAATGTCTAGGGGATATATGAAAATCAGTAATTAAAATATAGCACAATAATTGCTAAATGATCATATAGAAGCAAAGAGGACAGGCAAAGAGGAGCTTCTATTTAGTCTGGGCAGGGAAGGAGGGGGACATCATAAAAACCTTGGGAAGGAGATGAAGAGTAGATGAAAACTAGAAAGAGAGACAGCAGATGGCCAGGGAAAAGAGAAGATATAAGCACTCCTGGCAGATGAAGCACTATTGAAAGTCTCAGCTGATAGAAAGTATAAGGTACCCACAATAAATAATCAAATTTGTCTGATGCACAGAGTGTACATTGATTTCATGGAGGCAGACTGCCTGAGTTAAAATCCTGTCACTTCTACTCTATTAGTCATGGAATTGGGGTCCAGTTACTATCTCTGTGCCCTGATAGCCTAGTCTAGACTAATAAATAGTATCTTCCTCATATGGTTAAGTATTAAATGAATTAGTGGATGCAATGTGCTGGGAATAGTGCCTGGGAAATAGCAAGCATTAAATACGTGTTAGCTTTTATCATTGGTACAGAGATGTAAAGACAACGAGATCATTGCCTTCACAAAGCTTCATACTGCTGAGGAGACAGACATCAAAAGAGAAAGCAAAATAAGTAATTTCTAATTGTGGTAAGGAGGAAAATTACAGCAGAATAATAATGGAAAATATACACTTGGTGTCACCTGCTTTACACAGAGTGGTCAGGAAAGGAAGATCTTTCAGTGAAGATGGCATTCAAATAGGAATTTAAAAGATTAAAGCTGTCATGGGAAGAAATGGGAAAAGAACATTTAAGGAAGAGGGAACTACAAGTGTCAAGACCCAGAGGAGGAATGATGTGTAGGTATCTTGGAAACATCAAATTATGAAGGGCCTTGAATACCATTTATGACTTTTGTCTTTTTGTAAAGCTAATGGAGTGTTACCAAAAGAAGTTAAGTTGGGAATATAAGATGGGACATGCATTATGGAACAATCACTTAGAGAGTCAAGTATAAGATGAGATAGAGAAAATAATTAGGATGCTAATTAGAAAAGACTAACACTCCTGGTCAGAAATGAGAACAATTACCTAGGAATGACACAACCCACATGGAAGGACAGAGGCAAGCAACTGTCATCTGCTGCCTTCTGGTATCAGACAGATTTTTGTTTCATTCTTGGCTCCAATGCCCACAAAAAGCACTCCCAACATCATTACCTTTCTAATTTCATTTTGCATAAACCTCCCTCTCTCACTCTACTGCAGCTGCACAGACCTTCTTGGTGTTCCTTGAACCAGTATGGTGCCTGCCTTATGGCCTTTGGATCTGCATTTCTCTGTATCTAACCCACACATAACTCACCTCCCTTACCTTTTTCAGGATTTAGTTGAAAAGACTGCTTCTCAGTGAGGTCTTCTTTTGCCACCCTAAAGAATTCCAATAACTTCTACCCAGACACCACAAAACTCTCCCCCAGTTTTCATTTTTGTCCAGAGTGCTTATCATCCACTGATATACTACAATCATTACCTACTTCTTATAAGATACATGAGGTCAGGGATGTTTGTTCTCTGCTATATCACCGAAATCAGTGCATGGCCCATAATAGGTATTTAGTAAATATTTGTCAAATAAGCAAAATAATGTTAACATGAAGCAGATTTCTAAAACTGGGCAGCTTGGGCCAAATTTTTCTGTCCTGTAAGACATTCTAGTTCCCATAAACTCATTTTTAAATAATGTTCTAAGATTTAAAAAAAAATAGATTGGATATTTGGAAGAGTTATATATTTGGAAACATGTAAGAAATGATGTATATAATAGTGATTTTCTGGCTACAAATTGCTATTCACTATACATGTGTACTTCTGTTTTAGCAATTATCTGAATGAATAATTATTTGCTTTCTTTTTTCCTTCCTTCCTTCTTTTCTACATTATATTTATTTTTTTAAAATTTTCTCACACTGCCACTTCAATGTGAACAATATGAAGCCTGGGACATTGGTTGCCTCATTCAACTTGTATCACCAATGACTAGCAGAATGCTTAGCACTAAGGAGGCATTTGATACTGTTTTGTTGGATGAATTATTTTATAATGAAAGAGTTGTTCATCCAAGTTTAATAATCCATATTTGTTGTGTCTTTAAGAAGTAAAAAAGACATACTAAAGAGGAAATAACATAAATCATGTAAAAATCTCTATATTAAAAATGTTAAAAATTTTAAATATTGAAATATAAACCTTCTTGTAAAAAATCAATTAAGTTTGTTGATTATTACTCTTTTATTGTTTATTCTCTTAATACCTAGAGAAATGAAAGGACATTAGAAGTATCCAGGGCTGGCCAGGCATGGTGGATCACACCTGTAATCCCAACACTTTGGGAGGCTAAGGTGGGCAGATCACTTGAAGTCAGGAGTTCAAGACCAGCCTGGCCAACACGATGAAAAATACAAAAATATTTTTACTTTACTAAAAAGACAAAAAAATTAGCTGGCTGTGGTGGCAGGCACTTGTAATCCCAGCTACTCGGAAGGCTGAGGCAGGAGAATCACTTGAGCCTTGGAGGCCTAGGCTGCAGCGAGCCGAGATCATACCACTGTCCTCCAGCCTGGGCAACAAAGTGAGACTCCATCTCAAAAAAAAAAAAGAAAGAAAAAAAGAAAAAAAAAGAAATATCCAGAACTTAGCAGCCCCTCCAAGTCTCTTCAGTTTCTCTAAATACTCAAGTCTCCTACACTATTCATAACACTCATTTTCCATAACATTCAAAGAAGTTAATGGGATGGAAGAATCCACGACATTTTATAAAAACAGAGTTAAGAAAATCTACTGTTGCATGTATAACACAAGGCAATAAACGTGCAAAACTCACTCCTGAAGGAAAAAAAAGTGAAAAAATAAACTAAAAATATTCTCTCAAATCTATGAAACAAAATACAACCTGCAGTCTCCTAATGTTAATACATCAAGCTTATTTTGCCTACTTTTTTCTCCAGCGTATGGTTTGTACTCCTGGGATACTGAATAATTGTACAGGCTGTCTCGGTAGCAATGGTTGCCATTAAGAACAATGGGGAAAGTTAAAGGTCTGTCATTACCACTGACTTTATTTGGCTTTGTAAGTTTGGAACATAAACAAGGTCATTTTAATGTTTAATGAGCATATATTTGTGCAACTGTAGGAAATGAACTGTGTATATTAACAGATAAGTAGAAGAGTTTTATAAGGCAAAAGAGAACCTCTTCATGAATATCATCTATGAGCCACCATTTTAATGAACAAGGATTGTATACATTCTAATTATCATTTATTTCCAGTTTGAGCATTTGATTCAGCAAATACTTAAATGTTTTACTGCTGTTTAATATCTTGAATTTTTTAAAAAAAGCATAAAATGGCATATTGTTTCATGGATAATCAATAGGTAATATTTACAAAATCCAAGAAAAATGGCTTGGTATTCCACCTTCTTTACCCATAAGGAAGGAAATATGAAAGGGAAAATACTTTAAATCATTAATACTAAAAAATGTTTTTTGATGACAGTTTTATATTAGGTATTATTTTTTGAAACTTTATCTTGTTTCCAAGCATTTTTTCCCTAAAATTCTAATTTTTTATTTTATTTTATACTTTCAGAGACAGGGTCTTGCCCTATTGCCCAATCTGGAATGCAGTGGCATGATGCTAACTCAGCAGCCTCGAATCCTTGGGCTCAAGCAATCTTCCTGCCTCAGCCTCCCAAGTAGCTAGGACTACAGTTGTGTGCCACCACACCTAGCTAATTTTTTTGTACACATGGGGTCTTGCTACGTTGCCCAGGCTGGGCTTGAACTCCTGGCCTCAAGCAACACTTCCACCTTGGTCTCCAAAAGCTCTGGGATTACAGGCATTAGCCACTGCTCCTGAGTTACTCATAAGATTCTGAGGAATCTTCCTGGAAAATTATTTTTTTAAATATTTTTGAGGGCCGGGCGCAGTGGCTCACGCCTGTAATCCCAACACTTTGGGAGGCCGAGGCGGGTGGATCACGCGGTCAAGAGATTGAGATCATCCTGGTCAACATGGTGAAACCCCGTCTCTACTAAAAATACAAAAAATAGCCGGGCATGGTGACACATGCCTGTGGTCCCAGCTACTCGGGAGGCTGAGGCAGGAGAATTGCCTGAACCCAGGAGGCGGAGGTTGCGGTGAGCCGAGATCACGCCATTGCACTCCAGCCTGGGTAACAAGAGCGAAACTCCATCTCAAAAAAAAATAATAATATTTTTGAAAAATATAGATTGGAGCATGAACATATACATTGCTTTACCAGAAGGCATAATATGTGATTTCTGCCCTTCAAGACTTGGCAAGCTGGTTGAAGAGACAAAACAATGAAACTTAATATAAAATGTACTGGCTAAATTGTATATTAAGGAAAATAAATGCTATACCAATTCTAAGGAAATGGAAATCACAGTTGGCAAGAATGTCCAGAGAAGAAAAACTTCCTACGTGGTACAGAACTTGACAGAGAAGTAACAGTTCATAAGATTAAGACATTCCAGATGTGGAGAGCAACACTGGATACCACGGTAAGTAATTTTCATGTTGAGCTTACCTGTAGTATTAGCAAATGAAAGTAGATGACATTCACTGCCTATATCATGTAGGTATCTTGTGTAACATCTGCATTTGTGGAAAACTCTTTTCAACATCATATTTGTAGGGAAGAGGAAAACCCAACAGAATACTCATTCACTTATTCATTTGACATGTATTTATTGAGTGCCCACAAAATAACAGGTACTGATCCAATCAGTAAATGAAAAATGTTCCCTGCCTATATGGAGGTTACTTTCTAGTAGAAGACTGATGAAAACAAAATAACAGACATAATAAATAAGTAAATTGTACATGATGTTGGAACATATACTAAACTCTAGAGGAGAGTAGGAGAAATGGGAAATGCCAGCGGTGGCAGTCAGAAGTTAGAGAGATACAGTTTTAAAACTAGAGGAAGAGCCACATTTTTAAAAATGACACTTTGGTAAAGACCTGAAAGAAGAAAAGGAATTGTAGGATTATATATGAGAAAATTGTTTTAGGCAGAGGGAACAGCAAATGAGAAGACTTAAGGTAGGCACGTGTCTAGCATGTTTCAGCAACAGTAAGGTGTCACTGTGGCTAGAGTAACATGAATGACAGGGAAACTAGGAGTAGATGACAAAAGAAGAAACAATGGAGGCCACTATATAAATCCATGGAAGCCATTATAAAACACTGTGGCTTTTATTATGAATGAATTGTGGATTCACTGCAGGATTTCAAGGTGAGGATTGCTATGATTTTACTGACATTTGACTTCTGTGTTGAGAATAGATCTGAAGAGAGGAAGAGCAGAAGCAGGCAGACCAGATGTCATTACATAAATTCAGGAGATAAATGATAGTGACTTAAAGTAGGGTGGCAGCAGTAGAGATGGTAAAAAATGGTCACCATCTGGATCTCTTGTGGAGGTCAAGCCAATAGAAAGTGAAAACTGTTTGATGTGCAGTATGACAAAATGAGAGGAGTGAAGGATGACTCAAAGAAATGTGTTCTGAATAACTAGACACATGGAACTATAGCAACTAATATGGGAACGGGTGTTGGTGGAAGCAGTTCTGAGGAGGATATTGGCTCTACAGCCTGTGGACATATTAAATTTTAATTGTCTATGAGTGCTTTGCATGAAAATCTTCAGTAATGAGTTAGATGTACGAATCTGGAATTTGGGAGAGGAGTTGGAAACAGAAAATAAGTTAGTCAAGTTGTCAACAATCAAGTTATATTTAAAACCACAGTACTGGGTGAAATGACTAAGAAAGTGAATTGAGAAGAGGACCAAGGAATGAGACTGGCTTTTTACATCATTAAGAGATCTACAAGAGCCAACAAAATCAGAAAGAAAACTGAGAAACAGCAACTAAGTCTGGAGGTATACCAAGAGTCAATTCTGAAAGACAAGAGAGTATATCATCAAAGAAGTAGGTGATAAATTGTTGCTGATAGGTCAACTATCTGCCTTAAGGATTAAGAATTGGGTTTGATTCAGCAATGTGGAGGACATTGGGGACCTTGGTAGGAATAGTTTAGTTGGAGTGGTAGCTCTAAAACCCAGACTGGATTAGGTCTAAGAGAAATGAGAAGAGAGCAAGCACAGAGTTTTACTATAAAGGGGAAAAAGAAATGGCAGGAGGAGCTGGGGGGATGGAATACAAAAATATTGTTAAGATTATTATTAAAATTAGGATTGGATTAATAGTATCATTACTATTTTTAGAAGTATTTTAGGATACATATTACTGTTAACATTGCTCATAATCATAAATATTTAATAAGCATTTTCTGTTACTGTCCTAGTATATATATGTGTGACTTTGTGTGTGCACCTGTATATATCATACACATACACACCTGTATAATAAATTGTTGCAACCACTCTATGAAATAGGCTCTACTATTAGCCCACTTCGCAGGTGAGAGTACCGACACATAAAGATTAAGATCCCATATCCTCACACAGGTAGAAAATTATAGAGCTAGGAATTAATCCAGGTAATCTGCCTCCAGAATTTGTGTTTAAGACTATACCATCCTGCTGTATTATGAAACAAATTATTAATCCAAATGAGGTAGCAGAAAGAATGCTTAAACTATTTAGGATCTCAAACTACCTCAATTACCTGAATTAATCATGTTTTTAGAAAATCCCTTTCATATTCATTATTCTTATCTTTTTAAAAGCCCTCAAAGAAATATGACAAAGGAATTCACACAGTATAAAAGGTTAACTTGATCCTATTTATATACTTACAAGAAGTAAAATTCCAACTCTTTCAGAATGTTCATAAATTTAGAATGTTCTTCCACTGAGGTAGTCTAAACGAAGTTGTACTACACAACATAACACAAATTAAAATTTGATGTATGATAAACAACTCTGCTAAAAAATGTTTAAAATATTTAAGGAGGAAATGTCATTGCACATGGCTACTTAATTGAACGATCTCATAATTTGGTATAATTACAACTTCTTGTTTACTTGAAACAACTTCCTCTCAGATGAATGTAACCTACTCTCAAGTCTCTTGACCTACATGCCCTCTAGTCCAAAGTCTGGCTGTTGAAAAGATCTTTTTCTAAGTAGGTCATCCTCTGCCTTAAACCTCTTAACCAGACTTGCCTTTTTTCCTGCCTCAGACTCCAGCTCCTTATGATTATCTTCAGGACCCTGGTTACCTCATCCCTGCCTGTAGCGTTGCTTTGATTCTTGCCCCAGTTTTCCAGGCTTAAGTTCTAAATAGTGCCTTTATCACTTTCCTCCACTCTGGTCTCATGCTGCCCCTGTGCCTCATTCAACAATTTCCTTTGACATCTTTCTTAAAAAACTCTATTTTCTTTGACATCTTTCTTGAAAAATCTTTTCATTAGGACAGTTGTCCAGGGTTAGGAGGTAGGTGAGAAAGAAGGGAGAAAAGAACATAGGCAGGGAATATTCAGAAAAAGGACAAAGACTCCCTAGTATTCTGATCTTCTCAACTCCCCACTTAGTAGCCACATCTCACTCTCTTGATCTAGGACTTTGCCTGTCTCTCCCTCACCCAGTGACCTTTCACGCACTGATACAAAATGAATACGCCATAATTTGGCTTTTTCCCACCATTCAGCTTCATCAAATCATCTTAGCTTTTTAACCCATCATTCAGAGTATTAGAAGTTCTTCAAAAGAGAAGAAATGTAATAGCACAATGGAAACATCCTTCTTTTTTGTCCTTCCAGATTTCACCATCAACGTGGGGAGAAGTTAACGGCAACAAAAGCAGATTTTGCTGACAGCAAAGGAAGTAGAAAAATACTAGCTAGCAATCAGTCACTGTCTTTTTAACATAAGCCGCTCAATTTACCACACCCAGACCTACCAACACAGTTCAGAGAGAACATTTCAAAGCATAAAGTAAAACATCAATACACTTCCCATAGGATGTTTTTATTTTAATGATGAAAAAAATTAAAATAAACTAAAATGAAAAGGACAAATGAATGTGACAAATAATATTTTAAAAGAGTATATTTGACATAGTAATTGTATACAATCACAAGGTTTAGAGTTGGTGATCCTATTTTGAGGCCTCTTAATATAGGGATATCATTATTACATCAGCCACCTACTAGTTGATCACTAATACACCAATTAATCTTTCTAGGACTGCGTATCCTTACATCTGAGTCACTTCCTACTTCTTGTCATCTTGCCAACCCTTAAAGTGATCTCAGTGGCCTTAAGATCAATTACACTTAAACCAATCTGTAGAGCCTGGCGCATTCATTAATTAGAGTCAAATTTACACTTCTGTAATTGAGACTAATTATTTGTTTGGTTTAAGTAAGTTGTTAAGCATTCATTAAAGCTATCGGTCATAGGCACTGAATGAACATGGTTTCAAGGTCCATATATATGTTAAAACATCAGGTCTAGGATTTCACAGCAAGAAAACTTTCTGGACTGGCACCTATAAATAAATCTTGGGGGTCTTGCTCAAGTTAATACATGAATGTAAAATAATGAAAATTAGGGCATGTTCAACAAGTCTATCACACATCATAGTTCAACAAGTATAAATCATTATCAAGAAAATTGGAAAATATCATTGGTTTTTTTATTGTTCATTTTACTTATGAGGTAGCTTTTTCAATATATATTTATTGAATAAATATGTTCATTCTATGTTAGATAATTTTGTAGAAAATACAGCCAAGTATCTAGTCGTTATTCTGAAGTGTTCCTCTGAACACGAAACTGATATATACTCTTTATATTATTTATAAAAGGAAAGAAATAATAATTTAAACATGAAACAGTTTCTATAGCCCTAACTATATACAATGCCCAATGTGTTTAAAAAAAAAAACTATATTCAAAGATTCAGGTCATCTCGATTTCTGAGACCAGTATGTGCTGGTTTACTTAAGCAGGGGAATTTCCTATAATAAAAGTTGTCATTGTTTTCCTTCAATATTAAAGTTCTTCAAAGAATAGCTGAGAGAGCAATACAAACTTCAGCAAATGGGTAAGCTTTCTGAAATAGAGCTTTACTCTCTTTACAAGTGTCACAATAATTATAAAAATATTTTAAATTATAATCAAGACAAATGAGGAAAACCATCTATTGGAAACTACCATAAGATAATTTGAAGTCATAATTGTTCATTTTTAAGATAAATAGTAAATCAAATAAAATACTGCTTAAGAATAAAAGTTTGCCACTGGATTTGACCTATATTAAAATAACACACTGCATCATATATATTTAAAATTAATCTATTTTACAATAACTAGAATTTATTCTCACAAGGCTATAGAACCTTACTTCAACTTTTCACCTTTGCTTTTCAAACTCTAATTTTAAAAACACATATATAGTTATATAGTTCATAAAGTTTTAGACTAAATGTACTCAGGTAGATCATTAAAAATATGAAGTGTTAAGACTGGCAACTACTCTAGTCAAAACTTAGCTTTCATGTGTCTGACTCAAACCACCTAACTCTTCGACATTATGTAATCACAAACTGAAATGTTCATTCATGTGTTAAATTTAAACTTTCATATATCAACTGAAGAATAAATATTTCAAGCTATGGCTTACAAGCCCCACTTGCACACACAAAAAGTTCCATTGTTGGTGTTACCGTTTTTACATGGAAAAATGGTAATTTCCAATTACTTGAACTTTATCTCAGTGACTTGCAAACTGTGCCATACTGAACCATGGAATTGCCTCTTGAAATGGAGGAAAATCTGAGTTAGAGTCTCCAAAACCTTTCAATGAGACTGTCTTCCTCTTCTTCTGTGCTTACTGTAATTCTGGTAAAGATTTTCTTTTAGCTAATGATTCCACCGTTAAAGGAAAAAAGGAAAGGAAAGAAAAAAGAAAAGAGGGAAGGAGAAGGTAGGAAGGAAGCATGAGAGGGAGGAAGGAAGGAAGGAAGGGAGGGAGGCAGAAAGGGGAAGAAAAAAGGAGGGAAGGAAGGTAGGCAAAGAGGAAGAGAAAACAGAAGAAAGGAGTAAAGAAGGTAAGGGAGAGGGTGTATAAGGAAGACATTAGTTTATGTGTGTTGTCCTTATTATTTCATGAAGTTAATAATAATATGGAAAGTACACCTGCAATAAGAGGGTACATCTTATAAAT
This sequence comes from Aotus nancymaae, assembly GCF_030222135.1. Lineage (NCBI taxonomy): Eukaryota > Metazoa > Chordata > Mammalia > Primates > Aotidae > Aotus > Aotus nancymaae. Next base: position 30,182,991 of record NW_026988472.1, read on the forward strand.
TTAATACCATTCATTCACTATCAATTATTTATTAAAATCCAACTAGATGCCAGGCACTGTGATAGGCTCAGAGGAAATAATTAGGCCTGCCATGTCCTTAACTTTTATAAGGCAGTCATAAATTTACTATCAATATCAGATAACAGCTATCAAAATTGAAGAATCTTGTTCACCCTCCAGCAGAATTCTGAAAGCAGCATTGACTAATGGGGAAGTTGTACACATGCATTTGTTGTGGTCATTTCTACCTAGGTCAAATCCATAGCAGCCTAGGCATTATTGATGCCAAATCTTAAAAAATAAAAATTAGTTATATAAACAAATTCCTATCACCTATGATTACCTTCATCCATACTACTTCCCACTGTAATCATTCATTTTCCTGTTCTTCAACGGTATTCCCCCCACCCACTGAGATGGAGTCTTGCTCTGTTGTCCAGGCTGGAGTGCAGTGGCATGATCTCGGCTCACTGCAAACTCTGCCTCCTGGGTGTAAGCGATTCTCCTGCCCTAGCCTCTGGAGTAGCTGGGACTACAGGCACACACCACCACACTCAGCTAATTTTTGTATATTTAGTAGATAGGAGGTTTCACCATGTTGGCCAGGATGGTCTCAATCTCCTGACCTCATGATCCGCCCCCTCAGCCTCTCAAAGTGCTCGGATTACAGGCATGAGCCACTGTGCCCGGCCTCATCCCTATCTTCCAACCTGAAAAAATAAGTCATCATCTAAATTTTGGATAAGCTAAGTTAGCTTCCCATTTTCAGGTAATTTTCTATAACATTTTCAACTGGGCAACTATATCTAGAATGTTAAGAGTATTTCCAGTCCTCATTAATTATTAGGTAAAGCTTCTTTGAACTTAGCATCTTGGCATTAGACATATACTCTGTTTATAGAGAATTTATTATTAAGATCCATTTATCTTTAATAATTCATCATAAATCAATCTTTTTGGTTGTAAGTAATTTGCATTGTTTCTATCTTTCCTCTGGATGCTTTTAAGCTCCTCTATATATAACCTAATTTAATGAACTCTTCAAACAGATTAACTATATTCCCTTCATGCACTAATTCTGGAGTCCTACCTAGAAAAGCTATTAAATTTGTACTTAACTGACATTCCCTTGGCTATTACATAATAATATTGGAATCAAACTTTTCCCAATGGAAATTTTATACATATAATCTTTTAAACATAAATGTGACCCTTAAAAGCATTTTGGTCAGTCTGAAAGCTTATTTGCTAACTGTAAAATAAAAGTCAGTCATTTTTAATTTACACAAATTAAAGTTTAAAATGATATATTTATAGCCATAATAGCATGCAAAATGTTTGAGATAAGCAAATTACAATACAGAGTAAGATAGCTACAATGGGCTGTAAAGTTCTCTTTAAGTTTAAAACAATTTTTAAAGAGAAAAAGAAATACAATATGAAAAATTTTCTTTAAGGAAAAAGACTTTTAGAGCAGCAAATGCCCAAATACTTATAATATTTGAATAATATCAACAAGAAATATATCTATAAGAAAGTAAATACAATATAATCTTCAAAAAAGTAAATATAAATAAAATCTACAAGACAGTAAATATAAAACACTATGGAAGGACATGACTCCAGACGGTCTGAATGAGCTTCCTACATGACTTCTTTGCAACTCAGTTTCTTCATCTATATAATGAGTTTATATTCATTATAAAAAGTGCTCTGCATTGCAACACAGGAAGTCACCAATAAAAGTCTGTTATTACCATATTTTTTGAAAATAAACATCAGTAAAGATGCTGTGTTTATGTTTTTCTGCAAATATTAAAAATATTGTTTGCTAAGTCTCCTTTATGTGCTTTGAGGTTCGAGGGTCTTTCCTACATTTTTAGAATAAAGAAAAGTCATGGAGTTTCCCTTTCCTGGAAGACAGAATGATCTTTCCTTCTAAGAAACAATTTCTTTTAGAGATACTCTCATTGCAAACAGTTTGTATTTTCAAAATGAGGAGCCTACATCTCTAGGTTGCACGTTGAACTGTTTATGGGTGAGCAGTGGTTATCTGTAGAGAATAAATTTCTCTCTCTTGCTGAATAAAGGTATTGCCAGAACAAATGTATAAGACTTTGAATATCAATTCTACATTATGTCTTTTGTAATTTCAAAGTGGTTTAATTAACTCTTGAAAACATAATCTTTCTGCTTATTTTGAAAGGAAAGCACCCTTGAATAGTTAAAATTTGATTCGTGGACATTTATACATAGAATAGTATTCAACAACAACTGTACAGTGTTATCTGAATTTATGAAAACATAATTCTAATAGGAAATCCATCATCATAATCTCATATACACTCTAATGAAAATCATTTTTATTACGAGATTGGGGAAAATGAAGAAAGTCTGTCATTGGTCCTATATAAAATCTATAAAAGAATAAAATTGAGGATATAAGTCTTCTGATTGCATTACTACTATGTTCACAAAGGAGTTGAGCCAGACACATCTGCAATTAGATTCCTTTGTTTCTGCAACATATCTAAATGAGGAAGCTGTGCAATGTAGCGTTTAAGCATATAGGCACTAGAGCTCTGGGGTCAAATCACACTCTTCCATTTACCAATTTTAAAAGCTTGATCAAATTGCTTATTTTCTCTATACCTCAGTTTCCTCATCCGTAAACTGGGGGAAACAATGACATTTACTTCATAGGAGCACTATGAGGATAATATAAGTCAATAACTAGAGTGAATTGAATAGTACCTGGATGTGATAGCACTCAACAAGCATCATTTATTATCTGCCAAGTAATAAAATTTCTTAAATATGTGACACATTTTCTTTTTTCAGTCTATCATTGATGGGCATTTGGGTTGGTTCCAGGTCTTTGCTATTGTAAACAGTGCCACAATGAACATACATGTGCATGTATCTTTATAATAGAACTATTTATAATCCTTTGGGTATATACCCAGTAATGGGATCGCTGGGTCAAATGGAATTTCTATTTCTAGGTCCTTGAGAAATCGTCACACTGTCTTCCACAATGGTTGAACTAATTTACACTCCCACCAACAGTGTAAAAGTGTTCCTATTTCTCCACATCCTCTCCAGCATCTGTCGTCTCCAGATTTTTTAATGATCTCCATTCTAACTGGCGTGAGGTGATGATATCTCAATGTGGTTTTGATTTGCGTTCCTCTGATGATGAGTATTTTTTCATATGTTTGTTGGCCTCATAAATGTCTTCTTTTGAAAAGTGTCTGTTCATATCCTTCACCCACTTTTGAATGGGTTTTTTTTGTTTTTTGGGTTTTTTTTTGTAAATCTGCTTTAGTTCTTGGTAGATTCTGGATATTAACCTTTTGTCAGATGGGTAGACTGCAAAATTTTTTCCCATTCTTTTGGTTACTGGTTCATTCTAATGATTGTTTCTTTTGCTGTTCAGAAACTCTTAAGTTTATTTAGATCCCATTTGTCTATTTTGGCTTTTGTTGCCATTGCTTTTGGTGTTTTAGTCATGAAGTCCTTGCCTATGCCTATGTCCTGAATGGTACTGCCTAGGTTTTCTTCTAGGGTTTTTATGGTGTTAGGTCTTATGTTTAAATTTTTAATCCATCTGGAGTTAATTTTAGTGTAAGGTGTAAGGAAGGGGACCAGTTTCAGCTTTCTGCACATGGCCAGCTAGTTTTCCCAAGACAATTTATTAAACAGGAAATCCTTTCCCCATTGCTTATTTTTGTCAGGTTTGTCAAAGATCAGATGGTTGTAGATGTGTGGTGGGGCTTCCAAGGCCTCTGTTCTGTTCCATTGGTCTATATCTCTGTTTTGGTATCAATATCATGCTGTTTTGATTATATACCATGGACTACTACGTAGCCACAAAAAAACGATGAGTTTGTGTCCTTTGTAGGGACATTGATGAATCTGGAAACCATCATTCTCAGCAAGCTGACACAAGAACAGAAAACCAAACACTACATGTTCTCACTCATAGGCAGGTGTTGAACAATGAGAACACGTGGGCACAAGGAGGGGAACATCACACACTGGGGGCTGCTGGGGGATGGGGGGCTAGTGGAGGGACAGCGGGGGAGGCGGGAAGGTTGAGGAGGGATAATACTGAGAGAAATACCTGATGTAGGTGACAGGGGATGGAGACAGCAAACCACCATGGCATGTGTGTACCTATGCAACAATCCTGCAAGATCTGCACATGTACCCCAGAACTTAAAGTACAGTAAAAAAAAGAAATTATTTTCTAATGCAAAAAAAATTCTTAAATAATGTTTAAATTTCAATTTATGGTATTCCTCGTAAAGGAGCTTTATAATAGTTTTTTTTTTTCCTTAAAGTTTTAATCCTACCAGAATGCCTACACAATAGGCACTACAAAAATATTGGTTGAATGAATGAATGCCATCACCAAAGGAAGATGTGCTTGAATCTTAGGCATTACAGTTTCCTTCCAAAGCAAATGAGTTGTATTAACACTTGTGTGCAGTGTTGTTAATAATCAAGTAGTGTGTGTTATTAAGTAGAACCAAATTGTTATCCTTACTTCTCCCTTATCCCTACTGATTTCTTGAACATAATATCAATATGTGAAGAAGGGCAAACATTTGGAATCACCTGAGACTCATATTATATACCTTATTTTACACATGAGAAAAATAAAACCCATGATCACACATACCACAATTCTATCGTCAACAGAATGATCATCGAAATCATTTTTTAAATTCATTCACATGAATCCAGATACCTATCTGAAATCTATTATTAACCATGTTTTCTTCACAACTTACAAAAAAAAAAAACTGACTGCATCGTGATAGCTGTAGCATTAAATATTTCATTATCATAAATAAGTGTGAAAATAAATATAGACTTCAGAAGACTTTAACCATCCAACACTGGAAGTATCCCTCTCTTTTTTCCTTCCACTTAAGCACATGCTTTTCTAAATACAACAAAAATGCATAAATAGTCTCGATTTTTAAAATTTGCCCTTAAAATTGTCACAGGGAGATTCTCAGATTATTCCTCCAAGAGGGACTCTGCCACCATCAGGTTATTTCATACCATAACAGCCATCACCATTTACTTTTGCTCATGATTTATTACTAGAATTATCCACCCCACTGCTCTGCCTTGCTAATTCTCATCATGTTAGCATTTTCACAAAGAGATTGAAATTTGCCTGATCCTATGAGTAAGAAGGTAAGAAAATTCAGAGTCTTATAAGATCTTTTATTAATAACTTTTTAAAATTGTATGAAGAGCTTCTGGCTTGGTGAAAATACAGATGTGCTAAGAGGGTGGCATAGCAGGAGGGAGTATGGAAGCTCCATACAACCCCTCTCCCATGCCTTCCCCTATGCATATCCTGAGTTATATCTATCATAATAAACTGGTAATAAATGTTAAAAACACACAAAATAAAATGTGAATGAAAATTATTCTCAATAAGACGTACAGCAGTTATCCTTTCTTGTCAAAGAAGCTTTCGAATTTTTTAAAGGTTCCCTCTAGTCCAATGACTTCTTGCTTTTCTGAATTAGTTCTTTGTGAATGTTTACGTATTTGATTGTGTTATTAAGATCAAATTTCATTTTGGATCCCTTAATCGCTATTTAAAAAATACATAGAATTAGAGATAGACATCAACTCATGTTCCATTTACAGAAAGTCAGAAAGATATGTTAGAAGGCTTTACAGAGAATAATCAGCAGTTTATTTTCTCATGCATATTTTAATTTTTTCATAAAAATACAAAAAGACTCTCCAACAATCAGTCATTTTGTATTTTTATATGGGTTAAGTAATATCTAAAATCAGAAATTTTAAGGTATCATTTGCAATAACAAGTAGTAGGTAATTTGATATGCTTAGAATACCGTAAACCAGGGGAATGGTAGAGGGAAAAATACCAAGTGACTGAAAAGATTTTACTAAATTCCACCGTTTCTTCAAAATCAGCTAACATGTATAGCTGCAACTATTATCAGAGCTACATTGTTTCCTTGTGTCATTAATTTCACAAATGACATTTAGTACTGACAGACTGACACTCCCTAAAACTATATAATAGAAATCATTAGAAGCATATGTGAGCAAGTTGGTTATCTCAGAGATCAGCCATAAGCAGCTGGGTAGGCTGGACAAGAAAATTTGATTCCAGCTTTTCTCATCTCTTCATAAATATGTATCTTACAATTACATGTCAGAGTAATTAAAAAAAAGAAAGGAAAATAAAAGGTAACTCCAGGTGCAGGGACTTTTTATTACAAAGGAATACATTTCAAGAATTTGGGGGTAATAAAAAGTACAAATTACTTGGGGATATGCAATAGTATTTGCATTTTTCTTCACGAATTTCTTTTACGTTACATTTTCCAACTAGAATATAGTCACTCAATAGGAAAAAAAAACTCTACGGTCAAAGCTACTGAATAAACATGAGACCAAAAAAGTACCTCTAATGTTATGCTATCCTTGACTTTCATGAGAAACAGAGACTAAAAATTACCCCGTCCTCCACTCCTGTGTGCTGGAATGTTCCTATTAGAGAAACAGATCTTGCATGCTGTCCTGACCTTTAATCTGCTCCACTTGACAGCAACAAGATGTAACACCTTTCTACTGTTCAAAAAGAAATAAGCTGGAAAAATTGAATTGTCTCTTGTTTTTGTTTCCTCAAAACCTAGCAATCAATACAAACTTTACTGAAGGTCATCTATGAGCTGGTTTCTACCTAATGAACAGTATAAATGGGTCATATACATGAAGAAATTTAGATTTAGAATTCTTCAGTCTATTTATAATATTTATGTAACAAAAACTTTCAAAGCATACATTTTAAAAAACTGTCTATTCTCATCCATACTGTTTTTACTTTTAGTTATTACTTCAAACATATACTCTTTATTCTCCAACTAGATGCTACACTTGAAATCTAAGCCCAGTACAATAGTCTGTTTATTATTCCCAAGCCTAACACATAATAGATACTTAATAATAATAACAGTAATAACATAAATAATATAATCCTTACCATAAGGCAGGTCCAGCTCTTTGCACTTTCATTATCTTACTGATTTCTAACAAACTTGTATATTAAATATTAATATCTTTATGTGACAAATGACAAAAACTTCATTATCTTGATTTCTAACAAACTTGTATATTAAATATTAGTATCTTTATGTGACAAATGACAAAACAAAGTCAAAGAGAATTGGGTATGAGGTTCCACAATATCTAGGGATCTTTATTAAATCCAGGTTAGCCTGATTCAAAGCCTCTGCTCAAAGCCATCATATGAACATTTCCTAAATTCCTATCAGTACAAATCCTTTTTAAGAAGGAGTATTTGAAATTATGTCTAATCTTACCTCTACACAAAAACAAAAAACAAAGAAAAGTTGAAGCGATCCTTATGAAACACATATGACTATTTGCAGACTGTTCTCTCCAGACAAACATAACAACAAATATTCATCCTTATTTCAAGAAACTTCCTGAAATGTAATACAGAAAACAGCCTGAAAAGCCCAACTCACGGGACCAAATAAGAGTCAAATGAGTTAGTTTTATATATTTATTTATATATATCCATGTATCTATTTTTTTATGTTTACAGAGATCTACTTAGAGAAGTTTGAACCAGAAACTCTTTCATGTCAACCAGCCAACCAGAGGAGATTCTGTTTCTTGTTTAGGTTGATAAAGTATGTTACATTTGCAATACTTGTAAAATTCTAATAAATCACATGATCTACCAATGTAAAATTTGCTTAAGTTGTATAAAAATTTGTTTCAAATTTATTTCAGAACCTTCATTTTCTCATGGCAAAAGGTTTTCCCAAAGAAATATATAATAAAGCTTTCACTTATAAAGAAGTTTCATGTATGGATTGGTCATTTTCTGTTCATAATAGTCTTTTAATTCAAATGCACTGAAAATCTCCAATGTTCACACAAATTCACGCTTGTATTTGACAGCAGAAGAATTTAAAAAGTCAATGAAATAAGTCCTGTAAGAAATGATCGATATGTAATTATTTTTAACTTTACATATGAATTAAGCAAATTAGACTGGTTTAGTTTATTTAATGCATTTATAAATTTGTATGAAAAATGAATACAGAAGAACATTATATGATATTTAAAAAACCCAGCAAACATCAGTTAGAGAGTCTTTTTAATAAATGCTGCAGAATTAAAGTCATGCATTAATGCATTACACTGATGTATCCAAAGCACCTACAACTATACCAGGCATACAGTAGGTACTAAAAAATATTTATTGAACAAATCAAAATAATGATTTCTCATTCTCCTTGGCATTCTTGATTTGGTACTGTGTTTCTAATGAAAAAGTATTACATAATAGTAAGAACTATTTACATTTTTTAGTGATTTTCTTAGAGTTTTAAACTTACTTTGAAAGAAACTCATTAATGTTTACCTACTTATCATATGTGGTTACTAACATTTTCAAAGAAGATCAGCCTTTCAGGGAGCTCATTTTGGAAAATTCTACATTAGATTATTTTGCATCTAAATGTAACAGAATACAACTTGAAAATTCCTGGGAGTCTTAAAGATCAGTGATTCCAGAATATTCCTCCACCACAAAGAGGTGTAGGGAAAAAAATGTATACTTTCTTTCAAAGTACCAGTTGCTTCTTTATCAACTCTGAAAACAGTTCTCTAGTCCCCATCCCTGCCTTGAATCTCAATCCTGAGACTCAGGTATTAAGATTTTGTAAAGACTCATGAACAATTTTTTTTTAATTCTTTTAAGTTCAGCTGTACATGTGTAGCTTTGTTACATAGGTAAATGTGTGTCATGGGGGTTTGTTGTACAGACTATTTCAACACTCAGGTATTAAGCCTAGTATCCATTAGTTATTTTTCCTGATCCTATTCCTCCTCCTACCCTCTACCCTCTACCCTCTGGTAGGCTCAGTGTGTGTTTTTCACCTCTATATGTCTATCTGTTCTCAACATTTATGTCCCACTTAAAAGTAAGAATATGTGGTATTTGGTTTTCTGTTCCTGTGTTAGTTTGCTAAGGATAATGGCCTCCAGCTCCATCTATGTCCCTACAAAGTACATGATCTCATTCTTTTTTATTGCTGTATAGAATTCTATGGTGTATATGTACTACTACATTTTCTTTATCCAGTCTGTCATTGATGGGCACTTAGGTTGATTCCATGTCTTTGCTTGTGTAAATAGCACTTCAGTGAACATACGGATGCATCTGTCTTTATAATAGAATAATTTATATCCCTTTTGGTATATACCCAGTAATGGGATTGCTAGGTTGAGTAGCATTTCTGTCTTTAGGTCTTTGAGGAATTGCCACACTGTCTTCCACAATGGCTGAACTAATTTACATCCCCATCAACAGTGTATAAATGTTATTTTTCTCCACAACCTCACCAGTATCTGTTTTTTTAACTTTTTCATAATAGCCATTCAGACTGGTGTGAGATGGTATCTCATTGTAGTTTTGACTTGCATTTTTCTAATGATCAGTCATGTTAAGCCTTTTTTCATATGCTTGTTGGCGATGTGTCTGTCTTCCTTTGAGAAGCGGCCATGTGTCTGTCTTCCTTTGAGAAGTGTCTGTTCATGTCCTTTGCCCAGTTTTTAAGGTGGTTGGTTTATTTTCTTGTAAATTTGTTGAAGTTCCTTACAGATGCTGGTCTTAAGACCTTTATCAGATGCATGGTTTACAAAAATTTTCTCCCACTCTGTAGATTGTCTGTTGATAGTTTCTTTTGCTGTTCAGAAGCTTTTTAGTTTAATTGTGACCCATTTATCAATTTTTGTTTTAGTTACAATTGATTTTGGTGTTGTTATCATGAAACCTTTGCCCAGGCTATGTCCTGAATGGTATTGCCTTGGTTGTCTTCCAGAGTTTTTATACTTTTGGGTTTTACATTTAAGTCTTTAATCCAGCTTGAGTTAAATTTTGTATATGGTGTACAGAAGGGGTCCAGTTTCAATCTTCTACATATGGCCAGTTATCCCAGCACCATTTATTGAATAGAGAATCCTTTCCCCATTGCTTTTTTTAAACATATGCAAAAGGGTTAGTTTGACTTCCTCTCTCCCTATTTGAATGCCCTTTCTTTCTTTCTCTTGCCTGACTACCCTGGTCAAAACTTTCAATATTATGTTGAATATGAGGAGTGAGTGTGGGCATCCTTGTCCTGTTCCAGTTTTCAAGGGGAATGCTTCCAGCTTTTGTTCATTCAGTACAATGTTGGCTGTGGGTTTGCCATACATGGCTCCTATTATTTTGATGTATGTTCCTTCAATACCTTGTTTATTGAGAGTTTTTAACATGAAGGGATGTTGAATTGTTTTAAAAGCCTTTTCTGCACCTACTGAGATAATCATGGGTGTTCTGCCTTTAGTTCTGTTTATGTGAATAATCAATCACATTTATTGATTTGTGTATGTTGAACCAAACTTGCATTCCAGGGATGAAGTCTACTTGATTGTGGTGGATAAGCTTTTTGATGTGTTGCTGGATTCAGTTTGCCAGTATTTTGTTGAGGATTTTTGCATCAATGTTATCAAGGAAATTGGCCTGAAGTTTTCTTTATTTTATTGTGTGCCCACAAGGTTTTGGTGTAAAGATGATGCTGGTCTCATAGAATGAGTTAGGGAAAAGTCCCCTTTTTTCAATTTTTTGGAATAGTTTCAGTAGGAATGGTACCAGCTCTTCTCTGTACATTGGGTGGAATTCAGCTGTGAGTCCATCTGGTCCTGGAGTTCTTTTATTGGTAGGCTATTACTGCCTCAATTTCAGAACTCATTATTGGTCTGTTTAGAAATTATATTTCTTCCTGGTTCAGTCTGTGAGTATCTGTGTGTCCATGAATTTATCCATCTCTTCTAGATTTTCTAATTTATGTTTATAGAGGTGTTTGTAATATTCTCTGATGGTGGTTTATATTTGTGTGGGTTGATTTTCTCTTGGTTCTGTAGTTCTTTTTGCTGTGATGTTAGGTTGTTAACTTGAGATCTTCCTAATGTTTTGATGTAGGCACTGAGGGCTATAAATTTCTCTCTTAACACTACCTTAGCTATGTCCCAGAGATTCTGGTATGTATCTTCGTTCTCATTAGCTTCAAAGAACTTCTTGATTTCTGCCTTAATTTTATTATTTACCCAAAAGTCATTCAGGAGTAGGTTATTAAATTTCCATGTAATTGTATGGTTTTCAGTGAATTTCTTAGTCTTGAGTTCTAGTTTGGTTGCACTGTGATCCGAGAGGCTGTTTTTTATGGTTTCAGTTTTCTGCATTTGCTGAGGAGTGTTTTACTTCTGATTATGTGATCGATTTTAGTGTAAATGCCATGTGGCAATGAGAAGAATGTATATTCTGTTGTTTTTGCACATAGAGTTCTGAAGATATCTATCAGATCCATTTGGTCCAGAGCTGAGTTAACATACTGAATATCTCTGTTAATTTTCTGTCTCGATGATCTGTCTAATATTGTCAGTGGGGTGTTAAAGTCTCCCACTACTATTGTGTGGGAGTCTAAGTCTTTTTGAAAGACCCATGAATAATTTTAATATGATCTACTGTTTACAGCTAGAAGGTATGTGGGTATTACCATGGACAGGACCATGCACAATACAAGTTACATTGGCAAAATGTCCTCTTCTTTCCAGAAAATCTCAGTTGTTCATCCTACTAGTAACTTGTCACAGTTTACTACACCAGCATGCAAAAGATGATATAGCTAATTTTCAGTATATTTGATCATCGATATACTATTCCTAAATTTTCACTTTCAAGGCTGCTCATGGAGGGAGGGTCTTTCCTTATGTAAGATCACTTTTCTGAGCCAACTAAAACTGCCAGCCAACATCACCACAGGCAAATGAATAGTTTCACAGTTTAGCATGTGCATGAGTTTGTGTCTTTGTCTGAGTACCTGACTTCTAAAAGGAAATTACATACATATATATATATACACACACACACACACATATATATTTTATATATATATATATATATTTATGTATGTATTTACAAGTATTTTTATTTTTTGAACATTTAAAAATATCTTTATTAGGCACAGATGCATACAAAATTATTATATATTATTATAAAGACATAAGGCTTAAAGTTTCAAATTTAGAGATATAATTCATATCCTTCCTTCCTACCTTCCTTCCTTCCATTTAATTGTATATGTCTGTACTTTTTCCAGTTCTCTGCATGTATTGGGGATAGATTACTTCTGTTCTTGAGATTCACAAATAATCAAATATGGAAAAAAAGATAGGAGTATCTAAAATGTTAGAAAGAAGTGAATGGCCTAGCAAGATGTCTGGGCTTTAAGGAAAGAGAGATGATGCAAGGTGTAAGCTAGAAAAAAAAGACAGGTTTTTACAGGTCTCAATGTGCAAGCCAGGACCCAGAAAGTCTAAAGTCCTACCTGCCTTGGCTGATGACCTCCAACCCCCACCTGCATTTGCCATTATCCCTGATGGCCCAGCAGAGCTTCCCGGGGACATAAGCTTCCCCTCACCCTATCCTGCCATCTTAACTGTTCTTATAATAATGTGAATACTCCTCACCCCACCCTGCCATCTTAACTGTTCTTATAATAATGTAAATATTCCTCACCCCACCCTGCCATCTTAACTATTCTACCCCCACCACTACAACTGATCTTACTCTGTAACTTTCCACTGCCCACCTCAAACCTATAAAACCAACTCCTATCCCACTGCCCTTCACCAATGCTCTTTTCGGCCTTAGCCCACCTGTACCCAGGTGAATAAACAGCCATGTTGCCCACACAAAGCCTGTTTGGGGTGGGGGGCGGGTCTCTTCATTCAAAGCATGCGTTTTTAACAGTTTTAAAGTAGCTAAGTAGGGATTAAAATTTAAAACTTTTCATGCAAAACAAAAATAAGAAAGAATATAAAATTATCAGGGGACTTCAGTATATTCTTAGTGAAGCATTTGTAAAATAATCATTAAAATATAGCACTAAAGAAATAAAAATATATATAAATAACATTGACCTGCTTACTTAAAATGTGTGATAATACTGTTCACAAAGCTCTGAAAACTCACTGAAATTCACCTTTACAAGACATGTCTATTAAAACGACATTGGCAGTTCCTGCTGTGTATGTTACTCAGCTTCCTGGAAGTTAAAACTTTACATTTCAATCAAGGTTAATCTTCAAATCAGTAGAAATTTCCAGGCAACAGGCAGAATTTAAAACTCTCAACAGACCTCTTTTTTTTTTTTGTCATATTTAGTCTGTTGACAGACACAATTGGCTGCCTTCTTTCTACATTTCTTTTATATATCAATTGTCCTCCAGGTCCTGATGCTACTGGATTAATATTCAAAGAACATGATTTTATTGGGTAAATCAGATAGTCCTCTTCTTCAAGACATCCAATGGTTTTCCCAATCTCTATGTAATATAAAATATAAAATTTACATATGCTTGCTTTCAAGAATCACCATGGTTATACTGGCAACTTTCTGTTTGTTTTTGCTAAAATACAAACAATAAAAGTTTATTTCTTGTTCACACTGCATGCCCATCACAGGTTCTCAGGGTGCTATGCTCTTGATAGTCACTCAGGGAATTGGGTGGAGTGAGAGAAAAAAGAAAACCTGCCAACCCAGAGTCTTATATCCAGTGAAAATATCCTTTAGAAACATCTACAATCACCAAGTGAGAGAAAAAGGCAGTAAGTAGGTTTCCCTGGATTATCTCCAATCTTCCTAATAAGTGTGCTAACTGAAGGAAAACCCTAGATAAGTATAAGCCGTACCTCATCCCCCATGACTGTGGCCCTCAAGGAGCTGTACACATTCTTGCTAGCCCACGTTTAGCCACCCCAGCAATTCATCAGACTTTCTAGTTTCATGTTCCTCATGCAGTTGCATGGCATCTGGAAGCTTCAGCTCCAGGTAAGCAAATGCTTCAGTTTATGTCTCTCTGCAGGTACCTGCCTCTTTAGGTTTGTAATGAAGGTTTGCCCTTCAAATTCAGTTCTCTTGTGTGTATAAGAATATCAATATTCATTGATATTTACTTGTCAAGTTTTTTCTTGTTGTAAAGACAGCAGTGATGAGTTGACTTCTTTATATATCTGAGCTACAACTGGAAGTCCTCTCTGTAATACTAATGCATTTTTAAATTCCAGAACTATTATACATTTATTATAGAAACAATACAGTTTTATATTAAAAGTTCTCCTTCTTGGCCAGGCCCTTGAAATTCTCCTAATGATAAAAAGAATCATCAATATGGTATAAATCCATCCAGACTGATATTGATCCCCACAGTGTTAGAGGGTTCCAAGACTCAGTCATCAGACCTCTTCTCTTACCCATCTATCCTCAGTCCCTTAATGATCTCATCCAGTCTCACAGCTTTAAATAATTTTTACTTATGCTGATAGTTCTCAAATTTATGTGTTTTGTCTAGACTGCTTTCTCAAATTTAGACTATATATCCAACTGACAACTCAAATCTTCACTTGGAAGTCTAATAGAAATCTCACACTTAAGTTTTTTCCTCCAAATCTGTGCCACCTGCAGAACCACCATTTCAATTGATGGAAACTCCATCTTTCCAGTTAGTCTTGCCAAAAGCCTTGATATTATCCTTGACATTCCTTTTTCACCTTTCAACCTTTTCCCCCATTCAATATGTCAGTACATTACACTGTCTCTACTTTCAAAATAAATCTACAATCTGACCACTTCTCCCCATTTTGACTGCTAACACCTGGATCTGAATGAGTCTCCATCATCTTTTGCCTGGATTGGTGCAACAGCCTCCTAATAGGCCTCCCTGCTTCTATGCACGATTGCCCTCTTCCTACCAAACTTGGGCATTTCTCAACACACCAGAGTGATCCATTTAAATGTACATTAGACTAAGTCACTCTTCTGGTCAAACTTCCACAATAACCATTTCACTTCACGTGGAAGCCAAATCATATCAAGTGACCTACAAGAAGACCCTATACCTATGTCATTCAATATGGTGGCCACTAGCCACTTGAGCCTATTGAGAACTTGAAATGTGGGTAGTCCAAATTTAGATGTGTGGTATATGTGAAATATTCCACAGATTTTAATGTCTTAGTATAAAAAATATACAATATCACATAAATACTTTTTATTGATTACATGTTAAAATGATATTTTGAATATATTACTTTAAATAAAATATACTATCAAAATTAATTTCACCTGGTATTCTTCCATTTTTTTCAAAGTAGCTACTAAAAAAATAGAATTACATATGAGGTTCATACTATATTTGTTTTGGACAGTCCTAACCTATATAATCCAGATCCCACATTAACTATACAACCTCCTCTCATCAACTCTTCCACTCACTTCCCCCCCACCAGCCATACCATCTTTCTTGGTATGTTCTTTGAACATCAGACATATTCCCAACTTAAGGCCTATGTTTGACCCACTGCTGTTCCTCTTGATATGTTTCAGGTCTTTGCTAAAATCTCACCTTCTCAACGAGGCTTACCATGACTGATCCATTTAAAACTCTCTACCGTCCCACCCCCACTCAGCATTCCTGATCCGATTTACCTGATCTCCATTTCTTTTTATTTTTTCATGCACTTATATCCTTCTATTATATAATTTACTTATTTATTCTGCTTATTGTTTCTTGTCTGTCTCTCCTCTAGAATATAAGCTCCAAGAAGGCAGAGATCTGTTTAGTGTGATTTGTTTGCATGTTTGGTTCACTACTGTATCCCATGTACTGGAACCAGTGCCAAGTCCATAGTGAGGGTTCCGTAAGTGTTTCCTGATTTGATTAACTTTTAAAATAAAATCGTATTATTCATTAAATCACTTTTTCCACTGTACAATATATTATAAGCATCTCTCGGTGTCAATAAAAATAGATGAGCCTCCATCTTTTTAACAGAGTACACTAAAATACAATTCAACAATTGTCCTTTTGAAGGTCATCTATGTCATTGTCACTTTTTTCACTTTTAAAAACAATAGAGTATAAGTACATCTGTGGAATGTATTCCTAGTTTTGGAAAGGCTGGATAAGAAGCCATGTACTTTTTAAATTTTAAGGTGTTGCAAAATTGCTTGCACAAAAACCTGTACCAATCTATATTCCCACCTACCATCAACTAACCTCCTACACAAAATCGCCTAGGTTTGAATTGCTACTCATTCTTCCACCCACATATACATGCATAGTGTACCATTTTAATTTCCACCTTCAAGCTGCTGC
Source organism: Aotus nancymaae (assembly GCF_030222135.1). Lineage (NCBI taxonomy): Eukaryota > Metazoa > Chordata > Mammalia > Primates > Aotidae > Aotus > Aotus nancymaae. The sequence goes on from NW_026988472.1 coordinate 30,199,293, forward strand.
TTTAAGCATTATCATTTTGTGCCATCTCCCCACAAACACATCCTCAGATCTACACACTCCCACGACCCCACCCCATTCTCTTTTCATTCATCTACAGCACACCCCTCATTCAAGGCTGAAAAAAAATTTTCCTGTTTTGATAAAACTGGCAATTTTCTTCCTTCAGTACAGACTAAGGTTTTGGGCACACAAACTCTGAAGTCAGATTACCTGGGTTTAAATTCCTGCTCCACTATTAAATTCAATGACCTTGTGAAAGTTAACTAAGTTTTCTATGCCCCTCCTCAATTTCCTCATTTGTAAAATAGTAATAAACAGTACTTTCCACTGATTTGTAATGATGACGGACTGAATTAGTATATATGGAACATTTGGGGTTGTCTATTTTCTATATGTGTATCCTAAATGCCCTCATTTATGTTACAACACACTTGGCATTGAGATATCATCAATTACCTTCACAGATTTTTTAATCTTTTCAGATAATTGCAAATTCCTCAAGGATAGACATTATGCATTATAATCAAATGCCTGAAACAGCTAACACTGTTTATTGTACATAAAAGGCAATCAAACTGTTGACTAACTGACTTATACTGTCTTTATTTTTTAGTCTTGCCTTAAGGACTGTTTTATTTTATACAAATTTATGGGCCACATGTGAAATTTTTTACATGTATCTATGCATAGTGATTAAGTCAGGGTATTTAGTGTGTCCATCACCTAAGCACGATATATTTTTGTTAAGTATATTCACCCTACTCTGCTGTCAAACACTGAATTGATTCCATCTTATTGTCTATTTGTACCCTTTAACCCACTTCTCTTCATCCTCTCCCTCAAGTCATTCTTCCCAGTGTCTCTTACCTTTCTTTCTACTCTCTACCTCCATGTGATCAAATTTTTTATATCCCACATGTAAGTAAAAACATGGGATATTTGTCTTTTTATGCCTGTCTTGTTTCACTTAATGACTTCCAGTTCCATCCATGTTGCTGCAAATGACATTATTTTATTATTTTTTATAGCTGAATGGTATTCCCTTATGTGTATATATACCACATTTTCTTTATCCATTCATCTGTTGATGAATGCTTATGTTGATTCCATGTGAATAGTGCTGCAATAAACATGTGAGTACAGGGATCCCTTTGCTATATTGATATATTGATTTATTTTCCTTTGGGTAGATATTCAGCAGCTGGATCAAATAGCAATTTCATTTTTAGTTTTCTGAGACATCTTCATAACTGTTTTCTACAGTGGCTGTACTAGTATATATTAATACCAACAGTATATCAGAGTTCCAAGGACATGTTAAAGACATTGCCTTAAGGACATCAGCAAAGCCTTCCCTATGGAAAGGCATGTCCTGTAACTAAATATGGAAATTTTTAGGAATTCTGAGATTTTTCCTAACAAGAAAGTCAACACAATGAAAAATTATTCATTGCTAGAGTACTTCTCCCATTCTCTTTCACTATAATTACCTGTGCACTTCTTCATAAATGTCCATAACTTGTTTATAAATTAAGGGCCACTTACCTTAATTCCTCAATATTGACAAAGGTTCCCACTACTGCTGAAACTAGTAGGGGCCTTGCAAGTTCCCTGGGTCAATGGGCTCTCTGAACACTACATTTTATCTTTAAAATTCCGGCTCCATTTCAAATATTCACTGAGACATTAGGCTAAACCTTGATGCTTTGAAAAAAAGACACTCTGCCAACTGCACTAACACATTTATCCACACGCATCTCATTAAAGTCAATGAAAAATGTGCTACAAAATCTCTATTCATGGCACCACATTCTCCCCTCACTATGTGCATGTCATTCCTATTTATACTGAGTCAATGGAGAGGAGGAAAGACCTTTAAATATTTCTCTTTTAGTCATCAGCTCAGATTAGTAGTTTTATAAAAAGCCTTCTCTGTGACTTTGGACTAAACATGAAGCAATATATTGTAGTTAGCATCATTCGGGTCAAGCTCATTCACAGCAATGTCACCATTTCTCCTTGGAAGCATTGCCACCAAAGTAGATTTTCAGGCATTTGCCCTCTGAAATTTTAATAGTTGAAAAAAGATTAGTCAGTGGTATGATATATTCTATATATTTAGGCGACCCTATAAAAAGTTTTAAGAGCTCCCTTTACAGTGGTAAGATACATTTCTGGAGTACTAACTTATGTGGCAATCATATGGTTAATGTGTAGACCTATTAAGTAACTACATGATATGTACTACTTGCACAGGTACTGAGACACACAAAAACATCACCCAGATTTTGAAATCACAGTGCTTGTAACTTAGGTGCAAAGGCAAGATACACAAGCTGGAAAAGATAATACCATATAAAATTGTCTTAATGACAAATAAGTCAAAAGATCAACACATGCTGTGAGAGTTCAAAGGAAAAAGAGACCAATTCGGCCTAAGTTTGTTGGGCAAAGTATCAGACAGGAAGGAGATGGCCATCTTGTTAGGCTTTGAGAATTGGTGCACGCAAATAGCAGAAGACAAAGGCTACAACTGGGTTGGTAACAGTGGCTCTATATAATAGACATGGTGAAAGAAAAATGTAACAATGAGATTTGTTTTTTTACTGGATCTGAAAACAAAGTTAAAAATTTTGAAAGCAGGTTAAGTAGAAAACTAATTGCCCAGTTAACCCAGGTAAGAAATCAGGGAGGTAGAAATACTTTAGAGGATCAAAAAAGTTTAATGTGAAACATGATGAACCATGAAAAGGAGTTAACTTTTCATTTTCATGACATTCTATTATGTAATGTATTTGCTATTAAGAATAAATTTAGGTACTAGCCAAAGCCCAATTTCTCTCTCTCTCTCTCTCTCTCTCACTTACTCCCTCTCTCATTGTTTTTAGCAAAAAAGAAAAAAAAAAAAACAACTTTGGGGTTAAACCTAAGTGTACATGCTATACATATTCACTGCTATCACCCTAGTCTGAGAGTTCTTACCTGGCAACAATTGTGTCCCCAAAGTGACATTCAGCAATTCCTAGAGACATTTTAGTATGTAAAGGCCAAGTATGCTACCTAACATTTTACAATGCACAGGGAAGGCCATTACAACAAAGAATAATTTGGGCCAAAATGTCAATAGTGCCAAGATTGAGAAATCCTACACTAGTCCAAGCTACCATTGTCTCTCACCTGTACCAGTGCAACTAACTCCTTATGGTTTAACCTCCTTGTCCCACTACAATCTGCACTCCATAAGACATACAAAATGATATCTGAAAAGGCACATCCTAACGTGTATCTCCTGTGCTTGAAAGCCTTTTGTGGTTTGCCACTGCTCTTTGGATAAAGACAAAGTTTTCATCATGATCTAAAAGGCTGAGTATAAACTGTACCTTGCCTATTTCTCTAGCTTCACCTCTTGCCACTATTTTTCTTACTCTCTTTAGTTCCACCTCCTGTTTAAGAAATGCCATCCTCCCTTTTGTTGCAGGGCTATTGCACTGCTATTTCCTTCAGCCTGGATGCCTTCACCTAATTAACTCCTACTCAACATTCAAATGACACTTCTTCAGAGTAGCCTTCCCCGAACCAACAGACTTAACTTGCCATTACAAATTTTTATGTCAACCTTTACATTTCCTACACAGAATTTATCGAAATGTATTAACATGTATCTTAGTTTGGGTTTCCCTAGCATACTCCCTGAGACAATTTGAGTGTAAGCAGTGAATTTGAGAAGTTATCCCCGGAAACATTGTATGGGATTAGAGTGAGACAGAGAAGGAAAGGAAGTCCATAAAAGGTGTCCTTATCAAGTATGTTAGCACCATGGGCAATTAGAGCTTAATCCTGCTATGGAACTCTGGGACAAAAGATAGAACACATCTCAGAGGTATCCAAAATGAGGGACAAAGAAACTAAAGTATTTATTTACCATTCATCATCCATCTTTGCTTGAGGGCTTCTCCCAGGGATATAAATGCCTCAGCATGTAGGGCTTACCCTGTGCATGGGCCAAGTATGTTGTAATTACCAGGAACAAAAACCCTCAGGCAGAGATTCACAGGCATTTGAGGTAAACAGCCTTTGCTTTACAGTGCCAAGGGAATGTGGATGGGCACCAAGAGCATCTGCCACACTATATATTCATGTAATTACTTAACAAATAGCCATATTCCCCCCACTGGACTTGACAGGATCTGTTTGCTAACTAACGTATACATGGAGGCTAGCATGGTGTCTTGTGTAAAGATAATGCTTAATAAATATTTGTTAGATGAGCAAATTATTTTATGAAAACAATCATTTCTTTTTACTTTTACCTGCATTATCAATCTTGATTCACACGTGTGCATCTGGCCCCAAAAGACTTATGCGATATTTACAAATCTGGTGCATAATTTAACACACTTGACAAATACTTCATGTCCATTTGGGTGGCTATTATCAAAGTACAGTCATGTGTCACTTAATGGCATATGTTGCTTAATGGCTGGGATAGGTTCTAAGAAACGTGTCCTAATGGCCGGGTGCAGTGGTTCACGCCTGTAATCCCAGCACTTTGGGAGGCCAAGGTGTGTGGATCACCTGAGGTCAGAAGTTTGAGACCAGCCTGGCCAACATGGCGAAACCCCATCTCTACTAAAAATATAAAAAATTAGCTGGGCATGGTGCCAGGCACCTGTAATCCCAGCTACTTGGGAGGCTGAGGCAGGAGAGTCGCCTGAACCTGGGAGGTGGAGGTTGCAATGAGTTGAGATTGTGCCATTGCACTCCAGCCTGGGTGACAGAGTGAGACTGTCTCAAAAACCAAACAAAGCAAATAAACAAGAAAAAAGAAATGTGTTCTTAGACAATTTCATTGTGTGAACAGCATAGAATGTACTTATGCAAACCTAGATGATGTAGCCAATTACATACTTAAGCTATATGGTATGGTCTATCACTCCTATGCTACAAACCTATACAGCAAATTACTGTATTGAATACTGTAGGTGACTGCAACACAATGGTAAGTATTTATGTATCTAAACACGTAAACATAGAAAAGGTACAGTAAAAATACAACATTATAATCTTCTGGGACCACCATCCTACATGCAGTCCATCACTGACTGAAACATCCTTATGTAGCTCTTGACTGTAATAGAAAATAACAAGTGTCATCAAGGACATCAAACAATTGGAATGCTGTGCCTTACTGGTGGCAATGAAAAATGATGCAGCCATTGTGTAAAAGAGTATGGCACTTTATAGGTTCAAACACATCGAAAATGTTTGACCACAGCACCTAGGCTTTTCAGAATCTTTTGCAGCCTACACAGCAAGCCACATAACAACTCTTTCATCACTTCATTTATTAACTTATCAGAATTTTACTAGTTGTAGCTACTGGATAATTCTGATATACTACATGCCATATATGCATACAGTGGTCCATGCTGGGCTTTTTCTTTGGAGTTCATGTGCCTACAGGCATCAGTGAAAAAAACCTCTTTCTAGAAAGATATCCTTGAGCAGAATTTCATGAGCAATTATCTCCATCCTCTGAGATGCACTGGCATATTTGTATTGTTGTTTAAATGTTGGCCACTCCACTGGAATATGAAATCCTTCAGTATGGGGAATGTACACTGTATTTGTATTACAATGTCTATTATGGTACCTAATTCACATGCCCATGTTGGTGCTTTCTTTACCTATTTTGTCTCTAATAATATATTTTAGGAATGGAAAAAGTAATGGAATAATAATTCCTCTTTTCAAAATATTAATAATTTGTTTTTACAGAAAGGCCTATTTAAAGGATATTGGTAAGTTTGATGCAAAGTCTTGCAGACATTTTGAAGGGGATTTACGAAAAATTTTAAATGTTTTTAGGTTAAATACACTGTTTTTTATTTTTATGGTAAGAATTTCCACTCAATAGTTAATTACCCAATCCCTGATTCAAATTTGTCCTTGGCACTGTGGTAGATTTGTCAAATATAATTAGGGTAATTCTATTAGAATACAAACAGAACCATCTATCAGCTAGTCCCATTGCCTCTGTTGCCAAAATATATCCTGAATTTGTCAATTTCTCTTTAATTACAATGTCACCATCTTAGAACAATCCAAAAGAATAGTAATAACTTCCAACCACACATCTCACTATACCCACTATGGCTTGCTACAAAACGTTTTCCAAAAGCAATCAAAGTGGCAAATAAAATGGCAAATCAAACCATATCACACACCCTACTTACAACCTTCCAATGGATTCCTATTATATTTAGAACAAAATGCAAGTTCATTGCCAATGCCCAACATGACCTGTCTTAAGACTACTTCTCCATCCCAGTATTGTCTCATTCTTACTCTTGCCTGTCATGCTCCAGTCACAGTTGTTGTTTTTTTTTTTTTTCTGTTACTCAAACCTGCCAACTTGCTGCTGCCAGAGAGACTTTGCATTTCTTCCCTGTATCTTCCCTTGTATGATGCTTTCTTATTCAGGTCTGGGCTCAAATATGATCTCCCCAGGAAAATCTTGCCTATCTAGCCACTCTCCATTACATCACCATAATTGAGGTTAATCTCTCTGTAACGTTTGTTGTTAGGGATTATCAATTGCTTTTACCTTATGATCTACTTCCCCACTTGAATGTAAGTTTCATGAGAGAAGTGACCTTTATGTTGGAATTGCTTCTAGATATCCAATACCTACTATACTTTTATGATACATGAAGAAACTATGGGTTTGTGTGCATGCGTGTGTGTGTGTGCGCGCGTGCACGTTTGTGTGTTTTAAGTGAATGAATGAATGAATATATATGCAGATGTAGAAGTAATACTTTTCTGAAGGAACATGATGAAATTTGAAATAGAAAGAGAGAAAAGTAAAGAAACTATGATTCCTTAAGGTGGGAGAAAAATGAATGGCAGAAAAAAAGCAGATTATAATTAGATATATAATTCCCTGATGGAAAACAAATGCACAAGTAATATTAGTTGCCATAGTTTAATAGACTAGAGAAGGATTAGAGCTATCTCAAGGTATAACTGAGAATTAAAATATGCAAGAATCTGTATGTATGAAATATTTGATACTAGGATACTTTTCATATGAGTGATGCCTATTATTTCATAGAGAGAGTTGATCATAATAATTGGTTTTGGATATCCAATGATATACTCCATTTCTCCACTTTTGTTATTAGGTAAGGCTTCACAGCCTTCACTACTCATGGCCTAAGGTCTTTGAGGCATGTGGAAACTTGAATGAACAGAAAAGCAAGCAAGCTAGATAGGAAATGTGGGGGGCAGGACAGGAGGTCCTAGAAAAACAAAAATTAGAGAAAAACTAGTGGTGATGACATGTTTTCATAGTAGTGGACAAAGATAATATTCCAGAAGTTCCTAGTCTTTTCTTTTGAAAAGATTAGCAAAGTGGTTTGCTTTAGAGTAGTCATATAAGGTGATTTTGATGTTTGCTCTCATTAATGGGAGAACTGTGATTTGCTAATAACAGAAAATACAGTGGTACAGAGGTGTTGCAATTGTTTAGCAATAATTGTGAAATTTACTAGTAGATTGTGACCAACTATGGGGTGATAATCACTGTGATCTCTTAAAAATTAGAATTCTTTGGGCATTAGGAACTTGAGAAAATAACTGCACATCCCCTACCAAAGCCTACTCTGTTAATTTTCTATCCCAGAATCTGTAATTATACAATGAAACCTATGCTTTCCCAAGCGAGGTTAAGAATGATACCACAAGAACTGCACAGATAAAATCTTCTCTGAAATTATCATCTTTACTGCCATCATCATCATCAACAATCATCTAAATCATCATCATGACTAACACTTATTAAATGGTTTACTACATGCCAGGCAGTGGATTAACCACTTTCACATGGGTTAACTCCAGAAATATTCACAACAACTTAATGAGGCAGGCAGTATAATTAAGCCTACTGAGGAAACTGGCCTTAAAATCAGGCAAGTAACTCGCCCAGGGGCACACAGGTAGAAAGTAAGACTTCCTAGCTTGCTTTAATAAGAACTCCATCTTCTTAATTTCCTGAAAGCTAACCACCAAAACTGAACCTAGCTGTGCACAAGTATCCAAAGTTTAGCTTGCCTGATGCAAGGTCAAGAGAATTGGGCATAAGGAAGAGACTCCAGGCTGATCAATGTCACTCTGCATTCTGGGGCAGTCTTATGATGATAAGAACTGAGAACATTATCCAGATACTTCAAATAAACACCTTTCAATCTCCACCGTTAGGTAGAATAGTTTAGGTCTCAATTCTATTTTAATATTCGAAGCTACAGTCTTCATTTCAAAAAAAACACAACACAGAAGTAAAACAGTAGAAACAATAAATACAGAAAAAATGTGAAACAATTATGTGAAATGTCACTAAATGGGTGAATGGTATGTCGATGATCATCTTATTTTCATCAATAATACAAGCAGGAAAATATTTCTTTAAAAAGCCTTGCTGAAATTCAACATATTTCAGTATCAAGTCAAAGGCATTCTGACTTTTTATTTTTCATTAACAGTGACCTAGGCAACAGTTCTCTAAAAACTACACGATGAGATTATGCATTGGAAATGTTTCTTTTGTTAACGCTAGCATGGAAATGATTACTTGAAAAGGCCAATGGTTTCCTGATGTATTGGAGTTTCTTCCTTTTGAAAACCTGTCAGTTGTATTGAAAGTTTTCTTAAAGTTGAAAAGTGCCAATTACAGTTCTTCGAATCTGTGTAATTGTGCCATCATAACCTTGAAAAGCATCTTTGTAATAAACGTTTTAAGTATTTTTCAATTGTTTCCTTTTTTTACAATTGTATTTAAATTTCTATTAATATTTTGTACAATTTACAAATACAGTCTTTGCTTAAACTGAGTTAAATATTTGATTATACAATGAAACCTATGCTTCAAGTGAGATTAAGAATGCTATGTATATTTGAAGATCTCACTGACCCTGAATCATAGCATTTTGGAGAATTAAAAACACAACACAACAAACTAACAAAAAATGTTGAGATCATGCATTCTAAACCACTATTACATAGAAGGAATGTCTAAAGCTCAACTTTTTACATGACTTAGCAAGTATCACAAAACAAGTTACTATAGTAAAAGGAAATCTAGCACCACATCCTCTAAACTCTCAATAAAAGACTTTAGTCCATGAGCATCATTTCACTGTCAGATATGAGAGCCTCATAAAACTCCTATAATACAGGCAGAAGTAGTATAGGGTGGTTATTTGAAGATAAGTATGCCTTGCTTTATTTTATTAACCTAAAGGTATTTGATGTATAATACATGTTGTAAATTATACCTTCATTTTAGTAAATCATTAGATTTTCTTTATCTTCCCTTTCTGACATCATTTAAATTACCCTTCCACATTTTCTGCTGTATAACCTTTCTGTAGAAAAGTAACAAGATCACTATACTTTGACACATGGTTCTGATCTTAAAAGCCACAGATAAAGTCATAAGGAGGAAGTTGTTGGGTGCTGAATCTCTTCACACATGGGCTGTAAGCAGGTTGACCAAGTGTAATAATTTCTAACTCCTGCATAAATCCAATGACTTTTGTCTTTAGATTTACACACATTTTATCTCTAAAATGAAAATCAGAGAATCAGACTCAATAAAATTTAGGTGTATAGTAACTTTCTTCTGCAGTCAAGACACTTAACATATGTTGCTTTATGGAGTTTGCAAAGCAGTTTTGCAGTATTCTTGTAATTTCTTACATTTCACAAATAGCAAAATTAATTTCTCATCAGTATCATGGCAGAAAAATAACTGTCCCCTGTGGCATATCAATGCAACAGCAATAGCTCCCTTACACATAGATTTTACCCATTTATTCAGTTACTCTTATCTCAAATAATGATTTAGCATACATATACCATGTTCCATGGCTGTCACGTGAATAAGTGGTCCAATCATTGGAAATAAGGTCTAAATGAGGCAAAATCATTTCACCTTTAAACTAACCATATCCAGTTTAGTACATAACTTAAGAGTAGAGGTTCCACACTTTTACGTTGTTGGTGCGAGTGTAAATTAGTTCAACCATTGTGGAAGACAATGTGACGATTCCTCAAGGATCTAGAGCCAGAAATGCCATTTTATCCAGCAATCCTATTACTGGACATATACCCAAAGGATTATAAATCATTCTACTATAAATATACATGTACACATATGTTTATGTCAGCACTATTTACAATAGCAAATTCTTGGAACAAACCCAAATGCTCATCAATGATAGACTGGATAAGGAAAATGTGGCAATATGGAATACTATGGAATACTATGAAGCCATAAAAAAGAATGAGTTCATGTCTTTTTCAGGAACATGGATGAAGGTGGAAACCATCATTCTCAACAAACTAACACAGGAACAGAAAACCAAACACTGCCATGTTCTCACTCATAAGTGGGAGTTGAACAATGAGAACACACGGACACAGGGAGGGGAACATCACACACCAGGGCTTGTCAGGGGTTGGAGGCAAGCGGAGGGAGAGCATTAGGACAAATGACTAATACAAGTGGGGCTTAAAACCTAGATGACGGGTTGATGGGTGCAGCAAACCACCGTGGCACATGTATACCTATGTAACGAACCTGCACGTTCCGCAAATGTATCCCAGAGCTTAAAGTAAAATTAAAAGAAAAAAAAAGAGAGAGTGGAGGTTCTAGAGACAGACTGAGGTTAAAACCCTCAGCTGTGTACTCCTGAGCAAGTTACTTAATTTCTTTGGGCTACAGTTTCCTTATCTATAAAATAAGAATAATGATAGTATCTACTTCATAAGAATGATGTGAGGATGAAAGGAGTAGGATATGCAAAGTGCCTGGCAATTATATTGGCAATTATTATATTACTTTAAGAGTGTGAAGGTTGTATATAAGCTTCAATCACCTCTCTGTCAATTAAGTAGCTACTTCTTCGCCATCTCAGCTTATAGAACATTATACTCTGAACAGATAGTAAAGGGCATCCCATAGAATCAGACTGTCTTTCAAAAAAAAGTCTCCTCATACTCTTCACTTGATAACAAATTTCTTCTACCTATGTAACTGAATTCGGAAACCTGCCCTTCTTTTAAATAATACTTTTAATTTTTCAAAATGGTTGAGCTTAGTGATTAATTTGCTATTATTTCTTTTCATTAATGAAACTGAAAAACCATGTCTCTGTGAGGTATTATAGCCTTCTATGTCAGGTTTTGTAAGACCTAAGACAATAATCTTTCCATTGGTATATCTGTCTTAGATTCTCAAACCGAGTGACAGACGGCGTATGCGGTAAAGGTATGATGATCCTGACATAGTTTTAGCAACCCATTTTTAACTATCTTTTCTTAAAATCATTTTAAGGTTCTGAATCCCAGTCCAGCAGTGAAGGCCTTTTGTTGTTTCTAAGTATTCATCTGCTACTCTGTTCACCATTTACATATGGTTCATCAACAGTTGATGGCAACTTTACCATCATTGCATATGCTCCATTAACAGTAGACAGCTGTCAGTAAGATAAGACTACTCAAGCCCTTCTCCAACCATGAGGCTTCAACAAACGGAGGGGAGGGAGAGTCTGAAGCAGCCACCTGCTGAGACCATCTTAATCTGGCACTAATTAACTTCACTGGCTGGAGTCCTCTGCTACAGGAGAGAGGATCCAGTTCAAAGAAAATGTCTGGCTGAAGTGTCTGCCTGAGCCAATCCAGTTATGCATTAAGAAATATTACCCACATCCCTATGTATCGGTTTATCCATTTCAAAATATGTTTTGCCTGTGCAGATACGCTCTTATTGTGGAAACAACTTGAAACAACTCCTCATTTTGATGAAACGTAGAATATTTAACACCCAAATTTAAAATGGCAGCAGACACACCTATTGAAAACTTTCTTCACACATAGCAGTCTGTTGAATATGTTGAAGGTATTTTACACAACAAGAAAAACAAAAAGCATACTCTTTTGAAGTATTAAATAGAACACAGGGAATAGTATTGAGTTAGGTTTCAGTTATCTGTGAGTAGATAATTTCTAATGAAACTCAAAAAGAAATTCGTTCTCTGGCTCAAAGGATTACGTGATCTAATATGAACCATCTGTTGCATGTGCATTTATGAATAGTTACTGAACAAGATGAAAGAATGACTCAACGGGTTGTGCTAAAGAGACACCTGACAATAAAATGGGAGTAAAACAGCAATTGTCTGAAATAATTTCATTAATGCTTTGAAACTGGTAAACTCACTGAATGAGAGAGATTGTGAGGACAGAATTTGTATTCCGACATTTCCACGAACTGTAATTTGTGTGCTTGAACTTCTTTCTGTGTAGTATTCTCTAGCTTTGCATGCCAGGGAAGCTCTTCCTTTATCTACTTGGTTATTTCAGTTTGTTTCCTTAATCCAAACATATAAGATGACCACACATTGTCATTTATAAAAACTTCAACTTATTTTTGTATGTTGTTTCAATGGCTTTGCATGACGAAGTTCTTCCTTCATCTCAATGGCTAACTTGATTTCAAATATATGACTATTCTAGACATAAATTATGAAGAATATATACCTGTAAAGGATTTTATACTTGTTATATACATTAAGACAGGCAGTCAATCTTTTAAATCATTTTCCAAAAAAAATAAAAATTTTATAGATTTTTATATAAAACAAAAGCACTAAAATGAATTACTGTGATTAGGCTGATTGTTTTAATTAAAGTTGATATTATTAAGGTGATTTGACCCAAAATAATCTAACAAATTACTACTAAGAATGGCAATTTTAAAATTTGGTTAATCTACACATAATGTATATATTGTTATTAAATCCTGAATATCTTGAGGGGTCAAGGTGAGAGCTCAGGGAAGGTGAATGCTTAATTGCCTGCAAAATGTCATGGTGCCCATTTTCTCAAGAAATTTGTTATCTGTTTTCAGCCATGAAGTGATTCATCTCTTTCATTAAAATGAATTTTCAAACCCCTGTCCCATCACTATTCAGAGAAGATGATGACACAGAGTCTGATCACCAAATCACTTTTATCTTTATTTCAGATTGGCTGAATTCAGTCTATCCAATTTACATATTCATATTCATGTATTTGTATTCATTCTCATTCTCATTCTCTCTCTCTCTCTCTCTCTCTCTCTGCTATGAGTTTTTGCTTGTTTTGGCAGAAGATAAGTTTAATAGCTGCATAGTACAAGAGACTGGACAGCTGCTGTCATGTTTGAGGACTAGAAAGGGCTTTGGAGATCATTGGACTTAACTTCCTAATTTTGCTTCAGAGGAAACTAAACCCCAGCACTGTTGAGTGTCAGAACCCTGTCATACTCTTAGTGACAGAGCCATCAACAGATTTCAGCATTTTGAGATTTCTGGGCCCACCACTATTATCACAACTGGATACTGTATCTCTAAAAAGCAGTCGCCATTTCAAAACTATGCTTCCCCCAAACCCATGCTCCTTTCAGAATTCCAGGAAAATGGGAGGAATTTAATATTTGTTGAATGACAACTTGACCAAATATTTATATGAAGAGCTTTTTGTATCTATAAAAAGAGGGATTACTTCTAATAAACAATTTTAGTTAAATTTTGTGGGAACATGATAAATTATGCTTTAAATCATTGTATCACAACTGTCCTTCCATCTGGAGGAAACTTAAAGAGTAACTCTATTTTAAAAATCCTGATCTGTCAAAGGCTTAAAATTTTTTTTTAAATATCAAAAGATTACATATGTTCTTTTAAAAATCTAGAAGATATAAAATCTAAGAGACAAGAAAGTCCTTCTTAAATAAGATGGTAGATCCCTAAAACAGAGACAAATTTACTATACAAAATCTTTAAATGTTCCTTTGAAACATCATTCAAAAATTCAAGGCAAATGATAGATTTGAAAAAAATTTGAAATGCAGAAAACACACAGGGTTAATATCTGCAATATATAAAATATACTCACAAATTGACGAGAAAATAAACAATGCAATAGAAAAAAATGGGCTAAATATTTAAACTGAACAATTTACAGAATGGAAAATTTAAAAGGCCAACCAACTTATCAAAAAAAGGTCCAATGCACAAGTCATTAGGCAAATTCAAAGTAACAACAACTAATCAATCTACAACTATCTCACTAGCATCAATTTAAACAACTCTCTCACACCTCTCCTTGTGGACATGTGAAGAAATGTCTGCATATACCTGTAGAAACAAAACTGATATATCTTTTTTTCTTTTAAAGCAATCTCTCAACATCTATTTAAAATTTTAAGAGTCATCTTCTTTACTCAATCATACTCACGCTTTGGAATCTATTCCATAGATACAGAATTATTTAAGGACATATATTTAAGGATGTTTACTGCAGCGATGTTTGTAATGCCAAAGCCTGGGAGCAATATGCCTGTGGCAAATAGGATAAAATAAAATAAATTATGCCACTTCACCTGGAATATTATGTACCTATTAGGAAAAGAAACTGCTATGTCTGTTGAGTTAGATTCAATAAGAATGTTTATTTTTAAAATTATAGTTATTTAATACAAAAATAATGCGAAATTTTTTATGTCTTTGTTGACGTATTATAGTTGTACAGACTTCAAGGGCTACATGTGATACTTTGATACCTGTACACAATGTGTAATGATCAAATCAGGTTAACTGGAATATCCATCACTTCAAACATTTATCTTTTCTTTGTGTTGGGAGCATAATGCTTCTTCTCTTCTATCTATTTTGAAATATATTATAAATTATTAACTATAATTTCCATACTGTACTATCAAATACTAGAATTTATTCCTTCTAACTGTATTTTTATACCCATTAACCAACTTATGAGTCACTGTTATTAATAAAAGCCGGCTGCAGAAATCAATATAATATTGATAATCATATTTTCTAAAATGTGATAAAACTCTACATTTGTGTGTGTGTCTGTAATTCCTAAATAGAAGTATGAGAACATAGGGAAGAAAAATCAAAGTATACACACTTTGATATTGTTGGGGATGACTGCAAGGGGTGGCTGGTTTGCATCAAGAGGGAAAGGAATAGAGAGGGAGAAGCCCAATAGAAAGCAAGAAAAGAAAACTAGAATATTAAGATTCAAGTTATGTATTTATATATAACTATAGATCTATAAATATGTTGAATATTTAAATTACCTTTCAGGAAATATCATAGTGTTATTTTGTTATACCCTCTGAAAGTATCTGATACTCTCTAGAATATTAAATCAAATTACCTACATTTTATTTTTCAAAGCTATCACTTATTGAGAGCCACAGAACACATTAAACACTCCACACATATATTTCTGGTTTGTTTTTAACAGAGTTTAATTTGAAGCTCAATAAATTCCCATAAGTTGTTTCTTACTCTTCATGTTTGAGCCAATGCCCAATTTATATGCATAAACTCTATAGAAGAGAGACTCCTTTTTGTTCACCATTACATCCCCAGTGCCTTTCATCAATGCTAGTATATAGTAGATACTCAGCAAACAGTTGCTGAATTTGTAGAATGAATGATTTTATGTGACTATTTTAATGTATCATTAAAAATCAGACCTCCAAAGATGATAAAGGTATATACAGTTGTCCAAACTTTCACTCTTATTTTTATACTCCTAAATAAAAAATAAGCAATGAAAATCCAAAACAAACAGAAAGCAAGAACATTTTTTAAAATTTCAAGACTCCTAACTTACAGTGCAAAGTTAACACCCTGAAAGTCTGAGGATATAGATTTTTATATTTAAGAATGGATCTATGTGATGTAATTTAGTGTGGTACAGTGTCAAATATAAAGGTACATGGTAGGCATTCAGACTGTTAGGATTCAAATTCTTACATCTTCATTTAATAAGTGTGCAGCCTGGACAGGGAACACAGCCTCTCAGTGCCTCCTCTGTAAATGATTTGAGGCTTAAAAGAGATAAGACATATAGAACTCCCAGCATAGAGTCTAATATTTGGCAAAAGCTTCGAAAAGCATTTTGTAATACTAGTAATAATGAGGTAAAAGGTAAAAATATTATTTGTCATCTGTTTGCCAAATGACAATAGCTTTTGTATTACGAGCAGGAACACCATGTGGAGTACATCAGTTATTCCATACATCTCCCACCCGCAGAGCTGAAGATTTTGGGTCAAGGTTGAGCTCAAGTTAGAACAGGCAAGAAGTGAGAAGACTCACAATTGAAAATCAAGTTTAAAAAAAAAAATGTAACAGGAATGAGCAGACAAACAGACTCTGAAAATAAAATGGATGATGAAAAACCAGGAGGATCAAAGGTGGAATTCAGGAAGCGGGATATCCACAGGACACAGTAGAGCAGAATAGGAAAATCAGGGGAGCAGATGTGAGCACCAGTAACTAAGGAAACTTGCTCTTGAGGAAAATCCAGGATCAGTCAGAAAGTTTGTTGCATTCATCCTCCTAGCCAGCAAGACAGTCCAAATCTGTCAAACAAGATATGGGTATAGACGGACTGGTTGAGAAGTATGGGAATGAAATAAAATGAATTCAAAACTCTTATGAGTTGCAACCCATTTATGCATTCCTTATCTATTTTACGATTTTACGTTAATGTTTTATTTTTTTTAATTGTCCTACGAAAGGTACAGCAGCACCCTCCATTTATGTTAGATAACAAGCACAACTGTCATTAACTACAGTGAATTCTTCAGAGTCCAACTGATATGCTAAAAGCTCCCCAGTTCACACTGCCTATGTGTTGACCTGTGAAATCTTCATATTTCTTCAATTAGAAGGTAGCTTAGAAAGCAATATCCTCATGCCTGCCTGGCAGATTGGCCAAAGTGCATAATATGTTAAGTCAATTTCCAGTAGAACAAAACAAGAGTGATGGTTATGAAATGAGAATACCTATTCAGGCTTGTTGAAAAATGGACATGATCAAAGCTCCCCCACATAGGAAGAAAGGAAAAGGTGAGACTGATATAAACATATACCGCCAGATTAAAATGAGGCAGATGATTGGCAGTGGCCTATATGAGAAGGCAAGAAAATGAAGTGAAACTAGGAAGAATGTTCTCTGGTTTCCTGGGTTGCAAGAGTCAAATACTGCAAGGAATGGAGCTGAGAAAGGTGCTTCCAGAGGGAATGCAACAAACAATGAAGACTCTGCAGGAAGGTAAAGCACATGTTTCAGCAAGTGTAACTGGGCAAGTACTCAACCAGAGCTAGGAAAGATGAACTAACCCAGCAACCCTGACAAATTATTTGGGGAAATGCATTTCCTCGACAGATAGGCACAGTTACTTAACCAGCACTCTTTGTCTTATATAACTGAATATTGATTGAAAAGATGCAATTAGTTCCTTCAAAGTAAAACAGGCAGGCACTGTACACAGGGGAGGACTCAACAGAGGAACCACAGAGCAGGGCTCCCTGCTGACAAATAAAGGGTCTGAAGTATCTCTTCGTCAATAACATCAGCCCCGTTGGTTCCTTCTGTAAGTCATCATTGTTATTCTGGACACTAGCTGCTCTAATAATCCTATCAAATTCACTTGAACTCAATTCAGTAGAAGAAAATTAAAAAGATTCATCCAATTTAATACTTGAAATATCTGTAAATGGGTAAAATGTGTTGTATTGCTATTCTAAAGCAGGGGCTCGTCAAACTGCTGGGTTCAGTTTGGGCCTTGAGACAACATTCCCTGGAGTTAATTGTGACAGAAAATGGAGTCATTTTATGATACAAGCATAATTAGACAATCCCTACAATTTCTAAAAATCAACAATTTAACTCTGGCAATTTGGATGGACAGCACATCTGCAGATGGCTTAAACAGTAACACATCATTAAAGGCATATGCTTTTTTTTAAGTAAAGAGAGAAGGACTGTTCTGTTCATCTTTTGTTGAATGGCAATACATAGCTTTGGCAGGGCTGCCTTGTGAAGGGTTGTTTACTACTTGGAAAAGGGTTTCCTATCAGGCATGTACTGGATATGTTACAATGTCACAGAACAGTACTAGCCATATAGCTGCCAAAAATGACATCAGTTCTCACCTCACAAAGACAGACATTGTTCAAGGTACCAGTAAAGAGGCACAAGCTTTTTCTTTGCTCTACTTTTCCTCTATGAAGAGAACATGGTATTCCAGTGGAATTATCTTCCTAAAGAATTAAAAACACCTAAAAATTTATTGAAACACTGTTTTAAACAATGCAAAAGTTAATGGAAAAAACTGACAACAGTGAGTGCTATTACAATATTTTCAACTAAAATATATAGATCTATTTATTACCTCAATTTGATCATTCCACATTGTATACCTACATCAAAACATCACACTCTACTCCATAAACATATACAAGTAGTATTTGTCAACTTAAATAATATTAATAGAAGTGTATACAGGTAAAAAAGTATAGGCAAACATAAGCAGATGCAGTGTGTGTATATATACTTGTGTGCACATACACACATTGTTTTCACATAGTATTTATAAAATGAAGTGCATTTTAATCCTCCAAAATTATATATTTCTTATCCATTATTTATGTTTCACTGTCTGATTGAAACATTACATATGAACACTCAGTAAAGGCATTCCTATATACTATGCTACTTCATAGTCCTTATTGAAATCTATAATTACTTAATAAATTATTTTTTAACAATGGTCAAAATGACTACTATTTATTGAGTGACTTCTATTTGTGAAGTTGTTTGATTAGATGTATAATTACTACCCTGTAATGCCCACAAGCTGGCTCTGATTATCCTCTTATGTTACCAAGAAGGAAACTGAGTTTGAAGAGATCATTGTAGTAGCTCAGAGTTCAAAACAAGCAAGTGGCAAAGCTAGGACTCTAAACTTATTCCTTCCGATGTAAAAATCTATACCCTCTCTCTGCTATGATAGGCTGCCCATTACCACAAATATTCTGTCTGCTATAGTTTGGATGTTTGTTCCCCTAAATCTCATATTTAAATTTCATCTCCAGTGTGGTGGTGTTAAAAAGTGGAGCCAGACGGGAGGTGTTTGTTTGTGTTATGGGGACAGATCCCTCATGTATGGCTTGATGTCATTCTCATGGTGGTAAGTTCTAGCTCTCATGAGACTGGATTAGCTCTTGAAGGAGAAGATGAGTTCCAGAAAGAATGCGTTGTTAAAAAAGAGCCTCGCTCCTTCCCTCTGTCTCTCTCTAGCTTCCTCTCTCATCATGTGATCACTGCACATGCCAGGTCTTCTTCACCTTCTGCCATGAGGGGAAGCACCTTCAGGCCCTCACAAGACACAGAGCAGATACTAGTGCCATGCTTCTCATACAGCCTGCAAAACCATGAGCCAAATGAACCTATTTTCTTTATAAATTACCCAGCCTCAGGTATGCCTTTATAGCAATACAAAATGAACTAAGACACTGTCGGAATACTATCTGCAACAACCAAAAAAAAAGTACTGGTGAGGAATTAAAAATTATAGGTAGGAATTAACTGCTCAGTACCAGACCTGTCAGTTCCTAATAGTAAATTCACAGTAAAAGAGGAAGGAAAGAAGGGAGGGAGAAAGAAAGACAGGATAGAAGAAGGGAGGGAAGAAAAGAAGTACTCTCATTCATTAATTTATCAAATATTTATTTAGAGCGAGTTGTGTCCCAGATACTGATAGGAGCTATAGATATATGGTTAGCAAAATTATCCATTGTCTCTCACCTCAAAGAGTTTAAAGACAATTGTGATTGTAGGAGATTACTGCTAATCAAAGAATCACACAAAGAAATGTAAAATCACAATACTGTTAATGCTTCCTGGCAGAGGTGCATGACACCACTGAATGTGTGTAACAGGGTATTTTACGTAGTCAGGGTGGTCAGGGAAGTTTTTTCCTGAGGCTCTAACACTGAAGTAAATCCTTACTAAATGATGTTAACATGGAGGGTAGGGAAGAAAAGTGTTCCAGACAATGGCAACTGGATATTCAAAAGTCCAAGGTTATGTTGGTGGTTGGGAAGGACTGACACTTATAAAGGACTTAAAGAAGCTGGTAAGGCCAGAATTCAGAAAGTAAGATGTCATATCAGCGGCATGGGTGGAGAGGGAGATAAGGCTGAAGAGGAGGTTTTCGCTATGTCTTCTAGGATTACATTAAGGAGTATTGTTTTTCTATTAAGAACCATTAGAAGCCACAGAAGGTCACAACCTTTGTTCATTTGAACCTTCGAAGGTCTTTAAAATGATTGACTTTAATTTTGAGAATATAACACTGAATACAAGGTTAAGATGTTATTGCAATCATTCAGTTGAAGGCAGGAGCTTGGAATGGGTGATAGCAGTGGAATGTAAAGAAGTGAATAGAAAGGAGAGACATTTAGGGTATCACAGGTTATGTAATTGTAATGGTTGTGGGTTTTAATTATTAATATGATTATGGTTATAATTATGGTTATGGTTGTGCAGGCTGAGAGGGAATGAAGTTGCAAGAATGAATTATGTTTGTTTGTCTCCACTAACAAAATGCACGAGGGAGGGAGCAAGAGAGGATGAGGTTTGCTGGGGGATTGAGCATGTGTTGCGACCTTGACGTGCTGAGTTTACGGTGTCATTGAAACATTTAAAAGCAGGTAGTTGGCCAGGAGAGGTGGCTCATGCCTGTAATCCCAGCACTTTGGGAGGCTGAGGTGGGTGGATAACCTGAGGTCAGGAGCTCAAGACCAGCCTGGCCAACATGGTGAAACCCCGTCTCTATTAAAAATATAAAAATTAGCCATGTATGGTGGTGGGCACCGGTAACCTCAGCTACTTGGGAGGCTGAGACAGGAGAATTGCTGGAACCCAGGAGGCAGAGGTTGCAGTGAGCCAAAATCACGCCACTGCACTCCAGCCCAGGTGACAACAGCAAGATTCCATCTCAAAAAAAAAAAAAAAAAGACAAGACAAAGCAGGTAGTTTATTGGATATATGTATATATGGTCCTATAGTTTAGAGTAGAGGTCTGGCTGGAAAGCAGAAGATTGCACGTCAAATGTAAATAGGCAGTACAGCAATCATGAGAGCTGTTCACCAAGTATTTCCAGTTCTAGTCCTCTGAGAACATAAGATTGAATGTCCTAATCTGGATTTATTAGTTAGGAGCTCCTCAAAAACCTAAACCACATTAACATTTCAACACAGAGAATTAAATACAGGGAAATGCTTATGCATGTGTTAAAAGAGCTGAAGACCAAATAGAGGATGAAAAGTCACCTAGGAATCTGTTACATCTTTAGGAGAGGAAGGTCAAAGAGAAAGTACTATTACCAGATCCCAGAAGCCATTCGTGCAAGTTGGAACTACATCAAGTTGTCTGTTGAGAGCTGAAATCACAGAGAAGCCACTGCTGCTGGAGATACTGCCCAAGGCTGAAAGAAGGAGATGACATAATCTAATTTATCCACTACCCCCACCACATTCTCCCATGAGTACCTCCCAATGGCCAAAACTACCTGGAATCCAGAGAGTAAAAAAAAAAAAAAAAAACTATGAAATGTAGTTCTTGAAAACCAGGGCAAGGTCGAGAAGGGTGGGGAAAGGACCTCAAAATAAGCAGGCAAAAGATTAGAACACAGTCATCAATGACTAGTTCTGATAATGAGTTGCGGGAGGAAATAACATGGCACTTTTGGACAGAACATTTCATTAACAATGGGAGATTCTCTAACGCTCTTTTTTTTCTGCCATAGTAACCAGTAACATTCTAGATAATGACTGCTCAGACAACCAGGGTCCCACAATGAGGACAACATGGAGCAGAGGCTGACCCACAAAGGAAGTGTAGCATGTAGTCTGAGTAAAAAATAGGCATTTTCCAAAAAAAAAAAAAAAGAAATAGGCATTTTTCGCTCTTAAACCACTGAAATTTGGGGATATGAGAAATGTTTACTATCTGCAGCAAACCTAGCCTATCCTGAGAGATACAAAATTTAGAACTGATAAGTGATGTGATGCCTTCACCTTAACCTTACCGGGTTGGTTCATGGTGACTGATGAAATTGACATGGAAATCTAGAAGGATTATTCTCTAAATCATGCATGGTGAGTATCAGGTAACCCAGTTGTCAACAATGGTTTGAAAGGCAGATAATATACCTGACAATGGGTATCTCTTTTTATAGATAATTCTCAGATTTCCCATATGTCCTTGCTTCTTCATCTCCTGCTTCAATTTTTTTTTTTTTTTTTTTTTTTTGAGACAGAGTCCTACTCTGTTGCCCAGGCTAGAGTGCAGTGGCACAATCTCAACTTGTTGCAGCCCCTGCCTTCTGGGTTCAAGCAATTCCCATGCCTCAGCCTCCCAAGTAGCTGGGATTACAGGCGTGTGCTATCATGCTTGGCTAATTTTGGTATCTTTTGTAGAGACAGGGTTTCACCATGCTGGCCAGGCTGGTCTTGAACTCCTGACATCAAGTGATCTGCCCATCTTGGCCTCCCAAAGTGCTGGGATTACAGGCATGAGCCACCGTGCCTGGCTCCTGCTTCTCTTTCTCTCAGTTAACTGTAGTTATCATAGGTCTCTGAATCTTAAGAAGCCACTATGGACCTCAGGTAGGAGCTATCATATATTACCAAAAGACTGTGGAGTTTTTGATGGAATTTATGAATTGTCTTCCTTGGGAAGTGAGTGAGTTTATTTTTGCTGTCAAGTCAAATATTTGAAAACAAAAAGAGCTAACTGTGATGGTCACCAACTATTTTCAATGTTCACATTCCAGTTCCATGATAAGATGAAATTTTGGTGGAGCTAGCTGTATGATTAGTTTTGTCTAGTGAGTTCTAAAAGGAAATGACATGTTACTTCTATACAGGATAATGGAATAGATAACTCTAGAGCTTTCTTTCCCTCTGACACAGATACCAGCAACATATCAGATACTAGCTGATTCATTAGACCAAGTCTCATAGGACCACATGATGTAGAGCTCCCAGCTGACGTATTATGGAAATGTAACATGGATAAGAAATAATCGTAATTGTTTTGACCCACTGAGATTTGGAGCTGTTTGTGAGGACCATAATGTAGCCCATAATAATTTATACAAGTGGTCACGAAAACCAATTTTGTAAAGTAAATGAAGGCTGGGTGTGGTGGCTGATGCCTGTAATCCCAGCACTCTGGGAGGCTGAGGTAGGCAGATCATCTGAAGTCAGGACTAAGAGACAGCCTGGCCAACATGGTGAAACCCTGAGTCTACTAAAAATACAAAAAAAAATTTGGGTGTGGTGGTGGGTGCCTGTAGTCCCAGCTACTCAGGAGGCTGAGGCAGGAGAATTACTTAAACCTGGGAGGCAGAGATTGCAGCCTGGGTAACAGAGTGAGACTCCATCTCAAAAAATCAATCAATCAATAAATAAAAATAAATAAAGTAAATGAGACTGCCTAGAGAGAGAACAGATTTGTGCTCTCAGAAAATATGCCATCAACAGAAGCAGAAAATGGAAGGAAAGAGGAGAAAACCTAGGAGGATTTTCTCTCACAGAAGCAATCCGAAGAGGATACTTTAAAGAAAGAGAGAATGGTCAAGTGTCCATCACTGCTAAGAGATCAAGTATGAAAGAAGAATGAAAATTTTCCAGTGGATTTAGCAACAAAGTGAGCATGATGATCTCAGTAAGAAGTTTTTCACTGAATGAAGGAGACAGAGGCCAAAATAGTACAAGTTGAGGAGTAACTAGAAGAAATTTTTGAAAGGAGATAATAGAAACTTCCTCAGAAAGTCTGAATGGAGGAGACATTGAGTGCAATGAGAAACAGCCCAAAAGCAAGCATCTTGAAAACAGGTTTTTCCAGACTTGTGCCCAACACATCTCATGCTAATGCCATAAAGTATCTTACAAAGTACAATTATTTGGAATTCCAGCAGCTGAGGTGGGATAACAATTACATTGATGTAAAACCTAGAGTACCTTACAGATGTGATTTTCTAAAAATCCTGGTCTATATTTGATTATTTTTTATAAAGAGAAGTATATACACCTGCAGGTTTACTGCTAAACTCAACTGCGAGGGACACTTGAAGATCATAAGATTATAACTTCAACTTCAGTAAGCTTCATGATCAAATTTGGATCCATCAGGTAGAAATGTGTTGTGCCAACATAATACATAGTTTATTTATGGAAAACACTGCACTGGTCCCATGATGCACAAAGAAAGAGAAATGCTATTCCATAAATACATGTTTGAGCATTGTTTTCACTTTTATATTCCCAGTGCCTAACACTGTGCCTAGAACATTGTGGGGGATGCACTGTACACACCTTCACTAGTTTCTGGAGACATCCTTTTAGTCAAAAAGGATCATTGCTATTGAGCTAATCAGCAGCCTGTTAGTTGCTGATGAAATAGTTAATCCCTACAATTTCAGATAATTTATTATTCAAATAATATTTTGCCCCCACACAAACAGAAAACACTATCCAAGATTTGAGCTGCAAGTACTGCTTTTAATTCCTGGTGTGCCTCTCTGTATCTATACATTTGCATTTAAAGGCAGCAATGGAAATACTTACAATGTAATAATAATTACAATTATCATTATTATTATTGTATCAAATCTCTCAAATTTGCCAAATCAGTGTTTGTTGGATTATAGATCGTAGCTAAACTCATTTCAATAACCTTGAGTGGCAGTTGTTATAATTCATGTTTTACACATAAATAGAGTGTACCAGTCCATACAGGTAGCAGGTGACCAAGTTAGGATGTTAACCAAGCATGCTATGTCGCAAAAGTGTTGCCCATAAAACTAAGGATATTTTTCATTACAAACACAAAAATCCTTTTTCCTAGATGGTATAAATTATCAGATTGTCAGGGGAATCGTCAGTTTTATTCAACTTTGTGAAAATTGTGGCATATTTTAGAAGTGAGTATTCTGCCTAGCAATGAGAGATATAAATTCCTTTTAGAATTTGATAAAGATTGTTATTAAGGTCCTCAAGTGGAGCTTGATTATGCAGCATTGAGAAAAGAAACTCTACAAATAAAATGTTTTCTTTCTGGAAATATTTTCCCCATTTATTTCAAAGGATGTTTTGAGTTCTCACAAGGGGGTAAAACAACAATAGTAAAAATACTTTTAAATAATTTTTATAGTGAGATAAATTAATGGAGTGTATTAGTCTGTTCTCACACTGCTAATAAAGACATAGCTGAGACTGGGTAATTTATAAAGGAAAGACTTGTAATTTACTCACAGTTCAGCATGGCTGGGGAGGCCTTGGAAAACTTACAATCATGGCAGAAGGGGAAGAAACGTACTTCTTCACGTGTCAACAGGAGAGATAAATGCAGAGGAAAGGTGGGAAGAAGCCCCTTAGAAAACTATCAGATCTCATGAGAACTCACTATCATGAGAACAGCATAGGGGAAACCACCCCCATGATTCAATTATCTTCACCTGGTCTCACCTGTGATACATGGGGATTATTACAATTCAAGATAAGATTTCGGGTGAGGACACAGCCAAAGCATATCATGGGGGCAGCAAATCTCATTATCATATTAGGACTTATTCTTGTCTTTATAGTAAATTCCTTCAAATTTACCATTTATTGAGTGAACTTACATGTGAGAAAATTGGTATCTTGCTTCTATATAGGACATATTCATGATTAAAGGCTCTTATTTTCTT
Source organism: Aotus nancymaae (assembly GCF_030222135.1). NCBI lineage: Eukaryota > Metazoa > Chordata > Mammalia > Primates > Aotidae > Aotus > Aotus nancymaae. Next base: position 30,224,990 of record NW_026988472.1, read on the forward strand.
CCCTAACATATACAATGATATCTCAATTTGAAAATGAATCATCTCTAGAATGTGGTTCACATCCTAACTTTGTCAATAACTCATTATGGGCAGGACTAACAAGAATTTATAGATGCTATTTTCCTAAAGGTAGCTAATTACTGGAGATACTTCATCTGAAAATCCAAAATCTGAAGTGCCCTACAAATGGCTGCATAATGTTATTGTCACATAATAATGTTCATTATCATTCATTCTGTATAGAGTATATTTAATTGACAGTAACAACTCCATGCACCAACGAAATACACAGCATGATATAAGGAGAACGGCAGCACTCATAAAATCAGAAAATGTGGATTAAAGTATTGATAAAACAAATATGATTGCTTTTGACAAGCCTCAGAGCCCTTCTAAACCCTGTTTCCCTATTTTCAAATAATAATTCCTAGTTCACAGAATTGTGAAGAGAATGAAACTAAAAAATGCCTTGTAAGTGGTAATGTATAGTTAAATAAATATGTGATGTAGGTCTGGCACAGTGGCTCATGCTTGTAATCCAAGTGCTTTGGGAGGCAGAGGTGGGAGGACCACTTGAGGCCAGGAGTTCAAGACTAGCCTGGGCAACATAGGGAGACCCTGTCTCTACAAAAATAAAAAATTAACTGGGCATGGTGGTGCACACTTGTAGTCCTAGCTACTTGGGAGGCTGAGGTAGGAGGACCACTTGAGCCCAGGAGGTCAAGGCTGCAGTAAGCCACGATCACATCAGTGCACTGCAGCCTGGATGACAGAGTGAGAACCTGTCTCGAAAAAAAAAAAAAAGTGATATAGTATAACATAATAAATATTGCACAGAGGGTAGTTTCTGCAACAAAGAGTTGTTCCTATATTTTCTTTTATTTTTTATTTTTTTGAGACAGCGTCTCTCTGTCACCCAGGCTAGAGTGCAGTGGCGCAATCTTAGCTCTCTGCAACCTCCACCTCCCGGGTGCAAGTGAATCTCATGCCTCAGCTTCCCAAGTAGCTGGGATTATAGGCATGCGCCACCACGTCTGGCTAATTTTTGTATTTTTAGTAGAGACTAAGTTTCACCATGTTGGCCAGTCTGGTCTCAAACTCCTGACCTCAGGTGATCTGTCAGCCTGAGCTTTGCAAAGTGCTGGAATTACAGGCGTGAGCCACCGCACACTGCACCCCACCTCCCAACATATTTTCTTAAAGTAGTTGTTTACTGGTAAAATAAAGTATTAACTTTTTTGTCCATGCAAAATTTATGTTGTCCTACAAAATATAAAGTTAAAATATACTAAAATCTCAACTATTCAAATAAATAAGGGAAGCTAGAAACACAAATTCAGAAAGTGTCCTTTTGACAAGACCTAAATTCATAATTCAGCAGATTTGCTTACCTAATAAAATTTTAATACTATTATTGTTATCACTGCCCTAAATATACACTGAACAAGAGTGGTCTTGGGGGATTTGGAGAATGATCCTGAAAGAAAAATAAAACAGCATATGGTATTTTAGCTATTAGACAGAGACAGAGGTTCATTTCAATGAAAAACATATTTGACCTCAGCATCTCAAAATAAAGACATTTTTAAATATACCATCATAAAATGTAAAATAGATTAATACAATAATTACCCAAAATAAACCTACAAGTAGGTTCCTTACAAGCTCTAAAATTCCATTCCAAAAATTCATTTTATTTTTTGAGAAAGTGTAATTTAAGCCTATGAATAGCTGTTTTAAGTTTGTCAGACTTCCTCATATTCTACAAATATAAATGCAAAATGTATGTCATAAATTGCTCCAGGTTTGTCTGAAACTCTTACCATCTTTTGCAAGGCCATTCAGATGATGCAGAATGCAGAATAGAAAGAGGTAAAAATGAGGAGAAAATCGGATTCAAAAACTTTCTTAAATATTTTAAATAATACCATTTTCATTAGATAATTAAGTGATATAAATACATTTTAAAACCAAGAAATGAAGTAATATGCCCAATTTCCCTGAGTCTGTTGAGCTGTTTATTAAAAGCTGAAAATAATTCTGATTGTTTTCTACTATATTAAACAGCATTAACTTTTATATTGTCTGGAAAGGGAAAGAGTATATGGGTGTCATCTGAGACAAGAATTATGCAGCTATCCAAATGTCAGAGGCATTTTCTTTTCCAAGTGTTCACATTATATTTTTAGTGTCTCAATCACAAATGACCACTGATAGTTTCCATTCAGCCTTACTTTGGAAAATCACTAGAGAAAATTGAAAGAGACAGAAGAAAATAGCTACCTGTTTTAGGGGTCTAGAAGAAAGCTATGAAAAATGGGTGCTAATCAAATTCTAGTGGTTCCCTTAATTATTTATCCTTACTTTAAAATTTTCTATATATTTTAAATACCTTCAAAATTCTTCTGGGATAAAAACGTCAATCCATGATGATGAGTTTTGTTTAATTCAATATGTTACAGACTTATTGAGGATGTATGACTCAGGCAGAGTTGATACATGGATAGAAAAAACACTGGGCAAGATGTGCATAGCACATGATCACAAGAAAATTTCAGGCCATGTAGAATGATTTAATTTGGTCGTTTCAGTCCAAATAATCAATTGTTGTAGGATAATGTAAGTTCACCGAGAAAACGTAGAATATAGAAGAGAAATTCCCACAACTGTGAGTGTCAAGATGCCACTGAATCTACTCAACTCTGTCAAATATATTCCTTGAACTATGTCACATAAGCAGGTTTATTTCCACCTCAATTTTATTTTAAAATACCATACTTCAAAAAGATACATCAATGAAGAAAATCTGGAGAAGGAAGAAGTTCTAAAGCCTGCTTTGCAATCATTCCTAAAAAAGAATTATGCAAATCAGAACAGAAAACATTTCTGCTTAGAGTCACCTAAATGACCACATTTCATGAAAACTAAGGGGCCAGTCAATGAATAAAAGATGCACACCACCATGTCCTATGTACCAGTAAGAGAGAAAAAACAAAATGCTGCTAACTAAAAAAATGACAAACCTTATACTGCCAGATTAAACCCTGATTTCAGAGATGTTAAAAGTGTGCTTAGAATTGATGAAATATGATAGTTTATTTTTGTTTGCTCACCTTCCTCATAGAGAACATCTAAAAGTCAACCCAGTGGAAATTCATAATGAGTTAATTTATTCAAGAATTTAAACTCAATCTGGTTCCATAAATTAGAAAACTATTAAGAAATTACTACTACTTTACCTATAAAATCCCACATAAAAGACTATTGTTAAGTATAATCACAACTGTGTTATTATTCACAAATTTAAGTATAAGCCTAAATAGCTAAATGAAACATGGAGATTGATTTTGGTTGACTAAATATTAAATGATAAAGATGGCTTAAGATGGTGGGCCTATTATCAGATTCAGTTGGTGCTGAGAAGCAGCTGGGGTTTCACCAAGGAACTAAAGCAGTTAATATTATAATTAGGGGGAAGAAGATTGTTGATTCAGTCATTGTAGCTGATTTTTGTTAACTAGTTACGTTATTTTAAAAGCTATGCTTTCCAGTAGTACATCATTTAATTGGTAGAAATAATGTTTGATATTTTAAATTGTAACTTGATATTTTAAATTATAATTTTCTTTATTCCAATCAATTCTTCAGTCTCCCAAAATTAAAAGCTCTGCCACTATCTGCGGTTTTATTTTGGTTTGTTCCTCACTTTAGAGACAACGGAAGAGCCTTTGGAGACTCTCGAAATGACTCATTGTAAGATTATAACATAGTTAATAGTTACACTTATCAATGTAAGATTAATTTAAAAATTAAATTAAAACCACAAATTTCACTTCTTTTCTCAGCTTAAGATATAATCAGTATTCAATAATTAAAAACATCACAAATTTACTAAAGCCCTGTGAAATGCAAGGTACTTAATTCATAGCTAAGAACTATAAAGTAAAGAAAACACTACTCCTATCCTCAAGAAGACCACCAAATTTATGGACTGGTGAACAACCATTCAGACAGCATGACATATCATTCATATTAATTATTTGGCTTCTAACAAATCACAATTATGCAGGAAAATAAATCAGTTCCCTTGTTTTTTCCTGGCTAGAATAGGAAATAGGCAAGAAAGTATAAGAATTCAGATTAGTTTTACAACATATTTTACAACATAAAGCCAGAAGAAGCAGTGAGATCTTTGTAGGAGAGGCTTCGAGGATGTTAAACATGATGAAGAATGTCCACAAACCAACCCACATATGACACCCAAAGTCTCAAGGAGTTAAGATAGAAAGCGCTGAAAATCACTTCCATCAGATAGTGAGAAGAATGTTGTAAACACTAGGAGACTCAAGTACATGAGATTCATATGCCAAGATCACTATTAATTCTGAAAATTCACTTAAGTTTTCAAGTCTTTGTTGCCACTATTAAAACAATGAAATGAAATAGCATATGCAAAAGCAATTTGTAAATATAACAAATATAAGGTGCCATCATTAAATGAGTAAAAATACTTGTCAATAAATAAATCTACAAAGTCCTCAGAAGAGGGGGTATATAATTTGTTTCTTTCTTCATGTTTTTCCTTAAAAACCGAGTGGTAGAGCTATGGTAAACAGAACAATGTCCTCCAAAGATGTCCATGTTTAAATCCCTGGAACCTGTGGACATGTAACCTTACATGGCAAAAGAGACTGTGCAGATGTGATTATGTTAAGGTTCTTGAGTTAGGGAAATCTTCCTGTAGTCTTTGGTGGGCCCATAAGAATCCTTAAAAGTCAAAGAGGGAAGCAGAAGAGTCAGAGTCAAAGATGATGAACGGAGAGGTCAAACTGATGTGACTGCTGGCTTTGAAGGCAGAAGGACCCCAGAAGCCAAATAATGCAGGCACCTGCTAGAAGCTAGAAAAGGAAAGAAAATGAGTTCTTAAGGAGAGCCTGCAGAAAATAATGCAACCCTACCAATACCTTGATTTTAGCCCAGTGAGACCTATGTCAGACTTCTGACTTCCAGAAGAGTAAAATAATAAATTTGTGTTGTTTAAGCCACTAAGTATGTGATAATTTGTTACAGCAGCCATAGGAAACTAGTAACACAAGCCACAGGAGAGTGCACAGTTAATTGGATTCTAGCCCACGGGGTTATAACCACAAGACTGGGTGACTTTAAGCCAGTCTCTTTCTATTTAAAGTAAAGAAGTTGAACTAAAGCGATTCCTCGGGTCTCCTCCATTTCGAAAATACTATAATTAAATATACTATCTTCTTTCTTTCTCTTTTTCCATCTTTCCTACCTTTTCCCCTTCTTGGAAAAAAAAAAAAAGAGCTATTTCCTCTCTGTTGTATTTTATGCTTCAGGAAGAAGGTAATTCCTTGTGCTAGCTGACCTGGTAGCAACTACCAAGGGATAATGAGACTCGCTTACCCTGACAAGCCATGTCAGCTGCTATACTTCACTGACAATAAGAAGGGAACTTCTGTTGCCCACTCTAATTTCCCCTAAGTTCTATCTTGCAGGTCTCAAAATACACAGGCAGAAGTTATATAGGAATCCAATATGAACTCAAGATCCCTAGAGAGTAGTTTCCTGGGCAATTATATGCAAAAAGGTCCTCATCAGGAGGATTCCTTTAAAGGCCATCCTCAGCTCCAAGATTCAAAAAAATGTGATTTGTCATCCCCGATTATAAACTAGAGAATTTATAAGAATCTGTGGTTCCTCTGGATAAGATCACTAAGACATATGACCTTGAATCAAATGGGTCAGCTAAATCACATCCATCAATAGCCAGGAGCTAAAAAATAGATTTGTGCTTTCTTCAACTTTAACAGTTTTAACAGGTGTCTCAAATTCCAGGAAGAAATGTACTGGAGGATTAAGATTTTATATCTGTAGACATCAAATTTCATATCAATAATAAAATTTGTGATTATTCAAATATTTTAAAATAACTTGATTTTTCTGCTTTATAAATAGTAAGAAAATATTATATTACCAGACAATACTCACAGTCTTGTGAAAAAAGGCTACAAAAGTTCTATTGATAAGATGATCCAGTAAGTCCAATCTTAGTTACATACCTAAAGAATTGAAAACAGGGGCCGGGCATGGTGGTTCACATCTGTACTCACAGCACTTTGGGAGGACTAGCCTAGTCAACATGGTGAAACCCTGTCTCCACCAAAAGTATAAAAAATTAGCTTGGTGTGGTGGCACACACCTGTAATCCCAACTACTCAGGAGACTGAGGCAGAAGAATCACTTGAACCCGGGAGGCAGAGGTTGCAGTGAGCCGAGATCATGCCACTGCACTCCAGCCTGGGCAACAGAGTGAGACTCTGTCTAAAAAAAAAAAAAACAGAATTGAAAACAGGTACTTATACATTAATTTTCAGAGCAGCACTATTCTAAATAGCCAAAAAGTGGAAACAATGCATATATATATCAACAGATGAATGAAGAAACAAATCTGGTATATCTATATGATATATTATTCAGCCATAAAAATAAGAAAGCACTGATACATGCTACAACATAAATTAACCTCAAAAACCTGTTGGGTGAAAGAAGCCAGACACAAAAGGTCACATATTATATGATTCCATTTATATGAAATATCTAGAATAAGTAAATCCATAAAGACAGAAAGCAGATTCAGGGCTGTCAGAGGCTAGCAAGAGGGAAATGAAGACTCATTTAATGCATATGGGGTTTGATATTGGTGTAACGAAAATGTCTTGGAACTAAACAGAGGTGACAGTTGCACAACACTACAAAGGTATTAAATGCCACTGAATTGTTTGGCATTTTTTTTCCATTTTATTGAGGGATACTCAACAAAAACAAATTGTATACATTAAGGTATTCACCTTGATATTTTGATATATGTATACATTATCAAATGATTGCCAAAATCAAGTTAAGTGACATATTCATCACCGCATATAGTTACCATTTTCTTTCTTTTCTTTTTTGTGGTGAGAGCACTTAAGGTCTACCGTCTTACCACATTCCAATTATTGTTCATTATAGTTACTTTGCTGTATATTAGATCCCATCTCCAGAAATTATTAATCTTACATAATTAAAACATTGTACCCTTTGAACAATGTCTCCCCAATTCCTCTTTCTCCCCAACCCTGACAAGCACCATTCTACTCTCCTGTTCTGTAAGTTTGCCTATTTTAGATCCCACATTATATCTGAAAACAGAGGAGAAAAGTTTCTTGACGTTGGTCCTGCCAGGGACTCTTTTGTAATGACACCAAAAGCTCAGACAACAAAAGCAGGAACAGAGAAGTGAGATTACATCAAGCTAAAAGCTTTTACACAGCAAATGAAACAATCAACAATGTAAAAAAAACAAAAATAAAAACAAAAAAACTCTTATGAAATAGGAGAAAATATTTGCAAACCATATAATAAGTGGTTAATGTCCAAAATATATAAGGAACTCATACAATAATGAAAACTGAATAATGAAAAGAAAACCCAAATACAAATGGGCAAAGGATCTGAATAGATATTTCTCTAAAGAAGACATACCAATGGCCAACAGATAATATCAAACATCGATAATTATGAGTGAAATACAAATCAAAATCACAATGAGATATCACCTCACATTTGTTATAATAGCTATTACTAAAAAGACAAAACATATCAGGTGTTGGAGAGGATGTGGAGAAAAGAGGACTCTTGCACACTGTTGGTGGAAATGTAAATCAGCACAGCCATTATGGAAAACAGTATGGAGGTTCCTCATAAAACTATCATACAATCCAGCCATCCCACTTCTGGGCATATATTCAAAGGAAATGAAATCCGGTTCTGGAAAAGCTACCTGCACTCCCATGTTCATTCCAGCATTATTCACAATAGCCAAAATAAGGAAACATACGTTGAATTACACATGTTTAAATGGTCAATTGTATGTTATATGAATTTCACTTAAATTTTAAAACAATGTTCTGTGATTAGACAGAACTATTAATGAATTCCCTTTTAGCCTTGACACTGATAATGTAGCCTTTGGCATGTTATTTAAACTCTCCACTCAGCTTTCAGGGTTAACATGAAGATTAAATAAAATACTGTATTTACAGTACCTAACATATAGCAGAGTATTAGAAAAAAGAAACCTCCCTTCTCTGTATTTTTCTCTGTATCGTCTATTGGGACTTTAGAATACCAGTTTGTAAATATAAATAAGCATGTAACCAAGTATCCCAGCCTCAAAATGCATTTTAAACCTTTTTTTATCTTTCCTGCTTTCAGCCTTGAAACATACTTTGAAACTGTGTTTCCTCCTTTCCCACCAAGCATTTCCACGAACAGTGCTCCTTATGTAATTGTGTGCTTGCTTTAAAATTCCAGGGGCCAACTTTGAAACAAATCAGGAAGAATTCTCCTGCTTAGCTGCAGAATCCTGTTGCTTAGGAGGAATTACAGATAACCCACCACTACTGAGCCAAAGTCAAGGTGATGCAAACTGGACCTTCCAACGGGCGATTATGAAAGATAGCCATTGGAAAAAAACACAGACCTGCAACCTCCTGCACCACTCTGGCATATTTCCCACACCGTTTCCTTCTCAAACTCCTTCACCCAGCCCAAAATACTAAGATGGCTTATTTGAGGCAGAAGCCTGACCATCTCCAATCTGCTAGCATTTGATCAATAAAGTTGCTTTCCTTTCACCATATCTCATTTCTCATGCTTTTGGCCTCTGAATGGCAAGCAGTCAGACTTGAGCTGGTTACAGATAACCAAAAAATGGAAGGAGGAGGAGGAAAAGGAGGAGGAGGAGGAGGTTGTGGAGGCTGCAACATGACATTGCTCTGCAACTTCCTGAAATTTATCCTGAAGAAGTAATCAGGCCAGGTGTGATGGCTCACGCCTGTAATCCCCATACTTTGGGAGGCCAAGCGGGGCAGATCACTTGAGGTCAGGAGTTCGAGACCAGTCTGACCAATACAGTGAAACCCTGTCTCTACTAAAAATACAAAAATTAGCTGGGTGTGGTGGTGCATGCCTGTAATCCCAGCTACTCAGGAGGCTGAGGCAGGAGAATTGCTTGAATCCAGGAGGCAGAGGATGCAGTGAGCCGAGATCATGCCACTGCATTCCTGCCGGGGTGATACAGAGAGACTTTGTCTCAAAAAAAGAAGAAGAAGAAGTAATCAGAAGGCTATCTTTGAAAGTATGCATGTCACACACAGTCTCATAGAAAGTATGTGCATCTCAGTGTTGTGTTGGTATTAGAGAGAAAATGTGAAAACCAAGTGTCTGCCAATAAGACATTGGTTAAGTAAATAAATGAAGACATATCAATCAATTCAATATACTGCTACACAGCCGTTATAATCATCATGCAGATTTGTATTTCATGACTACATTGATAGATGTCTATGCCATATTGTGAAAGGGGAGTTGAAGCTAGTTTCTAAATTGTATGTATCACATGATCCTTATTATATAGCATACAAACACACAGAAAAAACTATGATATGCACACAAAACATAAACATCTTTAAATGCTGGCATTAAAGATAACATTCATAATACCTTCAGAAAAAGAAAACACAATAAACCATCTATTTTGGAAAAATGATATAATGAAGAAATTTTAATAACATATCTGTCTCATTATTATACAATAAAATTAGTTGACTTGTATAAGTAATATCATTTATATGTGCTGCCCTCTATAACTGTTGTATAAGATTTCATAGAACTATTCCTTTACAAGATAAAACTTTCCTTTGTAAAACATAAATACACTATTTATTAGCTGTGTAGCTTCTAAAAATTCATTAACCTCTGCACATCAAAATGGTGAGAAGCTGAGTTATATCACTGGCATAAGAATATCAGTCTGTCACTATGTATAAGAGAAAAAAAAAATCAAGATCAGGATTTTTGAGTCCTTAGACCTAGAAAATCCTAGTAAAATCCTCAAAAACAATACAAGTCCTCAAAAAAAGGCAAAATCCTAAAGAAAGTGGGGTTTTCTTGTTTTGCGTTGTTTTGATGATTTTTGTTTGTTTGTTTGGAGTCAGACTCTCGCATTGTCACCCAGACTGGAATGCGGTGATGCAATCTCGGCTTACCGCAACCTCCGCCTCCTGGGTTCAAGCGATTCTCATGCCTCAGCCTCCCGAGTAGCTGGGATTACAGGCACGTACCACCATGCCTGGCTAATTTTTGTATTTTTAGTAGAGATGAGGTTTCACCATGTGGGCCAGGCTGGTCTCGAATTCCTGACCTCAGGCAATCAATCCACCAGCCTCAGCCTCCCAAAGTGCTGGGATTACAGGCATGAGTCACCACACCCAGCCACAAAATACGTGTTCTTAATATGCACACAGAAAATAGAAGGATACTGCATAGTGCAGCACATCCGTGTGAACTTTTAAACCTCTTCTTTCCTTGAATGTTTAATCTGTGATGAAGCTGACATCCTCCAAAACACCAGGAAGGTATATTGAGATAAATACAGATGTGAATGCTTCCTACTGTCTATTCCTGATTTTTAAATTTTCTTAAAAATTAAGGATGCTTTAAAATCATCTTAGTGGCTAAATTTAGAGGATGGAGCAATGAAATGATAATATGGCAGATTAAAAATTAAGTATTGTGGTTAAAAAAATTAAGCATAGTGAGGCTATTACCACTTAAGGTATCTCCGTAGTCAAACATTTTCATTAACAACCATAGAAGTGAATTGTAACTGATCTCTTCTACCAAAGTATTGTGTTGAACGATGATTACCAATGATTCAAAAGGTAGTAGGACATTATATGAAGTCAGCTACACTCACGCAACTTATGAATGAAATGTACTTACCCCAAACAACTGAACTTCTATAAGACTTTAGGACTTGGAGCTGCCCAGTTACATACATGTTCCGCATCATAAAGAGTTAAATCAGCACAATCTAAGCATCGTTGTTTGTATATTTTCCTTATATGATTTCTAATTATTTTTGTATGTAACTGTTATCCTCGACAAAACTACAGTTTATAAAGAGCAGGTCTCCTTTCTATTTATTCTTACTAGCCTCCCATCTAATATTGCTTTCCTCATCCCACCCCCATGTTTTTCCACAACAGTTAGCAAAAGCTGGACATATGGTAGATGCTCAATATATTATGCACAATGTTATATATATATTGTATTATGCTTTATGTAATGTATATGTAATGTATGCTATATTTAATACTATATTTAAAGTATTATGCTCAATGCTATCTGTATTGGCTTAGGTTAAAATATTGGGACAATACAAGCAGCAAATAGTTCTTGTAATGCAGCTTGTCTCTTAGCCTAATTGCAATGCCTACTTATACCAGCACACTGGGCCTTGGCAAACATACACAGAATGTCTGACATGCTCAAGCAACCATTACACGACAAGTTAGAGATGCAGTGGGGGTTTAAAAATACGCTTTAAAGATGCTCTGGAATGTACCTTTGAACAATACTATGAAAATAAGAAGGATTAGCAACAACAAATATTCAGGAAAGACAAATGAGATTACTCATCTTAAGCATTTAAAGCACATAAGTCTAAAAGGTAGAAACACCAAAAAACAACCACACATTGCTGCTATTGTAAGTCAAGCATTATCTATACCAAATGGTCACATATTATTATGGTTATATGTCTAGTAATTTCAGCCACATCCCATATATACTCACTACGTCCACTTCAAATAATTTTGAATTGTTACTTATGAATTTTTCTATATACACCAACTAGGCTATTTTACCTTAGTGTTTTTATTGTGCATTAACACTAAAATAAGGAAATATTTACTTATTAGTTATTTTAAATTTGTATTGTCAGGCACAGTGCCTGGAGATTTGGGTATATAAAATGTGTATGAATTAATATAAAAATAGAACTGGATATTTTTCAAGTTCAATTAATTAATTTTGATCTAAAAATCAAATATTCATAAATCATGCATACTACATAAACTTATGTGCTCTTTAACTTTAAAATAGGCTAAGAGTTTTGAAATTTTCTTTTATTCAACCTATTAAAACATAAGTCTACTTTAACTTAAGAAAAAATGTAAAAATTCTGAAGTAGTTTTCCTGAAAATAAATATATCTCCAAGAGGACCATATTTTCCAAAACCAACATTAGGACTTGTAACTTTAAATGTAGGTAAATAATTCAGACTATTTGAAAATTAGGACAGTTAAAACAAATCTAGGGTAAATGGCCATTACACCTATTTTAACTTAGATAATGAAAATAATTGATATAAAAATATTCCCCCCTCAAAATATTTTGTTGGCACAAAATAAACAATGAAAAAAGAAACTGTATTTCCCCAAAGTCTATCTCCATAGCTGACACAAAACAGATATTTAATTTAAATTGCTTCAATGGGTGAATAGGGAAGGCAGGGGGTGGTGCAATTGATGTGAGAAAGTTTTCCACAATAACAAGGAAGTATCTTGGTCAAAAGGAGGCATTTTAATATTTTTTTTAAAATCTTACTTAGCTACAGAATAATAAAGCAAATACAGTCATTAGAAAAGAAAATAATGTGATGAGATAAAATATGATATAAGCTATTAAGCTAAACAAGTTTCTATTTAGTCTGAGAAGTCAATGAAATTTTTAAAGTATTTAACAAAACAACTGCATTGTTTGATTTCAACATGAAATTCAAAGGACAATGGTTTGGTTCAGTGTTAATCTAATACAAAGCACCTTCAATACACTGAAAGAAAGCCTGTGCTTCTCAATTATGAATCTTCAGAAAAATGAAGATTCTTGACTATACAAACCCAATTAAAGTTGCAGAATCATCACATATTTCAAAGCTTGTGACCATACACAGGGCTTTCACAATCCCAAACTGCCAGTGAAATAAATAACATCCATCCTTAGGGCAATGTCAATCCTAGACAATTTGTGAAATAGATATATTCATTTACACATTCATATATTCAACACTGAGGATGTACAATGCTGCAGGCACTACTAGGTGTGAGGAAGACAAGGGTTAACAAGGGCTATGGATCACACTATCCGAGATTTTATATCTCAGTTAATCACATCCCACCCCACGTTTTCCCCTTTTAGAGGACCAGTGCTGGCATGCAGCTCACTTCTTTGTATCTACAGAGGACAGTGACTAGGGAAATGACCTTTAAACTAAGATATTAGCCACTGAATGTGCTACCAACCTGGAAAGTAGTGACGTTTTAAGAGAAGACTTTTAGTTTAATTAGATCCTATTTGCCAATTTTTGCTTTAGTTAAAATTGCTTTTGGTGTCTTCATTATGAAATCTTTGCCCATGCCTTTGTACTGAATGGTATTGCCTAGGTTGTCTTCCAGGGCTTTTTATAGTTTTACATTTAAGTTTTTAATCTATGTTGAGTCAATTTTTGTACACGGTGTAAGGAAGGGGTCCAACTTCAATCTTCTGCATATGGTTAGCCAGTTATCCCAGCACCATTCATTGAATAGATAATCCTTTTCCCATTGCTTGTTTTTGTCAGGTTTGTCAAAGATCAGATAGATATAGCTGTCCAGCTTTATTTCTGGGTCCTCTATCCTGTTCTATTGGTCTATGTGTCTGTTTTTGTACCAGTACCATGCTTTGCAGGGACATAGATGGAGCTGGAGGCCATTATGCTTAGCAAACTAACACAGGAACAGAAAACCAAATACTGCATGTTCTCATGTGTAAGTGGGAGCTAAATGATGAGAATACATGAACACACAGAGGGGAACAACACACACTGGGGCCTTTCAGAAGGTGGAGGGTGGAGTGAAGGAAAAATAATTAATGGGTTCCAGGCTTAATACCTGGGGGAGGAAATAATCCGTACAACAAACCCCTATGATACAAGTTTACCTATGTAACAAACCTGCACCTGTACCCCTGAACTTAAAGGTTAAAAAAAGACGACCTTGGAAATAAAGTCGAAAGCCCACAAGAGTGAATATTTCTTAAAGGACTGAAATAAGGTAATCTAAGCAGGACCCTGGAAATAACGGATTCCTTTCAAGTGGAGTGGTGAGGCTGGCGGGTAGCTGTAATTGTTGTACTACCACTAGAAAGCAGGTGGTAGATATGAGGAACATGACCCACAGCCAGGAAACAGAATTAATAGATGTTAGATAGGGTGCCAGGGCCCTGATCCAGGAAGAAAACTGGACAGAAAGTAAGGCAGGTGAAAGTAAGGATGATCAGCAGTGGTAGACTCCGCTGTGAAAGGCATGAAAAGGAAGAAAAAAAGAACCCAAGGCTCCCCATGCATCACTGCTCTTAGTAGGTGGTCATTAATTCTTAGCGTAAACCATTTCCTGAAGAGTAAAGACAGCAGTTCCCCACTCCCAGCTCCTACCTTTTCATTCACTCATTTAGCAGCTTTTAACTGAGAGATCAATAAAGTTACATCTCTCATGGTAACAAGACTCCTTTAATTTAGTAGTCATATAAAAAATCCTAATTTTATTTTTTTTAACATTCTTTCCTTGCTTCACTAAATAAAACACATGGGAACGTGTCTGGTTTGCAAAGTTCAATTATAAGGTCTGAGGGATAAAGTCAGTATCATGAACATTTAAGAGTGTAATTTGTCTTTGGAATTGTTCTTAATACCATCATACCCATACAGTTACAAATGTTGATATTTAAGCCTGCAGAGATTATGTTCTGTGCAGGCACAAAAACACTATTGAATATAAATTATTTTCAGTAAGAAAAAGGGGTTATAATTTTTCTTAGTTATAAAAGAATATGTCAGAAGATGAAAATAGAGAAAAACTAATCAAATTGCTTACAATTCTCATATGGAAAAAGGTGAATCAATTTAACACTATGCTCTGAATACTATAAAACTTGTTTAGGAAAGCATTGGAAAATAAATAAATACCAGTGTGGACCTACTGGTTTCAATCATATTTCATATTAAATTGGCTAGGCAGAGAAAACAGTTCAGTAACTTCAATGCTCCTTCTACTGAAAAATGCCCATATGCTAAGATCTGTGGGATGGCCCAGATTCTGGTCTAGTACCTCTGGCAGAATAAGTTACTGGAAAAAGAGGTTTTTAATTTCTCCAGCCAAAATAAATTTCTTTGCTGACCAGATGCGTTAAGCTTCCACAGTTTGTTCATGTAGTTTACTTGTTGTTCAATAAATTCAGTCCACACAGTGCTCCTGAATGATTCTCATTATTGTGCTGCCCAGCTGGACTCGAAATCCAGACTTCTTTGTCATCATAGTTTCTTGGTAGACATCATAGCCAATTGGAAAAAACTTTAATAATTTCAACATAACTGATAAGTAACACATCAGCATTGGACTATCAACTCAGTCAATCTTCAGAATAGAAAAATTGCAAAGAACAAAATGCATTATTGAATGTAATCAGCAGCATTATTTTTACAATTAAATATGCTCAGATCTTTTAGCTGCCAAGTGTGTTCAAATGAATTTTATAAGTTTTGCTCAGTTCATATACAAAAGTATAACTACAATATTCCATTTAGCAGTTAGAAAATATGTGGAGCCCTTGAGATTAAGTTTTCATTACATTTGCAAGGTATAACTTGAAATGAGCATGTCCCTTTGTTCTTTTATTTGTTAATACCTTTTCTGAGTTTTAAATTAGCCCTTTTGAAAGACTTGAGAAAAAGAATATAACTCTAATTCATGAACAATTGAGCCAGTGTGGGCATTTTAGGAGACTAAAGACTTAAACTTCAGGAGAATTTAATTTTACTTAATCAATGTTACTCACCGGAAATCGTGACCGTAGAGGTGTACTATAGATACTCTCCTTTAAGTGTGCACATGGAAATTCAAGTTTCGTAGTTTAGTTATTTTCAGTATCACATGTTGACAACTATGATCTAAATCATTTCAATCAGCATATCACTATCATTATGGCACGACTGGTCATTAGAATAATTAGAATTTATCTCATCCTTTAACGTTTAAGTCTATTTTATAAAAGTCATCATGTGGAGCTGTTTCTGATAAAGAAGTTGTTATCATACACATGACTTTGCTTGAAAGCAATAATGCTTTGAGAGTTTAAGTGACTTACTTAAGTTTATATTATTACAGGGTGGTAGAGCTGTGTCAGGAATTCAGTTACTATGATTCCAACCCCTGTTCTGATTGTATCACTCCTTAACTGAGTACAAGGGACAATTTTGTTACATTGTGAAAATTCTTAGGGTCTAACTAAACCTGAAACATAAAATTACAGGTGCAGACTAGAGAAAGAACACAGATTTTTTTTTCAATATTGCAGATGAGGCTGGCTTCCTTCTTCTTAGTTTTGCTTTTACCCGAACAGCTCTATTTTCCCTAATTTATCAGCTTTAAAGAACCAAAGCCTATTCTGGTTGACTATCCAGACAAAATCACAAGGGTCTAGTTAAAAACTGATAGGTCACCAAAAGCATGTATTGATCCCCTCCAAAGCACTATACAAGGAACTATACAAAGTTCTGGGATGCATAAAGATTAAGATATAGTCTTGTCTTTGCTTTAAAGTGGGTGACCAACTTGTCCCAGTTTGTCTGAGACACTCCCAGCTTTAGCAATGAAAGTCTTGTTTCCTGGGAAAATCCTCGGGCTTGGGCAAATGGGATGATTGGTCACCCTACCTTTAGGATGGGAGTAGTGCATGTTTATATGTAATTAGAATAGCACCAAAGTGCTTATCATGGTGATATACTTAAAGTCAGTGGAAACGAAGCAGATTCTCTACATTTGCCTGAGAAAACTTTTGCATTTATCCATAAAGTCCACAAAACTACAAGTCTCTCAAAGCTGTATCCTTTTTAGCCTCAGCAATGTCTCCAAGAACACTGAAATTAACTCAAATTGTTATTATTTCTCCATTCTCTTCAATTTTGGAAGCTACTTTTTTTTTTTTTAGACAGAGTCTCTTGCTCTGTCACCCAGGCTGGAGTGTGGTGGTGCAATCTCAGTTCACTGCAACCTCTGCCTCCTGGTTCAAGCAATTCTCCTGCCGCAACCTCCCGAACAACTGGGATTACAGGCATCTGCCACCACAACTGGCTTAATTTTTTTATTTTTAGGGTTTCGCCATATTGGCCAGTCTGGTCTTGAACTCCTGACCTCAAGTGATCCACCCGCCTCAGCTTCCCAAAGTGCTGAGATTACAGGCTACCATGCCCAGCCTTGAGGCTACATTTTTAATTGTGTTGTTCTACCTGAACCATCCCCATTTCTCTTCCAGCCTTCCTTAACTCTAATATGTCATATTCCCTATTACTTTTTCTGATAAATTTCTGGTCCAGTTCATCTTAGCAGAGAGTCTGGAATAAAGTAGCACCTAAGAGACAATTTGTTGAATGAATGACTCAGCACTTTGAATATCTATATTTATCTAAAACATAGACAAAATATGTTGGACAAAGTCTAACTTTGTCCAACATATCAGATGAGGGCAATTTTTATAAGTGTTTCCTTATTGTCAAATATGTGTCAAACACTTAAGTTTCCTAATTTAATCCACTTAACCTCTGTGAGAAAGAATATTATTATTTGCCTCATTTTATTAAAATGTAAAAGAGGCAAAGAGAAGTTAAGTAACTAGACCACTGGTATGACACAAATTCAGTTCCAGGTCTGTTTTATGACAAATCTCATTACTATATTATGCTATCCATGGCTCACAGTATATTGAACACCTTTGTAACTGGAGGATATCATGAGAGGCCAAAAGCAGTGTCTAATGCAAGCATTTTCCAACAGAGACCTTCAAGGAGGAGAAATAGGGCATCCCAAGAGTTAGAGTTAAACAGATGTGGCTATTTGGAATCTAGGACTAGAAATTTATGACATTAGATTAACCATCAAAGATATTTATTTACTACAGCTATATGCTATTTATGTACAAAGCTACAGACACAAAACTGACTAAGAAAACAATTCTTTTGGATTTCCAACCTTGAATCCAGCGGCATTGCTTATGATTGGCTACAAACAAACCTGCCCCTTCATGAATTTTCATGACTACCCCCAAGCCACCACAACTAAATATGCATTTTTTAATAAAAATAGAGTAATTGCAATGCGAAACATGGCTTTAAGACGAGCTGCTTTTCTCCCATACCCAAACAGCTGAGATCCAAGTACTACCTAACTGCTACATAGAAATTCTAAGGTTGACACTGCTGAAGGCTGGGCTCTGCTATGGACTAAATGTTTGTCTCCCTCTAAAATTCATGTGATGAAATCTGAATCCAGAATGTGATGGTATTAGAGGGTGGGGCCTTTGGGAGATAATTAGGACATAAGGGTAGAACTCTCATGAATGGGATTAGTGCCCTTACAAAAGATACCCCAAAGAGCTTGCTCTCTGCTCTCCACCACGTGAGAATACGAGAAGACAGCATTCTGCAAACAGGAAGAGGCTTCCCACCAGAACCCCACCATGCTAGCATCCTGTTCTCTAACTTCAAGCCTACATAACTGGAAGAAATAAACTTCTGTTGTTTACAAACCACCCAGTCTATGGTACTTTGTTATACAATAGCCTAAGACAGGGTCAGAACATCAATCACCAGGAGAGCAGGGATCAGAGCTCTAGTCACCAGAAGGGTGTTCAGAACCAGACATATGGAAGAATGAGAAAGGGATGGAGTTACTAGCATGAAACAAACAGACAAAAAGGTGATCACAGTAACAAAATGCGAGCCCAGTTACTAGGATTAGATCCAAATCTGGCAGGCAGCTATAGACAAGACATGCGAGGCAACATGGGCCTCCAAAGTGATTCGTTTGACAGTAAGTTTTGTTTTACTTTAGAGCTGCAGTACAAAACCATGAAACATAAAATTTATACTTAAGATTCAGGCAGACCCAGTTTGTGACCTATTTTACAAAGATTATTTTACAGGGTAACAGTGCTGTAAATCTAGGTAAGAAGCTAATTAGTCACCCTAAGTATCTTGGGTAGTAGGCACTGTGTATTTCCCAAATGTATTTTTTAAGGTAATTCACAGCCCAAGAATGATTTCATTCACTTGCTTGGATTTTTTTTTTAAATGACCATCTTGAAAATACGTGCACATTTGTTCAATAAAAAATGGTTTTCTTAAGTGAATTTAAAATTATGCCTAAAAGTAAAGAATTGACATGTCATTACACGTAATAAATATCTCCACACTACAAGAAAACTGTCTAATGCAAGATGCAAATTGTTAATATATAGCAAACTTAGAAAACCAGTGCTGGATAAACAAGTAGTACTAGTAAAATTTAGCACCCAATACATGATGCAATTAAGTCTACTTTCTCATGGAAAGGAGTGAAGACTGGAGAAAGTCACAAATACTGTATATTTACTAATATCAATTAGCAATTTATGTTTATATAGCCAACTAAGGCAGATGGCAGCAAAAATAAATCCAAGTATCACCTACTTGACAGAAAGTTTTCATTCAGAATAGCTGATTTTTCAATTACACACCTTTTAAAAACAAAGCGAAAGGACCAAAGAAGTTTTTTTTGTTCTAATTAGAAAAGTTTTATGTGTGTGCATTCACTCATACTTTGCTACTCTTTTTGACTTTAATATAGTCCTACTTGCATAATAATGGATTTAGTTTGTAAACAAAAACATTTATTCAAAAACCACCTAGAAATACATTTCTCTTTATTTATTTTAATACTTTGGAGGTACTGGATTTAAATGCCTTCTTAGAAATATAATTCATCTTCCTTCTTTGTTCTGTTTTCTTTTTGAGTTTCCTCTTTGACAGTCTTATAAGACCCAAAGGTCTTCACTATCAGCTTCCCCATATCCATCATATTTATCAGATTGTTTTGTTTGTTAAATTATTTTCATTAGCTCAATCCACAAATAGGTGGGTCCATTGTGTCTTTTAGTAAGTTCAAAATCCAAACAGGTAAGGGTTGGGTTATTTGGATGTCATTTTACAGATTTTTTTCACCAGGCATACTGCAGCAGCATAAGAAAGCACTTCTTAGTATATAACATAGCCTTCTGACTTCTCAGGGTACCACAGTCTAGTGGGGACCAGAAACGGGCTAGCATTAAGAATGCTCCAACTATCCTTCACAAAGCTGAACCATCCACTGGGTAAGTGCTCTAACTCAGAGAGCGTGGGTCTGAGTAATCCTGCGTGGGTCTGTGTGGGCCTGTGTGGGCCAGTGTAGGCCCATGCAGGCCAGTGCAGCGTGGGCAAGCACCCAAGTGCGCGTGCATGCTCCATAGCTGACACCCACTCTTGAGTCTCTGTTTTTTCACATTTCCTCCCACTTCCGTGACATTTAGGGATTTAGGAATAATCTTATTAGTCACTAACAAAGTGTACTGTTTCAAATGATCTTTGCTGCTTATAAAGTACCACTTACAGCCAGGCACAGTGGCTCATGCCTGTAATCCCAGAACTTTGGGAAGCTGAGGCAGGTGTATCACCTGAGGTCAGGAGTTCGAGACGCGCCTGGACAACATGGTGAAGCCCCATCTCTAGTAAAAATTCAAAAATTAGCCACGCGTGGTGGCGCATGCCTGTATCCCAGCCACTTGGGAGACTGAGGTAGGAGAATCGTTTGAACCTGGGGGAGGCGGAGGTTCCAGTGAACCGAGATCATGCCACTGCACTCCAGCCTGGGTGACAGAGCAAGACTCCATCTCATAAAAAAAAAAAAAAAAAAGGAATACTTACAAATAGAACTGCCATATTTAGTAAATAAAAATACAGGACACCCAGTGTAATCTGTATTTCAGATGAGGAGTAATTTTGTTTTAATATGAATATATTTCATGTAATATTTGGGACGTATTTACACTTTTTAAAATTCCTTTTTTTCATATATGGTGTCTTGGAATTTATCTGCCAACCCTATTTATTAAGTAACGGTCTAGATAAGGAGTCCTGATTGTATCATAATCAAACAATCCTTCTTGGCAACAGTGCCTCAGGGCCTTAGCTGACTGCATTGCCTTGCAATTTCAGTGGTCTAGTTGTTGGTCAGAGATGTCCAGCCACAACACTGCATTTGTAGTATACAATTGTGCAGTCAGGTAATGATACCTGTGCTTTATCAGAGTACATGCATGGTTTTAAAAATTTATGGTAAATATTTGACCACATCTAATTCAATGGACATTATTTATTTTGTCCCTGAACTAAATGTCTCCCTCTAAAAGCAAATGGAAACAGGTACAAATTTACACCATTTAGCTTTACTTACATGAACAAAACCACTTGGAGACCAGATTTAGAGTCGAGCAAGTAATCTACAGTTCTGTTCTTCCCTTGCACATGGAAGGCCCCTGGAAATTGCTAGGTTCACCTTCCAGTAACTACAACGCTGTTTAATGGCAACAAGCCTGACAAGCGCAGTTCTCTGAGTTCTGGGAAAAAGTTCATTTAGTCTTCCTGATTCCATACTGAATGTGGTAGAGTGTAGCCCAGAGGTGATAAGCATGTGGGGAGAAGAGGGTTATTAGCCAGGGACAACACAGAGTTGTGGCTGAACTCCACAGACTACAGTAGAAAAACCAAGGGAAGCAAAGACACACAGAACCATTGATCACACATAAAAGATTAAGCCTCGGGAATGACTGGACAAAGTCAGCACTGTGGGATCACCTTGGAGGAGATCAAAAAAGAAATTCAGTAAAGCTAAAAGAAACATGTAGACACATGTCACCAACGCAAGCCAAGGATAGTTAGACAGAAATAGCCCCCTGCAGATATTTCTTACAGTAACTCCAAATAAAATCTTATTCTCTGAATCCACAATGCAGTCTTTATTCTCATCATATTTTCCCAAGTCACAGTACTCACATACATATAAATATAGAAATTGAAAGTCTTTTCCTTCATGTTCAAAAAAAATTTTAAGATACATTTTTAGATAAATGACATTTCAGCTCAAATCACAATTGACTTTTCAGGGACAGTTACAATGCAAAAATCATAATGCTCCCTTATGGATTTATACTTTGGTTTAAAATGTTAGTTACACTGGAATGCATTTGACTTGTTGTCTTTTCTGTTTGTGTAAAAAAAACGGGAAAGATGACTATAATTATGCATACTTTGCAACGATTAGGCATTTAATATGCAATAAGATATTTGCTAGGGAAGTATGTCTATGGCTAGAACAGAGAACAGGCTCCAGGGTTATGTCAAGCTGCAAAGTGATATGTATGCGAATGAATTCTCAGGCTCATTAATCATTTTTGTACTTGAAGTGCTAAACTGCTAATGTTACACTGAGAGTGAAAATGAAGTAATTAAAGAGTTTAATAGCTACAGTCTTTTGAGTAGAAAACAAGTTGATAGTGCTTCTTGTAATATGGTATATAAATTGGATTTTTTTGTTAAATTACAAAAACCGGGTTCATCTATTGTGTAGCTTCAAATGACACAAATCATTATATTTGTATATGGGGCTAATAGATTGCCATGTAAAGGCAGTTCAGTAAACCATCACATTTATAAGAGAAAGTCTCTGCTACCAAGAGCACAAAAACACCTATGAGGTTCTCATCGTTTTTCTTTTGATGCTCTAAAGCTTACTTCTCAAATTATCTGTGGTGAAGGGCCAGTTTTTGTTCCTTCATTTCTAATTCATCACAGCTATATTGTTTCATAAAATGCAATGCCAATTACTTGAAAAATGAAACAGAGAGACGTACAAAATACAATCCCCTAATAAAATTACTGGATCCAACAGATACAACAGTACCCAATTGGATTCCTACAGAAGTTTCTAATAGCTACTCTCGATTACTCCACAGACTGGAAATAATGTGAGGATCTTCAGCAGCCCAGGTTGAAAAGCACTACTCTAAAAGCGGAAGTCTGGAGAGCAGTGGTTTGGTCATGAACTGATACCACTTCATTTACTGGCTGCATGTTCAGGTCACCTGAAGGCTAGGGACACCTCTGAGGAAATAATATTCTGTGTAAACCTCCTGCTACCTTTAGGGAGGACTATGAACTTGTCTAGGCAGGGGTAAGAACTGCTCATGGATGAGCATTTCTGCTTGGTCCCTTTGAATTGGAATTTGTTTCTTTCTCCATTGGTCACTCAATACTTTTTTCTCGGTTCTTTCCATTTTCTTCTCTTCCATTCTTTTTCTCTCTTTCCACTTTGGAGGTATTTTCATACAGTTAAAGACTGAGACCTTGAAGATGGACAGAACTGGGTTTAGATTGTGACGCTGCCACCTTCTGACTATGAGAAAGTAGTCCAGTAATTCAAACATAGTAAGCCAGAATTCTCATCTGTGAAATGGTAACAGTATCATCCTCTGTAGGGTATAAATGTGATCCTAAAATTACTTAAAAAGGTATAATAGGTGCTCATGGAATGTTAATCAGCCCCTCACCCTCTTCCTTTTCTGGTTCTTTTTCGGTGTCCACCAGAGAAAGCTGCACTATTATATGTTCAGTTGTTAGTTTTTTGAGACGGAGCTTCACTCTGTCCCCCAGGCTGGAGTGCAGTGGCGCGATCTCGGCTCACTGCAACCTCCGCCTCCTGGGTTCAAGTGATCCTCCTGCCTCAGCCTCCTGAGTAGGTGGGATTGCAGGCACGTGCCAATACGCCAGGCTAATTTTTTGTATTTTTAGTAGAGACAGGGCGGGGTTTCACCAGGTTAGCCAGGATAATCTTGATCTCCTGACCTCGTGATCCACGTGCCTCAGCCTCCCAAAGTGCTGGGATTACAGGTGTGAGCCATCGCACCTGGCCCACTATTATATGTTTAAGTTAATGTATTAGCAGTTGCACCTGCAGCTTGTAAACATGACTCGTCTCAGAAAAATAATTAAATAAAGGCAACCAATCAGCCAGCAAACCAGATAAACAACAGACACCACTACACCTTTATCCTCTCCCAGGTAATGATATTTTCCACGGTGGTCCAAGCCAGAATCCTTGGAGTTAAACTCACACCCTGTCCAATTCTAAAACTGTCACTGACTCTGTAAAATTACTGCTCCAAAATAGTTCTCACATCCATTTCTTCACTTCTGCTCCCTAGCCACTACCGCAATTCTTTTCTTAGGTTTTAAAACCAATCCTCCTGAATTTTTTCTCAAAAACTCATGAAATCAATCATCTTCGACATTGCTACCTGAAGACTCTTTCTAAAATAAAAACCTCCTTAGGTCAGCCTCCTGCTTGAAACCTTCCCCGGAGGCTTCCTCTCTGTGATCTACGGGGAAAAGTTCAGAAGTTTAACTTTTGGCCAGATACAGCTGCCACAGTCTTAAATAATGTAGTTAAATTCTTTCCAGATTGATTGGTAAATAACAGCTTCTCTAGACCCAGACAACGCAGGCCACACTCAAGCCTCCTCCTCCAGGCCCTGCAATCAACTACCATCTAAAAAAAAAAGATTAACACCTGAAGGAGCAAAGAAGACGGAGACTCCCATCCTTCAACAGAACTGTCTTGTTCATTAGTGTCCTAGCCTTATAAGTTGGAAAATATTTTTAATACTTCTGCTTAGCAGTCTTTCACTATCCTTTTCACTGTGCTTTAAGTATTTGCTCCTCTTATGCCGGGACAAGCATATAACGTAATTTGACTCAAACATGAAGCAGATGTTTGAAGGTAAGCTCAGGATTGCCACTCACCATACTCAAAAGGACACAGGCCTAACAGAGAACATTATAGAATATAGAGTGTTCTTTGATTCTAATTTGTCCACTGGGTATCAAATATGAATTGGTTTTTCTTATCATCAACTTATATTCTATTTTGCATACTCTTTTAGTAATTATTAGAGTTTCATGGTAAAAGAATTGATCATTATATATCCTGTTCTCCTATAATACCATTTTTAAAAGGAGCCAGTGTTTTCACGTTTAAGCACAGAATACTATAATTGTAAACATCAAGCCTATTCCAAAGATTTTTTCACTGTGATTAATTTAATATAAACTATATTACCAAGCCTTCCCAGAGGTCCATTCAATCTCAAAATTATTTAGTATAACAAATTCCCACTGCAAAAATATTTAGAAAATTGACCTTGATCAAATAATATATCATCAGCATTTACTTGTCAATGCACATATGTTTTTATATGATTAGCTAGACTTTTTCACAGAAACGCCAGTTTCCTATTTTCTTTTTAATGAAATAGTAGTTATCCTCAACTGAATTTTATTTTCATGCATCGATTGCATATTAATCTTGAACATATGTATGGGACTAGATGTAATTAGGTGGTTTTTTAAAATAAATGCTGGTATTTTACATTTTATTTTAAGGACAAACTTGCCTTCCTCAATTGAATGTTATTTTTATACTTCAATTGCACATTTCACTTGAGATCTAGATGACTAGATTTTTTGTAAGAAAGAAGCAGACTTAAACACAGGAAACTTAACCAGTCTAGACTTGGAACTGAGTATAAATCATAACACCTCTTTTGCTAATATAGAACATTTTAGGATGGAAAGAGGCCAAGGTGTGCATTTAGGTCTGGCCCATCTTTGAGTTATAATTATTATTATAGCCTACTCTGCTTTCTCCCCAACCTCCTCTTGCCAAAACTATTTTTAAATTATACTTGTAATACTTTTTTCTTTTGCTGGACTTGCTGACTTATTCCACGTTTTCCATTCCGAGTGTGATAAATCTATTCATATTTTTTGTGACTTTTCTTTGATATAAGCTGGTGGTTTCTTCTGGCAGTTGACATTTACTCAAATAGGATCACTCGTTGTATCTATTCCCTGAGAACTGTGCAGATATAAAATAATCCCTTCTTAATCTCTTAATTCTCAAAGTACCTAGTTCTAAAATTTCCTATATTTCTAAATGTGTTATCGAATGTACATATTTTTAGTCATTCCATATCTAATCTGTCATTTCTAAAATAACAAATTTATAATAAACAAATTTGAATTTGAGTATCCTATATCTAATAATTCATATCATATGTTACTCTATTTCTTTCATGGAAGACAAAACTTGACTTTTTCTGTTTTTGGGAAAATTGCAGGGTCTTCATGAATAAATATCTACATATTTAATTTATCTAATATATCTAATATTTAATGACTAACATTTGGACAAGAGTGGGGGATAAAAAAGAAAAGAAACAGATGTAACAACTCTTACATTTATCATAAGATCAAAGCACTAATATATTGTTTTTTAGGGGTCAAAAGTATTTCAGTGCTTTTGAGATTTTTTATTTATCCTGGGCATGACATGAGAAAATAAAACACCTAGAGTCAACTAAGTTTAATGGCAACCCAGCAACCTCCAACACACACACATACACACAAACAAACACACACACACACACACACCATCCTCACTCTGCTTTAGAATCTGGAGCGGTTTATCACAAGTGAGGTGTTATGGAGTGATATTCCCTCACTCAGACATGAAAAAGTCAAGCTAAAACAATACTAGTAAGAATATTTGTTTTCCTGCCCATCTCTCTATCACCTAAAGCTCAAAACGCTGGTCCCCAAAAGTAACTGACTTTTAAAAGGCAGCTTCCTGGGCATCATCCAAAAAAATTCTTGTTGATTAGTAGACCCAAATCTGCATTTTTTTTTTAACCAAGAATCCCAGGTTTTTTGAGCTAAAGTACAAAGATTAATCTCATTTTTTTCTTACACATTTTTCCTTCTCTGATTACTAAATGGTTAAATCTTTTGCTAATGCTTTAAAATATCTTTACAAAACTAGCGTGTAGTAAAGGTAAGCATGGTTTTAAAAATATGCTTACAAGTAAATGACGCAATGGTGTTTGCAGCCGACGCCACCGCCGCTCCGCCATCACGCTACCGTCGCTCTCCACCACCAGCACGTCCTCTCGCTCGTGGAGCTCCAGCCAAAGATGGAGGGTAAGGAAGGAGGTCTCTATACCACAGCTCCTACAAAGCTGACTGCCCGCAAATCAGGGGGGGCGGATAGAGCACCCAGGAAGCAATTGGCTACAAAAGCCCTTGCAAGAGTGTGCCGTCTACAGGAGGGGTGGAGGAACCGCACCGTTACAGCCCTTGGTACTGTGGCACTCCGTGAATTTAGATGTTATCAAAAGTCTACCGAACTTCTGATTTGCAAACTTCCCTTCCAGCATCTAGTGCGAGAAATTGCTCAGGACTTTAAAACAGATCTGCGCTTCTAGAGCGCAGCTGTTGGTGCTTTGCACGAGGCAAATGAGGCCTATCCGGTTGGCCTTCTTGAAGAAACGAACCTGTGTGCTATCCATGCCGAACGTGTAACAAATTATGCTAAAAGACATCCAGCTAGCACGCGGCTTTCGTGGAGAACGTACTTAAGAATCCATTGTGATGGAAAACATTTCATTCTCAAAAAAAAAAAAAAGTATCCCCTTCCTGTTACTGGTAGTTCTGAACATTAGATATTTTTTTTCCATGGGGTCAAAAGGTACGTAAGTATATGATTGCGAGTGGAAAAATAGGGGACAGAAATCAGGTATTGGCAGTTTTTGCATTTTCATTTGTGTGTGAAGTTTTAATATAAACGAGGAGATGTAAAGCATTAATGCTAGTTAAAATGTTTCAGTGAACAAGTTTCAGCTGTCCAACTTTATTGTAATTATAAATAAACCTGTTAAATTTTTCTGGACAATGCTAACATTTGGATTTTTTTTAAACAAGTAAATTTATTATTGACAGCAACTAAATGGTGTTTGTAGCATTTTTATCATAGGGTGGATTCCATCCATTCAGTATACTTTTCTGAGTTATACTATGTGCAAGTACATGTTTTTAATGTTGTCTGTCTTCTGTGCTGTTCCTGTAAGTTTGCTATTAAAATATATTAAACTAAAAAAAAAAAAAACTAATTTGGGAGGGCCGGACATGGTTGCTCATGCCTGTAATGCCAGTAATTTGGGAGGCCAAGACGGATGGATCATTTGAGGTCAGGAGTTCAAGACCAGCCTGATCATCATGGTGAAACCTGGTCTCTACTAAAATACAAAAATTAGCCGGGTATGGGGCCGGGCACCTGTAGTCTCAGCTACTTGGGAGGCTGAGGCACAAGAATCGCTTGAACCTGGGAGGTGGAGGTTGCAATGAACCGAAATAGTGCCTTTGCACTCCAGCCTGGGCACTCAGTCTTAAAAAAAAGCACCTAATTGGGAAGGGTAGAACAAATTTGGAGGACATGGGAATTCATCCTGCCAATATTTCTGAAGCATCTATTAAGTGTCAAGCACTTTGCTCAGTGCTGGACATATGAAAATACAAAACAACCTTTTTATCATCCAAGGAACACACAAAGTCTTGCAAAAGAGAGACCTAAAATGGATAAATCATAACACAATGTTGTTGATTATAACAAAAACACAGGCAAAATACACTATGGTCTAATATAAAGGAGTAGATACGTTTTACTTCCTTAAACTTTACCCCTATGAGTTCCCTTCCCAGAGTGCCAGACATTATAAAATCTCCAGTTAGCCTCTCCCTCACAAGAATACATCTGTAAACACCAACCTTCATTTTCTGGTCCTGAACTCCAATTTCTTAGATCTCTTAGGTGCTTTATTCTGCTCTCACCTGCGTGTTTGTAGCTCTAGCACAAGCAAGAACAGGGTTAGAGGGTTGTCTCTTTAGTTTGTGGCATTTTAGATGCACATCAAAATTGTAGGTTTCAAATGTTCAACTGCCATGACCCAACAAGCCAGAATACTTAGCCTTTTTATGCCCCTACTGGGGTCAGACAGCCCACATGTAAAAGCACTTGACTACTTTATTAAACAGAAAAGGTCTTTGAACATTGAGAATCAAATATTCAATGTCCATATATTTAATACTTCTTTAATAAAATTCCCTTAGAACGTCATTTTGGCAAGATCATTAAATCCTTTATATCAGGAATATCTTTTCCTTCCCCTCAGTTTCTTTTTCTTCTCCCCTGTTATCAGCTTATTTACTGAAATTGCTCTTAAAATAATTGGGGAAAGAAATAATGTAGGAAAGGGTCACTAAATCTAAATTTCACTGGAACTGGAAAAAAATGTGGAAAATTGTAAAAGTGAAATTTCAGTATCTATATTTGATACAGTGACAAAAAATTAAGAACAAACATGTTGAACCATAAACCACTGATAATTGACTTAAACCAGGAGTTAGATTCAAAAGTACAGGCCGGGTGCGGTGGCTCACGCCTGTAATCCCAGCACTTTGGGAGGCTGAGGTGGGCGGATCATGAGGTCAGGGGATCGAGACCATCTTGGATCACACAGTGAAACCCTGTCTCTACTAAAAAT
The DNA here is from genome assembly GCF_030222135.1 of Aotus nancymaae. NCBI lineage: Eukaryota > Metazoa > Chordata > Mammalia > Primates > Aotidae > Aotus > Aotus nancymaae. The sequence goes on from NW_026988472.1 coordinate 30,254,271, forward strand.
ACAAGAAATCAACTGGGCGTGGTGGTGCACACCTGTAGTCCCAGCTACTCAGGAGGCTTAGGCAGGAGAATCACTTGAGCCAGGGAGGCAGAGGTTGCAGTGAGCCGAGATTGCACCATTGCACTCCAGTCTGGGTAACAGAAGGAGACTCCGTCTCAAAAAAAAAAATAAAAAGTACAGATGTTACACATCCCATATTATCAACTTATTTCACAAATGTTTATTGAACATCGACTACACATACAGCCCTATGCAATGAGCTAAGGATATAACCATAAGTGAAATATGGACATATGCCTCATGAAATTTATAGTCTGGTAGGGGTGTAAAATCTTAATAAACAAATTTATAATTGCAAATGTGCCCAATGCTAGGTACACAACATTATAAATGCAAGGTAATTTGATCTAAATGAAGAGGTCACCAAAGGCCTCTCTGAGATGGGATGTAAAGGAGAAGTAGGAAATAATTAGGCAAAGAGAAGTAAGAGCAGCCCAGACATAGGGCAAATGCTCTGTGATGGGGTTTTATGACAAGGATGGGGACAGAAAGAAAGCTGATGGGACTAGAATTCAGAGAAAGGTAAGACAGGTAAAGGCTAAACAACTGGGGAGGCACTGAAAATATATGAAAAAGTGAAAAACATCAATGGCGCCTGCTTCCTGTCCACCAGAGCTGAGAACTGAAATGAAATTTCAACTTCCACCTGAAATGCAAATTCACCAGGTGCTGTGGCAGGGCTAGAGGCAGCAGAGTGGCAGACCACAATCAGAAGAGTAGGAGAAAAAAAGACTTTGGGTTGGTGGGTGAAGTCTGAGTTGGACACTGAAGGAGGAGAATGACCAAGAAGAAATGGAAAAGCAACAGCAAGAGTGTGTGCCAGAAAGTAAAAAACGCTTAATATTAGAAGCAATTGGATTACTAACTAGCTTGATGTCTTATCCTACAATGTGCTTTTCTAAATTGCTATTTCTTTTCCTTTGGAGTTTTAAAACTTTTAATTCAACATCATGGCCGTGTGTCTGTTTAAAATGAAATAAGAAACTTTTTACGTGATGTAATATAATGTAATAGATTACCTCTGGCCTTCATCTTCAAACATTCTTTTGTTTCCAAAATATCTAAAATGCCACTGACTAAAGAGACACCCCTCTAACCCTGTCCTTGCTTGAGATCAGAAGAAAGCACCTAAGAGCACCTTGCGTTTTTGGTCACCTGTCTTCTTTTCTAGAAATGTTCAGCAGTCACTAGGCCTCCAAAAGCATTCATCCCAACGAAATTCACTTACTTTTAAAATTCCACCTTTTCATTCATTATCTTTCTAATATAAAACATGTGTGTAATTTTGCCACTACGAAAGAATGTGTAAGGTCTCCATTTTAGTTTTACCTCCTTTATTCTGAGGCTAGTTGGGTTACCTAGACGCTTCAACCAATACTTGTTACAAATGAAGCAAGTATTATGTTAGCCTTTTGTTGATTTGTCAGTTCCCATTAGAAATTTTATTTTTGAACCTCTGCTTAGCATGTATTTTGTAATTAAGAGAAATGTATTTTTTTTTTAACGATCTACTACCATGGCAAATGATTCGGATATGTTTATTTGCTTGGTGCTCTTTTTGCTGATAGGAGCATAAAAAGCCTTAGTTTTTCAGCACTTAGAATAGAATATGTGATATTTGTACACCAAACCCCTGAAGCGTGCAATTTACCCATATAACAACCTGCATATGTATACCTTAAACCCAAAATAAAAGTTGGAAAGAAGAAAAAAGAAATGGTTGCATACTTTGTCAATGACATTGTTCTAGTATCAATATTTTTGGTTACTATTTTTGGACTTTTCATTTATAATATTGATAGTATTATAATATGGTACACCAAAGTACCTCACTGGTATTTTTACCAACTTTTCTTACAGGAAATACAATTCCCTGGTTTCATCAGCTCTTCTTTTTCAAAAATTTCTTATATAAGTGTGTATGTCAGGTTAATTTGTCTGGCTTCATTTCAGGTAGACCAAGGTCATGAGTTTAATTTCTTTGGAAGCAGTTCAGTGTTTTAAATGGGAACTAAATTTGGTCCCAAACAGACCTGATTTTCCATCTCGACTCTTCCTACCCCCAACTGCACCCCTTTCCCGGGTCACAGGAGATAGAGCACTTTGTTCTATCTGGACTCAAGACCCATCCAAGTCAGATACATTTTGAAAAATATTTCTCCCTGTAAACCCTTAAAACCCAATATTCACTCAGTGGTATGGGTTTACATGTATCTTCCTTTGGGTCAAAGTAAAGTATTTGGGTAAATTTCCCGATTTCTTTGAGACTCAGTTGCTTCATCTTTAATTACAGAAAACGTTTAAAGGATCTCACAGGGTCCTTGTGACATCTAAATATGGCAAGCACCAATGGTGTCTGACACAGAGTAGCTGCTGAACAAATGTTTACATGTTCCTTCCCTGTGCTTGATATTTTCTGTCCACGTATGGACCAAATAAATTACTAAAATCTAGATTGCTGACATAATCTTGACAAATATAAGTCACGTTCCAGTTAGAATTGTTGTCTTCCTCCAAACAGCTTTTGTAGTCCAAGTGTATCATTATCTATGAGTCAAAATTATAAAAATACATATATATTTGAAATGATTTATGGGTATTTAACAATAAACATTTAATCTGCCCCATTATCTTATGTGAATATAATAAAAGTTATTGGAGAGGGTTTTTTTACTTAAAGTAGTTTTTAAATGCGGATAAGAATACCAACCTTTTAGATTTATTGCTTAAAAAGAAATAGGTTAATAAATATAAAGCATTTGGTACAGTTTAGTGCACAAAATTAAGTCCCCAATAACAGGTAACTTATTATTTTTTAAAGAGCCTTACGGAGTTGTTTTTTTTAACCAAAGAAGTACACCAAATCAAATTTACTGCTAGTGCTAGAACAATTTACAAAAAAGAAAGAGCACAAACAGGGTGTGGTGGAGGTGGAGTTGCTTAAAACAGAAATTATTCACTCCTGCCTTAGCCCCATAGTAGCTTAGTAACGTTTGACAAGTCAGCCTCTGTGAGCCTCTACACTTTCCTCTAACCCCAAGGTGATTTGTTTCTGCATTCAACAAATGTTTACTGAGCGCATATGGCAGGACACATACAGTGAAACTTTAGTATGATGGCATATAGAAATCTGTACATAATAAAATGAGATCCAAATGCAGGTTCCTGTGAGTTTTGGTGAGAGATCTAATCATAAAATTAATTAACACTTGAGCTGCCTGACAGGAGTTGAATTTAATGTTGTGATCATCAAAATGCCATTCCTGAGAGCCGTCATGACACTAAAAGGCAGGCCTTTCCTTAAAAGCACAGGACCAAACATGGAAGTGTGCTCTGATAGATGCAGAATAATTAATGGATTGCTACTGTCATCTTACTTAACTTTTACACACTTCCTGAATCCCAAGTCATGCAGAGAGTCCACGTACATCTAGCAATGTGTGAGCACGTCCATTTACATATACCGTATACATACATACATATATCAAAGCCTACTATATAAGCTGCAGGGACTTTAGTGGTAAAAATGGTGTTTGCAAAGGGCAGCCTAACCCAAAGAAAGCTTTTTTTTTTTTTTTTTGGGAGAAAGAGTCTTGCTCTGTCACCCAGGGTGGAGTACAGTGGCACGATCTTGACTCATTGCAACCTCTGCCTCCTGGGTTCAAGCAATTCTCCTGCCTCAGCCTCCTGAGTAGCTGGCATTACAGGCATGCACCACCATGCCTGGCTAATTTTGTATTTTTAGTAGAGAAGGGGTTTCACCATGTTGTCCAGGCTGGTCACGAACTCCTGACCTCAGGTGATCCACCCACCTCGGCCTCCCAAAGTACCGGGATTACAGGAGTGAGCCACTGTGCCCAGCCAAGAAAGCTTTAAAGAAAGAAAGGTGGAGTTAAAGTGTTCTCCAATTCTTATTATGTTGTATTGAAAAATATATTGAAAAAATATATGGATCAAGCTTCCTTGAGTTGAGGTAAAATACAAGTGCAAAACTTCATGTGACAGGATTAATGAGGTTTGCACAAGTGGAAAGATTGGCTCTACCTGCGCATGTCTTCTTTTGCTAAATGAGACATACTTCTCTATGCGGGACTAATTTATTAAGTCGGCCTTCTATCTGGAACAAAAATTCACTTAAACTAAATTTATTTCAAAATGTAGTTCCCTGACCCCACTATAAACTACTAAACTCCAGATTCAGCTAGGGTCCTGAGTTGATATATATTTTCCTCCATGTTTTTTTCTCTACTCAAAAAAATAAAAAATTATGTCACAGTTATGCAGCCATGCAGCTGTTTTACAAAGGCTGAATGTTGCTACTGTTACGTAAATGGTATCATTTTCTTGATCAAAAATGTATTTTTATATTTACTTGTCCCCCAGAATACAGTGTGAGGCTATACTTGGAGATTCATCAGCTGGATCTTCTGCAATAAGGCGATTGTGGTCCCCTGTCAGCATTGCTCTTGAGGTGAAACATAATTAGCACTCCATCAAAAACCACTTTGGAGAACACAAACAGTAGTTGGCTTCCAAATCAGACTTCTGAAAAGAACTGCATTATACAGTATAAATAAAATGCTAATTTATTATCGATTGTACGAGGGTAGTGCATGCACAGAGAGGTTTGGTTGCTTTCCAGTATAAAGTACATATTCAATTGGATCTACCCTCCCTTCATCTTTTGTAATAAAGATGCTTGCAAAGAGGTTGGGCTGAACATTCTTCAGTATACTCTGTGTGTGATATGGGAGTTAGGAAAAAAAAATCCTGCTTCTATCTGCAAAGATTTTACAGTGTGGAGGGGAGAATAGAGCATACAACAATAGAGTAGTCTCCCAGGTCCTGCCCCTTAATCACTGCCCTTAGAAGATACCATGTCTGAGAAACTGTGCTTGCCTAGATTTAAGACTCAGGGCTAGAATAAAAATCAACGTTTGAATAGCTAGAAGTACTGCCCTATTAATAAACCATTCTAAAGCCTTAAAGTGGAACAACTCTAAATATACTTTTGGTCAGACATAGGCACCCAAGTTACAAATCATTTGACAGCTGATGTGCTACAAAGTGAGTATTTGGAAATGTTCTTCTGTAGGGATTTTTAAAGACTACAGTAAACCAAAACCTTTCCAGGGTGCTTTAAGTACAATTCTGTCCAGAAGGAGTAGGAGAGATTAGATGGCATCTCAGGCTTCCTTACAACCCTATAACTCTGTCGTGCTAAAGTACTTACATTGCAGAGGAGCCATGTAATTTTATGCTACCCTGTTAAAAATACTATAAAAAAGAAATGTTCAACATAACAAAGTAGAATATACCAAACACCATTCAGAATGAAGGTGAGGGCAGATGGAAAGACATGGATTAGTTAGGTAGTGTATGTTCTCAAATGAGAAGGATCGTTGTAACATAATTAAATCAATTTTATAACATAGTCAAAGAGTCCTGGCTTGATTCAATTGGCTTTGAGAAGAATCTTACATAGCCAGTCAATATAGTTCCATGAATATGAACAAAAATCAAATATTGGGAGTAGAAAAGGATCCTAATAATCATCTAGGTCAGGGCTCAGCAAACTTTCCTTGTAAAGGGCCAGGTAGTAAAAATTGTAGGCTTTGTGAACTATATAGTCACTCAGCTTTGCTGTTTAAGCACCATGAACAATAAAAAGCAGCCACTCATGATATGTAAACAAATACGTATGGCTGTGTTCCTGAAATCTGAATCTTATATAATTTATGTGCATAATAGAATATAGGCTGAGTATCCCTTATCTGAAATGCTTGAGACTGTATTTCAGATTTCGAATTTATTCTAATTTTTGAATATTTGCATATACATAGAGAGATATCTCGGAAATGGAACCCAAGTCTAAAGGATAAATTCCTTTATGTTTCATATACCACTTATACACATAGCATGAGGGTAGTTTTATACAGTATCTTTTTTTTTTTTTTTTGGAGACAGTGTCTCGCTCTGTTGCCAGGCTCCAGGCTGGAGTGCAGTGGCGCAGTCTCGACTCACTGCCACTTCCAACTCCTGGGTTCAAGCAATTCTCCTGCCTCAGCCTCCCGAGTAGCTGGGGCTACAGGTGTGTGCCACCATGCCCAGCTAATTTTCTATTGTTTTAGTAGAGATGGGGTTTCACCATGTTGGCCAGGATGGTCTCGATCTCTTGACCTTGTGATTTGCCCGCCTTGGCCTCCCAAAGTGCTGGGATTACAGGCGTGAGCCACCGTGCCCAGCCTACGGTATTTTTAATAACTGTCTGCATGAAATGAAATTCTGACTGCATTTTCACTGAAACTAGTCACATAAGCCAGATATGGAATGATCTACTTGTGATGTCATGTTAGCACCAGGAAAGTTTTGGATTTGGGAGCATTTTAGATTTTTGGATTTTCAGGTTAGGAATGCTTAACTTGTATTCCTCTTTTCTGACATTTTTAACCATTTATAAATATCAAAACCCTTGCTAGCTTGAAGACCATACAAAAAAAGGAAGTGGAATCCATTTTTTTAGTACAATGGTTTTCAAACTACTTTTTTAAGTAGCAGATCTCTTTAAATGAAATTGTACAGGTAGGGCTAATAAAAACTACCTTTTAAGTAGTAAATTCCTCCCTTTTAATAAAATTACATAGAGCAAATAAGAGCAAGATTGCATTGACTTAGGGGCACTAACAGGAGCTGCCTATTTGCTGCTCCCAGAGGCCCACCTCACTGCTTTGCCCAGACTAAAATTCCTCAATGTATGATATGGTTTGGCTGTGTCCCCACCCAAATCTTATCTTGAATTCCCACATGTTGCTGGAGGAACCAGGTGGGAGGTAAATGAATCATGGGGGTAGGTCTTTCCTGTGCTGTTCTCGTGATAGTGAATAAGTCTCACAAAATCTGATGGCTTTATAAGGTGGCATTTCCCTGCACAAGCTCTCTTTTTGCCTGCTGCCATCCATGTAAAATGCGACTTGTTTTTCCTTGCTTTCCACCATGATTGCGAGGCCTCCCTAGCCATGTGGAACTGTGAGTCCATTAAACCTTTTCCTTTTGTAAATTGCCCAGTCTCAGGTATGTCTTTATCAGTAATGTGAAAATAGGCCAATACAACATACAATTCAGAACCCATGACTATCATCTGAGCTACTCAGTTTCCTCTTGAAGAATCTGAGGCACACAAATATGAAATAATTGTTTGAAAGCATCGGTTATTTTAAGTAGACAAGCTCCAGAATATGAATCCTTTATGTGTCCTGGTTTTGGCTTCCCCAAAACACAACAACACAACTTTTTAAGACTAAAACCCAAGTTGAAGGTATATGTGAGGGCCAAGTAAAAGAACACAATGCTACCTGGGTATCTAGTAGAAAACTCTTCTTTCATGGCACTCCATGTCGGAGACACATGGGGAACTTGTGGTTAAAACTGAAGAGTGTTCACCAGCTAAGGGGACATTAAACCAGACTCTCCCTCACATATGAGTACTTTCTGGTAGCAAACAGAGCACTTATGTGCAGTCTCTGGAGGAGCCCCAGCCCTATCAGGATGGGAGTGTCTCCATCTGTGCTTCTCCCATCATCTTGAAGTGACTCAACACTAGATCACTGCCAAGGAGTCTCATTCTGCTTCCTATGATAGCATCCCTGACTTTAGGGATAGTACTGCTTAATACAGCATTTCCCAAAGAACATCTCAAATAACACTAGTGTTGTATTTCCAGAAATGCAAATAACTGTTCCCTAATCTAAAAGGGGAGAAACAAGTCCCCTTGATCAAACAAGTGTACACTCTATTCCTCATTAATAATCCACAATGTACATTGGCAGATTAAAGGATCTGAGAAACCTTACAGGAAAGGAGCTTACTTGACCTTTTAAACCAGCATTTCCCCCAAGTTATTTTAGAATGTAACTGGTGTTTTTTTATTCTTTTGTTATTTATTTTGTACTTTTTTTCCGGACTCACACGTTTCAGTGGAGGTAAAAGAAACTGGGAGCTAGTTTTACACTCAAGATTGTTTTGTGACATTTCAAAGCTTATTAATTTAGTCAACAAATACACTTTGTGTGATTACTATGGGCCTGCGTGCTTTGATGGACAATACAGGCATGTTTTTCTCCCTTGTGGAGTTTATATCCTAGTTAGGGAGACAAACAGAAAACCAGTAAATAAATAAGTTTATTCATTCTATAATGATTTATTGAGAACCTACTCTGTGCTAGGCACTGTTTGTGCCAAGATATGGAGATTCAGACAAATGACCACCCTTCTGGCGTCCATGATGATAATAAGTTAATGATGAAATTAACCTCTCTTAAGCTCTTATGATAAGAAGTTAATGATGAAATTCACCTCTCTTAATCACTGTTCTGTGTGCTTTACATGCTGAGCACCAAAACCATCTACCTCTATATTCAGCTTGGATATTGAGAACTAAAGCTCCCTAACATCATACCTCCACAAAAATTTACCTTTGTATTCCACTGTCATTACTTCACTTTCCCTGAGTCTCTGGCCAAAGCAAGTGGTTTGATTATTTATTACAGGGACTTTCCAAAAGACCTATCTCTTCCTAACTTTTCAATGGAATCAACAGAGAACTTACATCCTATAATTTTTTGAAATCCCATCTCAAAATCCTGGCTTTCCTATTTTCACCAATTCTAGACTGTTATGTCCTGATTCATACCCAATCTTAATAAAATCCTCTTTTTGAAAAAAACCCACATTAAACCAAGCTTCCAGTTCTCAATAAATTCCGATGTTGCCTTTGCCTTTGGGAAACAAAACCAAAATAGTCTTCCTGAGGTGATGGTCTCCCTTATCACTATTATTTCACCAGCAAGCTGTATTGCTAATATTCAGAAAGTCAGCATTCTACAAAGCTGAATTCATTTATGGCTCATGACAACACTATGATATATGTATCATCATTGACTTTTTTTAATGTATGAGGAAATTGCGGCACAGATAGTCAAAGTAACATATTCATGGTTCTACTGCTAATAAGTAGCAGAAGAAAGATCTGGATAGAGGATATCTGGCTTAAAAACCATTATTTTGTATACGTAAGGATGAGTGCCATGAACTCTAAAGTGAAGTGATATGGGAGTCATGAGGTGATTTAAATGGGTAGTTTAAGAAGTCTTCTCTGAAGAAATGATATTTGTGGGAGACTTCAAATGATGAGAGAGAAAGACTCATTCCAGGCAGAGGCAATTGGCAAGTGCAGGAATGAGCCTGTTTTACTCAAGGAAAGGAAAGGCTAGTGTGGCTGGTATGTAGAGAGTAAGAGGAAGAGTGATAAGAACTGAAGTCAGTGAGGAGACAAGGGACAGCCTGTTTAGGATCTTCTAATTTGAATTTAAATGTATTCTGATTACAGCAAGAGGCTTTCAAAGGATTATAAGTAGGGATATGATGAGTCGTTTTAAGTTTAAATACCTATAAAGCATATTTTTCTCTCTCTTTGAAACTAGAACCAGGCACACATTCCTGCCCCATATTAAACAATATTTATTCCAAGCAAAAATAACCTAGATGCTTGGTCCAAGAAACGCCTGCTCCTAAAAGATGACTATGAACCAACTCAGTGACATATTTGTCAAAACTCATTTCAAAACCATTGTCTCACAGTACCCACCAATCCAAAGCTATTCACTCAAATGTACCCAACAATTCAAAACAATGTAATGAAATTTGTCCAATCTTAACCAATCCCTGCCTAACAACACGCAGCTTGAAGTAACCTAGCCCAAGCTGTAAAATATAATACTCTATTCTAATTTTCTCATTTTGAGATCCTACTGAGACTCTGTAGAATTACGTTCTTTCTTACAGCAGAAGGTCTAAAAACTTAAATATGCATGATCAAAAGGTTTTTCTGGTGTTCTTTTGGGGAGCCTACAGTCAAGACTACTGTGTGAAGAGTGTGGATCAAAGGCCAGACAAGAGAGCAGAGACCCATGAGGAAACTCCTGAAGAGACATGAGGGTAAACTAAGGCTGGGGGCAGCAGAAAAGGAGACAAGTGATTAGACTTGGAATATATTTTGCAGTTAGAAGTTTCTTGAAGATTATATACTTGTGAATAGAGGTTTAGATTCTGGAAGATTATATACTTGTGAATAGGGATTTAGGGAATGAGAAGAAGAAAAACGTTACCTAGATTTTTATTTATTAATTTTTTAAACTAGCATGATTTTCTTAACCTAGGCAGCCAACTAATGGTAGTGCCGTGTACTAGGGGGAGAAGTTGAAGAATAATCAATTCTGAGAGTGGAGGATAAACAAAAATTTCCTTTTATGCATGTTAAATTTAAAGGACCAATTAGCCATCAATTGGAGCTATCAAATAAGCATTTGGAATTATGCTACTGTGGAGATATCACAGTCATTCGGCTTAGAATTCAGCCAACTTGGGTGTTTTTCAAAGCTACTAGGGAACTAAGGGAAACAAGAAGTGAGAGATAAATTTGCAAGGGCCATGCAAAGGCAGCTAAATGTTATTTTTATGTTTGAGCAAATGTTATCTTTGGGATATGAAATGGAAAGATCTGAGAATAAAAATTATGGAATGAAAGGAGTAACAGTTGGGAATACATATAGTGCTAGTGACAAATTGAAATTGCTACTAAGAAGTGCTCTAAAATTATTACTTGTAGGATTTTCTCTTTATATCCATCTGACTTGTTTCTGTCCCATGGAGGAGAAAATCACCAATTTATCGCTTTCAGCAAGCACGTGTCTATTCAGAATTTCCACACTGCTCTGCTCTTTAGAAAGATAAAATATACCACATTGCATTGAACAAATCTATACTGGAATTTTTTTTAGAAAAGATAAGTATTTGTGCTGTGATTGTGCTATCATCTGGAATTAATTAAAATGTAACAATATATAGTAGTAAAATGATACAGTAATATATTAGCAGTAAAATGATACAAGTGCACTAATATGTCTAGAACAGCGGTCTCCAACCCCTAGGCTGTGGCCTGGGTCAGAAAGGGTGGCTGCACAGCAGGAGGTTAATGGCTGTCCAGCCAGCATTAAGTATTACAGTCTGAGCTCCACCTCCTGTCTAATCATGGGAGGTACTAGATTTTCATAGGCGTATGAACCCTATTGTGAACTGCACATGCATGTGATGGATCTAGGTTACATGCTCCTTATGAGAATCTAACTAACGCCTGATGTTCTGAGGTGGAACGGTTTAATCCTGAAATTACCCCCGAGTCCCCATCCATGGAAAAATTGTCTTCCACGAAACCTGTCCCTGGTGCTTAAAAAGTTGGGGACCACTGGTCTAGAAGTAAGTTACATTTAGGATTCTTACTCATATTAACTGTCCCTGGGTGAAAATCCTTTAAAAATCATTTTATAATAATTCTAAGCACAGTATACTCACAGATTACATGCATTTACCAAGGCCATTTTAAGAGCTTCAATATTTTACCACCTTTACAAGGAGGTATGGTTAATACAATTATCAGAAAGCACCTTACAAACACTGATGGAGTAGAAGAGGAATTGGTGATTCTACAAATTAATATAATTATCATATTTTCAAAGCATATTGCAGGAAGCCTAGATTTAAGGAACAAGAAACTGCAAAGAAAAAATAGAACATTAATTTGCATTGGAATATTCATAGGCTCAATTCTTCTCTCTCATTTCTAAATTTCAGAAATTTTCCTGTTACTCTTCCTGCTTTCAATTTCTCTTCACATTAATCTATCATATACATGGTGATCTAGGTTACCTTTCCCAAAAGCAGTATTTTCATTATTATGTCACTTTAGGTCATCAATGACTGCTCATCACCAATAGCATAAAATCCAAGCTTCGATCTGCAACTCAAGATCCTCTAGAGTCCAGAGAAACCTCCTTTTCTAGCCTTCCCTCTCACTACTTTTCCCTCCATGACATCTAGATTTATCTTTGTAACCACCTCTGAATAGACCCTCTCATTTCTACCTCTCCCTTTTATTCATGCTTTTTTCCCTGAAGAGATTATGCCACCCTCAAAAACAAATGTCTTGCCAATTTTCTTAGCTCATAATAGTCCCTTGTTTTTTTCGGCCTTTAATTGCTACATAGCCAATAGAGTTCATATTTTATGGATGACTATGAAATTGATGAAGAGGCATAAAATATGCTTCATTAAACCTGTCCTCTCAAAACTGGCATCAACATTTTTCAGTCATAACTTGTTAGTCCCCTCCAAAAAAAGTGTGAACAGTTACAGGGAAGTGACCTCATTGATACATTTTTTTTTAATGCCCACAAGCTTATAAGTTGAACTCAGCAAGATTTCAGTGATGATCTCCTTTGGAATTTGCCAAAAGATTCTTTTTTTTTCAGTTTAAGAAAAATGAAGATGAGCATCAAAGTATAGTAGAGCTCATTAGTAGGGATTATGCAGGTTGACAGGGTTCTGTTCTCATTGCTCCCCTCATCCAGGGAACCGCATTCAATTAGAGTCAATTAACAGACATATGAACTGACTCTTCTGAGTGCAAAGCACTGGGCGGGGGTGTGTATCAACGGGCATGACAAAGCTAGGGCCCTTATGTAGTATCCACTCAAAACTGCTTGTGAACTTCAGGGGCAAAGTTTTCTTTTCCAGAATCAGATAAACTGAAAAACAGAAATCATGAGAATATTTCTAAACAAGACAAGATGTAGGCTAGCTGGTTAAGAGCTCAGTGACAAAATAAGAAAGGATGTAACAAACTAAATGGCAAAAACATAAGATCTGGAACTTCAAACAGGTATAGCAAATGATCAGCAACTAACTCAATAACAAAAATGTAAAAGCTGTAACTTCAAACAGGTATAGCAACTAATCAGCAAGAAACAGAAGGATCACTGTCCTCCCTGGATCTGGAAGCTAGAAGAGCATATTGTATATAAAACACTTAAGAGAAAAAAAATTATTTTCTAAACAAAAGAACATATTTGTCTCTCTCCCTCCACCTCAGGAAATATGACTTTTTGTTGAGTAACTAGCAATAAGCTACTGTGATCCCTATTTTCCATAATTCGGCAAAGATCTTTGCATTCTAAAGAAAGTGAGAATGGCCATCAGGATTTTGTTTTGCCAGGAATGTGTTTGTAAACTCAGGACCAGAGCTGAATTATTTGGCACAACAGAGGAGAGTTTTGAGGCTATGTGGGAAAGAGATAAAGAAGAACGAGACAGCTGGCAGCTGAAGAGAGGGATTTGGGAAGGGAAAGCAGGCAGATGTAAAGGAAAAATTAATTTTGTTTCTATCAAGTGGTGTGTGATGTAAATCCTCTTCTTGATCTCCTTTCTAAATATTCAGTAACATCTACATTTCTTACTAGTGTGTTGAATATTTGTTTCTACTTAGCTACTTTGAATTAGTTTTTTTTGAGGGGGAGGTGGGAGCAACAAGTTGCTTAACAAATCCTGAGGAGACAGCAGGAAGGAGTGGCACACTTAGGATTAAGAAGAAAGAAATGGTGGCGTGGTAACCATTTTCCAAAATGGCCCCTAATGCCCCTTACCTCCTGCTATTCATGCCCTTATGTAGTTTTCTCACATATTGAATAGGTTTCATCTTGTAACTGATAGGATTTTGTAGACATGATGGTATGTGACTTCCAAGGCTAAGGCACAGAATGCATGGTGGCTTCCAATCTGTCCTCTCTTAAGCACTCACTCTCGGGGGTGGGGGAGAGAGGGGAGGAACAAACTTCTGTTTCTTGAGCACACTCAAGCAGTACTATGGGGAGGTCCCTGTGTCAAGAAACTGAGGCTTCTTGGCCAGGCACTGTGGCTCACGCCTGTAATCCCAGCACTTCGGGAGGCCGGGGAGAGCTGATCAAAAGGTCAGGAGTTCGAGAGCAGCCTGGCCAACATGATGAAACTCCGTCTTTACTAAAAAAAAAAAAAAAAAAAAACTAGCCAGATGTGGTGGCAGGTGCCTGTAATCCCAGGTACTCAGAAGGCTGAGGCAGGAGAATAGCTTGAACCCGGGAGGTAGAGGTTACAGTGAGCTGAGATGGTGCCACGGCACTCCAGCCTGGGCAATAGAGTGAGACTCCATCTCAAAAACAAAAAAAAAAAAGAAAGAAACCGAGGCTTCCTGCTGATAGCCAGCATTAATTTGTCAATGCTATGAGTGGACCACTCTGACAGGAGATCCTATAATACATCCTGCTGGAAGCAGTGGCTCATACCTATAATCCCAGCACTTTGGGAAGCCAAGGAGGGCGGATCACGTGAGGTCAGAAGTTCAAGATCAGCCTGGCCAACATGGTGAAACCCCATCTCTAATAAAAATACAAAAATTAGCTGGATATGGTGGCACATGCCTATAATCCCAGCTACTCAGGAGGCTGAGACAGGAGAATCACTTGAACCTGGGAGACAGAGGTTACAGTGAGCCAAGATCATGCCACTGCACTGTAGCCTTGGTGAGAGAGTGAGACTCCATCTCAAAAAAAATTTTTTTTTTTTTTTTTTTTTTTTTTAAGACTGAGTTTCGCTCTTGTTACCCAGGCTGGAGTGCAATGGCGCGATCTTGGCTCACCGCAACCTCCGTCTCCTGGGTTCAAGCAATTCTCCTGCCTCAGCCTCCCGAGTAGTTGGGAATACAGGCGCACGCCACCATGCCCAGCTAATTTTTGTATTTTTAGTAGAGACGGGGTTTCACCATGTTGACCAGGATGGTCTCGATCTCTTGACCTCGTGATCCACCCACCTCGGCCTCCCAAAGTGCTGGGATTATAGGCGTGAGCCACCACGCCTGGTCCAAAAAAAAATTTTTAATCTTTTAAAAAACCAGCTCCCGGATTCGCTGATGTTTTGAAGGGCTTTTTATGTCTGTATCTCCTTCAGTTCTACTCTGATCTTAGTTATTTCTTTTCTTCTGCTAGCTTTTGAATTTGTTTGCTCATGCTTCTCTAGTTCTTTTCATTGTGATATTAGGGTGTCAATTTTATATACTTCCCGCTTTCTCCTGTGGGTATTTAGTGCTATAAATTTCCCTATAAACACTGCTTTAGCTGTGTCTCAGAGATTTTGGTACATTGTGTCTTTGTTCTCATTGGTTTCAAAGAACTTATTTATTTCTGCCTTTTCTTATTTACCCAGTAGTCATTCAGGAGCAGGTTCTTCAGTTTCCATGTAGTTGTGTGGTTTTGAGTGAGTTTCTTAATCCTGAGTTCTAATTTGATTGCACTGTGGTCTGAGAGACTGCTTGTTACAATTTCCATTCTTTTGCATATGCTGAGAAATGTTTTCCTTCCTATTATGTGGTCGATTTTAGAATATGTGTGATGTGGTACTGAGACGAATATATATTCTGTTGATCTGGGGTGGAGAGTTTCGTAGATGTCTATTAGGTCCGCTTGGTCCAGAGCTGAGTTCAAGTCCTGAATATCCTTGTTAATTTTCTGTCTCATTGATGTGTCTAATATTGACAGTGGGGTGTTATAATCTCCCACTACTATTGTGTGGGAGTCTAAGTCTCTTTGTAAGTCTCTAAGAACTTGCTTTATGAATCTGGGTGCTCATGTATTGGGTGCATATATATTTAGGATAGTTATCTCTTCTTGTTGCATTGATCCCTTTACCATTATGTAATGTCCTTCTTTGTCTTTTTTGATCTTGGTTGGTTTAAAGTCTGTTTTATCAGAGACTAGGATTGCAATCCCTGCTTTTTGTTGCTTTCCCTTTACTTGGTAAATATTCCTCCATCCCTTTATTCTGAGCCTATGTGTTTCTTTGCATGTGAGATGGGTCTCCTGAATACAGCATACTGATATGAACAGACACTTCTCAAAAGAAGACATTTATGTGGCCAACAAACACATGAAAAAAAGCTCATCATCACTGGTCGTTAGAGAAATACAAATCAAAACCACAATGAGATACCATCTCACACCAGTTAGAATGGCGATCATTAAAAAGTCAGGAAACAACAGATGCTGGAGAGGATGTTGAGAAATAGGAACACTTTTACACTGTTGTCGGGAGTGTAAATTAGTTCAACCATTGTGGAAGACAATGTGGCAATTCCTCAAGGATCTAGAACCAAAAATACCATTTGACCCAGCAATCCCATTACTGGGTATATACAGTAATATACCCAGTATATTTCTAATCCAAAGGATTAGAAATCATTCTAGTATAAAGACACATGCACATGTATGTTTATTGCAGCACTATTCACAACAGCAAAGATCTGGAACCAATCCAAATGCCCATCAATGATAGACTGGATACAGAAAATATGGCACATATACACCATGGAAAACCGTGCAGCCATAAAAAAGGATGAAGTCATGTCCTTTGCAAGGACATGGATGAAGATGGAAACCATCATTCTCAGCTAACTGACACAAGAACGGAAAACCAAACACTGTATGTTCTCATTCATAAGTGGGAGTTGAACAATGAGAACACATGAACACAGGGAGGGAAAAATCACAAATCGGGGCCTGTTGCAGGGTGGGGTGTAGGGGAGGAATAGCATTAGGAGAAATACCTAAAGTAGATGAGGGGTTGATGGGTGCAGCAAACCACCATGGCACGTGTATACCTATATAACAAACCTGCATGTCCTGCACATGTATCCCTGAACTTAAAGTATAATTAAAGAAACAAAAAATCCTACATTTCCAGTCAAGCCTTCAGGGGATTGCAGCCCTAGCATCTTCTGTATGGCCATCTTATGAGAAACACCAAGTCAGAGCTACCCAGATAAGCTGTTCTTAAATCTCTAACCCAACGAAACTGTGAGGATGATAAATGATTGCTGTTTTAAGTTTGGAGATTTGTTACACAGCATAAATAAGTAATACTGGTGGCTTCCTAGTGTTTCACAGATTCCATTCCTGCAATTAAAGGGCAAAATTTTGCTTATTGGAAGTATCAAGGGTTTTGGATTATACCAGGAATGTAGAATTAGTTTAGCTACTTGCTAGTTATGAGATTTTCAAAAATTTCCTAAGGCTCAGTTTCTTCATCACTAAAATGAGGCTTCTGATGTTTGATAAGACAGTAAAGTATATATGGCGAGATGCGGTCATGCCTGTAATCCCAGAACTTTGGAAGGCCTAGGCAGGTAGATCACTTGAGGTCAGGAGTTCAAGGCCACCCTGGCCAACATGTTGAAACCTCATCTCTACTAAAAAAAAAAAAATACAAAATTTATCTGGGCATGGTGGTACACACCTGTAATCCCAGCTACTCAGGAAGCTGAGGCATGAGGTTCATTTGAACCTGGGAGGCAGAGGTTGCAGTGAGCCCAGATCACACCATTGCACTCCAGCCTGGGTGACAGAGCGAGATCCTGTCTCAAAAAACAAACAAACAAACAAACCATAGGAAAGTATATAAACCATCTAATATATAGCTTGGCACATCCTATATGTTGAATAAATGTTAGTCATCATAACAATATTAATTGTTCATATATTTACGTTGTTCTTGGAAACTCTTAAGGTACAATGAAATAGCCTATTCATACTATACAACATTCAATTCAAGTAAGTCCTAAATATTTGGGCACTGTTCACTTGCTAATACAATTTACCTTACTGGGAACTAGTAATGCTCTGATGGTCCCTATATGCTTCTGGTTCAGAAAATGCAAGGGGCCTGGAAGAGTGTACTGGATGCAATTAGTGATCTGCTCCTATTCCCTTTATTTCCTTTACCAGCTTTGTTCTATCCCATACTTGTTCTGTAATTCATGATAAGGGCTTACAGCTGAAACTTCTAAAACTTGACCTTGATACTACAGTTGTCTCAACCTAACTTAGAACCAGAAGTTCCTGAGAGTTTATGTTCCTAGGGACAGCCTACAGTTCATGATTGACTAGCTCTGGATTATAAGAAGACAGTTCCTATGTCTTGAGACAAGAGAAACTCAAAGGTACAATTTTTGGTCCAGGGCTCACCACAGGATCCGACTGAGTCAGAGACTTCACCTGAAATTGAACCCTTACTTGGCTTCTTCCCTTTTTTATTCTGCTTCTTTCATCCTTCACTGGTATTTCCTGTGAGCACTTCCTTAATAAATTACTTGCACTGGAATCCTTGGCTCAGAGTCTGCTTCTGAGATCGTTCAAGCTAAGGCAGAATTTAAGCCAGGCCTACCCTCTCACAGACACTTTTATTTTCTGTCTTTAGAAACAAATGTGACTGAGCAGCCAATTCAACTGTTGATTTGAAAATTAGCATAGAGTATGGGGGTTACATTTTTGGAATTTCAAAATTACTGGAAATGCCAATGCTTCCAACCTAGCTGAAGGTCAGGTAATTGAGTTGGAAACAACATTTGTGAAAGGAATGTTGTTTCTAGATAAATTCGAATTATACACACCATGGCTAAACTATGTAATGCAAATAACACACTCTGATCATAAGAGGAATAATGAATGAATATATAAGCAATACTGCCTTTCATACAATTCTGAAATTTCTTCTCAACTGAATTACAAACTCTAAATCACTCACTGCTCACAGAGGGAGAATGGGAAGAAGATTAATACATAATGAGCACTTGTTTCATGCCAGGCAACGTGTTAAAGTGTTTGATTTATCTTTCAATCTTTGAGCTTATGCTTCAAAGAAAAGGAGTCCCACTTTACCAAAGAATCTGAGTCAGAGTGTTTATGTAACTTGTTCGTGGTCACACAGCCAGTAATAAGAGAATATATTTAAGCCTGTATCTGTGTGATCACTGAAACCATACTCTTCCCACCCACAGTGATCTGACATCAAGAAAAATGTTGATATAATTACATCAACACATTTCTGCACAACTTACAATTTTGAGTGAGTCTAATTCCTGAAGGACGCTTTTTAGTGTACATGTTAGATAAACAAGATTTTTACATCCTTCCCATACATTTAAGACCATATAGATTCACTCTGATGAATCGGCCAATGAAATATTAAGGTCCTTTATGATATGCCTATATCCAGATCATCCCTATGCTTAAATACATATTATTAATATATTAATATTTTCATCTCTCCTTCACAAGAATGTCATTTCCCATCCCATATCAACTATCTAATAGGTTTGAAATAGAATTAAGTGAGAAGGCAAACACATCATTAAGCATGTATTTGTCTTATTGCCCAAATTGTTTGGATTAAGTCCACTAGTAGATATATTTCCACAGCAGTGAATTTGCAGTCAATAGACTTACAGAGGAACCTAATAACGAAATAAGTAATGTGGGAAGATAGAGATAAGACAGGGTAGGTATTTCACTTGAGCAATGAAACATGAAAATGCTCTTGGGAAGCCAGGGCAATTTTGAATTATGTTGATGGAAGACTCTATTTAATGCACTTGACTACTCTTCTGGTCCCATTTTATTCTCTGGCTTATGAGGATTAATTATAACTCTACTAACCTGTATTTTCTTGTTTAGCCTATTCTAAGCCCTTAATTCTAGACTAGGCATATAATTTCACAATATACACAAAAAAATCTTTAATGAAGTATAAAGGGATGTGAAAAATTCTTTCTTCCAAATCTTCCCTTTCCCCTGTAGGACTTTTGTTTAAAAATTATTAAACTGTTGACCTGGAAATTTCCTCCTAAGAAGTGAGTTATTTTATGCCCTGAATAAACAGAGCAACTTCCAGTTGTGTCCCAAGAAAAATTCTAAGATATATACAAGAAGAATCTTGTCCATGAATTCCTGAGCTAAATATTTTCTTAAAATTTACATGGCATTAATGTCCAGTTTTTAAAAACTATGATTTTGGGGATGAACCCTGAAATAACACCCCAGTGGTGAGAAGACAGAGGCAAAGGATTATGTCTTCCAAAATTAATCATTGATTAAAATGTGATCAAAATGTTTTCACAAGCTAGTGGTCTATTGTTCCTCATTTGACATTCACAAAAAGAGCTTGAAAATATATTTATACAGCAACAGTCGGACGCAAACACAATGTTCTACAACAAATGTTATGCTTATTTTCAATCAGCCTAGTCTGTATGTCTTTTTTCCCTGAAAATATCCAATATCCTATTGACTTGATAGTCTTTGATACAATGTTCTAAGAGAGAAGAAAGAGTCCAGATCAGTTTCAAGCATAAATATCTCAGTAAAAATCTAACAGTGTATTGAATACTTCTTGTGTCCTACTTCATACTGACAGTCTACCTTTTCCTGTGCCCTTTGCTATGATAAACAGCGCCTAACCTCATTAGCTTGCATGAAGCTTACATTCTTCTAGGGGTGGGGTGGAGGGCACATAATAAACAAGTAGTAATAAATATTAAACTGAAAATATTACAGAAAGTGACTGGGATGCTATTTTATATCTGGTTGGACAGGGAATATCTCTCTGAGGACGATTTTTTTTGTTAAGTTTAAAGTTGAGATCTGCCCATTTATTTTAAATTTGAAGGGCAGAGCATTTCTGGCAGAAAAATCAGAGATTAGAAAGGGCTATGATTAGAATAAGAAATGAAAGTGACCAGTATGGCTGTGGCACATGAAAGAGAGGGAGAGCATGGTAAAAGATGAGAATTTTTTGATGTCACCTAATTTTAACCTTAAATATTCAGGTCTTATCTGTATCCTACCCCACACTTGTTTTAGGGAGAACTTTTCCTTCAAATTTTCTGATAAGATGACGTAAGAAGATGCTTTTTATTTATCCTGTAACTTCAAGGATCCTTATCCCATTGTTGAGTTTTGTGGTGTGGCAAACATTGTTAGTCTCTAACCAAAACATCTTGTCCCATTCTTATTTAAAAACTTCTGATTTTGTGTAAAGTGTCCATAGCTCAGTGAAACGTATTCACTTTCTCAAACTTCCTTGTAGCTAGGGGTGGTGATTGACCCGATTGTGATCAGAGAGACATTGTTATACAGCATTTTTGGGAAAACTTTTGAAATTGGTAAGTCCCGGGTGGAAAGTATTTTTGACCCCAGACAATCCCCTTTTGTTCTGTCCCTTATTCCTTCTTCCTCCTTGAACATGGCCATGAGGTCCAGAGGTATATCAGCCCAATTACAATCATGAAGCTGAAAGCCACACACTAACCATGGTGGAGCAGAAAGCCAGATGGTAGTTGAGTCCCTGATGGAATCAATGTACCGCACTGCTGAACAGTCGGCTTTTTTCTTATTGCTTGAGGAGATAGAAAAGCCTTTATGGCCTTAAACTATTATTAGTTAAGGAAAAAGACACAGTTGCCTGCCTTGGAAGAATTTACAATGAAATCAGGGAGGCAACATAAAAAATAAAAAATTACATATCTTTAAGTCCAAATGAACATAGATCAAATTGAATGAATGTTGATTTATAAGATACTAACTTCCAAGATGGTATTCAAGTTCTGTGGTGGTTTGATCACTCTGCCTTGAATTTATAGTAGGCAATCAATGAATATTAGTAATACAATTAATCAAGAAATAAAGTAATCAAAATATAATGAGTAAAGTTATTTGGGATTACTCACAAAAGCCTCTGTAAAGAAAGTAAGTTTTGAAAGAAATGGAAGAACCATACAGATAAAAGAAAGAGATGACATTCCAGATGGGAAAATAACGCCACGTCCAAACATAAGTTGGTCAACATTGCTTTGTGGGTAAGAATAGCTATGCTGATGCTTTTGGAGATATGGAAAAATATGGATGGACTGACAGACTAGATAAATATACAAAAAATAATAGATTTGCTTTTTAAAATAAATCTTCTAAACCTTATAATGAGACCTGACAATGAAAGGAGAGTAAAAAGTTCTTAGAGGAAGACAACAAGAAAATACTGTACTTGTGAAGGAAACATGCCTATGTGATATGAAAACTAAGAACAATTATTATTCAAGACAAAGTATCAGTGAATGGCCATGCCTACCAGGCTACACACACACACACACATGCCATGATAAAGTTATGATGGGGTAAAAGTAATCCACAAGATTTAGCCGCAAACTCCAACCATGTATAGATGCTCCTCAACTTAACAATGGGGTTATGTCCCAATAAGCCCATTGTAAGTTGAAAATACAGTAAGTCAAAAATATATTTAATACACCTACCCTACTAAATATCATAGCTTAGCCTAGCCTATCTTAAACATGCTCAGAACACATTATCCTACAGTTGGGCAAAATCATCTGACACAAAGCCTATTTTATTTTTAAAAAAAGTGTTAAATATTTCATACAACTTACTAATTATCTAATGTACTGAAAGTGAAAGATAGAATGGTTGTATGGGTACTTGAAATACAGTTTCTACTGAATGTGTAGCACTTTCACACCACAGTAAAGAAAAAAACATCTAAGTTGAACCATCATAAGTCAAAGATTGATCCATCATTAGTCAGGGATGTCTATAACAAAGACATGCATGCAAAATCATTGACAAGAACCATAGAAGGACTGAGATTGTATCCTACTTGCAAGGTAACACATCAGCCTGCCACCATTTCATGGATGCTAACAGAAGACATGAAAGTCTTGAGTCAGAAACAAAAAATGGCTTAAACATTACTCACAGCAAAAGCAGTAGCCAGAGTATCCACATTTTGTGCCAGTTCCCCAAGGTCTAATTCCTACAGGTTGACATGAAGAGGGCCAGATGACATTTGTACATGCAGTAGGTACATTATAGGAGAGAAACTTTGATCTTAGATAACGCAAATCTTTTACAGTAAACAATAAACATGTCTTCCTCTTGCTCCAAAGGGAGACATCATTTCTATCTCCCAAGATGGTGCAGAGAAGAGAGTTCACAAAAAAGGCATTCAGTGCCTCTTCTCACAAGACATACAGAAAAGCTAAGCCACAAGGAGAATTGTCTCCAAAAAATCATTTGAAAAGATCTGAGAAATGTAGGTAGAAATGATATAATAAAAGTAATTTTAAAACTAGGAACAAAAATATTAATAAAAAAGTAAAGAGTGATTTCAGAAAGTTCAAATCAAAAGTGATTAATAAGAGGTAAAAAATAGAAAGAATAAAAGAGAAAAACATGATAAAATGAGACGAAAATAGAGCAAAAGAAGGACTAAAAAATTAGAAAGACTGGGAATATGGTAGAATCACTGTGGTACAAAATAATATTTACCTATATTCTATAAAATTTAATTTCAAAAACATTTATTAAGCATCAACTCTGAAATTCAACCTGGCAGGAGTTGGGGAAAATAAAAACAGTATGTATGACTTCTCTCTATGCTTGAGGAGCCCGTGTGTGTGTGTGTGTGTGTGTGTGTGTGTGTGTGTGTATATATATATATATATATATAAACAGATCTGGCACAGTGGCTCATGCCTGCAATCCTGGCATTTTAAGAGACCTAGGCAGGCAGATGGCTTGAGGTAACAAATTTAAGACCAGCCTAGGCAACATGATCTCTACAAAAATACAAAAATTAGCTGAACGTTGTGATGCACACCTGTGGTCCCAGCTACTTGGGAGGCTGAAGCAGGAGAATTACTTGAACCCAGGTGGTGGAGGCTGCAATGAGCCCAGATAGCACCACTGCACTCCAGCCTGGGAGACATTCTATAATATAGTCAATCTTTAAATATTTAGTATTTTTAGTAAAAGCAATTAAGTGTTGGGCACTTTTTTTTAATACTTTAAGTTCTGGGGTACGTGTGCAGAATGTGCACGTGTCATTGTGGTTTGCTGCACCCATCAACCTGTCATCTACGTTAGGTATTTTTCCTAATGCTGTCCCTCCCCTAGCCCCTCACCCTCTGACAGGCCCTGGTGTGTTATGTTCCCCTCCCTGTGTCCATGGGTTCTCATTGTTCAGCTCCCACTTATGAGTGAGAACATGCACATTTTTTTATCAGCTGTTGAAATGTGGCCTAATGTGGTCATTAAAATAACATTGTATTTCATAAATATAATTATTGTTCAATTAAAAATAAAATAAAACTTTAATGAATTAAATTGCCATCTTCAAAAGAGTAAATGAATGGTCTGTTTTACATGATAGTAAAGAATAAATTTTCAATACAGTTGGCTCCCAACTTTTTGACCGTTAGGGTGAAGTTTACTTCAAAGATGTAATAATATTCATAGGCTGAATTTCTTTAGTAGCAAAACAGATATGTTACAGCAAGAGTTTTCAGGAAAACACATTATTTGAACCAGTTCACAGAAGGATTGCCCAACAGATTTCACAAGAATAGTTCTGTCTCATTCTCATTGTGGACAATGAAGACGTATAAAGTGAAAAATATCATCAAATTTAACTTACAAGTGAAATCCATCTGTATGCCATGGTTCGGTATTTCTCTGCAAGTGGAAAAAAGTCAATATTTATTATTATTAGCATAAAACACCAAAATGTGGTATTGAACTTAAAGGAGTTTGGGAAACTTTCAGCAGTAGGATGCCAAAATTATGAATCTAATTAATTTGGGGGTGTTCTTAGGCTTTAAGGCAGTGGTTCTCAAACGTGTGATACAGGGACCATCAAAGGTCCTCAGGAGATTTCAGAGGCTTTGCAAAGTCTATACTATTTTCATACTACTAAACTGCTATTTGCCTTTTTTGCTCTCATTCTCTCAAAAGTATACCATATAGTCAGGTGTGGTGGTTCACACCTGTAATCCCAGCACTTTGAGAGGCCAAGGTGAGCAGGTCGCCGGAAGTCAGGAGTTGAGACCATTCTGGCCAATGTGGCAAAACCCCATCTCTACTAAAAATACAAAAATTAGCCAGGAGTGGTGGTGGGCACCTGTAGTCTCAGCTACTCGGGAGGCTGAGGCAGGAGAATAGCTTGAACCCATGAAGCAAAGGTTGCAGTGAGAAGACAACACACCACCACACTCCAGCCTGGGTGACAGAGTAAGACTCCATCTCAAAAACACAAAAACAAACAAACAAAGCATACAGTGAAGTTTTCTAGAGGTTACATGTCATGAGATAGCAGAACAAGTTGGCTATAGTTGTAGATATGCAAATTCAGCTGCTTTTATAAAGACAGATATTAAAGAGATTTACAAAACTGGAAAACTATGCCACTCTTCACTAAATTTATTTTGTTTTGGAAAAGGTAGTTATTTTTCCTAAAATTATGTTAATTTGTAATGGGAGGTCTTATTAGTATTTTCAAATAAATAAATACATATATTTTTAATTTCTCAGTTTTAATGTTTTACATGGTAAATATCAATAGATATAACACACACATAAACAAAAACTCTTTGTCATTTTCAGGAATTTTTAAAGTGTAACAGGAATCCTGAGACCAAAAAAATTTTAAAAGCCCCCTTCTAAGGAATGACATTTTCTTGCTGTTATTGACTGAATTGTGGGCCCACAACAATCACATGTTGAAGCCCTACCCACTAATGTGACTGTATTTGGAAACACAGCTTTTAAAGAGGTAATTAAGGTTAAGTGAGGTTGTAAGGGTGGAAATCTAATACAATAAGACTGATGTATTATTATCAGAGGAGGAAGAGATACCAAAGGATGCACACACACCATAAAGATCATATAAGGACATAGTAAGAAGGCAGATAGATATTTACAAACCAGGAAGTGAGGCCTCACCAGAAACCACCATTAACGTCACCTTGATTGTGAGCTTCTAGACTCTAAAACTGTACAGAAATAAATTTTTGATGCTTAAGCTACCCATTCTGTGGTATTTTATTATGGCAGCCTTAGTAAATTAGTACCTTTGCTAATTATTGAGATCATACTATATGCCTGGCATTGTTCTAAAAGCTTTATCTCTGTTTCTTTACTTAATCATTACTCTTACCCTATGTGAGCAAGTGATAATGTTATTCCCCTTTCACAAATAAGGAACTCAGATACAAAGAGTTATAGCTCATGAACCATGCCAATATTAAATCAGAGTCTTTTGAGCACAGCTTGACCTCTAAACTGTATTACATCTTTTTTCCACTTATGTTAAACAAAGCTAGGAGTACTTATGTCTCCCAATAAGGTTTTCAGTGTAGTAGTTTGGGGAGGTATTAGAACAGTCAGTCCTTGGTCTAAAATAGTGATGAAAACTTCTTAATCTTTGGAAGAAAATCTACTTTGGAAAAAAGCTTAAAGATTTGGGGGCATCGAAGTTTACCTAGGCGCAGGATAGCTAAACAGTAAAATTTAAAATTGGCTTTAATATTCAACATATTTTACTTTAGTAGCACTACAAACATTTGCTCATGTCAAGGAACCATGATTGTTTGAAGCAGTTTTTCACCCCTGTGGTCAATACCACTCTTTTGGAGTGTGTTGTGCACATGCTCTCCTGGCACCCTTTACCCTAGAGCACTTATTACAGTATGTAATTCTATATTTATTTTATTGCTCTTTGTACCAGACACTTCTTGAGCCCTTTCTTATATCCTCTTCATTTACCTATATACTCCAGCTGTTAGTGCAACAATCACCTTTGTTCAGATTATACTGAAAGTGTCTCTCCTCTGCTATACTATTTATTTATCTGCCATATCTTAGGGGGACAATTTCAGGAACCAACTGACACATTCCAAAAAGCACAGGTACAAGAGAGTGAACCATGTGAGGGGCAGCCTTTGACCAATGGGAGATGGAGTCAATAGGCATCTGTGGCAGACAACACCACTGTACACTCTATATGGCTTCTCAAAAGGCTCCTGATGGGATTGAGTCTAGCTCAATGACACACCCTTCTTTCCTTCTGTTTCTCTCACTGTCATCCATCTTCTACTCCTGATCCTTTGGTTTCTGTTCCCAAAATAAACCTGCATCTAAAGCCTTGTGTTAGCACTGCTTATTATGGGGCAATCCAGACTAAGACACTACCTATCTTGCCCATCTGAATGTAAGCTCCACGAGAAGAGGTGGGAGAGGGAATATGTTTGGCTTCTTCACCGTTAGCAATGAGTTAGGCATTTAATAAACATTTCTGAATGAATCAATTCATAGAGGCACCCATGTCCCCCACATAATATATCAATGTGTATTTTCACTAGGAGTTTCTTCACATTTATAAATCATTTTATAACATACCTCCCATACATCTGAAATCATTCACTCTCAGCCTAGTATGAATTATTTCACTCAAGAATTATTTTTATCCTCCTTAAAATTGCTAGAACAGATCAGTTGCAGTAGATGAATAGAAAACCTGAATTAGGAAAGCATGAAGGATGAAAACAGATGGATGAAATAGAAGCAGGGACACTCTGAGGAAGGTCAATCAAGGTGGCCTGAAGGGGCAGAAGGCAGATGGGTTGAGTACAAGTGTATCTGGGAGTCTGCAGGGGAATGAAAATGGAGTCTTATGAATTTGTGCACAACCTGCTTCGCCCTTTTGTGTAACCCAGCTCTAAGGATAGTCAATTATCTACTTGATGATGTTCAGATAAGCCCCTTAGAACAAACCGAACAGAAGTGTCCTGATTGGATTGTTGTGAATGTTACTTCAGTAAGAGAATGATGAAGTGTGAATTAGGGCTTGGGAAAAGGAAATAGGGATTATCTATCTGGAAAGATAGCTAGGGAAATTGAGACAAAAATAAAGCCAAGATTAGTGAATGGAAGAGGACAAATGAAACAAAAATAAAGTAGACCTATCACTGACTGCAAATCAACAGTGAAAAGGAAGGTAGAAAAGTGTGCCTTGAAATCTATCTTTATGACTTTTCTCCTGCAGTTGTTTATATTGCCGTCATTGTTCTTTTAAACTTCTTTAGTATGGCTCCCTGCTATGACAATAATTTCCCAGGAATTGACAAACTGAGTTTTGTATATTTTTAACATATCAGATCACTGAAAACATTTAGGAGGCATGTTGCTGAGAAGAAGAATAAAGTTTATTTGTAATATTAAAATAATAATTCATGATGCTGTTTCAAACCTGTCACAAGTTGAACAGGATGACTGCAAAGGAAGAACTTTAGCCATTTTAAAGCTTCTTTTTGCCATGCTTACCTATTGTTAAATAATTTCTTGGCATTTGTTCACTTGAGGCCCAGGTAGTGCTTCTGTAATGGGCCAGGAATGGAATTTGATCTCTGAAAATGGATGAAGATTTAAATCATTGACCACTATGGATACACAGAACATTCTGGTATGTTCCCGGTAATCATGCTTATCAGATATTCCTAATTTCAGTTGACAGCATCCACCATCTTTAGTTTTTCCATCTCCACTATCCTACCTATTTAGATAATTATCAAATTCTTGCTATTAAACTAGATAAAAAATTCACTTTTCTCTTGGTCCCCAAGGTATGTGTGTATTATATTTTAGTACATATCATATTTTGTTGTGATGCTTTCCATGTCCATCTCTTTAATAGATCACGTCTTTCATGAAAATAAAAACAATGACATATAGTAAGGTCTCCCATAGTCAATCAGTTTTTGCTCAAACACCCCAGTTATGACCACCCAATATTCCACTTAGATAAATGTACTTTGCTTCTTTAGATACAGTGAGTTTCCCAACATTAGAAGTTTTAGCAGGAATAAACTATGAAATAATTAAGGTCCCTTCAAGCCACAAACTTTACATTTCTATACTAAAGCAAAGTCAAGAAACAAGGGTGCATTCTCTTTGCATGAATTTCTCCTATTCACACTATTTATTCTCCTACTTTCCAATTGTACACTATGCAAGGTACCCTCATGGTATATACCCTCTAATTGTGTTATGAGAGAATTCTGTCTCATTGGCAAAATCATCTTCCCCCAAAGGACAAACTTCCTATTTTACTGGTCTTCTTCCCAGGATAAAATGAAAAAATGGAATTGGCTAGCAAAGACCTACAAAATCTTTAATGAGTTAGAGAATAAGAATTAAAAAGCAAAGTTAAAATGTTTTAGATGAGATAATATAAGGCTAAACTGCAACTTAATCACAGTATATAAAAAAATAAAACCCACCAACCATAAGGAACTGTTTACATAGCTATGAATTCAGACAAACAATGTGTGTATAATCTGTGCTCCATATCATGGTATTTATTTTGTCCACATGATACAGAGTAACCAAATGCATCACAACTTTAGTGCGGTTTCGTGCATTTGACTTGGAGTTACTTTAATCTGGTGAAAACAATACTACAGTTGATGCTTGGAAGACTAAAAATGCATCACTAACATAAAGTCCTCATCTGCTTAAGCTCATCTGCTTAAGGCTTCAGCATTTCTTATTCTCATGACCACCTATGATGCCTAAATAATCCTTTCTGTGCTGCAATTTTCTTCAAAGTATGATGGATCAACATTTCCTGTATATCAAAGCAGCTGCTCCCAGATGGGAAAATTCTTCAGACAACTAGGTCAAAGGAGAAGGTTAAGTACATATGGTAGATGGCAAAAAGACCACAATTCTTTGCCTCTCCCTGTGTCCACACACTTTGTGACATGATTTTGAAATTCCTCTCACTAAAGAGGCAGCGTCAATTTCCCCTGCCCTTACATCTCTACTGGCCTTGTGACTTCTTTTGGTTAATAGATTGCAGCAGACGTCACAATCTGCCAGTTCTGAGCCTATGCTTTAAGAAACCTTTCATGTTTCTTCTTCTCTCTCTCAGAACCTTGTGACCATCAGATAAAAGCAAACCCAGGCTGACCTGCTGGATTATCAGAGATGAATGACCCAGGTGACAGTCAGATGAGCCAGCCCCCTGCCAATCTAAAACTGACTACAGACACTTGGACATGCTCCAGTGAGATCAGTTCAGCCCAGTCCAAACCAGAACTGCTCAGACTGGTGACCTTATTGTTTTATCTACAACATTTTGTGGTAGTTGCTTTACAGCAGTAGCTAACCTTGTAAGTGACAATTGTCTGAAAGAGCATTGCTTAAAATAAACAACAAAGAAAATGATGTCAAAAAAAAAGAAAGAAAACTATATGACCCAATAAAGTAAGAGAGTACTGGAGGAGATTTTTGAATGCCAAAATCCAGTAAGGAATCCCCGTTTTTCAGATGTGCACCTTATCCTAGAAATTAGGTACTCATGCTGTAGATATTTATAAAAGGAACTAGCACAGAAGATATTATAGACAAGGAAATTATTAAATGTTTGAAGTATCAGCAAGAGAAAGATTGGTAGAAAACAGAAGCTACTAAACCTGTGACTGTCACCTCGTAAATATTGATTAAGGAAAATGAAAACTCAAAGTGTCAAAAGCACAGAGTGAACATAGGTGTTGACTGTGGGCCGTGTTCCTATCCCAGATTACTGCTCACTTTGTAGCACTGTAGTCAGGATGAAAATGGCAGATTCTATAAAGCTGTTAAAGCAACGTCTTAATGTTTTTGCTTCCTAAGCAGTGAGAGCTTTCTATTTAAATTTCCATCTTTCAGAAAAGCTGCATTAGCGAGCAACAAAGGAGGAGAACCACCAGGTAAACTTGAACTTACTCCCTACCTTCCCAGTTTGTCCTTTAAAAGTGGGGCTTTCAAGTCTTAAAATTATAAGCCTTAAACCTACCTTAGTTAAATTTTTATCTTTAATGCTAGATTGGACAATCAAGGCCATTTTTTTTAACATTTGCCTCACTCTCTTTACCTGTTTTCTTAATTTAGTTAAAGGAAGCCATGAACTGAGAACTGTTTAAAATGCACAGTTCATAAATCTTTTGATGTGGGAACAATTCAATACCCAAACCACATAGCTGCCAACTTCCACTTCTTTACTTTTGTTCTATATTTTGATTTGGGAAGACACAAAGCTAAGAGAACATGATGTATCCCAGGGAGTGGGGAGAGTACAGCATCAGTTACAAAACAGGGATAGCCAAAAGTCTGATTTTAAGCCTGTTATTAATCTACCTTACCTCATTTTATTAAATTATTCTGTAGATATGTAAGTCAAGAGATGAGAAGAGTCAATCAAGCTATTCATGATAGGATGCTAAACAGAAAAAGGCACAGTGCAAAATGAATGATCATCATCAGGGAGGCTCAAAGCAAAAGGCAAAGGTCTGAATGACAGTGGTGTATGGTTTCAGGTAGGTCATAAACAGCTCTTGCACTTTTAAATTGTTATTCTAGAGATTGCTGGCCTTTAGAGTAGACAAGTCCAGATATCCTTCCCAAGAGGGAATGTATTTGCACACCAGTGACACCAGAGGAGGAGACAGTAAAATTTGACACGCAATAGAGTAGTACTGTTCTGATTTGCCCCTTTGCAGAAAACCTAAGACAAGAGATGGTCCTTGGAGCTAAGAAAGAAATTCACTCCTAAAAGAGTTAGCAACCTTATATGTAATAATTATATAAGAAACGCAGTGGCATAAAGAGGGGATGGAGAGGGAGGCTTTAGCTGTATCTTTAACATTCATTTGCTTTAAAAAAAGAGAGAGAAAAAGAAAGTTGGAGAAGATTTGACAACACATTAACATATGCTAAATCTGGGTGTTGAGATGGTTTTGTCATATTTTTCTATCTTTTCTTTATGTTTAAAATAGTTCATAATAATACACATGTAATAAAAAAGAAACAAAAAATGTAATGGCAGAATTTATGTCAGCCCACCACAGAACTAGCTGCCTCCTAGGAGATGTTTAATGATAATACAAAAAGAGATATCTGTGTGGATAGCTAGGCCTATTTTCTGGCCTACTTCTGAATGTCAGGTTTCAATGAGATTTAGAAAGAGACCTTTATCTGGCAGGATAGTGAGTCTCCTAACTCTAACTCATATTTTCCGAATCTTCCTGGTGTTTGTATGCTTCTCCATGGAATGAGTACAAGAAAAATAAATTACTACAGCAACAAAAGAGCATAAACTATTCTCTGTGGACTTAATAAAGTTATTATGGGTTTAAAAACTAAGAAAATAATCCCAATTTCTCTATCCAATATAGTTGTAACCTCGATGAAATAAATAAACCGATTCCCTTATCAAAATAAGCTTGGCAGTATGACTTACTGGAATTTGAACAGATGTTAATAAAGGCACAAAAAAGCACCTATATAGATTCTTGGTAAAACACACATACATACACACACACACACACACACACACACACACA
Organism: Aotus nancymaae; assembly: GCF_030222135.1. Classification (NCBI taxonomy): domain Eukaryota; kingdom Metazoa; phylum Chordata; class Mammalia; order Primates; family Aotidae; genus Aotus; species Aotus nancymaae. The sequence continues at coordinate 30,286,312 of NW_026988472.1, forward strand.
TTTTGATTGGCTCCTTTGGGTTCTTAGTCTTCAGATATTTTACACATCTGTTACTTGGAAAATGACCACATACTAAGTCAAATTTGATCCCCTTGCCCCTGAAGGATCTCCTCCCATGACCACATCCCCTAGGTGCATTCAGCACACCTGGCTCTCTGCCCACTTGGCTGTGAGGGATTGCTTCCCAAGAACAACAAGAGACAAGTTAGACAGCAGTGAAGACCTGCCCTTCCCATGTGTTTGCTAAATACAAAAGGGCAGGTGAGGAGCATACAGTTCGGTGTGCAGGAGGCCTTCTGCCTTACAAATATGTAGTTTGAAGCATTCGAAGGAACAAGGGCCCAGTAGGTGGCTGATCTGCTGCCTCTCTACTCTGTGTGGGCCCTTAAATCCTTTCCTTTGAGCTCCCTAATATAGCTCTTCTAAGGGATAACTATTTAAATAGAAAGCTCCCACTGTTTGGCAAGTCAAAAAGCATCAGTTCACTGTTCTAACAGCTCTACAGCAGCTCTGAAAACAGAGGAGATGGGTGAGCAGGAATCCCCAAAATAGTCTATTTGATCTACCAGAAGTCACTTAGTTACAGTGCTGCAATTGAGAAGCGAAAAGTCTTTCCTCTGGCCACTCCTTTCTATCATTAATATTCTCAGAGATATTCAAGTAATAGGTTACCTTGTAGAGACTCTGCTCCTTGCTCACATGCAAATAGGACTTCGCAGTGATCCCATCCTATAATTCAGGGCATTCCTTTATGTTCCAACTAAAGTACTATGCAAGGGTCCATGGAGAAAGGTGAGGAACCTTAATTCACTCATGGTGACATAATTATTCTAAAGAAAGTTTTGAAAGTGTGCAGAAATTGATCTTTAAATAGGGTATTAGTATTTTGAAACTAACTACTGTTAGATTAGAGTCACTGGGGACTATAAAAATGTGTAAAGAATTAGAGGGAAAATCAACATATACAAAACAGCTAAAAGGATAAGAAAAGCAAGTATATAGTTTGATACTGTGTGCTGTGTTGCAGGTTATAGACTCAGAGTTCAGATAAGGGAGAGATTACTAAGGGGCAGATTGATAAAAGCTTCATGAAGTTGTTGACAAAGATAAAAGGCTTGAGGTTTGATGGAAAAGGTTCAGAAATATGGAAATAGGTCTAATAATGGGAATAAAATGAGCTATAAGAAGAAAAGGCCATGACCAACAGATAGAGAAGATGAAATAAGTTTGGTCTGCGGTGTGCATACACATGTGTACGTGTGTCTAGTCGGTAGCTGGATAGAAGAGCAGTGAAGATTGATGTCATTTGAAGGTCGACATGACTCAGTTATAGTTTGTCTAAGGTAGTTTTGGCTAAAATACAGCAGGATTTTATCAAAAGTAATGCTGTGGAACATAAGATGTTGCAAGTTTTCAGAGTGCTTTTACCTCTTGGTAAATAAAATGGGTATCTGAAAGGAGCAGAAATCAAACGCACCGTGTGTGGTTTGAAGTCTGCTTTTCCCCATTTGTCTCAGGTGTAATGGTGGAAGAGAAAAGTAAGAGAATCATTTTATCTCTAATCCTACTGTAAACATTCACAATTAACTAAAAACTACCAAAGGAAAACAAATTTGAAGATAGAAAAAGGCAAGGATGACAAGCAAGTGACATGTGCAAATTTGAAAAATCTGACCCTATTTTTTAAACTCTTCCTAAAATATATGAAATGCTCAAATAACTTTTTTTTTGCTTTACACAGTTGAAGGGAAACAGCTTAAGCCTGTGACTTTGTGTAAGAGGGCATTGCAGCAAGAAATCAAAGAAATACCAAATGTCCCCAGTGCCAGATGACACTGAAGAATTTCTAAAATGCAGCCTCAAAGAGTTTTTTTTTTTCTCTGTTTTGTTTTTGGTACCGCTTGTTAAATTAAAGGATATGTAAAATCATTGCAGCCACCGATAAACAATCCATGACAATGAAATAGATATATATTCAGGACTCGTCTGAACACAGGACTTTTCAACTGCTGTTCTGCTGTGTCATTTAGACACAGGGCTCAATCTCACAAAGCCAGATGTTCAAGGTTTGAGATAAAACTTATGAAGGAAATAATAAAACACCATTCCTTAACCAATAACCCAATCTTCTATTTTTCTTCCATTCTCATTTTTACCAGCACAGTGCCATGTATGCTGGCAATAAAGCCCCGCATTAAACATCACGGCTGCTTGAGAAGGTTTTAGTCTTCTCAACACCTTCAGCCTGAATCTGCCTGTCTTGCTGCAAGAGACACCCTAAGTAACAAATTGATTTGCTGAGAATGGCTTCTGACCTAGTGCCAAGCCATTATGGAATACTCTTTGCAATAAATTCTCTGAGTTTGGTAGCTGGTACAAAACAATCCATAACTTTATCCATACATAACAATTCTCTCCTTGATCTGTACAAAGGAAATGAATGAAAACATTATAATGTGACAAGGTCGAAGGATGCACAGACAGTATAATGGCTCTCTCAGAAAGTCTCACCTGAGCAGCCCTCAAATGGATATTTTTATGGCATGACCCATATAAGGAAACCCAGAGGATAACTTTAGTATAAGTGCCACAACCCAAAAAACAAAGGTATATATAGAGAGATATATAGATATATATCTCCCTAGGTAACTAATGAATTTCACTCGAAGTTAGAGATGTGCTTGTTTCTGAAATAGTAAAGGAATGACAGCCAGCAAACAGTTAGTTTTTCTGCCATTTTTCATGGAATGAAAATTCAGTCATTGTATATCCTGTTTTTTTCTACACACAATTTTTTAACTCTCAGTGCGAAGATATGAGCCCACTACACAGCAGATATTGGCTTTACGGATATATTATATCTTTGTTTCTTTAAGAAACTGAGAGTCAGAGTAGAAAATTAAATGTGACAAAATAAATGAATATCCAATAGCGTTCTTAAATTTGATCTTCAACCACAAATGGGATTTATTGTATAAAAGTCTTTGGATGGTGATTGAGTTTTGTTGGTGATTTAATTCACAGAAAACAACTGTGATTAGAATCAATTCACTTGAAAACACAATAGCATTTTATACCCCAAGTAATGTTAACTGAAAACATGAAAAAATTGTTAGGTTCTATGGCTCCTTTTAGAACTTTGTGATAGAACTATAACCCACTTTTGCTGACAGTATTACTTCCCTCACTGATTAATAAAAAGCACAAATGAATTTTATGATCACATAGATAAAATTTTACTGGGAAATATATATTGCCATTGCTGGATTCCATTTATCTTCTTTTTAAAAAAAAAAAAAATTCACTAATAAAACCTTTGTATATTAGAGGAATAAGTATGTTACAAGTTTAATCAAACTGGAGAAGGTCTTTTCAATTTTTTATTTGGTGCAATTTGGTATTATTTGAATTTGTGACCACAAACATAAATTTCTTAGGCAATTATAATTTGGAATGATATTGTATCTGGGAAAAAAAAGGCCAAAACAGATACTATATGCAAAATATATTAGGGAGATTGGTTTTTTCCTAGATCATCAAAATCATATATCCTAATTTTAGAATACTGAGGAGAGAATATTCAAGAAGACAATTTACCCATAATTTATATTTTTTCTCTTTATTTTCTCAACTATGTTTAGTATTCTTATAGTACTTTTCTAGCTTAAAGATGTATGTTTAGGCCGGGCACGGTGGCTCATGCTTGCAATCTCAGCACTTTGGAAGGCTGAGGTGGGCAGATCACCTGAGGTCAGGAGTTTGAGACCAGCCTGGCCAACATGGTGAACATGGTGAAACTTCATCTCTCCTAATAATACAAAAATTAGCCAGGCGTGGTGGTGCATGCCTGTAATCCCAGCTACTCGGGAGGCTGAGGCATGAGAATCACTTGAACCTGGGAGGTGGAGGTTGCGGTGAGCCAAGATTGCCCACTGCACTCCAGTTTGGGCAACAAGAGCAAAACTCTATCTCAAAAAAAAAAAAAAAAAAAAAAAAAGGTGTATATTTAGATGTGGAGGGAAAGCCATAATAGGAAGCAAAACTGGCAAAACAAAGCACATTGAAGCAAGAAGGGCTAAGGGAGTATGGGATAGGGATCTGCCACCTGCATCTTCCTTCCTAATTCCAATAATATATTAAATAATATAAGTGGCTCATCTAAGACTGTATATTAATACTGATGCTGTGTTTTCAGTATACATTGTGTATCTATGGACACGCATATATTTATTGAACCATTGAAATATGGTAAGTTCAAGAAATGTGTTGTGTGTTATTAAAAAATAAATAAATAATGGACATGGTATGTCTCCTTCCCTAAAGACACTCCTAATCTGCTTAGGGACATAACATTAACATACAATGAACAATAAGAAACTGAGTATTTAGTTAGCAAGTTTTGCTAACACTGAAACAGCAAAGCAGAGAAGTGAGTGATGGGATTAAGCTATAGGTGTCAAAGAAGACTTTACAGAAAGGTTTTTGTCATACAATTCATACTTTTAAGTTTGGAAAAGAATGCAGTCTCCAAGGTAGTGTAATATAAAGAGACTTAAAGACTAAGTCAGAGGCTCAAAAGTGCCACAGAATTTCAGGTGAGAAAGAGGAAGCTTCATTACCATGTCAAATGTGGCATAGAGTGGTCAGGAGTAGAGGGAGGAGATTGAAACAATGCAAGGAATGCCTGCAAAGAGCTACTGGAATTTTCAGTAAAAAAGGCCAAGAAATAACCAAGGAAGTAATAGACAGGACAAGTCAAATAATCGCTCGTCCATTCAGCAATTATCTATGTAGCCTGTGGTATTTTCCTGGCGTATTAGCTACTGGGGAAGCAATGGAGAAGAAGAAAGATAATGTCCCAGCTTTTATGAAACTTCGATTCTTGGTGGAAGAAACAAACAGATAAATAATAAAATATCAAATAACAATAGGTGCCCTGCAGAGAATTAAGATAGGATGATGTCATGTGAGGGACTAGTCAGATACTTTGGTAGTTAGAGAAGACTTCTCCAAAGAAGAAACACTTAATGAAACCTTGTATTTCAAGGGACAGTCGGTGTGAAGAGCAGGAAAGATACAGAGAGAACAGCTAGAGAAAAGGCCCAAAAGCAGAAAGTAGATTAAAGACTGGTCTGGATGGAGATTAAAAAGCAAGGAGGAGAGTGACATACAATGATATGAGATAGATAGACTGGGCCCAAGATAAGAGCAAAAGGTGAATAAAGTTGATGCCTTTTCAACTATATCATGGTGTAAATATTTTCAGACTCTTTTTGTATGGGAATTTTTCTTTTCCTTTGTACTAAATTGGAAAGACGGAATGGAAATCTGTCTTCTCACCTTCTTGGAGCATTGGAGGATTAAGCCTTCTCTGAATACAAAGAAAAAGAGGATAAATCAGGCTCTGGGTTTAATGAGCCATCAAAATCCATGGTGAAAGAAATAGAGGAAAGGTTTGAAGAAAGAGGCAGAATATCTTAGAAAAGTAAGAATGCCAATGGGCTTGAGACTCACAGAGCCTCATCATATCCCAATTCTTCCTCACTATCACCCAGAGGAGGCAGAGATTACCCTGACATGAGGGGCTTGAAGGGTGTAAGATCTGGCAAGACCAGAGATATTGGGCGTAATCCTTGGAGAGAAGCCAGGACTCCAGAGAGAAAGACTGGTGACTATACTGGGGAGACAAGAGGCATTCCCATGTGAGACATTGGCATGGAATGAAAAACATCATTTATTTAAGAAAACATAGAAATGTAATATATATCTGGTAAACCTTAGTTTATGTTCTTAGATTTATTTCTGTAAAAATACTTAGGCAATTTGAAGTACATATGATGTTGTTGTATGTCTACGATGGCATTTCCCAAAGTTCAGTGGCATGTAACAAAGCATTATGGAAAGAGAGTGCCTATGGTCAAATATGTCTACAAAATACTGGGTTAAAACACTTTAGTGTTTTTTTTTTTTTTTTTTTTTTTTTTTTTTACTGCAGGACTTCTCAGAGCCTTTGGTTATACTTTGTCCATTGTGATTATCCATGCAAGACACATAGAAGCAGCATGTTCCAAAGTTATTTCATCAAAGAACCTTCTTTTTCCCCCTAGAATATTTCATACAACTAATCTCCCAAGGGAAATGCATTGGTATGTAAGTGCAAAACTACATAGTATCATCTACTAAAATGTGTCTTAGGCGATGGAGACACAGTGAACAAAGGCAATGTAAGTTAACTTGAAGATTCAGGTAACCAGTACATAAGAAAACTTCAAAATGTTAAACTTCATTTAGCTCACCATGGTAGTTCTTATTGTAAATTATGCATAAATCATACAAAGAGAAGCAAAGTTATATGATCAAAATCATTTCATAAGTATTATGATACATTCAACTGTTGGTATTTGTGTGGCACAACTCAGTTAAACAATTCAATTTTTTTATTTTTGTTTTTTTGGAGATGGGATCTCACTCTGTTGCCCGGGCTGGAATGCAGTGTCCTGATCTCAGCTCATTGCAACCTCCTCCTCTCAGGCTCAAGTGATCCTCCCACTTCAGCCTCCCAAGTAGCTAGGACTGCTAGCACATGCCACTATGGCCGGCTAACTTTTGTTTTTTTGTAGAGACGGGGTTTCACGTTGTTGCCCAGGCTGGTCTTGAACTCCTGGACTCAAGTGATCCACCCACCTTGGCCTCCCAAAGTGCTAGGGTTACAGCTGTGAACCACCATGCCCGGCCTTCAGGTAAACAATTTTTTAGATGCACTAATCAACCATCTCCTATTCTAACCTCTTTAAAAAAAGATAAGAGTTGACATTTTACATCATGTTCTGTATTTACCACCACCATTTTTATAAATTTCTAAATGTATGGAATAATATAAAGGATAAGAGAGCCATATGGTAAAGATTAATATAAATAACTTTTATTGCATCTGTTAAAATCGGATACATAAATCCTTTAACTTAGTGAGTAAAATTAACTATTGAGTCTACAAATGAACCTACAAACTTCTTTGAGTAGATCCTGGAGTCACCTACCACTGGCAGTGGCCCTTCTCAGCCACTTCACCCCTTCTTGCTTTGTTGGAATTCCCTGTGAGGAAAAGAAGGTGCAGCCAGCAGGGTTACATTCTTACTGAGTCCGTGACTCTACACACTGTAAGCACCCTCCCCTTCACCACCCACAATATTATCTCAAACTATCTCCAGAGACATGGGAGCTCCCCCACCTCCTGCTGTAGTCCACCCACAGAACATTTAATGGGCTTAATGTGGAATCTGGCTTCTCAACACCCTGTTAATAATAAATGGAAAAGTTAACTTTATAATCTCAGAATATGAAATAAAATATAGTTTATAAAAATATTTTTACAATTATATTTCCCTGGTAATTTTGGGAAAAAATGCTGAATATTAAAGTTGTTCTTGATCAAATGTTAACTTGGTCCAATCCAATTAGAATAATTTTTGTTACCCAGATGGCCAGAAAGTACAATTAAACCAAAGTCATGTTGGAGCAATACATAATGATCATTGTCATAAAGATAAGATAACTTCCCTATACTGTGACTCTCCTAAGAGCTTTGTTGTTAAAATATATATTACTATACTACATTAAAAATGTAATAACTTTAGTAATCCACATATTGTATATATTAACTTAACTCAAATATTCAATTTTCATTCTTCTAATATCTAAGATAAAAGCTGGAGGCAACAGTACCTTATTGCTTCAGTTTAGAATTATTGTGTATCAGTAGAACATTGAAAAATCAGATATCGTTTTATGTTTCACACCTTGAACAAGTAAGATGTTACTATCCCCAAAGAAATTCACTTTCAAGTCTAAAGCAGAAAGCAAAGTCCTGATAAAATCATGTTTGCAGAAACTATACCACTGAAATGTCACAAAGAGATAAGCAGAATCATACACTAGAAGAGACAGGTGTGAAAAAAAGATACCTATTCTTTGAATATCGTCATGGAGTGCTCACTTACCCCTGTAGGTTCAAGAAAAATGGAGATGTCAAAGACATGGGAGGGTGACACAAACCATTCTTTAATATAGAATCTTTTAAGTAGACTTACAAGTGGACTAGAGGTTGAATGGGATAAGAACAAATGTTAGTGATATAAGGATGTGTATAAAGAACTGATGAAGATAAGGTTAACCTGCCTTTCTATTTTGAGAATGTTAAAATGCTTTGAAAAATTTCAAGACTGGAAAAAAAAATAATAATTTCTCCCCTGCCTCCTTCCCATTCAAATTACTTGAATCTATCAACATGTGAAATTCCAAAACATTATTTCTATAACTATTCTAAACAAAGCCAAGGAAAGGCTGTGCCTATAATCATTTATATTTCCTAGGTGCAATTGGATAGTAAGTCCCATATCTGGTTAAACTGCAGTTTAAAAATAAGTGATTCCATTGAATGAGCTTTACCAACAAGCATTGCCATTTATCAAGTATGCTCTATGAGCTAGCCTCTGCTTGCTAAAGGCTATATTTGAGGTCTTATATTTGGGTTGGCTCTTTTAATTCTCAAAGCATGCCTTGATGCCAGTACTATTATCATCCTCATTTTAAAGATAAGGCCATATTGACAATATATGGCAGAGCTGAAATATTCCAAGAATAAAAATATTAAGAGAACCATCATATAATCCTTCATTTTAATAGAATTTAGAAAGAAACTGTAGAGAACAGCAAGGCGAAAGTAGGAATTTGTCAATGACAGACACTTGCCCAAAAAGACTAGTGTTAGGAATGGCATAGGGGTGGGAAGGGGTGTGAAGGGGCTTACTCCCAAATCCACATAAGATTTTATAACAGGAGACTACAGATGAATCAGCCACTGTAGGATCTAAGGATGTTACCTCACCATCTTTGTTTTTCTTTTTGCTCTTATTCTCTATTTCTTTCCACTGCCTCCTCCTCCAGCATTATTACTGTTGGTTTTGTTTTTACTCCCCAGGTATTTAAAACATTATTGAAAGTTTTAAAGTTCTCTGAAGCATCTCTTAAAATCCCTTGTGGAGGAAAGCAACACAAATTTAAAGCCAAGATATGAAAAACAAAATTGTAAAGTTTCACAATTTTTTAATACTTCCCTATGACTGAGGTAGTTCTATCTTCTTTAGCTCTCTACGCATTCTCATTAATTGTCTTCCATTGTGGATTTAGTTACAAATATCTCCTTTTTTACTGCAATTGGTTAAACTAATTTACACTAAAATTCATCTCAATTAAAGTTAGATATTGTTCTAAACTGATGAATGAGTAAGGGGTTATGAAAAGTGTCCAAATACAAATAGAAAAATGCCTCTACTACAAATAGAAACCTTTGCACTTTTAAATGTAAATTCTAGAAAATAACAAATCAGCCAGGATGCTTTGATCTGTACAAAAATCCAGAAACAAATAGTCAATTTGTAAGCACCTACCAGAAAACAGAGGTGGTGAGAAGTCTCCAATGGAGCCTGTGAGAAGTCTACATATTCACACTTTTTAAAATTCATTTTATGACAAAATGATAGGCCTAACAGACATCTGGAAAACTACAAATTTAATCTGTCCAAGAGCCCTTAGTCCTTCTGATATGCTAATCAACCATTTTAAACTATAGATGTGAATCTGTCAAATCCCCTGGGGAAATGCCTTTCTCAAATAATAAAAACAAGGAATTGGATGGAGCAATGCATTCAGGAGCTCCACTTCTGTAAAGATCTGAATCAATAAAGGACCATTGATCAGTGAATATGGTCTTAAACACAATTATTATTATAATTACTATTATTTAAGTATTTTTGATATTTTAGTTTAATGCAGCTTGAATGCTGGTGGAAGAAGGGGCCTCACTTAGGTCTCCCAGTCAAGTTTCTATTACTAAGAGTTGATGTTTGTGTGACTCTCCTTTCTGCCTTTCATTAAGCAGCTTTGGGTATGATTATTGGTGTGACTTCCTTTATCACATTGTCAGTGTTCCAAATGCAGAAGATGTCTCGTGTCTCACAGAAATAGATGCAGCCACAGATCTAAGCAGCTCACATTTAAGAGTTAAGTCTGCAGGTGACCCCTACACACAGTGTCTGACCTTTAAGCTTCCATGGCCTTTGAGAGGCTGGCTGAGCTGTTGGCTTCACAGAGAAACTCAGCGGGACAAGGGCCTGTTGATGGCTTTTATCATCCATTGAGAACTTGGAAGCATGTTTATTATTTATAGGGCTATGTTTTAAAAATGCCGTTATACTTATTTTTTACTAATTGACTTTAACAACTTAATGTATATGTTTATATACACAATTGAGCTATAGTATTTCAACTAAAGGAATACATCCTTTGACAGTTGGTTTTTAGAAGAAAAATTATGAAACTATAATTAATATATTGCTAATACCTAACACTTATTAACTACTTGCACTATACTACACTGTACTAAGCTCTTTACATATGTAATCTCTCTTAATATTCATATCAACCCTATGAGTAGTTTCATTCAATTTGTAGGTAAAAAAACAGACAACAGTTTATGTAAGTCACCAAAGGTCATAAAGCTGGGATGTGAACTGTAACACAAGCAATGGCCTCTAGTACCCTTATCTTTACTAGTATTGTACAACTAGTATTGAAATGTAACTTAGGGAGGTCAATATTCAAAGCACAAAAAGTTCTCACCTTATCTCAGATTTATTAGTATTAGCAATTTATTAAATTATTGCTATTTTGAAATACTACTGCATATCGCCATGTGGGTCATATGTGGCCTATTATCGCCAGTATTTTAACTTTCATCTTCTATTTCTTGATATTATTGTAGAACCCACTTGCACTAAACATGACTGCCACTGAAAATCACTACTTAACAAAAATCCATATTCTAATCAGAAGTACAAAATTTATTAATGCCTTAAAATGAAAGTTAATAAGTTATCATTTTAATTTCTCTATTTGAAAATGTCTTATCAACATTTAAATTGTGTGGTATTTTAATGACATATCTGCTAAAAGTGGAAACTATATGAATATGTACGTGCTTTCTTTAGTTCCAGGAAAAATAAAAACTATTACACATGGAACCGTGCAGTGTTTTTACCTCCAAGTTTTTCCATTTGGTCAAATCTCAGAGCTTTGGTTTTGTGGAAATTAATTTTTAAATGTATTTGATATCTGTTTAAGCTAAGTGTTTTCACCCAAGAAAACACAAAAAACAAGAACAAGAGCTTACGGTCTGCCTGAGAACCTAAGACATATAGCCTATTTTTTCCACTAACTTTCCATGTAACTGCTCAGGAGAAACATGCTCATAGATGACCTGTTTCCAGCAGGTGAAGTCCTTCCTGCCTTCTCTATTTCAGTGATCAAAGGAAGACAAAAACATGAAAATGACCAAGACAAAGTATGAGTAGCATAAATTAGTGGCAGCTCAAAGTTTGGGAGCTAAAGAAAATTTCTGAGGACCTAATGCTTCTGTGATGTTCTGTGCCAGCCTATATTTAACTTGTGTTGAAAAGCCCATGTTCTCTCAGAGTTAAAATTAATCTGTCTCCATGGTGAGTTCCAACAAAACTGTGGCTGGTTAGCTCAGCGAGTTAAAGTATGGCAATGATAAAATCAGATAAGGTCAGAAAACTGCCTTCTGTCCCATGGCTGGAGGTAACTCCTTAACTTTAGTCTGATATATGGCCACTCCATAGACCTCGGTGGAACTGGGCAAGAGAATGTGGATGGTTCAGCCAAAGACAGTCACCTTCCCTGGAGAAGTAACTCAGGTCTTTCACAGAATAAAGGCTCCTCAGTACAGAGCTTCTGCCCAAAAGGAAAGAAAGCACATTCTAATCTACTGCTTTTCAAAGTGGGTCCCAAGGACTACCTTTATCTAAATTTCTACTGATGTTTTTTAAATGCAGCTTCCCAGGCCCCAGGCCATCCTTCTGAATCAGAGTCCCTCACCTTTGGTTAAGGGATCAGCACTTTAGAAAGCTCACCAGGGGATTACTGTTTTCACCAAGATTTGAAAACCACTGGTCTAATACATGCCCTGTTTCGCATGGGTTAATAGATTTTGTATCTGGTGCCGTGTTTCTGATTATCAAATCTGATAAACAGGACAAACAACAGGGCCCAAAGTCAAGAGGACTATTTTCTAATTCTAGCTAAGCCACTAATTAGACCTCGGTGGAACATTAGATTTTTAGTTTAAGTCTAACCTTAAAGTCAGTCTGAGCCATTATCTAGGCTGAGCACTGGTTCTCAACTTACAGCTGGTTTTTCTTTCTCTTCTCTCCCAAATCACACTGAAACACTTTTAAAGCATACAACAAATTCCTATTATTTACAGTGATACCCTCCACACAGTTAATCATCATAGATCTATACTACAAGAGTCCCTAATGTTCCAAACTGATCGGCAGAAATGTTACGAGATTTGCCAAGACATTATTGATAGTATTGCCATTCAAACAAGCATTGAGCCTTCCAAGTTTTAATTTTAACTAGCATATGGTTCAATTTCTCCCCACTGAAGAGAAAAGTTTCCATACTAGCCATCAGAGCCTTTTGCAAAGATAAAATGACATAGTATATATTTTCATAGGTATAAAATATCCATCTTTTATAGCCATTCTCTACTAGTGTTTAAAGCTTTTTCATCTCTATGACTTCGCTCATAAAATTTTTTCTCCTTAGAATGCCTCTCTTCACCATTTGTGCACAACAATGTCCTCATAATCATCAAGCACTAATTAAAAGCCCTTTTTAATAGTGTCCTTGCCCAGCCAATTTAAACAGGACTCCTTAACAATATCACCCTTATACCCAGTCAGAGAAGCCCCTTTCCTGCCCCGCCCTTTAGGGGGTGCTACTCTGGTCCTATTCCTGTCATGCTCTAGACTTGGGATGAAGAGTCTAGGAGAACCAATGAGGTGTGCATGGCCAAAGCCATTGTCCTTTATCTTTCAGAACACTATCTGCCACCCCAAAATTTAAAATGCCCTGTCCAGGAGGCCCTGGGACCACTTCTAGGGCCTCTACGGGCCTCTTTCATGGGTTTACTTTCTGAGGACAGACACCACAGTGTTTGTGTGTGCACACCTTCCTTTGAAAGAAGGTCAAGATACAGGTATTTGTGAAGCAGGAGTGTGAGGAGAGTAAATGGAGCTTAGATATAAGTAGGGTGTATTTGAGACCTCTAACAGTACAGGACAGAGCCAGAATGAGAACAGCAGAGTGGTGGGCCATAGTTGGAAGGTTTCTTTTTGTTTTCTTGCCCCGACCCCACAAATATCAGAAGTGAGCCTGCTTCTTAGACTCTAAGGCACAGATAGCTTTTGGACTCTGTAAGCGATACAGTTTCTGGTGCAATTCCTCAACTCTGCAGTTGTAGCATGAAAGCAACCATAGATAATACCTAAATGAATGGCCATGGCTGTGTTCCAATAAAATTTTATTTTAAAAAATAGGTGGCTGCCTGGATTTGGTTCATGGGTAGTAGTTTGTTGATACCTATGTTATCTGTGTTTCAGTGTCCTGGCCCTCATCACATTTTATCTTGTGTTCTACAGTGATCTGTCCCCTCTTTCATCTCTCCTATGAGAAGCTTGGCTGTATGGACAAATTGAACGGCTATCCAAAGAGCATATCATTTTACACCAAGAAACAAAATTAAAACTCTGGGATGCCCTTTGTAGTTTGAAAAACAGAGTACTAGTGGTGCTAATACAGCATTTACCCAAGGGTATATTTTGTTTTTAAAGCAATATTAGGAAGCTCTGATTTACAGACTGGAACTGGCATGCAATTGTCACTTGTAACTATACTAATCATGTCATAATTTGTGGCATGATTTAGCCTTAAAATACAATACATTCTTCTTATGCTTGTCTTAGCAACATTTTAGTTAATATGCAGTTATTAATTTCACACTTTAGGAAATACAAAGCCAAACAAGACACTTTTATCCTTGAAAAGTTGCACATTTAATTGAGTCAATTGTAAACTCCCTCGGGGAAGAGATTATGTGTTATGCCTCTTTGTACCTCTAGCACCTAACAAACAGTGCCCGCATATAATAGGAACTCAATAAATGATGGCTCTCCTACTGCTCTCTTGGGTTTAGGTGAAAAAACGTCCTGGTGAAAATTTACTGGACCCTTAAGTCCTTGGCAACTGAACTTCACTTCCTCTGCAGCTAAGAAGTTTAAACCTTAAGATAGTGATTTGCTCTTTTAATGTATTAAATCATTTTCAACAAAGATTTGGTGGGGAGACTAACCTCCTCCCTTCTCCACAAAGAATTTAAATGAGCTCTGTGGGAGGGAGAACACTCACTCAGAGATGCTTCCACCACAGTCAGAAACAATCTAAACTAACATAAAGTGGTGATGAGGGAGCTGATTTATTTTGTGTTTTGGCATGCTCTGTCATCCTGTGGCATTGTTGAGGCACTCAAGATGTAGAGGATAGGCCCATTAGCCGGCACTGCTTTATGAAGAGCTCACTCTGCCCTCTACATCCCTGCTGCTCAATGTGAGTTTTTCGGACCAAGAATATCAACATTATGGTCTCACCAGAGAGCTTATTAGAAATGCAGAATCTCAGTTCCACCACAGACCTACTAAATTAAAATCCCCTAATGATCCATATGCAAATTCAAGTTTGAGTAACAGTGACTTCTAGGACTGTATACCTAATTCAGTTTTCTGTCTCGGAGCTGAGCTAGGCAGCGAATGCAACAAGGGTACAGTACTTTCTATTAACATAACATTCTTGCTAGGCAATTAGGTAAAAAATATAGGTTTTCTTTCATCTAGAACTACAAGGAACAAAATGATGCCCATTGTTACCAATATACTTTCCATGTATAAACTCCTCCTTTACTAGAAAGCACTGACAAAGTCAATTCTGCATGGATTTACTTCCATGCCTTAGCCCTTATTGGCACTGGAATGCATTCACCTTCACTGCTGGCCATGGCAGCATGCCCAGGTTCACCACTTATATGCCTACAGTAATACAGGATCACCAGCAACAAGATGCTGGAAATTGGCCAGTCTCCCAGCCTTTCCTTACAAAGTTACTTGGATGGGTGAGGTACAGGAGGGGAATGGGTAACAACAGGATGCCCCAGAAGCCTGCTGTACAGAAACTGAAAGAATGAAGTCGAGTAGGGGAAAAAAACCCAGACATGGGGAAAAACAATTCTGAACACTGTAATCAAGCCAAGTACTGTTGGGTAAAATCCTATCAGTGGGGAATGTACAACAACCAAGAATGTGCTGGCAGAACATAAAACTGACTGGCAGAGCTGCAAACAGCTTCCAACTCTGCACATTGAGTTGGCACCCACAACTGTAGGTTGTGCAAAATCCACAAGTGAAGATCCGTTCATTCAGTCAATCAACTATTCATTGGGACTTATTAGGACAAGCCCTGTATGCAAGGCTAGTTTTTTCAGAGATAAATAAACAGCATCTCAGGCCTTATGAGGATTCCATTCTAAAAAGTGAGAGAGACAAATGAAATAATTTCAGTAAAATAGGTGATTTAACAGGAATATGTTCTCTCATCATTAGGGTTGGGTGTGGCTGGGGGAGGGCAAGAGGAATTGGGAAATGGGTATTGGATAACACACTCTACCAGAGAGATTAAGGAAGGCTTAAGAGAAGACATATATCTGAGATGGGTAATAGAGGATGAGTAAGAGTATTCTAGGCAGCAATTAGTAGGAAGCATATATTAAAGATGTGTGTGTATATGTGTGTGTGTAAGAACATGCATGTTGGGAAGTCACTTTGATCAAAGTGAGAAATGAAGCTGAAAAAGAACTCTGTTGAATCTGATTGTAAAAAAAAAAAAAAAAAATGCCTCTCAGGCTAACTCTCTTACAGTTAATCCTGTAAGGACCAAAGATTTATGGGAAGATTTTAAACAAAAGAACAATAGGATCAGGTATAAATTTAGTCAAAGATTGACAGAGATCATTTTACATAGGTACCAGTAGTTGTCAGTGATATAACCTCTGGGTCAAAAAACAACACCAACGATAATAACAACAGTGATCTTGGGGCTTTTTGTGGAACTTGGAGAGTTAGAAAGAAACAAGAAGGTAAAGGGAAAATGTATAATCAAATACGCCTCTCAAAGGGATATTGGATATTCCCGTATTCAAGCAGCTACTTTGTGCTAGACACTCAATAGCTTTTCTTGAAGCAATAATAAAGGAAGCCTTGTTCATCATTGCAGCTGGCTAGATCTGCCCAAGTTACAATTTCCCCAAACTCAATCACTACATTTTTCCCTTTTTCTACATTAAGGGCTATTGCAATTTGCATTTTATATTAGATTCGAATTTTCAAATTAAAATGTCATTTATTTAAAACATTCACATCTTAATGCCAGTCTGAATTTAGTACTATCCATTTCATGTAACTTTATTTCATTCTTTAAAGAACAGGGGAAAAAACATCATTTATAGAAGTTGTATCATGCGAAATATCTTTTTTTCCAAATCATTTAGCATTTTCTGTTTCTTCATTACAATGCACATCTAAATCATGCCCATTTTTGGTCCTCTTAAATTTTGGTCTTAAAACTTGCCAATAAAATGAAAGTAAAGTGTTATTTTTAAATGGGCTATTTCAAATTATTTAGACCTTTAATTGTCCTCATATGTTAAAATTTTTAATAATTACAAAACAATATATGTAATTTGACCACTGGTGTTCTGCCTGCAAAACTTAGGATTCAGCTGTACACATGTTACATCTACCCAAATCTGATGCTTTGATAGTAGCATTGTTGCAATAAAGTGGGTCATGAACATCAAGGACTACTCAATCTCTGAAGATTAAGGTAAGTGGCAAAGATTAAGGTAAGACATTTCTTCATTACAGAAAAGACAGAAATGAAAACACAATGATTTAGAATTTATTATAATCCAAATATCACATTAAGTGAAGTGGTCTTTCAAGAACAATCATCTAAAATAGTCTATATTTTGAAAGGCCTGTCATTTCCCGTTGTCTGGCCATACAGAAAGTGTTCTCTAAGTTTATCACGCTTTCAATGTATACACTGCATCACTGGTCACTACCAGCTCTGTACTGAAAAACATATAAAAGAACTGGATTTCAAATCAAAGAAGAGAATGCACTCACTTGGTATCTAAGTAGATCATGTGATTACCCTTACCACAGCTACCCACAATTTAAAGCCAGTCAATCTAAATGATTTACATCTATAGTCAAAGCACTATACACAAGGCCCTAAAGCTGTGTGTTATAATGCACTATGGTAGGAAAGCTAAGTCTTGACAGATTCATAGCGTCTTATACTTGTATAGACCAGTAGGCATCCAGGCCCATGTTATGACCTCAGGAGAGAAAACTTGTCTATCTACTAAGTAACAAAATTTAATTTGGGAGATTAGAGCCCCTGTGTGAAAACTCTGTAGGAAGCCAAAACTCCCATGGAATTCTTTTCAGATACCCTCAGTTTCTGTACAGATGGACTCTGCTATGTGCGTGGTGAACATAGCTATTAACTATTACTCACTCTTAGGATTTTAATAGAAGGATCACTATCTATATAAACATGGCTTTTTCCTCAACCCACTAGAGATACTTGAACCCACCCACCAGTAACTATTCTGAAATAGTCAAACTCCATCCACCCACAAGCAGCAGAGGAGTAACAAAGTGAAGTAGGCACGAGTGGCAATAAAAGTGCTTGAAAAAAGTGCTTCTTTCTAAATGTTAGAAGAAGTAACTTACAACATTTAGATCTAAGGTAGCATTCAGGCAATTATGTGGAGTTTGCCGTTCTTCTTTTCCTGTCCTTCTTTCATTCCTCACCCTTTCTCTGATGACTGAAAAATTAATGAACTTTTGTGGGAAGAGGTGACTACCTGAACATCCCAAACATGGAGAAAGGAAACTAAATTGAATGATGAACATATGAGAGAATGAAAGAGCAATTTAAAAAATGGCAATATACTTATTCACAAATTGCCTGTTTAGTGAATTCTAGGATCTACACCTTTAAAATATTTTTAGTGGAAGAAGAAAATAATGTAAGCTTATCATTCACCCCAAACATAATATAAGCCTCTGCATCTACAGTCAGATCTACAGAACAAACTATGGACACATTTTGACATCGACTTTAATTACCCAAGGTTTGGCATGCAGTAAAACATTTGTAAATTCTCTGGAAAAGACTAAGCTATGTGAATGAAACATAGAAGAATAAATGTATTTTATTAGAATAAGCAATTAGATGATCAGGCAATAGGCAAGATGAGAACATCTATTCAATATTCAGAAATAATACTTTTTGTTTTGATTTACAAAAGGCTTTCCATTATAACTATTTTTCAGTATTTTCACAAATGAAGATGGAAAAATAAAGTATTTATTTTCTATTGAATCCCACACACTAAAACCTGTATTTGTGATGCATATAAGAATACCTCATTACGATCATTATTTTTTTTTCTATTTATAAAACGTGGAAAAGAATAAAAAATGTTAAACATGTTGAACACTCCAAGTTGTCATTGAAATCTACAAAAAGAACAAAATTGGTTATTCATTAAAATGTATAATGGGAATATCATTTTTTGTTAGCTCTTTAATTCTTAGGGAGGCCTCAGGAATCTTATAAATCATTTTATTGTGATATTTTAAAAATTATCCTTATTACAGAATATTTATCGATAACTTTTTAAATTATATGAAGTGTAATTGGTATAAAGTAAAAAGAACAGTGTCAATTTATTTCACTGACATATGTGAACTGTCAGCTACTGCTGAATATTTGCATATTTTTGTCTTTACTAGATGAGCATAAAACAATAAGATACACTTGTGTATACCTAGAGAAGATATTATATGGCTGTGGTGTTGGTGAAACTTTAATGTGAAAAAAAGGGTTCACATTGTATATCATGTGTGTTTACTGCCATGAGACACTTCATAATAGCCACCATTTATTAAGCCCTTAATTTATGTCAGGCCCTGTGAAAAACTACTTTAACTGCATTATTTTATTTAAACCTTCATAATAGTAACATTAGGTAAGAAAATTATCTTTATTTAAAAACAGTATTTATTTATTCAACATTGATTTTACCAAATTTACATATACCATTGTCAGTGCTCGGGATACTTCAGTGAACTAAAAAGACAAAGATCTTTGCTCTTGTGGAGCTTAAACTCTAGCAATAATCAGTAAGAATAATAAATAACTTATGAAAAGTGTTACATGGTAAGAAGTGCCTAAAAGAATTAAAAAATAGAACCAGATGAGATCAGGAGTGTGGAGGTGAGTGTGTTGAAATTTTAGAGGGTGTGGTCAGGGTAGGTCTCATGGAAAAGATGAGAGATGACAGGTAAGCCAAAAATCATGGAAGTGAGGAAGTTAGGCTTGAGACTTCTAGGTAAATAATGCTCCAGACAAAGAGAACAGCCAGTGAAAATGTCCTACGGCAAGAAGTTACTTGTCACCTTCAAAGAATAGCAAGTTGGCAGTGGTGAGAAATGAAAAAGTGAGAAAAGATAGAATGAGTAGGGGAAATGAAGTCAAGGAAGTAATGTAGGCCAATTTCCGTAGGCCAATTTCCTTAGGCCATTATAAGAACTTTACTTTTACTCCAGGTAAAATCAGCAACATTTACAGGGATTTGAAAAGTAGAGTGACACAACCTGTCCATTTTCAAAAGGCAACCATAGCTGCTATATTGAGAGCAGATTGCGGAAAACAATAACAGAGGCACAGAGTCAGTTTGTCGGTTTGCAGCAATTTAGAAAAGACAGGATGGAGGCTTCCACGAAAGTAATAGCAGTAGAGGTGGGGAAAAGTGGTTAAATTCCAGGTATGTGTAAAGATAGTACCAACAAGGCTTGATGATTGGATGTGGTTTGTGAGAGAGGGAGAGAAATCATGAGTGATTTCAAGGTTTTGGGCCTGAACAAATGGAAGGATAAAACTGACATCAATTGAGAAGGGAAAACTGTAAACAAAGTAGATTTGGGAGAGTAAAGAAAAGTTTAGTTTTGGACAAAGTAAGTGACAAATGTCAAATAGCTGATGATGTCAAATAAGTTGATAGATATATGTGTTTAGAAATCAGAAGAGGTACCAAAGTAGAGATATAAATTTAAGAGGAGGTGGTAACAAAAAGGATATTGATAGCCATGAGAGTAAGTCAATAAAATCACTAAGGGGTGAATGTAGACTGAGAAGACAGCCAAGAGCTAAATCATGGAGCATTTTGACATGGAGAGTAGAGAAAGTAAGAAAGAGACCAGCAAAGAATTAAAAGGAGCAAAGAAGTTAAACCAAGAGACTGTGCTGTCCCCAAAACCAGGTAAAGAAAATGTACTGAGAAGGAGTGATCCATTGTGTAAATGTTGCCCACAAATCAAGTATGATCCAAATAAACAAGGTCAAGGAGTGATCCATTGTGCAATTGTTACCCACAGGTCAAGTACGATAAAGATGGAATATTGACCATTGAATACAGGGAGAAAACCAAAGAACATTCCTGTTACACTTTAACAATATAACATGTTAAAAATACTAAAATAAGGATTAGCATTTATTATGTAGCTACGATTTATCAAGCACTGCACAACATGCTTTACAAATAGTATTCTTACTTTTCCCAGTAATCCCAAAGGTAGGTATTCTTTTCTCTCCAGAGATCTGGAAACTGAAACTCTAAAACATAAGTAACCTATCCAAGGTTACACAGCTAGTAAATGTCAAAGCCAAAATTGGAACTCACACTTGCCTTGATCCAAATGTGAATTCTAGTATAACCTGATGTCTTCTGCAATTAGGAGATGGTGTATTAATACTATGAAACAAATAAAAATGAAATTAGCATTTTTAAAAAGCTTCTTTTTAATGGAAAAGGAACAACCTTATAGGGAAAAATGGTAGGGGAAAAAGCTAAGAAGCTTAAAAAAAGAGAACTTTTATCACCTTGCAACTTATAAACATATAGTACCATCTAACTATAGGCTCCAGTCTATTTTGGCATTGCTCACCTTTAAAAAATACTGTTAGAATAACAATCCTTAATATATCGCTTTCTGTATTATTGATGTTACCAAAACCTTTGGCTATAGGTTCTAAGCTATCAGATTGGCATTCAGGCATTCTGTCAACAGACCCGGCAATTTAGAACATGTGATATACCTGTCCCCATCTCCATGAGGGATGGAATAAACATTAACTTTACTATATCGATAACATTGCATCATGAAAAAAACCTTTACATTGAAAATGTCATATATGTGCCAAGCTAGGCTTAGTGTGTTTTTAAATCTAACTCTCTTTTCTCCTATTATCTTGCTTAGACAAGGACACCTTGGGAGATTCTTCTCTTTTCTTCCTTCCTCCCTTTCTCCCTCCTATCTTTCCTTCCTTCCTTTGATAATTATTGAATTGAATTGCACAATGTGCCAGGCACTCTCCTGGGCACCAAAGATATGTGTTGAACCAGATAAACGGGGTCATATCATCTCAGCCTTATGCTAAAGTTAGGAAGACACAAAGAAATAAATTTAAAAATAATAAGTTTGATGAGAAAAATACATAGCTAGTGATGGCTTGGGAGCACATGTTTTTAAGAAAACAGTCTTCTCTGTGATAGACTACTCTCAGCATTCAGAAACTAAAGTTATTAACATTAGTATTTGGAATTCAAATGAAGTGGAGAGTTGCTGAAACAACACAGAAGTACGCATGTCACAGACAAAATTCATATATCTCACAGTATTTCTGGAAGCTGCATAATCCTTGGTTCAAGTTCATTATATTCAATGGTCAGAGTCCAGTTCTACATAGTTCTTTTTTGATTCTGTAATAAACACTTTTTAAATTAATATCTCCTTGTTGATAGTGATTATGATGGAAACAATGGTGATGATATTAGTAATACAAATATGTTGCCCACAAGTCAAGTATGATCCAAATAAGCAAGGACTCACACAAATATGTTTTCTAAGAAACTGTTCTCAGGTATGAAATGATTTCCAATTACCTTTTGATAGTCTCAAAAAGTAAATTTGTGTGTATACAAATTGCACATTTCAGGTACTACAATTCTTTCTTGAAGTGGTAAGGATTTAATTACAATAGCTAAGTCTGTTTAGCATCTTTGACTTAAGTAATGATTCAGTGAAGCCATGCTAAACCTTTAATGTTCATACCTTTCAGGTTCCCAAAACTAGACTGAAGCCACAATATGAGGCTTCATCAAATATATTCTTTTCATACTTTTGTAATCATAGCCAATAGTAACATTAACAATAACATTAAAACTAATAAGATTGGGCTAGCAGGAGTACCCAAATTAATAAAAGATCAGTTTAGACCTACTAATATTTGAATCTTTGCTACCAAGACATTGGGAGAGTCCAAGGAAGATGTTTAGAACAATAACTCACATCTTCTCTAATTACAAATTTAAGAAATTAAAATTAATTTTCACTTTGGAAACAGGAAATAGTAACTCTTAACTTGCACATATAAATGAGGTTTAAATAGCTTCTGATGCACACTCTGTTCCAATAGCCGCCACTCATCTCCCATACCACCTACATCGCTCTTGAGTAAAAAAGGCAAAAGAACATAACTTACCTACTGGCAGAGATGTGGCATTGTGTGACAGAGTGAAAAAAACCATTGCTTCAAATCTATGTAGACAAAAATAAAAGTGTGCTGTGTACAAATAGCACGATGCAATCAGTAAAAGCAAAACAATTTTTGAGCCTGGAGCCTTGAAGTTATATTTAATGATAAAAAAAAAAAAGCTAGTGAATGTATAGAAATGTTGGACTCTCCTTAATAAGTTTCACAATTTGTATTTGAAAAAATAAAATATGTAGGTCCATAAACACAAGTAGAGTATTGTAATGGAAAAAGAGTACCACCTTCATTTAATTCTTGGTCTTTTAAAAATACCATAAAAATTTTTTTTTCCTTTTTTTTTTTTTTGAGACAGAGACTCCCTCCATTGCCCAGGCTGGAGTGCAGTGGTGCAGTTTCGGCTCACTGCAACTCTGCTTCCGAGGTTCAAGCAATTCTCCTGCCTCAGCCTCCCAAGTAGCTGGAATTACAGGCATGTGCCACAACACCCAGCTAATTTTTGTATTTCTAGTAGAGACGGGGTTTCACCACATTGGCCAGGATGGTCTTGAACTTCTGACCTTAGGTGATCCATTCGCCTCAGCCTCCCAAAGTGCTGGGATTACAGGTGTGAGCCACCATGCCTGGCCAACTTTTTTTTTTTTTAATCCCAAAACATCAAGCCAAAGCCAGAGAAGGAATAGATCAAATGCTTTTAAAGCAAGCTAGGTGCTAGTGGCAAAGACTACTCTTTTTCTAAGGCAAATCTTTTAAAATGCTTAACAGTGTGCATCCTCAGTTGCTGTGGCAATGAGTAAATTGCTCATTCTAGCCTTGTGCTTGAATTAAGCATGGAGTGGGTAGATCATCTGGAAGTATTTGTTGAACTGAATTGAGTTGACCATCTAGTCAAATGTCAGGTCAAGTGAGGGAAAATATCGTCAAAGTGGTTGTTTATTAAAGTGAGCATCAGTTAATGGATATTGTTTGAGTTGCAGTTGAGAGATGTTTATATCTGCAAAAATATGTAGTAAGTTCATCTGTATTCAATTTTTCTATGATTTAATGAATGGTTGCCCATTTAGACTTTTAAAATTTACTGGCAAAATTAAGTGTCAGTGTATTTAACTTGATTGAAAATCTTTACAGGATAAAAATAGAAGGTGCTCCTATTACCTCACTAGGGTTGAAGAAAGCATTTAAAAATCTAAAGTAATGTCACTTCCCTTGCATTAAGGAAGGAAATTAATATTTCCACATAATATAACAGTGAATAGTGTTATATGAAATGCTTCCTTTCAGTGAAAATTGAACTCTAGGATATATTATTTCTATGATTTCAAATTCATCATATTCAAAACCAGTTCCCCTCCAGTCCAAATTATAGACTGGTTAATGCTAATGAAACACTGCTTTCACTGTCTGTTCTGTACCAGTAAATCTGCATTCAACTTACTCCACTACCACTCAGTTCATAGAGTCTGTGCCTTATGCCAACTTTCAATATTTCTCTATAGCCTGGTCCCATACAACCCAAACAATTGTCTTATTATCCTTGGAATTCAAAAAACTTGGCCCTACTCTACTCTGTTCCATTTCCTTGCCCCTTCCCTGACCTCAAATCCCCTCCTCAAACTCGAAATCAAGCACATGAACCACTGAGGAAAAAAAGGCCCTGTGTAAACTTCAGGCATGAATTTTCCACTTTTTTCTCTCTCTCTGTGGAAGTCCAGGACACACAGAACATGCTCATTAGATATTTGTGGCCTGGTAACTTGTAACAGGAGTAACTATAATGTGAATTGAACTACATGCTGAGAAAAAGCACATTCTCTGAAACAAAACCACATAGAGCAAGGCCTTGTACTCAATCGTATTTACTTTCTTTATCCCTTTAAACAAATGTTTAAAATTTCATAGCATTTCCTCAGTATAATTTCATATGGTATTATTGCATCATGCCTCAAGGGGTGAGGGAAAAATACGATCTTGTCAGAACTTCCAAATAACTTTCATTCACCTCTTAATGGCCTGTATACCCATCCTGCTGTTGGATTTACCCTCAGCTGCAAATAACTGTCTTCCCAAAGTTATGCTCCTTCCTGTGGGGCAGCCCTCAGCCAGTCACTGCCTAATGTAAAAATAGAAAGCCCCAGCCCCTTAACTCAATGTGAGACAATTTTGAAGGACCATCAAATCTTGAGAACTTCTCATTGGAACTGCTGAAGCCCCAGCTACAACCACATAGCGGTCAGCTTCTCTGTCTCAGAAGCGACTAAAACTTCTGTATGCAATTCTTCATCTCAGAGTCTGTTTCCAGGGAGCCCAATTGAACACATATGCCTTTCCCACGAGTCCATAAGCTTTAGATGGCAGGAACTGTCTTGAACATCTATAGCCTGTGTTAAGCACCATTCTTACAACAGATAGGGCCCTCAAGTAGTATTTCTCATTCACACGTGAAGTTCATTAAAATACATACAGGAAGGGGCAATTGTGATCACGTAATAGGACTGAAGGACAGTGGTTAGTAGGGGCCAACAATAAGCCACAATTGCTGCATGATAATCAACTGAGACAGTGGTAGCGTGAGGATTTCAGCACAGTAGGGGCCTAGCCTGTGCCATTGTGGTTGGAAATGACTTATTACTGGAAAGCTGAAGCTGAGTTCGGAAAATATTGAGAAAGCATCCAATGTCCATAATAACGTATGACAGCAGGAGGAAAGCAATACTGACAGAGACTAATAGGTTTCTGCTGAAGCCCTCCCAAGGAACACCTTGGTGATCCTATTGACCTCAAATTTTTTTTTTTTTTGAGATGGAGTCTTGCCTGACATCCAGGCTGGAGTGCAGTGATGCAATCTGGGCTCACTGCAAACTCCACCTCCCAGATTCAAGTGATTCTCCTGCCTCAGCCTCCCGAGTAGCTAGGATCACAGACACCTGCCAACGTGCCCAGCTAATTTTTGTATTTGTGGTAGAGACAGGGTTTCACCATGTTGGCCAGGCTAGTCTCGAACTCCTGACCTCAGGTGATTCCCTTCACCTCGGCCTCCCAAAGTGCTGGGATTACAGGCATAAGCCTCTGCACCCAACCCTCAAATATTTTTAAAAGTACAAATTTCTCAGCCAGGCACAGTGGCTCACACCTATAATCCCAGCACTTTGTGAGGCCAAGACGGGCAGATCTCCTGAGGTCAGGAGTTTGAGACCAGCCTGGCCAACATGATGAAACCCTGTCTCTATTAAAAATACAAAATTAGCCGGGCATGGTGGCAGGCTCCTGTAATCCCAGCTACTCAGGAGGCTGAGGCAGGAGAATCACGTGAACCCAGGAGGTGGAGTTTGCAATGAGCTGAGATCGTGCCATTGCACTCCATCCTGGGCAAAAAAGAGCAAAACTCCATCTGAAAAAACAAACAAAAAAAACAAGGTACAAATTTCTAAACTGCATTCTAACACTGAATCAGAATCCTCAGAGCTAGGGGAGTGAGTTTTGACAACAGTTGCACTGTGAGACTTGTTCTTTCACCTGAATCCTAAGGATGATGTATATAACATTTAGTTTGTGCCTAAGTAAATTGCATTTTTTCTCATTTTATCTTCAATGTTTGGCCATTTTCCAGCTTACTACATCTTCCAATATAGAGTGATCAGATAAAGTATGGGAAAAAAAACTATACCTATTGGTTTCTTTTCTTCCACTTATTAGAAGTATAGATAAAGTGTTTGATAAGAAAAATAATTTAAACTAAACCAGCATAGGACTTTTTTATTACTAGGAAGTTCACTCTCTAATTACCATCTACAATTCAAAATAGTTATAATTATTGGTAGTTAGCCAAAGAGTTCACACTTGTTAGAAACAAATCCTATTATCTTATTATTGAATGTACATTCTACTCTAAAGCAATATTCTTCTTCCATATGATCTTACTATAAAACCATTTCAAAATTTATATTTCCACCTTGCCATTACATTATATAAAGCACTTTCCTTTTTTCTTTTTTCCCAGTTGCTTCCTTCAACTTCTTTCTTCCAGATGAATTGTCACTTTAGAGTCACTTTGCTGTTGCCATCGCAGTAAAGAAATAAACCTTAAACATTATCCAGTGTACTCATTAAATAGTTACACTGAAAACTTAGCATTGTTGCTATAGTGTGTGGCAACTTTCTAACACTACTAAGCAAAGATAGTTTGAATGGGTCAGCCCCATTACAGAATCTCGCCTTCTTCTTGAAAAAGTAAAAGCTAATTTCAAACTCTGACTTCTGTATTTATCTAGCATTGGTAGCAGTGGTTTGTTTGTTTGAGACAAGAGTTTCACTCGTTGTCCAGGCGTGATCTCAGCTCACTGAAACCTCTGCCTCCCAGGTTCAAGCAATTCTCCTGCCTCAGCCTCCCAAGTAGCTGGGATTACACTTAGGCACCACCATACCCAGATAATTTTGTATTCTTAGTAGAGACAGGGTTTCACCATCTTGGTCAGGCTGGTCTCGAACTCCTGACCTCAGGTGATCCACCCACCTCCACCTCCCAAAGTGCTAGGATTACAGGTGTGAGCCACCTCGCCCAGCAGTTTATTCTTTGAAAGGAAGAAAGAAAGAGGAAAATGAAGAGAGCTGTTTGAGACCTGGGGTTCTACATGAAGAAAATTGGAATAAGGGTAAAACTCAGGAGTCCTTGGGAAATTCACACAACTTGGAATCAATGGTACCCTGGAGACAGACACTCCTAATTCATTCCCCTTCTTCCTAAAGCATAAATCTGAGTGGGTCACGAAATGTTCTATTTTTTTTTTTAAGCTCATGCAACACCATTCCATTGGCTCCTGCTTACCAGACACGGAGGCTCAGAGCTCCAGCCTTATCTTCTTACATTTCATATCATATACCCCCTTCTCTGGGGAAACAAGAACATTGGATCTTCCTCAACCATGCTCCATTTGTTCCTATTTACAATATATTTATTTTTTATCTCCCCTCTATTTAGAAGGTCATATCGCCATATCAATGTTAATTCCTTCAAAGTCCAATACAAAGCCTGACTCCTTTAGCAAGCTTCCCTCTATGTACATGTGTTCTGAACCTTTCTTGAGCCTGTAGCACATTTGGCACCTCTCTTAGAAGTATGTATGGGCTGAAAGTGGTGGCTCACGCCTGCAATCCCAGCACTTTGGGAGGCTGAGGCAGGTAGATCACAATGTCAGGAGTTCAAGACCAGCCTGGCCAACATAGTGAAATCCTGTCTCTACTGAAAAAAAAAAAATTACAAAAATTAGCCGAGCATGGTGGCACAAGACTGTAGTCCCTGCTACTCAGGAGGCTGAGGCAGGAGAATCACTTGAACCCAGGAGGCAGAGGTTGCAGTGAGCTGAGGTTGTGCCACTGCACTCCAGCTTGGGTGACAGAGTGAGAGTTTGTCTCCAAACAAAAAAGAAGAAGAAGAAGTATGTATGGTAGACTATCCTGAATTATAATTACAGGTGGCCCTACATATCTGTGGATCCAAGCAACCATGGATCAAGAATATTTATAAAAACACAATTTTAAAAGAACAATAAAATAATTAAAAATAATACAAATAAAAATACAGTGTAACAGCTATTTATGCAGCATTTACATTATATTAGGTATAAGTAATCATCAGATAATTTAAAGTGCACAGGAGGATGTACATAGGTCACATGCAAATATAACATTTTATACCAGGGACTTGAGCATCTGTGGATTTTGGTGTCCACAGTGGTCCTGGAACCAATTCCCCTTGGATACCAAGGGATGACAGTATATGTGATTTTGTTTAGTAGTCATATCCCTGTCTAAAACCATTTTTGGGCCCAGACACATGACATCAGTCATTTCTGTATCCTTTGCAGTCCCTCTTGCATCCCCTTGCACAGTGAAGGCACTTAAATAACTATTATAGAGGTGGAAGGAAGGGAAAGGAAAGGAAGAAGAAAGGGAAGGAAGGAAGGAAGGAAGGAAGAGAGGAAGGGAGGGAGGGAGGGACACAGGCAGGTGATTTCTTTCAGTCTATTTGTAGGTTTTAAACTACCTAATATTAATTCTCTCTATTACTCAATTTTCCTTATTTTTGCTTTTTAAAATCAGAAGCTTTTATCTCTACTTATAATGTAGCATGGGTTTTGGAGGATGCAGATCTAAAACTGACCTGTTATTCATAAGTGTTTAAGCATTTGCTTGTGTAATGATTTACTGATGACCTACTATATGCCGTGCACAATGTTGGGCCCTGGAAATACAAGACTGGCAGGCACTTGCCTCCTGGAGCTAAACTATTCACTCACTGAGAAGAGCATACCCACAGACACACGCGGCTTGCTCTGTGACTGTGTTATTAAGGGCCCTGTAGGAGAACCCCGACAAGAAAAAGCAGCAGAGTCAAAAACCCCTAGAGACTCCTTGAATGCATTTACTCTGCACACTGTGGAGCTGGGTGCCTCTTGAGTACCATTCAGGAGTTCTGTCATGGTGAGAACAATTAGGAGCTTTAATAGGGGTATTCGAAAACCAAACACTGAGAGCCACCAAATCCATTTGTTACATTCAAATTTTCTCCTTTGGCCACATGAAGCTTTGTTTACACAAAATACTTGATTCCATTCTAAGTCTCTCAGTTTTTCCATTTTTACCACTGTATTTAGCTCCCCTGGCTGTGTCTCTTCGGAAATGAAGTTGGCAGAGAGGTTGTAAGCATCATAGTGTTCATAGCCAGCGTCATTTCTTCATACAGGTATGCTATCAGCTGCCTACCCAGTAACTCTAGAGGGCACTGTGGGATTCAACCTGAACAAAACTATGTCCTCCACAGCCCTCTCTCCACCTTATCATCTAAAATGCAGTCCATTCAAGCTATTTTCCTGGGTCAGAAAAAAGTTAATGGCATCTTTTCTAGAAATGTCACTATGATAATACAAAGAGCCTGTTATTCCAAACTTTACTCTTTAGCATATTAACAATAATTCATTTGTCAAACATTTTGACAAAAATCATGTATGTGTGTGGATACACACATTAATGCAGTCATTAGGATATGAGGATACACACACACACATATCAGCTGTATCTTGTTTGTTTAGCAGTAGTTATATGATTGTAGCTTGGCAAACCTGAGAAAATATTACTGTCTTCATTATTCCAAAATCGGTTAATTATTATTTATGTAAGCAGACTGATCCTGTTGATGAAGAAACGAAATATGAAATTTAGTATCGCCAAAGTGGGATAAGGTGTAGCTAGAAGATATTTTGATAGGACCCCTTAGTGGAATCCCTTGGAAGCAAGAAGGTAGCATGCAACACTGAGACAAAGATGGCCAGGGATGTTCAGGAAAGTCAAGAAAAAGGAGAGGCTCCAAAGAAGAACAATTCCCTGCAGGTGGAAAGATACAAAGCTAATGGGAAAAAGGATAGTATGGAAAAGACAAGGAGACCCACCAGTGACCTATTTTCTCAACTCTCCTTTGCACTGTGTCTCCAGAGATCAAATGAGGTCAAGAATGAGGTGTGCA
This sequence comes from Aotus nancymaae, assembly GCF_030222135.1. NCBI lineage: Eukaryota > Metazoa > Chordata > Mammalia > Primates > Aotidae > Aotus > Aotus nancymaae. Next base: position 30,316,487 of record NW_026988472.1, read on the forward strand.
TAATAAAGTTCACAGATTCTGAGTGCAGAAGTCAGATTACTGATCACAAGTCGGTAAAGTGAACTAGAGGCCAAAAGATTCGATATGCCAACGTTAGCTGTGCTAACAAAAAATGATACTGCATGCCAGGACATATTGCTATATAACTAAAATACCTAGCTGAGGGCTTATATCATATCAAGGAACCAAAATCATGCATCATGAGAGAGCCAACAGATTGTAAGATCTTGGAAACTTAACTTCATTTCTCTGGTTCACAATTTCTTTGTTTAAAATCACATAATGGGGCATATAATTATATTAGGTTTATATGAGATTTTGATCACCTTTGGCTTTATAATAATTCATTTTTATTTTGACTACAATAAAAACAATGTTTATTTTATTTTTTAAAAAGTCATTATTTTCCAAAATCAACCAATTTTAAATTATAACCATTGAATCCTAAAACTCACATGGGACTATTTTGGAACTTTAAATGTATATCCTTAGGAAATTGTATACTCTAAGTTCATCTATGCTGAAATTCAACTCCTTTGATCCACAAACCACCACCATACGCACTTGCCTTTCATTTTCTCTGTAAGATGAGCATGATTAATATGCATATGTAATGCAAGTATTTTGCCTCTAGACATATGGACCTTTTATTTACTAGAGTTGCAGGAGTTACTCTAAGGAATCTAGAATCTATATAAACACCAAACTTTTTATGTAGATAGAATAAACAATGCATTTCAAAGATACAAGTAGACTCTGTTGTGGCTACACATAAATTCATTTTTAAAGAGTTATTATATTCATAATAATTTGCTACTATTGTCATGCATTTTCTCAATTAATGGATACTGAAAGTACAAGTATGATTAAGTGGACTTCCAGTTAATTTGTTCTTAATTAAAAAGGGAACTTTGTACCAGAAAATGATGAAGATCACTATACTAAGTCATACATATTAATCTAAACATCGATAAGGTAACTCACTTTGATTAGGTCATAAAAAGAAAAACTACTATGAATAATTTTATAATTATCCATATGCTGATTTATTATCATTATAATTCAAATAAAGTATAAGATACCTAATAAACATTGAAAAAGTCTGTAATTCTATGATTACAATCCACAATCCATTTCATTTTTTCAGTGAGTCCAAATTCTACACACAATATCCTGACGTAGTGTTACGACGAACAATCTAGCTTAACCCTTAAATTTATGTTCTTAGAGGTGTAGCTCTTGTAAGAACAAAGTAGCTCATTTAGTGCCATTTATTGTATTTGCTATATATGAACATAGTAACTATAGCAAACCATTTGGACAGCTAGTGATGAAAAAGATTACTTTTAATATTGTGATATTAAAATGGGAAAGAGCAAATTTTCAAAAGTAAAATTTTCTTTTAGTTCTCTTTCTTTCTTTTCTTTCTCCCCTCACTTCATCCACAGTGCAGTGCCTGGGAATTTTAGATGGTGTGATAGGAAAGCAACATCAAGCCACCTCGTCATCCCTTCTCTGTAGCTAAGACAGGAGTTTTAGAGTTTGGGCACCTGAATTGTATCTACACAAGGATACCAAAGAAAAAAAAAAGCATGTCAATAAAGAATCTTTCCTTATAAGCCGATGGTCAGGATAAGCATAGTTAATGGATAAGTATGTCCATTGAGCCATATGGTTAAACTGTAATAGAATGTTATATGGAGTATAAGACACTTCAGGGTGGCATTTTTCTGGGTGAAAATTAAAAGCATATTTGTAAGGTGATTAGCTGAATTTGTCAAATAAACAAGCCTATCTACATTCATACAATATTCCTTTATACATCTGCCAGAGCAAATCTAAAGTATTGTCATAAGACATAAAGAATATGCATTTTTTAAATATAGGAAACCAAGAGAATGCTTGCTATTAATAGGCATCAATGAAGTCAGATAAACATGCATAATGAAATTCATTTGAAACAACAACAACAAAAATATTGGGAATCCTTGAAAAGAAAAGCAAGACACTGGGAAGTTAGGAAGAGGAGGTTGCTCTACAACATGAAAATTCTTTGTTTTAAGTCCAGGACTACTAATTTATTATAGGGTTAATTTTGCACTTTCCAATTCTACTTTAACCAAAATATAAAAACTTATTCTGTAATCTGATTATTCAGTCACTGAAAAACATACATGAGAGCTCATATCACTAAACTATCCTCTTTGCATATATGTAAATATCATTATGTTAAGATACAAGAACATGAAAGAGATGCAGTTTTAGTAGTGACACATAGGGGATTGCCTCCCCCTAAAGAAAGTTAGTAATTATTACAACTAGAAAATTCCAAACAGACCGGATATCTTTATATTCTCATTTTCCCTATTACACTTGGTATTCAAACTCATTATGCTTTTGTTAAGAAACTGAGAGACAAGAGTCACTTTCTGGTCAATGTACTCAGCTTGAGAGATAGCAGCAAGTTTGTGTACATTTGTTTGTGTACTCTTGGTAGCAGAAACAGAAACTCCTAAGTACTCAGAAGCCTTTTTTAAAAAACAATCTTCATAAAACACTCTAACTCATAAAACCCTTAGTTACCACTGTCTGAATGTTATTCAAAAGCAACTAATTTTTTTAATTACTTAAGACAACTATATTCCCATATGAGTACTTCTGGAAAAAACTAAGTACTGAGTGAAAGTTAACCACCAAAGCTTTGAATTTGTCTGTGTTGGTTAATCACTGAACAGTATTATGTACAGCTAACTGTAATTGCTACTAGAAAGCACCTATTCAGATTTACAATAAGGGCATAAAAACATGCACAGCTGAATTAATAAGACTTAAGGGAATCCTTAATAATAATAATTCTATATATTTATAAAGCATAGAATGGTGGTAAGTACTTAGACACATATTATCTCCTTTCTGTAGAGCAATTGCCACTATTTATTTGTTAAAAAAATGATTCTCTGGAACACTGAGAAATCAAATGTGGTGTCAGAGGTCACAAGGCTAGTAATTGACAGAGCCGGAAGTACAATTCAAGCCCTCTGACTCAGTCCAGAATTCCACAATGCCTTGATGTGTCAGAAAACTGGACTCTCCTCTTTGAGATTCCAGATACACCTAATGGAAATAGGGTTGAAATTTAATAATAAAAATGCTGACGTGACCTTACCTACAGCTGCCCAACCGGTACAATAATAATTATGCTTTATAATTTGAGCATCACCAGAAAACTTGCTACTTTTAAATCTTAATAATCAACACTTGTCTTGTTGCCACAAATTAGAGTAGTCTGCTTTATAAAAACACAAGATTTGCCAAACACCAAATATTATATCTGTTGTAAGACAAAGTATATCCCAAACATTTCAGTATATCACAAACTAACAAATTCTGAAATATAAATCTTCGAAGTTCAACTGTTCTTTAAAATGCTTTATCTCGTAGTCATTTTTAAAGTAATACTGATTTGTTCACATATGTCGCAAACATAACGAAAATTCAATTTAGAATTTTCTCTAGCTTTAGGAATACTGTGATTACTTCTCTCCTAAATCTCCTTACTTTGCTGAAGCAACTGGTCAGGAAACAAAACTGATAGCTTTCATATTCATAAATGGTATTTCTTTTTTCCCCAACTATTTTCTAACCTAATTACATGACTGTGGCTGAAAAAATGGAAATAAAATCGAAAACAGATGTTATCTTTTACATTACCCACTGACATCATGTTTCTATTAGGCAAAGTTTTTTATTATTGATTTATAGGATACTTAAGAAAAATGCCATAACCTGCCTTAGTTACATAATCTTCTTTCTAAAGAAAGTAATATTTTATAAAGTGCCATTAACATGATTGAAACTATCTTTCCTAATAGAAGTATATGCAGTCTTCAAGTAAAGGAGTTAGCAATTACATATGTATATTTGCTTCACAACCAGTGTCTTTTTATACAGAATCCTTTTCCATCCTGCTATTATTTCCATCTCCTACTGAGCTTAGAAAACCTCCAGAATATGCCCTGCTTGGTAACATATGTGTGGCTTACGTCAGAAAACAACTGAGGAAGTCATTTATTAAATATTGAAAGAAGGAGTACAGGAAAAATCATTACAGACTGTATTTGTGCACATAGTTGGAAACCAACAGGCTGGAAGCAGCCGTTGTGTTACCCTGACCCCTGAAGGAAGGAATCAGGAGTTAACCTCACATTCCATTTCCTACACAATATGAACGCCAAACCTCCAAATCCACTGGCACAATATATCAGTGTTTGTGCATGTCCTGCAGAAGTATGAAAGTCACCTCAAATATCAGACCTTAGAATTTCATTCCACAATCCCACCATTCTGACTCAGGGTAAGCAAATCTTTTCAAAGTTACTTAGAGGGTGTTTAGATTCTGCATCTTACTCCATAGGACTGGAAGGAAATGGAATATGAGAAATAAAAGAAAAACAGAAAAAAAAAAAATTCCCTGATAGAAAAGTCATTTAGCCTTCTTTGTAAAATAAATGTAAAGGGAAATAGGAAGTAGCACAACTAGATAATAAGATGATTCAATTGAACAGGGTTAGGATTTCAGAAGTTTCATTTATTGTGAATATGTGATCTACTGAAGAGAAAACAGATCCTAAAACAGCAGAAGGCCAAAGGACCTGATGTGTATCTTCTTTAAAAAAATCACAACTCCAGATAAAACGTGAGGGAAAAAGACATTTTATTCTGCAGTATTCCCTCCTCTGTACAGTGAGCATAATACATTTATCTCATCTCATGGCAAAAGTCTCTGGTGGCTGCAACCTGTCTTTTAAGCCATTCAATAAGTGAAACTTGAAAATGGATTGCTCTTTATTTCTGGGATTTCTGTTAATAATGAATCCAGTGCCATTTAATTTGTAATTTAACAGGATACCAGTACCTTTGAATGTTTTTACTTCTCTTTTCCCAGAAGGTTAAAATGGCCCAGAAAGAGATTGTCATGGTTAAGATAAAGGTACAAAACACTCATTTCTGACACACTGTGGTAGCAATCATCATTTTTATGAGGGAACCACCAGGCTGAAATCTGCATCAAGCTCTACCAGGAAAAATGCAAGAAAGGATCCTAAATAGTCATTCCGTTCACAGTCTTCATTTCAATGAATTTAACTTTCCATTCAGTTGGGGTCATATATTTCAATCCTAGGTTAAAGAACTATGACCTTGGCTGGAATCATCAGTCCCAATTACTCAATGGGGCACTTCTGAAACATTGCGGACTCATTTTGACTCTCCACGGGTGTGGCTAAAATTGGTCCTGTCCAGCCCTAAAGCTTACATGATCTGATGTCCCTCCGAAACTCACTATGAGAAAACTCATGTTAAATTTGCCATAGATATCAAGGTTTTCAGGACCCTTGGAGCTAATCTCTCTCTGCCCTCCTCCTCTGTTAGCTGTTACAAGCCTTCAAAAGTTAACAAGGTGATGGAGCCTCTCTCTATACAATCATCTCATCTCACTATCGTTGACTGAAGCTCGCTGATGTAATGAAGTTACATAATCACCGATTATGCACGACTTCCATCCATCTTCCTACATATCCACATATCTTCTCCCCTCCCCTTCAGATCAGTCTACCAGGTGAGATTTATAACACATGTAAATGCTCCATTCTCTCATCACAGGCACTGAATATGGGACTTTAGCATTGCAGTACAGTGCACTGAACCACGTCATCAATATTGATTTTTTAATCCCATTTCCCAGGCAGAATATGCTTAAATATCCTTAGTGTTCTAGTCTCTAACTTTTTACCGAAAGGGTAAAACAGATGTAGCAGATAGGACACATCTTCAACTTAAGGTTAAGGGAAGTATGTAATTAATTGCCTGCATTTCCCAAGCTGGCTGCATTGCAATAAAAGGACGGTCTCTGCTTTCAGACCTTCGACTCCCCTGCACGTGGATCTCAGCTTCAGCTATTTAGGGTATTGGGTAAATAATTATATTATTGGGCAATTGAACTTGAGAAAGAAAGCACTGTGGTGATATTTAATCTAATATTGCCTTATTCTTCTCTATATTTGCCATCATTTTTAGCTTTTCTTGTCTTTTCTTTTTTTCACTCTGAGTGATAATCCAGTAGATAAAAAAGTAGCCCAGGGCACTTAATAATCTCCAGTAACCACAACCTAGAGAACAATTAACGATGATTATCACCTTAAAGTTTAAGAACTTGACAAGTGGGATGTCCCTGGTCCCATTGCGGCTGTGAAATGCAGCAGAATGCTGCACTGAGTTGAAAACATATTTCTTTTAATGCATAAAGAGTAGCTCGTTTCATTTTAAATGGGGCTCTTCACTAAGTGTTTCTTTTACTGCTGCTACCCCTTCCAGAACGCAGGGGCCACAAATATTACATCCAAACAAAGAGTGTCTACCCAGAATTAATTCAAGACACTCTTCCATATCAAAATAATTGAGGGAGAGAGTGATACTTTGATTTATTTTCAATTACACTCAGAATACGGGCACACATACATAATACACACGCACACACACACACACACACACAACACACCCAACTGCAGTTATTCCATTCAGTGCCAATAACGGCCACATCACAGCCATCAATGCGATGCAGCAATCATTCAAGTCACCCTATTCCCATTACAAATGCCCAAGTTTGCTCATGCCACTGACGGGTTTGCATATATAAAATGACCTTACCCACAACAGTCTTCCAAATTATTCTCCTCTGGATATCAGTCGGTAAGGTAATTGCTGGTCATCACAATGCGTATTCAGAAAAATCCACGTTTTACTCCTGTGTTCTTTTTCTTGTTTTTGCTAGCAATTAATATTGTGAACAAGATACCCATTCACAAATGCCCAGTTCACCATAAAAGCAGATAATTCCATACAGATCTTCCCTACAACACTGTCTCCAGTTAGTTCTCAAAGTGCCCGATTGTTTGCTGAAGATACAATCCAGGTGCAGAGCAGGAAAAAAAAAAAAACAGACTAGGAGAAAAAAGAAGAGGCAGATAGAAAAGGAGAGACTGAGAGAGGAGAGAGCAGAAAAAGAGAGGGGAAAATAAAAATAATTTTTAAAAAATAAGGAAGGAAAAAGGCCGGTAAGTGAGAAGTCTGTGAGCTCTAAGACAAGAATTGGAGTCTTGCTTGCAAATCTTCTGAATACATGTAGCCTTTCAAATCCTCCTGGTCCCCAAGTAAAATTTCCAGATCCGGGATGCAGCCATAAGAAAGAATCCTATGTATATTTCACAAGTATCCCGCAATAACAGATCCGACGGGGTTTTCCTTGTACAGTACTGCTATGTGAAAGCACACAACCCCTGCTGTTTGGGAAGGTGTCTCCTGGGTCCTAGCTCTCTTCATCAGCCCCCAAAAATGATTTTTCAAAAAAGGGGGGGGTGGGAAAAGCAGATTTGCGCTTGCCTTGAATGATGCTAATCCTGAGCGAAAACGACAAGCAAAACACGAATAGCACGAGATCTTGATTAATAGCCACAATCCACTCAAAATATCCCAAGGAAGAAGGAGCGAAAACAAGAAAGAGAAACTGCAATGCATAAATGATTCCAGTGTTTCTACAAGATCGGTTCATTTGATTGAATGCATTCTCCGGTTTGCTGCAAGTCATAAAGAGGATAGTATTACTGCCACCCAATGGATATTTTAGTACTAGCCAATCCACAGACAGCCACCGCTTTGCGAGTTTTAGTTCTCAGAAGACCGAAGTGGAAGGAGGGTAGCCTGGGAATCTTTTGGAAGGGACCCTGGGAGGCCTCAAATAACGGAAATCTGTCCTTCCAGGCAAAAGTGGACTGGCAAATTTGGATGCTTAAACAATCTTGCCTTAGCCACCTTAGAATTATGGTTCCATTTCTCCAGGAAACAGAAAGATAGAGAGTGATGCCTAAGCTGACACACTCTTGATAACCTCCTTTTCATCTCTTCTCTTTGAAGCAGATTTATTATTGCGCGCGACCCTCCCACCCCCATCTCTGTCTCCCCAACCCCCCGCCCCCCTCAATTCTCCATAACACTTTAAGATGGCTTACAAGTGGGAAGGATGCGGGGGCTGCTCCAACCTCAGGTGCTAAGATGATAATTGTTTCTAAAGGGCAGTTTGGCAAAAGCGCTTGTCTGTATTGATATGTAAACTGTGAGTCCTTCAAGCAGTTACCCTCCTCACAGCCGCGCTTTCAGTTTCAGGGAGGAGCAGAATCTTCCCGGAGTGGGGCTTGGGAGAAGGGTGCTTGCGGAAGGCTCTCTGGGAGTGCGGGGGCGAGGGGCGTGGGTGGGTGGGTAGGAAAAAGAGCGGAGAGGAGGGTATTGAAGAGGATCCTCCTCCCAACCACCGCGTAATTGAGTTCCCTACAAAAGAGTTCGCTGCGGGTTTCTGAGATGGATTTGTGATGAAGAAAGAGGATCAAAGTAGGTACTGGTAAATACATTAGGTTATTTGCTCAATTTAAGGTCCTTAATCATTTACATTGGGATAGTAATCACATTCACTTGTGATTCCGTGCTTCTCAAACTTTGATGTACACACCATCACCTGGGTGTCTTGTTAAAAATGCAGATTCTGGGGCCGGGCGCGGTGGCTCAAGCCTGTAATCCCAGCACTTTGGGAGGCCGAGGCGGGTGGATCACGAGGTCAAGAGATCGAGACCATCCTGGTCAACATGGTGAAACCCCGTCTCTACTAATACAAAAAACAAAAACTAGCTGGGCATGGTGGCGCGTGCCTGTAATCCCAGCTACTCAGGAGGCTGAGGCAGGAGAATTGCCTGAACCCAGGAGGCGGAGGTTGCGGTGAGCCGAGATCGCGCCATTGCACTCCAGCCTGGGTAACGAGCGAAACTCCGTCTCAAAAAAAAAAAAAAAAAAAAAAAAAAAAATGCAGATTCTGATTTGGTACATCTGGAGTGAGGCCCGAGACCCTGCGTTACTAATAAGCTGGCCCGTCGCCCATAATAATGTTGCTGGGCTGCGGACCACACTTGGAGTAACAAGACCCTTAAAAAAAATGTTAATGTTTACACTGCAGCCACAGTGTTAGTTTCTGGCAGCTGAGTAGGCTGGATGATTAAAAGGCAGAGAGCCGCTTTTCTAGTCACTCCTTTCCCTCTCCCCACCCTGCAACCTTTCCCGTTCAACACCTGGAGCCCGAGTACTTGAAAATCGTAACCCATTTTCTAATGTATTCCACAAGCTTTTGTAATGGCAGGCTTAACAGGATAAACCAAAAATAGAACAATAAATAGGTAAAGTAGCCTTGGCCCTTCAGAACTGTTTTAATTTGGGGAGTAAAACACATGTTAAGATAAAGAAAACACGTCGAAAATTAGGTAAAATGTCAGCTAAACGAATGCAAACTAAACTAAGGGCGCAGGTGAGAATGAAAGCAGGCAGGAGACTAGACAGGGAAGTAAATCTGTATTTCCAAAGCAGGAGCAGTACACTGAAATTTCCAACCTAAGCAGAGGGAAAATGTGGTTAAAGTTGGCAGGCAAGTCTCACAAGGTTTCTTTGAAGCTAACTCACCCATGTTCACATCTTCTGTGCCAGTGTTTTTCTTCCCCCTGCTCCTTCCCCACATGCTATAATTCAGAGTAAACTGAAGATTAAAGGTGAAGAGGAAATATATTCCCCTCCTCTCATTGTGAGTGATCTATGTTTTCTATACTTTCCATCACAGTCCTTTAGTTGACCCATTTAAATGTTGAATAGCTAGACCTCAAGCAGACTGCGGGGGGCGGGGCGGGGCACAATTAACAAGTGTAATTGATTCAAGCAAAATTTAAAAGTGACCGTCCTGACTGTAGGCTCAAATCCTAGATATGAGTCTAAATTCTACTCCTAAGTAGCCAATATTACCCATGGGAATTCACTTTAATTTCTCTTGGCCTCAGTTTCCTTGTTTATAAAATGACAGGTTGAAATTAACCAGTTGCTAATGTGATGTCCAGCTCCATATGGTACAAAAATCACGTCCTCTCTTTTAAATGTTCTGCAAGTCGGGTTGTTACTCTACCTAGAGAAGGAGTTATAATTATTACCTTGACATGGACTGCAGAGAGCATCTAAAAGCTTTGAAAAGCATCTTGAGGACACAGGTGAACATTTGACCACTTCAATTTTATTTCAAGAGATGATTTAAAGTGCTTTCATTTCAGATCCAGGAAAGAAAGTATTTGTTTGAAACTGAGGTGAAGCATTGTCTATTCCTGGATCCTACAGAGCCAACTGTGGGCCTCGCTGTTTGTTGCCATGGGATCCTCTTTGTGCGAACTATCTTGAACTGTGTGGGAACATTTTCCTCTTGCCTCCCTTCAGTTCTCTCTCTAACTCTTCTGAAGATATGCGCCAAACAAAATGTAGCTGCATTATTGCCAATTAAGACTAACGGCAGCTGCAAGGTGCATCTAATTAAGAATTTTAATTACTTCACTGAATTCTCATTTGCAGATGTTTAGAGCATTAAACAATGTATTGTGGTTTTTATTTTAAAATCTGAATAAAGCTGACCTCCCTCCAAAGGACGGTAGAAAACTACACAACTCAATAATGGATATTAAAAAAAAAGAGTCTTTGACATGGAAAGTGTATACCTTGATATATCATTTGAGAATATGCGACATTATATTGAAGATGAGGAAATAGAGTGCATATCCATAAATATGCCTTTTTTACTAACGGAAAAGGCAAGCAAATCACTAAATACTGGAAACAATTTGATAATTTACCACTCAGGGTAAGAATCCTTGCATTCTACATAGTTCTCAAATATTCTGTTCTTTTTCTTTCCAGTAATATGATGGTTAACTGTAGGTTTGGCATTGCAGTATGGGGATTGTAGGCTATAATGCAAAGCATTATGGGGTTTGTAGTAAAAACTGGCTGCAGATCAAGTACATGCTTCTAGCTTTTCTCAGTTGAAGAAACTGCTTTTATTTTCTAGTAGTAAAGAAGAATGTCAAGATATTGTACATCAGATTCATTTTAATGAAACAAGGTGGGTATTACTGGGAGTATGACATTAAAGGTTAGATACAAAAATATTCTGACTTGGGAGATGGAGAATATAACTCTATAAACCACAAAATAACCTGAGTAAGCTATTTCCTAATATTACTATTCTATAGCTAAGGTTTCAAAAATCACTTTCATTGCTTTAGTAGTAAAATGTGAGAAAATATCAAATCTGGTATTTATGAAAGAGAATGTGAACACCAAAATGAACTCAAATTCTTATTGATTCTGTCTTTAACTATTGGTAGTTGAAATTTAATTGTTGACATTTTGCGTCATTGCTCAGTGAAGTGAGCAAGAGTTTTATTTAATCTACCTTTTTAGATACTTTTTATATAAAATTACGGTGAATATTCAGAGTAGCTTCTCTTTTTAATAAAATCCTTAAGGCTAGAATATCCTAAAGGTTAGGAAATATGTCTGAATTGGGTTATTTCATTCAGTTTAAATTTAATTATGGAAATGTATAAATTAAGAATTTATAATTCAGTTCATTTTTGTGTGCAGATGATTCTATGTAGATAAATACATAATTTACAAAGGTTTTGATTTAATTCTGTTGGTAGTTTATTTCAAAAGTTCACTGAACATTTTCCATGATATGAATTTGAAGTCTAGCTCCCCACAATGCTCTATGAAATCAGCCCCCCTTTTGTTATGAAGGCTAAAATACTTCTCTTCAAAGTCTTTTCCATCTCTGAAAGTTTCCATTATCATGCTAAGTTACTTAGAAGGTATTTTATACCTGAGGTTGCTTCCTTTTCTCTTTTTCTCCTTAAAGAAGCTTGCATCCACAAAAGAGCTGCGCTAAAGCAAACTATTATTATAGCCTTGAATAAATGCAAAATCAAATACCCTTCATTTTCAGGCCTTTTGCTAGCAATATTCATTTGAACCCACCACCACAAATTCTCAAATGAGGTACAGACAAAGACGAGCATTTCAGCAAAATTCCACTATAAAGTTCAGGAATAATAAAGAATGCTATGAAAAAGCAAACAGCAACAGGAAAGAAAAATGCCATGCCTGCTTTTATTTGAGATTTCTAAGTTTTGAATCATAAAAATATACAAATATATATCTTCTTGAATGCAGTTTACATTATTGTTCATACTGTGAATATTTCTTTTATGGTCATAAAAATAAAAACAATGCCCCAAATGAAACACTATGTACATAAGCGATGCAAATGCATCCCTGGTGGAAAGCCGGCTGGCTGCTGGTGGGAGGGTATATTTATACAGTGCCTTTCATTTGGAAGGTTCCCAAAATGATTTGCAAACTGTATATAGAGGAATTGCTCACCATGGAAATTCACCCACTTCCAGGAGAGAATGCAGAAGTCATTCCATGCTGACAACCGGTTTAAATAAAACTGCATAACAATATTTCAGGTGGGTGAAATATTAAAATTGTAATTAATTCAGGAAATGTGCCCTGGAAACCCACTATGTGCCAGGTATGGTTCAAAGTACCAAGGGTATCATTATAGATCTATCTAGTTAAGTTTCCTGCTCTCCTAAAGCTTACATTGTATTAAAATCTAACCAAAATTTGGGAGTTAAAAAGCCCTATTTCCTGGTGAATTTCTGATCTCTGCATAGAGTTCTGCTGAAATAGACCACTTGCACTTTTTATATGTATTTATATCAGGCTTCATGAATCCAGGACACAGGACCTGTGGCATATCTTCTACTTCAAATTGAACACACACAAAAAATAGCTTCAGATATTGTAGTTGAAGCAGGTAAAATAGTAATATTTCCTGCACTGAATGCTTTGGGGGTGGTAGGACAGAATTCATACTCTTCTGTATTTGGGAAATTAAATGAAACGGTATTGATATAAATATATGGAAGATCACTTCCTCTGAAATGATTCAGGACATTTCATAGTAATTATGGCATGTAAAATAGGTTTGATGAAGGAAGAGTGTGAGCTAATGTTTCCAAATATAAAATATGGAATCAAATTTCAGTATAGCCCACATTAACTAGATTAATAATATTTTTCAGAGGAAAATGGAATGGGAAAAGAAGGTAAGGCAGGGACTGTGAAAGTTCAGCCAAGACTAGCTCTGTGTATTCACAGCCTCCCTCTTCTCTGTACTTTGCTTCTAAAGGCCAGCACCCACACCCTCTTTAACAATTGCTCTTGGGCTACTAGCATGGTGTGTCTTGCCAGTGATGAGAACAGGAAGTACCTGGAATTTGAAACCTTCTTCCACCTTACCCAAGAACTGACTAATGTGAAAGTATGAAACCCTGGCTCTTTTTACTATAGTTTGAAAAAACTCTGTGGTGCAATTTATATTCCAAGCTCTCCCTCCTGTGGAGAGCTGAGGCTGGAACTGTGCTTGTAGTCACACCCTTGCTCTGCTTCTGGGAATGAAAGATAGAGGGTAACTAGAAATAACCATAGAGGTCTCACCTCTGGCTTTCAAATATTCAACATATGTGACTGGAGACAGTAATATTTGTTCATCTATTCATTTGTCTATCATTTATTAATTACATACTACGTGACAGACAGTACAGGGGGTTGAGGCTCTAGGGATGCGTAAGGCACAGTCCTTGTCCTTAAGGAGCTCATATCTAGCAATAGAGTGACCCACAAACAGGACATGTAACGCTGTGATAAGTACTCTAGGAGAGATCTGAATTCAGCCTAAAAGAATCAGGGAAGACTGAACAGGGAAGGTGTTATTTCAGTAACCTTGAGGGATAAAGCAAGACAAAAATCACAAAAGAGTGAAGACCGGTAATAAAGAGCAACATCTAAGTAGGCCCATTTTCTTGTACCTAGAAAGGAATAACATTGGTTCTGGTAGTATAACTCAAATGTGTTTAAAATCATAGAATCAGTTTTTGAAGGGGGCTCTAGAGACAACCTTGAATAATCTCTTTATTTTGGACAGAGGAAATTGAGTCTCACCCAGGAAAGTGACATAGTTATTCAAGCTTACATAGCTAGGAAGTTTTAGGAGTTCTTTTCTGGCATGACTCAGCCATATTGCCTGTCAGTCTTTTATTTAAAAAGATAAGTTGAGGACATAATGGAGATATCTGATATAATATGATCTGGTTTGAATCCTATCACTATATGGCCTTGAGAAAATTCCTCACCTTCTCTGAGTCTCAATGTCCTCCTGTAAAAAAATGAAATTAATGGAATTACCTCCTCCTGGGGATGTTATAGTATCTATACTTCCCAGAGTACCTAGGACATAGTATGTGTTTGAGAGAGGAGTGTTTTGTTTCATTTTAGCTTTTAAAATTTGTTTTTGTTTCTTTTCTTTTCTGATCAGAGAACATTATAGTGGTGTAAGGAGTCATGGACATTTTATTTTTGTTTTTTATTTTTGTTATCCTGGCTACAGAGTTGAAGGGAACCAGACATTCAAGATAGCTTTTCTTTTTTTCTCTTTTTAAATAAGCTGGTAGTGTTTAGGGTTGGAATAACCCTGTCTGACTACAACTCATGGGTATTACTGACAGTTCATTTGAGGACCAGTCAAACTTTGTTCAGTACAAGCCAACTAAGTGAATCTGCTTCGTCTAACCAGCTAGTTAGAATAATAACGAACAAAATACTGAAACATATATTTGCCAATTGAAGAAGTCTCTTCACACACATTACAAAGGAGGATAACCAAATGGCTAATGAATGCATTAAAAGGTAACTGACTTAGACATAAGGGTGATAAAATTTAAAGCATAGTGCAACATCATGACACATTCCCCAAAATGTTTGAAATGAAATCATGGGCAACAGAAAATGTGGGTGAAGAGTTGAAGCAATTGGAACTTACGTCTACTCATGGTCAAAGATAAAATTACTTCAAAAACCTTGGAAGACTTTTCAGCAGTGCCTATTAAATCCAAACATATGCATAACCTATGATGTTAGCAATCCCATTTTTAGGTATATACTCAACACAAATTCAGACATATGTTCACCAAAAACTCTGTATTAGAAAATTCAGAGCAGTTTTATTCAAAAAAGTTGCAAACTGGAAACTACTCAAATGCTCATCAGCAGTAGAATGGATGAATACATTGTGGTATATCTAGACTGTCGGCTACCACAAAGGAATAAGAACTAACAATCTACAGTTATCCACAACAATATTATTGAATCTCACAACATAATGTTGAGCAAAATAAGCCAGACACAAAGGAGTACATCTGTAAGACTGCATTTACAGAAAGGACAAAACTCATCAAATCTATACTTCAACATGTAAGGACAGGAGTTATCCTTGGTGGAAGTAATGACTAGAAGGAAGCATAAAGAGAGTTTCAGAGATGCTAAAATGTTCTGGGTTTTTCTGATCCTGGTGTTCGTTACTTGGGTATATTCAGACTGTAAAAATTCACTGAGCTGTTGCTTATAATGTGTGTACTTGCACATATATTTCATATTTTAATAGTGAAGTTTTACAAAAGTTTGTTTTAATATCAGAAGAAAAACATCTAACTTCTACATTAATTATAGATTATTAAACATAATAAAAACTAACTAAAGTATAGGCAGATGTTTGTGAACGTTAAATATTGTATCATATTTGAATACAAGGGTCTTCCTGTAAAATGGATATGAAAAGACAGGATTTATTTTAAAAAATGTTTTCAGGAAATAAATGGGGTTTTCTTCTGGAATTGTAATTGATTTAGCATAATTTAATATAGAAAAGGAACTGGATATGTCAATCAAAGCTTTGTTAAGTTCTTTTGTGAAATGATAATAGCTAGCATTTATTCAGTACTTATTATTTGCCAGGCACCACTGGAGGCATCTTATACCTGCTAATTCATTTAATCTTCAAAATAAATCAGTACTATTGTTATGGCCAATTTACAGACGAGGAAATCAAGGCTTGCTCAGTGTCTTACAGTGGCAAAGTTGAAAATTGTACCTTCTCTTAATTTCTACCTTTATCTGCCATTCTTAACATTTGATTATTTTCTCTGTGTTACATTTAGCTAAAATCAATTTTGTCTTTGGCTTGTATGTTGCCTTTTTGTTTTGATATTGCTAGTACATCAAGCTGTAAACTAAAGAGTCAGTAGCAGTTCAGCAAAATTTCTAGTGCACTATTTTTCCCAGCAGTCTGTTAATTTTGATTTTGGGTATCTTGTTGCTGTTTATCTTTTTCCTATAGGAGATCTAAGTGAATTACTATGTTTCTGTTGAATGAGAGAAATGTGATAAAATTATGGCTTTCAGTGCAAAAATGTTAATATTTCAACTTTTAAAACACCTAAGAATAGTATAATGAAGGATATGTTAATGTTATGTAAATACCAGTATGGCTTTCTGAACTAATTTTTACACTGAGGAAAACAATTCTTTTAGTCAATCATACAGGAGACCAGAGAGATATCATGGATGATGTTTAATAACTAGATACCTATATTCAATTTGTGTGTATGTCTATCAGACATTAGAGGAATATTATACTAGAATGTGATTATTGTGTCACAGATACTACGTACAAAAGGGAGAGTATAGCATAGCAGAATAGAGGCAGTAACTTAAACATTGAATATTGAATATCATTATGGTAAAAATCTCTTGTGACAGAGATGATACTTATGTGTTCACCAAACTTTTAAAATTTCCTTCTTAAGCACTCAAAACACTGTGTTTCCTGGTCCTTTTACATCTAGGTGGGTCCACAATGGATTGTGGACAGATGCGTTACACGTGTCTTCTGGACCTGATTCCTGAAATCTCCAGGGAGATCTCCCCTCTGTCTTTATTCTTATGCTTATTTTCTTCTTATGTATGGCTTGAAGGAAAGGGCTTCAAGATGATGGAGTCCTGTGGTAGAAGGACCCTAATTCCTAAGTCATTGCTAAAAGGAGAATTATGTAGCCAGGAGCATCACACTTGGGCTTTGAGTGATTAGGAAACAAACATTCATTATACTAAGTGACAGAGATTTCAGGTTCATTTGTTAGTACAACAGAGCTTAGATAATCCTGATTTATAACCTTTCGCCCTTAACCTCTCAAAGGCAAGAAGAAAACATTTTTCTTCTTCTATTTTTTCCTCTGTTGATTTATTATTTTATATCTCAAGTGTACAAAATTGTACTCATCACTATTCTTGGTTAACAGTCTTTTTCATTGGTCTATGTGCAGCCTAGTTTTATGTATGTATGTATTTACTTAGTTTTCATAAGGTTATGAATGCTTGAGAAAGCACCACTCAAAATGAAAGCAAGTATCTTAATAATGATCTATATCAAACAAATGGAATGATACCCCTGCCAACCTATACATCTGCTTCCCTTCATCTAAAGAAACCATTATCCTGAATCTTACATGCATTTTTTGTTTGACTTCTTTTTCATATAATTTTGTTACATATATAGATATTCCTAAAGAACATAAATTTTTAATTTCAATTGTTTTAACTTCATAAAATAGTATTGGCTCCAATTCTAGATAAAATGTAGTAAGTACACTTTACTCTTTGTTTTCCTGTTGAACACAACTTTAAAACCTACACAGAATGTATGGAGCAACTATTTGAAAACTCTGAAAAGTAATTTGTAGTAGGTAGATCAGGACCGAACACCAGAATTTGAAGTGAATTTTGTGAATTTGTGTTGAGTTGACCTTTTTATTTCCCCTTGATATCTCCCAATCTAAAGTCAAAACAAGCAGTAACTTGGAAATGAGCTCTGTGGCACAGAAAGAGAGAGCTGCTGGAGAGACCATCTTCCCCTGGCTCAAGAACTGGGAAAGGAAACTCCAAATGCTCAGTAAGAGTGGAGAATTCTCTCCCAGCTTTCTCTTTATTTCTCCATTCTCTTGTGCCTCAGTTCCCAGGCAATCTTGCAGTGGCAGTGGAGATGGCAGCTGCAGTTACTGGAACCAGTAAGAATGAAAACTCTGAGAAAGGAGTCTTCTCTTTTCCATATAGCTTGCAGTTTCAAGAGGGTAGGACAAACTCTGTTTTTCCTGGTTGATTTTTTTTTATTCCCCATCTTCCTCCATTTGAGCCAGAACATGAATCTCATCACAGCAGTCCACAACAAAGCCTGCCAGTATCAGGGTGGTTAGAGCCCCAAGTTTCTGACTAGGGAACCCAAAAGGATGGAGGCAGAGAATGGAAACATAGCAGACAGATTTCAGGGAGGAAGAACTGAGGAAACTGACCCCACAAATTTGTTTATGAACTCCAAGGCTCACCCTCACGTGGTACATTGTCTGCAATTACATCTTACGTAGTAATAGTGATACATTTTGTTGACTTTCCAATTATATTTTTTGTCTTGTATTTTTATTTCTGCTATGCTTTTGATATTTGTTGACTTCTACTTTCTTTGATTTATTCTGTCAATCATATTCTATAATCTTAAGATGGATATATAAATCATTAATTGTAAGAATTTCTTCTCTTTTAAAATTAGGTTTGTGGCTGTAAATCTCCCTTAAAGCATTTTTACCATACCTCATAGTTTCTAATATTTAGTGTTTCTCTCTAATTCCGTGTTTGTCATTGTTAAATTTCACTATGATGTTTTTCTTTAACCTAAGAGTTACATAGTGTTGTCTATGTGCATGTGTTTTAAATTTCCATATGATCAGGGATATTTTTATTTTTAAAATTATCTTCTAGTATAATTGTATTATGGTTAGATATTGTAAGATCTGAAATTTTTGATGATTTCTTCAATAGATTATATATGATCAACTTTTATAAAACATTGCACATGTGCATGAGACAGTTGTATATTTCCTAATGCATGCATAATCATATCCCCCTTCTCTCTCTCTCTCCCCCTTCCAATTAACAGTCAAGCTTGTTAATTGTGTTACTTGTTAAATGTGTTGTTTTACTTATTTTTCTTCTGTATCTTTTCTGATTTGTTTATTGTGTAACCTGTAAATAATCAAGAGAGATGTGTTGAAATTTCCCACTATGATAGCAGATTTATCATTATAGTAATAACAGTTTTTTGCTGCATATATTTTGAAGCTATTTTATTGGTGTCTACTTGTTTAAAATTGCTATACTTCTTCCATAAATTCAATCTTTTTGTTATGTCATGACTCGCCCCATTCCAAAAAGTTTTTGTCTTAGACTGTATTTTATTTAATATAACATAGTTATCAACATTATTTTGATTATTGTATTCCTGATAGGTCTTGTTTTTACTATACTTTCACTTCAAAGTTTTGTTTTTTTTTTTTTGAGACAGAGTCTGGCTCTGTTGCCAAGGTTGGAGTGCAGTGGCGTGATCTTAGCTCACTGCAACCTCCACCTCCTGGGTTCAAGGGATTCTCCTGTTTCAGCCTCCCAAATAGCTGGGATTACAGGTGCATGACACTGTACCCAGCTAATTTTGTATTTTTAGTAGATACAGTGTTTCACCATGTTGGCTAGGCTGGTCTCAAACTCCTGACCTCACATGATCCACCCACCTTGGCCTCCCAAAGTGCTGAGATTACAGGCGTGAGCCACCATGACTGACCTTACTTCAAACTTTTGTATAACCAAATTCTTTGAGAGTTTCTCACATAAACCATTTGCATCTGAATTTGGGCTTTTACTCTAATTTATACCTCTGTGTCTCTAAACCAGTAGATTTCCTTTATTTACATTTATTGTAATTATTGATATCTTTGTTATTATTGCTCTCATATTAATTTCTTATTTCAATGTGTCCCTTTTGCTACATTTCTTTTTACTCCTGTCTTACTTATCTTTTAATTGAAGCTATGTCTCACCCTGCATAAAGCAAGGACTCTCTCATCCCTTGTGTCCTCTTCCTTCCAGCACATATCATGTTGATCAAAACAATGCCCTGTTTTTTTTCTTAAAATGTGGTCCAAGGACTAGTAACAGCAACAACTGAGAACTTATTGTTTAGAATTGCAGAACTTTGGGCCCTATTTCAGACCTACTGAAGCAGAATTTTCATGTAAACGAGCACTTCAGATATTCATAGGTACAATAAACTTTGAGAATCACTGAACTAGATTTTAAATTCTTGGTTGTTATTGATGTATTTTCTCTTTTCTTTTTTTGTCTTTATTATTTTTAAAACCCCAGTGACCAATGCTAAGGCATTTATTTGATCACTTTTACTTCATTCATCCTTTGGAACATCTCAGATTTGTCTTTCTTTTCCTTTAAATACTTATTCAAAAGCAATTTTAAATGTGTCTTTATGGAGCATGCTTTTAAAATATTTTATGCCTGAGAATATTTTTACCATGTCCTCACATTTGAATGACATTTTGCTGGATGTAAAGTACTATGTTCGAAGGTAATTTTCCTTCAGTCCTTTGAAAATGTCCATCTGTAACCACTGTTATTGAAAAATATGACGTCAATCTGAGTCTTCTTCCTTTGTATGTCATCTGCTGTTTTGTTTTCTGTGTTTAGAATTTTGTCTATGTCTTTGTATTCTTAAATTTCACTATAATATATCTAGGTGTTAATTTTATTTTTTTTTTGAGACAGAGTTTCACTCTTGTTACCCAGGCTGGAGTGCAATGGCGCGATCTTGGCTCACCGCAACCTCTGCCTCCTGGGTTCAGGCAATTCTCCTGCCTCAGCCTCCTGAGTAGCTGGGATTACAGGCACGCGCCACCATGCCCAGCTAATTTTTTGTATTTTTAGTAGAGACGAGGTTTCACCGTGTTGACCAGGATGGTCTCGATCTCTTGACCTCGTGATCCACGCGCCTCGGCCTCCCAAAGTGCTGGGATTACAGGCGTGAGCCACTGCGCCCGGCCTAATTTTTTTTTTTTAAGATTCTCCTCTTTGGCACTTTCTGGGGCCATTCAATTTAAAGTCTTCAAATTCATCAATTTATTTCAAATTCATCAATTTCTTTCTGATATTCAGCTCTTCACCTCATCTTCTGTTTCAAACATCTTTTTTTACACACACTTTTTAGAATAATTTAAAACTCCTGCTGTGTTTATTCTCTAATGCTTTTTGCTTCTGGGGAAGCTGCAATCCAGGATATGTTTTCCTTTTGAAATAGCTGTGCTTCTCAGAATGTCTTGTTATTTTAGTTTGAGAATCCCTGGTCCCCTCTCCTCTCCAGGGTACCAACTACCCCGTTAAGCAATGCATTAGGAGAGGGCCATCACCCAATTTTTTAGCCCCTTTGAGTTTAGTGGTGAGGAGTGGATAAGCCCTAAGGCAGATGGCAACAGGCATCCCCAAACTGCAGCCAAGGCCAGTCATTCCTTCTTCCCTGAGGTCTTGACTTCAGTTTGCATCCCTCCACCCATTCAGGGAGAGGTAGCATTAGGAGGAGACACTCCTCAGATTGTCAAATTCAAGCTTGAGTGTTTGAAGGAGGGGTATGGAGAAGTGAATACCAGAAGTTTAATAATTTTCTCAATGCTCCAACAGCACAGGGCTTCTGAGGGGCCCTGATTTTACTCCCGTGGATACTGAGAACTGCAACAACTGTCAGCGGAACGACTGCATCCAAATCCCTGCACTAAAAGACTTGATCATTGTTTAGCATGACTTCTAGCTGCCTAAGGCCATATTCCTGGGAAGATCGAAGTCCCACTTTTAGTTCCCATCTGGAAAAGCTTAAGAGTGCCAAAAGAATTTACTGTTGTTACAACAAACACCTGAGATAGGCCCTAGACCTCGGTTTCTTAGAGTATTTCTTAAGGAAAAAAAAAGCTTACAAATCTAAATATTTCTGTCATCCCTTTGAGATACATATGTATTTCCTACAGCCCTTGGAGTGTCTTTCTCAAAGACCTGAGATCTTTGAAATGTAATCATGTAATTATTAGAAAGGATAGGGTCCCAGTCTCTCATTGTCTTTAGGAAGCCTAACTTCGATAAATGTCAGTTAGCACACTGGCAGCCTAATCCATTTTCATTGACCCACCCTCTTAACCACTTTTTGTAATTTTTCACTTCTCTGACTCTGCTCTAGCTACTGCTCGCTTCCCCTCCCGCTCCCTCATTCCTCCTTGAAAATGCCAAAATCACCTCGGAGCATATTGGAATTGAGCTCAGCTCTTTCCCTTACTATATTAGTAATTGAATAAAATTTGTTTTTACTGCTTTAATTACCAGTTTTATGTATCTATGAATTTGATGAAGTCAAAAATTCAAAGTTTCTGCTAATAACTTTTTTTAATCCTAAAACTCAAGTTCTGAATTTCCAAAAATGTGGAGAAGCCACAGGTAAGAGCCAAGAATAGTATTCTTACAGCACTCCCTCCTCATACATGACATCACAATTTTTGTCCACAAGTCTGGTGGCTTCTTGCCCCAGGCCAAACCCTAATTCCCTTCACCCCAACTCACACCAGTTCAAAAGCATCTGCTCCTCCAATTATCACCACAGGGAGTTTTCACACTCTTTTTTTCTTTTTTTGCTAATTACCCCCTAGGGCTTCTCCCTCGGGCAGCTCTTTGGGAAGCCAGCAGGGATATCTCTTCAGTATCTTGCTAGAAACAGAAAATTGATGAATGGCAATGTTTCCTGTCTCCTCTCTCCCCATTCTTCCTCCAACACTTATTGGCTCTCTCTTCCTTTACAACATTTTCTCCCTTCTGTCTAAAAATTTTCAACACCTAATTCTCCTTTACTTCTTATCTGGAAACATTTAGATCACCACTCCTAACCTAAACTATGATTATAGCTTATATTAATATATTCCACAACAACTTAATCTGTAAAACAAAGGCCAATTTACTCCAGATCTCTGACTTTTAGGATTAAAAAAAAGGTATTTAAATTTTTGACTTCGTCAAATTCATAGGCAGGACTCTCTTTCCTATCTCAGAGCACACCCCACCTACCCTTCTTCCAAGGATGATTCTGTGGCTTGCTTTTAAAAATCTGGCTTCTTCCTCACCTATAAAAATATTTTCAGACCATTTAAATGACTGTGACTCTCCTTTTTTCTCTAGCCAATTATGAGGAAACATACTTCTGATCCTTCCCTTTTGGGTGCTAACCAGTTCTCACCTTTGTTATTTATCATTCAGTTCTCAGGTAATTAAGCCAGGTAAAGAAGTCCTTGCACCAAAAGTAGTATCTAGAACATTGCTGCTCAAATATTGGCCAAGGGTGCAGCAACATTGGCATCACCTGTTAGATTGTTAGATAAGCAGAATCTCAGGCCTCCTTCCAGTCCAACTGCACCAGAATCTGCATTTAGGGACTAAGCAAATCTCCCTGGCTTGAGGAATGCAACCTGGTAGTCTACAGCTTGTCTTTTAAAAAGATTTTCTCAAGGCAAATTGCTTTCAAGAATGCATGAAAACACCAGTCTCCTCCAACCAATTTAAAAAAAGACCTCTATAACATATCTTGGATTGCTAATAGTTTAAACATTTTTCCACATTTCTTACCAGTAAGAGAATCTATTTTTTTAATTCAATAACTTTGTGGAGCACTTGATTATCACGTATTATTTGTGAATATCATCTGTATTAAATTCCAACTATTTAAATTAGCACTAAAATATTAACAGGAGCTCCCATTTTAACACAATTTCAAGCAGAGACAATTAAGTTTAACTAGCTAAATTGAAACTTGTTTTTATGATTTTTTTTCTGTTTTTGAGTAAGTTTGTATTGGGGCTCAGAAAATGGTACTCCAAAATATGGCGCTTTGGCAAGCTGAGTACTTTGAAGGAGATTAGATGGCCACAGAAAAGGTCTCAGAAGGAAAGTCTGTCTCTGACCTTCTCTTGCCCTTCTGTCTTCCACCCCACTTTCTCCCTCTGAAGCAATTTATAAAAAACAGAATTTCTCTTCATTAAGGCAGGTCAAAAAACTAGAACCCCTCTTCCTCAAAGGCAACCATAAAACCTAGAAATATTATTCTAACCTTTCTTTGCCTTTCTGTGTAGGAGCTGGGCACCTTATCTAATAGTAGATCATAAGACCCCAGAGGGGCCCTATCCCATAGCTATAAGGAAGGAATGATACATAGAGAGACGAGAAAGAATCTGAACAGACAGGCCTTGACAAGTTTCCCCCATCAGTCTATTACCATGAGAGCAATCACGTTAATCCAATCACATTTCTATTGGGCTATCCATTCTTCGTCAAATCTAAGTCTAAAAACACACAGTTTTCCCTGGGTCTTTAGATTTTCATTTCTGAAAGCTCCCATGTCACTAAAGCTTTGATTAAATTTATGTTTTTCTCGTTAACCCCTCTTTTTTTGGTAGGAGTGTAGGTCGTGACCCTTATGATGGATAAGAAAAGGTATCACATATTTTTGCCCCCACATTTGTAAGGGTCTCTAATTTTCTAAAAATTTAAAAATCATCTTCATAACTATTTTGAGTTTAATAAAAGTTTCTGTAATCTGGTTGTGCACTTTTAGCATAAAGTTAAGTTTAACTCAAATTGGTTATTTTTGTTTTATTTTATTTTATTGAGACAGAGTCTCACTCTTGTCACCCAGACTGGAGTGTAATGGCAGGATCTCAGCTCACAGCAACCTCTGCTTCCTGTGTTCAAGAGATTTTCCTGCCTCAGCCTCCGGAGTAGCTGGGATTATAGGCACCTGCCACCATGCCCAGCTAATGATTGTATTTTTAGTAGAGACAGGGTTTCACCATGTTGGCCAGGTTGGTCTCGAACTCCTCACCTCAGGTGATCCACTCACCTCAGCCTCGCAAAGTGCTGGGATTATAGGAGTGAGCCACCGCCCTCAACCATTCTGGTTTTAATATATCAAACACCTGTACCAACTGATAGCCTTTTTCACGATTACATGAAAGCAATAAGCAGTTTTCTAGAAAAGTAAATTTGGCAGCATGGCAGCACTGAAGTCACAGGGCTGATTGGCAAATGTAAAAGAGAAAGTAGCAGAGCAGTGAAGACAGATGAGTCAGGGAGAGGTGGAAGGCAAGGAGGATGAAGACCAGAGGAGAACACAGTAGCCTGAAATAAAGGTGAAAAGACAAGAATTCTGATTAAGAATATGTATTTATCCTTTTTGTAGAACACAATACTGATGCAAACAGTATTCATGCTCAGCTGTAATAACATGGCCATAGGGTCAAATTCTATTTTGAGATAAAGGATTCAAGTCTGAAATCTTTAGATTTCACAACTATACTCTCTTAGTCACGGGCTATACAAGCATGTATTTTATTCTCACCAGATACATGGAGATAATTCTTTCCCTATGTGTACTATGTAATCTTTTGAGATTTTGTTTACCTTGTATATGTCTCCTAAAAGATTCAGCATGGAGAGGAAATATATTTTTGTGGTTAAGTGCATAGGGTCTACACTCAGACTCCCAGGTTCAAACCTCAGCTGTGGTTTGTGAAGGTATATGGCTCTGTACCTCAGTTTCTTCATCTGCAAAATGGTAATAATTAGAAAAACCTACCTCATTGAGTTGTTAGGAGGATTCAATGTCAAGCATTTACCACAGTGCCTGGCAAAAAGTTTAGTGCACAGTAAATGTTTAATATTCAAATGAATTTAAAAATAGGGACATTGGCTTGTAAATACAAAATTTCTCTCTGGAGAATACAAGAAACTGATGAGGTTTGTTGCATGGGGAGAGAAGCTAGGTGGCTAGGGATGTATGTGGGAAAGAGATATTTCACACTGTGTAATCTTTCATATCTTTGGAATTTTAAACCATGTAAATGTATTGCACATGCAATGAAGCATTAAATAAGTAAATAAAATAAAAGGCATTCTGCTTCACTTAAAACTTTCTCTTTACAGCTTTAAAAAGCTTATACTTGGAGGTTTCTTATGGAATTTTGTTAAGCTTCAGTGACAATTGGTGGTAAACTCACCAACAAACATTATTTATTGGGAGCTTGGCATATGATGAATAAAGCATGCTCCCTTTCCCAAGGACCATGCAGTCCACTTATCAAGATAACACAAATATACCAAGCGAAGGGGCCAGTACAAACAAGAGTGTAATTTAGAACTAAACCGTAAGGAACATGCCTACATACTCCGATGTTTAAGGGCTACGGCGGACTGGCATATACAAAACATGTTCGGAGGAGGGACTAGAGTTTAGTAGGTTTTTAAATAATAGGTAGATATTGTTCTCATTGTCGTTGAGAGTGTTTTCTTTCTTTTAAAATTTTTTTATTGATCCATGATTGTACCTATTTATAGGGTTCATGTGATATTTTGATACATGCATTTAATTCATAATGATCAAATCAGGATAATTGGGATATCTATCACCTCAAACATGTATTATTTCTTTGTGTTGAGAACATTCTAAATCTTCCAGCTATTTTTGAAATGTACAATAAACCGTTGACAACTACAGTCCCCTAATGTGCTATCAAACACTAGAACCTATTCCTTCTATCCAGCTGTATTTCTGTACCTATTAACCAATCTCTCTTCTTCCTGCCACACCCTTTACAGCCCCTGCAACTGCCATTCCACTCTCTACCTCCTTGAGACTAACTCTGTAGCTCCCACAGATGAGCAAGAAGATGAGATGTTGGTCTTTCTGTCCTTGGCTTATTTCACTTAACCTAATGTACTCCAGGTTCATCTATGTTGCTGCAAATGCCAGTATTTTATTGTTTTATGGCTGAATAACATTCCACTGTGTACATATAAGATTTTATTTATCCATTCATCCACTGATGGACACAGATTGATTCCATACTTTGGCTATTGTGAATAGTGCTGCAATAAACATGAGAGTGCAGATATCCCTTCAGTATACCAACTTCCTTTCTTTGGGTTATATACCAAGAAGTGGGATTCCTGGATTACATGTCAACTCTATTTTTAAGTTTTTGAGGAATCTCCATGCTTTTCCCATAATGAGTGTACGAATATACATGCCTACACAACAGTGTGTGAGAGTTCTCAGAATGAGAGAATTTTCTGATGGGAAATAACGAATAATGTGATAGAAGGCCAATAACGTGTAACCTTAAGTCACCATGTAAAGCTTCTCCCAAAACTAATTTTTCTGATTATAAACAATAATAATAAATGTGAGAAAAAGCACAGATATAAATGGCATGCACATTTTGCTCATCATTTTTACTGTCTTTCTTCTCCAGAATTCACAAAACCATACCTAGAAATGGAGCCACCATATTGCCACTCTTACTTAGCACCAAAGACATGTACTATGGAGTTGGAACCAGGAACTTGAAGGAGCCTCATTCTTTCATTTCCTTGAGCAAATGCACACTCTGCATTGCTTACTTTCCATCTTGTTATATGAGAGAAATAAACTCTTACTTTATTACCATTATAGCCTGGTTTCTCATCATGCAGTGAGACACAATCCAAACAAATACAGCCACACTATTGCTAATAAAGCTTGTATCTAGAAATTTTAAGTTTTCAAGTTCTTTACATGTAAGGTTGCCAGATAAAATACAAAATATCAAGTAACATTTGAATTTCAGATAACAAAAAACTGTTTTAGTATAACTGTGTCTTATAAAATATCTTGAATATGCTTATACTAAAAAATCACTATTTTTCTGAAATTCAAATATAACTGGGCATCCTGCTTTTTATTTGTAAATTATAGCATTATTCATATGTCATACAAAACTTGTTCTTGGCCAGGCTGTTCCTATCAGCAAGAGTCTTGGACACATTGCCCACCCCAACTGCCAAATAAAAGAAAGTTATTTTAGTAAGTTAAAGGGGGAGAATGGATAGGAAATTAGTAGTGCCTGTCACAAGAGAGAAGTGGGATTTAGCTTTTGGTCTTCAGAGAGGATAATGCAGTAAGGTGGAAATCATGTGCATTCCTGTCAGAGCATTTATTTTTCTCCCTCTTTATTTTAGAATACTTTTGTTTATAGACTTCTTATAAAAGAACACTAGTAGTTCTACCATTTAGCACATTCAATCACTTTAGTTCATTTCCTGCAGTTTTCCTTTTAATCAAAGTATCATTTGTTCTATATAGCAGTGATCATAATGGTGACAAAAATTTTGAGTTCTATCTTCCCTTCATAATGGCCTCAAAAATATTTACCATTGCATTGCATAGTCTTTGTAAACATAATTTTAATAGCTACGGAATATCCCATTGACATGATTTTCTGCAGTTTATCCTTTTTCCAATGTTGATATTTTATTATTTTAAACATTTGTATTTGTTTTAGTTTTTAACATAATGATAGATCAGCATCTTTGTTGCTCTTATTTTATTTTTTGTGGGGTTGAAAATTTGAATTATAAAGGACCATATATTTGATTTGGAATTGCTCTGTCAAATAATAGGATTATTTTTAGTCTTGATACATATTTTTAGTTTTAATAGTCCCTGCTTCCAGGGTTAGCATTTAGCAAAATTATGAAATTGGGTGACTTTAGATTGTCTTTGTTTCTGCAACCTTCTGTTCTGCAGATCATTTATTTTTGGTGAATCCCAAATTCCTTCCCATTTTCAAGTACCAGTGCTTTTCTCCTCCTTACCCCCATTTATAACCAGCTTTCAAAAATGGATCTAATTTTAATCATTGATGTCACTTTAATATTAAGGCAATATTTCTTGGCTACCAGAGAAAATTTAGAGATATAATGTACCTTAGTTACAGACTTAGTTTAAATATCAAGTTGTTTGTCACTCACTTGCTTTTTGACTTGAAGTCCTTTATATCTCTGAGCCTGATTTTCTAATTTATAAAATGAACATATTAGTACTTTCAAGTCAGGGTGGTTATGAGGTTAAAATAAGATAATTATGTCAAGATCTTGGTATACTACTAGGCTAATAGTATTTAATAAGTTCTAGCTACTATTAATGATAATTATCATCTTCACTTTTACTTTATTTATAATTGTGGAATAAAAATATTATTACCCCTAAAGGAAGTTCAGGAATTCCCCTCAACTTGAATATCATATAATATCCTACACCCAGTAAATATTCAAAATATTTTTGATGAGTTTTTTTCTCCCACTATCTATGAGAAATTCTTCTATAATAGTCCTAGAAAGTATATAATGTGAATGCTATCAACTACTCCTGTGGGAAAGGTGGACACTCATGCCAGGCTACAGTCCTTAAAACATTTTTACTCATAAAAATATTGACACACCATTAAACTTTTAATATTACATAAAAGACTTTTTTTTTTTAAAAAAAGCAGCAAATTGCAAATTGTAGTAAAAAAATTTCCATTTTTAGATAGAACATGAATTGAAATAAAGAAATGGTGACATTGCCAGTTTTGTCCCAAGTTAAAAATTTCTTTACGACTTCCACTTCTTTTGGTTAATTCATGGTTGCCTGTATCCTAAGATGTATATTGCTTTTACAATTACAACAAATAAATTTTTAATAGTAATGAATTAAAGGAAAAAGCATTAAAAATTTTGGGGGATATTAAAAAGAATTAATCATGACTATTATAACCATCAACTTGCTTTGCCCTTCACTTAATTTCAAAAATGAAGACTCCGGCTTTCCTCACATGCTTCCTCAGAATGAACAAACAAATAGCACAAAACATTAGCATACGGAAATTCAGTTAATTCCAGCAAATATCAATATTTCCCTCAATAATCTTACAGGGTTAATGCATACCTCTAACCCAAGTCATCCCTTTTTAAAAAGGCAGTAAGGCAAGAGTGAAAAAGCAAAGCAAAGCGAATGCTGCTGGCTTGTATATTTAGAGGGCCAAGGGAAAAGGGGATGAGCAAAGGTTGTAGAAGAGAGCAAAGCTAGACAAAAAAGAAAGCATTTTTTATGGTCACGTCAGTATTTTCTACTATAGATATTGAATATCTGGAGATTTATAACTTTGTTGTAATAATTCACTCTGCAAGTGGCAAACACGGTGGCAGCGTGGGAATAAAAGTTGTTCGCCTGTTTTTGCAGAAAGATTTATAACTACTGAATTGAAAATCACTTAGTTATTTAAGTTACGAAAGTCAGAACAAAATAAAATTCATGCTTGTGTTCAAAACCTCTGAATGGTTTGCTGTTCTGTGAATCCTTGTAAAGAGAAAAAAGCTATGCATGGTAGAAGAGAAGTTGTTTAGTATTTCCTTTTGCCATTTCCTTTGTTTTATAATTTCACTTAATGAACAAATTCAATAGGGGACTTCTAAATTTTTTCCTTCCCAATTAAAGTTTTCCAATGGTTATGAGTTCAGAGATATTGAAAGACTGAAAAATGACTGCCATTCCTAACACTGAGCTTTACTAATGTTGAACTCAACATTTGTGTACACCTTCTCAAGCCACTCCTAAAAGGTAGACATTCCTCTGTCACTAGGCTTAGCCCTTCCTGCACATAACATCCCCCTCCCACCTTGGAAACTGCATCTACTTCATGATATCAACTACCAGGGTGAATGGCTCAATTTCTGAACTCTTGTGGAATTCCCCCCAGCAGAATGAATCTATTTTCTCACAGCATTTTGAATATCCCAATTAGAACCCATTTGACTGCTTTAGCTTTCCAGTGTATTCCAACAATGTCCTCTTGCCAGCACCTGTGACTCTCAGCCTGCGGCATTATCTCAACTCATACAAGCAAGGGGCTGGTTGGGAGTGCTGGGTCTCTAGAAATCCTCAGCCAATGATGGATAGGAGTTGGAAGACAGACACTCCAGCTTCTTCAGCTCTTAAGAGATTAAATAAATTTGTTTAATATTCTCTCCCATTGATGATTGAGCAACATTGCCACAGTGGCTATTTGCATGCTTACGCCCCTTTTACTGGCTTTCTTCCTTCTCCTTTTCCTTTCTCATTCTGTTTATTTTCCAGATAACTTTCTCTCAATATTTTGTTTCAGCATCTGCTTCTGGAAAATCCCAAGTTAAGATACTTGGTATCAAAAGTGGTCCTAGGAAGCAGAACCGTAGGATGGGATGCTCACATTAGATCACTTCCTGGCTAAATGGTAACAAAGATCCATTGATGGTGGTGAGCAGGGTATCGCTGATAAGCCTGGGCATGTTCTAGCATCATAATTACTAAGTCTTTTACATGTGGTGAACTGGAATGGGATATAGGCACAATAGCTCTAGCACACTAGAGAAATAAATAAGATCAAAGAGAATTATAAGGGTTGTATATTTGGCTAGCTGTTTTTCAACCATGATTGAAACCCTAAAGAAAAAGTCTGCAGACTGAGATCAGCCAACTATCAGCTCAAGGCATGGTGTTTAAGTCAGAAGACAACTTGGCAGCTTCTAAGGAGGTTCTGATATCCTAGAACAGAATATGCTGAGAATGACTACCAAAATCTAGTTGTAAAAGTGGTCATAAAGGTAAGCCCTGATAGAGTGTAGGACCCTAAGATATGGGAAGGGGACCTTCCTGAATGGAAGAACTTGAAAAACTTGAACCCACAGATCTGTTCTCTTTCCCCCTCTTTGCTTCTACCAATAACTAGGGATAAATCTCAGCATGATCCAGGCAGGAGAGTTCTGTTCCTGTCAGATCAGGGAAATATGTCCCTTTAGGAAATGAGAGAACATGCCTGGGAAAGGATTTTGTTGGTGCTAGACTGGGGTAAAGACCACTGAACTTAAGGCTGGATAGAGGAGATTTTAATGAAGCACTCTCCTGAATCAGGATTTAACATCCTGGCAGGAACACTAGAGCCAATCTTAAAGTTCAGGTCAGATGGTTCTTTGAAACTTGGCAACAATGGGTTATAGAAAGCGAGGTAATATTACTGAAAATAACTTGGCAGAATATTCAAAATGTCATGAAAAGGCTTAGGGAAGTGGGCCTCTTTAAGTAGACTCATTATGTAAAACAGAGAATTCTCTATCTCAGGATGTTTTTCACTAAGGTATCGATAAGTTACATAAACAAGTAGTGTGAATCCCCAGGTCACCTACCTCTGTTACCGAAATTTCTCCTTTTAAAACTATGATCTCATGGGGTATTCCCAATGATGACCTGATGAAGAAGGAAAAAATCAGTGCTTGTACATGATATAGCTCAATATGTTAGTGCAAGCTGAAATGGACTGCTACCACATCAAAGACCCACATAGGGGTGGACTTAAATGACAGTGGTAAGGGTAAATTATTCTAGTGGGCAGAGCTTTGAGCAGTACACATGCTCATCAACTTATGTGGAGGGATACGAAGTCTCAGCTAAGACTTTATGAATTCCTTGGCAATGGTAAATGGGTTGACTGGTTGGTCAAGCCTTCCAGAAGGAATGAGATGGAAAGAATAGTCAAAGAGGTCAGGTGAAAAGACATGTAGATGTGTCTATGAGAGTGGACATATATAAACTGTGTGATTATTTGGTTAGCATGTCAATACCTACCAGATATTATCTACCACAGAAAAGACAGTAAGTATCAGGTGAACAGGATGACTGTCCAGAGGACATCAGCCAGACTCTATCCTCTGATCATCAGTGGTTTTACAATGGAGCAATGGCTCCATGAATGCTATAGAAATGGTGTCAGGGGATGAGGTGCAGTAGGTCACACCTGTAATCGTAGCACTTTGGGAGGCTGAGGCAGGCAGATCATGAGGTCAAGAGATTGAGACCATGCTGACCAACATGGTGAAACCCCGTCTGTACTAAAAATGCAAAAATTAGCTGGGCATGGTGGTGCATGCCTGTAGTCCCAGCTACTCGGGATGCTGAGGCAGAAGAATCGCTTGAACCCAGGAGGCGGAGGTTGCAGTGAGCCGAGATTGTGCCACTGCACTCCAGCCTGGGTGACAGAGTGAGACTCTGTCTCAAAAAAAAAAAAAGAAAAAAGAAATGGTGTCAGTGTTGAAGGCTACTTGTGGGTGCGGAAACATGAGCCTCTCTCATCTGTGCTGATTTAGTTACTACCATTTTTGAACATCTAACCTGTCAGAAGCAAAGAACAATGATGAGCTCTTAATGTGGTAGTGATATGGTTTGGTATTCCCACCCAAATCTCATCTCGAAATGTAATCCTCATAATCCCCACATGTCAAGGGAGAGACCTTCTGGGAGGTGATTGGATCACAGGGGCACTTGCCCTCATGCTGTTCTTGTGATAGTGAGTTCTCATGAGATCTGGTTGTTTGATAAGTGTCTGGCACTTCTTCCTTCTCTCTCTCTCTCACCTGCCACCATATAAGACATGCCTTGCTTCCCCTTTGCCTTCTGCCATGATTGTAAACTTCCTGAGGCTTCCCAAGACACGTGGGATTGTGAGCCAATTAAACCTCTTTTCTTTATAAATGACCCAGTCTTGGGAAGTTCTTTATAACACTGTGAAAATGGACTGGTACAGAAAATTGGTACTGGGAGTGGGGCACTGCTATAAAGATAACCTGAAAATGTGGATGCAACTTTGAAACTGGGTAATGGGCAAAGGTTGGAACAGTTTGGAGGGCTCAGAAGTAGACAGGAAGATGTGGGAAACGTCCCAGAGACTTGTTGAATGATTTTGACCAAAATGCTGATAGTGATATGGACAATGAAGATGAGGAACTCATTGGCAACTGATGCAAAGATCACTCTTGCTATGGTTTAGCAAAGAGACTATCAGCATACTGCCCCTGCCCCTGCCCTAGAAATCCATGAAGCTTTGAACTTGAAAGAGATGATTTAGGGTATCTAGCAGAAGAAATTTCTAAGCAGCAAAGCATTCAAGAAGTGACAGAGCATAAAAGTTTGGAAAATTTACAGACCGATGTGATAGAAAAGAAAACCCCATTTTCTGGGGAGAAATTCAAGCCTGCTGTAGAAATTCGCACAAGTAACCAGGAGCTGAATGTTAATAGCCAGGACAATGGGGAAAATGTCTCCAGGGCATGTCAGAGATCTTGGCAGGAGCCCCTCCCATCATAGTCCTGGAGGCCTAAGAGTTAAAAATGATTTCCTGGACTGAGCTCAGGTCCCAGCTGCTGTGTTCAGCCCCAGGACTTGGTGCCCTGCATCCCAGCTGCTCCAGCTCCAGCTGTGGCTAAAAGGGGACAAAGTACGGCTTGGACCATTGCTTTAGAGGGTGCAAGCCCCAAACCTTGGCAGCTTCCATGTAGTGTTTGGCCTGGGGGTACACGGAAGTCAAGAATTGAGGTTTAGGCTGGGCATGTGGCTCATGCCTGTAATCTCAGCACTTTGGGAGGCCAAAGTGGGTAGATCATTTAGGTCAGGAGATTGAGACTAGCCTGGCCAACATGGTGAAAACCCATCTCCAATGAAAATGCAAAAATTAGCCTAGTGGTAATGGCATGCACCTGTAATCCCAGCTAGTCAGGAGGCTGAGATGGAAGAATCCCTTGAACCTGGGAGGCGGAGGTTGCGTTGAGCTCAGATCGGGCCACTGCACTCCAGTCTGGGCAAGAGAGTGAGACCCTATACCAAAAAAAAGAATTGAGGTTTGAGAACCTCTGCCTAGATTCCAGAGGATGTATGAAAATGCGTAGATGTCCTTAGAGAAGTCTACTATAGGGGTGGAGTCCTCATGGAGAACCTCTGCTAGGGCAGTGTGGAAGGGAAATGTGGGATTGGAGCCCCCACACAGAGTCCCAACTGGGACACTGCCTAGCAGAGCTATGAGAACAGGGCCACTGTCCTCCAGACCTCAGAATGGTAGATCCACTGACAGCTTGCACTGTATGCCTGGCAAAACCACAAGCACTCAACACCAGCCCATGAAGGGGCTGCCCAAGGCTGTGGGAGCCCACCCCTTGCATCAGCTCATCCTGGATATGAAACATGGAGTCAAATGAGATTATTTCAGAGCTTTAAGACTTAATAACTGTCCTGTTAGGTTTCAGACTTGCATGGGCCCTACAGTGCCTTTGTTTTTCCAATTTCTCCCATTTGGAATGGGACCATTTATCCAATGCCTGTTCCTCCATTGTATATTGGAAGTAACTAACGTGCTTTTGGATTTATAAGCTCCTAGGTGGAAGGGACTTGCCTTGTCTCAGATGAGACTTTGAACCATTCCAGCATTAATGCTGGAATGAGTTAAGACTTTGGGGGACTATTGGGAAGGCATGATTGGCTTTGAAATGTAAAAAGGTTGTGAGCTTTGGGAGGGGCCAGGAGCAGAATGATAGGGTTTGGCTCTGTGTCCCCACCCAAGTCTCATCTTGAATTTTAATCCCCATAATCCCCATGTGTCAAAGAAGGGACCTGGTGGGAGGTGAGTGGATCATGGGGGTGCTTTCCTCTATGCTGTTCTCATGATAGTGAGTTCTCATGAGATCTGATGGTTTTAAAAGTGGCACTTTCCCCTGCATGCCCTCCCTCTTCTGCCACCATATAAGATGTGCCTTGCTTCTCCTTCTGCCATGGTTGTAAGTTACCTGAGGCCTCCCAGCCATGTGGAACTATAAGTCAATTAAACTTCTTTCTTTATAAATTACCCAGTCTCAGGCAGTTCTTTATAGCAGTGTGAAAATGGACTGATACAGGTACCTTACTTGAAGCGGCATAACCAGCCACTTAGTGGCAAATAGATTATATTAGACCCCTCTATTTGTTTCCTATGACTGCTTTAAAAAATAACCAGTCATATTTGGTGAGTTAAAACAACAAATATTAATCTTGCAGTTTTGGAGGCCAGATATCTGACATCAGTATCATTGAGCCAAATCCACAGTGTCAGCAGAGCCATGCTCCCTCCAGAGGTTCTAGAGGAGAATTCTTTCCTTGTCTTCTACAGCTTCTAGTAGCTTTCAGCATTCCTTGGTTGGTGGCTACATCACTCTAATGACATTGCCTTCTCCTCTTCTGTGTCAAATGTCCCTCTGTTTCTCTCTTATCAGGTATGATTGCATTTAGGGAATCACCTGAATAAGTCAAGATTGTCTCCCCATCTCAATATCCTTAATTTAATCACATCTACAAAGACCACTTTTATAATATAACATTTACAGTTTCCAGGGATTTGGACCTGATATCTTTGGGGGCCGTTATTCATCTTACTTACAACCCTTTCCATCCAACAGGAGGCAGAAATATATTCTTATTGGGGCTGACACATATTTATGGTATGGGTTTGGCTTTACTGCCTACAATACCACTGCCAACATGAATATCTGAACGCTCACAGAGTGAGTATCTATCTGTCTGACTTACTGGTTTTTTGTTTTGTTTTGATTTTGGAAAGTGGGGGGTGGTTTGAGACAGGGTCTATCTTTGTCACCCAGGCAGGAGTGCAGTGGTGCGCTCATGGCTCACTGTAGCCTCCAACTCCTGAGCTCATGTGATCCTCCCACCTCAACCTCCTAAGTAGCTGGGACTACAGGTGTGTGCCACCATGCCAAGCTAACTTTTTAAATCTATTTTTTGCAGAGATGGGGTCTCCCTATGTTGCCCAGGCTGGTCTTGAACTCCTGGGCTCAAGCAATCCTCCCACCTCATCTTCTCAAAGTTCTGGGATGACAGGCATGAGCCACCACACCCAGCTGGACTTACTGATATGAAATGCTAACTAACACAGCCTCAGACCCAGAGATTCAACTTCTGGTGAAACTGCAAGACGTGGGCATGGGTTGATCCTACCATATACCTCATTATTTGGTCTATTTGAATGCTGAAATGGTTAAAGGGGAGCTTAAATATGCTATCCTATAGATTTGGGATACTGTTCAACTTGAAAAATAATTTGAATCAATACTCATTATGTATGGTGCTATATTCTCCATAAAATACGCAGTTTTGAGAAGAACTAAAAGTGAAAGTTGGAGTTAACTTTCTCATTCTTCTTCTCAATGACCCACTTTGGGAATTTGTGCTTCCTATTTCTTCAAGTTTAGGTTGGGCTGCCTGGCTCCTAGGTGTAGATATCAGTTCTACCAGGGAACACAGTACAGTGTTATTAAAACTAAAGCTAAGGCTACTGGCTGCCCATTTTGAGTTTCTCATACCATTAGACCAGCACAAAAAGAGGAGTTACTATATTGCTATGAGTTATTGACTCTGATGGACATGAAGATAAAGGGACGGGTTCGGTGGCTCACGCCTGTAATCTCAACACTTTGGGAGGCTGAGGTGGGCGGATCACAAGGTCAGGAGTTCGAGACCAGCCTGACCAACATGGTGAAACCCCATATCTACTAAAAATACAAAAATTAGTCGGGTGTGGTGGCATGTGCCTGTAATCCCAGCTACTTGGGAGGCTGAGACAGGAGAATCACTTGAACCTGGGAGATGGAGGTTGCAGTGAGCCGAGATTGCATCACTGCACTCCAGCCTGGGCAACAGAGGTAGACTCCATCTCAAAAAAGAAATAGTTTTTGCTACATAATGGAAGCAAGAAAGAGTATTTCTGGAACTCCTGTTCCAGTGAGTAGACTCACTGGTTTTTTTGGTGTTTCCATGCCCAGTGGCAACTTTGAACAGGTAGTTGTCTCAATCATCACCTGAAAAGGGTCTGATAATCAGGCCCCCAGATCCCATAGGGCAAGAAGCCTAAACCAGCACAGGTGCCAGGCAATGGGAATCTGAAATGGCTGATGGAAGAGGGAAATGATGAATGTTGATTCTGGCTTCAAAATCCACTGCAGCAGTATGATATACCTATTAAAAACTTTATTTTTATTTTTTTAAAGTAATGATTACTGGCCACTGTCTTCAAGAAGCAATGCCAGGAAGGAATAAACTTAATGAAGACACATGTGCATCTGAGTGGTGCAAGAAGCACATTAGAGCAGACACTCTCAGTGCCCCACTGCTATTCCCTTAGCAAGAACCTTTGCTTGAATGTTCCACATCAAAGGTATGGGAGACATTATTCCATGGTTCAATATATAAATGATTACCAAACTGCTTGGTAATATAATAGGTACTCAGTAAATGTTTGCTGAATGAATTAATGATTATGTGAATACATTTTTATGCAGATGACTTCTGTGGTAAGCAGAACTATAAGATGGTTCCCCTTATCTCTACCCACTCTCCTTATGTTACATCCATGATTATGTTAGGTTACATAGCAAAAGAGATTTTGTGGATGTAATTAAGGTTACTAATGTGTTGACCTTAAAATAGGGAGATTATCTGGATGGACCTGGTCTAGTCACTTGAGCCCATTAAAAGCAGAAAGTTTTCTCTGGATAGTAGCAGTAAGGAAGTCAGATCAATTTAAAGTGTGAGAAGAATTCAGTATGAGAGAGGAAAATGGAAACTTCAGTCCTACAACTTTAAGAAATTGTATTCTGCCCACAACATGAAGGGTGTTGGAAGCAGATTCTTCCCTGAAGCCTCCAGAAAAGACCCCTCTTTGATTTTGGCCTTCTAAAAACCCCAGCAGAAAAGTCAATCTGGACTCTGGACATTCAGAACTGTGAGGTAATAAATTTCTGTAGATTCTAGGTGCTAAGTGTGCAGTAATTTGTTATCTAGCAATATAAAATGAATATAGACCTATACATTTACTTCAAATCTAAGTTCAAATGTCAATCTTGAATATACCAATGGGTGCCAGACTTCTTGAGGATATTTTACTCGTATTTGGCATTTACAATTTAACATGCATAAAGCAAAATCTATCACAGTCTATGATCTACTAACTCATCCAGAGACCCAGTCTCTTGGGGATCCATAAGTCACAATACAGTCTTTTCAGTAAGTGTGATTCAAAACCTCTGAGCTTTTACTCAATTCCAGGTGGCTCTTGTAACTTACCATAGCATTGTCAAACTGTAGTCTTCTATCACCTTCTACATTTTTGCTACATATTCAAATTAACTACATAGTTATATCTTTAATGTTTCCTTTAAATTCACTCACTCTTTTACTTAAATAAATGTATTATAAAAGTTGAGGATATGTCACTACTGTAAGTGGGTACACTAGTATCATTGACCATAAATAGAGGGTAACTGTAAAAATAAATTCAATGAAAATAAACTTTTAAATTTCAGCTAGATATTGCTGGCTGCTGAAGGCTCTGAACATAAGGCCTGCTCACTCTTTGTTTATAAAAAGGAGATTAGCAAATGTTAGAGAGGTGTTAAGTCAAAATAGCTCAAATAGCTCAAATTGAGAATTTCTTCTTGACATAATTAGAAGGACTGAAAGAGATTTAAAATGGGAACAGCTTTTTTTCTATGTCATAGTTATATTCTTTAATGCCCTTTCCAGTACAATTTAAAATTATCTTGACTATCACCCAAAATTATATTGGATACTTTGTGATGAGAGTCCCACGCTCTGCAAAAATTCTCAAAAGTGCTTAAAAATTAACTTTCCATCAAGGACACCTGTGTAACCTTGGACATGTACTGAGTAAATGCTCAAAACATGTCATTATTTTCATTAGCATCAATATCATCACATCATCATCATTGTTGCCTTCACCTTCCTCCATATTCTTTTATTAAATCAGTTTATCTATAGAACATGTCATTGTTTTCTTTCACAATGATTGCTTCTGTTCATTCACCTTCCAAAGCTTCAATTTGGCTGCTCATTTCTTTTTTCCTAATCAATACTGTTGCCTAATAATCCCCTGCATTACCACTAGCTATTTTTCCAAAACTTATATTTGATCACTTTCATTCTCTGAGTAACACAGGATCAGAATGTTATATTGGAAAGACCATGATCCATTGAATAAGGCAAACTCTTCCACATAATGCTCAGCAATTCCCAATCAGATCAGCTTGTTTTATTCTACTTCAGGCCATTTATCATCATGTATAAATTTTCTTATTTATCTTTTGGTGGTTTTGTGTAAAGTTGGTCTCACTCAACTAGATCATAAGCTCAGGGAGTATGAGGAACTTGTATGTCTTGATGGCCAATTTATTTGCAGCATCTTGAACAGTGCTTGCCATGTATAATGTGATTCTCAATGATTTTAGGCAAGTTACCAGACTTAATCTCTCTAAACTTGGTTTCAAAATTAACAAAATGGAGATGATAATGCCCACCTAACGGGGTGGTTGTGAAAATGAAATAAATTATATGATGATTCTGGTATAACAACAGAAGCTGTGATTAGTATATCTTCCTGTTATTGTTAGAGAGTTAGATCAATCTTAGAAGACTAGTATTCAAAGACTTCTGGATCTATGTCATCAGATTTTCTATTTCTAAACCCATTTTTGTTCATTACCCTAATATCTCAGAGCCTGTAATATTTATTGAGTGTTTGTCTTAGAATAGATTTTAGGCATACAAAATTAAAAGACCTGGTTCTAGCCCATGTGGAGCTGTTAGACTAATAAAGGAAAAATATATCATGTGATAATAATGATAATGAAATAATGCACAGTATGTAGTGCAAATACTACAGAAATAGTTTCCTGGGCTACTTGCCTAGGAATGGGCAGAGAGTGAGGACAGCAGAAGGAGCGAAACAAAATGAGTAAGCCATGGCTCACCATTCCTACAACTTCCGTGGCGCTGTTCCATAATTTGGAGTTTCCCTGACCTCTGAGATGCCTTTGTATTAAATTTACTTTCTACATGAAATTTCTACATGGATTTGTGAAGCTCCCTATGAGAATTAATGCTTACTTTTCCTTTACTCCTCTACTCTTTAGTTCATACCTCTTTGATGCACTCCTCCCAGACTCCAGGTTCTCATATTTACTTTTACATTTTTTTCTGTCCATTTCATAAGGTCAAAGTTTTGAAAACATGGGAAATGCTTTCTCTTTGTTCATCTCTACAGACTTGTTGGTTCCTTTGGAATTTTTTTTTCTACAACTACAATGTCTACTTTTTCTTATCTCTTCAGTTTACTGTAAACGATCTGTGTTTTTGTCTGAGTATGTACATTCTTATAAAAATTAATTGTATATAAGTAGCCACCTATAACTCCCTTTATGATGTGTTAGAAAGAGGATTTAAAACACAGAATAAGTCAATAGGCATGACCTAGTGAAAACTCTAAAATGGCACTCGAGTTTAAATGAGACTAAACATGGGAAGAAGAATAAATGTGGGAAAAAGTTGAAGTGAGTGAAAAATGGCTGTGGCAAAATTACCAGCTGTTATTTATAGTATGTGCCAAGTATAAATATGTCCTTGCAAAACTTGAAGAGATGAGTCCTCAGTTATTTCAAGACAAATTTCTTACTTGCTGTGTATTATTTAAGAATATTTTATGGAGACAGGATTAAAAATTCTGTATATGGAGGACCAAATGGATGGAGGGACATTATGATATGACCAGTAGCCCTCGACTGGAGTCCAAACTTGTGGTCACCAAACTTTTTTGATTTCACATAACTATCTAATTCTTTTCTGAAATAATATATAAATAAATATATTGGAGTTTGTAGTAGCCATGTAGCCCCATAGTTCAATATCGGTTTTGAAGGCTAATTTCAGTGAGCTGGTCGTCTGTAGCTTTTCAAAAGCAAGATCAAAGCAAAGGACTTTCTGCCCTAAATACAGGGTTTTCAGCCATTATATATATTTTGTTTTTCTATTGCTATTTCTTTTCTGTCCCTAATAGAGACTGCACCAATTTGTTTAATGTGGGAGACACAAGAGGCATGAACTCCCATAAAAACTATAACATCCTTCTGCTCTCCCTATGCATTCAACAATGTCTGTTATATGTAAGGAATTCTGCTAGGGCCTGGGACAAACAAAATGGGATACAGCAAAATCTGTCCCTTTGAGGAGTTGATTCAATTGAAAAATCGGAAAGCAGAGCAGTAAATACCTGACAATATGATAAGTGGTATTCAAGAGTGAATATGCTCAGTGTCTTCATGGGTTCATAGGGCAGGAAGTGCTTCCTTCAGTGTGAGGCAGTTGGGGAAGATTTTACTAAAGAATATTAAAATATAAGAATAAGAAATTGCTTGGAAAAAAATAGGGAAAGAAATGCCTCCCAAGCATGAAAACTCATGTAATTAAATTCAACATGTGCTGGATATAGCGTTAGGCACTAGAGTTATAAAGCAAAGATACACAAGTTCACAATTTAAAATATGCACACTTTAGTAAGGTTAGGGATAAAGGCATATATACAATCTGGTAAGAATAGCACAGCCATCTTGGCTGGGCCTGGGAGCGAATATGAAGACAGTGGGCTAGGGAGCCAAAGAATAGGATGGGGCTTAAGAAGAGAAAGTTTGTAGACAAATTTTAAGGGTAAAGAAGGAGAGAGGGTAGTGTCATAAACACAGTTACACTTAGTTTTGACTCCCCTAGAGGCAGAACCTGGAATAAGGATTTGATTGCAAATAGTGAATGTTCCAGGCGACCCCAGCTGACCTAAAGGAGAAGACGAAATGGGGAAGGGAAGGTAACCAATAAAAGATACATTGTCAAGCAAGTACCACTGTGACTAAACAGGGATTAATCATGCTAAGGAATTCTGGGAACCAGTGTCTAACTGTTCTAGGTATTATCTTAACTCAAGGGCAAGGGATAGTTAATGCATCCAAGGGGTAGAGGAGCTGAAGTATTTATATACTAACTCTTCTCAGTTATAAATTGAGGATT
Source organism: Aotus nancymaae (assembly GCF_030222135.1). Classification (NCBI taxonomy): domain Eukaryota; kingdom Metazoa; phylum Chordata; class Mammalia; order Primates; family Aotidae; genus Aotus; species Aotus nancymaae. The sequence continues at coordinate 30,358,878 of NW_026988472.1, forward strand.
TCAGAGTGTATGCTAATTTTCAAGTGCTTCTCACCCAGAGTGGACTCTAGCAGCCAAAGAAAGCCCTCAGGCAAGGCAATGCAGATGCTGGCAGTTGGAGGTCAGGCCTGCGTGCACCTCCCTGGGAAGGCCTGAGGGGATATAGGCAAATTAACAACAGTGTCTGCTACATACCAAATCAGAGTTTCTTGTGGTCTAGATGGTGCTTTATATGATGCTCATCTCTTTGTCTAGCCTGTCGTCTTTACTATACAGAATTCAGCTTGATTGTTTCATGTGGTTTTTATTATTAATAATAAGGGTTGTTAGTGGCCATCCAAATCACTTATTGTTATAGAAAACAAGCTCCCCCAAAGTTTAAACTGCTAGTTAACGGTTTAGTAAGCCTTAAAACCCAGGTCTCTTAATTCACAGATAGAATGTTACTACTTTAGCCACCATTATCCTCATCCACAACCCTTTGAAGGACTCTAGCACAGAATTCCTGACAGACCAGCTGACGTTAGTATTTGAAATGCTTGAGAAAAGATAATCAGACTCACCAAGTTTCATATCTATTATTGTTTAGCATCCACTGAGTAGTACAAAAGGATTTTTTGAACCAACTTTAAATTATATTCTAAAAGTTTAGATAACTGAATCTCACTTGATACAATAAACATTAACCAGGTTTTAGCAAAAACAAATATTTTTAAAATGCACCAAGAAAGCATATTATTTAAGGAGGCCGGGGTAAAATCATTTTCTGGAATTTTTAATAATTATCTAATTTATATACTATAAAGAATTGATTATTATGATAATGATGGGCTTTGTTTTTATTATTTATGGATACTAATTTTCTTTCTTTCTGTTTTTTTTGAAGACCAAGTCTCACTCTTGCCCAGGCTGGAGTTCAGTGGCACAATCTTGGCTTACTGCAACCTCTGTCTCCTGGGTTCAAGTGATTCTCCCACCTCAGTTTCCCAAGTAGCTGGGATTACAGGTACCTGCCACCACGCCCAGCTATTTTTTGTATTTTTAGTAGCGACAGGGTTTCGCCATGTTAGTCAGGCTGGTCTCAAACTCCCGATTCAGGTGATCCGCCCAACTCAGCCTCCCAAAGTGCTGGCTTTACTGGCGTGAACCGCTGGCCCTGACCGATACTAATTTTCTTAAAGCAAAGCACAGCTATTTTTTAAATATACCATTGATACATCACAGTTATAATATTTACATTGTTTATTAAGCCTAAGCAGAAAAATAAATTTCATCTATTGTAAAGAAAGTAATTGTGCTAACCTTATGTTTTATTTCTATAATCTTTGTGAACTGTTATTAAATATTAAATTGCATTCTAAATTGGGATCTTTGGTCACATTTTTATACTGCCTTGGTTTAGAGGTTTATGATTCCCCTGACCACTAGAAATTCTAGCACTTGTCTTTAAATTCTCTCTTACTCTAGGGAAAGTCATTAATTGTAAGTTGGATTGTCATTTCTGAAAATAGGGTTAAGGGAAATATTGTAGTACTGTAACTCTACTTGAGTTGTTGCATTTTTCTCTATTTTCACAAGTCTGAGAATCTGAGATGCAAGAGCATATGAATCATGAGGATGTCTTATAGTTAGTGTCTCTTAGTAATTTATATATTGGTGTTAATTGGTTAATAAAGTCTCACTCCTCCTTGTCTTGATAAGATTAGCCACATGGGAGCACAATTTGGATTGAGGAGGTGGATAACTTTGGAACTAGAACATGCTAGAATTTAAGGAAGGCTTGGGTAGACTGTTAAATGGGGATGGTTAAATTATACTTACAGTAACAGCAAGATAATGTGTCCCTAAAAGATAAAGAATGATGATACTAATGATAGAAAGAGCTATATTTGTTTAATGCTTACACTGTGACTGACATTTCCTTTCTATTTTTTTATAGAGACAGGGTCTCACTATGCTGCACAGGCTAGTCTCACTGCAACTCCTGGCTTCAAGGAATCCTCTCCCGAAGTATTGGTATTACAGGTATGAACCACTGCTCCCAACCTGACACATCTGTAAGCACTTTATATGGATTAACTCATTTAATCCTCCTAACAACCTATGAGGTGGGTACTATCAATATCACCATTTTACAGATGAGGAAAATGAGCATTATGACCGGACAAAAGTCCATTTGTTCATACCCAACTTTAAGTTCTTTAAGGTAGATATTTGTGGTGGCCATTAGTTAAAGATGAAGGCAACAGACTTTTCCCTCACAGCCTCACTATCAGAACTTTACTTTAAAAACAAATTTGATGCTTGTACATCAATGTTTATGAAAGAATTATTCATAACAGCCAAAAGGTGGAAATACCCCAAGTGTCTGTCACCAGATGAATGGATTAAACAAAATGTGGTATAGGGAATATTATTCAGCTCTAAAAAGAATTCTGGGGCTGGAGGTGGTGGCTTATGCCTGTAATCCCAGCACTTTGGAAGGCTGAGGCAGGAGGATTTCTTGAGACCAGGAGTTTGAGACCAGCATGGGCAACACAGAGAGACCCCAAGTATACAAAAAATGTTTTTAAAAAGAATTAACTGGGTATGGTGTGTCCTTGTTGTTCCAGCTACTTGGGATGCTGAACTGGGAGGATCATTTGCACCTGGGAGGTAGAGGCGAGGGTGAACTATGATCATGCCACCTGCACTCTAGCCTGGGAGTGAGACCCCGTCTTGGGAAAAACAAAAAGAATTGTGATACATGCTACAACGCTTAAACCTTGAAAACATCATGCAAAGTGAAATAAGGCAAACACAGAAGGACAAATTTTGTGAGATTCCTCTTATGTGAGGTACCTAGAATTGGCAAATTTATAAAGGCAGAAAGTAGAATAGAGGCCACCGGGGAATGTGGGAGGAGGGGATAAGCAATTATCATCATTATTATTATTATTACTTTTGAGACAGAGCTTCATTCACTCTTGTTGCCCAGGCTGGAGTGCAATGGCGTGATCTCGGCTCACTGCAACCTCTGCCTCCGAGGTTCAAGCGATTTGCCTGCCTCCGCCTCCCGAGTAGCTGGGACTACAGGCACGCTCCACCACGCCCAACTAATTTTTGTATGTTTTAGTAAAGACTGGCTTTCACCATGTTGGCCAGGCTGGTCTCGAACTCCTCACCTCAGGCCATCCACTCGCCTCGACCTCTCAAAGTTCTGGGATTACAGGCGTGAGCCACTGTGCCTGGCCAAGCAATTATTATTTAATGGTTACAGAGTTTATTTTTGGGATGATGAAAAAGTTCAGGAAACAGATGATGGTGATGGTTACATAACATTGTGAATGTAACAATGCCACTGAATTACTTAAAAATGGCGAATTTCATGTTAGGTATATTTTGCTACAATATATTTTAAAAACAAGCTTGAGGATGAATTCAACAAATATCAAACATTAGTAAGTAAATATTTAGTAGTCAGCAGGCATGAAAATAGTTTAGACAATCTGTTCTGTAATCTCAGTAAAGACTCAGGTCTCAGGTCTTTGGGGTGTCCTACCACACCTTACACAAAAGCTTCAAAGGAGGAAGACAACAGCTTAGAGGAGGGTTTCAGTAAATTTTATGGTCAGCATCAGATGCAGAAAATGGTATATATTTCCAGGTGCAGTGGCTCACACCTGTAATCCCAGCACTTTGGGAGGCTGAGGCTGGCAGATCACTTGAGCCCAGGAATTCTAGATCAGCCTGGAAAACACAGTGAGACTCCATCTCCACAAAAAGCAAACCCACAAAAGTTAGTGGTGGTGCAAGTCTGTAGTCCCAGCTACTTGGGAGGGCTGAGGTGGGAGGATCGCTTGAGCCTTGGAGGCAGAGTTTGCAGTGAGCTGAGGTGGGGCCACTGTACTCCAGCCTGGGCGATAGAGCAAGACCCTGTCTCAACAAAAAAAAAAAAAAAGAAAGGAAAAGAGAGGAGAGGAGAGGGGAGGGGAGGGGAGGGGAGAGGAGGGGAGGAGAGAAGAGGAGAGGAGGGGAGAGGAGAGGAGAGGAGGAGAAAGCAAAGCAAACCAAAGGCTATATATTATTGGCTGGACCAAGAGGACCATTTCAGAATCGAACCTTGGGAACATTACAAAAGACGGAGCGCTCACTTGATCCTTCTATCCATTCACGCATAGGTGGGGAGGGCCTCCCACATAGTTTAACCCATCACATATGCTGGATATTTCTGTGTCAGGTAGGTTCCCAAAAAAACAAAAACACAAACACAGAAACAAAACAAAACAAAAAAAAAGCTGGCATGGTCAAATTTGGTAGTTGAGAAGAATTTAAGAAAAAGACTATTCTTCATTATAAAAGGCATGCAGTTGAATATGAAGTTTAAACAGGCAAACTTCATAGAATGTATGTATTTCTCAATGTATTTTCTTTTTTAAATTTTTAACTTTTGTGGGTACATAGGTGTAACTATTTATGGGGTACATGAGATGTTTTGTTGCAAGCATGCAATGTGAAAAAGGTGCATCATGAAGAATGGGGTATCCATCTCCTCCAGCATTTATCCTTTGTGTTACAAACAATCCAATTATACTCTTAGTTATTTTTAAATGGACAATTACCTCAATATATTTTTATTCAATGTTTATATATACAAAGTTTACTTCCATTCATAAAACTTAATATAAATTTGAAAATATAATGTGAAGGAAAAATTCAAGTTATATCTCAAATATAATTTCTAAAATTTTATAATCTCATGTAGACTTTGAAATGCACACTGAATGTCAACAAATGAGATGTGTGGGATTTGAAGGTTAAATAGGGTTTGAGTTTAGACCAGCTAATCAATTTTTTTGGCCCAACTGAATTATATATGAAATGTGAAATAAACCTGATAGTAAGATGTTACTATTGATCCTGCTATTTCACCTTTTTCAGCAGTTCAGGGTTCTCGCCACCATTCAACTTAAGGGAAGCATTGTTATCAAAGGAATTAGGCATTTCTTTTTCCTGAAATATATTTTTTTCTTCTGTTTTGGTAGGAATGAGGGGAGGGGAAAATGTCATTCCATCTTGCTTCCTCTAGGATCTATTACCTAACTGTGATCATTCCTGTACAGAGTTTCCTCTTAGCACTGACGCTGTGAGCTTCTACTTTATAAAGATGTACTTTGCTGATGTTTGGCTTTGTAAGTGTTTTTAGTATTTTTCTTATGTGTGTGTGTGTGTGTGTGTGTGTGTGTGTGTTCTGCTTCCCCAAGTAGGCAGTTGGATCCTTGAGGGCATGTGTCTCTGATTTTGCATTCTCATACAGTTTTGCAAGCAGTCAGTTCTCAGGAAGTGCTGGTACACTAAACTATGAGGTTTCAAATGCACTGAAAGCACAGACACATTCATAGATACCTTCATTTCAGCCAGAGAAAGAATGGAGTTACCAACTTCCAAGCAGGAATTACAAGTGTCCCTACCCTTGCATCTGAGATCCTGAGCCTTCACTAAAGAGTTAGAGGAAAGGAAGGATTTGTTTGTGTTTGGCCCTGATCATTATTTTAGTTGGCTGTGGGACAACTCATGGGCATCATGCTTGCCTTAGGGGCTGAGTAGGGGGAAGACAAGGCCACAAAATTTCTGCATATTCTTTGGGGTCGAATTAAAAAGGACAAGTGGGAATCAACTATATATTTATAGTGTTTAACATCTCTTCTCCTGTGAAACATTCTACTTTTTGGATGATTGGGAAAAGAAGGAAGGATGTAGGAGAGATGAAATACTATAGGTATCAGAAAACTATTATCTGTGAGCCAAATCCAGCTCACAGCCTATTTTTGTAAGTAAAGTTTTAATGTGACACAGCCATGCCCATTCCTTTACATATCATCTATAGCTGCTTTGAAGTTATAATGCTTAGGTGAATAGTTGTGACAGAGATTGTATAGCCCACAATGCTTTACCTATTTACTATACGACTCTTAACAGAAAATTTCCTGCCTCCTGGAACACTACATCCATGGATTTTTTTACAATAATGCTGACTTTAGAGTACTATTTTAAATAAAAATCAATAAAAATATTTTAATATTTATTTATATATTTTAAATAAAACATAATATATGTATTAAATAAAATATATAAAGAAAAGTTCAAATAATTAGTTCCTAGTATACTAGAAGTAAGGAAAATTCTCTTGAGTTCATGATTCCTTTTGTGGTATGATGTGAGACACACACTTGTCCCCAAATAAATATCTCTTTTCCTGATAGCATTTGAGGAATCTACCACTACAGGCTTGCCCAGGTAGGCAAAATCTTTTAAAACACAAATGCACTTGAGGGAAGATGCCCATTAATCTACATGTCTCTCTCTCTCTCTCTCTCTCTCTCTCTCTCTCTCTCTCTGTGTGTGTGTGTGTGTGTGTGTGTGTGTGTGGGTGGGGGGGGACAGGTGTAAGAAAGGAGATTATAAAAAGGGAGAACAAGGTAATCAATAGAAGAGTTTAAGGTTGCTCTCAAAATATGGAGGGAACAACAAAGGAATAGAATTGATGTCATATATCTCATTGGACCTCACAACCATTCTGTGATGTTTGTAAGCTTTAATTACCCCATCCTTAAATAAAACGAAGCTGAATCACAAAGAAGCTAAGTGAATTTCATAGCAGCAACAGTCTTTTAATTCTCCCTTTACATCCTGAGAGTTTTTTTTTCCCATTATACTCCATTGCCTCTTCAACATCTTTGCCATTCCCCTAGAGGATATTATGCTAAAAACATATAATTTTGGTTCTCCTAGAAATATAATTCTGCCTTCTGGACCCTAGAATCATTCCCATTAGAATTGTGGCTGTAACTTGGTCCCACATAAAATCCCCAAATTAAAATCAAATCTCCTAAATTTAAAGATGTTTCTCAATTTCAGTTGAGATAGTCATTAGCTAATAGCAAATAATAATCACTCTGTTTTATCAAAAGTGAAATAGGACATTGCTCTGCGTTAAATTACAGGTGTTACAAATCTTGAATTAAAATCAGGCAAACCATCCTTTTCATGTAACTAAGTCTCACAATTAAGAATGTATAATAATTAGTTTTAAATTGGAGTAAATCATCAAAGAAACTTAGGTATCCTGGGAGTTATTTACATGCGAACAGATGCCTATGGAAGTTAAATGGAGTGTGGAAATTTCACAGCATGCTGTAGGAGGGGAGATAAATTAATAAAATGATCACATCTCCAGTTGTGTCTGGTATGAAATAGAATATTTTATATATTTTCAAAGATTCTTATTTTTAGTAGAAGACAAGAGAAAGTTCACAATAGTTATTTTGATACACACAATCACAAAGAAAACCAACATAAATAGATATATTTAGCCACAGTAGCACACAAAGAAGACAATATATATACATAGGACAAAAATCAACAACAATAATTTTTTAATATCCAAAAATGGTTACTGCACGCACCTCATCAATAAGCTACTTCTAAAACTGGAAGGATGTTCCACAGGACATTGAGCCCCTGCTTCCAGGTGGGATCTCATACATACATTGAAGCAGATGTATATAATAGTAGCAGATTATCAGAGCCTATCAGACACTTTGATATGACTAAATGTATGAAATTTCAGCTTAAGCCCATTCCTCTGCTCTGTTTTCAGAGAAATGGAGTCAGCTAGGAAAAGCTACCATCTTACACCCTTGGGTCAGATCTGCTGTATTGTCTCTAGTTTACTTTCTAATACCTTGGGGTGATATTTAATTCTTCACTATTGGTTAACTTTGTAATGTTCTAATTAGGCATTCACACTTCAGGTGTGGTTAATTAGCATTTGAATGGTCTAATGCGTATGCTTCCCTGTTTTAGTTTCATTGTTGTCTCATGTCAGAACAACACAAGAAGATTTAATAGTTTACATATTACCTCTTAGAAATTATTTTTCAATGGTGAAATGAATGGTAATTCAATACACAGACACTGGTGAGAAAGAATAAACAAGCACCTCTGGCCCTGCATGAGCAGGTGAAACCCTCTGAGTGGTCACCTGCTCCCAGGGCTTTATTTGGACAAGTGTGCTGCCTTTAATAAACATTCAGAAGTCTCATTCCCAAGGTTAGCTGAACCTGGCACTAAAATTTACTTCATGTGTATCAAGTGAAACTTTCATGCAGTGAATCTTTCTTGTCAGAGAGACTAAAAAGGTGGAGAGCTAGAATTTCACGAATTTACAAGGATAGGCCATGTCTGTATGCTACAAAATATTTGCATGTTTGGCAGAATTTGGTTTGAAATGTAGGGCAGGAAGGCTGAGTGCAGTGGCTCACACCTGTAATCCCAAGACTTTGCAAGGCCAAGGCAGATGGATCGCCTGAAGTCAGGAGTTCGAGACCAGCCTGGCCAACATGGTGAAACCATGTCTCTACTGAAAATACAAAATTCACCAGGCGTGGTGGCGCATGCCTGTAGTCCCAGCTACTCAGAAGGCTGAGGCAGGACAATCGCTTGAACCCAGGAGGCAGAGGTTGCAGTGAGCTGAGATCATGCCACTGCACTCCAGCCTGGGTGATAGAGTGAGACTTTGTCTCGGGAAAAAGAAAAAAAAAGAAATGTAGGGAAGGAAAATGTCCCTCTTCCCTGTAGATTCTGTAGCTGGGCCTAAGAAGTAAACATACAGAAGACAAATTAACAGTAGAAAAGTATACAAATTTTGTTATACTTTTACATGCACACAGGAGTTTTCATAAGAAAAATGAAGAACTAAAGAAGCAGTTAAGACTGGGAACCTATATACTTTAAACAAAGAAATGATAAATTTGTAGAGAAGTGAAAAGAAAGAGTTTGGAGTAGGAGCAGTAAACTGTGGTAAGTGACTAGGAAATAATATGGAAGAAACTAATGGAAGATAATAGGTTTTTAGTAGGTTGGTTTGCACAGATCCATTTCACAGTGCACTTCTATTCTCTGGTGGTAAGACTGTTCTTTTCCTGATAAAAGGCAAATACCTTTCTCATGGGAAATTTCATGGCATGCTTTTAGGTAGAAAGGGTGAGGTCAGAGAGCTCTTCCTGCATCTGCTGATTTTCAAGTGCCTTCAGCTCAAAATAATCAATATGCCAGAGCAACATTTTTGGGGGTGGCATGTTCTGAACCCATTAAGAAACTTTAATTGTGAAATACCACCTGGGATATGGGATGTGGAGAAGGAAAGATGAACATAATCTTTCCATTTTTAACAGATTTTGAATTTCACATATCATTCACAGGTTGATAGAAACTTCACCAAAAAACCCCACATATAATAATAAGAATCTAAATAAAAGTAACACGAAATCATTATTATTATTATTATTTTGAGGCAGAGCCTTGCTCTGTCACCAGGCGCCCCACTGGAGTGTATTTTCTTTTTTGAAAGTTTTTTATTTTTGTGTACATAGTAGGTGTATATATTTATGGGGTACATGAGATGTTTTGATACAGGCATGGAATGTGAAATAAGCACATCATGTAAAATGAGGTTTCCATCACTTCAAGTATATATCCTTTGTGTCACAAACTATTCAATTATACTTTATTATTTTTAAATGTACAATTAAATTATTATTGTCTAGCGTCACCCTGTTGTGCTGTCAAATACTGGGTCTTATTCATTCTTTCTAACTATGCTTTTTGTACCTATGAACCATCCTTCCTCCCCTCCCTCCACCACCACCCCTCCCCTAGTATTCATCCCAGCCTCTGCTAATCATTTTTTTTATTCTCTATCTCCATGAGTTTAGTTGTTTTGATTTTTTAGATCCCACAAATAAGTGAAAACATGTGATGGTTGTCTTTCTGTGCCTACCTTATTTCACTTAGCATAATGGCCTTCATTTGTTGTTGCAAATGACAGGATCTCATTCTTTTTTTATAGTTGAATAATACTCTATTGTGTATATATATCACATTTTCTTTATCCATTCACCTGTTGATGGACACTTAGGTTACATCCAATTTTGGCTATTGTGAACAGTGTTGAAACAAACATGGGAATGGAGACATCTCTTCGATATATTGATGTCGTTTGTTTTGGGTATATATCCAGCAGTAGGATGGCTGGATCATATGGTAGCCCTATTTTTAGTGTTTTGAGGAACTTCCAAACTGTTCTCCATAGTGGTTGTACTAATTTACATTCCCACCAACAGTGTATCAGGGTCCCTTTTCTCCACATCTTCGCCAGCATTTTTTATTGCCTGTCTTTTAGATATAAGCTATTTTAACTGGGGTGAGATAATATCTCATTGTAGTTTTGATTTGCATTTCTCTGACGATCAGTGATGTTGAGTACCTTTTCATACACCTGTTTGCCATTTCTATGTCTTCTTTTGAGAAATGTCTATTCAAATCTTTTGACCAGTTTGAATTAGATTATTAGATGTTTTTCTATAGAGTTGTTTGAGCTCCTTATATATTAGCTTGTCTACATTTTAATCCGTAATATTCTAACTGATAATCCCTGAGTACTAACTTATTTTCCTCATTGATTGAGGTGACTGTCTTAATTTCCCAGGGCTGCTGTAACAAAGTGCAGTCATGCTTTATACAACAACGAAATACGTTCTGAGAAATGTGTTGTCAGGTGATTGTTGTTGCATTATCATAGAGTGTACTTACACAAAGCTAGATGGCATATATTATTATTTATTTATATATATAGTTTTCCTGCGGAAAACTAAGTGTTCCAGCACTCTTACTGAATATCACTCATTTCCCCTACTTGATCAACAATGCCAATATCAAGTGCCATGTATCAGGCTTCTATATATGCTCCATTGTAATCTGATAAAGCCACTATCATATATGCAGTCTGTGGTTAACTGAAATATCATTACGCAGTGCATGACTGTACTACAAACTGGTTCATTTAAAACAGCAAAAATGTATTCTTTTACAGTTATGGAGAATAGAAGTTTGAAATGAAGATATCAGCAGAACCAGGCTTCTTCTGAAGGCTTTAGAGAAGAATCCTTTCTCATTTCTTCTAGCCTTGGTGGTTACAGAAATCCTTGGTGCTCCTTGTCTTGTAGATGCATCACTCCAATCTTTGCTTCTGTCATCACATGGCCATCTTCCTTCTGTGTCTGCATTTCTGTGTCTTCACATAGTACTCTTTTCCCTGTGTGTGTCTGTGTCCAAATTTACCTCTTCTTATAAGGACATCAGTCATATTGGATACAGGTTACCTTAATGACCTCGTCTTATTTTGATTATCTCTGCAAAGATCCTACTTTCACCTAAGGTCATATTCACAGGTGCTGGGGATACAGACCTCGATTATATCTTTTTGAGGAACAAAATTCAACCCATAACAGTGGCCATATCATTTATTGTTCAATGGAGGGCACTTTTACGATTAATACCATTAGTAAGTGTGCTGGAATAATAAATGTAAACTGGCACTATCCCAGGCACACTGGGATCTGTCACCTTATCCCTAATGAAACCTGGCCTAACTCTTCTGCTTTTATCCCTATGTTGCCTACACATTCCCTAACCCCCAGCCTGGCTGTGCCCTAGTCCACAGGTTGTCAAACTTTTTTCTGTAAATGACTAGATAGCAAAAATTTTAGGTATCATGAGCCATACAGCTTTTGTTTAAACTATAGTACTCTGCTCTAGGCAATACATGAGCAAATGGATGTGACTGTGCTCCAATTAAATGTTATTTGCGAAAGCAATTCCGGGGTGGATTTGGCCTAAAGGTCATAGTTTGACAATGATTACTGCAGACCATGTAAGGGGAGAGAAAAGAGGATGGTCTGTGAATTCCTGGGAAGTTCTTCATATATAAGCAAGATTAATTCTTTCTTTGTGTTATGTGCTGAATTATGTCCTTCCACAATTTCTAAGTTGAAGTCCTAACTCCCAGTACATCAGAAGGTGACTGTCTTTGGAGATGGGCTAAAAGAATTAATTAAGGTAAAATAAGGTCGTATGGGTGGGCCCCAATCCAACACGACTGGTGTCCTTATAAGAAAAAGTGATTAGAACACAGACAACTCACACAGTTGAACATACGAGGAAACAAGAAGGTAGATATCTGTGAGCTAAGAAGAGAGACCTCAAAAAACACTGAACCTGTTGATATCTTAATCTTGGATTTCTATCCTCTAGAACTGTAAAAATTAAATTCCTGTTTGTTAAGCTACCCAGTCTATGGTATTTTGTTATGACAACCCTGGCAAACTAATACATTTTGTGATCTAAGATGCAAGTATTCTCTACCTTTAAATCAATCAATTGATTTTGGTTTTGTAAGGCAATTTTGATTTTTATGGCATGAAATACGTCTACCATTTCTACATATTGTCTTATAGTTAGAAAATCTCTCCGTGTGTATTAGTTCAATGAAGGGTTATCCCATGTTTCCTTCTGTAATTTTACACTTTCATGGTGTGTTGCATATTTAAATTTTAATCTGTTTGAATTCAACCGTATGGGAGGTACAAACTGTGAATGCAACTTTTTGTTCCCCCCCCCGCCGGTTGCTATCTAATTTTCCCAACACCATTCTTTGAATATTTTATTTTTCTCATCATTGGTTTATAACGCCACCCTTTTAATATCATAAGTTCTATATGCATAGTGTCTATCTCTAAAATTCCTATTATTTCTAGTCCTATGGCAATAACACATAGTTTAAATTACTGAGTCTTTTGGTATATATCTAGTTTAGCTAGTTTCCCCACATTGCTTTTATTTTTCAGTTTTTCTAGATTTTTAAAATTTATATTATATTAAATTTGTCTCGTCTCCCACCACCACAAAATTCATACTGAATTCTCTTATTATTTTCAGTAGTTTTAAAATGGTTTCTTTTAGACATTCCAGACATAAATGGTAATAATTTTACCTAAACCTTTATTTGTCTTGCCGACAAATCTGATCTACAGTAATCATTTGCAAACTATGACCTTTAGGCCAAATCCACCCAGGAACCGGTTTTACAAATAACATTTAATTGGAACACAGTCACACCCATTTGCTCATGTATTTGTCTAGAGTAGAGTTTAAACATCAGCTGTGTGGCCCATGATCCCTAAAATATTTACTATTTGCATGGATGAATATCTCCATAGAGTGTTAAATACAAAAGGTAAGAGTGAACATCTTTACCTTGATCTGGAATTTAATGTGAATGCCTTTAGTGTCTCTTCACTGATAAACATGGTAGGCTGAGATAGATATTTTCATGTTAAAGACATAGCCATTGTATAACAACACCTCTTTGTTAAGCACCTGCTGTATACTAGGAGATGTTCAAAGTATTTAAGATTCTTTAAAGTACAAAATCCCTGTACTTGTAGAAAATCCCTGTACTTACATTCCAGTAGAGTCTTGAGGTAGACATTTATTGCTCTCTCTTTTCTAGGCACAAGTTAAGGCTGTATTTCCCAGTATTCTTGCAGGTAGGCATGGGCATCAGCTGAATTGTAGATGATGGAATGTGAGCAGAAATGAAGTATGTCATTTGTAACTGGATGCACTGGCTCAGTCGGGTAATCCCAGCACTTTGGGAGGCTGAGGTGGGTGGATCACTAGGTTAAGAGATCAAGACCATCCTGGCCAACATGGTGAAACCCTGTCTCTACTAAAGATAAAGAAATTAGCTAGACCTGGTGGCACACAGCTGTAGTTCCAGCTACTTGGGAGGCTGAGATAGGAGAATCACTTGAGCCTGAGACGTGGAGGTTGCAGTGAGCCGAGATTGGGCCACTGTACTCCAGCCTGGTGACAGAGCAAGACTCCATCTCAATAAATAAATAAATAAATGAAATATGTCATTTGTAACCTGAAGCAACTAAGAGGTGATGACCTACTCTCTTTCTCGTTGTTAAATGGAGGACCAGATAAAGGGGGTTCAGAAGAGATTTCAAAGCTGCCCTGGGGGAAAGCAGTCTTACCAAGGGAAGATGCCCGGATGCTTGCTCAGCACTTGGAGGTGGAAAGTAAAATTAAATACATAGAAATCTATGGCTTTTATAGAATGTATAAAAACAATAAATTAAAAACTGCAATGGTAGAAATGATCTCATTTATAGTAGTGTCAAAAAAGAAAAATTACCTACAAATAAACCTAATGAAAAATGTTCAAGACCAATATGAAAAAAACACCTTGAGGCATACTTGAAGGACAAAAAAGAAGTATATGAACAAATAGAAGAGCCTATCATGTACTTGGGTAAAAAACCCAAATTCATAAAATATCAATCCCCTGAAAAGATGTGTGCACATGGTAGGGTAGCCAGTTTTCCCTGGCTTGTTCAGAATTTTGCTGGCATTAGCATTTAAAGTCCTGCATCTTGAGAAACCCATCAGTCTCAGGCAAACTGAGATGATTAGTCATCATAGCATAAAGGTATTAAATGTAGTACTCTTTGTAACAGAAAAAGGCCAAGATCACCCAAAAGCTCACCAAAAGAGCACTGTTTTAATAAACATGGCATATCTATACAACAGACTGCTCTGTAGCATGGTGGGGACATGAAGTGTATGAGAGGAGTAAAAGTAAGTTTGATTGCTATGCATTTCTATGGACTGATTTATTAAATTTGTTGTATGAAAGCAAAAGGAAGGAAGGAAGGAAGGAGAATTTTCACCATATAAATGTTTTGCAAGAAATTGAGTGAAGTATGAATAGTTGCATAGTTACTTATATTTTAAATAATTGTTTGATAAACAATTGATGACCATAAAAAAATAATTATAAAATGGGTGAAGAGAGAGGAATAGGAACTAGACCTATCTGAATGTACAACATTTTATCATTTTGACTTACGAACCACGTACATTTTAAAACAATATTAAATCAAAAAGTAAAAATAAATTATAGAAATAAAAAAGAAATGGAAACAAGTTATCTGTGTATCAAGTTGGTGGCATAACCACAGAAAGAGGAATTAATTCAAGTAACTTTGAAACACAGTATTTTGACTGAACATCCCTAGTGGGATTTATTCCAAAGACAAAAAGAACATCAAAGTAATCTTAAATTTCTTTCAGTAGACTCATTAGCAATAAAACTTATATTCTTGTTTTGAAATTACATATGCAGACACACACACAAACTATACACACACACAACTACATACATATACACACATATGGTTTTAAGAATCAGTATTTGAAAAACATTTATTTTTTTTCTAGTGATATTGTATTTGGTTTACTTTATATACTTTTTAAAATAAAACATTCTAATAAACACAAAAATGTTAATTTAAAATGGTTCAGCCTAATATAGATAGATTAGAATTAAGAAAGTAATGACAATAATGTTAAGAATCAAGATTATGACCTAATATTATAGAACTATCCTATAAACCAATTTGAATGGAAATTTCAGAGTAAAATCAGTATTCATTTTTCTCTTTTCTAAAAGCGTGTGTTTTCCTAGCTCTGCCCAATAAAAAATGTATCAAATCAATGACAACCCAGTAGCCACTACCATCCCTAGCATCCAAATTATAGTCTCTGAATTTCATTTCCCCCAGAAAAGAATTAGAGCTGCTTAGAGAAAGCCAATTCCACATCTGAGATAGAGAACTTGCAAGATAAACTTGAGATATCTTGTGCAAAGTGGAGAGACATCAAAATGACCCAAGGGCTGACTCTAAACATTTCCCACTGATAAATAATAATTTAGGTATGAAAAGGAACAGTGTTTATAATGCATTAAAAATACACCAAAATATGTTAACATTCATAAGTTAATAATAGTTCTTAGAAAAAAAATGATCTTCTCTGGAGATTGCTTAAATATGACCTAATTATTTTGAAAATTGTAAGAAGAAGAAGAGGAAGAGGAGGAGGAAGTAGAAGGAAGAGAAAATAGGAGGAAGAAATCTCTGTTGTTAAGTCAGTTAAGAACTAATATTTGGAGCGACGAAGATGGCAGCCACCACGGGCTCGGGAGTAAAAGTCCCTCGCAATTTCTGACTGTTGGAAGAACTCGAAGAAGGCCAGAAAGGAGTAGGAGATGGCACAGTTAGCTGGGGTCTAGAAGACGACAAAGACATGACACTTACAAGATGGACAGGGATGATAATTGGGCCTCTAAGAACAATTTATGAAAACCAAATATACAGCCTTAAAATAGAATGTGGACTTAAATACCCAGAAGCACCCCCCTTTGTAAGATTTGTAACAAAAATTAATATGAACGGAGTTAATAGTTCTAATGGAGTGGTGGACCCAAGGGCCATATCAGTGCTAGCAAAATGGCAGAATTCATATAGCATCAAAGTTGTCCTGCAAGAGCTTCAGCGCCTAATGATGTCTAAAGAAAATATGAAACTCTCTCAGCTGCCTGAAGGACAGTGTTACAGCAATTAATCAAAAAGAAAAATCAAAAGCCCTTCCCTTCCCCCCATTCGATTTAAGCAGTCTTCATTTTCCACAGTAGTAAGTTTTCTAGATACGTCTTGTAGACCTCAAAGTACTGGAAAGGAAGCTCCCATTCAAAGGAAATTTATCTTAAGATACTGTAAATGATACCAACTTTTTGTCTATTTGAAATATATAAGTTGTGCTATAACAAATCATCCTGTCAACTGTAACCACTGTCCACGTAGTTGAACTTCTGGGATCAAGAAAGTCTATTTAAATTGATTCCCATCATAACTGGTGGGGCACATCGAACTCAACTGTGAAAAGACACCTTGCTGCTGATTACACGGCCTGGGGTCTCTGCCTTCTCCCCTTACCCTCCTGCCTCCCACCCTCCCTGCAACAACAGCTCTCTAGCCTGGAGGGCTTGTTAGAGTAGATGTGAAGGTTTCAGGTCACAGCCTGTGGGACCACTGCTGGGTGTGTGGGGTGCTTTGCCTGCACCCCTGGTTTCTTTAAGTCTTAAATGATGCCCCTTCCAAGCCATCATCCTGTCCCCATGCTCCTCCACTCCTGCCCTTGGCCGAAGCATAGATTGTAACCCCTCTGCTCCCCTCTGAGATCGGCCTTCGGTGAGGAATTAGGGCTTTCCTCATATCTTCTCTCCCTGACCTTTATTGAGGGGTGCTGCTTTTTCTTACCTCCTCCTGAAGTTCCTTTTTGCACCATCACCACCCAACACCTTCCATGACACTTCCTTGCTTTGGCCAGAAGCCATGAGGTAAGGTTGGAAAGAGTCTCTGACCTCCCTTGTTTAGTTTCAGAACCATACTTTTTCACTCTCCACCAGCCTGGGAAATGAATACTGGGTCCTCAGCCCTGCCACCCTCTGCTGTCAACAGCTGATTCGTTGTTTTTAGCTCAGATTTTGATAAGGTGAAAAGAATAGTCACCAGGGTTACTCAGATCTGCCAGCTCTCAGAGTCCTTGGTGGTTGAACTTGGAGAAAGACCACATGAAGACACTTGTAAGCACACATGATCCCTCTGAATTGTTTTACTTTCCTGTAATTGCTTTTACTTTTAAAAATTGAAGAAGTTTTAAACAGGGCTTTCATTTGGCCATCCTTGCAATCCACTGGGGTCTAGTTTGGAATCTGACAACTGGAACAAAAAGAACCTTGACTCTGGTGCATGCCTTGGTTTTGGTGCTGCTACTTCTCAAGATCCTCAGCAGGGATTAAGAAAGAACCCAGTGTGCACAGCAGATCCCCGAAATTGGCGGGCTTGACCTCCTGGCAAATTGCTGCATCTTTCCACTTTCTGTTCAGGACCACTAAATGCTGAAACGTGGATGCATACCGAAATAAAAGCAATTCATTGTGAAAAAAAAAAAAGAACTAATATTTGACCATAGGTTTTAGAGACATGGAGGTTGCCGGGGTAGCTTGAGGGATGTGTTTTTGGTAAGGTGGTGGAGGTGTGAGAGCAAATGAATTGGTTTTAAAAGAAACTTGGAGGAGAGGTAAGTATTATACAATAATTATAAGCTTTTTTTTCATAAGTTCTGCTTCCAAAGTAAGCACAGAAATGGGGCAATAGCTACTATGGGAGAGGGCAGGGACATAGTTCATAAGATGGGAGGTAATACAGTATGTTTGTATACTGATCAGAATGATCTAGTAAAGAGAGAAAAAATGATGATACAGACTACATTGAAGATAAATTTCAGAAAAATGTTTTTCAGTAGGTAAGAATTATGCTAGAAACAAGCCATTTCTGGCAGTTGTGGGACCCCTCTAACAGGCAACCTCTGTTTGATTTCCCAACTGACCTGGCAGAGACACTCTCAGAACTGCACTCCAGTCTGAGGTTCCTTCCTACTCAATTTTTTTTTTTCCCTGCTCTCTCCACTTTTGGAGGTGTCAAACCTGCATTGACATCTGAAGGCTCTCCTTCCCCTGATCAGTCACACTCTGTCCTTCACAGGTGATTCTCCAATAGATTTAGTCCCTCTAAATCATCAAGGAAAAATATAAAATAATTTACAAAAAAAGTGTATAAAGTAAACCAATACTACATCACTAGAAAAATAATACAAATGCTTTTTCACTTCAGATCCTCTCTTGACATGCACTTCTCAGAGGACCCAAGGTTAATTTACCCTGTAGAAATATCTTCAATTGTGTTTCATGAGGAAATAGCCACTGAATAAAAATTAAGCTAATTATTTTATGGAAATCCAGGATTTTACATGTTTTCTTTCTTTCCATTTGGTAAGTTACATTGTCCTGGAAAACTGCGTATTTCATCCCAAATTTTAAATTTATTTATGTGTAGCTTAGCAAAATAGCCTCTTATGATTCTCCTACTTACCTTGATTATTTCTTATTTTGCTTATTGTACTTTCTCCCTTTTCTTCATTTGGTTAACTCAAAGATTATCTATTTCATTACTATTAATAAAGAGAAAATTATTATTGATTATTAATTCCATCAATATCTGCTTTTATCTTTATTATTTTCTTATTTCCTTTTATAATTCTTTTCCTATATTTAAAGTAAAATAAGTTAAATATTTCAATTATTTATTTTTGTTCTTTCCAGTTATACCCCATAAGTCTTGACACATAATTTTAAAATAATTATTTTCTAGATATTCTGCAATTTTGGTTAGCATTTCCTCTTTGAGTCAACTGGTGTATGCAAGCATGTAAACAACTTTTAGTACGTAAGGGCCTTTTCTTTCTTGGTTTTCTTATTAATGTTTAGGTGTACTCTTATCTGAGAATTTTATATTATTTATACTATTTCTACATTTCGCATGTCATTGAGGTTTACTTTGTGACTAACATATTGTTGATTTTTAAGAACATTTAAAGATTTTCAAGAATGGATATTTGAAAAGCGTTTGTATTCTTTTTCTAGTGATGTAGTATTGGTTTACTTTATATACTTTTTTCATAAATTATTTTATTTCTTCTTTGATGATTTAGAGGGACTATCTTATTTCAAGTATTTCATACCTAATACCTGGCCATTTTCTAACTGAGTAGTTTGTTACATAATAAGCTACCTCACGTCTTTCAGCAAGAAATCCATTAACTTTGAATAGTAAAGACATTACATAATGAATTAGGACACAATTACAATTTGCTTTAAATATTTCTTTGGGGGCGAGGACACCACACTTCTACTCAGTGAAGAGAAACATTTTTACAGTCCAGAGGTCTTTTTTTTTTTTTTTAACACCTATTATGCCATGAATTCATAGGGAAGAGGTTTCAGCAGCTCAGGCTCCTTGCCATTGGTTCTCGCCAAGTGTGCTTCTTTGGGTGGAGCAGGCTGGCGCTTCAGTTGAACCCAGGTTGAAACTCTTTGGTTTCTTTCTTTCTCTGATCATTTTCCTTCACAAGTTTCAGGAAGCTAACTCGGCTCTTAGTGTGCTTAATGTGCTCAATATGCACATTAATTCTCTTGGCAAGAATCTTGTCCTTAACGTGTTTGTTTACAACAATGCCAACAGCATGCTGGGGAATATTGTAGACTCTTACAATTTAGCCACGGTAACACTTGTGAGGCATTCCTCTTTGAACAGTACCCATTCCCTTGATGTCTACAATATAACCTTTCTTATGGATTCACATATAGGTCGCCAAAGGAACAACTCCATGTTTTCTAAAAGGCCTAGAGAACATGTCAGGTGCCTCTCCTCTTTCCTTTTGCATTCGTAATTTTGGTGAATTACTGGAAGATGGTTGTTCCGGCCGAAAGGCTACTTTATGCACTTTTAAAAATATCCCATTTTAATCGCGCCTTTGCACTCCAGCCTGGGCGACAGAGTGAGACTCTGTCTCCAAAAACAAACAAACAAACAAATCCCATTTTGATATGCTATTTCCTTAGATATTGTTTTGGTCTACTTGATCTATTTTGGCCCACAAGACGTAAATTAATGTCTCCTATCACCACTGTTATTCTCTTCTTTAATGATTTGAAGTATTGGCTTCATGAATGTCAATGCTATGTTATCTGATGCATAGATATTCATATTTTATCTTCCTCGTGAATTTTGTCATTTAATTTTATAAAGTGTCTTTGTCTCCTTTCAAGTTATGACCCGAATTCCACTTAAACTAATATTAAGATTAGTATACTGACTCCTTTTTTGTTTGCATTTACTTATGTAACTTTATCATCTATTTGTTAATTCATTTTGTGGCGCCTCACTTGAACAGAGTGATTAAACCCAATTATTGGTTTATGATGCATTATCATCATTGACCCATGCTGGTTATAGTTTAGAGTGATACTCTGATGAACTCCACTATTCACCAGTTATAGGGAGAACAAGTATTGTTTCGAGCCTTTGTGCCTTTTCACCCTCAGCTATTAGTTAATTTGTAAATGACTGTTAGTCAGATGTTCATCACTAGTTCAATCAGCTCAAGTCAGCCTAGAGGGCCGTTTGAATACATACTTGTGTGTGGTGGGATGACAATTGGAGTCATTAACCAGTATTAATTTCCCTTCCACCCTTCTTCCCCTCCATTGAGTCCAGTGAATTTAGGGAGGCAATTAATTATTTACCCTAGGGAAGTTAGGGCATAGAGATCTTACAAACAATCAAAGAATCAATTGAATTTCTAAACAGATATTTAAAAACTCATTAACAGATGTGGAATGTTAAAGGTACAAACTCATGATTTTCAGGACCTGAGTTTGAGAGAGAAAATGGGGATTTTTTTTTTGTCTTGTTAATATGCTTTGTTTTGTTTTAGATCCAGAGTCTAAATAAATAAGAAACTAAATTTATTTTAGCCTCTTGAATAAAAGTAAAGATGAAGAGCTAGGCTACTTTATCCTCAGAAGGAAGGCTGGGATCCAAGTGGGGGAAAGGTTACAGTAAGGATATAAATGTTTTAAAGGGAATATTAGCGAGGTCCCAGATAAGAGGTCCCTCACATAGCAGGGAGCAGAGCTGCCATTTGCAGACTGTCTATCCTACTCTAAGAGAGGGCTCTGCACTGCTAAGATAGGCAAGAGGCTTGTCTCTGTTCAAAGGAGCATCTCCATTAAGGTGCTCCAATTTCTGTTCTCTCAGTTGTAGCTCATCTAATCCCTCTCATGATCACACAGCTACCAAAGCTAGTC
Source organism: Aotus nancymaae (assembly GCF_030222135.1). NCBI lineage: Eukaryota > Metazoa > Chordata > Mammalia > Primates > Aotidae > Aotus > Aotus nancymaae. The sequence goes on from NW_026988472.1 coordinate 30,380,356, forward strand.
AAACATTTGGTCAGGCACAGGAGGGCATCCTCCCTGTCAGTGGTGCAGGAACAGTTTAGCATGGGGCCAAAATATCCAGAGAAGCCCTTCTCTCATTTGTGCTGGAAGGCTCTGAGGGAAAGAGGACTGTGCTTTCCTGAGATGACCAAGAGAGTGATGAAATTCTATAACAAATGAGAACAGCAGATCTGTATGGGATGAACTTTGAGGTGCTGTAGATTCGTCTCCAACAACCAGAACCACCCCATCTGACATCCTTACTTAGCATGATACTTAGGCCTCTAGACCCTGTTTTTTTTCAAATATAATATATAATGTATAATGTACATAAACATGCTTACCTCCCATTTTTGGTTATATTTGAATTATATAGAACTGGTCCAGGCACAAGGAAAATACTTTATAAGTAAGTCATTTTTAACTTGCTGACTCTTCTTTGCTACTTGTTTGTAACTCACTAGAGGTACTTCACTTTTAAAATTAAGTATTAGGTTGGTGCAAAAGTAATTGCAGCTTTGGCCATTAATTTCAATAGCAAAAACTTCAATTATTTTTGCACCAACCTAATGCATCCTAGAATTTGTACATTGTTTTGCACTTAGATGATTTTTAACTGTTCAGGTCATAACATTTGGCACTAACTGGTTTTCTGTGAAGACTACAGGAAAAGCACTCTCTCCAACTGCTCTATACACTTCCATAGTAAACTGATTTTCCCTTTCCCACAGAATTTATACAGGATAGTTCAGTATATGAAATCAGAAATACTGACAGAATTCTCATAATATAAATGTTTTCATGACGATATAAAAGGCATGCCAATGTATGTATTCAATTAAAATATATAAAGTCTCCATATTTGAGAGAATTGGTAGTACCAATAAAATCATTCTGTTTTTCATGTATTCTATTAATAGAGCACAAAATAGTCCACACCTCCCAATACCTATGAACTGTTTTCCCCCATGTACTCATTGAAACAGGCTGCTAAATTGCGCACAACTTAAAAAATACAACTTAAAAGGAAATGTTTGGCTGGGTGCGGTGGCTCATGCCTGTAATCCCAGCACTTTGGGAGGCTGAGGTGGGCAGATCACCTGAGGTCAGGAGTTTGAGATCAGCCTGGCCAACATGGTGAAACCCCATCTCTACTGAAAATACAAAAATTAGCCAGGCACAGTGGCTCACGCCTGTAATCCCAACAAATTTGGGAGGTCGAGAAGGGTGGATCATTTGAGGTCAGTAGTCTGAGACCAGCCTGGCCAACATGGTGAAACCCCATCTCAACTGAAAATACAAAAAACAGCCAGGGTGACAAGAGTGAAACTCTGTCTCAAAAAAGAAAAGAAAAAAGAAAAGTTTCAAAACCCCCTTAAATAAAATATATTACTAATCCATATAATAAAATCAGGACATTTTAATGTTATAATACATTCTTAATTATCACCAGAAATTACCTTTTTAAAAAACAACTGACATGAGCATTACATTGTGCCACAGGCATAACTAGGCTTAGTTAAATTCTTTCTTCTTTACCTGATAAACTCGTAATTCTCAAATGTCCATTCAAATCTGTTGGTGAGGGGTGGGGGATGAAAGGGTATAGTGCAAGAGATCTGTATGACTGTTTGTTCTGATGACCCTAAAAAGAGGAAGACAAGTAATTTTGCATCCAAAAGAGGAACAAAAACCATACTGAGAAAGAATGGTAAAGTGGTAAAGAGAAAGAGAAGGAAAAAGAAAACACGAAACTGAGGCCAATAGGGGAAGAAATATTATGAGAAGGTGTGGGATGGGGGTGGCTGACTGGCTAGGGGATTGAAGAAAGAAGGGGCATAAACTAATACAAAATCATAATGAATTTTTTTTCATCGATACAGGGCTTTGCCATTTTCTTAGCAATTCTTTAAAACAAACTATGGAGCTCTAATTGTTCCATTTTGTAGATGACACAAGTGAAGTCATAGAGAAACTGAGTGACAGAAGTAATGCTGGAGCTGCGCCTAAAAGCAGGAGCAATCGATTCCTAGATTAGTATTGTGGGAGGAAGGATTTTTCCCACTCACAGATTGCAGTATAAACCATCTTGTCCAATAGCACTCACAATATTTGCAGTGAAACTGAAAGGTGAGACTTGTGAGTTGGCATACATTAAAAGAGAAAAAGCAGTATCTCCACATCTTGAAAAACTTTAGAACAAGAAAAAAAATGCCATAAGAGTACTTTCCAAGACCTTATTTACTGCAATAGGGAAAACTGTACAACTTGACAAATTCTGGAAACCAATAGAGTGCTCTTTGTGTTCCAAACTAGAGCATGTAGATTTTGATTTTAAGAGTGCTCATGCAAGAAAAGATCAGTGCCTTTGCTGTCTCTATGCGAATTGAAGAGGCTACACATACACACACACATATACACACACACATATATACATATATACATACATACATATATATATATATATATATATATATATAAACACATATATATATTGCAGACTATCTTACCCCAAGAGACTCAAAAAATATATATATTGCCCAGGCTGGAGAGCAATCACATGATCTCAGCTCACTGCAACCTCCACTTCCCAGGTTCAAAGGATTCTCCAGCCTCAGGCTCCTGAGTATTTGGGATTACAGGCATGCACTACTACGCTTGGCTGTTTTTTGTATTTTTAGTTGAGATGGGGTTTCACCATGTTGGCCAGGCTGGTCTCAGACTACTGACCTCACATGATCCACCCTCCTCGATCTCCCAAATTTGTTGGGATTACAGGCGTGAGCCACTGCGCCTGGCCTAAAGGGGCAAAATATTTTCTGTGACTCAAGCCAATTGCATATGCTGTATAGCATGTTTGTGGGAATGCTCGGCCTTTTAATGTTCCCTGAGACATTAGAAAGTAGATGTTTCTGATGAAAAGCATTAAGCATTTCACTGGTAAAATCATGAAGCTGTAAGGGAAAAAAGGTGAATATTTCAGAAATGAAATAGCATGTTTTTCCACCTATCAAACAATAGTGTTAAAAAGGGTTTATTTGGTCAAATTCATTCCTATTGTTTCTATCAAGTGCAAACTAATCTAGCACTACTAATTTGGAGCTGAATTCAAGAGATAAAAATATTATGTAACTATTTTCAGTTTAGTTACAATAAAATTCCTTAGTAATGCAAAAATAAGGGTTCATTACATAATACATATGATGTATACCGAGAAGTAATCCTAAATATTTGATAAATATACCATCCTTGGAATACATCTAGATTATCCATTAAAGCCAATTTTCTCCTGCATAGAGTAGACCACTAAAGAGGAGGGTCTCTAGAGTTTTAAAACATTTCCTAACTTTTTGTCGGTACAATAACTATGCAACCTAATAACCTGGGCTTTGAAGGGCACGGTGGTGACCAAAAAAAAAAAAAGATTTTTGCTCTCAATATCTTTTTTGCTTTCATTATTGAGCATAGGGATTCTTCTAAAAGTATTGTGTTAAGAGAAGGGAAAGAGGGCAAGGCAACTTGACCTTTAACCAAATCCTTTTCCTCTCTTTCTCTCTCCCTCCCTCTTTCATTTTCTCCCTTCTATCTATTTCAATGGTAGCTTTAAGGAAAACAGAACAGACGTTTTTGAAAATGAAAATCACCCATATTCTTGGATTCAACTACTTACTAGGAATGATTAAGAAATTTACTTAATTTCTCTGATCCTAAGTAACTTTTGTCAAATGGAGATAGTAACAGCACCTATGTCATAAACTGGTTGTGAGAACTCAATGAAATAATGCAAACAAAGTGTTTACCACAGTGCCTGGGGCATAGTAAACTCACAATAAACCTTTATCATTCTATTTTTTTCTTTTTTTCTGAGACAAAGTCTCACTCTGTCACCCAGGCTGGAGTGCAGTGGTGGGATTTCAGATCTCAGCTCAGTGCAGCCTCCACCCCCTGGGTTCAAGTGATTCTCCTGTCTCAGCCTCCTGAGTAGCTAGGACTAGAGGCGCCCACTACTACACCTGGCTAATTTTTGTATTTTTAGTTGAGACGGGGTTTCACCATGTTGGCCAGGCTGGTCTTGAACTCCTGACCTCAAGTGATCTGCCTGCTTTGGCCTCCCAAAGTGCTGGGATTACAGGTGTGAGCCACGGTGCCAGGCTGACCATTCTTACTGGGGAAAGGGCGTTGTCAATTACCCTAATTATGCTTAGTTGGGGATTTAATTGATGTGCCCTGCTTATGAGTTTCAAAGCAATCCCTGCAAAAAAAGCACTATTCTGTTTTTCTGCTGCATAAAAGTAGTGGGAAATGAAAAAAGTAAAATAAATAAATAAATAATAATAAGTAATGGGAAATGAAAGTTGAACCTGGAATTAGTTTCAGACGAAAATGTGTTCTTAGACTAGTCCCACACTGAAGTGGCTTCTGACATAAAGAAAAGGTCGACAGCAGAGGCCAGTTCAGCCTGTGATCACTTGGAGAACATAGTTGAGTCTATTGTGGGTTCAAGTTCTACTCTTGAAAGTGGCCACGGAGGGATTTTACAATGCCCAAAGACCGTGGTCTACCACTGACAGGAACCTGAGAATAGGGCCTCAGATGTTTTCAACAATGGTATAACTTTGTTTTACAACCAAATATCTAGGGGAGAACTTGGGATCCGCTGGTTTCCAGTAGAATCTAATTAATCCACCCAGAGAAATATGGCACATTTGGGCTAGATTTAAATAAATTCTGAAATGAATACTCAGGAAAACATTATTCTCACTGAATTTAGATTTCAGTTGGATTTTGGTGAATTTTGGCTCACTAGTGTGCTGGGTACACTAAATTAAGACACTGTACTATGAAATTCATATGCTACAGATAGATAATTGTTTTCTTTTGAAGCAAAAGCGCATTTAGTTATATGACTTAATAGTCTTTTTGTAAAAAAATTGGAACCAGTTTGCTAAATTTTTTTTACCTGAGGGTTATGATTTCTATTTGAATTCAATTCCAAGTTGTCTAGACATCAGCAGCTTAACCCCAGAGCTTAATCCCACCACTTTCTGAAATTCTTGTTGCTGAGGTCAAAATAACTTAGAAAGAAAAGTAGCTTTTATGAAATGTCTAATAAAAAACCAACATTATCTTTATCCTTTAGGTAAGATTCTGTATTGATCTGAAGATCCATATTGTCAAAAATGTATTTAAGAAACTTGCCTGAATTTAATTTTGCTTCCTTTATTTGCATTTCTGCCTGCAACCTCCAGCCCCAGCTCTAATTAAATTCATTTTCCTATTCTGATTGATGGGAAGGAAACAGTATATGTATTTCTCAATGGATAGGATTTTTTCCATACACATTTCCTTTCACTAACTTCCAATGATTTCCCTCTACTTATACTTAAAACAAGGCTTCACAGATAACTAAAAAGGTACTTGTTGTCCTTAGAGATGCTCTCATGCAGCTTTTCTTTTTGGTTCATATGAAAAAGCAAATGAGAAACCATGATTGTATGATAACCACTATAAAGAAAATAATCTATTAATTCTCCTGGGTTTTAGGGAACATTTTTGCTGTATGTAGGAGTGGATGGAGGTAGAAGTGGAGAACTTTACAGGGAAAACACTCAAGTTGATAAGAACATGAAAATAACCTTAGTGTGAAATTATAACAGCCTTCTTATCATTTCAGTCAAACTGGAACTCAAACTTTCTATGTATTTGTGTGATTTAGGGAATTAAGGATGATAAATGGAGAGATATCATTGTATCAACCCATCTGGGGGCAAAACCACTGTCTTCTAGGATTTTAGTTCCACATACTTTGAATAAAAGTATGTGAATGGGTATTTATGATCAGAAGAATATCACTTAATGATAATTATTAAATTCATACTTACATCATATATTTTATTAAATAAATTTGTAAAGTGTTCCATTCAAATTTGTATTTGCATAACAGATTTATGTTTATTCTAAAAATTTGCTTTTAGACTTTAGTTCAGTTATATAAACACTTTTTTCTACATAAGATTGAATCTAAGGACTGGGTTTCAATGAAGAAAGGTTTAAATGGTTGAAAACATGCCTTTTTCTCTTTTGGTGTCTTCTCTATTTTATTAATTCCAATTTCTATATGAGCATTTAGAGACATGAATAATGTGGATATTGAATGAATTCATATGTTCTTTGCATGTTCTTTTTTTGTTCTAATTAGTATAAGATTAGGGATTCCTCCAAAGGTAGTGGTCTGGAAATACTGATTCAATTTTGATATTTGCTTGGGCACTTTTAAAAGTAACATATTTTTGGTAAAATGTAATCTGCTTTTCACTTGTCTAATGATGACTTACAAGCTCTTTCTTTGTGCTTATTGGTTAACTGTGGTGTCAGGCTAAGCTAAACCTCAGGTAGGTCTCAATATCCAATATTTCACCTTTACCCAGGCATGGTGGCTCACACCTGTAATCTCAGCTCTTTGAGAGGCCAAGGCAGGAGGGTTGCTTAAGCCCAGGGGTTCAAGACCAGCCTGGGCAACATAGCGAGACCCTGTCTCTACAAAAATAAATACAAAAATTACCTGGGCATGGTGGCGTGTGCCTATAGTCCAAGCTGCTTGGAAGACTGGGGTGGGAGGATCTCTTGAGCCTGGGAGGTTAAAGCTGCAGTGAGCTATGATCATACCAGTGCACTCCAGCCTGGGCAACAGAAGAAGACCCTGTCTCAAAAAAACATACTTTACATTTTATCACATTCTCTTTACTGGTTGTAGTTCACCAAGTCCCCCAAAATAATTTAAAAGCGTTTTTCTGCTTGCCCAAAAATTAAGGCATCATTTAATCATTGTTTCATTGTGATTTGATGTTAGAAGAACTGACTTTAAGTGTGATGGATATCTCAAAACCTTATTTTAATTATTTTTTTCCAGTAAAATAATGACATCAAAATATGTTTGTCAATGTAGAGTTTTGAGTGTAACTTTCAACAGACAATTGATTGCTCATTAATTCCCAACCCCTGTGTTGTTTGTTGGCTGCCTGAGATAGTTAAATTGAGTAGTCCAAAAAAAGAAGCAATGGCCCCTTATTTGCCTGTTTATTCTTAACAAGTTGTTTGGATATCTAGGAAATGATTTCACTCAAATTCTCCCACCTCACTTCAAATTGCCTTTTCTATAAATATCAATGTCCCTCTGTTGCCTAAAATATCCCAATAAGTTCTTATTAACTCTAGATCCACAGAATAGTGGCTTTCAGAATGTGCTCCCTAGGCTAGCAGTATCAGCATCATCTACTAATTCACCTGAAATGCAAACTCTTAAGGTTCTTCCCATAAATTCTTGGAACAGAAACTCTAGGGGAAGGGTTTGGCAATTTGAGTTTTAATAAGCCATCCATGTTTGAGAATCACTATCAGATCTTATGCCTCTTATCTATATTGAATAGATATCTATTCAATAGTATCTATAGAGGAAAGGAACTCAATATCTCACACAATGAGAAATTGTACTAATGACTTCAATTCTTATATATTTTTTTTTTTTTGCCACAAGACTTTGCAGTTCCTCTTACTAAAGATGTATACTTTATTTTTCCACCCTTTTGATTAATACTGTACTTAGAACTTGCTTTTGGCTCATGGTATATGGTGAAAATGATTGTGTACCAGTCCTGAACTTAGGCCTCAAGAGCCCTGACATATTTCCACTTGCTTTCTTTTGTACCTTAGCCATTATTTTAAGAATATGCCTGGATTAACCTTCTGGATTATGAGAAACACAGAGCCAAGTCGGGTTGCTCCAATCATCCAAGCTGAGGACAGCTTATATCAACCAACAGCCAGCTGATCCTCTGACAATGTCGGAATAAATGGGTTCTTACACTTTTTCCCCCCATGGGGACAAGGTCAGCAGGTAACTCTAGACTTGTGAGCAATCAATACTTATTGTTGTGGGCCACTGAGGTTTTGCATTGTTATGAAGTGTTATTGTGGCAATAGCTAACTGTTATGTACAGTGAATTAAGAAATCTAAAGACATGGAACCAACCCAAATGCCCATCAAAGACAGACTGGATAAAGAAAATGTGGCACATATACACTGTGAAATACTATGCAGCCATAAAAAAGGATGAGTTCACGTCTTTTGTAGGGACATGGATGAATCTGGAAACCATCATTCTCAGCAAACTGACATGAGAACAGAAAACCAAACCGCATGTTCTCACTCATAAGTGGGTGTTGAACAATGAGAACACATGGACACAGGGAGAGGAACATCACACACTGGGGTCTGTTGGGGGGTGGGGTGTTAGGGGAGGGATAGCAGGGGGTGGGGAGATTGGGGAGGGATAATATTAGGAGAAATACCTAATGTAGGTGATGAGGTGATGGGGCAATGGAGGCAGCAAACCACCATGGCATGTGTATACCTATGTAACAATCCTGTAAGATCTGCACATGTACCCTAGAATTTAAAGTAAAAAATATTAAAAAAAAGAAACCTAAACTTCTACCCTTTATCTGGCCCAATCTTCCCCAGATTTGGTCCAGACATTTGCTCCTTACTCCCCTCAGCTAACAGGGTCTGACCTAACCTTGCATGCTAGATTCACAGATAATTTTTTTGCAATACCCTTCCAGGAACATCTTGGACAAAATTTTTATTTTTATTTTCCAGAGTGAGATAGATGTCAGTTGATTGCCATTGTGGAGAACGGGATGTTTTAAACTCATAAAAGACATAAGAAAATGCGTCTTACTCAATATTATTTTGATACTTTCAGTAATCCAATAATATCAGAACATAATTCATCAAGAAGCAATAAAAGCCAAGCACCATGGAATAGAGACTTCCTTACTTAAGTTTACATTAAGCAAAATGGCTTCCCGTATTGTGATGATTCCCTGGTCTAATTTTTTGTTGAGAGGCAAATTGTGATTTGGCTATGACGCTTTAGCTAACTTTTAACACAGGTGATACTTTTTAAGTTCAATCATCTGTGACTTAGCTTTCTTCCATTTGCTTTCTTGGTCTTCTTACAGTCAAACCTGCTGAACTGAAATCTGTCTTCTTCCTGAATAATACTTTTCAAATTATAACAATGACATATCTTGAATAGTACCTTAGAAGCAGACAGAAATGCATTTTATCCAGCTTTCACCTCACATTCAGAGAGACATCTATTTTCTAATTAAACTCTACATTTATCTTTTCTAAGATTGACAGAGCTCATCATTACAGATTGAATATTTATTATGAAATCATATCAATTTCTACAGTTTTTAGAGCACCAAGTACAGGGCACTGCACAGAAGTATGTTTTGAAGATAATTTAAATCCCATTGTTCTTTTCTCTTAAGTTTGAATTACTTGCTAAATGGTATGCTAATTGCCTTAAAGAGTTCTTGGAGTTTCTAAAGGCACAGAACTTTCTTCTAAGTTGCAGTGGAAACCCTAGAAAAATTAAGTTTATTTTAAGGCAATAATTCTTAGCCTTTTGAGATGAATGGCAACCACTCAGATGGCTAAAAGTTCAGATGTCTTGACCTCACTTCCAGAGATTCTGATTTAGTAGGTTTTGAGGTAGGTTCAGAAGTCTGCATTTGCAACAATTGACTCAGGTATGTGTTACATATTAAAGTTTTACCCTACCCCACCCCAACTGTCCCCAGTGTGTGATGCTCCTCTCCCTGAGAAAAAAAAAAAAGTTTTAAAAAAAGTATTCGTAGGGTTCTGATATATCTGTTCAAGGATCCACACTTAAAAAAATACTAGTATATGGCAAGTAGCTATTCAGAACCTAACAGTTTATAAAAGAATAATTATATGCTTTTAAAAAAAATCATCTTCTTAACAATATGGTGTAGTACCTTATATAACATAAATAATATAAATGAGATCATCAACAATTTTAGGAAGGTCAGGTCTATGTTGGGAGACTCTGAGAGGGCTAGGAAGGTGATGCAATTCACAATGTATTTACAATTTTATGTCTCAGAGCACATATGCCTGATGAGTAATATATGTAAAACCACTTTTAAGTTTTAAAGTACTTTAGAAATTTAAGAAATATTCTTTTGAAAATATAGAACAGGAACTTAGAAGTAATTCTTTATCATTAAAATTTTTGATCTGTGGGTGTCCTTGATAATGGACAAGGCAAATGTGGTGCTGATGATGAGATATGAAACAATAATTCTTGAGAAATAGAACTGAATGTTTTTCTAAGTTATGTGTCAGTATGGATCTAAGATAGCTGTGAAATGATGAATAGTCTGAGGCTTACTTTCAAAAAAAAATTCTGAAAACATCATACAGATATTGTTGAGAATCCTTGATACCAGGTATCTATTGGATGACAAGGACGGAACTGTCTATAAAGAACCTCCAGAGGAAAAACAATATAACACACAAAAAGAAAGTCTACAGAAATAAATTTCATGTTAAGTGGTTATTATAAACCAAGTTTGAGATGATGGACATGAAAATACTTAGAACACTATGCAGTACCACAAAAATTGCGGATGGTTCTAATTATAAATTATAACATTCAAAGACTTCAACTAAGATTTGGATTTAACTTGCCTTTATAGTGTTCATTGATATCCAGTGAAGCCACCCTATTATTGACAACTGTGGCATTCTGGAAAGTTTGCCCCTTCAGAATGATTTCCTTTATTTCTTAGTACACTCTTAAAGTGTGTCTGAATATCCAATGTATGCCAAATCTCAGAATAACAGGAATAAGGAGGCAATTATCTATTTGGGGTCATGACTCACACTTTTCTCTTGGGCCCATCCCCTATTGGATTGTAGAATAGAGCACTAGGTGAAATTAGACAAATGGACCAAATGTCCTGAAGTGCTTCTAATTCTTTATAATTCTCCAATTCTAGCAGCAAGCACGCACATTTTAAAAAATCTGAAATATGAAGATTTTAACATTTCCCTTCCTTACATTGATGCTTAATGTCACCAGAGTGTTAAGATAAACCCTTGAAGTAATGAAAACAGAGGAAAGAAGACTCTGTATGGTTTTGGGGAATTGTTTCCTAAATCAGATTCTATTATTTGATAAAATATAGCCAAAAGTAAATAATTACAATCTTATCATTAAGGTAATAATAATAAAACTAAGAAAATGCTGCTAACACAAAAGGGAAAGGTACAAAAATATGTCAAGTATACTGGATTACCAAGCATCTCTTTTTAGTCTTTAACTCATGAAGTAAATAGGAACAATGTGCATTTGACATAAGTATGGAGCATAGGCTTAAATTAGATCATTATTATTATTATTATTTTGAGACAGAGTCTTGCTCTGTTGCCAGGTGTCAGGCTGGAGTGCAGTGGCGTGATCTCAGCTCACTGCAACCTCTGCCTCTGGGGTTCAAGCAATTCTCCTGCCTCAGCTTCCCAAGTAGCTGGGACTACAGGTGCACGCCACCACGCCCAGCTAATTTTTGTATTTTTTAGTAGAGATGGGGTTTCACCATGTTGGCCAGGATGCTCTTTATCTCTTGACCTTGTGATCTGCCCACCTCGACCTCCCAAAGTGCTGGGATTACAGGCATGAGCCACTGCGCCTGGCCTAGATCATTCTTTAAAAAAAACTAGATCCCATTTTGTTCTCCCTCAATTTTTCTGTAAATCCATTCACTTAGTTATCCATTTAGTGCCTCTTATGTGGCAAGCAGTAATCTTAGTGCTAGGGATATACCTGAGAACTAGACTAATAATAGCAGGTGGCATTGATATGAGGAATTGCACTCTAATACATTGTTGCTCATTGGATGCTAAAGAATAACTATGGTAGTTGTGGAGATATGCACTGGCAACACCAGAATTTTTGGTATGACTATGTAATACCCAGGATTGAGGCATCAGTATTGTATGAAAAGTGTACTAGCACACATTGTCTCTGAGCTTGGCCATATGACTTGCCTATTCAATGGGATATTAACAAATGAACACAAGCAGAGGTTTGAAAGGTGCATGTTTATTTGAACTTGTCTTCTCCTGCTGTTCTTGGAACCTGAGTCTACCATGTGAACAAGTCTAGGCTAGTATACTGAAAGATGAATCACCACATGGAAAAGTCTGTTGCAGAGATGAGCCATCGCAGCTGAGGTGCACTAGATGAACTAGCTTGACAACCATCAGACACATGTGTGAGGCCATCCTAGGACATTCAGCTTCAACAAAGCCTCCAGCTAATTGCAGAGATCTGGCAAGACAGCGAGGATCAGAACTGCCCAGAAGGCTAACAGACTTGTGAGAAAAAAAAAATGCTTATTGTTTTAAGCCACTAAATTTTCATCATGCATCAAAAGCTAACTGATACGGTATATCCACATGCAAAGGGATGAAGTTGAAACGTTAAAGCATGCCATATATAAAAATTAACTCAATATGGATCATAGACTTAAATATAAGAGCCGAAACTGTAAAACTTTCAGAATTAAAAATAGATGTACATCTTTGTGACCTTGGATTAGGCAATGATTTCTTAGGTATGACATCAAAAGCATAAGCAATAAAAGAAAAAAAAATAGAAAAACTTGGTATCCTTAATATAAGGAGATGTGCTTCTTTGGGGGGGCCATTACTACAGAATCTAGTCCACCTACTTTCTAGTTATGTGACATTAGGCAAGTCATTTACCTCGCTGAGCATCATTTTCTTTATCAGTAAAACACAGATACGTTTTATGTCATAAGGTTCTTGTAAAGATTAATGATTACATTTTAAATTCTTAACATGTACAGCCAGCCCTCCATATCCATGAGTTCCACATCCATGGATTCAATTAACCATAAATAAAAAATATTCAAAAAGTAAAAGGAGAGTTGAATTTGTACTGAACATATACAGACTTTTCTTTCCTTGTCATTATTTCCTCAACAATGCAGCATAACAACTATTTAAATGGCATATCCATTATATTAGTAAATTAGAGATGATTTCATGTATATACAGGAGGACATGTTCAGGTTATATGCAAATACTACACCATGTTACATAAGGGACTTAAGCCTCTGAGGATTTTTGTATTTATAGAGTGTCCCAGAACTAATGCCCCATAAATACAGAAGGACAACTTAAGCTTATATTACTGCCTATAAAATAACCATATACTATTCTTTCATAGTTTGTGTTCAGTCCACATTCTCCATAAATTGCATGAATATACTATGTATTAGTCTGTTCTCACACTGCTATTAAAGACATATACAAGACTGGGTAATTTATAAAGGAAAGAGGTTTAATTGACTCACAGATCAGCATGGCTGGGGAGGCCTCAGGAAATGTACAATCATGGTGGAAGGGAAAGCAAACACATCCTTCTTCACATGGTGGCATCAAGGAGAAGTACAGAGTGAAGTGGGGAAAAGCCCCTTATAAAACCATCAGATCTTATAAAAACTCAATCATTATCATGGGAACAGCATGGAGGTAACTGCCTCCATGGTTTAATTACCTCCCACTGGGTCCCTCCTACAACATATGGGGATTATGGGAACTACAATTCAAGATGAGATTTGGGTGAAGACACAGCCAAACCATATTGTACTAGTACCTGTGTATTATCTTCAGAATTGAAGGATTCAAGGCTAATTAATATATAGTTATTATTTATAGGTATCAACAATGGGTGTGCTAGAATACTTAACAGTGTCATTGATGCCTAAGTTATGAGAAATCTGTGAATTGATAACACTAAGCAAGCATTAAAAAGCTCCTAGGTTTGTAAATATGTAAATATCACAAAATGATAACTATTGATTTCCTTCTGGCATCTTATTTTCCTTTGATAAAATATTTGTGAAACAAAATCAGAAAATTAATATCAATTTCTCTGTAAATAGCATGAAATTCATTGAATTCAATAGCATGAGAAGAAACTAAGACCTACTTCTTTGAGACCCTGTTTATTATGCTAGAGTGAATGAAAAAGGTGATGATGTTTAAAAGAGCTGAGTTGGAAAGGCCAGTTTCCAAAAGTACAAAGCCAGTTGAGGGAAAGAGGAGCCAGTTATCTCTGATAGCTTCAACAAAAACAAGGGAGTCAGAGAAAATCCTTACCCATATATTAAATTACAATACTTGAATCTTAGAAAGGGATGCTTCCAGGAGCAGACCACATAGAGGTGTGTAACTCAAGGAACTTCAGTTGCCATATGGACTGGTGGGTGATATTGAGTGACACAGTATGTTTTTGTGTTCCTACTCTTTTGGTTGAACAGATTAGTGGTGAGAAATTTCAATGATGATGAGGGTGTGAAAGAAAGCTTTGGGTAAATACATTTTCTTGCCTTAGAGTGTAGGTCATTTTCATTTGCATTCAATTGTGCATGATATATTGAATATAAACTGTCTCAAGTGGAGACAGCAGAACAGTTGCTAATTTATATGGACACTTGACACCTTGCTGGATCCATGCTCCAATGCTTTCCCCTCAAACAGCTAGGCCAGCAGGAGATCACAACAGTTGGAGCAAGAAGAATCTTTAATGAACTGCAGAGATGAGAGGAAGATTTATCTAAATCAAAACAGATAACAATTTACCATAAAGACAGCACAAGAAAAAATACTTCAGCATTTTCTAGTGTTTCTTATTCATTAAATTCTTATTTAAATTGGTATATTTATCAAAGGTATCCCTAATAAGAAGACTGATTATATATATATATATATATTTTTTTTTTGGAGACAGAGTCTTGCTGTGTTGCCAGGCGCCAGACTGGAGTGCAGTGGCATGATCTCAGCTCACTGAAACCTCCGCCCCCTGAGTTCAAGCAATTCTCCTGCCTCAGCCTCCCAAGTAGCTAGGACTACAGGTGCACGCCACCATGCCCAGCTAATTTTTGTATTGTAGTAGAGATGGAGTTTCACCATGTTGGCCAGGATGGTCTCGATCTCTTGACCTTGTGATCCACCCACCTCGGCCTCCCGAAGTGCTGGGATTACAGGTGTGAGCCACTGCACCCAGCCAATTTTTTTTTTAAGTTTTAATTGTTTAGAAAACAATGCAAAGGCACCTGAGGTTTTATTGGGTCTTCTAGGTTTTTAGTACTTGAGGAAAGAGGTGACACTAAGCAGTAGTGGCCTTAAATTTCAGAAACAGGACCTCAAGTCTCTGAGATAGGGCTTCTAGAGATTTCACAATTTTGATGATATCAACCCTTTTCTGGAATCAGAACAAAAGAGAAACACTCTGAATACATTAAAATCACATAGTACTGTATTTTTCAGAGAGAAGAGTTCAGTATAAGTCGGTCTTTTTTGGCTTCCATCCACATCAGATTGGTTGAATTGCCATAGTCACCAAAGACTACCATTTAAAGACTATTTCTCTGTAAAGAGGAATGATATTAAAGAGAATATTTAGAATAAACCTCTAGAGAGAATATTCTAGGAAGGTTTTGGAAAATTCAATAACGAGTGTTCAGTGAATTGCAGAAGCTATTTGTAAAGTGGTTAGAATATTGTAGCTCTAATATTGGGAGAGATTAGACACTTTTTATCTGGTGCTGACAACCAAACCTCTTAATCAGCCACTAGTGAGTCATAGTAAGTTTTACAATTGTTTCGTTAAAGGTTAAACATAATTGGTTATAGTCTAACTTTCTTATCCACTACAGTAGCTTCTGTTATAACTTTAGCTATAACAGAGCCTTTCGAGTTCATGATCTCAGCTCTTATTGAGTGTTTCAATGGATAATTTCAGGTTATTGTGAATAAAAATGTTAATGTGTCTATAAAATTTTCTTGAAGAAGAAATATTACCCAGGAGGGTCTCAGTACAATTAACTAAATATGTGTAGTCAGTACATAGTTAATTTTAGTACTATTAATTATGAAGAATCCTTCTCTTAGGAACACAGGTTTTTGGAGGCTGAATCCTGCTATGCTTCTCTTGTTTCTGATGTTATGGATCTGATTGTACAAACCCTGTGGGTAGGATTGATTACTGGAGTTTGTCATTTGTTGTTTATGGCATTTGTAGGTTGCTCTGGACTTTTGATCAAAAAGAGTTGCTTGCTTGTTGTCTTCATCAGTTGTGGTAGCTACTGTTGCCTCAGAGAGTCAAGAATTATTATTTTTCATCTTTAGAACATTATACAGAGCACTTTAAATAACCGTCAAAACTTACAAAATATCTGGTCTTGATTGTCTTATGATTTAATCTAGGCATGTAAAATGCTGGTCAGTTTTCTCTTACTTGTGTGCCCTTATATGATTTTGCCTCAGGACCCTACACCCTGGGAAATGATGTAGTACAATGCAAGTGTGGTTGTCTAAAACCAACTGTTCAGCAAGTCTACGGGACAAGGTAGGGGAGTTTCTGGAAAGAGACCCATTAGGCAAGGGAGATCTCCCATGTATAGAAGATATGGCTCTTTGTCATATGAGAATGTGTTGATTTCACACATAAGAAGTGAAATACAAATTCAAATTACAGTGGATGTTTTCTAATTTATCAGTTTGGCAAAGATAAAATGATTTGATTTGTGTTGCTCCTTCACATTTTTGTGATAGTTTCAATCGTCTAATTTTTATGCATGAAAATTTCAAAAATCTATCAAAATGAAAAATGCAAGAGTCCTGTGAACTAGCAATATCCCTTCTAGGATTATATTCTACATATACATGCAAAAATATATAAAATGATAGTCATTGGAGTATTGGCTAAAATGGTAAAAGACTAGAAAGAAACTAAAGGCCCACAAGTAGAGAATTTGTTAAGTAAATCATCACGTGTCTATTTTATGTGATATTAAACAGCTGTATTAAATGAAATGAAGGAAATCTATATCTACTGAAAAGGAAAACTTTTGTAACTGAACTCAGATTTGGCTGCTTGTGCTCAAAATGTCAGACACATGAGAAGTGAGCTTGGGTGGAAGCAAAGCAGGTTTATTTAAGTGCCAGCAGCTTGGGAGCTGGCCAGATTAGTCTCAAAGAGCCATCGCAAATCCTCAAGCTAACTAAAGGGGTTTTAAGGGGAAAGGTGTCATGGAAACTATGCAAAGGAGTGGTGTGGGGTGCAGGTCTGCTTATCATTTTCCAATGGCTGTCTTGACTAATGGACCATCCAAAGGCCTGGTTGGCATCATCTCAGTGGGGGTCGGGTTATGGATGAACTGTGCATCAAAGGAGAAAATTGCAGCCACCACCTCTGCTTTATTCCTGGATTGCTTCAAGATTGGCTTTTGGAATTCTCAAGAAAATAGGTAATTAAATATACATGTATTAAGGAACGAAGTGAGGAAGGAGCTACTTTTAGAGTAAGCTATCCAACTGGCTATACCAGTTACTCACTGAGATATATCATGAAGTGGGAGATAGGGTCAAAATATATAATTGGGTCAAGGTATATAAAATATAATACCACTGGGTATTAAAATATTTATCTGTGAATATACTTATATTTGTATATAAGTTTTCTGGATGAATAACAAGAAATAAGTGACAGCTCTTGTATTCAGAGGTGAATTCCATGACTGGGAAACAAAGTGGATTAGATTATTATTCAGCAGATATTTGTTCCTATGCCCTCTCCCTTTACAGTAGAGTATAATTTCATGCCCTGGTGGCTAAATCTTGGCCATGTGACTTATTTTGGCAATAGGATATAGCAGATTACACACAAGTAAGGATCATAAACGTGCTTAAGCAGTTCTGACTTGGCCATCCACTTCTATGATTGTCATGGGAATAATATGCCCCCAGTAGCCATAGCTCCTTCAGCCTGGGCCCCAGAATGACATGTGTGGATTATCCCCAAGCTTGACCCAAAGCCTAGATCCAAACCCACACAGCCCACAGTCTGAAGCAGAGGTGCCTGTGCCAATTTTTAGACCTGTGAGTGAGAGAAGTAAATGATTGCTGATGTGAGTTACTAAGTTCTGGCACGGTTTGTTACATGGCAATATTGCAGAAATAGCTGATAAATGCAACTGTAGACTTACTTATGTAAGTAAGGCTATAGGCTTTTGTACCATTTAAATGTTACATAACATACATGTATGATCAAGTTTAAAAGGTACATTAAAAGAATCTGTTCACCTCTACCTCCTGAAAACCATCTTAAAGATGCATACAAAATAAGAAATAACTTTAAAAGAACAATGCTGAAGTCCATGACTCAGTCGTATTTTGAACTGTTCAGCTGACATGGTTATTGGTAGTCTGAGATTCATGCTTTCATCCTTAATCTGGCCATCTACTGAGGCATCAATTAGACTTTTTTATTTTTCTGAGACAGAGTCTCACTCTATCACCCAGGCTGGAATGCAGTGGCACAATCTCAGCTCACTGCAATGTCCACCTCCCAGGTTCAGGCAATTCTCCTGCCTCAGCCTCTGGAGTAACTAGAACTACAGGCACGTGCCACCAAGCCTGACCAATTTCTGTGTTTTTAGTAGAGATGAGCTTTCACTATGTTGGCCAAGCTGGTCTCAAACTCCTGACCTTGGGTGATCCGCCTGCCTTGGCCTCCAAAAGTGCTGAGATTACAGGTGTGATCCACCACACCTGGCCCATCAATTAGTCTTATAAAGAAAACTTAGTAAGGTGGAAAAGAAGAAATGTGTTTGCATACATTGAAAGAATAATTCTTGTCTTTGGCTAGGAGGTGATGAAATACTGATGGATATTTTCATTGATTTTAAATGTTTTTTGGTGTTTTGCTGATCTAACCTGTGTATATCCAAATAAAAGCAGAAGTGCTTCAATAGTATTTTGTTTTTAGAGAGCAGATGTTCCTGGAATACCTAGGTTTTAATGAAGCATGAAAGCTTCAAACAAGAATACATTTTCCATAGATATAGGAGATGGTAGATAAATGACATTGTTTTGAGATTATACTATGTCACTGAAACTCAATTTAAACTCAGTTATTATATTAAACCAGATTAAATGTGATGTACCAAAGTATATTTTTGGAGAGGACTCTATCGACTATGAACATTCATGCTAACAAGATTCTCTTTGAGAAAGCTATCATTTATCTACTCCATAATTTATTGAATAAAGGTCAGGATCATGAGTGAGAAAGCCAGAAAAAGTACTTTGTACAGCATGAATATTTTATAAGAGAGTGACTGTCTATAAACATGAAATCATCCCTCTTTGAATTTGCATGACATAAAGAAAGACATGGGAGTTGGCAGTGGGAAGAAAATGTAAAAATGCTGGAAACACAAGATGCCATGACATAGAAAGAAGAGTGGAAGAGGGTTATTGGGAATGGAAAGAGCAGAAGTAGCATAAGCAGTAGTTGGATCACCATCATGGCAGATCACTAGAGTAAGGAGCATTGCAGACCTGCCACAGAACTGCCAAAAGGTGTCCCAGGCTCTGAATTTTTCTTGTATTCTGAATGATGGTCGTAAAGAAGACTTCAGTTCCCTTCAGGCCTGGCTCTGAGATGGCATCTGTTTTTACTATCTTGCCTGTACATTTTTTAAATTAAAGTTTTGTTTTATTTTCAATTAACCCGTAATAATTGTACAGACTTACGGGTAACATGTGACATTTTGATGCCTATATACATTACATAATGATTAAATCAAGGTAATTCATTACCTCACACATTCATCACTTCTTTGTGGTCAGAATAATCAAAATCCTTTCCTCTAGCTATTTTGAAATATACAATATATTATTGTTAACTATAGTCATTCTACTGTGCAATAGATCACCAGAACTTATTTCTGCTATCTAATTGTAACCTTTTACCCAGTGACCAACCTCTCTCCATCCCACCCTGTACATAAATACATGAGTATATCTTCATTCTTGCAACGATGTAAAAAAAGTTCAACAGACCTGACAATCAAGCTCAAAGCTTCAATTATTTCCAGGTAGAGAAACACTCTGCTTTGTATGACTGATAATATCACTAACTCCACAAATCACACTTTGATTGTAATAAATCAAGACTCTAAGGATGGCTCCATAGAAATGTGTTGTCACTTTTGGAAAGGGGAAAAACTCTCAAATGTATAATTCTATAATTTGTTTTCTTATTAGTGCATTACTTGTATTTTCATATACCCATGAAGATAATTCTCAATAATTTAAAGTCTTTCTACCTGAGAATGACAACTTTTGGGAATGATGAGTTGACACTGAATTTGAAAATCAAAGAAATCTGTGTCACTAGTTTTCTCAGAAAAACACAAATTCCTTCTACTCTTATTTGTCTATGAAACAGACAAAATAGTTGTCTATTACTCTTTCCTATTAATGAATGCAAATTGAATTATCTAAAGCACAATGGTTATTACAACTACATAGCTATAAATATTAAATATTCTATCACATCCTCCTTATAAAGTCATTGATATCTCTGCAAATTTTTCAGTAGAAATGGGGCTTTAACTATCAATAATAGAATGAAGACTTATGTGGTCAATTTGCACTCACTATCTTTAAATCGATGAATGTCACAAATTCTATTCTGTTCACTAGTTCACAAGGACCCTTCTACAATAAATGTACTGAATGCTGTAAGCAAGTAGTTTCTGAAAACCATTTGGCTGTATTCCTATTCATCAAAGCACTGAACTCATAATACCATGAAACAATTAGTCAGACTACAAATTAACTAAGAAGCTTTACTCCTACATTACTGTGTATAATTCCCAAAATGAGCACTGAAAGAGTAACAGACCCATTATCCCAAACTCTAGAATAAATGGGCCCTTGGAATTATTTTCTCCCATGGGGCTTCTATAATTTAAGCAACATTCTCAGTTAGATCACTTTAACCGTCTAGCTGCATCATTTTTGTCTTAAGAAGAAAACCATCATTTGAATGAAGAATAAACCCCCATTTGAAAGCATATTATAGTTAATAAGTATATCAGCTTGTGATTATGATATAATTTTGAAAAAATGTGAAATACTAAGGATTGACTTCAAAGCATTTTTATGCCCAGAGTATTTATAACTCAACACCTCTATATAAAGATACAAATTTTTTCTGTTGATAAATTTTATTTTTAGAAGGGGAACATAATATTATACATGACATTTTTCACAAATATTAGCAATATAGGACTGGTTTGCTATATTTTCATCCATCAGAGGTTTTTTATTGTTGCAGTTTTATATTGCAATTGTTATATACATAAACTAATATTAACTTTTTCAAATATTTACTTATCCCAACCAATCAGATAAAAGGAGAGATGTATCAGAAGATTCTTGGGTAAAAGAAAAAAATATAGAAATATTCAATGAAAAATTCAGAGGATTTTAACTGACTTAATTATTTGCACTATCCCCATTTTTTTCACCTTCTACAATTTATATTACAATATCAAAGGTATATATTACATTTTTGTCATTTAAATATAGCAGATGAAAAGGGAGTTTTCTGAAATGAGTGGTAACATATTCATGTTCTTGTCCTAGGTATATTCTTAGATCATAGAAATACCCAACATGAAACTCAGTTATTGACACTGTATTTCTTACAATGGTGCCCCGTTTGGAAGTGGAACAAGGAAAGATGCCTGGCAGTGCCCTCAGGGTGGAGAGAGACTTGCTCAGAGGGACTGAATTCTAGAGAAAAGTCTATCTTGAATAGAGCTTGTTTGCGCTGCATTCAAAGTGATATTGCACAGTACTTGCCCAAAAGAGAATTAATTTCCCTATCTCTGTTTTCCTACTTGATCATCTCAGGTGAAAACGCACTCAATTTCCTACCCTGACTACTAATAACTCATACATCTTCACTTCATTCTTTCTTCCTCGTCTTGAGGTGTTCCTTCAACAGTGCTCTAGAATCTAAAGAGAATCCCAGGGCCTCTCCTTTGAGATATTGATCTATAATTGCCTTTTCTCCAATACCTATTTAATCTTTCTATTAGCTCTTTCCTCTTTCAGCATGTGTGACAGACATTATTGGCTGCCCACCAACAACCTTCATTTCCCTCTTTCTTTTTGGCTGGTTTTACCGTTTCTTCGTGGTAAAGGCTCAAAGTATTAAGATAACCTATCTACCAGCCTCTCGCATAATACAGGGAAAGGCTGAAGAAAAGGCTGCCAAATCTTTTGCAAAAGGCGGTTCTCACCAATAAGAGAAAGGCATGTGATGAAGAATTCCCCTTTTTTTGCTTCCTCCCTGCTTTGGATGCTAACTTGTCCTCTAGGACAGGACGCTTGGAGCTACAATAGCCATCTTGGAATCATGATGGAGAAACACGGAGGGCATTCTGAGGAATGGTGTCTTGGGAACAATTGAAAGAGCCCAGGGACCTTGATGACATCGCTGAGCTACTGAAAACCTCTAGGTTTAACTATCTCTGGTCTTCTTCCTATGTAAGAAAACCACTCCTATTGTTTAAGCAATTTTTGGTCCAATATTCTATTAAGTGCATCAAGAAGCATCCTAAATGATTTTGATTTAAGGTAGCTGCCTTACTTGGATAAAATATTTTTGTGTGTATGTTTTTTTCCCCTTTCTTCTTTCTGCAAGTAAAAGCAAATGTGATATTGCTAGATCACAGCAAATATTTTGGTCCATGAAGTGACTTTGAAAATGAAAACTATATGTTAGTTATAATAAAATAGAAAGGTATAAAAAGCCTGAGTCTCTGATGACCAGGAGACCACTGTAAAAATTCTCAGCTGCCCACCTTGAAACTATTTTTACATGATGGAGAAACGAATTTCTATCTGATGTAGCCAACTATTTTTGTTTTGCTTTATTTCATGTTATAGGCATCTGAAAGGAATCCTTATACATATAACATGCAAGTATGTGTACAAGAAGACATCAATATCAGTAGTATAAGAAATATATGAAGACATGAATAAAAGTTTTAGCTAGACATTTTTGAATGAAAAGTGCATTTAAATTTGTAATAGTTAAAAATCATTCTACAAAAAGTTAGCATATATTTAATTTTTTTGATACATAAGATTTTTGTGATTCTACCAAATTTATGATTTCCCTATGGTCATTATCAAAGTTTTTAAAGTTTTGTTATCTTATTACTTTAAAATAATGCTGGTTATGACTTGCATTTTTAAAAACTTAGAAAATTTAAGTTTCTCTTATTTCTTTCTAGGCAATTTATATTTATTTTCCTGTTAACTGCCTCACAATTTATTTTGCTTGTTTTTCTATAGAATTCTCTTTCTCTTATTGATTTAAATTATATTAAGGAAATTTATACTGTGTGTTGTTATGTTGTTGCTTGTTTTTCTTTTGCTTTGTTTTTGTTGCTATTTTTTGTCAAGGAGATATGGCAAATATTTATTTAGTAAATTATCAATTTTCCCCCTTATGGCTTCCAGGGCTGGTGCCATAATTGCAAAAATTTTCACTATACTGATATCTTATAATTATTTATAAGTATATATGCATAATAGAAACATAAAAATTCATGTTTTTCAAATATTTTGAAATGTTTTTCCTTTTTATATTTTGATGTATCTAAAATTTATTTTGGTTGCATGAGGGATACAGCATTGTTTTTTTCTCAAAAGTTTAGTTAGCTGTTTCAATACCGTTTATTGAAAAATCAATCCTTTCTGCACAATTGAGTTGTCATTTAATCATACTTTAATTCCATTGTTTTTTCTAGAGTAGCTCAGTTATCTGTAATAAAGTAAACATTTAATAACATTTGTTGAAAAAATAATGGAACTGTGTAAAGTACTTCCACAAATTCTGTTGTCATTTTAATTAAGGTCACATTGTGCTTATGGATTAATACAAAAGTAACTGATGATGTACAATATAAAATTTTCCAGTTTGAAAGTGTGGTATCTATTTTTACTTATTTCCTTTTTTTAAAAAATTATAATTTAGGTTCTGGGGTACATGTGCAGATCAAGCAGGATCGTTGCATAGATACATATATGGCAAGGTGGTTTGCTGCCTCCATCCCTCCATCACCTATATCTGGCATTTCTCCCCATATTATCTCTCCCCAACTTCACCACCCCCTGCTGTCCCTCCCCCAGCCCTGACCAACGGACCTCAGTGTGTGATGCTCCCCTCCCTGTGTCCATGTGTTCTCATTGTTCAGTACCTGCCTATGAGTGAGAACATGAGGTGTTTTTGATTTTCTGTTCTTGTGTCAGTTTGCTGAGAATGATGGTTTCCAGATTCATCCATGTCCCTACAAAGGACACGAACTCGTTGTTTTTTATGGCTGCATAGTATTCCATGGTGTATATATACCACATTTTCCTTGTCCAGTCTATCATCAATGGGCATTTGGGTTGGTTCCAGGTCTTTGCTATTGTAAACAGTGCCACAATGAACATACATGTGCATGTGTCTTTATAATACAAAGATTTATAATCATTTGGGTATATACCCAGTAATGGGATTGCTGGGTCAAATGGAATTTCTATTTCTATATTTTAACTTATTTCTATTTTCATGCTGCACAGCCTTTGAAGTCGAATTCTCTTTTTATCTAGATTCTTTCCATTTTTTAAAAGTTTATTTCTCCCATTTTTCCTTTCTGTCTTGATCTATTCCCTAAATATATTTATACCCTTTGCTGTCTTCCCTGCCCTACATCCCATGTATGTTAAGTATTCTCTGATTCATAAGGTGCTTGCTATATAATACATCCATGAAGATTATCTCAGTTTTGGAGGCTTGCGTTTCTTACAAAACAGGCTGCATAACTAAGGTACAGTTGTTTCTCAGTATGCATGGGGGACTGTCTCTAGGACCTCCCCTTAAACCCCTGTGGATACCAAAAATCCATAGATGCTCAAGTTCCTTATATAAAACAGTGTAGTATTTGCATATAATCTATGGCACAATCTTTCATATACTTTAAATCATCTCTAGATTACTTATGATAGCTAATATAATGTAAATGCTATGGAAATCATTGTTATATGTATTCCTTAGGGAATAATGATAAGAAAAAAAGTCTGTACCTGTTCAATACAGACACAGCCATCCATTTTTTCCCCCAGATATTTTCTATCTGCCAGTGGTTAAATCCACAGATGTGGAATCCATGGATATAAGTGACTATAATAAGTAGGCTGGCTTTCTGTCAAATCCAATTTAACTTTATGAAGGATTTTTAAACTAAATGTGAATTTCTTTGAAAAGTTTGAATCCATGGGATCTACTTTAAATCTTATTTTAAAAATCTCATACCTGCACAAAAAATTGATGGTTGGATACCCGTTAATTGTTTTTTTAAAACTGTTCTTGCTACTGGGATTAAGAGAGCTAGGGAAATATAACAGAGTTATATATAACAGTTTCTCTCTTCAAACATATTATAGTCTTATTTTACAGAGTTGATAATACTCACAAAACAGGTAGAAATAATACTGGACAGAACTGACTCATGTACCAATATACGTCCAGCACACAAAGTACTTAAAGAGGAGAGAGCAGAGATTTTAACTACTTTTTGGACCACAGATTCCTTTGTAATGATAACTAAGGTACTTTCCCTAGAAAAGAGTGAGAGCAATATGGACTGAAGTATTCAGGTGGTTTTAAAGAATAAGTTGGGATTTTGAGCAGTCCTTTCAGAAGGGTAGAATCTGTTTAAGTTGATTTAAGTAGAATATTACATTTACCCATATGTATCAGACAGCGTTCCCAAAAGAAATAGATTTCACTCCAAAGGTTTAAATGAAGATACTTTAACAAGAGTGACAAAACTAAAAGGAGACAGTGAGGCATCCAAAGAGTAGTAGCAACAGAAAATGTTTGCCACTTTTAGGCCCCCATCAAAGGAATAAGGGGAGGCCGCTGAACACTGGAATCATGAAGAAGGTGCTCTCTGATGGGAGAGCTGTTGCTGCTGCCAGAGATCAACACTGAGCTGGATACACTGAAAAAAAATACCTATAATTTTCTTTTCTCTCAGCCTCCAATCCTCTGTTAATGGGAAGCTAACCAACAAAAGGGCCCAGTGATAATCTGTCGGAATTAGCTTGCCTGGGAACGGAACAGGAAAGAGGCAGAGAAGAAGCCTGAGCTGCAAAGGGAGTGGAGCAAACAGAAGCAAGCCAGGAGAGCTTGTTTTCAAATGTTGCCTTCTTTTGTACTGCATACTTGTTATGTACAGTGACAGCAAACTAAATAAATATTGTATTAAAATAGTGAATATTGTATTTGTTCTTCATTTCTCTTCTCTACAGTGGATTTTTATGTTTTCTGGACTGGGACTGAAATGATGGCAAGGGCAGGAAGGCTCATCCTGCCAGAGACATAAGAGAGAAAAGGGGGAAACAAGAGGTTTGTTTTTTCTAAATGAGTTACCTTTGCACCCCATTTGAGGCATGAAATAAGGATCAAATCCCAGAATACAAGCTTTCAGAATTGTTATATTTTTTCCTACCAAGAGCAATGCTTTAGGCAAGATGTGCTCCATGGGTGTGTACCTTGTACAGTTGCTTAGGGCCTTGTTTTCAAAAGTGTCCCATGCTTGCTTAATGCTCTGCTCTCTCTCTCTTCAAATTCTTAGTAAGTTTTAAAAGGGGTCCTGCATCTTCAATTTGCACTGGGCCCTGAAAATTATTTCTAGAGGATATCTTTATATATTGTTAATGAATATAGTAAGATCAATAATCTTATCCATCACTCTCCACTGAAAAATTCAAAGTATTTAGGATATTGTAATTTTTCCTTCTCCACCACATTTTGTGATTCACTAAAGAGAGATGGACAAGTGTGAATCTACATTAAGAGAGAGTCAGTAAGAATATAACTGACATGTCCAAGATATGGTATAAATTAATGTTGGAGTCAGGATTAGAACCAAGATATTCGGACTCCCAGGTTCAGACATCATTAATCCCTGAAGTATCTCGATGCTATGGATTGTAGAGCATGACCAACCAACAGCAATAACACAGAACCCTTGTTTTGAATATTTTCACTCAGAAAATGTATGGTTCCTGGTACAAGAATGCAGTTAGACAGAAGGAATACGTTCTAGTGTTTGATAGTACATCAGGGTGACTATAGTTAAGAATAATTTATTGTTTATTTCAAAACAGCTAGAAGAGAAGGATTGAAATATTCCAAACACAAAGAAATAATAAATGTTTGAGTTGATGGATATCCCAGTTACCCTGATTTGATCATGACACATTGTATGCATGTATCAGAATATCACATATACTCTAAAATATGTATGATTATTCTGCATCAATTAAAAGAAAGAAAATACACGGTTTCAACTAAAATACATGCTGAAAGTTGTCAACAGAGAGCAGAAAGGAAACTGAGGCCATAATCTGAAAAGGCTAAAGGAAATCTTAGGAGCAGCAGAAACTCTAGAAATGTAAGAGTCCTAAAAAAGAGTGGCGCTGAGCATCCAAGGCTAATGCACTTCAGGTCTTCGGGAGTAACAAAAGCTGACTTCATTGGATGCGTCTTAATGGCAACATCAAGCCATTCATTTTAGTATTTCATATTTAATGCACTGAAGTAGTGATTTTTAAAAATCAGTTGTTAAACACATCCTTTGGTCCTACATATTTGTGGGAGTTGGGCCCACCAATAGCAGAGCCTCTATGATTTTCTGTTCTCTAGCATTTCTGGCAAGAAGGACAAATGTTTTGAGTTGGCTTGGCAACCAGTGACCTAAATGCTTTTCCCCAGAGTGTTTAAATACTGGATATTTTGTCAACGATTTCCCTTCTAATAGCCTTTTAATAAATACAGGTTTTCACTTAATTTTTTTTTACTAAGAGAAATTTAACTGTAGGAATATGTGTTCACTAAGAGAATATCTGTTCAGATTTCTCTTCACTTTAAATTTAATATTTTCAATAACATATATTGGACTGATTCACATTTTTAAAAATAACTAGGGTGTTAAATCCAAGTCAGTAAGATATGAAATTAAAGGTGAAATTAATTCTATGAGAAAAATCCAATACTATATTTGTTGTCATTTTTTAAGGTTTTGTATTCTATTGCTTTGATTTGTATTAGCGGAGGCTTCTAGAAATAACTGTTTCAAACCCCAGACTCCAGATGGATGGATTTAAGCTGCAGCATTTTAAAGACAGGAAGATTTCTGTTAAATCAAATTGTCTTATGTCAAAATTACAGGATTAAGTCAATAACTTATTCAAAAATATTTAGGAATAGTTATTAATATTTACAATATTCCTATCAATAGATAACAATTAGAATTCTTGAAATTCATTTATATTAATTTTATGATTATTGGTCATTTTCTTCAGATTTTTAATCTACTTTTTATGTCTAACAAACACTTGTCCTTTTCTGGCCATAGGTTGAGTTAGTAATTAAAGAAAAAAAAATCTATTCCCTCAGTCTGACTTTGGCCCTGTTAGATTGTCATTCTCTCTGACAGGGCAAAGAACACTCAGCTGCCAGTTTTTATGACAAGAACAGTATTTTCTCATATGTATTCTAGTACCCGACTTCAAAGCAAACTTTCATTTCAACAGTCTCAGTAGAATAACACATTTGTCTTTTATTTGTCTCAATACTGAGTCAAGGAAGCTTTCTATACCAGCAGTTTTCCCAAAGAAGGGGAAAAAAATTCAACATTAAAAACAACCACCTACACAGCCCTCTAAACACGGCTTTCTGAGTTAAAGTATAAAAGATTTGCAATGAGAGAAAATCACATAGAATGTCTATTTCTGTGTAGAGACAAGGAACTAAAGAGGAAACCCAAAATAGGAGGGATGGAAGCCACGCTGCCAGTGACTCAGTAGGGGACCTTTAGTAAATCACTTAACCTCATCTCATTGCCTTTCAAACATCCAGACCTGCCCTCACCTCCCAGCCCTTTAATCCCTTTGTCCCATTTATATTGCTTCCCTTGCTTCCTTTTGGGCCTCTGCTACTTTCTTCCCTCCTTTTGCTATGACTAAACAGAATTCTTTTCTTAATCTTTTTTCTGGGTATTTTTTATCTTCCCTCCTCATCTTGCTCTATATGCCTGGAATGATTCTAATGAGTCAGAGGTATCCTTTTAGAATCACAGTTTCCATAAAGCCTTCCTGTAACAAGCTGTAAGTTGCTGCTTACCCTTTTAATTTTGGTAATTATTAAAGTGAACAGCAACTTTACTTACTTTTATTTAAAAACTTTTGCCGCATTGTTTATCAAAAGGTATTATATTTGCTAATAGACTGCACTGGTAAGATTTCACTAAGGAAGAGACACGGTGTTTCTTCAGAGCAATTGCATCTTGCAGTTTCTGCTCCCTTCTTCCTTTTTCCTGACCTGGGTCATGAACACAAATAGATTTTAGGAAATGACACATTTGCCCTAGACCTAGATGGAAGAGTAGTTCAGGTCTTGGCTGAAGAAGAGGATGAAAATTATTAAACTTTAGTGGTTATACTCTGACCAGATTAAAAGTTCTGCTTTAACCCTGGAATCAATCTATCTATCTATCTATCTGTCTATCTATCTATCTATCTATCTACATCTATCTATTCCTTACTTATACTATTGGAGGTATTAAAACTTTGGAATTTCATCTAACTACATCTGCAGTGAAGACTGCTTGTAGAAATGCAAAAGATTATATATATAAACACAACTAATTAATATTATTCTTAAGCACTGTCTACTTCTATAAAAGCTAAGTTGAATCCACTGAGAAGTAAGAAAGCCTCAGAGAGCCACAAATTCTTATGTGATAAACTGCTTCCCCTGCAACTCACTTGGGCTGATAATTGATACATAAGTATGGAAACCAAAAAAATCCTGGTGTCAATTTTGGCTTGATTGTATTTCCCGGTAGACTTTTTCAATAATAACCACCAAGGAAAAAGGTAGGGTAGGCAACTTACAACTTTTTCTCTAGACATTTAAGATCATTGCATATTCCATTTTATGAACAAGAAGCATCAGATGGCTTGCATGGTTTGGGAATTGCACCACGACCAATATTTCTGCTGCTGTCTTGGCCCCAAAGCCAATGAAGAGAATTATGGTAGGTAGAGAAACCAACGACTGGTTCCATGCTCAATTACTTCTGCGGATTTAAAAGATGCTTCTGTTTATCTCTGGAAATGGTTTTGAAACTTCCAACTGTAATATGTAGTGATTTTTTTTTTAAGACGGAGTCTCACTCTGTAGCCCAGCTGGAGTGCAGTAGCATGATCTGGGCTCACTGCAACTTCTGCCTCCAGGGTTCAAGCAATTCTCCTGCCTCAGCCTCCCGAGTAGCTGGTATTACAGGTATGTGCCACCACACCCGGCCAATTTTATACTTTTAGTAGAGACGAGATTTCACAATGTTGGCCAGGCTGATTTTGAATTCCTGATCTCAAGTGATCTGCCCACCTTGGCCTCCCAAAATGCTGAGATTACAGGCATGAGCCACAGTGTCCGGCTGGGATTGTCTTTTCTTTTTTTTTTCTTTTTTTGAGATGGAGTCTCACTCTATCACCCAGGCTGGAGTGCAGTGGCATGATCTTGGCTCACTGCAACCCCCACCTCTGGGTTCAAGTGGTTCTCCTGCCTCAGCCTCCCGAGTAGCTGGGATCACAGGTGC
Source organism: Aotus nancymaae (assembly GCF_030222135.1). NCBI lineage: Eukaryota > Metazoa > Chordata > Mammalia > Primates > Aotidae > Aotus > Aotus nancymaae. The sequence continues at coordinate 30,410,854 of NW_026988472.1, forward strand.
CCGCCACCATGCCCAGCTGATGTTTTAATTTTTAGTAGAGATGGGGTTTCACCACGTTGGCCAGGCTGTTCTCGAACTTCTGACCTCATGATTCACCTGCCTCAGTTTCCCAAAGTGTTGGGATTGCAGGCGTAAGCCACCATGCCCGACCTTGTTTTTATTTTTAACTGATATTTTTGTAAATATTTAGCAATGCATATTTTTACCCATGTATTACTTTGAAGTTAGCTACATGATGCCCCTTTCTCAGTTCTTTCTAGCAAAAATTTATTCATTTAACTATCTGATTGGACTCTTAATGATCCTCTTTCCTTTTACTTTACTAATTCATACAATCAGAGCTATTTTTACATGATTTTACACCTAAAAAAGATTCTACCATAATCAGCTCTTATAAGCATTAAAAATGTTTGGAAGATATAGGGAAAAATGAGAAATATTTTGATATTCCTAGGGGATTTTCCAGGGAAAATATTAGTAGCACTGACCTTTTATATCAAATTTTACCCATGCAAATGGGCACTTGACTGTCAACTTAAATTTTCAGAGGACCTAAAAAGGTTGTCTAGAATATAAATTAATTCAAATGATGAAAGTTGACATATCACTTGAATTTCATATGATATATATTTTCGTAAATCTTTGCATATAACACTAAGCATAGGAAAATGCTGAAAGATGGAAAGAAAGAGGTGGACTACCTAGGAACCATGGGACTTGAAGAATAGCACGGTGGTCTGTTATCTGGGTTTCCTTAATATAGCCCATATATCCCAGACAGGGCTCTCCAGAAGCATCTCACCCAGAACTGCCAATAGCCATGGATAAAGGAAAACTCCAAAAAAATCCTTTCTTCCCTAGCTAATTGACCAGAAAAGGGGTGTCCCAACAATAAAAAACCCTTTTTGGCAATGTCCCAACTGAACACCAATGGAAAAAAATGCCCCCTGCTTTTGGGATTTCAGTGAAACGTAGTGGGGAGTTGACTGTCACACCACTACCCTGCCCTATGAAAGCAGATAGTGGTACTCCAATTTCTTCCTTTCTCTTCCTAGAGTGGGGCTGAGCAGGGACCTAATTTTCTGACTGAGGAGCTAATCTTCTGACTGCTGCCTGGTGGAAGCAGACAGCACTTGAATTATCCTACTGTGGGATGTCAGCAAGTTGATGGGGCAGTTGAAATTCTACTTCCATTCAGCAGAACAAAGAAGTGCTCCAATTCCTCTGCCAAGATAGTGTTAGCAGGACTGAACAGGGACCTGGTCTTTTTGCCTCTGCCTGGCTGTCTCAGGTAGTATTCTGATTCTCCAGCCAGTGTAGTGACAGTGGGATGCAGCAGGCAGCTGAGCTTCCTCTGTACCCAGGATTAATGAGACTTAGGAAGGCAGTACAAATTTGGGCCACTAAGCATTTCATTGATGCCAGGCATTGATGTCAGGTGGGAGTTGAACCTCAGCTCCCCACTGTGCCTTGATGTCAGTAAGGCTCAGCAGGGAGCTGACCCTCTATTTCTACCTGCATAAATGAAGCTGAATGAGGTGGTAGGATGTAGAGCTAGTTGATACTCTGCTTCCTCCGCTGTGCTTCACTGGTATTAGTGGGGTTCAGCAGAGAATGAGCTTTTGCCCCCATCTGTAGTAACAAAGAGGTATGCATCAGTCCTCTCCTTACCCCGTTGCTCGTGTTAGAGGGTCCAGTGGGAAGTTGGGCTTATACTCCTACTCAGAGGCAATGAAGCAATGTGACTCAGTGCCCCACTCTCACTAAGATGGTGTTAACAGGGCCAAGGGTGTGGCTAAATCTCCACCCCACTTATCTGTAGCGAGGCAATGTGAGTCATTGCCCTACTTTTGCCATGGTGGTGTTGGTGGGGTTCAGTGGAAAGCAGAATATGCACAACAAACTGCCTCATGTTACACTTGAACAGGCAATTGCCTGCTAAAAAGAGGAGATTAAATAGTATTCATAGTCTCATAATATATCAAAATGTCTAGACTATAATGGGAAAATCATTTGCTATACAAACAGTCAAAAAAATCACAGCATAAATAAAAAGAAACTGATAAAACATCAAGGTGGTTGGAACCAAGGTGAATCAGATCTTTGCATTATTTGATAAGGTTTTCAAAGCAGCTGTCATCTAAATGTGTCAACAAGCAATTACATATACTCTTGAAACAAAGGAAAAAATAGAAAATCTCAGCAAAAACATAGAAATTATAAAAAAGAACAAAATGGAAATCTTAGAACTGAAAAGTTTAGCAATTATAATAAATTCAATAGGTGGGCTCAAAAGTAGATTGGAGATCACAGAGGATAGAATCAGTGAACTTAAGTACAGATTATTAAAATGTACTCAGTATGAAATTTATCTCAACTCAGGGGGAGAAAAGAGATTGGACAAAAAATGAACAAAGTATCAGGGAACTTTAGGACAATAACAAAGATCCAACATTTGTATCATCAGAATCTGAGAAGCACAAAAACATTTAAAGAAATAATGGTTGAAAACTCCCCCAAATTTAGTGAAAGCCAAATCCTATAGATTCAAAAAGCTGAGTAAACTCCAAGTAGGATAAACCTAAAGAAATGTATGCAAAGACACAACAAAATTAAACTTGTGAGAACTAAACAAAAAGAAAAGAATTAAAAGCAGAGAAACAGAAACAACATATTGCATGTAGAATACCACTTTGAATTGCAGTAAATTTCTCACCCTAAAACTATGCAATTTAGAAGGCCTGGTACAAGATTTTTCAAGTAATGAAAGGAAGTAACTATCAACCCAGAATTCTACATCCAGCAAAAATATTATTGGGAAATGAATGAGAAATAAAGACATTCTCAAGTGAAGGAAACTTACAAGAAGGAAACCTATGCTATTTTGTTGCAAGTAAAAGCACCCTTAAAGAAAGGCTAAAGGAAGTTCTCTAAACAGAAAGGAAATGATAACAAATGAAGGCTTGGAACTTCAAAAAGGAAAGAAAAGCATCAGAATAAGTAAGAATGGGGTAATATATGGAGGACTAGTCTCATGAGCTTCATATACTATATTTGATGTTTGGAGCAAAAATTATGACATCATCTGATGTGACACTCAATGTATCTAGATTAAATAATTAAGACCATTATATTTAAAATGTAGGAAAGGTAAAAGGATCTAAATGGAAGTAAGATTTCTACAGTTCACTCAAAGTGGTAATCCATTAATAGAAGTGATAATTTACTTACATGCATTGTAACACCTAGAGCAACCCCTAAGAAAACAATATAAGATGATATGTTCAAAAGATACTGATAAAGTTTGACTGTGTCCCCACACAAATCTCATCTTGAATTGTATGTCTCATAATTTCTGTTGTTGTGGGAGGGATCTGGTGGGAGATAATCAAATCATGGTGGCAGTTTCCCCCATACTGTTCTTGTGGCAGAGAATAAGTCTTGAGATCTGGTGGTTTTATAAGGAGAAACCCATTTGACTTGGCTGTCATTCTCTCTTTGCCTGCCGCCATCCATGTAAGACATGACTTGCTCCTCCTTGTCTTCTGCCATGATTGTGAGGCTTCTGCAGTCACATGGAACTGTAAGTCCAATTAAAACTCTTTCTTTTGTAAATTGCCCAGTCTTGGGGAAGTCTTTATCAGCAGCATGAAAATAGACTAATACAGATACATAAATAATCAAGACTAATCCTAAAAATGTTCAAGCAACTCATAGGGAGTTAAGAAGATAAATGGATGAACAAGTAACAGAGATAACAAATAGAAAACAAAGAATAAAATGGCAGACTTAAGCCTTAACATATAAATAATTACTTTACATGTAAATTGTCTAAATGCATCAATTAAGAGACAGAGACTGGCAAAGTGGGTTAAAAATATTATCCAACAATATCTTTCTTATAGAAAATTGACTTCAAATACAATTACATAGGTAGACTAAAAATAAATGGATGGAAAAAGTTATACTATGCAAACACTAATTGTTTAAAAGGAAGAGAAACTATTAATATATCCATATCAGAGAAAGTAGATTTCACAGGAAAGAAAATTACTGATGACGATGGATATTACATAATGATAAAAGAATCAATTCACCAAAAACATATAATGATACTGAATGGATGTGCACCAAAAAACAGGCCTCAAAATACTTGAGGTAAAAACTGATAGAGGTGAAAGGAGAAATAGATAAATTCACAATTGTAGTTGAGGACTTTAACATCCCACTCTCAGCAACTGATAAAACTACTGGACAGAAAATCAGCAAGAATAGAAAAGAACTGAACAATGCAACCAGCCAAAAAGGTCTAATTGACATATATACCACGATCCACCCCAAAATAGTAAAATACACTATTTTTTTTCAAGAACCCATGAAACAGTCACTAAGATAGACCATATCCTGGACCATTAACATATCTTAACAAATTAAGAATGGAAAGTGTGTGAAATTTGTTCTTTGACCATAATAGAGTCTAACTAGAAATAAATAACAGAAAGACATCAGGAAAATATCCATGCACTTAAACATTAAACAACATGCTTTTAAATAGTATATTAGTCAAAGAGGAACTCAAAGAAAATGTAAAAAATACGTAAAACCCAGTGAAAATAAAAACACAACATATCAAAATGTGGAACATTGTTAAATCATATGAGAGGAAAATACAAAAAATGTGCAACTCAAAATTTATGAAAAAGTTACATAATCAAAATGGTGTGATACTGGCATCAAAAGACACCTTGGAATAGGTAATGAATTCTTAGATATGATACAAAAGTATAAGCTACAAAGGAAAAACAATTAAGAAATTAGACTTCAAGAATGTTTACTAAGCACAAGAAAAGTTTCTCAAAATCATTAGTCATTAGGAAAATGCAAATAAAACCCACAATCAGATACTGTTTCACACCCATTAAGATGGCTAAAATGAAAAATAGAAAGAAAAATTACAAGTGATATCAGCGAAGATACAGAAAAACTGGAATCCTCTTACATTGCTGGTAGGAATGTAAAATGGTGCAGCTTCTTTAGAAAACAGCCTGTCAGTTATCCAAAGAGTTGACCATAGAGTTACTATATGAGTCTGCAATTCCACTCTTAGGTATATGCCCAAGAGAAATGACAACTTATGTTCATACAAATATTTGTACATAAATGTTCATAGTAGTGGCCATTGTAGTGGACAAATAGTGGAAACAACCCAAATGTCCATCAATAGATCAATGAATAAACAAAATGTGTATATTCCTATAATGGAATATTATTTAGCCATAAAAAGGACTCAGTACTGATACACTCTACAATGAATCTCATAACATTATGCTAAATTATAGAAGTTGGACACAAAAAGCCACACATTGTATAATAAATTCCATTGTATAATAAATGGAATTATACAATGTGTGGCTTTTTATGTCCAGCTTCCATGTCCAGAATAAGCAAATGTATAGAGACAGAAAGTTGATTGATGGTTTCCGGGGGCTGGAGGTGAGGAGAGTGACTGCTAATGGGTACAGGGTTTTTTATGGGGTGATAAAAATTCCCTAAAATTGATTGTGGTATGGTTGTACAATTCTGTAAATATACTAAAAGCCATTGAAATGTACACTTTAATGGGTAAACGTTATGGCATGTAAATTATGTCTCAATAAAGCTGCTAACATAAAAGTAAATATGATATTAATGTAATAGACTAGGTTAGATGAATTTGAATACCTGAATGCTTTTTGTGCAAATATAAAAGTAATTATTTAGAACAAAAAGAGACATTTAAATTGAATTTTACTCAAGCCATATATTTTTAAACAAATGTGCCAGGCACTGAATTGGGTGAGCTTTGGTAGATACAGAAATGAATTAAAAAAGCAATTCTTTACCTTTGAGAACTTACACTCAGTGGAGGAAGAGACCTATATATAAGTATTTGTAATCTACGATTGTCTTTTTTGCATTAATTTGTTTCATTTATTCAGATATAGCACCAGTACATAAAAATACAGAAGTTAATAACAAAATTGTCTTTAGGAACCTTACATAGGTAAACCATATTTTCTTCTTGTTGGGCCCCTACAGCATTTATAAGAAATAGGAAATCTGAAGCCTGGTGCTAGACTTTTTAAAATACATCTTAGTTCAAGTCAACTATCATTCTTCTTGTTCTAATCATATTCTTATTACTAATACCTAAAGACCATTTTTTGGACAACTGTTTGTGAACTCAACCTGCTTGGCTCTTCCATATTAACTTGGAGTGATCACTATTTCTAACTGTAATTCTTGACTAGGCTAATAATGTTTAGAATTAATTGACTAACTTATAAATGTGGAAAGCTCTACTTGATGTATCTGACTAGGCAATTTTCCGTGATTGTGTTGGCTCATTTAAAATTCTGTGAAGAATATAGTGATTGACAGAAAAGCTTCCCTAAAGCAGCATTTATTTTGGAGATACATTACTTTTTACTAGTGAACTTGGCAGCTTGACCTAATGTAAACTGATTGGAATTAACAATCACACAGCAAGCTACTAATGTCCATGTTGAGAGGGGAGTATTGTGCAATCAAATGCGGTTAATAATCTCTTGGTAAATCACAAAGTTAGGACTAAACTTCATTTAATCTGAAGTAGAAGAAAAGAAAATTGCTATATCTTAAGGTCTAGCATTGTATATTTACCTATATTTTTTCACTCTCACTCATCTCAACCTAATATTGGGAGGGTATGTGTTAGTAATTTCCTATTCTTACAGAACATTAAACTAACATAAATGAATAGCAGGTATCTGAACACATTTGGTAGTAGCATAATGTACTGTGAACTCTAGAGTTGGCCTGTCTGGGTTTAAATCCCATTTTTACCACTTAATAGCTTATTGATTTTGTCAAGTCTCTATCCTTCTTTGAGTCTTAATTTCCTCATCCATGGAATGGGAATAAAAATGAACATTTCATATGGGATATTTGGGATTTTTGAATAAGATAATACATACAAAGTGTTTAGCATACTGCCTGGCACTTAGAAGCACTCCATAAATATGCACCATTATTGGTATTAACCATTATTTCTTTCAAAGAATGAAACTTGGACAAATAGCTGAGATATACCATCACCATAAGGCAGAGTGTGGGCCACAGACACAATATTGGAAACTGGATTTTTAAAAGCATCTGGGATCAAGGCAAACAGAACAGGTCACCCAAAGAATTGTAGAGGCCAAAAGGGTAAACCTCACTCACAATACTCTATTTTCTGAGGTACAGTTATACAGATACCTGCAAAGGTATTGAAATGGAAAGGTAAGGTATTCCACTGCCTCTTAAGATGAAAATGGTAACATTTCCTTGTTAACCCCAATTTAACCATGTTCTTAATTACATCTCTATTAGACAATCAGAAAGCAGATGAGCTTGTTATGTTTATTTCTTTTTAACAAACTACTCTCAAATTTAGTGGCCTACAACAACCATTTCATTTGCTCACTCTTTTGTGGGTCAGGAATTCAGAAAGGATTTGACTAGAATTTTCTGATCACAAGGTTTCAGCTAGGAAGGTTTGTCACAGGATAGGTTAGTCATTCACATACTTAGTGCCTTGAGACTCCTTGCCTCTCACTCTCTTCACATGCATCTCATTTTCCATAGCCTCTCCAGGTGGGTTTGTGGTTCCTCATGGCTTGGTGATCAGAAGGTAGTTGGACTCCTCACAAGGGAGCTGGCTTGACCCAAAGTGAGGTATAAGAGAGGCAGGAAGTGAATATTGTCAATCTTCTAAGCATGAACCCAGACCCTGGCACAATGTCACTTTTTCAGTTTTCTATTGTTCAAAGCAGTCAAGAGCTTACCCAAATTCAAGGAAAGGTGATATAGACCCCACCTCTCAATGGGAGAAGACCAGAGAGTTTGTAGCCATTTTTGATCTACCACAGAGCTACATACCTATATGAATAAAGTTTTTCTCAGCACTATCATTTATTTGTTTGCTCATTAATGAAGCATTGGTCTATGGAATATAAAATTCTCATGGAATTATTTATAAAATTACAATTCACATCAAATGTCGTATTATATTTTGTAGATGCTGAAAGTCTCCTTTGATTTTGAGTTAATTTGGTAGCCTTTAAAATTCTATTCAAGTGCTCTATGTATATAGATAAAACTTTTTGAATGAAGACATACAAAGCCATTTGCAATTATATTCTCAAAAGAGCTCTCAGTTCCATAATATAAAATAGGTCAGAAATAATAGAGTAAATTCATTAAAACAGAAAAATTTGTGAAAGCAAAAAAATTATATATATAGCTAAAATATAGACTCCTAACACAAATTGTTATAATAGGCTCATTATTTAAGAATAATTATCTGTATCCAGAGAATACTTTTTAAGTCACATTGTTATTAACATAAAAATTGCTTATCCACCTTATTCCTATTACATGTCCTCTATTTCCACTTGAATCAGAAAGTGTTCCATGTAGTTTTTTGTAGAATTGTACAAAGTATGAGAATTTTTTCTGTTTTCTGTATTCCTAAATTTTACAACGCTATTAGCCCCTCTGCCTAATGTCACTTATGTATGTGGCTGACAAAGAACCTCTCAAAATCCCTGACCCTGCAGTAAAGGTTACCAAAGCTGGCTGGGAGCAGTGGCTCATACCTGTAATCCCAGCACTTTGGGAGGCCGAGGCGGGTAGATCACGAGGTCAGGAGATTGAGACCATCCTGGCCAACATGGTGAAACCCCGTCTCTACTAAATACAAAAAATTAGCTGGGCGTGGTGGTGCGTGCCTGTAGTCCCAGCTATGTGGGAGGCTGAGGCAGGGGAATCAGTTGAACCTGGGAGGTGGAGATTGCAGTGAGCCGAGATCGTGCCACTGCACTGCAGCCTGGGCGACAGATCGAGACTCCATCTCAAAAAAAAAAGGTTACCAAAGCTTTATCTTGTTTCCCTTCTGCTTATGGAGATGAACATGAGTGATATCCAACCAAATGTAAGTGACTGTATCCTTTACATGTGACCAGTGTAAAGGATAAAATCATTTTGAAATTTTGGTCATATATTTTTGTATACAGAAAGTGGCGAACAAATGTGTATGACTAGTTTGTTTACCAGAGTTGAGGAGGCCAAGGAGCAAGATAACGAACAACCGGGGATCTGACTTGATGCATCATAATGAATAGAAAATTTTTCCTGATATTATCAAATTTAGAAAAATGTTTCTCTGCCTCAGTGTGTTTTTGGACTGCATTAATTCTGTAAACTGTCTTTGGTGTGTGTGTATGACTGCTGACTGGATAACTGGGGAGAATGAGAAGGCATGGTTTTATTTCATACTGAGAATTTGAAGGTGAACTTATCTTGGATTGCTCAGTTTGGGAAACTCTAATGCTTATTCAAGAAGTATGTTCTCTTAAAAAGGTGAGGAATAGTATGGTAGAGGCTCTCTTGAAGGAATGGAGGGATACATGGCACTGGACATAGGGGAGTTAGTTTGCAAAATAAGGTCTGTTCTAATGGGGCATTTCTTTAAAGAATTACATTTTGTCATTGTTCTTTTCCCTTGCTGTGGGAATGGCATAGTTCAAAAAGAGTTTTGACTTGTTTTACTCTGATGCTACCCCCTAGACTTAATAATATAGCAGGCATCAAAAAGAGTGTAACCATCACCACACTATTCTTTGTTGAGACCAGGGTGAAAATAGCAGTATAGAATTGAGGAAGACAATCATGCTAGATTTCTGTGTAGCAGCCTGGTGTGGTAGGCAGAATAATGGCTCCTCAGAGATGTCCATGTCTTAATCACCTAAACCTGTGAATATTTTGTGTTACATGGCAAAAGGAACTTTGCAGATATGATTAAGAATATTGAGATGGGGAGATTATCCTGGATTATCTAGGTTGGCCCTAAAAGTATTCACAAGGGTCATTATAAAAGGGAGGCAGAAAAGTCAAAATCAGAGAGAGATTTGAAGATGCTATACTGCTGGCTTTGAAGATGGATGAAGGGTCTCTGAGCCAAGGAAAGTAGGTGACTTCTAGAAGCTGGAAAAGGCAAGGGTATCTATCCTCTTCTAGAACTTCCATAAGGACTATCATGTTGCTGACACTTTTTGCCTCATAAAATGCATTTTGAACTTCTGCCCTCTAAATCTATAAGATAATACATTTGTGTTGTTTTAAAAGCTTAAGCTTATGTTAGTTTGTTAAAGCAGCAATAAGAAACATACATACCTGGCAATGGCAAGGAAGAACATAGGAGTGAAGCAGCAGATGCCAACTGAACAGTTCCTGGGTGGAATCAGCAGGTCCATTATTCCACAAATATACCAGAGGGGGATTTACTTCAAAGTTTAAGATGCCAACCTTGGGCTTATTACTTATTATAGAAACCCAATGCAGAGGGGTGGGAATGTAAAATGATATAGCCATTATGGAGGATGATTTGTCAGGAAAGAATAAAATTTCATCTGCAATTCTATTTTTTGGTGTCTTCTCTAGAGAAACATTTGCACATGAGTGCATGGCTTCATTTGAAAGGACACCCGATATATAAGTAAAAATATGGTAACAATTTAAGTTCCTACCAATAGAGGAATGACTAATAATGACATATTCATGTTATGGAATACTATGAGACAGTTAAAAAAAGTGGATCCTAATGGCCTGACATGCAAAACTCTACAAGGATTGTGTTTTTCAAAGAAGAAAAGATGAAAAAAATGTATAGAATATGGCATTAATGTAAAATGTATATATTATTAATATTGTAGAAGCAAAAATCGACAATTTGCTTTGCTTACAACATCACTAAGTAATTCATTGCCATAATAAACGATGATAAGGATAATAAGAGGGTCACCATGACCTAAAATTTCCCCCAAGATATTATTATCCTAGAGTGGAACAAAATCTTGAATATTTTCTATAAACTTGAATCCCTAATAAAATTAATGTTTTGCTATGCTGATATCCGAAGATATGTTGTGTGACCTTTGTTAATATCATCTTGTGAAAAATTTGGTATATTCCATCATTCTCAGATTTATGTAAACCGGGTAGCCTTGGCAATTCTGTACTTTTTTCTTTAAATACTTGTGTTTGCCACGACAGCCTTTCTGAACTATGACTTCCTTGTACTTGTTGCACATAAAATTTTTCTTTCCTTTTTCAAATAATTGTGTCTCTGGATCTTCCTTTGACATTGTATCAGCACGTTTTTGAATGCATACAAAATATCAAGAAGGGCACATACAAAGCAATAACAATAGAGCAATCAAATAAGATTTGAGTCTTTTGCCATATTTCATTTTTATTAGGTGAATTTAACTAAAATGAATTTGTATAAAGAACTTAGGAAATATTTTTAAATATTACAATATTTTAAAATTTTAATATTAATATTTAAAATATTAATATTTTAAAATATTTTTATATATGTATATGTATACTTTTGAAAACTATGTATGAAACTATGTGAAGCCAATGAATGCCACTATTTTCTTCCGAAGGCAAAAACCTGCAATAGAGTTAATAAGATTTACTCTGTAGTTTCAGTTCCTTCTTCATTTCCATTTCCAAAGGGCATGAATTAGAGAGGAGAGACTATTTTCTAAGGGATAAATTTGTCAAATTTGAATTTTCAAAGGAAACAGCTAATTTGATGGGAGGAGCCCCATTGCCACTGGTAGATGGAATGAGAATGGAGAAAACCAACTGAGTGACCAAAAAAGGTGTTCTTAAAGCACTTGCCTGACGCGTGCCAACTCCAGTTTAGCCCCCATCTCCTGTTATCCTAAGCTATGTTTTATATAAAATCCCTTGATAAACTTCCTCTAGACCATTGCACAAACTACTGATGTCTGAATTACAGAAATGATTTAAGCGTTTTAGCATTTTGTTTCCCACATGGTACATGACAGCTATTATGTTCGCCAATCTAAGCTACATAGATGATTTCATCATTTTTGATTTCTTATTTTAGTCATTGTCAACATTTTTAAGAGCCCATTTTTGAATTTAAGAAACTACAAAAAGTGAAATTAAATAAAAAGGCTAAATAAAAGCACATGCTACATTTGAAAACAAACTTAAAAAAAAATGAATCTACCTATGTGGAATTGATAATAGAACCACACTGGGAACCAAAGAAAGCAATTAATTATTTACTTTAAGACAGAGTCTCACTCTGTCACCCAGGCTGGGGTGCATTGGCAGGATCTCAGCTCACTGTAACCTCTGCCTCCTGGGTTCAAGTGATTCTTGTGCCTCAGCCTCCCAGGTAGCTGGGATTACAGGCATGCGCCACCACATACAACTAATTTTTGCATTTTTTTAAATTAGAGACAGGGTCTCCCCATGTTGGCCAGGCTGGTCTTGAACTCCTGACCTCAGGTAATATGCCTGCCTTGACCTCCCAAAGTGTTGGGATTACAGATGTGAGCCACCACACTCAGCCAATTATTTAAATATTTTTTGATCAAGTCCTCTATACAAACTCAGTGCTATATATTCTCAAAAACAAGAAGAATGGCAAAAAAATAATTGAACTTACTATGTTTATTGTTCATAGTTGTCTTGGTATAGTAAATCTGCAACTTTTTCGTGTTTGTTGTAGGATAGAGAAAGTGAGTAATTATATAGATCTTAGGGGAACCAGGGTTATCAATGTGGGAAAAGGAAGAATGATACAACTATGAAGTAGAGAAGAGTGAGAAAAACACTGTGACACTACACTGAGTAAGAGTTATCATTCTGAACAATGGCTTTTTAAAAAAAATCCTAGCACTGCTCATTGAAAAGGTTTAGAAGCAATGCCATTCTAAGAATACTGAGCATGCCTTGTTGTTTCTAAATAATTTTCCTTTCTAAGAGGAATTGAGACTCCATGGAGAAGTTCTGGATTCTCAGTCTGGAGCAGGTGAGGCATAAGGTGAAACTGAATCATCTTATTGGGCCAGAAAGCAAGAATGTGATTTAAAAAGCATTGGGACATTTCAAAAGGAACATAGAATTTTTTTTTTTTTTTTTTTTTTTTTTGGAGACGAAGTTTCGCTCGTTACCCAGGCTGGAGTGCAATGGCACGATCTTGGCTCACCGCAATCTCCGCCTCCTGGATTCAGGCAATTCTCCTGCCTCAGCCTCCTGAGTAGCTGGGATTACAGGCACGCGCCACCATGCCCAGCTAATTTTTTGTATTTTGAGTAGAGATGGGGTTTCACCATGTTGACCAGGATGGTCTCGATCTCTTGACCTCGTGATCCACCCGCCTCGGCCTCCCAAAGTGCTGGGATTACAGGCGTGAGCCACCGCGCCCGGCCGGAACATAGAATTTAAACAGGTATTTCTCCAAAGCAGGTAAGCAAATGGCCAATAAGGAACCGAAAAGATGCTCAACATTATTACTCATTGGAGAAATGCAAACCAAAAACAGAATGAGATACCAGTTCATACACACTAGGATGGCTATATTTAAACAACAGAAAATAAAACATTTTGGCGAGAATGTGTAGAAATTGAAATTCTCATATGTCGCTTGTGGGATTATAAAATGGTACAGCTGCTTTGGAAAATATTCTGTAGTTCCCCAAAAAGTTAAACAAAGAGCTACCATATGACCCAAGAATTCAACTCTGAGACATATAACCAAGAGAATTAAAAACAAATGTGCCCACAAAACTGTGTACGTGAATGTTCCTAGCAACATTATTTACAATAGCCAGAAAAGGAAACAGCCCAAATGTTCATCAGCAGACGAATGGATAAGCAAAACTATGAGATACTCATACAATGTAACATTACTCAGCCATAAGTATTGATAGATGATACAACAAGGATACACCTTGAAAACGTTATGCTATGTGAAAGAAGCCAGACATAAAATGACACATATTGTATGAATTGATTTATAAGAAATATCCTGAATAGGCAAACCCACAGAGGTGAAAAATAGATTAGTATTTGCCAGGGGATGGGGTGAATGGTTAATATAGAGTGACAATTTTTTGTTTGTTTGTTTTGTTTTGTTTGAGACAGTCTTGCTCTGTTGCCCAAACTGTAGTGCAGTAGTGCAATCTCAGCTCACTACAACCTCTGCTTCCCAGGTTCAAGTGATTCTCTTGCCTCAGACTCCTGAGTAGCTGGGACCACAGGCATCCACCACCACACCTGGCTAATTTTTGTATTTTTAGTACAGAGAGGGTTTCACCTTGTTGGCCAGGCTGGTCTTGAACTCCCGACCTCTGGTCTCAAACTCCTGACCTCAGGTGATCCATCTGCCTTGGCCTCCCAAAGTGCTGGGATTACAGCACCTGGCCAAGAGTGATAGTTTAATGAATAGGAAGTTTCTTTCTAAGGTGATAAAAATATTCTGTAGTTAGGTAGTGGTGATGGTCACTCAACATTGTGAATATACTAAAAATCACTAAATTGTACAATGTAAAATAGATAAAATGCACATTCTTCTCAACTGTGCATTGAACATTCTCCAGGACAGAGCATATGTTAAACCACAAAACAAATCTTAACAAATTTAAGAAGATTGAAATCACATCAAGTATTTTCTGACCTAACCATGATGATATAAAACAATCAATAACAGAACTTCAGAAAATTTATAAATACATGGAAATTAAACAATATGTTCTGGAACAATCAATGGGTCAATGAAGAAGTTAAAGGAAAAATTAAAAGAATTTATTGAGACAAGCATGGAAATACAACCCACCAAAACTTATGGGACACAGCAAAAGCAGTTCCAAGGGAGAAGTTTATAGCAATAACTGCCTACATTAAAAAAGAAAAAATATCTCAAAAAACCACTTAATGTTGCACCTCAATAAACTAGAAAAATAAGAAAAAACTAGCCCAATGTTAGTAGAAAGAAGGAAATCATAAAGATCAGAGTAGAAATAAATGAAATAAAGACTAGAAAAACAATAGAAAACTTTGACAAAATTGAATTGTTATTTATTTATTTTTTTGTGGGTGCACAGCGTATTTATTGAGCTTGGACTCTTCTTATTCTTGCCCCCGTTGCCTATCCAGAAGGGCACTGGGCTCCCCACGACACTACCTGCTATCCCTCCTTGTGCCTGAATTGTTATTTTGAAAAGATAAAAATATTGACAAACCATTAGCTAGACTAAGAAAAAAAGAGAAGAGTCAAATAGATAAAATCAAAAATGAAGAGAGGGACATTACAAGTGGTACAACAGAAAAAATATCACAAAAAACTATCAGGAACAAATACATGCCAACAAATTGGAAATGGTTAAATTTCTTGCTACACACAACCTACAGAATGCAAGAAAATATTTGCAACCTATATCTCTGATAAAAGGTAAATATGAAAATATATAAAGAATCCAAATGATTTAATAGCAAGAAAACAAATAATCTGATTTAAAAAGGGCAAAGGAGGCTGGGCACAGCAGCTCACCCTGTAATCCCAGCACTTTGGGAGGCTGAGGCAGGTGGATTACTTGAGGTCAGGAGTTCAAGACCAGCCTGGCCAATATGGTGAAGCCTGGGTGTGTCAGAGAGACTCTGTCTCAAAAAAAAAAAAAAAAAAAAGACAAAGGACTTGAATAGATATTTCTCAAAAAATACATACACATAGTCAATACGTATATGAAAACATGCTCAACATTTTTTTGTGTGTGTGATGCAGTCTTGGTCTATTGTCCAGGCTGGAGTGCAGTGGCGCGATCTCGGCTCACTGCAACCTCTGCCTCCTGGGTTCAAGAGATTCTCCTGCCTCAGCCTCCCTAGCAGCTGGGACTACAGGCTTGCGCCATCACACTTGGCTAATTTATGTATTTTTAGTAGAGATGGGGTTTCACTATATCGGCCAGGCTGGTCTCGAACTCCTGTCCTCATGATCTCCCCACCTCGGCCTCCCAAAGTGCTGGGATTACAAGCGTGAGCCACTGCGCTGGCCCATGCTCAACATTTTGTATCATCAGGAAAATACAAACCAAAACCACAATGAGATATCATCAAGCCTCAATTATAATAGCTATTATCAAAAAGACAAAATATAATCAGGGTTGGGGAGGATGTGGGGAGACTAGAACCTTTAAACACTGTTGATGGGATATAAATTAGTACAGCCATTATAGAAAACTGAATGGATACTCTTCCAAGATATGGAATCAATCTGAGTATCCATTGACAGATGAACGAATAAAAAATATGTAAATATATATGCAGTGGAATATTATTTATCCTTAAAAAAAGAAAGAAGTTCTATCATTTGTGACAACATGGATGAACCTGGAGGTCATTATGTTAAGTGAAATAAGCCAGGCACAGAAAGACAAATACCACATGATTTCACTCATGTGAAATGTAAAAATGTTGATCTCATAGAGGTAGAGAGTAGAATGGTGGTTACCAAAGGCTGGGGTGACTGGAGGGTGGGGGTTGAGGAGACGTTGGTCAAAGGATACAAATTTCAGTTAGATAGGAGGAATAAATTCATGAGATCTATTGTACAACATGATGACTATAGTTAACAAGATTGTATTCTAACTATATTTTAGACTAAATTTAACTATACTCTAACTATATTTTTTAATATATATGTATTATTGAAGAATGTTAAGAGAGTGGCTGTAAAGGGTTCTCACCACAAAAATAACTGTGTGAGGTAATGCATATTTTAATTAGCTAGACTAGTCACTCTGCAGTGTATACATACTTCAAAGCATCATGTTGTATACAATACATACAATTTTATCTGTCAACTAAAAATAATAGAGAAAAAGTAAAATAGTTAAAATGGTGTATTTTAGGTTATATAAACTTTATCTCAATGAAAAGTATCCACAAAAAAAGAGCAAGTGTCTTAGAATCAACAGATGTGAGTCCATAGTCACATTTTGCTGTGTCCTAGATATGTGAATGTGTGTCAAGTGCTCCACTTCTCTATGTTTCCTGATCTTTAATATGGACATTAACAATCTAATTTTTTTTCTTTTATTTCTTAACTTTTATTTCAAGTTCAGGTGTACATGTGCAGGTTTGTTATACAGGTAAATTGTGTATCATGGGAGTTTGGTGTACAGATTATTTTGTCACCCAGGTAATAAGCATAGTACCAGATAGGCAGTTTTTTGATCCTCTCTCTCCTCCCATCCTTCAACCTCAAGTAGGCCCTGGTGTCTGTTGTTCTTTTCCTTGTGTCGATGTGTACTGAACATTTAACTCCCACATATATGCGAGAACATGTGGTATTTGTTTTTCTGTTCCTGCATTAATTCGCTTGGAATAATGACCTTCAGATCCATCCATGTTGCTGCAAAGGACATGATATCATTATTTTTTATGGCTGTATAGTATTCTATGGTGTACGTGTACCACATTTTCTTTATCTAGTCTACCATTGATGGGCACTTAGGTTGATTTTACGTCTTTACTATTGTGAATAGTGCTACAGTGAGCATACGTGTGCATGTGTCTTTATGACAGAATGATTTATAGTCCTTTGTGTATATACTCAATAATGGGATACTGGGTCAAATGATAATTTTGTTTTAAATTCTTCGAAAAGTTGCCATGTTGCTTTCCACAATGGCTGAACTAATTTATATTTCCACCAGCAGTGTATAAGCATTTTTTTCTCCACAACCTCACCAGTATCTATTATTTTTTGATTTTTTAATAGTAGCCATTCTGACTCATCTGAAGAGATGGTATCTTGTGTTTTTGACTTCCATTTCTTCAATGATTAGTGATTTGAGCATTTTTTCCTATGCTTGTTGACTGCATATATGTCTTCTTTTGAAAATTGTCCGTTCATGTCCTTTATGTCCACTTTTAAAATAAGGTTGTTTGCTTTTGGATTCTTAAGTTCCTTATAGGTTCTGGATATTAGTCTTTTGTCAGATGCATAGCTCACAAATACATTCTCATGTTCTGTAGGTTGTCTGTTTACTCTGTTGACAGTTTCTCTTGCTGTACAGGAGCTATTTAGTTTAATTTGGCCCCACCTGTCAACTTTTGTTTTTGTTGCAATTGCCTTTGGAGTCTTTGTCATGAAGTCTTTACCAGGGCATATGTCCAGAATGATATTGCCTAGGTTGTCTTTCAGGGTTTTTAAAGTTTCGGGTTTTACATTTAATCCTTTAATAC
Source organism: Aotus nancymaae (assembly GCF_030222135.1). Taxonomy (NCBI): domain Eukaryota; kingdom Metazoa; phylum Chordata; class Mammalia; order Primates; family Aotidae; genus Aotus; species Aotus nancymaae. The sequence continues at coordinate 30,428,992 of NW_026988472.1, forward strand.
ATCATGAGTTGATTTTTGTATATGGTATAAGGAAGTGGTCCAGTTTCAATCTTCTGTATATGGCTAGCCAAGTATCCTAGCACCATTTATTAAATAGGGAGTCCTTTCCCCATTGCTTGTTTTTGTCAACTTTGTAAAAGATCAGGTGGGCATAGATGTGCAGCATTATTTCTGGGCTTTCTATTATGTTCCATTGGTCAATGTGTCTGTTTTTGTACTAGTACCATGCTGTTTTGGTTACTGTAGCCTTGCAGTATAGTTTGAAGGTGGGTAATGTGATGTACCCAGTTCCAGGTGTTGGTCTTCCCCCTCACCCACTCCCTCTCCTCCTCCTCTTTCTTCTCCCTCTTCCTCTTCCTCTTCTTCTTTTGCTTAGGATTGCCTTCACTATTTGGGCTCTTTTTAGGTTCCATCTAATTTTTAAGATAGTTTTTTCCCTAATTCTGCTAAGAATGTCATTAGTAGCTTGATAGGAATAGCACTGAATCTGTAATTTGCTTTGGGCAGTATGGTCATTTTACAATATTGATTCTTCCTATCTGTGAGCATAGAATGAATTTCCATTTGTTTCTGTCATCTCTGATTTCTCTGAGCAGTGTTTTGTAATTCTGACTGTAGAGATCTTTCATATCCCTGGTTAGCCGTACTCCTAGCGATTTTATTCTTTTTGTGGCTATTGTAAATGGGATTGCATTCTTGATTTGGCTCGTAGCTTGGATGTTGTTGGTTTATAGGAATGCTACTGATTTTTTTTTTTAAGATGGAGTCTCACTCTGTCACCCAGGCTGGAGTGCAGTGGTGCTATCTCAGCTCACTGCAACCTCTGCCTCCTGGGTTCAGATGATTCTTCTACCTCAGCCTCCCGAGGAGCTGGGACTACAGGTGCATGCCATCACACCTGGCTAATTTTTTGTGTTTTTAGTAGAGACAGGGTTTCACCATCTTGGCCAGGCTGGTCTCGTACTTCTGACCTTGTGATCTGCCCGCCTCAGCCTCCCAAAGTGCTGGGATTACAGCTACTGACTTTTTTACATTGATTTTATATCCTGAAACTTTTCTGAAGTTGTTTATCAGATCTAGGAGATTTGGGGAAACTGTGGGGTTTTATAGGTATAGAATCATATTGCCTGCAAACAGAGATGGTTTGACTCCTTCTGTCCTTGTTTGGATGCCTTTCTTTTCTTTCACTTCTCTGATTGCTCTGGCTAGGACTTCCAGTACTATATTGAATAGGAATAGTGACAGAGGGCATCCTTGTCTTGTTCCAGTGTTCAAAAGGAATTCTTTCAGCTTTTGTCTATTCAGTGTGATGTTGGCTGTGTGTTTTCACAGATGGCTCCTATTATTTTGAAGTTTAACTCAAATCTGGGGAGACACATTGCAAGGAGCCCAGATATAACTTTTTTGGGTGCTTATAATATTTGAATATCCCACATTTTCATTGCAACCTACTTCTCAAAAGACAAACTCTCTCCATCCCTTACTTGGAGATGGTGCAGGATTAGCACAGTAGCTCACTACATTTTTGAACACACGTGCTCTCTCTGTTTCTGTGTCACCACATCCTGGTTCTGTTTTATGCTGCAATAAAGAAAACGTTGTCATTTTTCTGATTTCTTTCTCTCTGGCTAGCCTTTAAGATTGGAAGATCTTGTTTACAAACAAGATCTATCCGAGGATCACTTTGTCTTTCAGGCCAGGTAGATTCTCACAGTATATTCATCCATATTTTATTTTCAACCATGATATATAAGCCAACAACTCCCATATAGTTTACATCTGAGATCTGGTTCTAAGTGTGCTATTGACTGGTACATTTCTTCAACTGCATTGAGTCAGAACCTCAAATTCAAGATATAACAAATGCAAATCATTTCCTTTACATTCTTTACATTCTCCCTGCTGCTTGAACCTTTTATTCAATGCTTGATCCTCATTTGATATGGTTTGGCTCTGTGTCCTCACCCAAATCTCATCTTGTAGCTCCCATAATTCCCACATCTTGTGGGAGTGACCTGGTAGGAGATGATTGAATCATGGAGGTGGGTCTTTCTCGTGCTGTTCTCATGATAGTGAATGTGTCTCATGAGATCTGATTCTTTTAAAAACAGTAGTTTCTCTGCACAAGCTCTGTCTTTGCCTTCTGCCATTCACATAAGATGTGACTTGCTGCTCTTTGCCTTCTGCCGCAATTGTGAGGTCTCCCCAGCCATGTGGAACTTTAGGTCCAATAAACCTCTTTCTTTTGTAAATTGCCCAGTCTTTATCAGCATTGTGAAAATGGACTAATACATCATTTACAAAAATCAATATCTTAAACAACTTCCTACATATAATATGGGAAATTATCTTAAACTATTTCCTATGAATCAACATGGTATTCTATCAGTGAAGTTTGCATAGTTTTCAAGTAGGATGTAAAATGTGTCTATGTCTACTTACAACTACCAAACAAATATCTACTTAAATATTAGAAAGCCATTCTAACGTACAGGTTAAAAAACCAGACTCTGAAATCAAATAGAAATACAGATTTTATCCCTCTAGAGCCATGTGATTTTGTCTTGTTACTAAACCTGCCTGAATTTCCATTTTCTCACCAATAAAATAGGATAACTCAAACCTTACACTATTTTGGTTAGGAATAAATGAGCTAATACATATAAAACTATTAGCTTGGCATGATTCAGGTACATATCAAGTGCTATGATTTGAATGAAGGTGTCCCCTCCAACATTCTTGAAGCTTAATCCCTATTGTGCATTGTGGTAGTATTAAGAGGTGAAACCTTTTGAGGAAGTGATTAAGTCATGATGACTCTACCTTCATGAATGGATTAGTGCCTTCTGAAAGGGCTGGAGGGAATTAGCTTAGGTCCCTTTTGTTCTTCCAGTCTTCTTCCTTGTAAGGATTCAGTGCTCATCTCTTTGGAGGAGGCAGCAACAAGGTGCTGTCATGAAAGGAGAGATAGAGCTTTTCACCAGACACTGAACCTGCCAGCAACTTGATCTTAGACTTTCCAGCCTCCAGAAGAGTGAGAAATAAATCTGTGTTCTTTATAAATTACCTAGTCTAAGGTATTTTATTATAGCAGCACAGACAGATTAAGACAAGAAACCAGGTCAAGGAATTTTGTGTTTTTAAAGTTTAACCATTTCTGTTGCAGAGGTGTTTTAACTCCTATTGCCTTATCTTGGTTTTAGATGTACTGAGACCTTATTTTGGGGGTAGGGAGGGTGTTTCCATTCAGAGTGAATAAAGAGGAACCAAGCAAAGCCTTAAAATGAAAGAAGTTATGAGGCCCTCTAACAAGGCACAGGATACTGGCCAGGCAAAGCATGAGAGGATGCTAACTAGAGGAACAGCTAGTATATTCCAATGACTCAGCTCTACTATTCCCCTGGGGACATGAACAGAGCTCATTTTGGAAGACCTGAGTCTACCTGGGCAGAAGTTTTCACTATTTTAGGACACACCCCATAACAATCAGCTCCTGGTTTCTGGGGACTCTTATTAACCAGAACTCTTCTGCTTATTCTCAAATTTCTGATCTAATTTTAGTCTGCAATAGTGATTTTCAAGCCTACTTCTATAGTACAATCCTCTGGGGAGATTTAAGAAATCTTGATGCCCAAGTTACACAGAACAATTCAATTAGGATCTCTGGAGACAGGACTCCAGACATCAGTATTTTTAAAAACTCCCTAAATGATTTCAACATGCAGCAAAGGTATACAACCATTGATCGAGAGCCTCACAACACAAAAATGTGATCTGTGAAAAGCAAATAGCATCAACTGGGTACTTTTTAGAAATGGAAAATCCTGGTCTTGTCCCAAATCTAGTCAATCAGAATTGACAATTTAACAAGATACTTGAGTGATTTGCATTTTAGAAGCACTGGTTTAGAACAATGCTTCTCAGTTCTGGATGCATATTAATATTAGTTGTCAGACCAGATGTTTGAGTAGATTTGAGACAAGAAAACAGGATAAGTTTATGATTCAGTAAACGGGGCTCAGAGGAAATGAGGTAGGGAGAGAGATAGCACATCAACTGACACAGATAATCCAAAGATATGTCTGAATATGTTAGAAGGTATGGAGGATCACATTTATTATTTATTTGTCACTTTTAATTTGTGGTAGTCAATCCCCAAGAGGATCCCTAATAATCCATACTTCCTGATATTCAGGCCTTTGTGTGTCCCCCTCCTATACTGAATCAGAGCAGGTTACATATGACTAATAGAATATGGACAAAGTGATAATGCTAGTTTCATTGCTAGTTAATAAAAGTCATTGCAGCTTCTGGTTTGGCCTTTTGGATCCCTGGCTCTAGGGAAAGTAAGCTGCAATGCTATAGTAACACCCAAGCAGATCCATGAAGAGAAAAACTCTCCCCAATAGCTAGTGCCAAATTGCCAGTAATGTAAGTGGGATACTTATAAGTGGACCTTCCAATTTTAGTTGAGCTTTCTGGTGACTGCAGCTCCAGCAAATACCTAACTGCAAGCATGTGAAAAAGTTGAGAAAGAAATGTCCATGGAATATCTAACCAAATTATTGACCTGCAGAATTCATGAGCATAATAAATGGTAGTTTTATACCACTAACTTTTGGAGTTATTTGTATTGTACCATTAAATCATTACAAAGTGCTTCTTACCTTTAGGTGGGATGCTGCCATAACAAAATCCTAAAATATAGCACTGGATTTGGGACAAAGAGACAGACAGACATTTGGAAAAGCCTTAACAGAAATGTGATGGCTCTGAGGGAGGTTGCCAGTGAGATCTTCAGTAAAAGTGAGATTATTCAGGCTCTCTGATAAATAATACAACTCAGAGTCTAACAATCCTTTAAGGCATTATTTCTATTCAAGGTAGAGAAGAGCTTATCCTGTAGAGATTTATGGGTGTGGATTTTGTTGGAGTAGATCATAAATTTATTCATAAGAATTCCACAATGATTTTAAAAGAATTATATCATTGTGTACTGAAAAAGACAGAGAAATTACAAAATGAAAGGAGGCCATTTAGTCCCTAATATCTAAGGGTAGAAAACAAGATGTAAAAACTACCAAACTGCAAACATGAGCTATTTTTTAATATTAAAAAAAGGATAACTCAGACAATGGAACCAAGAATCCACACAGTGGAACCAAGAACCATTCCCAGACAGTAAAACTGAGCCACAATCAAAGAACTAGCAACAGGTGCCTGGCTGGATTTCAGAACTGCTATAGACTAGTGACTCCTGTGTGCCTCCAGTATCCCCCATTTTTGAACTGAGGGGTCTATAGTGATTTGATCATCCTATGTGTATTGGGTGTGTAAGTGGCAAACAAACAACTTACTTTTAGTTTTCAGTTTCTCAAACTAAGAGAAACTGTACTAGAAGATCTGGACTTGAACAACCACCCTGAAGAGCTTCAGCCACACCCTGGCCTGACCTAGATGATGCAATTCTGGACATTGATCCTGGCTCTGTTACCATAACTGGATATTTTTGACTAGATGTGAATGTATATTACATGTGGGAGGAATGTGAAATCTGCATCCAGAGGGTTCACTGTGGCAGACGAAATTTTCCAAATATGGCTGCACCTATATATACATATTTTCCCTTTGTTCCTCTTACTGTGTGACTGACATTCTTCCCCCAAATAAGTGAAACAGTAGACATTCCCTTTCCTTGAATCAGGCCAGAGGCTTGGGAGTGCCTCAGTTAACAGAGTATGGTAAAAGCAATCTGTGACTTCTAAGGCTGGGTCAGAAAATATTGCAGCTTACCCTGGCTCTCTTTCACTCCAGGGATGTTTTTCCTTGGATCCCATACTCTGTGCTGTGAGGCAGTCCAATCTGGCCCATGTGGAGAGACCACATGGAGAGCTCATATAAAGAAGAACCGAGGCTCCCAGCCAACAGCATCAAACACTAAACCTTTGGGTAAGTGAGCCTTCAAATGATACCAGCCCCCAAATTTTGGATCTTCCAGCTCCACATTGTAGAGCAGACACAAGCTCTCCATCTTGTACCTTATTCAAAATTTTGAACTATAGAATCCCTAAGCATAATAAATGATTTTACCCTAGCATGCTTTGGAGTAATCTGTTACATAGTCATAATAATTAAAATATAGTTCTTAAACATTTACTTTAGGCATCTGGAGTTGAGACTACAGGAAGTGAAGGTGGACTCTGTAGTTTTTAGTTATAATAAATGGTCTTACTAAATTCTCTTTTTATTACTCAAATATTTACAATCAAATAGGGAAGCTAAAGTTATTTCAACATGATAATTTATTTGTGACATCCTTGAGAGAAGAAGGTACATAAGTAATTAAAATGTTTATTCAAATGACCTTGTCTTTCAGGTAATGAAAGAGTGAAGTAAATAAAGGTATTTTTGTTATAAAGAGAGATCTAAGCAGAATAGGTGACAATATCAGAATATGAAAAGCAAAATTTAGCATAGTGAGGTCTACTTTCAATAATTTAATGATGATTATATAGATGAAAGGAAATGTACAAGAAGCTTTTTTGTTTGTTTCTTTTCCCATAGAGGGCAGGACATGAGGGAACATGGTGGAAACTGGAGCAGCGGGAATTTGGGTCATAAATTAGAAAGCACTGCCTGATTATAAGAGATGTAAAGTACTGAGTATGCTATTAAGATACATTGTGTCATCTAACAAAATTTAAAGAAACATTTATATAGCTTTCTATTTAATTGAAAAATTATATCCCAGCTGTGTAAACTTGGAATTTTGTCAAATATACTGCATATGAAGACTTTATTGACAAAAATAATTTGAGGTGAGGGTGTTGGTTGCTTCATAGTTTTTTGCCACAATCATCTGTACCCACACATCTTAGTCCATTATGGAAATCTTCTATTAATTTCAGGATAGCTGCTATAGTGGAAAACACAATATGTACACTTAGAAGAAATTTTGGTTTCTGTCTCTGTCTTTGTCATCATCTAGCTCTGTGACCTTGGTTAAATCATTTAGCTTCTCACGATTTTGATTCTCCTATACATAAACCACAGAATATGTCTGGCCTCTTGCTTCACCGTGATACTGTACAAATCAAAGGAAATAATAAATGTTATTTGCCTGGCACATAGTATACATAAAGGGAAAACTGCTGCAGACTAGAATGGAATCAGACTGGAAGTGGCCTGAAAACTGAACCATATTGATAATTAAGCATTATCTTTAAGACACTATAGCTGTCTTTTTGTACAAACTAACACCTAGTTTATGAATCCCTAAATCAAATTTATTTACTGAAATAAGCACACATTTCGGACTCTAAGAAATATGAACCTGACATTTATTATCAGTGTGGTTTGGGGCAATGCAAACACAGTGTGTCATCTGACAAATGGGGATAAGAATAATAATACATGACTTACAGGGTTTAATGAGAGGTTTTAAATGGCATAACATATCTCTAAAGATATCATCCCAGGTATATAGTGAATTTGATTTATAATTTATCTGATATTTCAGAGATGGGGAGCATGAGTGCTTGTAGAAGCAACCTGCTCCATTGGTAAAGAGAAGTCATTGTTGAGAGGGTCCTCGGATCATCACAAAACTTACTTTCCTAAAACCTGCAACTATTGCTCTTTCTTCTGCCTCCTGGAGTAACACTGACTAAAAATATTACTTCCTTCACAACACAGTATTGTAAAATATTTGGAGACAGCTATCATGTCTCTTTAGGTTTTTTTCTTATGACAAAAATATCCACTTTCCTCAAGAGTTCTTTATATAAATGGATTTCTCTGGATGGTTTCCAGGATTCCTTTTGAAATATGGTGTTTAGAGTGGGGCATGATTCTCTACATGTGTTCAGGGTACCATATATCACTTCTCTTGAACTTGACTCTCAATACTTGTGGTTGTGTTTAGATTATTTTTTATACCACAGCAATAATTACAGTACCATCAACAATTGCTTACTACATGCAATGTACACTGCTTATTCTATTCTGAAAACCCTATTAAGCAGGAACTTTTTCCTCATCGTATAGGTGCTACTTATGAAGTTAAGCACTTACCTAAATTCACAAGTTCACAAAAACAGCAGTGTATGGATAAATAGGAATTTGGATATAGTTCTTCCTGAGGCTCTTCTATATTGCTTTACATTGAAGTTGAAACAATGTCAACTCCCTGTCCCAAATATCAAGATGGATTTCTCCCCATGTAGTTAAAATTTTGTTATCTTCATTAGTGATTGTGTTTTAAGCACTGTCAAGATATTTTATAATCTATTTCTGTGTTTAAATATATTGGATTTTATGTAATCTGCAAATCAATATATGTTCTGTCCATGTATTCATCAAGTACATTAATAAAAGCGTGTTGACTAGACAAACCACTAGAAATCCCTCTTCATTTTGAACAATTTAAGAATTGATACCTTTTAGGTCTGATTGTTTAACCACTATAAATCCAACTTAACTGTATTTTCATCCAGCCTATATTCCTTCATCTTGCCCATAACAATAGCATAAGAAACCTTGTAAAATATTAGACTAGAATTAGGTAAGTGATGTCCATGATATACTCCTCATTTCTGGCTAATGACCCATGTTGATTTACGGTCAATCAGATAAAAAGTTTTACAGGGACAAACAACATATTAAAACTCTTTTATGCCTAGTGTTCCATTATTGGAACGCTAAGTATGTGGGAGTTATTTATATCCTACTACTCAAGGTCATGCTCAAGGTCTGATTGCAAAAATTCAAAAAATTGCTACTTCAGGTATAAATGGGTTTAAACTATCACAATTTTTATAATACTATAGAGGAATTCTTATAAAACATTCAACTCTAGGTATGAAACTTATTTTATGATAAAAATGATGTTTTAACTGTTGCAGACTATAATCCACATTCAGTGAAAATCCTGTTATTGCAATTTTAACCAAGTTTAGAAATTATAGGTGTGGGAGGCAATAACAATTTTCACTTTGTGACATTTTCATAATGACACTAAAAATATTTTCAAAGAGTTAACAGCATTACAAAGATGTGAAAATTCATGCAATTTTGAAAAACATGCTAAATGTAAAATGATAAAATATTTTACTAATTAAAAATTGTTACATAGGATTAAATTAAGTATTAGTGAACTTTTACCCTTCAAGAGGGGCTCATTTTCTTTGGACTAATCTAAGACTCTCTTGGTCATTCATTCATTCTTCCATCTACCTAATAAATTGTATTTGCAAATACTATGCTTAGGATTGGGAGGTCTCATAATACATTAGACCCCATTTATGTGTCTATTGAGTGGCAGGAATGTCCTATAATTCAGCAAGGAAGAAAATATGTATATAAATTATTTAAAGTAGATTATGGTAATTTCCATAAAATTAATTCAGGCAGAAGAGAAAGATAAGTTTTGGCCAAGATAATCAGCAGTATTTTATGGAACAGGTTGAATGTAAGCTGGGCCTGAGAATATAGTGATATATCAATGTTTCAAGATGGGATGGACAGTGTATTCCCATTCTAATCCATTTTGATTTTGAAGGCGTTTATTTAATGCCTAAATCAAGTGTAGAATGGAATCTTAGTGAAACACAGGGAATACCCAGACACTATCTATAAGAAAACCTTGTTTTGTCCTAGATAGTATGCTATACAAAAGAAAACAAGAAATAATTCTTGCTCTCTGAGAATCTATAGTGTTCCAATAACGAAAGACATTCTTGCAAGATACCAAATTCAGGTACTTAAGTCCATGAATTCTCATACCTTTTTCCACATTGGACATTATTTATCATTTCAATCTTGGCTAATGCAGTGTGCCACTCTAAGGGCAGCTAGGTAGGTTTTTCCTGAAAAGCCAGCAAATCAACCAAATTGGAAAACAACATGCCATGTGAAAATGTGTTGCCAGAGATCTAAACAGAGCAAAAAAGTAAGGTTTGATTTCTTTCTAGTGTGAATTGAAACTACACTAAGAAACAATAATGAATGTTAGGGAAAGTTCATTTTAGATGGCAAAGGACCAGGAACTACAGTAATTTGTTGCATAATGTTCATGGTTGAAATGTAATTCTTTTATTATTGTGTGAAGACTTTGTAAAAATGTAGAGTTTCCTCATATTTATGCTTGGTGGTAGAAAATTTTAAAAATCACCTCCTTCACCTTACCACCAGTATAGTGTCATTTTGTTAAACAAACAATATTGAAAGTTTTTCCTCTCATTACCCAGTTACCTGTGTCCTGTCAAAAAAGAGAAACCACTGTATGTGTTTTATTTATTTTAAAATTAATTAATATGTTTTTAATTGACAAATGCACTATAGGGATTTTAAAAAGCAGATCCCCATCCAAAGCTCACCTAATCTCCATGTGTCAAAGGCAGGGTCCCTGAATCATAGGGGTGATTTCCCCCATACTGTTCTTGTCGTAGTGAATAAGTCTCATGAGATCTGATGGTTTTATAAATGGGACATCCCTGCACAAGCTCTCTTGCCATATAAGATGTGACTTTGCTCCTCATTCGCCTTCTGCACTGATTGTGAGTCCTCCCCAGCCATGTGGAACTGTAAGTCCTTGAAACCTCTTTCCTTTATTAATTACCCAGTCTTGGGTATGCCTCTATTAGCAGTGTGAGAACAGACTAATTCAGAGACTTACAAGGGTGATTGACACACTGAGTATCCAAAGAAGGGGCATAAGGCAATCTGGACATTAGTAAAAGCAGAAACTGCTGCCACACTGAGGCTGAAGGAACAAGGGGAAGGGCAGCATTATTGAAGACCAAGAGCAGATGGTGGAAGCTGGAAATATCATAGGTCAGCCTAGTGAAAAATGGACCCATGAAGGAAAAGACTGGCGAGAGAGAGGTGGAGCAAGGGAACTGATCTGCTGATGGAGACAAAGCCCAAAGCAGTGAGTGAGTAGAAAAAACTTAGCTTCTCTTCATCTTCTACCCTCTAAACTTCCAACATTATAGAGACAAAGGGACAGGGAGAAATGTAGTCCCTTGTAGTACAGAAAAGGGCAGAGAGAGGTAGGAGAGGGATCTGAGAACAAAAATTCAGCATAGGACTCAGAAATAACCATCGTTATTATTTAGGGTCTCTTATGTTTTTAAAATCAATAAATGTTCACACTAAATTAATGATATATAAACACATATATTTGGATCCTATGAGACTGTTTCATAATTTACACACATTAATAAAATTCCTTTATTTCACACGTATTATAAGCCTCTTTCCATGTCTCTACATGCAGATCATTTCCTTTTTTTGGATAATTTATATTTTTTTTATGGAATACCATGTTTATCTTTTTAAATATGACATTTTCTGGTCAGTAGTAATATATATCCTTCATTAAAATTGGAAAATACAGAAAAACATTTTTTTAATTTATTGGTTAAAGAATTATTATCCTCATTTACATTTAAGGTTAATAATGTTATGTGTGAATTCGATCCTGTTATTATGATGCTAGCTGGTTATTTTGCCCATTAGTTGATGCAGTTTCTTCATAGTGTCAATGGCCTTTACAATTTGGTATGTTTTTGCAGTGGCTGGTATTGGTTTTTCCTTTCCATATTTAGTGCTTCCTTCAGGAGTGGGGACAAAATCTCTCAGCATTTGTTTGTAAAGGATTTTTTTTCTCCTTCGCTTATGGAGCTTAGTTTGGCTGCATATGAAATTCTGGGTTAAAAATTCTTTTCTTTAAGAATGTTGAATATTGGCCCCCACTCTCTTCTGGCTTGTAGAGTTTCTGCAGAGAGATCTGCTGTGAGTCTGATGGGCTTCCCTTTGTAGGTAACCTGACCTTTCTCTCTGGCTGCCCTTAACATTTTTACATTCATTTAAATCTTGGTGAATCCGATGATTATATGTCTTGGGGTTGCTCTTCTTGAGGAGTATCTTTGTGGTGTTCTCTGTATTTCTTGGTTTTGAATGTTGGCCTGTCTTGCTAGGTTGGGGAAGTTCTCCTGGATAATATCCTGAAGAGTGTTTTCCAACATTGTTCCATTCTCCCTGTCGCTTTCAGGTACACCAATCAAACATAGGTTTGGTCTTTTCACATAGTCCCATGTTTCTTGGAGGCCTTGTTTGTTCCTTTTCTTTCTTTTTTCTCTAGTCTTGTCTTTGTTCTTTACTTCATTAAGTTGATCTTCAATCTCTGATATCCTTTCTTCCACTTTATTGATTTGGCTATTGAAATTTGTATCTGCTTCACAATGTTCTTGTGCTGTGTTTTTCAGCTCCATCAGGTCATTTATGTTCTCCTCTAAACTGGTTGTTCTAGTTAGTGATTACTCTAACCTTTTTTAAAGGTTCTTAGCTTCCTTGCATTGGGTTAGAACATGCTCCTTTAGCTCGGAGGAGTTAGTTATTATCCACCTTCTGAAGCCTACTTCTGTCAATTCATCAAACTCATTCTCTGTCCAGTTTTGTTCCCTTGCTGGCGAGGAGTTGTGATCCTTTGGAGGCAAAGAGGTGTTCTGGTTTTCAGAATTTTCAGACGTTTTGCACTGATTTTTCCTCATCTTCATGGATTTATCTACCTTTTGTCCTTGATGTTGGTGACCTTCGGATGGGGTTTCTGTGTGGACATCCTTTTTGTTGATGTTAATGCTATTCCTTTCTGTTTGTTAGTTTTCCTTCGAATAGTCAGGCCCCTCTGCTGTAGGTCTGCTAGAGTTTCACTCCAGACCCTGTTTGCCTGGGTATCATCAGCAGAGGCTGCAGAACAGCAGATATTGCTGTCTGTTCCTTCCTCTGGAAGCTTCATCCCAAAGGGGAATCTGCAAGATGCCAGCCAGAGCTCTTTTGTATGAGATGTCTGTCGACCCCTGCTGGGAGGTATCTCCCTGTCAGGAGGCACGGCGGTCAGGACCCACTTGAGGCAGTCTGTCCCTTAGCAGAGCTCAGGTGCTGCGCTGGGAGATCCACTGCTCTCTTCAAAGCCAGCAGGCAGGAATGTTTAAGTCTGCTGAAGCTGCACCCACAACTGCCCCTTCCCCCAGGTGGTCTGTCCCAGGGAGACGGAAGTTTTATCTATAAGCCCCTGACTGGGGCTGCTGCCTTTCTTTCAGAGATGCCCTGCCCAGAGAGCCATTTCCTTTTAACAACTGCTCAATATTTGATTGTATGGATAGACTTTAATGTATTTTGCCAGTTTCTCTTGAGGGTTGTTTTGGTCGTTTTTGATTTATCATGATTGTAAATAATGTCACATTTGAAGACACTTGTAAAACTGCTGACTTTTATGATTATTTTAATATATTTATAAAAGTGGATTAATGATGAAGTATATACACTCTTAAATTTTTGATAGATATTTCCATATGTCCTTTCTAATATTTGTTGTAATTAGTATTCACATTAAGATTGTAGAAAGAGCTTGTTTACTCACCATTTCCCAAATATTATATATTGTCAATGTTTGTGAATCCGATGAGTACATAGATGTGTATATGTATCTGTGTCTGTGTCTATTATATGTGTTAGTGTCTGTGTCTATGACAATGCCTATGGTTATAACTATATATCTATGGTTATGTGTATAAATATATCTGTATATGTCTATGACTATATTTGTGTCTACATAATTATATTAATACAATTTGTTTTTATTATTCATGGTTTCTATATTTGCAAATGTCCCCACTTACTAAAACTTATTTGTAGTCTTCAAATCAATAGTTTTGGCACTTCTGTTTTCATTTGTGGGCATATGCAGAGTGGCAAAAATTTTGAGTCAGCCAACATTACTGTTCCCAGCTCACATAGAACAAAGTGATGCTGGGCTTTTTTGTTGCAGCTCTCACTTCTCACACTAAACAAATGTTCTTTTCAAGGTCTATTAGGTACTATATTTTTGTTTTTGTTTTTGCATTTTTGTGCTTTTTGTTGGTAACTTTGCTGTTCAAAATGGCCCTCAATCACAGTTTTGAAGCATTGCGTAGTATTCCTAAGTGCAAAAACGTTGTGACAAACATTATGGAGAAAATATGTGTGTTAGGTCATCTTCATTCAGGTATGAGTTATTGTGCTATTGGTCATAAGTTCAATGTTAATGAATCAATAATACATATTAAATAAGTTGTCTTTCAATAGAAATACACAAAAAACAAGATTATTAAGTTGATAAAAATGGTTTCACCAGAGGCTTGCAAGAACCTAGCCTTGTGTTCTCCTAAAAATAATCATTCAGGATTCATTAATTCAATGTTCACAGCAAATTTATAGACTGTAACTACTATGAGTAACAAGAATAAATTGTATCTACATCTATGGCACTATCATCTATGTGTCTTTCAATTGTTCTTTCATTCAATAAATATTTTTCAAGAGCCTCCTATGAATTAGACACAGGAAATGTTGAGCAGACACACAAAACACAAACAACTAAAGAAAAAATATCTAGACTGGACTACATCAATATTTTTAAATTTTGTGTTTCAAAGGACACTACCAACAGAGTGAAAAGGCAATCCACATATGGGAGAAAATATTTGCAAATAACATAGCAGATAAGGGATTAGTATCAAGTATATACATAAAGAACTCCTACATCTTACAAGAAAAAAAAATCAATCAATTCACTCAAAAAATGGGCAAAAGACTTTTGAATAGACACTTCTCCAAAGAGGAAGCCAACCATAATTCCTGAAAGGGAATAGACACTTCTCCAGAGAGGGAGAATTCGCTAGTTCCAAACATTGAATTAGTGAATACGGAATAGTTACTTTTAGGAGGACAAAGGGCTAGGTTCTTGCAAGCCTGAGGCCATAATCTCGAATGTTGAAATACTGAAAGATTAAAACCTCTAAAATCTAAAATCCCCAAAATCACAATCCTGAAAGATGAAAATCCTGAAGATAGAATTCTGAAAAAAGTAATTTAAGAAATAGCTTAAATATGTTTATTTACATTTTAAAAAGAGATTTGAGAAACATACAAAAACACGACAACACTTCATAGGCTACTTTACACAATAAATTAGGCAATAATACACACTTTTGCAAACATAAACATATATACTAACAACAGTCACATAAGTATAACAGCTATGTTCAGATGGACCATATTTATAAAGAAATACAACAAAAAAATGTATATATGGATAGCACTATAGTTGGTAATTGTGCGCACTCAGCTTTATAATGTGGTTATGAAATACCATGACAAACAACCAGTCTTTTGACTAGAGAAATGGGGAGCATCACACACTGGGGTCTGTTGGGGGAGAGGGCTTGGGGAGGGACAGTAGGGGGTGGAGAGGGATAACATGGGGAGAAAAGCCAGATATAGGTGATGGGGGATGGAGGCAGCAAACCACCTTGCCACGTATGTACCTATGGAACAATCCTGCATGATTTGCACATGTACCCCAGAACCTAAAGTACAATTAAAAAGAAAAAGAAAAACCACCATTGATTACCACCACATATGCAGTCACCCAAAGTGCCAAGATCTTGAGAAATTTTAACTTTTGCAAATGCCAGTATATATATAGGACATCTCTTCATTTATTGAGGAAGTTTTGGTGTTTTCACATACATGTGTAATGCTTGCACACAAAGTCAATGGTGTGATAATGCACTTTCATGGAGTCAAATTTGAAAAAATGCATAATACTTACTAGAACTCTCTAAAAGTCTCCACAGGATTTATGCCTTCAGTACCAGAAATGATGTGAAGATGAAATACATAGCATAGTGAAGTGTAAAAAAAAAAATGTAAAATCAATTTGAAATAGTGAAAAAACTAAAAACATTTTTAAAAAATGAAAAAGAAAATTCAACGTATGAAAAAATATATTACAGGTATAGATTTTGGATAATTGTATGAAGGTAGTCCATAAGAGCTGGCCAACTTTCATGATCACTAACTGTACTGTGAAATCTTTCAACACAATGAATAGCTGCTTTTTTTCATTTAGGGCATGGCTGACCTCAGAGAATACGTTCACATCATTTTCTACACGGCGCTGCTATTTTTGAAATTCATCTGTGATTTAATATACATTAAATATTCCCATCTTCTATGCTGCCATTCTTCTATGTTGTTCTGGATACAGGAAAATCCATGCTGCATGCACTCATATACAAATCACAAATAGGGTGGAAACAATACTGGTGATTGAACAGCAACACCATTGCCTAAATGTCTTATCATATCATGCACATAATTATTTTCAAGCCAGTCAGTAATTTGCTGACTTCTTCAGGCAAATGCATCTTTAACTCATTAAAAGCTCTAGGAATTTCATCAGCTGGAAGAAATGCCAATTTAGACAAACGACACATTTGTAAACTGAATTTTTCATCATTGCCTTATTGCATGGCCAATCCTCTCCTCTCAATTTTCTGCCAAATGCAAATGAAGACAATAACAAGGTAATAGTTCTACCTTACATGATGAAACTAACATAATGTAACTATCCTGTGTACAAACAAAAATGCATTTATCTCTTCCCCAGAATTCAACTTTCACAATTTCAACATTTAGGATTTTAATGTTTTGTGATTTTTATTTTCAGGATTTTAGACATCAGGGACTTTTGACTTTCAGGATTTAGACTTTAGAGATTTTGATCTACTGGGATTTCAACATTTGGTTTTATAATGTTTGGGATTATTTCTTTTGGGATTATTATTCATACTTCTCCAAAGAAGATATAGGAATAGCCAATAAGCATATGAAAATATGCTCAACATCCCTAATTATTAGGGAAGTGCAAATCATAACCACAATGAGATATCATTTCACACCCATTAGGATAGCTATTATCAAAAAAAAAAAAAAGAAAGAAAATAGCACATTTGTGAGGATGTGCAAAAATTTGTGCATTGCTAGTGAGAGTTTAAAATGGTGCAGCCGTGACAAAAAATGGTATGGCAGTTCCTCAAAAAATTAAACACAGAATTACCAAAGCAGAGGCTGAGGCAAGGTTTTTGCATGCATGTTAGATGATCTTAGGGCTTAGGTGGAAGGAAATGGAGGAGTAAAACCGGAAAGGATGATAAGGATGAAAAGTCAATGTAAGTGTATCTCATCAAGGTCACTGCTTTGGGTAACCAGGATCCATTCTTCTAAGATCTACAAAATAAACAGAATGCTACTCCAAGTTGTCCACCATAAGAGTCAGAGACGAGCATTTATCCACCAGCTCTCATCCACCATTGGTTGAACCAAGTGTAGGGTTCTACACTTGTGGCCTGCACTTATTGGCAAACCAAGTGAACTCCTCCAGCTGGAAATGATGCACAGCAAAGGAGAAGCTGAGTTTGTGAGGAGATGTTCACAGCAGCAGTGGCTGAAATCACTTGTGGGTGTACAAATGTGGCATGGGAAAACGAGGCATCTGATACCTTTATTAACCACTGATTCATTTTATATCTAGGTCATTTGACTTTAGAGTCCATAACTCTGTGTCCTTGAAGTCTCGGAGTTTCAGATGGTAGGACAGATATGAACTCAAACCCGTTCTGCAAATGGCAGAAATCTGACATGAGAAAGACCAAAGTGTAGATATGGATATGGATCTCAAGAAGAATGGTACCAGATTCTTGAGAAGCAAGAACTCACTCAACATTCACATTCACATGCTGACATCTGAACTGCAATGATACTGAATATGTTGGTAGAGTAATTTGCATTTTTATAGGAAAAATAACATGAGTGCTAGAGAGATAATCAATTACTTTTTAATCAATTGGGACTAGATTCCATTCTCTTGTCTCTTATCTCAGATAATTTTCCCAAGATTCTATTTCCTCCTGGTACTGCTGATACTGTTTCCTTCCCTCCATGCCCTAATTGCATGAAAGTTGTTTTTGTTGCCTTTTACATGATTATTTGACCCAACCTATTTCATTCATACATTGTTCACTTCTTTGGGCCTCAGGCCACTCATCTTTAAGAAGTGGAACTCTGGTGTTTCTCAGTTTCCATCAGCTCCAATACTCTATGTTCATTTGTCTGTGTGTGCTATACATGCTTTACATGTCCTCGTAACGGGAACTTTGATGTGCATTTAAAACAAAAAACTATGCATATGTAAGCTGCTTGCTATAGTTAGTACCTCTTCTTCTAGAGGAAAGCATACATTAGAGGGAAATTTTGAGTTGTCAAATCTGGAAATACACATTTGTAGAGTTTAAAAAGACATTTATGCAACTTTTGAAAATGAAAAAAATCTTAGTGATACTTTTTGTAAAACTGATTGATTTTGTCATACCAATTTATATAGTTGAGAAAATACCAACCAGCACTAATAAAAAAAGAGAGAAGGAATATTTGCTATACCATTTTTAACTTGAAAAACCAAAAGACAGCAGACATTTGAGAATATGTGTATATATAATTATATATATGAATTTAATATATAACATAAAATATATAATATTTATAAATTATATATACTTGCTATTTTTCCATTTGTAGTTCAAAAAATGTATTATGAGAGCATCTCTATCTAAGCAACTGGAGAGAGGATACATAGATTTTGCCAAGAACACAGATACTGTGAAATTTATATTAAGTCACTTATCTGGTTTCCTTGAATAAGAGTCCCTGAAACAAAATGAGCTATGAAATAATTGCATGCCTCAGTCTCTCAATCTGTAACAATAGAATAGCAATAGCTTTTCTTAGTCCTCTCTGAGGAGTGTTTTACTAAAAAAATAATTATCTCTCAAAAGGCTTTAAGCACATTAATAGAAGGAAGTTATTAACATTTAAGGTAGTGTTACTATGCTATTAGATAATGGAGAAAAAATTGGTCAATTCTTACCACCTGCTGTAGATTCAACATGCAAGAGTCTGTAGTTTTATGAATAGCAGAGTGAGAAAAACCGGATTTTAAAAATAGCTTCTTAAAACTGCCACTCAGGAATGTTTTGCTTCTGGTTGCTTAACTGAAAAGCTATTGTTAAGGTATGTTTTGGGATCTCTTTTACTTAGTGATATTTTGCCTTTTTGTTTAGGAAGCTACATTTCTATCAGTGCATTTTTATTAAATGCATGAGTACTGTGTAGAGGACTATGCTTAGATATTCAAAGGCCTGTGAAAACTGGTTCCTAGGTGTAGCAAGCTCATGGACTTTTTGGAGGATTCCCTTCTGCTAACTGAAGAAAGAAAAGACGAATGTATAATACCAAATAAAAACTGTGATCAACTATATCATAGATATGCACACATGAGAAACATGTAATTAGGATCTGTATCAAGTTTCACCAGAAAACCCTAAAATGGGGTTAGATGAATTAGCCTGAATCAAATAATGTGGCTTTATCATTGCCAAGTAATTCTAATAAACTGAATTTCTCAAAACGCAAACACAAGGATCCCACACTGGAGCAGAGAGAGAGATAACATTTTATCGATGAATGTAAGGGTAATAGACAATTTCCTTCTTCCCTTGTTCATAGTACACACTGATAATCACTCATGAAGACCCACTATAACTTCAGAATCGCTCTTAACTCAGTAATCAGGAACAGGGGTCAGTAAAATTTTTATTAAATTGTCAGTAAATATTTTATGCATGTGGATAACATAGTCTCTTGCAACTACTAACTCTGCTGTTGGAGTACAATTTTCATCAAGAAGGAGAGGCTATATAAACAAATGGGTGTGGCACTGTTTCAGGAAGATATTTACAAAAAGGCAGCTGGCTTATGGGCCATAATTTGATGCCCCCTGGTCTAGAGAGCCATCATGATTCAATCAGAGTTACCAGATAAGAATTAACCTGCTTGCTACTCTTGCTTTTGATGCAGCATTAGTACACTTGACCTTTTTCATGTTCAATTTAACCACAAAACTCAAGCTAAATGGATCCTCCACCTTCCATTTCCAGTTCAGTACCTTGCTAATACTGTTTACCTCTGTCAGAGATTTTTTGTTTTTTACCATACTGAGCCTCAATTTCTCATCTGGTAAAGGAATATAATAACAGTACAGGGTTGCTACAAGAGTCAAATAATATAGATGAAAGCATTTGTAAACCATAAGACACTAGAGTATTTGAATAATATAACAATTGTACTTAATAGGTGAATGTGTTGCATAAAGTTTGGAAAACATTTTTTAACCAGATAAAACTCATAACGCTTTTTTTTAGGAAAAACTACTTTTTCATCTTTATGTTCTTATTGTTTAAAAGGCATTTTGTTGTAGCTAAAATGTAAGGAACCTAGCTAACATTGTATGGACAGCATTTTTGACTGCTGACTTATAGATTTTTTTTAAGGTACTGTTTTTTCTTTCCAACTATTATTTTAGGTTCAGGGAGTACATGTGCAGGTTGTTACATGGGCATATTGTCACAGAGGTTAGGCATACAGATTATTTCATCGCCTAGGTAATAAGAATAGTACCAGACAGGTTGTTCTTTTATTCTCACCCTCCTTCCATCCTCCACCCTCAAGTAGGCCCCAGTGTCTATTATTACCATCTTTGTATCCATGTGTATTCCACGTTTAGTTCCCACTTAAAAGTAAGAACATGCAGTATTTGGTTTTCTGTTTCTGAGTTAATTTGCTAAGGATAATCATCTCTAGTTGTATCCATGTTGCTGCAAAGTTCTCATTCTTTTTATGGCTGCATAGTATGCCACGGTGTATGTGTACCATATTTTCTTTATCCAGTCTACCATTGATGGGCATTTAGGTTGATTCCATGGCTTTGCTATTGTGAATAGTGCTATGATGAGCATACATGTGCGTGTGTCTTTATGTAGAATGATTTATATTCCTTTGGGTGTATACCCAGTAATGGGATTACTGGGTTGAATGGTAATTCTATTTTAAGTTCTTTGAGAAATTGCCACACTGCTTTTCACAAGGGCTGAACTAATTTATATTCCTACCAGTAGTGTATAAGTGTTCCCTTTTCTCCCCAATCTCACCTGTATCTGTTATTTTTTGACTTTTTAATTATAGCCATTCTGACTGTGGTAAGATGGTATCTCATTGTGGTTTTGATTTGCATTTCTCTAATGATTCATGATGTTGAGCATTTTTTCACATGCTTGTTGGCTACGTGTATGTCTTGTTTTGAAAAGTGACTGTTCGTGTCCTTTGTGCATTTTTTAATGGGACAGTTTGTTCTGTGCTTCTTAATTTGCTTAATTTCTTTATAGGTTCTGGATACTAGACTTTCGTTGGGTACACAGTTCACAAAAATTTTTACCCATTCTGTAGGCTGTTTACTCTGTTGATAATTTCTTTTGCTGTGCAATAACTCCTTAGTTTAATGAGATCCCACTTGTGAATTTTTGTTTTTATTGTAATTGCTTTTGGAGAAATCTTTGCCAGGGCCTATGTTCTGAATGGTATTTCCTAGGTTAACTTCCAGGGTTTTTATTGTTTTAGGTTTTTAATCTGTCTTGAGTTGATTTTCATCATGCTATGAGGAAGAGATCCAGTTTCAATCTTCTGCATGTAGCTAGCCAGTTATTCCAGCACAAATTATTACATGTACTCACCGGCAGGCAGTGGTGGGGTTCGTGTATGCACACTGACTTAGAGCTCTTATGATATTTCTTCCTCTAGGAGTCTTAATCTAATGCCAAAGCAGTTGGAAAAAAAAATAATCATACCAAACTTTCCAGCTAGAAACCATGTATCTGAGTCCTGAGAAAATTAAAGCTAAGCAATAATGTCCTACCAATAAGCCAAATACCAATGTTTATTCTAGACTGTAATCTATGTTATCAGAGTATGAATACAAGTGTATACAAAATGTGAAAATGAAATATCCTCAAGAAAGCTGATAAGTCAATTAAAGGAAATGTCAGATTTGAGAGAATTAGTGATTATTCATACTTCCAATTGTGACAATATTCCCTAATCAATAGTTTCTAATCTTTGATAAATATGAATGTCAAAGCAAACAGTTGGCTAAAGATATTTGATATGATTATTAAATGAGATCCTTAACAATGATAATACATTTTTTTCTGGATGAAGGAAGGATAACCTTTTATATAACATTTTAAATTCAAGTGGAAAATGTTTTTAAATAAAGATCAACTTCTCACAATGAATATTACTCTGAATACAATTTGAGACTTGATTAATTAGTTGCAAATATGTAAATTATTGGCTTGATTCTTTAAAGACCCTAAGAGACAAATAGAGACTATATTCTTGAATACCTATCTGATTCACTTACTTTATGGGCAGTTTTTTGGAAGAAAACAGTTGAACCCCTATAATCTTTGGAGAGTCTAACTACATTTTTGAACTAAATTGGAAAATATTTTCCTCCCAAGCTACTTTTTCCTAGTGGAAAAATGTACACTGTTGTTTTTATTTTGCCTTTTAATTTTCATCAATATTTTGACTATTATCATTACAATAGCAATAATTCTTTGCTTTTTTTTTTGGTTTTAACTCAACTTGTGTTATATATTCTTTCATTTGGAGAATAAAGATGGAGATATCTTCTTTTTTTTTTTTTTGAGATAGAGTCTCGCTCTGTCACCCAGGCTGGAGTGCAGTGGCATGATCTTGGCTTACAGCAACCTCCGCCTCCCAGGTTCGAGTGATTCTCTTGCCTCAGCCTCCTGAGTAGCTGGAATTACAGGCAAGCATCACCACGCCAGGATAATTTTTGTATTTTTAGTATGATAGGTTTCACCATGTTGGCCAGGATGATATCGATCTCCTGACCCTGTGATCCACCCGACTTGGCCTCCCAAAGTGCTGGGATTACAGGGATGAGCCACCGCAACTAGCCAAGAATGGAGACTTCTAATTTCCACAGTATCATCTCCTTTTCTAAGGGGAAAGATTATCATGAGCAAAACTCAAAAGATATTGCCATGAATAACTGAAAGCAAGTTGTGTTTTTGCAAATAAGGGGAAACAATTAGACTTTGTGTCTTCTACTCTTCTCAGGGCTTGGTCTTTAACATTTTCTCTTCTGATTACATCATGGATCTGGAGGATGAGAGCTTCTCAACTTTTGAAATTCTGTTGAGCTTATCTTTACTCCTTAGAGCAAATTCTGCAGCAATTTAAATTGTGAAAAGAGCTGAAGACAGGATGAGTTTCTAATTGTAGAGATTTAGGTAGGTTTCTGAATGTCCAAAGTCTTTCAAGAACAATACTACCACCCCGGTCTACCACACAAAGTCATTATATGTGTGAAAAAATTCTGCAAGCTGTGAACACTACATCTTTACAGTATTTTAATTACTAATAGTAAAGCTGTGGGCACTGATAAAAACAACTTCCACATAAAGGTATTCTCTATTCTTTAAGAAGAATCTATTTAACACTGATAACGAAGGAGAGAGTTTAGTCAGCATGTGGTATATAATACAAGAGAATTCTTGACCACAGTAGAGCAAGGAGAGCAGATTCATATTATGTAGACCACCTTCTTTGCCATTAATCTCTATGCATTTTAAAGTATTCCTCTGTGGTTCAGTTTTGTAGAGAAGGCATGGCATCTTCAGAAATAGGAGACCAAGAGGAGGCAAAAACACAATGGGATGTATTAGGAAAACTTGAGGAGCCTGGGAGAAAACTTTGAGGAAAGTCCCGCCTAAACCCATCAGGTAAATCTTTGCAGTATACGAATCTATTTTAGTACTACAATGCAGGGGTCAGCAAACTGTGGTCTCTCCTTTATTTTATAAATATGGTTTTGTTGGAACACAGCTGCACTCATTTGTTTGTATATAGTATCTGGCTGCTTTTGTGCTGCAAGGGCAGAGTAAAGTAGTTACAACGGAAGCTGTATGACCCATAAAGTCTAAAAATATTTACATCTGGACCCTTTACAGAAAAGTTTGCTGAGCCCTGCTCTAAGATAAAAATATCTGTGATGGGCTGAATACATAGGAAGCAATCTGCATCATTATTAAATGAATAAATGTTTTAATCTAAATTTTAAACATTTTTCTAAGAACCACTTTCTTCTTGTGTGTGTGTGTCAGAGAGAGAGGGCAGGAAGAGAGGAAGAGAGAAAGTATTTAAGATGGGTGATTGGTGGTTAGAAATGTTACACAGGCCAATGCCTTTTAATGAAAAGAGAATATAATAAGCTCAAGATTCTAATATCAATTTGAGGTTTTGGTTGGAGTGAGCCTACTCTTAGCTATAGAGCAAGTTCTATATACATACAGTAACATTTGTTCTGAGACTTACTTTCACTATTATACCTCATGGTATAGAAGTAGTAGGGGAGGGAACATATAGCTACTGAAGTTTAGTAGAGTACTCTGATGTTTCCTGAATGATCAAATTGATTTTGGTCTTTTAAAATTGGATATATCTGAGAAGGAGGTGAAAATTATGAGTAACTCTCCAATCATTAAGATTCTATACGCACAAAAGAAATAGATATGAAAGTGAAGGTCATGAGTTTAGAGGACTAGCTTTCAGAGTGGTAGGAAAGACAGGTTAATTACAATTCAAGTAAATTACGATAATTGGCATATTACAATAACACCAGTGCTGTATCTCTCTGGTAGAAGAAAGGAGTAATACAGCTTTCCTGGTACCTGCTCACAGAGACTTTGGAGAACGTTGTATTCAATATGTTTCTTTAGATTCAAGCAATGTATTCTACCTATATAGAATCTATAGGATAGCAGTGATTTGAAAGAAGGACTCTATTCTCAGAGAATCTTAAGTTTGGAAAGGGAGAAATACATTTATAATTTACCTCAATAAGGTTTAAGAGCTCTACCAGCAGAAAGTTAATTTTGCTGTGAAAAAGTGTTTATGTTTTATTATTATTACTCTGCTTTCAATTTTTTTTACTTTGAAATAATTTCAAGCTACCCAAAAGTTGTCACAATAGTACAAATAATTATTATCTATCCATCATCTTCACCCAGGATCATCAATTGTGAAGAGTTTTCCACTTATGCTATCATGCTCTCTCTCTCTGCTCACTTACAGTTTTTTTCTCTAAACTATTTGTAAGTTATAGGACTAATTCTTCATTTCTCCTAAACATTTCACATCTCATTGTGTGTTTTTGATGAACAAAAATATTCTCTTATATAATTATTCAAAATCAGGATATTTAACACTGATACTATACTATCATCTAAATGGCATTTTAATTCAAGTTACTTCAATTATTCCAATAACATCCTTTAAGCAACTATTTTTTTCTGTATCGAATCCAATTTAGAATAAGATTTTGCATCCAGTTATATTTCTTTGGCTACTTTAATTTGAAAAGTTCATGAGGATTGCTTTATCTTTCATGACATTAACATTTTGAAGAGTTAAGACAAGTTATTTTTGTAGAATGTCCCTCAGTTTTGAATTGTCTGAAATTCCCTTATTAGATTTAGGTTATGCATTTTTGGGAGAAATACTACATATATGATGTCATGTTTTTATTAGTGCATCATGTCAGGAGGTACAAGGTGTTGGTTTGTCTCGTTATTGTTGATGTTGACTGATCACTTAGATACAGTGATTTCTGCCAGGTTTCTCCATGGTATGGTTACAATTTTCCCTTTTGTAGTTAATAAGTAATTTGAAGAACTGGCACTTTGAAGTTATTATAATATCCTCTTCCCTCTCAACTTTTCATTCACTAATTCTAGCATCCATTGATGATTGTTACTTGTATAAATTTTAATTAAAATTCCTGAAAAATGTTTAACTTTACTCTTTCTTCTGACATTTATTAGTTGACATTCTATAAGAAGGCATTGCATCTTTTTCTCTCCCTCTCTCTCTTTTATTATTATAGACCCATAAATTATTATTTAATGAGTTATGACCCATTAATGTTGTTGTCATCCTTATCATTATTGATATCAAATTGTCTCAGATTTGGCCATTGGAAATCTATTCAAGTTAGCTTCTTTTTTAAAACTTTCCTCATTATTCTTTGAGAATTATCTTTGTGGCACAAAAAGGTGTTCTAGGTTTCTAGATGTGTAGGGGGTTTCTTTGGTTTGGGGGTTTTTTGTTTGTTTATTTTTTTGCTTCAGCCTCAGAATAAGGTGTATCTTTAAGGAGCCCTGTGTAAAATGTTTTCATTATATTTCAGCTATGTAGAATTATTTCTTCCAACACTTCTCTTTCCTGTAACCACTGCCTGTTCTTGTTAATACTTTATCCCCCTTCTCTGTAGTCAGGATTGATAGTTTGTCCACGCTCATGCATAGGCTGATAGTCATTCTTTAACTCTACTTGGTTTCACTACATGATCATGAGAGTAAGGGGTTGGTCCTGGGAGAAGAGAGAGCAAATGTCATTACTGTGCATAATTTAAGTGACATTTTATTTGCTTGCCATGCCAGGTGTGTTGTAGTTTTCTTTTTTCATATTTGAAGTTATTTCAAGGATGAAAAAATTTTATTCACTTTAGCAATTATATAGACGATGGATAATACAGAGAAAAGAACATGAAATTAGAATGCAGGAAATCTAATTTATAACATGGACTGTATGTAGGCCCTTGGTAAGCCAGTGTACTTTTTAAATTCTCAACTTTCTCATCTTTAAAACGAGAATGGATTCCCTTTCCCAATGATCTCAGATAAGTACTGTTCATAGAAAATTATCTTAATCCGTGAAATACTATCTCTTTGCCATGAATTAATTTTTTTGCCCCTTAAGAAACGTATTTTGTATTGGAAAATAAATTATTATGTCAATAAATGTGATGCCAGATTAAGTACTAATATATTTGTAAGTATTGAAGCAAACTTGAAGCAAAATAGAGGAATCGTTCTTTTTTTCATAAATATATTTATAAAATTAAATGGGAAAATGATCACTGTCAAGTGTTTGCTTCAATAGCCTTATAAAGTAATTTGTCATAAAGATGATGTTTCATTGCCTTAGATAAGAATAAGGTTTACTGATTGTTTAGATTCTACTTTTCACATAATAGAGGCTTTTAACTGTTGACTTTATTGAATGAAAGAAGAAATCCTATGACGAAGGTATCACAATATTATTTTCACCAAAGTAAGAGCCAATTTATAACATTAGGTTTAAATAATTTGAGACTAGTGGCTGAGATTGAATACACAAAGAGACAAGGGCCAGACCATATATAAAAGTAGGGCTCTGACTCACAACCTCTACATCAATCAGTCCAGGGTGCCAAACCACAGCCTCTGCAGGAACTGGCCTCAAATGATCAGGGCTTGGTTGATAGCTGCCAGTTTCCCTAATTTTTGTCTCCACTTATGAGGTGGGACCAACTAAAGAAAGACAAATTTGCTCCCCTAGCCAATAATATATGGATGCCCCATTTCTAGTTAACCTGCCACTGGCTTCTCCATGCCAACACCCTCTAATCAGGGCATACCAGAAGCCTTCTGCCTTAGTCTATTTGTGATTCTATAAAGGAATATCTGAAGTTGGGTATTTATAAAGAAAATAGGTTTACAGGGAAGGGAGCATCACACACTGGGGTCTGTCAGGGGGAAATAGGGGAGGGATGGGGGTGGTGGGGAGTTGGGGAGAGATAGCTTGGGGAGAAATGCCAGATATAGGTGATGGGGAGGAAGGCAGCAAATCACGCTGCCATGCATGTACCTATGCAACAATCTTGCATGTTTTTCACATGTACCCCAAAACCTAAAATGCAATAAAAAAGAGTGAAAAAAAAAAGAAAAGAGTTTTAGTAGGTTCAGGTTCTGCAGGTTGTGCAAGAAGCATGGCACTGACATCTGCACCAGGTGAGGATCTCAGGCTTCTTCCACGTGTGGTAGAAGGTGAAGGGAAGCTGGCTGTGCAGAGATCACATGGTGAGAGAGGAAGCAACAGAGAGGAGGAGGTGCCAGGCTCTTTTCAGCAACCAGCTCTTGTGGAACAAACACAGTAAGAACTCATTCACTCTGCAACCCAAGGGCATTAATATATATATGAGGTTCCACTTCCCTGACCCAAAAGACTCCCATTCGGCCCCACCTCCAACACTGAGGATCAAATTTCAACATGAGATATGGAGAGGACAAACATCTAAACTATAGCATCCTCCCTTTATGTTGCTATAAAGCTTTCCCATTACCCTGCCTACCTTTAAGGCTCTACCAAATGCAAGTGATGGTGGCTGACTCTTTTGCTCGAGTAAGCTCTGAACAAATAGCTTTTTCCGCTTCTCATTTGGGTGGCCTTCATTTATTTCTATATTACTATCTCTTTTTTATTTGACAGATATCTTGGTGACTTCCTACATGACCTACATTAAAAATGTCTACAGGAAATTTGAGTTTACAATTATATTGTCAAGTTATTTTTATCTAGCCTTTTATTGTATTCACTAATGAAAGGTTTGCCAAGCACCTGCCCTGTATAAAAATATAATTAAGAGTAAATATAAAGACACAATTCACATCTTCTGGTCATTTAAAATCTAAACTATGCTTTTCTATAAAAACAATATATTTCTCCTGAAATGGTTGTAAAGGGGTCAGGGTCAAAAGATGTGAATATAATCAATGAAACATAAAGCAATATTTTTTTCTCTTTTCTGTAACCTTGAAAAAACTCATTTAATGCACTTTGACTAACTTGATGCATTCAGAAAGATGGTCGGCCAATTAAAGCTATACAACTCTGATATAAAACCATTTCTGGGCTCAGATATTGCTTTGTGCAGTTATTTTCTTTCAAAGAGACTTAGATTTGTCTAAGCACTGGTGGTCATGGCAAGTATGGATGAATCCTATTCTTTGGCTAGTGAGATCTGGTCTCCAGAAAACAGAAGACAAACCAACCAACCTACAGTTCACATTTTCTATTAAATCACTAAGTATTTACAATCTTTCTAGATAGAGTTGTCAACGACCTATCACCAGATTCATTATTCTTGTTCACATTTCCATGATAACCTATTACCATGTTCTGTCTACTCCATCCATTCAATGCTACCATTTTTAAAGATAAAAGTAAACTCTCATTTACTTAATGAAATATTACAGAATCATCTTTGGGCTCAGTGACAGTTTTCTCTTTTCAAGTCTATAGCACTTATAACCGATGCCAAATAGCATTCTCACAATTGGACCAAATGCTTCCTGAAGTCAGGGCCAGTGTCTTGATTTGCCTTTGGATCTCTCATGGATATTTTACCATATCTCCTTGCATTTCTGTTGTGTTGAATGGAAATTTATTGGGTTTAATTCACTGCATTTAACTTGGGCTTATACTTTATGCCCCACAGTGCTTAGCGTGAATGCAGGTCACTATAAGGTCTTTTGGCTAATCAGTAGTTAAGGCCCAACTTTCTTAGTCATAGCGTAGGACTGAGAACATTTGACGGTTAAAAGGTATCACAAAGTAATGTTAATACTAATTATGTAGGTGTATTTTTATGTATGTATGTAAATTCTGAGTCTCAGCTCATGGTCTTTACTCCTCATAGTCTATGATGGGACAAAGTAGAAAGAATCAAGTAAAATGTCCTGAGAACATGTCTGCTCATTCTCAGATCTTGAATTATAGGCTTTTTAAATAGATTTTTTTGCATGAATAAAATATTGTGTTTGTATCTGTTCCTTAGAGGCATCATCAATAACTTACTGATTGTTAAGGATGTTTACATTTTCATTAAAGAACACTAGTAAAGATCATGCACAGGTATATTTCTTTTTTTCTTCATTCTTTACTTTTTTAAGGGAGAAGTAGTTATTTCTTTTCAATGTATATCATTATCCTTTGTTTCAATATAGGAGATTCTTTTTAAAAAAATAATGTTGGGAACAAGAGTTAGTTATAAGGAACCGAAGAACCAAAATTTATTGAATGCCTGATATGTACCAGTCGTTGGTAAAAATTTTCTTATCTTGCTGAATTCTTGTGAAAGTTTTGGGAGGTGGGATTTAACAACTACATTTTATAGTTGAAATCTGATACTTAGGGAGGTTAAACTCATATAATTAGGTGTTTTCTTTCATTTACTATGCTTGGTGAGATTGCATCACATATTTTACTTAAGAAGATAATCAATTGTTATGAGTATGTTTATGTTTAAATAAATGTGTGTACATGAAGTCTTAGAAATAAATGCATTATGCATTTTCCCTTTTGTAAGTTTTAATGTTCAATTCAAACAAATATGTGTCCCTTCCTAAATCTCTCAAACCTAGTGAAGGACAACATAGAAAGCTATTTACCTGCTTTTCCATGAGGGCACTAGTAATCCCTTTTTCAGTGATAACTCAACTTTTAACAGCACCACACAGATCATTAGAACACACACTTACACAGACACACACACATCCTACAAAATCAGATGTTTAAATAAGTTTTATGGCAAATAGAACTAGAAACATAACAGGTTATATCTTTACTAACATAGCACAATTTCTTGCCAAGTCTCTTTAGCAGGGCACTAAAAAGGATTTTAGCATTAAGTGGGGCACTACCAACAAACTCAAGAGATATATTGCTTATACAAGCCAGAACAGGCAAGAGACATATTCTGGTGAAGAACTGCCTTACTTATGGTGGTTTGTGTTTTTCAAATCTAACGAAATCCCAAACCATAAATGGCTAAAGGAGAATAAAATGAAAATTCTTTGGGTTCTAATTAAATTTTTGAATTATTTCAGTGTTACATGTTGCTGTTACAGTATCCTTTATTGTGTACCTTATTTCTCTCTTTTGTCTGATATCCTTGTAACATCACCCAAAGGCAAGGTCTATTTTTCAGTTGTTTTGCTTTCAATGCAGGGAAGTATTGGAGTAGTGGAGCAAACCAAAACTGAAGGAGAAATTATAGCTCCTTCCCTTTAGAAGCTGATAACCCTTATGGGGAAAGGCTTACGTCACTGTGTAACATGATGAATAGATTTATTGCTGTGGAAGTCCAGAGGTAGGAAAGCATAATGTGAACTAGAAAGTGGGAAAGGGGTTGATAGGCAGCTTTGGAGGTGCAATATAATGTATTGATTACGATTTTAAGCTCTTCTACCAGAGACCCACCAATACTTGACCATTAGGTCTATCGTATATTAGTTGTGCCTCTGTGATAAAGTTCCTCAAGTTAGAGATGACAAAGAGGACACAGTAGTTATTAGATGATAAATAACAACTGAATACTTCTTACAGATAGTTGTGTTTCCAGTTTCCAAGTAATAGAGTGAGATGGTTTGGCTCTGTGTCCTCACCCAAATCTCATCCTGAATTGTAATCCCCATGTGTTGACAGAGGGACCTGTAGTCCCCACATGTCGAAGGAGGGAAGTAGTTCGGGGTGCTTTCCCCTATGCTGTTCTCGTGATAGTGGCATTTTCCCCGTTTGCTCTCACTTCCTCCTGTCACCTTGTGAAGAAGGTGCCTGCTTCCCCTCTGCCTGCTGCCATGATTGTAGGTTTACTGAGGCCTCCCCAGCCATGCAGAACTGTGAGTCAATTAAACCCATTTCCTTTATAAATTACCCAGCCTCAGGCAACTCTTTACAGCAGTGCGAAAACGGACTAAAGCTTAGAGTATCTGCTTTTTACTTTGAGAGAACTAGATTATTGATTTGAGAAATGTGTGCTCCAGATGTGTTTTTCTTTGCTTCTGATTCTCTAGTAAAAGGAAATTAGTACAGGAGGTGAATCTTAAGCTGTTCCCCCTGCCCCCAAGCAGCTAAAGAATATGGGCAAACTTTTAAAATAATATAAAAAAATTATACATTTTTATGGGGTGCATGTAGTATTTTGTCTGGTTATCTTTTAGTAAAATGGAGGAATTCTCCCTTCACATCACCATCAACTCACTTGGTGTCCAGGAACCCATTTATCCCCACTATCCCCTACACTCTGCTTATAGAAGTGGCCTAAATGGGTTAAGGCAGATGGGCAATGGGATCAGACTCAGGGGCATAGATGAAGGGCAGGAAAGTGCCCTGGTTCCTCAGCATCAAGAAAGAGGTGTGCCTACTCAAGTAGAAATCCGGTGAGCCTGAAGGTGACTGGCTTAATCAGTGATCACTACTCACCTCCATGTGGCTCCCAGATGCTAGTACAAACGGTACTCATTTGACAGGTGGCCTGGTAGTCAGCAGACTGTGGCTCTGGTCTTGGTTTTTCAGATTAAGTCTCCTTTGTGGAGCCCATGAAACCTACTTTAAATCCTTCATTTTCTCTTCCTCTCTTTCCTTCCAGTCTGCTCCCACAAGGACACCTTGAAGAACTTATCTAATCTGGGAGGAAATTCTGGCTCTCATTCATCATGATTTTTATTATTTTAGGTCATTTGTAACAGTCTGAATTAAATATATTCTCTAGGAGTTCTCATTAAAAATTTTCTGTAAGGAGAATGCTTTCAAATAGGAAAAATGTCAGACTTATGATTATATACAGAATATTATACTGTTTCCTACAAATGTTGGAAAAATACATAATCATAGAGGCCACTGTACTTTGTTATGAGAAATATAATTAAAATTATCTAGTGCAGTCATTGTCCTTTTCTGTGTGTAAAGGCGTTGCTGATTTGAAAATAAAACAGATATCAAGCATTTCCCCATGCTTGCTTTATATAACACTGAGGTTTTAAATAATATATTACTTTCTTTAAAATCTATTTACATGGTAATTGCCACTGTATAATGTATGAAAGATCACTTTACTGAGTTTAAATCTGGTTTGCAATGTGGGCTTGACATATATTTTATTATTTTAAAAAAGCTTCTTAAATTACCCTTTGTGTATTTCTAAAATACAAGTAGCTATTTTTAGAAAAATAATCATGAACTCTAGCTATTGCCAACCTGTTTTGTGATCCTTTGCTTTCTAGATTTGGTTTCCTTTCTGAAATGCCATTCTGCTTCTTTAAAAAGGTAGGCAGCAACAAGAGATTTAAATACCACCTAAGAGAATCTTATTTTTTAAGTCCTATTTCGAATTTTTTACATGATAAAGCAGACTTTTTAAAGTTCCATTTTTGGATATTTCATTATATAGGAAGAAAAATTGTTGCTCTGAAGATTTTTTAACATCATTAATTATTTTCTCATTCATTACTGGGCCTGGGTACCCACAAAAGGAGGGACAACTGATGGTTGCCCCCCAGGGCATTTACCTATCTCCCCATGATTCTTTCTATTTCTCCCCCTCACCTCTAACCTTCTTCCTTTAGTACTGAATTGTTTTTCAATTAGCTGTTACTATCACCAGTGCTAGCTGTCAAATGTCCTATGATCTTCACAGAGACCTTGCAAATAGTAAGGACTGAATGAACATTTGTTCAATAATTCACCACTAGGATTGGCAGTCAGAAAGAGAGAATCCTATATTAAGAATAACATTGAAAAATGTATTTGTTATGGGGGAACCTAATGGTGAACTCAGCTTAACCCTTAATGATATCACCTTTTTGTGTAGATGTTTTTAGATTGCTTCATTACACCCAAGTAGAGGCAGTCAATGGACTTCTTTTACTTTCTATCTGAACTCACATCTTAAGTGATCTTATCTAGATTCCTGGATTTAAATACCATTTATATGCAGATGATCCCCAAATTTATATATCTTTCCAGAGCACTC
Organism: Aotus nancymaae; assembly: GCF_030222135.1. Classification (NCBI taxonomy): domain Eukaryota; kingdom Metazoa; phylum Chordata; class Mammalia; order Primates; family Aotidae; genus Aotus; species Aotus nancymaae. Next base: position 30,462,494 of record NW_026988472.1, read on the forward strand.
TCTGAACTTCAGTCTTATATGTTCAATAGCCCTCCTAGCATCTACACTAGAACATCTAAAAGGCACCAAAATAAAATTCATGACACAATAGAAAATATATGAATATAAAGGCCATAATCTTACATGAAAACTTAACAGATGCAGAAAATAACACTACAATTCAATGATAATTTTCTGCTGTAGGTGGAGTGATGGGAGTTAAATAAACGTATTAGTTAGATTACGTCTGTCTGCAAATGGCAAAATATAAATTTACAATTGCTTAAAAATAGGAACTTTTATTAGCTTATATAACTCTAAATGCAGAAATTAGGTGGATTTGGACTTAGTACAGAAAACAATAGTTCTAGCTATGTTTCTCTACATGTCTTTTGTTTTTTCGAATGTACGCCTTTTACTTTATATGCGCTTATGTTTGGTTCAGCTTCCTTCATCATGGCCGGATAGCTGCCAGTAGCCACTGGGGTAATGTGGCTCCATGTTCATATTCACCAGAAGAAAGAGAGAGAGCTTGATTTTCAATATGGTTCTCTTTTAATATCGATGTAGTTTCTTTCTAGGAATGCTGAAGCAAGGTTTTTCTCATATATAATTGGTCCATACTATCTTAGGCCATCCTACATCTGAATTTTGTTTAGGTGTCAGCCCCTCCTATGTAACTCATGTCCCACTAGGTAAGCTAACTCTAACTCCATCTCCAGACATGGGTTCATATTTGTCTAACGCAACGGGGCAACATCCATTCCTCTGCCAGTAAGTTGATTCTGAAATCCAGGCTTAAGGCAATCATCCTAGAGACTGAGGACATGGCATATTATTGCAAAAGAAAGAACTTATGTTCAGCACTATGCAGGAAGTGAACAAAGCCTGGCAGTGAACACCTAGAAATGAATGAGAAGCATATCACCTGGTTGGCAGTAGTAAGCCATTTCATGACCCGAAGGCAAGCAAGCCACTGGGCACAGCTGACTCCATCAGGAATGCATTGCTGAGAAATTCATTGGTAAGTTCTGTCAGAGCCAAGCAGTGATCCCTCTTTTCTGGGACGTAAAGATTAAACAGTTTAGTGTGGGTCTTATCAAAAAGATGAATACAAAAATCTACATAGAAATTAGGTGAAATGATTAAAAAAAGACATGCAAGTGACTGCCTTCTAAAGTTTAAGCTTTGAACTTCTCACTGAATCCATCTCTGGTAGCAACACAGCTGAAGGCCTTAATTTCTACCTCAACAACTCTGAACTTCCAGCTCATTGAGTAAGCAAATTATATACTAGTACCTACAGGTGAAATCATCCTAACTGATGAAAAGATATGCATGAAAATAGAATGTTCAAGGATTACTCATATCCACATTGTTTCCTTGTGTTGGATAACAGTTGTATATTGGACCTGTTTTTATTTTATTTTATTTTATTTTTGAGATTGAGTCTTGCACTTGTCACCCAGGTTGGAGTGCAGTGGCGCGATCTCGGGTCAGTGCAACCTACGCCTCCTGAGTTCAAGTGATTCTCCTGCCTCAGCCTACCAAGTAGCTGGGATTACAGGTGCCTGCCACCATACCCAGCTAATTTTTGTATTTTTAGTAGGGACGAGGGTTCGCCATGTTGGCCAGGCTGTTCTCGAACTCCTGTCCTTAGGTGATCCTCCCCCTCCTCGGCCTCCCAATGTTCTGGGATTACAGACATGAGCCACTGCGCCCGACCAAGGACCTATTATTATTAATTTGCTGAAAAAAACAGATCTTTTAAACACATTCCTCCTATTTAATTGAAAATTTGTATCCTTTGACCAACATCTCTCCAGTCTCCTCTCCCCCAGTCCCTGGTAACTACCATGCTACTCTCTACTTCTCTGAGTTTGACTTTTTTAGATTTCATGTTAGAACGAGAATACGTGGTATTTATGTTTCCGTACTTGTCTTATTTTACTTAACATAATGTCCTCCAGGTTGTTGCAAATGACAGAATTTCCTTCTTTATTAAGGTTGAAGAGTATTCCTTTGTGTATATATACCATATTTTCTTTATCCGTTCATCTGTTCTGAACACTTAGGTTGATTCCATAGCTTGCTATTGTGCATAACACTACAATGAATGTGAGAGTGAAGATGTCATTTGGTATACTGAATTCATTTGTTTTGGATACACATTCAGTCATGGGATTGCTGAATCTATTCTTTTTATTTTCAAATTTGTGATTCATCATAATTAGAGAGATTGTACTTTTAGTATTATTTCAAATTGACATAATTGTACATATTTATGGGGTACAGTGTGAATTTTGATACATGTATAATGATCAAATCATGATATTAGCATATCTAGTACCTCAATAATTTACCATTTCTTTGCGTTGGGAACGTTTAAAATCTTCTTTTCTAGCTATTTGAAAATATACAATAAATTATTAACTATAGTTACCCTACAGTGCTATAGAACTTATCCCTCTTTTCTAGCTGTACTTTTGTATCCCTTAACCAACCTCTCCCTATCTCTCCTCCTCTCTCTCTTCCCAGCCTCTAGTAACCAGTATTCTACTCTCTACTACTATGTGATCAAATTTTTAGCTTCCACATATAAGTGAGAATATATACTATTTGTCTTTCTCTGCCTGGCTTATTTCACTTAACATAATGTCCTCCAGGCTCAACCATGTTGCCATGAATTATAGGATTTTCTTCTTTTTTAGGGTGGAATAGTATTCCATAATGTATATATACACCACCTTTTCTTTATTCATCTCTTGATGAACACTTAAGTTGATTCTGTATCTTGGCTACTGTGAATAGTACTGCAACAAACATGGGAGTGCAGATTGACATACTAATTTCCTTTCTATTTGATATATACTCAGTAGTGGGATTGCTGGATCACATGGTAGTTCCACTTTCAGTTTTTTGAGGAATCTCCCTAATGTTTTCCATAATGGCTACACTAATTTACATTCCCACCAACAGCGTATAAACTGTTTCTCTGAATCTTTGGCAGAATCTGTTATTCTTTGTCTTTTGATAATAGCCATTCTAACTGGAGTGAGATGGTATCTCATTGTGGGTTTGATTTGCATTTCTCTGATTAATAGAAATGTTGAGCATTTTTTCATATACCTGTTGGCCATTCGTATGTCTTCTTTTGAAAATGTCTATTCAGACCATTTTCTCATTTTTCAATTAATTTTTTTGCTGTTGTTTGTGCTTTTTATATATTAAAGATATTAATTCCTTGTCAGATGAATAGTTTGCAAGTGTATTCTCCCATTCTGCAGGTTGTCTCTTTACTCTGCTAACTGTTTCCCTTGCAATGTGGAAACTTTGTAGTTTGATATAATCCCATTTGTCTATTTTGTTGCCTGTGCTTTTGAGGTTTTATCTGTAAAATCTTTGCCCAGACCAATGTCCTGAAGCATCTTCCTTATGTTATCTTCTAGTAGTTTTATAGTTTTGTGTCTTACATTTAAGTCTTTAATCCATTTTGAGTTGAATTTTATATATGGTGAGAGATGGAATCTAGTTTTATTCTTCTGCGTGTGGATAGCCAGTTTTCCCAGCACTATTTATTGAAGAGACTGTTTATCCCCCCCGTGTATGTTCTTGATGCCTTTGTTAAAATCAGTTGGCTGTAAATACATAAATTTATTTCTGGGTTCTCTATTCTGTTTCATTGGCCTATCGGTTTTCATACCATTATCAACAGAGTAAACAGGCAACCTACAGAATGGGAGAAAATATTTGCAAAGTATGCATTTGATAAAAGTCTGATATCCACCATCTATAAGGAACTTAAATGAATTTATAAGCAAAAAACAAACAGCCCCATTAAAAAGTGGGTAAGATAGGCCGGGGGCAGTGGCTCACAACTGTAATCTCAGCACTTTGGAAGGCCGAGGTGGGTGTATAACCTGAGGTCAGTAGTTCGAGACCAGCCTGACCAACATGCAGAAACTCCATCTCTACTAAAAATACAAAGTTAGCTGGGTGCGATGGCACATGCTTGTAATCCAAGCTACTCGGGAGGGTGAGGCAGGAAAATGGCTTGAACCCGGAAGGTGGAGGTTGCAGTGAGCCAAGATCATGACACTGCACTCCAGCGTGGGTAACAAGAGTGAAACTCCATCTCAAAAAGAAAAAAAGTGGGTAAGATAAAGTACATGAACAGACACTTTTCACAAGAAGACATACATGCGGTCAACTAGCATATTTTAAAAAGCTCAACAACAGTGATCATTAGAGAAATGCAAATCAAAACCACAATGAGATACCATCTCATATCAGTCAGAATGGATATTATTAAAAAGTCAAAAAATAATAGATGCTGGTGAGGTTATGGAGAAAAAGGAACACTTATACATTCTTGATGGGAGTATAAAGTAGTTCAACTTTTCTGGAAAGCAATATGGCAATTCTTCAAAGAACTAAAAACAGAGCTACCATTCGACCCAGCAATTCCATTACTGCATATATACCCAGAAGAATATAAAAGCATTCTACTGTAAAGGCAAATGCCCGCCTACATTCATTGCAGCAGTATTCATAATAACAAAGACATGGAATAAACCTAAATGTTCATCAATAGCAGAATGGATAAAGAAAATGTGGTACATACACATCATGGAATACTATGCAGCCATAAAAAAGAATGAGATCATGTCTTTTGCAGGAACATCGATGAAGCTGGAGGCCATTATCCTTAGCAAACTAATGCAGGAACAGAAAACTAAATACCACATATTCTCATTTGTAAGTGGGAGCTAAATGGTGAGAACTCATGAGCACAAAAAGGGGAACAACAGACACTGGGGCCCACTTGAGAGTGGAGAGTGGGAGGAAGGAGAGGAGCAGAAAAAGTAAGTATTGAGTACTAGGCTTAGTACCTGTGTGATGAAATAATCTGTACAACAAACCCCTGTGACATGAGTTTACCTATATAGCAAACCTGCACAGGTACCCCTGAACCTAAAATAAAAGTTAAAACAAAAAAGAACAATAGTTATAACAATGACAGTAAATGCAATAATACCAAAAAAAGTAAAAATAAAAATTACTTAACTTTGTTCTTACGCTTTCTTCCAGTGGATTACATATCATTGCAATTTTATTAGCACATATTTATCCTTATCTCTAGACTTCATGTTAATTCCTTGTTCGTTGCTTGCTTTCAGATTGACTCTTTGTAATCATTTCAAATTTTTACTTCGGAAAGATCAATGCATCCATATGCCAAAAATAATGTTTAAGAAACAAAACAAAACTCCAAACATATACACATTTTAAAACTGATGCCAGGAAATATTTAGGGCACTTCTATATCAATTTTCTTCCAAGAGATCTTACAATAGATTTTTGCACCCTTAGAAATCATAATTATCAATGTCCCTTTGATGACATTTTTGTAGGTTTTAAAAAGAGTCTGTATCTCTTTTATTTCTCTCTTTACTCCCTATTCTGTTGGTTTCATGTCTCACTTTTGTCCATTTGGCTGAAATATAGCTCTTATGAGAAAGATGAAATAGATTTTTGAATATGGACTTTCTTCCACATTATTATGAAGGGTGCTTTAGAGTTTTAAAAGTGTTTTCACATGAGGCACCATCTTTGATCCTAATCTCAATGCTATCATATAAATGAGTAAATATTTTTATATTTATTAATAAAGACATTGAATATCCATGGAAGTTAACTAATCTACCTAAGAACATGCACTTAACAATAAGTACTGAGACTCAAACTCACAGAAGCAAGAGATTTTGTCTGTTTGTAAGTGAAAGTAATGTTTTACCAATTCCTAGAATAGTACCTGGTACATAGCAGCTGTTCAATAAATATTTGCTGAATGGAGTTGAATGAAGTCAGATATAATATAAGTTATAATAGAAAAATCCATAGGGAAGTATTGAAGTCAATGAGATCTGGACATAATTGTTGGTAGTGTCATGGACTTGTTCTGTAACTTAAGTTATTTAATCTTTTTGATTCTCATGTTCTTCATTTAATTACTATAGTAACTGCATACATTTGGCATGGGACAGCTATATGGATTAAATTGGATTACATATGTAAAATTTTTGCCAATCAGAGACACCAAATAGGAGCTACTTTTATTTTTTAAATTTGTTTTTATTTATTTTTGAGACAGCGTCTCACTCTGTTGTCCAGGCTGGAGTGCAGTGGTGCAATCATGGCTCACTGCAGCCCTGACCTCCTTGGACCCAAGTGATCCTCCCACCTCAGCCTCCTGAGTCACTGTGACTACAGGCACACATGACTATGCCAGGCTAATTTTTGTATTTTTTTTGTAGAGATGGGGTTTCACGATGTTGCCCAGACTAGTTTCAAACTCCTCACCCTTAGAAATCATAAATATCAATGATTATGATATTGCTCTAGTTATCCACCTGCCTCGGCCTCCCAAAGTGCTGGAATTACAGGTGTGAACCACTGCACTAGGCTGACTAGAAGCTAGGTTTAATATATGGTTATTAATGAATGGTTATTTCCATTACATACAAAATCACTTTTTTCATTTATTAGAAGCTCAAGTTGAGGAAGAAAAAGCTCAAGTACACATGTAATAGAATGGTCCTCATTACTGTTTATAAAATAATAACAAAATAATTTAACAAATCATAAAATAATGAAATTAATTAGAACTAAAGATATGATAGTTTGACTCAGGGGTAGGATGATAATAATGTGAACCTTATCTGTATCTATAATCTAACTTCAACATAAGTGATATTAAATCTGAACAACAGCAATGATAATTTTTAAAGATTGTGTCAATCATCATGAACTAAAATGAAATACACAACTCACTACTTTCAGAGTTAGCCTGTTCATAATGTTTCGTCTGTTATTTTTTGAAGTTGGAGCTTTTATTTCTGAATTAATTCCTAAATTTGATTCCTGGGTTGATATCCGGCACTCAGTAAAGAAGAGGCGTGATGGGATGGTCTATAAGAAAGCTGAAAGTATAGCTTTTTATAGATGAGTAATTTGAGGCAGAAAGAAACAAAATGACTTACTTGCCTGAGATAAAACAATGACTCAGGTTCCTAGCAGGAATAGAACATGAGCTCTGGATTTAAAGCTGCTCAATTTTACTCCAAGAAATTATTCTTCTCCCTGTACTTTCCTTAGTTATGTGCAATATACAGTGACACTTGACTGAGAGAATTTATTTTTTGATTTTGTTCATCTTCTGTATGCATTTCACTGCCTAATTATCATGTAAAGATTACTCTTCAAGATTCTACTAACCTTCACTTCTGTCTATGAGCTGCTAATTTCTTAAGTTTGCTTTGACATGTAAGAAACTTTTGCCAAATTTTGCTGCAATAATCATTTTTCTTTGTCAGTCTTATGATCCTATATATAAATGAACATAAATATAAGCCATAAATACATAAATGAGAGTTTTACATCCCCCCTTCATGTTGTCATTTATTGCTATTTAAAAAAATAATTTTATTTAAGTTGTAGTCATATTTGTGGTGTTACTGATTTTCTTTTCCATTCACTTACACAACAACAATTGTGGTTTGGGGGACAGAAAATGGTTGTTAAATAATTACATCTAGTCATTTAAAAAGCATTTCAAAACCTACATTTTGAAGGGCATAAATATACATTATCATGACTAATCATAAACAATAGTGTTACATTAAGAGAATTGCAACTAGAAAACACGATTTCTAAGATTATCACAACCAGAATAACTGTGTTTCTAAAAATGTGTTTTAAAAAATTATCCAGGCAATTTTTATTTTGTTAATGAAAAGCAAAATACATACTTTAGACTAAAAACCTACAAAATCTCAAGTATAGAGAATAAAAAAGCTGTAGCTCCATAATAGCTATTTCACAATTTTCATGTGATGATCAAATTATGTAAAGTTCAAAATGATCCAGTCAATAAAGAGTACATGATACATGGTAGCCTCAAAATAAATAATAGTCTTCCCCTTTTCCATTTTTTGCACTTCTTCAGAAATGTAAATAAATTCACTTTTTCTGATAAAAGTGATATGTAATTGGATTGCTTGTAATAAAAAGCATAAATGCTTGAGGTGATGAATACCCCATTTACCCTGATATGATTATTATGTATTACATATCTGTATGAAAATATCTCCTGTACCCTATAAATATATATATATCTACTAGGTACCCACAAAACTCAAAGTTAAAACTTTATTTTTTTTAAAAAGTAATTTATGCTTACTGTGTAAACTTTGAGAAATCTAGAGGAGTTTAAGAAACTATTGAAATTCATGTACTCATACCAACTGGAGATAAAAACTTGTAATAACTTTGGGCGCCTTTTCAAACTTTTATGCATGTGTAAGTATTTTCATATATTGTAATATAATATTTTTTCAGCTCTGACATATATCATGTAAAAATTTAAAGAATAAAGCATTATATTAATATCAAACTTCACAACAGAAATGCTAGGTGAAAGGAGACAATAAAAACTACAAGAAAGAATATGGGCTAAAGATTTTACATTCATTAAAAAATATCACATAAACAAGAAAGTGTAAAAAAACTATCAGGATTAAAATGCCTCATAACACTACTCAGCCACACTATTGCAAAGCACTCTTGGCGGAAATATTTCAATAAGAAAAGAAATGATCAATATGATTGTAAGTGACCAAATTAGTATGATTTATTTTTGTCTACAAAACAATGATTTGAAAACTACATCTCAAACAATCTGGAACCAAAACTTTAACACAGTAGTCCTCAAACATTTGGGTCACAAGATTGATTGATTCTTAAAAATTGTTGAGAATGCCAAAGAAGTTTTAAGTGGATAATGTCCACCAATGTTTATCATATTATGAATTACAAATTAAAACAGAAATTTTAAAAATACATATTTATTAAAAATTATAATATTAAATCCATTTTAGGTTACATAAAGATGTGTCTTATGAATAAATATCCAAAGCAGATAAATTTAAGGATTGACACTGTTTCAGGGTTTTGCAAATATTTTAATAGTAGAAAACAGCTAGATTCTCATTCCAGTCTGCTGTGATATATGTCATGTAGCCTCCGGAAAAAATACACTGCATACTCATGAATGAAGCAGAGTGAAAAAGGCAGATAAATACTTAATATCATTGTGAAAAAAATTTGGACCTGGTATACACTTTGAAAGCATCTTGGGCACCCCCAAAGGGCTGCAGACCACAGTCTAATTCGAATAAAACAATTCCTATAAAGCAGTAACATCCAATTAAAAATTTAATAAAACCTAGGATATATTAGCAACAAGATCCAAAACGTAACTAACAATTAATCTAACCAAGGAGTCACAATACACGTATAGAGAAAACTGCAGACGTCTCCTAAATACAGCATAAAAGCAGCTACGAATAAATGGAAAGATATGCTGTATTAATGAATGACATAACGGAATAATAAAAGCTGGATTACTACTTACATTTCATGAAATGCCACTGAAAACTCAAATTGAAATTTTGGGGGAATGTGACAAACTAATTCTAAGTTTTTATGAAAGTATAAAGGTTCATGATAAAGTAATTTAGAAAAAAGAATACTAAAAAGATGAGATTTGCCTATTCAGAAATTAAGTCATGCTATGATTTGGATATAGTTTGTTTGGCCCCATCAAGTCTGATGATATTTGATTACCAGTGTTGGAGGTGGGGCTTGGTGGGAGATGTTGGGTGGGTGGGGCACAGATCCTTCATAAATGGCTTGGTGCCATTCTCATGGGAGTGAGTTCTTGCTCAGTTAGTTCCCTGAGATAACTGATTGACAGAGAGAGCCTAGTGCCACCTCTACCCTCTCTCTTGCTTCCTATCTCACCAAGTGATCTCTGCACACTGCTCCCCTGCACCTTCCACCATGAGTGGAAGCAGTCTGAGGGCCTCCCCAGAAGCAGATGCTGGCATCATGCTTGTTGCACAACCTACAGAGCTGTGAGCCAAATAAATCTTTTTTTAAATAAATTACCTGGCCCCAGGTACTCCTTTATAGCAACACAAAGTCATATTAAGCTATTGAGTCATAAACTATATTAATAAAAATAACATAGAATTACTGGATTACTGGAAGAAACTACTTGGTCATAATATACAGGTATTTTTTTACACCTTGATTTATTCTACAGATTACTATTTCCATCCCAATTTTAGCACTGAATTTCTATATTTGTTGTACATTTTTAAAAGATTCTGTAATCACAGTTATACAGCCTTAATAAATGGAATTTGATAATTTTTCTAAGAATTGAAACTTTCTTAAAAACATCGATATGACCTAGTCTTTAGAAGTTTAGAACTCACTTATAAAACAAACTTGTTCTGAGGTTCTTTTTAATGGTAGATTTTAACTAATATTTATAATTATAAATTATAAATTTATTAGTAATTAGTTACTAGTAATAGGTCTATTTAAGTTTTTGACATGTTTTGTTAGGAACCATGTAATTCCTTTAGATTTTCAAATGTGGTACCATAGAATTACATGCGTTATAAAATTAGAAGTATTTTAATTCTTACCTACATTAAGTTGTGTCGCTGTGTCACTATTCTTTCTTCTTTTTTTTTTTTTTTGGAAACAGAGTTTCACTCTTATTGCCCATGCCCAACCTGGAGTGCCATGGCGCAATCTCGGTTCACCACAACCTCCTCTTCCCGGGTTCAAGGGATTCTCCCACCTAAGTTTCCCTAATAGCTGGGATTACAGGCATGCACCACCATGCTCGGCTAATTTAGTATTTTTAGTAGAGAGAGTGTTTCTCCATATTGGTCAGGCTGGTCTTGAACTCCTGACCTCAGGTGATCTGCCTGCCTTGGCCTCCCAAAGTGCTGGGATTACAGGTGTGAGCCTCTGTGCCCAGCCCAAGTTGTGTCACTATTCTTTTATTTTTATTTTTATTTTATTTTATTTTTATTGCATTTTAGGTTTTGGGGTACATGTGAAGAACATGCAAGATTGTTGCATAGGTGCATACGTGGCAGTGTGATTTGCTGCCTTCCTCCCCTTCACCTATATCTGGCATTTCTCCCCATGCTATCTCTCCCCAACTCCCGACCCCCTGCTGTCCCTCCCCTATTTCCCCCCAACAGACCCCAGTGTGTAGTGCTCCCCTCCCTGTGTCCATGTGTTCTCATTGTTCAACGCCCGCCTATGAGTGAGAACATGCAGTGTTTGATTTTCTGTTCTTGTGTCAGTTTGCTGAGAATGATGGTTTCCAGGTTCATCCATGTCCCTACAAAGGACACGAACTCATCGTTTTTGATGGCTGCATAATATTCCATGGTGTATATGTGCCACATATTCCCTGTCCAGTCTATCATTGATGGGCATTTGGGTTAGTTCCAGGTCTTTGATATTGTAAACTGTGCTGCAGTGAACATTCGTGTGCATGTCTTCTTATAGTAGAACGATTTATAATCCTTTGGATATATACCCAGTAATGAGACTGCTGGGTCAAATGGAATTTCTATTTCTAGGTTCTTGAGGAATCGGCACACTGTCTTCCACAATGGTTGAAATAATTTACACTCCCACCAACAGTGTAAAAGTGTTCCTATTTCTCCACATCCTCTCCAGCATCTGTTGTCTCCAGATTTTTTAATGATAGCCATTCTAACTGGCGTGAGATGGTATCTCAGTGTAGTTTTGATTTGCATTTCTCTAATGACCAGTGATGATGAGCATTTTTTCATATGTTTGTTGGCCTCATGTATGTCTTCTTTTGTAAAGTGTCTGTTCATATCCTTCGACCACTTTTGAATGGGCTTGTTTGTTTTTTTCTTGTAAATCTGTTTTAGTTCTTTGTAAATTCTGGATATCAGCCCTTTGTCAGATGGGAAAGCTGCAAAAATTTTTTCCCATTCTGTTGGTTGCCGATTCACTCTAGTGACTGTTTCTTTTGCTGTGCAGAAGCTGTGGAGTTTGATTAGGTCCCATTTGTCTATTTTGGCTTTTGTTGCCAATGCTTTTGGTGTTTTGGTCATGAAGTCCTTGCCTAAGCCTATGTCCTGAATGGTTTTGCCTAGATTTTCTTCTAGGGTTTTGATGGTGTTAGGTCTTATGTTTAAGTCTTTAATCCATCTGGAGTTAATTTTAGTGTAAGGTGTCAGGAAGGGGTCCAGTTTCTGCTTTCTGCATATGGCTAGCCAGTTTTCCCAACACCATTTATTAAACAGGGAATCATTTCCCCATTGCTTGTTTTTGTCAGGTTTGTCAAAGGTCGGATGGTTGTAGATATGTTGTGTTGCCTCCAAGTCCTCTGTTCTGTCCCATTGGTCTATATTTCTGTTTTGGTACCAGTACCATGCTGTTTTGATTACTGTAGCCTTGTAGTATAGTTTGATGTCCAGTAGTGTGATGCCTCCCGCTTCGTTCTTTTTGCTTAGAATTGACTTGGCTATGTGGGCTCTCTTTTGGTTCCATATGAAGTTTAAGGTGGTTTTTTCCATTTCTGTGAAGAAGGTCATTGGTAGCTTGATGGAGATAGTGTTGAATCTGTAAATTACTTTGGGCAGTATGGCCATTTTCATGATATTGATTCTTCCTAACCATGAACATGGAATGTTTTCCCATCTGTTTTTGTCCTCTCTTATTTTGTTGAGCAGTGGTTTGTAGTTCTCCTTGAAGAGGTCCTTTACGTTCCTTGTTAGTTGTATTCCTAGGTATTTTATTCTCTTTGTAGTAATTGTGAATGGCAGTTCATTCTTGATTGGGCTCTCTTTAAGTCTGTTATTGGTGTATAGGAATGCTTGTGATTTTTGCACATTGATTTTGTATCCTGAGACTTTGCTGAAGTTGTTTATCAGTTTCAGGAGATTTTGGGCTGAGACGATGGGGTCTTCTAGATATACAATCATGTCATCTGCGAATAGAGACAACTTGACTTCCTCCTTTCCTATTTGAATACCCTTTATTTCTTTTTCTTGCCTGATTGCTCTGGCTAGAACTTCCAGTACTATATTGAATAGGAGTGGTGAGAGAGGGCATTCTTGTCTAGTGCCAGATTTCAAAGGGAATGCTTCCAGTTTTTGCCCATTCAGTATGATATTGGCTGTTGGTTTGTCGTAAATAGCTTTTATTATTTTGAGATACGTTCTGTCAACACCTAGTTTATTAAGGGTTTTTTTGCATAAAGGGCTGTTGAATTTTGTCAAAGGCCTTCTCTGCATCAATTGAGATAATCATGTGGTTTTTGTCTGGTTCTGTTTATGTGGTGAATTACGTTTATAGACTTGCATATGTTGAACCAGCCTTGCATCCCTGGGATGAATCCTACTTGATCATGGTGGATACGCTTTTTGATGTGCTGTTGCAATTGGCTTGCCAGTATTTTATTGAAGATTTTTGCAGCTATGTTCATCATGGATATTGGCCTGTAGTTTTCTTTTCTTGTTGGGTCTCTGCCAGGTTTTGGTATCAGGATGATGTTGGTCTCATAAAATGACTTGGGAAGGATTCCCTCTTTTTGGATTATTTGGAATAGTTTCATAAGGAATGGTACCAGCTCCTCTTTGTATGTCTGGTAGAATTCGGCTGTGAACCCATCTGGACCTGGGCTTTTTTTGGGTGATAGGTTCTTAATTGCTGCCTCAACTTCAGACCTTGATATTGGTCTATTCTGGGTTTCGACTTCTTCCTGGTTTAGGCTTGGGAGGAGACAAGTGTCCAGGAATTTATCCATTTCTTCCAGGTTTCCTAGTTTATGTGCATAGAGTTGTTTGTAATAATCTCTGATGATGGTTTGAATTTCTGTAGAATCTGTGGTGATATCCCCTTTATCATTTTTTATTGCATCTATTTGGTTATTCTCTCTTTTCTTTTTTATTAATCTGGCTAGTGGTCTGTCTATTTTGTTGATCTTTTCAAAAAACCAGCTCCTGGATTTATTGATTTTTTGAAGGGCTTTTTGTGTCTCTATCTCCTTTAGTTCTGCTCTGATCTTAGTTATTTCTTGTCTTCTGCTAGTTTTTGAGTTTTTTTGATCTTGCTCCTCTAGCTCTTTCAATTTTGATGATAGGATGTCAATTTTAGATCTCTCCTTTCTTCTCATGTGGGCACTTATTGCTGTATATTTTTCCTCTAGAGACTGCTTTAAATGTGTCCCAGAGATTCTGGTTTGTTGTGTCTTCATTCTCATTGGTTTTGAAGAACATCTTTATTTCTGCCTTCATTTCATTGTTTATCCAGTCAACATTCAAGAGCCAGTTGTTCAGTTTCCATGAAGCTGTGTGGTTCTGGGTTGGTTTCTGAATTCTGAGTTCTAACTTGATTGCACTGTGGTCTGAGAGACTGTTTGTTATGATTTTCTTTGTTTTGCATTTGCTGAGGAGTGATTTACTTGCAATTATGTGGTCAATTTTAGAGTAGGTGTGATGTAGTGCTGAGAAGAATGTATATTCTGTGGATTTGGCGTGTAGAGTTCTGTAAATGTCTATTAGGTTTGCTTGGTCCAGGTCTCAGTTCAAGTCCTGGATATCCTTGTTAATTTTCTGTCTTGTTGATCTGTCTAATATTGTCAATGGGGTGTTAAAGTCTCCCACTATTATTGTGTGGGGGTCTAAGTCTCTTTGTAAGTCATTAAGAACTTGCATTATGTATCTGGGTGCTCCTGTATTGGGTGCATATATATTTAGGATCGTTAGCTCTTCTTGTTGCATTGATCCTTTTACCATTATGTAATGTCCTTCTTTGTCTCTTTTGATCTTTGTTGCTTTAAAGTCTATTTAATCAGAGATGAGAATTGCAACTCCTGCTTTTTTTTGCTCTCCATTTGCTTGGTAAATCTTCCTCCATCCCTTTATTTTGAGCCTTTGTGTATCCTTGCATGTGAGATGGGTTTCCTGGATAGAGCACACTGATGGGTTTTGGCTTTTTATCCAATTTGCCAGTCTGTGTCTTTTGATTGGGGCATTTAGTCCATTTACATTTAAGGTTAATATTGTTATGTGTGAATTTGATACTGCCATTTTGATGCTAGCCGGCTGTTTTCCCCATTAGTTGATGCAGATTCTTCATTGTGTTGATGCTCTTTACCATTTGGTATGTTTTTGGAGTGGCTGGTACTGGTTGTTCTTTTCTATGTGTAGTGCCTCTTTCAGGAGCTCTTGTAAAGCAGGCCTGCTGGTGATGTAATCTCTGAGTACTTGCTTGTTTGCAAAGGATTTTTTTTTCCTTCACTTATGAAGCTTAGTTTGGCTGGATATGAAATTCTGGGTTGAAAGTTCTTTTCTTTAAGGATGTTGAATATTGGTCCCCAGTCTCTTCTGGCTTGTAGGGTTTCTGCTGAGAGATCTGCTGTGAGTCTGATGGGCTTCCCTTTGTGGGTAACCCGACCTTTCTCTCTGGCTGCCCTTAGCATTTTTTCCTTCATTTTAACCCTGGTGAATCTGACGATTATGTGCCTTGGCATTGCTCTTCTTGAGGAATATCTTTGTGGTGTTCTCTGTATTTCGTGGACTTGAATATTGGCCTGCCTTGCTAGGTTGGGGAAGTTTTCCTGGATAATATCCTGAAGAGTATTTCCCATCTTGGATTCGTTCTCTTCGTCACATTCAGGTACACCTATCAAATGTAGATTAGGTCTTTTCACATAGTCCCATATTTCTTGTTGACTTTGTTCATTCCTTTTTACCCTGTTTTCTCTAATCTTGCCTTCTCGTTTTATTTTATTGAGTTGATCTTCAACCTCTGATATCCCTTCTTCTGCTTGGTCAATTTGGCTGTTGAAACTTGTGCATGCTTCGCGAAGTTCTCGTGTTGTGTTTTTCAGCTCCATCAATTCACTTATATTCCTCTCTAAGTTGTCCATTCTCGTTAGCGTTTCGTCAAGTCTTTTTTCAAGGTTCTTAGTTTCTTTGCATTGGGTTAGAACATGTTCTTTTAGCTCACAGAAGTTTCTTATTATCCACCTTCTGAAGCCTGATTCTGTCATTTCATCACACTCATTCTCCATCCAGTCTTGTTCCCTTGCTGGTGAGGAGTTGTGATCCCTTGTAGGAGGAGAGGTGTTCTGTTTTCGGGTGTTTTCATCCTTTTTGGTGCTGGTTTCTTCCCATCTTTGTGGATTTATCCACCTGTCGTCTTTTTAGTTGCTGACTTTCTGATTGGGTCTCTGAATGGACGTCCCTCTGCGCTTTCTCTGGGAGCTGCAATCCTGAGCTGCTCCTAACCAGCCATCTTGGATCTCTCTTTCCACTATTCTTATTCTTAATTTTACACACAATGATTTTCTATTTTTTTC
Source organism: Aotus nancymaae (assembly GCF_030222135.1). Lineage (NCBI taxonomy): Eukaryota > Metazoa > Chordata > Mammalia > Primates > Aotidae > Aotus > Aotus nancymaae. Next base: position 30,478,752 of record NW_026988472.1, read on the forward strand.
TTGTTCCAACTTGTAAGCCTTAAAAAATCTTTTTAAATATTCTGTTTATTTTAGTTTTTGTTGGTGTTTTAATCTAATTCATTTAGGCACTTAACTATATCTATATAAATTTTCTTTTTCTAGGGTGTTTTGTTTCATTCGTGTTATTTTTTTCTACAAGGATTATATTATTTACTTTCATTCCTTTTTCAGTAATAATGAAAATATTAAGATATGCATTTTTCCTGAGTGTAACTTTTGATGACTCCCATTTATTTTTGTATGGAATATTTTCCTTCTGTCTGCTTTTAGATAGATTTTTAATTTCTATTTTTTCTTTCCTTTTTGAAATAGTCCAAGTATATATTCTGGTAATCTTTTGATTTATTTTAACTTCATTGGATCATAAACTGTATTTATACTATAAGGTTTTCTGTGGAATTTTCATAGATTTTGAATAATGTTTACTTATTAATTTATTCAACAAATAATATGAAGTAATGAGCCTTATAATAAGACTCAGTTGGGGTAGAAATGGGGAGGGGAGACCTATTTGGATGCAGAGGGGATTTCACTTAGATGGATTAGTATAGTCATGCATCTCTTAACAATAAGCATATGTTTTGAGAAATGTATTATTAGGTTATTCTATTGTACAAACATCATAGAATGTACTTGCATAAACCTAGACAGTACAGCCTACTACACACTGAGGCCATATGGTATAACCTATTACTCTTGTGCTACAAACCTGTATACATGTGACTTTATTGGATACTGTAGACAATTGTAACACAATTGTAATTGTGTATCTAAACATGTTTAGAAAACATAGAAAAGGTAAAGGAAAATAAGATTTTATAATTTTATATTACCACTGCTGTATATGTGGCCCATCATAAACCAAACTATTATTAATGTGGCACATGACTGTATGCATCAAAGTGAAAAGTGTGAAAGACCTGGAGACTAGATGTCTGAACTCAAAGTGTCAACAAGGCCTTCCTGTGCCTGAAGCCAGCAGGGGATGATCTTCCTTGCCTCTCCCTAGCTTCCAGTGGTTTGCTGACAATCCTTGGCATTCCTTCCTTTGCAGCTGTGTAACTACAATCTCTGCCTTTGTTGTCACATACAATTCTCCCTATGTCTTCACATGGCTGTTTGTTTTTAAGAACACCAATTATATTGGATTAGTAGCCCACCCTACTCCGGTATAGCCTTATCGTCACTGATTACATCTGGAATAACCTTATTTCCAAATAAGGTTAGTTCTGAAGTACTGGATATTAAATAATTCAACATATCTTTCTGTAGGGGGACACAATTCATCCCCAAACAAAGGCATGTTTCTACTTTCAGCCACTGCAAGGAAATATACTGATCTTCTAAATAGTATTGAGCCATTAACTCAATTTTGACAGAAAGCTGTAACATCGAGCCCACTGTGCATCTACAAGTGCCTCAACCCAGCCTTTATTTTTGTCACATTACTTTAGAAGTCCTATTCTTGGCTCATAAGAAAAATTAGTTCTGCTCTTATATGCTACGTATATAACACTCTCGTGCTTCAATTTTGAGAATTCAGAGCTAAAAATAAAACAAAAAAGTAAGGCTGGGTGCAGTGGCTCACACCTGTAATACCAGCACTTTGTAAGGCTGAGGCGGGTGAATCATCTGAGGTCAGGAGTTCGAGACCAGCCTGGCCAATATGGTGAAACCCCATCTCTACTAAATTTATAAAAAATTAGCCAGGAATGGTGGCAGGTGCCTGTAATCCCAGCTACTCAAGAGGCTGATGCAGGAGAATTGATTAAACCCAGGAGGCAAACGTTGCAGTGAGCCTGGATTGCACCATTGCACTCCAGCCTCGGCAACAAGAGTGAAACTCCACCTCAAAAAAAAAAAAAGTAACATCTGTTGAGCTCGGCATCCCATCTAGTGCTTGATCATCCACCATCCCACCATCGCAGTTATTTCTGACGTTTTTGTTTGTGCAGATTTTGTTCTTATTATCAAAGCTGTTCATTGCTCCCTACTTGATATAGGGGTGATGTTAGGATTCAATTATTGAAGAAATCATTCAAGGCCATCCAGAAGTACATAGTCTAAATGTTGGAAACCACTAGTATAACCTTCAAAATGCTCCAAGTAGCCTTATCCCCTTAAAAATTTGTCTCCTCAGCAGGAGATGTGTATCCAAGTGGCTAAAATTCAACGTCACCAAGATTCCTAGTGAAATAACTCTTCTCTAGACACTTGCAGATTGTTAGTTTATTTCCTTCGTTTACCCAATATTTCTCCCCTATATTTTTTGCTTCCTCCTTCCTAGGCCTACATTTATTCCTACTACATATCTGGTAACTCACTTCTCCAGTCAGGTCACAGAAATGGTGCTTGTAAGCCTCTCCAATAGATAATAGCGTGGCATAGAATGTTCCATTCTGCTTTCTTTTCTAGATCTAAACCCAGTCACTAGAGCCAGACACAAATGGATTTTCCTTCATGTTCTCCATACAGTGCATGTGCTAGGAACTGAATTTGTCCCATCATAGCTCATATGTTGAAATTCTAATCCCCAAAGTGAGGGTGTTTGGAGGTGAGGCCTTTGGTAGGTGATTAGGTACTGAAGGTGGTGCCCTCATGAAGGGGATTACTGCTCTTACAAAAGAGGTCCTAAAGAGCTGCCCCACCTGTTCTGCCATGTGAGGATTCAGTGAGAAGATTGTTAACTATGAACCAGAAAGTGGACCCTTACCAGACACTGAATCTGCTAGCACCTCGATCTTGGACTTTGCAGCCACAGAACCATGAGAAATAAATTTCTGTTGATTATGAGCCACCCAGTTTATGAGTTATAGCAGCCTGAATGGACTGATGCAGCATGGACATTTCTCCATTCTGATATCACAACTTTTTGATTGGTTTCCAGGATTTTGAAATTAGCTAATCTGAGCAATGTACTTTTGTGAAAGTAGTAAGTGAGGTCTGTGATTCCAAGGGGTAATATGTGGATGTCACCAAGTTCTGGAGATGGTGCTCAATTAAATGACTAGTAATTGGTGCTTCAGATGAGGCAAAATGAGAGATATTTTTGGAAGTGGAATGTGTATTTTGGCATTTTTCCACCTTATCTACTCACGTGTAAAGCTTGCTATGGACCAAAATTGCAATATTTAAATACTGACATTCAAGTAGACATTACTGAATAGTAGGTGAGAGAAGTGGTGGGTAAGAAACTTGATATTTAACTTATATTTAGAATCAGGTGAATAATACATTCGTCAGTAAATATTTTATATATGATTTTAAAGTTTAATTATTATTATTTAGATGGAGTTTTGCTCTTGTTGTCCAGGCTGGAGTGCAGTGGCGCAATCTCTGCTCATTGCAACCTCCGCCTCCTGGGTTCAAGCAATTCTCTTGCCTCAGCCTCCTGAGTAGCTGAGTTTACAGGCATGCACCACCATGCCCAGTTAATTTTTTTCTTTTCGTATTTTTAGTAGAGACAGGGTTTCACCATGTTGGCCAGGCTGGTCTGGAACTCCTGGGCTCAGGTGATCCACCAGCCTCACCTCCCAAAATGCAGGGATTACAGGCGTGAGCCACTGTGCTTGGCATTATTTTGCAAAATAAGAATTTTTTCTTCTCAAAACTGGGTTTTAAAGAGTAACCAACTTAAGTTACTCTAATAGTAAGTTGTTCCAAAATGACATATAGCTGTGACTGTCAGGCAGTTAATACCCAAATATCTGTGAACCAGTCTCTCCCTAGTTGGCACTTACATAGTACAGTTCAGTCTGGTCATTGTAGGTGCTACTAAAAGTTAAAAGACAGCTCTGATACAGGATAACCACTTAAAATTTGTTCAAAGATGGGTAATTCACCACTTAAGCCTCATTAGGAATACAAAACTAATGGTGAGGTGGTAGGTCAGCATTCCTTTTAGGGAGTTGACAAGTTATTGAAGTGAAATTAAATCTGCAATAGGATAAAAATTCTTTTTGTGCTTTCCTCTTGGATGAAATCACTGGAACACTGGGAAACCAAGAAAACAATATGGGAACAGAAAATCTATGCATTCATTTACCTTTGCTTAGGGTTTTCTCAGGCCACTATTGTGATTCAAATAAATGAGCATCTCAGGCTACTTGCCCATTCAACTTTTTACACAAAGAGAGAACTGAGGAGAGCAGAGATTCATTAGTCTCAAAGCTGAGGTGTGGTGACGATTTATAAGCCCAGTTTTTGAAGTATTAGCATTGCAACAAAGACATTTTTATTCTGTTTCATTTCACTTTTTCAAATTCAATAAAAATATAGAATGATGTTTTGGAATAGAACAAGTGGGGTTTTTACAAGGCAATAAAGTGGCATTTGTGCTTGAAATTCTCATGATTTTTTAGAATCCACTCAACCTAAGTGGTAGAATACGATGAAGAATATGATGTCTCTTGAAAACTCATTTAATAAACTGTGAGGCCCCTTCAGCATGACTGATTCTCTATTCATTCAAGAGCTTTTGAACTTGCCTTAATATTGCTCATATCCTTTCCAAGACAGATAAAATTTTGTTTTTGAGGATGAAGTTGTAGTAATCAAGATAAATTCACATTATTTTAAAAAAATGCATTCTAAAGAAATTTGAAGATAGTATTTGTCTTTAAATTGTAAACATAAGCTGTAGGGTCTTCTCTTCCAATGAAATCATTGTGCATTGGTTGAAGACATAGTTAATTTGCATCCAAAACTAAATTGATCTCAAACTTTAAGATAAAAATATTACCTTATAATACTTCATTTGAAGTATTTAATAGAAATACTTCAAATAATTGACTAATAGAATTTGAATTTATTATAGTATAATATCTCTTAGAATAAAAAAGTACAATTGTTTTTATCATGATAGTGGTAATTGTATAGCAAGTTTTTTAAAACCTGATGTTTTTCATATGGAGGTAATATGTCATTTTCCACGTTTGAGTTATCCAAAGTCTTGTCTTAGAAAGAGGTACAGAGTCAGGTTTAAATCCAATAAAATAGTTCTTGATTTTTAGAATGTCTATACTCACTGATATCTACTCATTTCATTCTCACATACTCCTCTCTTTAAAAACCTGAATAAAACCTATGCTCAATTTATACTAATTGCCATTGATTTAACAAATATTTACAGAGCACTTACTCTGTGCCAGGTTCTGTCCTATATTCTGTGTCATCTGCATTGTACAAGACAAATAAGATCCCTGCTTTCATGGAACTTAAATTCTAGCAAGGCTTGGGTTGTAGTTCTGGGTTTAGTTTGAGAAGGCAGAAAATAAAAATTAATTAAAATCAAAGTTAATTAAAAAATAATCAAGAAAAGGGAGATAAGTATTTTTGAAGACAAAAATCAAGGTGATAGACAAGCTACCTTGCTTTATATAAGATAATCAGAGAATTATAGTAACAGTTAACATTTATTGGATACTTTTGCATCAAGTACTTCTCTATTTCCTATTTGCATTGATTAGGCTATTTCAACAACTTAGGATGTCGGCATTAGTGTCATCTTAATTTTACATATGCAGATACTCAGTCACAGATTGTTTACCTAGCTCTTCCAAGATGACACTATTAAGAAATGATGGAGATGAGATTTTAACCTATATAGTTTGACACACAGGCAGTTTTCTTAACAACTGTGATATTTTTGAGGAAATTATACTTGGCCTCACAGCAGAAAGATGAAGCACAAGGTATGGAAAAGGGCCAACTAGGGGCAGAGGGACCAGCAAGTGCAAAGGCCTTAAGGCAAGAAAAATCATGATGTGTTTGCAAAACAGAAAATAGTAAGGTTGGAGGATAGTGAGTAATTGAAAATGTCATATGAAAATTGCTTTAGGAAGTACCCTGGGACAGATCACATAGGGCCTTTAATATCATAGTAAGGAGTTTGTATTTTAAGAGCAATGCAAAGCAATTAGAGGACATTAAAACAAAGGAGAAACTTGGTATGGTTTACATTAACAAAAGTCTGCTTATAGTATACAGAATGGAGAAGAATGTGGTATATATAAAAGCAAGGAGACCAGTGGAAAGGCTATTGCTGCAGTCAAAGAATAAAATCAAGGCAATTTGAATTAGGAAAGAGATAGTGGAAATGAAGAAAAAGGGATACATTCTAGATGTATTTTTGACAGGATGTCAGTAATACTTGATAGATAAGCTGTGCAGAATTGAGGAAAAGGAAGACATTAAATTCCATTTTGAATATGTTCCTTTTAAGATGCTTTGACATCTAAGTGGCAATATCAAATAGGCAAATAGGGAAAGATCTTGGCTGGTGATATCTATTTGGAATCAACAGCGTATAATTGGTACTTACAACTATGGGTCTGAATATTTTCTGAGGCAGTGTTCCTCAATCCTGACTACATTTTGGAATCATTTAGGAAGCTTTTTAAACATACAGATGTCATGCTCTGTTCCAGGTCAATTAAATTTAAAATGTTGAGAGGATTTTTCTCTATATTTACATAAAGAACCCTCTAAGTGATTTGAGACAGTATCCTGGCTTGATAACCACTGGTCTAGGAAGAGCATAGGAAGGACTGTGCCCTGGATCATTTCATCATGTGGAGGTGGAGAAGAGGTGAAGCCAGTGAAGGAGACAAGGGAGTCAATGATGAGTAAACCTGGATATGTGGAATCCAGAGAAGGAAGTGTTTCATGAAGACTAGAAATATTTCAAGAAGGTCAGTAGAGTTAAGGGATACAAAGAAATTGATGAAAAGCTTTGGATAAGGCAATATGGAAGCTTGTTGGAAGCTTAGACAAGTAGGCTTAATAGGCTGGTTGGATGGTTGCTGACAAAGCAAAGTGTCCAAAACCACAATGCATTTGAAAAGAAGTTTTCATGTGAGGAAGAGCAGATAAAAAGGGTGTTGGTTAGAGGGCGGTATTAAGGTGGGAATTCTTTCTTTTATGAGAAGGGAGCTGCCAAAATGTGTTTTCTGTGGATAAGATAAAAAGTAGAAATGGGAGAATTGCCCTTGAGAAGGCAGAGGGGATGGCACTCCATGCTAAGTTGGGGGTGATGGCTTTTGATGGGAGTAGAGGTACTGTTACCTCATAAAAAGGGTGAAGGTTGTGGAAAGTCAGTCAACAAGGAAGATGGCAAAGATGCTCTTTGCTTCTATTCATGAAGTAAGAGGCAACCTCAGCAGCTAAGATTGGGGTGGTGTATGAGAGTAGGAGCTTAAATAAAGAGAAGGATCTGTAAACTGACTGTTTTGAAAAGCGGGAACATAAATATCCTAGGAAAATGTATTAGGCTTTAGTGCCCTTTCTGATGGTTGTTATGAATTTAAAGTGGGAATGGTCAGCAAAGTTGTATGGATTTTATTTTTCCCAGAAATTTTCAGCTCCTTGGGTGAAAATAGTTGAAGGGTTGAGATTTGCCAAGTGGGAGTAATTAAGGGAGCAAGAGAGTGCAAAGGAGCTCAGAGCACTTTAAAAGAAGTGACTATAATAATGAGCATAGAAACCATGATGGGTAAAGAGAAATGTCTAGATAGGACCTGCCCTTCCTTTTATTTTTTGGGGAGCAGTAATTATATTTTGTCATTATCAGAATACACAGAAGGTCATATAAAGGTATAAAAAAGTTTCTCATTTCTGAGAATGGTATTGAAGAGAGAGAAGTCAGCAATAGGTTGTGTCCATGATTAATAGGAATAAGAAATACATTATACTCTCTGAGAAGAGCTGAAGGCTCAAGACCTAAAGATGCCTAAGGGAGAACATACCCAGGGGTAGCACATCCAGTAGTGAATGCCAGAAATGCCCCAGAATGCCATGATTCCATTATCTGCATTTTTCCCCCATCACTTTCTGAGCTATCTGCTAATTTTCATAAAATGTAGTACCTGCAATAATGAGTTCAAAAGACATATTGTTGTTTACTGATGGGAAAGAAAAATAAAAGGACACAAATTGCCCTAGATACATTGAGACATAAGCACTTATAGCACTGGAGTCAGTTTGAGTATACTGATTTAAAATTTTGCGTAGTTCTACAAAGGAAACTTAAGTTATGTTTCATTTTAAAATTTTGTAATTATCCATTTTATTTCAAATCATATTGTCTTAGAGAGTTGAATCTCTAAAATCATTACAGTGCTTCCTTTTATATGTTTTGCTATATTATGCAAAATTTCACATAACTTTATCACACCTGTGAATATATGGAGATGTCCCCTATGAAACCTGTAATACTGCTGTATCTTCCCCCAACCAATGAGACATTGAGCTCAGTTCCCTCCTTTATATCTAGGAGCTTTTATCCCAAAAATGAGTGAACAAGTCATAACTGAATAAATGAATGCAAATATGAAAACTGTTCCTATCAGAGTTTGTGGTTTTATAAGAGTTTCCTCGCATAGTCAACAAGTGAGAATTGTGAGGCAAATCTCTGGACTGGGTTTCATAGCAATATACTAGAACTTGAACAAATAAGAGGTGATGTTTCTGTGAACAAACGATAACTGTGAAGCAGTCGTCCTAAAAAGGTCTGACCCATAGATGACTTAATAGTAGCAACTTTATTTAGCCCATTAAAATGCATTTCCTGTTTTTCTCCTTTGATCCTCATAACAATTGTGTAATTAAGTTGAGCCTGTATTATGATCTCTAACAAATCTGAATCCCAAAGATGCCAAGTAGATGATTGCGCACAGTCAAACCAAAAGGTTTAAGAACTAAGACTTTAACTTAAGGATTTGTTTAACAACCTGTGTACTTTCCGCTAAGCTACTGACATTGTTGAATTTACACTAAGCCTTGTGCTCCTGGAAAACAGCAAACAGTTACAGTGAAGAAAATCCTCACATTTGTGTTCTGGAAATGGGTTGCTGCAGCAGTCCCCAATCTTTTTGGTGACAGTGGAAGACAATTTTTCCATGGACCCAGATTGCGGAGGCAGGTATGGTTTCGGGATGAAACTGTTCCACCTCAGATCATCAGCCATTAGATTCTTACAAGGAGCACGCCACCTAGATCCCTCTCGTGTGTAGTTCACAATAGGGTTTGCACTCCTATGGGAATTTAATGCCATGGCCGATCTGACAGGAGGTGGAGCTCAGGCGGTAATGCTTGCTCACCTCCTGCTGTGCTGCCTGATTCCTAACAGGGCACAGACTGGTACCAGTAAGCAGCCTGGGAGTTGGAGACTCCTGTGTCACTCTACAGAACCATCATTTCCCATATGAAATAGTTAAGACTCCCAGACTCCCCCCCTTGTTCACCTATGAAAAGGCCAGACACAGACCCTCCAAATTTCCATTCTTTGTCTCATAAATGATTGGCTGAATGACTTGCCCCCACTGACCAATTTGGATAAGTACCTACTAACTTGACATCACCAAACTTTGGTCAGGTTTCTCTTTCCCCAGGCCCCTAAATTTCACCCCATCTTGAGTTCCAGCAAACATTGGAATGTGGAGCAACCACATCTCCTTTAAAAGCACCTCCCAGAGAATCAGCTGACCTCAAAGGAAAACATTTCCTGCTTAACTGTCCGATTAGCAACCAAATCTGCTCATTCCATATCCCCACACCCAATTCTTTCTAGATTTGTCTACTCTTCCCTATAAAGAAAAGTCATAAATTTGACTTCTTTAGATTTTACATGTAAGTGTGATCATGTGGTATTTTCCCTTCTGTGCCTAGCTTATTTCACTTACCATAATATCCTCCAGGTTCATCCATGTTGTTGCAAATGACAGAATTTCCTCCTATATCACATTTTCTTTGCCAAATCACCCATTGATGGACACTTAGATTGCTTCCATATCTTGGCTATTGTGAATAAAGCAGCAATGAGCATGGGGTGTAGATCTCATAGAATCAAGAGCATAGAACATGGTTGCCAGGACTAAGGAAAGGTGAGGAAAATGGGGAGATATTGGTCAAATGATATAAACTTTCAGTTACAAGATGAACAAGTTCAGGGACTCTAATGTACAGCATGGGTGGTGACAAACGTTTTACTTAATTTGATTGTGGTAATCATTACATAATGTATATCTATATCAAATCATGTTATAGAGCTTGGATATATTAAATCTTCATTTGACAATTAAATATACTACACTAAAAAATAAGCATTGCAAATTTTAAAAAAAGAAAAAAGAGAGGAAAGAAATAAAGAATCAAAGAACCAAAGAACCAAAGAGAGAAAGAAAGAGAGAGAGAGAGAGAGAGAAAGACTACATCTGCCTGCCCTTTAAGATGCTTAGAAATCTTACAAACTGAGTGTTCTCTGTATTACAGTAGCTCTCTTTTCTCTATTGCAATAGTCTCTCCTTATCTAAGTCCAGATATGTTTTTTATTTGATACCACACTAAATTTCTTTCCTTAACTTAATGACTTTTATAAATAACATTTATTGTCACACCTCTCCTTTCCCTACATCTACATTTTTACACCACTCCTTGAAAATATGATGATTGAAAAGGACGTAAATCTGGAAAGACATAAAGAAGAATATTCTATGCATTAATGGAGGACAGGACTCAAATATATCTAATTTAAAAAGTTCCTTGGAAAACCTAGCATATCTTTTAGTACTATATTAGGGCCAAGTTCATATGTTAACACCAAACATGAATTACCTCGGCTCTATCTCACTTTGATGTAACATTAACATCTTAGGTTAGCCTTTAGCTTACTTTTAGCTTAAATTTTAACCTAACCTGATCAAATCTAAGTAAACTTGAATCTCTTGACCCAAGTTTAGTGCTTTTAAATGTGTTTCTCCCTTAATGTAACATCTAGAAAAGTGAAGATTCGGCATTGTTTGGTTAAATGAAATACTGGAGGACCTGAAAATAAATTTAGAAATAAATCCCATCTTAAAGAAATATTGCCACTTAGCATGTTTCTACACAAGCAATGAGAAACCTGCAGAGTGGGCTTGTAAGCGCAAAGGACAACTGTGATAAGAGCTGAGGCATGAAAAAAAATTTTCAAGGTTCTCCAGAGCCTAAAATCCTGTTATTTATTCATTTAAGTTCTGACAATTGTGCTAATAGATTTTATTTTTCACATGACTTCACATTTCTACCAAGAACTAGCCCTCAATGCATTTATTTGGTAATAAATTTATGAAATAACTTGCATAGAAAACCTCTAGGACTTTTATAAAATATTCTTCCAGGCCACTCTACCAAGTAGAGAACTGGTATCATTGTAAAGAACAGATTTAAAAGAAATATTTCTTGAGATGTTGAAATGTATGACTAGTTTTATCCCCTTGCAATTTTTAAAGTCATAATTTGTTCATAAAAAGTCACTGTTTGGGTGTCCCAATATGTAAGTGATATAATATCATATACACTAAAATAATGTTTTTCTTAATATTTCAGATTGGTGGCAGTATTTTTAAAATTGTGATAAAATCTATGTTACCTAAAATTTACCACTTAAATCATTCTAAGTGTAAAGTTCATCTTAATCATTTTAAGTGTACACAATCATTTTTAAGTATACAGAGGTGTTAAGCATAGTTATTTGGTTGTGCAAGCAATTTCCATATTTTTTTACTTGCAAAACTAAAACTCTATGCCCATTAAACAACATCTCCTCTTTTTCCTCTCTCCCTTACCCATTGAAAATCACCATTCTACTTTCTGTTTTTATGAGTTTAGTTACTCATATAAGTGGAATCACACAGTATTTATCTGTGACTGGCTTATTTTATGTAGTATAATGGCCACAAGTTTCATCCATGTTGTAGCATATAGCATTTTTTTTCCTTTCTAAACCTGAATAATATTCTGTTGTAAGTGTATTTCCAGGACTAAGGAAAGGTGTTTTGTTATCTATTTATCTATCAATGGACAGCTGAGTTGCTTTCACTTGAATACTGTGAATAATGATCCTCTGAAGGTGGCAGTATTTTAAACCAGGGATGGTGATGTAGTTTGGCTGTGTCCCCACCCAAATCTCATCTTGAATTGTAGTTCCCATAATCCCTACATGTAATGGGAGGGACTCAGTGGGAGGTAAATGAATCATGGGGGTGATTCTTCTATGCTGTTCTCATGATAGTGAGTGAGTTTTCACTGAGATCTGAAGGTTTTTTAGAGGCTTTTCCCCCTTTGTTCAGCACTTCTTTCTGCCACCATGTGAAGAATGGTGTATTCGCTTCCCCTTGGAAGGGAATCATTGTGGGCCATGATTGTAAGTTTCCTGAGACCTCCCAAGCAATGTAGAATTGTGAGTCAATTAAACCTCTTTCCTTTATAAATTATCCAGTCTCAGGTATTTCATCATGTCTTGGGTATTTTATCATAGCGTCTGAAAATAAACTAATACAGATGGTATTTCCCCCAATGGTAATTGGAAATGGGTGGGAGGTTTTTGGATGTCACAAAAACTTGGGTGCTACTGAAATTTATTGCCCAACTACCAACGATGCTAAATATCATGCAGTATTTAGGAAACAGACAATTAATATTAAAAAATTGTCCTGTCCAAAATGTCACTAGCATCCCTGTTGAGAATTTCTAAATAATCCAAGTTGCTGTTAACATATTGGGTTCAATTTTCTCTAGAATTCAATAAATTTTAAAGTTAATATGCAGGTAGCCTTTGTTTAATGTGTGTCCTAGTGTTCTTATCAAAATACCTCAATCTAAGCCTCTATTCCTTCTTAAGGGAGGGAAACTGCAACAGAATGCTTCAGGGCCAATCTTGGGTCTATAATGACGAATGGTTTCAGAGTATGCCACTCAAAAATATGCCATTTTAGCATAAGGGTAATTTTTAGCAAAGGCTTTTGAGATTCACCAAATGCAGAAAGAAGCCTTCAATGGGATTCTTTTACTTGACTAAAAGTAGAAACTTTTGAGAATGAGGACTGCCATAAATACCCTCTCATGGGGAAGTTCTTTGACCATGGAAAAGATGCAAAGTTGACACCAAGATGGACCTGCACAAACAAACCTTACTCCACTAATTTCCCCCATAACCCTAAACATCCTACAGTTTGATGCTCTTAGAAGCTGATATGGTTTGTCTCTATGTCCCCACCCAAATCACATGTGGAATTGTAATCCTCAGTATTGGAAGAAGGGCCTGGTGGGAGGTGATTGGATTGTGGGGACAGATTTCCCCCTTGCTGTTCCTGTGATGGTGAGTGAGTTCTCTTGAGATCTGGTTGTTTAAAATGTGTACCATCTCCCCTTTCATGCTCTCTCTCTCCTGCTCCACCATGTAAAGATGTACCTGCTTCCCCTTCACCTTCTGCCATGATTCTAAGTTTCCTGAGGCCTCCCCAGCCAGGCTTCCTGTACAGCCTGCAGAACTGTGAGTCAATTAAACCTATTTTCTTCATAAATTACCCAGTTTCAGGTAGTTTTCATAGCAGTGTGAGAATGGACTAATACAGAAGCATAAATTCTTTTTGTATGCCACTTCTCTACATTATTGTTCTTTTGTTAAGATTTTACATAACCCCAAGTTTTATCCACCTCTTTGACTTACTCATCACTGACTGCTCCTTTGTATATGAATGATGCAAGCATTAATAAGCATCTGTTTATATTTCTTTTGTTAATCTGCCTTTTATCAGTCTAATTTGCTGGGCCCCAGGAAGGGAACCTAGGAAAATAGAGGGAAAATGATTTCTTTACTCCTCTACAATAATTTCGATTATAATGGCAGCCTATAATGTGTGAAAACAGGGGAAGCCATTAGAACATTCCTTGGTGGGTAAAAAAATTCTGTTCTATCCCTATACATAAGTACTGAAGCATCAACACACATGCACAAGATCTCAAATACTATAAAATCATTAAGGGAAACCATTGTGACTGACTGTGAGAATGGGGAGTGGTAGGACGTGTGCCACTCTAGTTTGATACAGTATTTAAACAATTTTTAAATTCGTCAGCAGAAATATTTGGTCAAATAAGAACTTCTCTTATGGATTGTATAATATGTCCTTAGTTTTCTTTATAATTTTATTTCAAATGTAAACATTTATAAACATTTTTAACCTGTTTTAGAAACTGTATAAATGAAATTACATTAAATGCATTAGTTTATTTTATGTCATGTTTTTGCATAATATTGTATTCATAATAGTAATCTTTGTTTTAGAATTGCTAAGGAATTTTCACAACTTTTGAAAGTATTTCCCCTTTTTATAATAATTTAATAAGTAACATAGAGGATTACAGCCCGGTATTAAATATATCATTCTGGCATTTCATTCTAACTCCAGTAAGTGGGGAATGATATATAAGTCCAGTAAAAAAAATTATCAAAAACAAACAGAATCAGGAAGTTACTGCAGAAAAACTTTAATATGTCAATGGAAAGCTATCCATTGTCTATGGCACATATTTCTGGATTATCTGATTCTAACCTTGTCCTTACCTTGAAGATATCATACAACCTTTTAAACTGTAGATAACTGATACACAAATAAATTATGCACTGTAATAGAGATTTAATTAACACCCCTACACACACACACACACACACACACACACACACACTCTTCCAACATTTCAATATGACAAAGAAGAGATTGATATTCTTAGTCTGCTGAATTTAGAAAGACTCAGCATGTTATCTTAGAGTCACTTCAGTGAAAGAAGGCTTTACAAAGTTGTTAATTTATCTAGGGCTGGCACCCTTTGGGAAGAATACCAGAAAATTGGAACAAAAAAGAGGTGCAGCTTACCTCACAGCAGGAAAGAAGCAGCCTTTTAATTGGATTAAATCGCATCACCACAAAATTTATGGATCCTGGCCACTATGCCAAAGAGGTGAGAAAATTTTAAATTAACTCATTAGGCTGGTTGGGAGAGGTAAAACTCACCATTCACTCAGAAATTTCAAAGTCTAGGATTTATTAATGCAAAGGCATAAACAGAAGTAATAAAAAAGAAAAGTTCTGGGAATTTTGTGTGGTATCCCAAGATGTCTCTCGTGCCTTGGAAACACACATTTAGGCTAGCTAGAGTCTCTGAGAAAACTTTTAGGGAAAAAGTTCTCATAGAACTGCAAATATCAGCTTATTGCATATTCTCTGCCAAAACAGCAAATTTTAATATGGTTACAAAATAAGTATTGTACATATGTATTTAAGAAATTAAAAGAAAATTCACGCGAATCTTACATTTCATTGTTACAAATGTTGAAAGGCGCAATCTCGGCTCACTGCAACCTCTGCCTCCCTGGTTCAAGAGATTCTCCTGCCTCAGCTTCCCGAGTAGCTGGGATTACAGGTGCTTGCCACCACACCCAGCTAATTTTTTTTATTTTTAGTAGAAACGGGGTTTCACCATGTTAGCCAGGCTGGTGTCAAACTGCTGACCTCAGGTGATCTGCCTGCCTTGGCCTCCCAAAGTGCTGGGATTATAGGCATGAGTCACTGCGCCTGGCCATTGAAAGTTTTTTAACAACCCACTATGAAAACTATGGAGCTTACTATTAATCTTTATAATTATCTAAAACATATAATATATATTTACATTAAAGATAATTTAACACCTTAAATTCCTAATTTCCCTATCCAGAGCACATCTTGGTAAACCTAATAAATGAATAAATAATTATTAAATGGATTTTTGTACAATCAAATGAATTATAACTGGAATTATTTCTTGTATAATCAATTAGACAAATCGTAGCTGAAACCAAGCCTGATTTTTCTAAGGAACTATTGAACCATTAATAGTTGAAGAGTTGAAAAACAATTTAAGAGTTTCAGTTATATATATATACTATTTCTTCAAGGACTGACAATTTACATTTTAAATTCCCTAGACCCTCTACTTTCTTATTTTTAATCAGTCTCCCTTATGCTTCCATATAAAGAAAATTTATCAAATCAGTCATTTTGAAATAAATTAATCCAATTAATCTTAATTTACTATGTATAAAACATGTGGGTCCTCCAGTAATTTTTTCCCTAGGCCAAATGGTGTCCTATAATTTGAAAAAAGTAAAAGTTGTAAATTAAAATAAAAAACAAAAACAGAGTTTGCCTCTTAGGGTAGAGAAGCATTTTATATTAGGTGATTCTGTAAGTTCCATGGAATGGGAAAAAATGCTCTTCTTCTTGGGGAGCAGAAAAATCATAAAGTAATTACGCTAAACAAGATATTTGCTAGTTGTTTAATATAATATTAGTGGTAGGAGAAAGAGAAACTATATATGCATTTCTGACATGCCAACTTCGGTCTTAAGATTGTATTGAATGACTCCCTACTATGAAACAATAAACTGCTTTTTCTTTGTCATAAAAACAAAATAACAGTTTTCTATCGTTATATCTACATATTGTTCCTAGTAACATCAATAAAAAATCAACCATCCACGTTATGAAATTATACTTTGGATATTGGTCAAAATATATCAGAATCTGTGAATAATGAAATGGAAAGAAAAGAATTTAGCACATGTGTACACTAATAGTATTTTTAAAACTCATACCATGTGCATGCCATGGTATTAAGGGATTTATGGTTTAATACTAGATGGTACCTTCTTATTATGACAGGTACTCTGTCCCACAGTAGGACAGAGTAATCTTCAATAATGACAAGTGAAATTACAAGTCAAAATTAATCTATATCTATATGACTTTAATAGGTTACAGAGATTTAATGTGACAATGTTAAACTTAATGCTTCGTTCCCCGAAAGCAATAATTGCCCAACACATTCTGAGAAATGGCTAATTTCAAAGAATCGTCCTACTCTTGAATATCTGATAAAAGATCCACCCCATCCTTACTCAGTGACTCAGATAACACAGATCACTATCCTTCCTCATGAGACCCATGACTCACTGATAACTCTCTTATTTTGTTTCCACAAACCCAAGGTTTCCTTTTTTATTGGACATGTTTCTCATTAACAAATGTGCTGTCTAATGCAATAGGCTAAATAAAATAATTTCCTTTATTGTCTGGTTCACTTTGTCTTTATAGCGTGGTACCATGACTTGGATGAGATTAGACTTTGCCTTCAGATCCCCATATACTCCATCTAAGTAAAAAGGGCTCTCAGAGCCTTTGTACTCTGTTCCTGACTGGTGATCTGAAACTCAGCAATATGTTTGACTCCTAATCCTGTGCCTGAAACTCTTGTCCACAGTAGGGATTTGATTTTTATTCTTTCTGAGTACTGGCTTGGTTTCTGGTGCTAAATTCTTTTGGTTTCGTGGTCTGATCATCTGATGCTTTCTGTAAGGGGATTAATGGTTTATAGAGATCTTGCGTCTGTTGGGTAAAAGATGAAAGAAAATCTGTTTTTTCAGTCTTTCCTGTTTGTCTATTTGTCTATTTAGAGTCCAAATCAATGAAGAATTTTATGTCCACTGGGATGGATACCTAGTGGTTTATATTTTTGTGTTTATGCTTGACCCAGGGCTGAAATTTTAGAATTGAAGATACAAGTTTTACGTCTCTGTGTGCCTGTCTATATGTTTATGTCTGTAGTTTATATAATTTACCTATCCTTGTGTGAGTGTGCAATAGGTTTCTACCTTTAGATGGTATTGATATTAATAAATAAAACTATAAAAATTTCTTAAAGGAGCTCCATTCTTAATGACTGATAGAGATTTTAAAAACTGACTTATATAAATAGAAAACTCCTAAAATTTCCAGAAAATAGGAGATTTATCTACCAAAATTTTCGCTGTGCTTAATTTAAAATGTATTTTTACAGTTGGAAATGTGTTAAGAATTCAAATTTACATAATTTAGGTAAATTTTAGCACATTCGACTAGCTTAACACTTTTAGTTTTATCTTCTCTGATTTATCGGTGTTAAGTATAACACTTACAAACTTTTATTCTACTAGGAAATTATTTTCCTAAAATTATACAGGTTTACTGATGGAATAAATTGGCATTGTTTTTTACTAAATGATTAAGATTATTAAAAAAAGCTTGCATTTAAACAAGTTGAATCACTATTTTGAAACAGTTCATTCCAACAGAAATTATATCCTTAGTGCATCAACTTGAACAAATTTCCATGATCTTTAAGTGACTTAAAATCTTTGACTGATACTAAATTGAGTTAATTAATGAACATTCATTAGATACCTAGATAATTTCTAAGTAAGAGAGAATACTAAAATGTGGATGAGCAAACTTCAGTCTATATACTTTGGCTTATTTTTATTTGCTAAAGAGAGGTTATAGATAATGAACATGTTCATTTTTGCCACTTTAAGAAGCTGTAGTACAAGGTACATACATGGGTATAGGAATTGTAGGAGATTTTTGGAAAGGGAATTTTGTTTGTGATGGTCAAAGCTAGCTAAGATTTGATGATTTTTAAGTGTAAAAAGAGCTCTAGAATCAAATATTATACTAATGAATAACTAAAATTTGTTTTTTTCTGTTAAAATGACACAATTTTCTTGAATTATTGGTCTGCTGTTAATAAGAGGCTATAAAAGTTATTCTTTACTTCTGCGTAGTCTCTGGACAGCAAAGATTCTGTGCCTTGCTATGATAACCTTTTACTGTTTGTGTTGATTTTATGATATCCTTCATTATTTACAAAAACAAATGTTTATTTTAGTTTTACTTAGGAAAGAGCTAAAGTCTTTACCTCCCATGTTTACTTTAAAAAATAAAGTAAAAAATAAAATGCCACTTTGGTAAATAGGCAGCCACACATTATTTTTCTTAGTAATATATGATCCTATCTTAATCAAATATTCAAATCTTCTGACAACTTTTGATATTTTGCCTTTCCAAAATCAAATCCTAATTGATGTTTTTTCCAGATACTATTGTCTTCCTATGGGCCCCTGGAAAATAACAAAGGATTTATTATTTCACTTTGTAAAAAGAAAAGTGCTGGAAATAATTAGGGTTATTTTATATGTTATTGATGAGTTGCATGGGACACATTATCAAATCAAAACAAATGCTTAGTCTCCCCTAGGTTAAATGTGTATGGGTAAACTATTATTAATATGAATATTTCAGAAAATGTAGGCAGTATGGGGCTGGGCGCGGTGGCTTACGCCTGTAATCCCAGCACTTTGGGAGGTCAAGGCGGGCAAATCACCTGAGATCAGGAGTTTGAGACCAGTGTGGCCAACACGGTGAAACCCCATCTCTATTAAAAATACAAAAATTGGCTGGGTGTGGTGGCAGACACCTGTAATCCCCACTACTCAGGAGGCTGAGGCAGGAGGACTGCTTGAACCTGGAAGGCAGAGGTTACAGTGATCTGAGATTGTGCCACTGCATTCCAGACTGGGTGACAGAGCAAGACTCAGTCTCAAAAAAAAAAAAAAAAAGAAAGAAAGAAAGAAAAAGAAAATGTAGGCAGTATGGGAAGTTTCTAGAGAATTATCAATGCCTTGACTGTCTATGAAATGTTTCTATTTATTAGATTCCTAGTACTGCTTTGCCTGATATTAGTGTAGGGACCAAAGGAAAGCTTCCCTTCAACCTCTGAAGGTTTTCTGAAATATTAACTCACAAAAGGAGATTAGTTGGAGAAAAAGGAATACAAATTCATTAACATGCACACTAGGGAGAGACACAGAGGGATTACCCTAAGTCCTCAATGGATTATAGAAGTATATATACCATCTTGAGTTTACAGAAATAATGGGGTCTTGGATCCTGGCAAAAACAGTTTATGGTGGTAAAACAGGTTATGGGAGGGGAAAAGAGGAGAGCTGGCTAGCAAAGGGGGGCTTTTTTTATAGATGAAACCACACAGGTAGCAGCCCTCAGAGGGAGTGGGTAGAAAATGTTTCTTTTAGACCTTTAAAGGTTTCAGACTCTCAGTTAATATTTCCTAGATCTGGACAAAGGAAGGCCTCAGAGAAAACTTGCTGCATTAATGTAGATTTTCTCTCCAAATGCAAATTTCCACCACGAAAGACAGCTTTATAAGCCTACTTCTGTTTTAGGCCTTCCGAACAGCTATCTAAAATATGTCAAAGTAGTATATTTTGGGGTGAAATGTTTTTATTCCCTTCATTAGACAACAATAGGACATAATTAGAAACATTGATTTTGCAACCAAGGCTTGGCCTGGAATGTCGTATTTGAGAATGAAGTTCATGTAATCAAACATGCCTGAATACTTTTAATGAACTAAGGTTGACTTTCCAGAGTCCATACTTACAAAATCTTATTGAGAAAACTTGTCTTGTACTTCTCTTACAGGGTTCTCAGCCTTATAGGTGAGTAAGGAAGGTCACTTCCTGGCAGGCCCTGGAAACAGGATATTTTGGGGAACTCAAGGAGACAGAGATTCATCTAAGTCTACCTGGAATGTACTGCATCCAAGGTACTGCAAGTGAAATCTTATAGTGAGGTCTTGGCTTGGCTTCTTTGCCTCATAAAACTTTCTTTAAAAAGCCTAATCTGAGAGTCTTTAGGAAGACTACTGGAGGAAAAAAATCACTTAAGATGGTCTATACGATAAATTACCATTGTTGCTGCATCTGTGTAAATAATTATGGCAAATCTAAAGAGAACAGTTTTGTGATAAAAAGTAATTGTTCTTTGAGATTATTTTTGAACAGAAGGGTAAAGATTATAAAGAGAAATTTTGTGTTTCACTGGAAAACTATGCATTATCTGTAGCATATACTTTTGAATCATCATTCTAGTCCTATTTATTGTCTTTGAGCTATTTTGCACCTCTTTGTAAATTGCAGGTGACTAATGGATACCCAAAGTGTTTCGCATGGAGGAGATTGTGTCTTTTCATCCTCTGGAAAATCTCGTTTTGGTATCTATCTGCAAAATGAACTGGATTCTGTTATCTTGTTCAAATCGTCAAACCTTACCAAATTTTTGGTTCTTCATGTTTCTTTCAGTATCTGATTACAATTTTTCAAACTAACATTTCCAAATTTTTTCTGTCCCACATGACTTGGACTCACTGAGAACTAAAACCTGTCTACCTGGATCCTTCATGGGATCTAGGTTGTCTTGCAGCTAGTGCTTTCCCCCAAGATCTGAAGATTTGTCAGCTGAAGCCCAGTAACTTGCTATAAACTTTGAAAGACTCATCGCCACAACAGACTACACATAGGCTGAAATTTTCCTTGAATGAGATGATGTCTGGACTACTAAGGAAATCCAGAAAAAGGCTTGTGTGAGAGGTAACCATGACAGGTGATAATGTCACTAAGAGCATAGACATCCTATTTGAGTTTCAAGAAACTCAATGAGTGGTGCAACATAACCGAAAGATTTCCCTCCACCTATCTCTTGAGATCCGCCAGACCAGTGAATCTCAGGGTTCAATTTCTGGCTCTTTAATGCAACCATTTATACATTTTTTTTCATTTTAGACAAACTTCTGCCTGATCTACAGAACTCTAGAGCATACTTTCAAGAGATACTTCAACTGGTTTGTCAATAGAAATACCAGAAAGAAATCTTGAGCAACTTTCTAAGACACTGGTTTGCCGCATTTAGGAAGTTTATGATCACCTCTGAGTTACAATGGTATTCATTTGTCATGACCAAAAGATGGGGCTGACAATGTTAAAATTTATTTGAGCCCTCAGCTCCTAGAAAGAGGTTAACAGTTGGAAAAATACTCCACGCTTTGTTTGAGAATGGGCCTCCGTCCTCATAAAGGACCTGCATAATCTTCCATATTCTGAGCTAAGACCCACTTCCACCCTTCCTTGATGACTCACAAAATTTCTCTCCACCCTTCCTTAGGACTCTCATAAGACTTGATGACTCTCTTATTTACT
The DNA here is from genome assembly GCF_030222135.1 of Aotus nancymaae. Taxonomy (NCBI): domain Eukaryota; kingdom Metazoa; phylum Chordata; class Mammalia; order Primates; family Aotidae; genus Aotus; species Aotus nancymaae. Next base: position 30,500,497 of record NW_026988472.1, read on the forward strand.
TGCCTTTATAAAATCCCAGGCCGTCTTTTCTATGAGATGATCCTTGTTAATGAGCATGCTCTCTTTTGCAGTAGCCTAAATAAAATCATCTTCCTAATTGTCCTGTACACTGTCATTGACAAATGTCAAAATCCAACGAAGTGTCACTTATCCTATTCCACAGAAGAGAGCGAGGGCTGTTAGGTGGAAAATACCACCTTTATTAACATGAGTCATGACACTTATCAGAAAAAATCAATACATCTCTGTAATAACCCCTAAATTTCATACTGTAAATGTCATAAAACAATTGATTGAAAATAAGTAAATTGTTTTTAAATTTTGACTTAAAATCCTTTACCTTTCCATTAGTCATCTCCACAGACAAAAAGGAAGAGGTGATTGTTACAAATAGCAAAATTTTGAAACTCACAATGTGAGATAAGCAATCAGTCTTCAGGAGTGTTTGTGTTGTGTTTGTAGTGTTCTTTAACTTGTTTTGCCCCTGTGTTTATTTCTAAAAGAACTACTACAAGGATTTTTTGAGTAAATTATTTTGATAAAGGTTTGGGGAAAATGGAGACAGAGAGTAAAACAGAACACAGGAAAGAAATTCAAAATAAATATTAAAAATCATGGCTCCAAAGTTTTTCCATGATCCCCACTCTACAAGACCCCCTCATTGACTATGCTTCTTCTTCCCAGTGTTCTCTGCCATAATATTGGGGGCCTTCCATCAGAATAACTCTAGTCCCTTCCTTTTCTGGTTCCAGATCTTGAATCTTCCCAAAGCTCTGTTGCTTAATTTTTTTAAATTGTGAAATATTACAAACACATAAAGATAGTGTTGAGATAATTTTTCAGAAAAGGTTAAATCATGACTCTCATAAAGATATAAAAGTGAACACATGTTAAAGAATTTTTTTTATACATATGCTATGAGGGAACCAGACAGATGTTATAACCGGTTCAAAGGAAAAGTCAAATTAGCACCAATTTATATGGAGTAAAGCAATGTTGAGGTGAATTGCAAATAAAGACAAAATTGTGGTTTATATTTTGGGGTATGGAAAAGGCAGGCATTAAATTTCTATCAGAAGGACACTTTAATAGTTTGCAGAGATTTAACTTGGCAATGTTGAACTTTATTTGAGCCCAGTATCTATCAGTTATCTACAGTTTATAACGAAATGTAGAATAGTTCAAAGTCAATGAACAGAGCTAGAATCTAATAACTCAGAAAACTGTACTATAGGTGTACAGTTTTTCATTAAAATATATTTTTTCTATGATAAACATGCATGTAACACATAAAAAAGAATATTTTACTTTATTGTTTTAGATCTCCTTTTCATAATGAGATAAAATATAATAGATATAACTAAAAACTCAAACCCTTCTACTCCGGTCCTCTTCCTGCCAAAAAGTTACCACTGCACTGAATTCATTATACATTCTATCCAAACACATTTTCATACTTTGACTATAAATGTAAATGCCTACAGAAGTACACCTAAAATTCTGCATTTAATGATTAAGAAAATTATATCATATCTATAATGCCTATGCAATTTTTGAAATCAATGTTTTCAAGATAGGAATGTAATTGACAATTCAATTTTCTAATGTTAAACCCTCCTTGTATTTTGATATAAACCACTTCATCAAAATCATTGGTTTATTTAAAAATATATACATGCACACCTCATTTTATTGTGTTTCACTTTAATGCACTCTGAAGATATTGTGTTTTTTTACAAATTGAAGGTTTGTGGCAACTCTGTGTCAAGTGAATCTACTGGTGCCAGTTTTCTAACACCATGTGCTCACTTCATGTTTCTGTGTCACATTTAGGTAATTCTTGAAATATGTCAAACTTTTTCATGATTATCATATCTGTTATGGTGATCTGTGATCAGTGATCTTTGATGCTACTATTGTAATTGTTTTGGGGCACCACAAACCATGCACATACAAGATGGCAATCTTGATTAATAGATATTACGAGTGTTCTGACTGCTCTACCAACCAGCAGTTTCCCATCTCTCTCCTCCTCCTCAGGCCTCCTCTTCTTTCAGACACAACAATGTTAAAATGAGGCAAATTAATAACCCTAAAATGACCTCTGTTCAAGTGAAAGGAAGAGTCACACATCTCTCACTTTAAATCAAAAGCTAAAAATGATTAAGCTTAGAGAATTGAAGATGGCACGTCAAAAGCCAAGATAGGCTGACACCTCGGCCTCTTGTGCCAACCAACCAAGTTATGAATGCAAAGGAAAAGTTCTTGAAGAAAATTAAAGCGCTACTTTAGTGAACACATTAATGGTAAGAATGTGAAACAGCCTTATTGCCGATATGGAAAAAATTTTAGTGGTCTGGATATAGGATCAAACCACCTACAACATTCTGTTAAGCCAAAGCCTAATCCAGAGCGAGAACATAACTCTCTTCCATTCTGTGAAGACTGAGAGAAGTGAGGAAGCTGTAGAAGAAAAGTTGGAAGCTAGCAGAGGTTGGTTCATGAGGTTTATGGAAAGACGCCAACTCCATAACATAAAGTGTAAGGTGAAGCAGCAAGTACTGATGCATAAGCTGCAGCAAGTTATCTGGAAGATCTAGCTGAGATAACTGATGAAGGTGGATACACTAAACAATAGATTTTCAGTGTAGATGAAACAGCCTTCTATTGGAAGAAGACACTAAGATGTTCTTTTCTTTTTTTGATTTTTGAGATGGAATCTTGCTCTGTCACACAGGCTGGAGTGCAGTCGCGTGATCTTGGCTCACTGCAACTTCCTCCTCCTTGGTTCAAGTGATTCTCGTGCCTCAGCCTCATGAGTAGCTGCGACTACAGGCGTGTACCACTATGTCCAGCTAATTTTTGTATTTTTAGTAGAGGTGGGTTTTCACCATGTTGGCCAGGTTGGTCTCAAACTCCTGACCTCAAGTGATCCACCTGCCTTGGCCTCCCAAAGTGCTGGGATTACAGGCATGAGCCACTGCACTCAGCCCATCTAGGACTTTCATAGCTAAAGAGAAGAAGTCAATGCCTTACTTCAAAGATTCAAAGAATAGGCTGATTCTCTTCTCAGGAGCCATTGCAGCTTGTAACTTTAAGTTGAAGCCAATGTTCATTTATTGTACTGAAAATCCTAGAGCTCTGCAGTATTATGCACTGTAAAATCACAAAAAATATGTGACTCTCTTTATTGCGCTGGACCACAACTGAACTCATATTTCTGAGGTAAGCATAGCTGAATCTGATTTGCTAATATTTTAATTTTTCTATTTTCCTAAGCACAATTTGTCTGTAATTTTTCCTTCCTCTATTGCCATCACTGGTTTTTATATGAAGGTTATACTCACTTGATGAAATTATTTGAGTGATTTATTTCTTTTACATCTTCTGGAACTGTTTTTCTAAGGAAAAAATTACATAGTCTCTAAAGATTTATTAGACCGTCATGTGAAAAATTTGTGGCTGCTTCTCCCTTCTCCCCAACCTAGTTACTAAGTTAACTGGTGATTCAATTTCTTTAAGAGTTATAGGTATGTTTAGATTTTTTTAAAATTCTCATTGAATTGAGTCTGATACACTATATTTTTTCCAGGAAATTATCAATTTTATCACATTTTCTACTTTATTGATATAAATATGTATATAATACACATTTTAATTATTATTTTTATTGTGGTAAAAAGGTATAACATAAAATTTACATCTTAACTATTCCTACATGTACAGTTTAGTAGTGTTAAGTATATTCACAATGTTTTGCAATCAATCTCTGGAAGTTTTTTATCTTTTAATATTGAAACTCTGTACTTATTAAACAACATTTCTCCATTCTCCCCTCTTTTCTAGTCCTTGGCAACCACCATTCTATTTTCTGTTTCTATAAATCTGACAACTCTAGGTACATCACATAAGTGAAATCATACAGTAATTGTCTTTTTTTTAATGACTGGCTTATTTCACTTAGCATAATGTCCTCAAGGTTCATCCATTGTGTAGCATGTGCCAGAATTTCCTTCTCTTTTAAGGTTGAATATTTCATTGCATGCATATACCATATTTTGTTTATATGTTTATCCATTAATGGACATTTGAATTCCTTCAACCTCATGGCTGTTGTGGATAATGCTGCTTAGAACATGAGTGTAAAAATACCACCTCAATATCCTGCTTTGAATTCTTTTGGTTTTGTACCCAGAGGTGGAATTGCATTTTTTTAGGAACCGCCTTACTGTTTCCCATAGCAGCTGCATCATTTTACATTTCCACCAATAGTGTACGAAGGTTACAAGTTTTCCATATGTTTGCCAACACTTGTTATTTTGTTTCTTAGATAGTAGCCATCCTAATGGGTGTGAGGTGGTATCTTATTGTGGGTTTCATTTGCATTTCTCTAATGATTAGTGGTTTTCAGTATATTTTTATATGCTTGTTAGCCATTTGTATATAACCTTTAGAGAAATAGATATTCAAGCATTTTGTTCATTTTTACATTTTGTTTTTGTTCTTTGGGTTTGCTGTTGTTGTTGACCCATAGGGGCTCTTTGTATAAACTGGATATTAAGTGCTTATCAAATATGTAATTTGCAAATATATTTTCCCATTCCCATAGGTTGCCTTTTCCCTGTTGATGGTGTCATTTACTTAAAATTTCTGCCATAACTGCAGCCATGTATTCTTTTTCATGTTTAATATTGGGTCTGTATCATCTGCTTTTTCTCTCTCTCATTCTCCCTCTCCTCCCCCAAACTGATTAACTGATTAGCATGAACATTTTTAGAGCATTTTAAAAATTTTATTAGTCTATTTATATGACCAAATTATGAGTTTGATTTTTTCCATTTCTTTTTTTTTTTTTTTTGAGACAGAGTCTTGTTCTGTCGCCCAGGATGGAGTGCAATGGCGCAATCTCCGCTCACTGCAACCTCTGCCTCCCACGTTCAAGCAATTCTCCTGCTTCAGCCTCCTGAGTAGCTGGGATTACAGGCATATGCTAACATTCCTGGCTAATTTTTGTATTTTTAGTAGAGATACGGTTTCACCATGTTGGCCAGTATGGTCTCGATCTCTTGACCTTGTGATCTGCCTGCCTTGGCCTCCCAACGTGCTGGGATTACAAGCGTGAGCCACCATGCCTGGCCTGTTTTTTCTTTCATTAATGCTTCTTTTATTTCCTTCTTTCCGTTTTTGTTGTTTTTCTAATTCTTTACCAGTTTGCTCTGTTTATTTGATATTTCTTTTTACTCTATTCATTTACTTTTTAAAATGTCCTTCAAGTATTTTACATTTCATCTTCAAATTATTAATATAGATACTTTTGTTTGTGGTCCTAAATACCATGTCACTCATATAAATGTGGAGTGATTTTTATTTAGTCCTCACAGGACTTGTGATTTTCTTTTTACAGTATCATTATCTTTAGTCTATACTGGAAATCTCTCAGGCAGTTTCCCCTAATATTGCCTAGGTCATACTGAGATCATACATACATACTCATTCTATTTGTTCATCTTTCAGAATATATATGTTTTCAATCTGTTTACTTCTGTACATGCCATTGTAAGCAATTATTTCTCACAGGTAGCTTCTAGATCACTAGTTCTGTCTTCAACTGCATCTAATCTGCTTTTGAATACAAACCTGTGCTTTTAGTTTGCTACATTTTTGATATTAGGAAAGTTTAAATTTAACTTTTCCAAATCTGTATTGATTTGAGTACAGGTTTTGACTTTTTAGAGTTTTTTTGTTGTTGTTGTTGTTGTTGTTGTTGTAACACCTAGTAGACAAAGTTTCCTTGTTTCTGATTTTTTTCTAGTACTCACTTTCATGGTAGATGCATATTTTTGTGTGTCCAGGATATTTCCTGTGGCTTTATTTACAGCTTCTTTTCTCATATAGGTCCTAGGCTTCATCTCCTATCCCTATGTGACATAATAACCAAACACCTCAGTTTTTGTATCCAATAATGCTTTCTCAGCTGGTATAAGACGTGAAGCAGTAATAGCTGAAACAATTAGAACTACATTTCGTTTTTCATAATTTATGGCAACTGGGATGGGAAATTACTCTTTTTCATGAGATCAGCTATGCATTAACCCTTTTTGTTGCTGTTATAGCTGGCACTCCCAGCTGATTTCAGAATTTTGTTTTTCCTTTTGCCTATGTTTCGTTTGTTATCTTTTTACAAGGGGATTAAAATCTCTCTCTTAACTTGAAGGGTACCTAACATATAGAAATGATAAATACTCAGGTGATGGATACCCGAAATACCCTGGATTAATCATTACACATTATATACATGGAACAGAGTATCACATGTATACCATAAATATGTACAAATATAATGTATCAAAAATTTTAAAAAGATCTCTCTCTTGAACTGCCAAAGGACTACTGCAAAATTTTTGCTACTTGGTTATACATAGCAATTTAGTTGTCCCTTTTTTATATTTTCAGTCTTCTAAATGAATCTTCTCCAAAAACCTTATCACGGTAATTTTAGCAAGAATAGAGCAGGAAGCCTAAGTGCTAGTCTCCCACTTTCAGAGCTTCCAACTTAGATTGTAACCATTCTTTAAGGTAACATTTATTTTCTCTAATATATATTTGTCTAAATCAAGAATATGATCTAAAGTATACAGTAATGATTTCAGACTTGGTGTGCACTGAAGAAGAGAATGCAAACAATGGTAGTGACTGTCTCACTGTATGCTGGATTGGGAAGACACTCCTGGAACGTTCTCAAGCAGAACATTGTTAAACTTAAACCTTAAGATGGGAGTGAGGATGCTTAACTCCAGAAGAGAAACCTTACAGGCACATGGCCATGGTTTTCCAATGCTTTATGAGTTGTTATATGGAACATGAATTAACATGGTTTATCTTGTTCTGGAGTGCATTATACATTCCAATGGGTCAGTTTATAAAGATTAAATTTTTGCTAAGTAAAATAAGAACTATCACAAATAAAATGGCTTATCTTTGGCAGGCATCAGCTTTGGAAGAACGTTAGCAGAGGGTGGCTGACTATGTCCTGGATATTCTATAGGGATTTTGGCAAGAGAAGGAAGATTGAACCGGATAGCTTTTCATGTTTCTTTTAAATCAAAAATTCTTTTCTTCTATGAAGCTTCCACATTTTGAACTTCTATTATTGTGCTTAGTACTGTGAATTGGTGGGAGATTTGTTTATGATTAAAATAGACAGGTAGCTACAGATTTTTGAGGAAATACAAGTGAAGGCTAGAGAGTATAAATAGATGAGCCAGTTATCCTAATATTACTTTATCTCTGCTACTGTATTGTTCCTTATTACTTATTCTCATTTTTGTTTAGATGGATATAACATCTAGCCCACACGAAACAGAGGACAACAAAATTAATTTACATTCTTGTTATGTAATAAAATATTTTGAGCTTCCAGCTTCAAATATCTGTTGGTTTCTTCTGTACCCAAATTAAAGCCTTTTGTTTCTGAAATGTCCTTTCTCTTTTCAATGGTAGATGCATATTTATTTCTGGTTGTTGTTTTAAAGCTATATTCAAGCCTCAGCTTTGAAACATATTTACCACCAAGAATTATTGGTTGAATTTTGTTCCCTAAATATTCATATGTTGAAGTCCCAATATCCCAGAACGTGATCTTATTTGGAAACAGGGAAGTTGAAGATGTAATTAGTTGAGATGAGGTCATACATACTGAAGTAGGATGGGCCGCTAATCCAATATGATTACTGTACATATAAAAAGGGAAAATGTGAACACAGACATGTACACAGGGAAAATGCCATCTGAACATAAATACAGAGATTGGAGTGTTGTATCTACAAGCCAAGAAATCTCAAAGACTGCAGGCAAAATACTAGAAGCTAGGGAAGATGCACGGAACAGATTCTCCCTCAGAGCCCTCAGAAGGAACCAACCCTGCCAACACCTTGATTTCAGACTTTTAGCCTCAAGAACTATAAATCAATAAATTTCTGGTGTTGAAGCCACGCAGGTTGTAGTACTTTGTTATGGCAGCCCTAGGAAATTACTATATCAAGAGATGTGAGGAAAAAAAAACTTGACCCTACCACAAAACAGATCAGTGGGGCTTTAGTTTGTCATGGAGAAGGTACCCTCTTCTTTTCTACTAATCTTATATACAATTCCAATATAGTTCAATGTCTTAGGAATACACTGAAGTCAGGTATTTGGTAACAACTGTGCATGAATATTTTATTAGCAAATATTTCAAATAAGGTTGTACTTAGTATGCACATATTTAAATTGTTTTCCTTTAACCAGGCATTTGCACTTCGTGTTCCTTGCAACTGACACATAGTCAGAAAAGCTTTTAACTTTTCAGTTAGAAATGAAATGTTTTTCAGTGAAGCAGCAGTTTTTCTTCATTAACAAAAACCCTCTTAAAATTTACTTCTCAAAGTAAAAATTTCAGGGAAATTGTAAACCAACCCAAACTTAGACATTTGTTGCCAAAAAAAAAAAAAAAAAAAAATTAGGCCAAACTGAAAATAAATTGAGTGCAATTTTATAATAATAATAAATGATTCATAGGGCAATTAAAACAAGTTTTGCCATGGGTCAAAACACTGAAAGTTTGTTCAAAAGTATCAAAAGGTTTTTGTTTGTTTCTGATAATTAGGCTGAAATCCAGAAGCGTTTACATTGACTTACACATTTGACTTTTAGTTATATTATGCTATAGTAGAATTCTCAATATCCTAAAGGTAGAGGATGTTTGTCACCCTTGCTTTGAGAGATTTCTGTAGTATAAATCTTGTTCTGTAGACCATTAGATTTGCAAGTTGGGGGACCAGTTTCAGAAAGTAAGAGATTTTAATGAAGCAAAATGGATAAGGTGCTTGCTTGGCCGAAAGATCTGGGATCGCATTCCAAATCAGCCACTTACAAGCTGCAAACAAGTTATATACATTTCTCAGCCTCAGCCTCACTAAGGCAAGGAACTACCTTGAAAGACTTTAATAGTTATAAAAATTAAATGTAACATGCCTGGAACAGTTTCCAGACCAAAATAAGAGATCAATAAGTAATAGTTATTTTTATTGTACAGCTTACTTTTCTTCCAACTAAATCTGATGTCACAATCCTTTCCTTCCCCGTATCCTGTCACAACTTTATTTGGAACTCATTTTTATTCTGATATGTACACTTTCTACTGCTAATTTAAAAGAGGAAAGGAATATGACTATAGTCACTTCAAGAAAAAGGTCATGTAGAGGCTGAATAATGGTACCCCAAATATATTCATGTCCAAATCCCCAGAATCTGAATGTATTACCAAATATGGCAAAATGGACTTTGCAGGTGTAATTAAGGGCTTTGAGATGGGGAGGTCATCCTGGATTATTTATATAGGCCTGATGTTCTCACATGAGTTCTTGTAAGAGGGACACAGGAGGAGTCAAATTCAGAGGAAAAGGAGACGTGATGAAAGAAACAGAGATTGGGGTCATGTGCTTTGAAGATGGAGGAAGGAGCCTCAACCCAAACTATACAGACAGCCACTAGAAGCTGAAAATGCGAGGAAATGGATTCTCCCTTAAAGCCTCCAGAAAGAGCCAGCCCTACTGACGCCACAACTTTAGCCTAGTGAAACTGATTGCAGATGTCTGACCTACAGAACTGTAAGAGAATAAATGAGAATAAATGTGTGTTGTTTTGAACTACTGACTTTGTGGTACTTTGTTACAGTGGCAATAAGAAACTAACACAAGGAGAGATGAAGAAGTCATTTGAGGTCTGTATCTATTAGTGTTATGTAACAAACCACCCTAAAACACAGTGACTTAAAATACCAAGCATTTATTTAGCTCACAAGTCTTTGGGGCTGCTTTGGGGTTCTGCTTTGGGGTTCTGCAAATCTGGTCTGGGCTTGGCAAATCTCAGCTGTACTTGCTCATGCATCTCAGGTCACTTTGCCAGATCTATGTGCTGGCTGGTCTAGGGAGGTCTTAGCTTGATGAGGTTGGAGGGGATGGAGTGGGTAGTGGCAGTTATCTGTTTCACATGCTCCCCAGAAAGGCTAGCACATGCTTGCTCACATGTTGAATGGACAGATTTCCACAAGAGAGAACAAGGAAGAACGTTTGACTTCTTGAAGCTTGGGCTCAGAACTGACACAGCATCATTTACACTGCTTTTGAACAAGGCACGTCACAAAGCCCGCCCAGGTTTTAGTGGTTGGTAATACAGATTTCAATTCTCAGTGAAAGGAGCTGCAAAGTCATGTAAAGAGTGTGGATAAGGAGAGAGAAAACAAATTTGAGATACTTTTGCAATGAATGTACCACACAGTCACTCTTGGAGAAACACGTATCTTGGTTTTTACCTGACTTTCTGGCCCTTGTATTTGGCCATCCCCTCAAACGTGTCATAATTTTCCCTTTCTGTATAATCTCCATATGCTGACAAGCTTCTGATAAACTACTGTGGGCTTATTGTTTGTTAGTTTATAAAAGATCTGATTAACTAATTCACTTGACAGCATCAATAGCTCTTTATCTAGTCAATATGCCTCCCAACTCCATTTATATTAACCTTTAAAAGCAAAGGGGAAAAAAAAATTTGCCAAATTCCTTTTTCAATATATGATTCTAGGTTCAACAAGCCTCACCCATCTGGAATCACTAATGGAGTGTTATCTCAAGGCTTTTCTGAACTGTTTCTAATGCAGCTTAGCTAAGGACAAAAAAAAGACCATATGCTGCATGCTGCTTTTTCGATGCAAGATCTTTCCTTTTTATTTCTTTACCTAGGTGTTACTTTAAAAAAAAAAAAAGAAAAAATGAAACGACGGTATAGGAACTTATGAATGCCTATTCAAATAAAAGAAGTTATTGGGTCCATGTCATGCAAGTTGCAGAGTCCAGATGGGCTGGTGTGGCAGCTGTGTTTCAATCAATTGTGAAGCTGTTTCTACCAGAATACCTTGAAAAAAGCAACGCCATTAGAAGCAAATAACTCCCCAAGAGCCATCTGGCATAGTATGTACATATGTATGTGTATGTATGTATGTATGTGTTATGTTCTTCTTTTTACAAACACACCAAAGCCAGAAAATGAATGATGAATCAATGAGGCTCACTATTGTTCTTGCAACTGCTGAAATATACTCTTAAAACTTTCTAGTCTCCTAGTAAAAATTAAATGATTTGTTGAATTCATTTTTGAATTATCTGAAATTTTTCTTCTCTAGTCTCACTGCTCCTTTCTTAACCTAGCTTTTACAACTTTTATTTTAAAATTAAAATTAAATACAGTAATGTTAACATTTTATAGATTTATGTATCCATAATCATAGTCAGGATACAACAGTTCCATCTGTACATGAATGTTTAAGCAGCTCTTATTGATAATCTCACAAAATTGGAAGCAAACCAAACTCTTTTTAACTGGGAAACGTACAAATTAACTGTGGTACATCCATACAATGAAATACTACTCTGCATTAAAAAGGATGAAACTACTGACATAAGCAACAACATGGATAAATATCACAAACATTATGCTGAATAAACGAAGCTAGTCTCAAAAGGCTGCATGTTGTATAATTCCATTTGTATAACATTAACACTTTTTGCCTGAAATTTTCAGTTCCCTATTGTTTGGTTCATGTCCAGTATTGCCCCAGTTTTCACTATAGTTTCAGACACTCAACAAATGGCCTTTTTTCAAAAAAATCATATCACACCAGAGATCTGCTTAAATCACTTTAATGATTCTGTGAACTTCTGCATGTGATTTAGAAAGTTCTTCGTGATGTGGGTCTCGTCTACATCTCTAGCCTAATCCCCTGCCTCACCCATGGGATAACCAATGTTCTAATAATGACCACCATGTTACGGTTCCTTGAATGCATCATGTTTTCCAGTTCCTCTACGGTTTTCCTCATTGTCTGAAACCTCCCCCAACACAGCTTCCCCACTTACCTCGTTGTGTCTCTTAGCCCTTTTAAAAATACAATTCTTTGGAAAAGCTTTCACTGATTATTTTTCAGGGAGATAACAGAAAGCTTAAAGTGTCTCAGTCTGCGCCTGTGATTATAGAAGTGGTTAAAAAAGGCGTCTGCCTATGAATCCATTAAAATGATCTAGAAGAGGTAGCATTGGCAGGTGCAAAGCCTCTCTAAGGCAAAGTGAATTTCAGTTTCTTCATTTAAAGTTTCCAGAGAGCATAGTTTAGGTCTCTGCCCACATCTACAAATGGAATACACTGAGGAGGCATAAACACTTACTAAAACCCTTGTAGGAGCACATTTTGCCTGCCAGCAACTCTTTGCCAAGCAAACATTTTGAAAACACTTGGACAATCCTGGCTGTCCCAGTGTTTTCATAAATATTTCCATCCGGCAGTCACAGAAGCCGTGCAGAAGAGAGTGGTCAACAGGAAAACTTGAAATGGAAGAGGTTCAGTGAGCAGCTGCTGAGTTGTGAAAATGTATGCAAAAGCATATGGCTGTCTTTAGGGCCTTAAGGCAACATTTTCATTTATTTATTTATTTATTTTTTTATCCTGCAAAGATCAAAACACATTATTCCATTTCAGACGATATTCTTGTAAGCAAACTCTTCACTTTCAAAGAGTGTATAAATAGCCTGACATAAATATTTGTTTACCTAAAATGTTCTATTGAGAAATAAAAATTCTGGTATAATTTGGCTTGTTGGTCATTATGAATTTCTAATAATCTCTTTGGCATTCTTGCCTTCTATGTGCCCACCTTTATTAGGGAGGATGTAACATTTAATTTTCTACCATTTAAACTGAATTGCAGAAGGATATCTAGGTGAAAAACACTCAGAATTTGATGCTGGTGCAGAATGCTGCAATTTGCTTACTTGAGTATAAATGCTGAGCTTTCAACACTTCTATATAGTCAGCTATGTTTTGCGTTTAATTCAAGTATTGAATTATATCTAAAAATATCTCCACTGTTAAGGTCCCAAATCTGCAGGCCATCCTTCTTACTACACATTGGAACTGTGTTGGTTTAATTATCAAGGATAAATCCTCTGCAGTGTGTCCCATTATGCAGGTAAGAAATTTCCCCATAGTTTTCCTGTTCCTCATGTTGGGAAAAGTCAGATTTTCTGTCATAGGCAAGAAATCTTCTCCAGACATAAGAATATTTAAATTATGAGAGTGTTTACCTCCCTGTTTTGTTAGATGCCCCACTTGAAAAACACTGTGTAAATATAAGGGTCTAATTTCCACTCTGGGTTCAGCACTTCTTTTACAACACCAGCCCCTTGTAATATTTCACCCCAAAAGTATTCTGTGGTCAAATAAATTTAGGAAATTTTGCAATTGTATCTTACCTTGGTTCTTGTAGATTCTCAATTCTCATTAACATGCTACAGCCCTAATTAGCATTGCATAAAGATGGCTCTTTTTCCCTTGTTTAACCCAGTGATTCCAAACTTATTTGACAGTGGAATCAATTTTTCAACATGTAACACATTACCATGTTAAGGAACACTTCTTGGGGAATGTGGTGTTAAAATGTTGATGGAATCTTTAATAAGATGAAGACATCATCTAAATGCCTCTTCCATAATGCTTAGTGGCAGCTGCTAGAAGTTCTCCAAAATTAAAAATAAATGAACAAACAAAGGAACCAAAAAGGAAATAACTAATCAAAATGATCACTCTTTTAGGTATGATACAACTAATAATATTTAAAGCTTCTGAACCATTGGCAGCATAGGATTGTAAAGCAGATTGGGATCTGTAAGGTTGTTGAACTAGTCCACCTTTTTCAGACACAGATGGGAAAACAGAAAACATGGTAAGGTCCAACAGCCAGTAAGCAACAAAGCTGGTGTATAAGTCCATTCTCATGCTGCTATGCTATGAAGAAATACCCAAGACTGGGTAATTTATTTTTATCTTTTAAAATTTTACTTTAAGTTCCTATATACATATGCAGAACATACAGGTTTGTTACATAGGTATACATGTGCCATGGTGGTTTGCTGTACCCATCAACCGTCATCTAGGCTTTAAGTCTTGCATGAATTAGGTATTTGTCCTAATGCTCTCCCTTCCCTCACACCCCACTCCCCAACAGGTCCTGGTGTGTGTTGTTCCCCCCATGTGTCCATGTGTTTTCATTGTTCAACTCCCACTTATGAGTGAGAACATGCAGTATTTGATTTTCTGTTCCTGTGTTAGTTTGCTGAGGATGATGGCTTCCAGCTTCATCCATGTCCCTGCAAAGGACATGATTTCATTCTTTTTTATGGCTGCATAGTATTCCATGGCATATATGTACCACATTTTCTTTATCTATGACTGGGTAATTTATAAACAAAAGACATTTAATTGACTCACAGTTCTGTATGGCTAGGGAGACCTCAGGAAACTTACAATCATGATGGAAGGTGAAGAAGAAAAAAGGCATGTTCTTCACAGGGCAGCAGGAAGGAGAGAAGTGCCTAGCAAAGGGGTAAAATGAAGAGATCTTTTGAGAATTCACTCACTATCACAAGAACAGCTCTGGGGGTAACTGTCCCCATGTTTCAATCACCTCCCACCAAGTCCTCCCACTACATATGGAGATTACGGGAAGTACAATTCAAGATGACATTTGGGTGGGGACACTGCCAAACCATATCAGCTGGGAAAATAAATGAAAATGTCTGCATTTCCAATTCCCAAGCCACCATTTTGATTCACAAAATAAAGGCCTGATTTAGATGTTGAGAAATTAAAGTGATTCTTAGTAATTGAATACCATTCTTATGATCTGCCCAACACAATCTGTAATCCTTTATCTTAAACCTCTAAGGAAGGATATCCTAGCATCTTTCAAATGCAAGTTTTACTATAATAGTTCATTTTAAGACACATTTATGAATTACCTACTTAGTACAAAAATGTGTATTATGTCCCTGTAGAGATGTTTTAAACTCCACGAGACTTAGACATATATGTGGGGAGGGTGTGTGTGTGTGTCTGTGTGTGTGTATGTGTCTAACACATTTCTAAGTAAAAGTGATTATACAGTCCTTAATACTTTGTTAGAAATAAGGTTTGTGTACATTCTTATGCATAAATTAACAAATAATTTTTTAAAAAACAAAAGGAGGTCACGCCTGTAATCCCAGCACTTTGGGAGGCTGAGGCGGGCGGATCACAAGGTCAAGAGATCGAGACCATCCTGGCCAACATGGTGAAACCCCGTCTCTACTAAAAAGACAAAAAAATTAGCTGGGCATACTGGCACATGCCTGTAGTCCCAGCTACCCGGGAGGCTGAGGCAGGAGAATTGCTTGAACCCGGGAGGAGGAGTTGCAATGAGCCGAAGTAGCGCCACTGCACTCCAGCCTGGCGCCTGGTGATGGAGTGAGACTCTGTCTCAAAAAAAAAAAAAAAAAAAAAGAGGAAGCTATCCTAAAAGACCTCAGGAAGCTCACTTTGAACAGTTTTGCCAGAGTGAGATATGCAGCCTCATGTCCCAAACCTATTTCTCCCAACTGGTGGAGGATGGTGCTATTACTCCCTGGTTTTAAATTGACTGATATAATTGATTAGCTTCCAGTAAGCACTGGCATTCTATCTCCTTTCCTTTCCTCATGTGAGGCTGTGTTCCTTACTGTGTCTGCTCTGATATTTTTCCTGAAAAGTATTGTCCCAAAGTCTGAACTGGAGATATGGGAATTAGAAGCAGGACCAGAGATCTTAAGGTCACTTGGCCAGCACATCTTAGCTTCATTGACCAAGACATTTTCAGAAATAAAGGTGATATTTTGTCAAAATAAAAGAACAAGACAAATCCAAGATAAAAGATATAGAAAAATCTCTAGGTCTAGAATTGAGAAGCCAAAAACATTTTCAGCACTGTGGAGATCTGCCACAATTTAAGGCTTGAATATATAGAGCCAAGTCTCTCGAGGCTAAAAAGTTTTTCAAATATCATCTTCTGGTTTAAGAACCATTTTGTCAAATCATGTAGACAGGAGCTGAACACATTTTGGGATCAGTGCTGCTCCAAATTTAACGTGCAACTGAACCACCTGGGGATCTTGTTAAAATGAAGATTCTGATTTAGAGGTCAGAGGTTGGGCCATTTTTAACGAGTTCCCAGGTGATGGTAATGCTGCTGGACCACACTTTGAGTAGCCAGGTAGCACCTAGAGAAGCAGAACAACTGGTTGCAATAAAGAGAATGAGCTTCGTGATTAGCTCTTGAATTTTCACAGCTGTTCTTAAGGTGAAGCAACTTTTAGTGCTTTTTCAGGCCTTGGTGTTTTGCAAGTCTCCCAACTACAGCCATCACATGTAAACAAAACTACAGAAACGCAGCCTGTCAGAGCAAAGAAGTGTGGATTGAAGGGCTGAAAACAAAAAGAAAAACACAACATAAAGCAAGTCTTGTGGGCCAGGGCCAGGGCTGTCTGGGTCCCAGACCACAGTGTTGACCTTTGTACTAGTAGGTTGCCACTTATGACATCTCTCCTCTCTTCAACAAAGTAGGTCTTTACATTAATTTAAAGCAGGATTTTGTGTGTATGTGCATAGGGAAAACATGAGATGGACTTACCTGTTTCTTTGAAATCTCCCAAGGGTTTGTGAAGGTACATTTCAGGAGAAGATTTTGAAGTCCTGGAAGTAGAGGGATGAAAAACGGGTAAGAAGAGAGGAACATGGGAAAAGGATTTTTTTAAGTAGTAAGAAGGACACAGTAGACGGGAGCCTCAAGTCATAACATAAGTTTAAGGTAAGATGTGAGCTGTCAATGGAAAGTGACATGTTTGTTTAGACTTGGTGTCAAGGAATCAGAAATATTCCTTTCAACGGTTTGATACTATGTGTTGCACAGAAACTCAAGTTTTCTGCCTATCTTATTCTCTATCAGAAGTAGTATGCAAATAGCTGGAGTTTTTATCTCCTTTAATGCTCTTGGATAGTTGGATAAAAAGGTATCATCAAGTATTTTTATGATTATAAGCTCACATTCATTGCTCTGTAGTAGAATATCATTAGTAGAATAGAACACCCTCAATAAGTCACCTCCAAAATAGTATTTTTCTTGGAAAATGCTTGGAACTGAAAATATCAAAATTTGAAAAGGCTCTCCAGAATTCAAATGAAATTGAATGTAGTTATTTGTCTTCCCTATGGCAGACAAGTGTTATTAGTAACTAAAAGACAGAGAAACATTTGGTGGCACTATGTAAGGACCGAGTCTAATACTGCCAGAGCCAATTAGTTGCAAGTTAACCTAAAAGGTAGGGCGTAGGGTGGTGGTGGATGTAACTTTTTAAAGGACCTATTTTCATGTATATTTACATACATTCTCTTATTTTTAGCATCCTTCATTTTTTAGATATGCATTTTCTGAAGCATGTTTACCAACTCAAAGTCAAAACTATGTTTAAAAATATCAATGTAAATTAAGGCAGCAGTGTTTTGGCCCCTTCCATTTATGCTGTGCAGAAAAACAGACTTCTGTGTGGTGTAAGCGTGTTCCGATTAAAGCTTTAAATCGGTGGCTAGTAGCCCAGTTATAAAAAATTTGGCTGCCTGCTGCTCCTTGGTAATGTGTTCTACAGACTGTTGTTTTCTGCTGATCGCCTATTTACAGTGATTTACTCCAAATATGTGGGTGTCTTAAGTATATGGGTGTTGTCCAAAAAAAATAGTCAGCTTATTCTAAATGATGAAATGAAAGGCAACTCACAATAGCTTCTGTTGATCCCCTACTAATTCTCAAATGGAAATAAAAGACCTTCCATAGAGTCTTGGAGGCCAACAGAGGAATTAGCTAGGAGGAAAGGAACCAGTTGCAAGAAAATGGTCATGTAAAAAGGGCCCTCTGCACAGCCACTGTTGGCACAGCACTGATGTGAGCAGAGGAAAAGAGGCAGATAAAGCCTGAACCTTTAAGAAATTTATAAATCAAGTTGATGAGGCTGAACACCATCCAAATAAAATGAAGAGCTCAACTGCAAAGCAGAATAAAAAACTATGCTAGATCAATTTAATACAGTATGCCACAAGGTAAGAGGCTAAAGGTAAGTCAACACTTCTTTCTAGGATTAAACAATTATGCCATTATAATGAAAAAGCCTGAGATTCTAATTAAGACTTCTCTCCACTTCATATAGATCCATTAATCAGTGCATTTGAGGTTAATATTTTGAATCATTTATGAATTTACCTAGTTATATCATAATTCAATATCAAGTATTCAATTTTATTGAGCATACCTAAGGTATAAAACACTGTACCATGTCAGAGGTTTATATGGTTAAATAATATATGTTTCTTGACAGTCATAAGCTCCAAATATACAAAGATGAGGGAGGGACAGATGTTAAAATATAACTACAAACTAACAGGATACTGATTATCATATAAAAATGAAGAAAAATGATACATGAACATAGAGGACAGTTATCAAGTATACTTGAATGATCCAGGACAGGATTCTCAGAGATGGTTACATGAGGGATTTTTGATAAATGCTTCAAGAAATTCAAGCACACAATGAACATGGGACTGCTGATTTTTTTTACTATAAGTCTATCAGAAAACAATTAATGTTATTTTGCCATGATATTCTTTTAATGATTCTATGCTAGCTTTGTGTGATTACTTTTGTTACATTTTCAATGATCGTAAATAGTTCATTTAGTGATTGTTCCCAGAATTTAGCCATGACTTGAGTTAAAGCTATTGATCAATAATATGAAAACTGACTATTTTCTAGGTCTTTTATTTATTTATTTTTTTAAGATGGGAGTCTTGCTCTGTTGCCCAGGCTGGAGTGCAATGGTGCCATCTCGGCTCACTGCAACCTCCACCTCCTGGGTTCAAGCAATTCTCCTGTCTCATCAGCTTCCCTAGTAGCTGGGATTATAGGCGCCTGCCACCACACCCGGCTAACTTTTGTATTTTTAGTAGAGATGGGGTTTCACCATGCTGGCCGGGCTGGTCTCCAACTCCCAACCTCAGGCAATCCACCCACCTCGGCCTCCCAAAGTGCTGGGATTACAGGTGTGAGCCACTGCGTCCAGCGAAAACTGACCATTTTCTAGTTCTAGTCTTTTTGATACTTTATGTTTATCTTTCCAGGTTCCATGCAGTGAACTGACAATGTGAGGTATTTTAATCAGAAAAAGTTTTAATAAAAGGACTTAAGGTTTTAAATATGGAGGACTGAAAGTCAGCATCTGACACTAGAGTCATCATAGCTGAGATCCAAAGATGAGGAAGATGCTGTTGGTGTCATACCTTCTGTGTCACATCTGCATCTCATGCCCAGAGTTAATGACTTGTCATGGGAACCCTGAGTCAGGCCACAAACAGATATATCTTTATGAATGCTTTGCTAGCAGTTACAGCAGCTGTAGCAGGAAAATGGCCTACAAGCAATTTGATCTTCAGAGTGGGGCTCCCTGGAAGACCCTAATTGCCATTTAGAGGCCTAGCTTGAAGAGAGTCAGATAATGTAGTTTTTAGCTTTCTACACTGTGTTATAAGAAAGTATGTAGAAAAGAATGGGGATAAATGACAACTACCAATGAACTGTACTAATCTCACTTTTATTCCTCAAAGGTTACTAACACTTATCCAGAATTCCATCAGTTTTGACAACAAATTATTTAACTACATTTAATCTAAAGACATTTTATTATCAACTAGATTCATTTACTCATTAAATATGTGTTTACTAACTCAGCACCAAGCAAGCACCTAGCTCGAGGATACAGCTGTGTATCGAGTGGACTATGTTCCCTCTGCCCTCAAGGAATTTATAGCCCAGAGGCCAAGATAGGCTGAAAGAAACTATCACCTCCAAAATGTATACTTGAAATTATTGTAGGAAAAAGTAGGAAATAAGACATCAAAGCACAAGAGTGTAATGTTGATTTGGATGGTCAAGAAAAGCTTTTTTTTTTCCACAGAAAGTTTTGAAAGCTTTGAACATACCCAGGAAGTATTACAGGTGAAGGCTGGAGACAATTCCTCCATGGAATTATAAAAAGGCCAATGACTA
This sequence comes from Aotus nancymaae, assembly GCF_030222135.1. Classification (NCBI taxonomy): domain Eukaryota; kingdom Metazoa; phylum Chordata; class Mammalia; order Primates; family Aotidae; genus Aotus; species Aotus nancymaae. The sequence continues at coordinate 30,520,526 of NW_026988472.1, forward strand.
AGTGAGGGTGGAAAGTCTTCCCAGAATATGAGGAGTTTATTTTTTGTTTGCTTAATTGTGACAAAATGCACATAGCCCAAAATTTATCATATTACTATTTTAAAAATATTCCTTTTTTTAAGAGATGAAAAAGGAGGCTCAAGTTTGCTGAATAGAGATGCTGGATGTCAGGTCTCCTCAGAAAGAAGAACCAAAGTTACAAATGAATAATTATAATTTGAATAGCATAGCAAGCAGAGAGTGCTGCAGCATAGCAGATAACTCATGGGAAGAAACTGGGGCACAGAAAATGAATCAAGAGGCTGGCAGAGATCAGCTAGGAATGCTGAGTAACTAGCTGTTTCATTGAAAGGGTAGGTGGGAGTGTTTTGGCTCCTTTTACCCCTGTGACAGACCACTGGTATCTGAACTGTTGGAGAGCTCCTCTGCCTTTGCGAACAGAAGAGAGAACCAGGAAATAAAGCCATATACCTACACCTGATCTTCAACAAAGTCAACAAAAAACTTACTGGGGAAAGAACACCCTATTCAATAAATGGTGCTGGGAAAATTGGATGGCCATATGCAGAAGAATGAAACTGGATCACTATCTCTCACCATATACAAAAATATCAAAATGGATTAAAGACTTAGAGACCTGAAACTATAACAATTCTGGAGGAAAATGTAGGAAAAACTCTTCTGGACATCAGCTTAGGCAAAGAATTCATGACTAAGACCTCAAAAGCAAATGCAACAGAAATAAAAATATACAAATGGGATTTAATTAAACTAAAAAGCTTCTGTAAAGAAAAAAATCAACAGTGCCAACAGACAACCTACAGAATGGGAGAAAATATTTTCAAACTATGCATCTGACAAAGGGCTAATGTCAGGAATCTACAAAGAACTCAAACAACTCAACAAGAAAAAATAACCCTATTAAAAAGTGGGCAAGGACATGAACAGACACTTCTGAAAAGAAAACATACATGTGACCAACAAACATATGAAAAATGTTCTATATCACTAATCATTAGAGAAATGCAAATCAAAGCCACAGTGAGATATTATCTCATACCAGTCAGAATGGTTATTATTAAAAAGTAACAACAACAAAAGCAGATGTTGGTAAGAATATGGAGAAAAGAGAATGCTTATAAACTGTGGGTCACAGCATCACCCCCACATCCCAGGTTGATCGCACTGAGTGATTGCTGACCTACATCTGTCTGGGGTGGAGCCCCAGAAGACAAGTAAAAGACCCTTGGGCCACAACTACTGCTAAGGTCCCTTCCTCTGCTGTCTTCAAGTTGGTGAGGAAACATAAACTCTGAGATCACCCCAGAACTGTGGTGGGCATCTGGGAGAGACAACCTGCAATCTACAGCCAGCATACAAGAGGGAGAGGAGCCCACACTTTGAAGACATTGAGAGGGAGCATGGCTGCAACTGCAAGGTTACATAGGGGAGCCAGACGACTGAGGAAGAGCCTACCAACTGACCACTATGCCTATGCACCCCCTAATGGATCATATCCCAAACCTTTAACACCAAAAATACCTTGCTAACTTCTGTGACAATAAAAAACATGTCAGCTACAAACAATGACGCTGCACAAAGCCTTAGTTCTGTGAAAACATCTAGTAAACAAGTCTATTAACTGTTCTCAATCTACATTACAGTTAAAGAAACACCCACATGCAGAGATGAGAAAGAAGCAATGCAAGAACTCCAGCAACTCAAATGACCAGAGTGTCTTATGTCCTCCAAACAATCACAGCAGTTATCCAACAAGGGTGCTTAACGAGGTTGAGTTGGCCAAAGTGACAGAAATAGAATTCAGAATATGGACATGAGTAAAAATCATCAAGATTCAGAACAGCAAAACCCAATAAAAGGAAACTAAGAATCACAATAACATGATACAGGAGCTGACAAATTATATAGCCAGTATAAAAAAGAATCTAACTGATCTGATAGAGCTGAAAAACACACTATAATAATTTCACAGAGTAATCACAAGTATTTACAGCAGAATATACCAAGCTGAGGAAACAATCTTGGAACTTGAAGACCGGCTCTTATAGACAGATAAAAATAAAGAAAAAAGAATGAAAAGGAATGAACAAAACCTCTGAGAAATACGGGATTACATAAAGAGGCCAAATCTACCAGTCACTGGCATCTCTGAAAGTGATGGGAAAAAAGCAAACAACATTGAAAACATTTCAGGATATTGTCACAAAAACTTCCCCAAGCTCGCTGGAGAGGCCAACAATCAAATTCAGGAAAGACAGAAAACCCCTGAAAAAATCTACACAAGATCATCCCCAAGACACACATAATCATCAGATTTTCCAAGGTCAAAATGAAATCTTAAAGGCAGCTAGAAAGAAAGGGCAGGTCATCTACAAAGGGAACCCCATCAAGTTAATGGTGGCCCTCTTGGCAGAAAGCCAGAAGAGATTGGGAGCTTATACTAAACATTCTTAAAGAAAATTTTTCAGCCAAGAATTTCAGATCCAGACAAACTAAGATTCCTCAGTGAAGGAGAAATAAGATCTTTTTCAGATAAGCAAATACTGAGGGAGTTTGTTACCACTAGACTTGCCTTATAAGAGATCTTGAAAGGAGCACTAAATATGAAAAGAAGTACCATTACCAGCCATTACAAAAACACACTTAAGTACACACTTAAGACCAGCCAGCATAATAACCAGCTAACAACACAATGACAGAATTGAATCCACATATATCAATGCTAACATTGAATGTAAGTGGGCTAAATACCTCATTTAAAAGTCACAGAGTGGCGGGCTGAATAAAGAAGCAAGACCCAATAGTATACTGTCTTCAAGAGACCCATTTCACATGTAATGACTCCTGTAGGCTCAAAATAAAAGGATGGAGGAAAATCTACCAAGCAAATGGTTATCAGATAAAAGCAGGGGTTGCAATCCTAATTTCAGACAAAACAGACTTTAAACCAATAAAGATAACAAAATTGGGAGTATAAATTAGTTCAACCATTGTAGAAAGCAGTGTGGTAATTCCTCAAAGAACTAAAAACAGAACTACCATTTGACCCAGCAATCCCATTACTTGGTATATATCCAAAGGAATATAAATCATTCTACCATAAAGGCACATACACACATTCATTGCAGCACTATTCACAATAGCAAAGACATGGAATCAATGTAAATGTCCATCAATAGCAGAGTGTATAAAGAAAATGTGGTACATGAACACAATGGAATACTATGCAGCCATGTAAAAGAATGAGATTATGTCTTTTGCAGGAACGTGAATGGAGCTGGAGGTCATCATCCTTAGGAAAGTAACACAGAAACAGGAAACCAAATACCATCCGGGTGCAGTAGCTCCAGCATGTAATCTCAGCACTTTAGGAGGCTGAGGTGGGTGGATTACTGGAGCCCAGGAATTTGAGTCCAGCCTGGACAACATGGTAAAACCCTGACTCTACAAAAAATATAAAAATTAGTGAGGCATAGTGGCATGCACCTGTAGTCCCAGCTACTTAAGAGGCAGAGGTGGGAGGATCACCTGACCCCCGGGGGTCAAGGCTTCAGTGAGCTGTGTTTGTGCCACTGTACTCCAGCTTGGGAGACAGAGTGAGATCCTGTTTTTAAAAAAAAAAGAAAACCAAACACTGCATTTTCTCACTTATAAGTGGGAGCTAAATGATGAGAACACATGAACACAGAGAGCAGAACAACAGATACTGGGGCCTACTTGAGGGTAGACCATGGGAAGAGGGTGAGGATCAGAAAAAAACTATTTGGGTGCTAGACTTAGTACCAGGGTGACAAAATAATCTGTACAACAAACCCCTGTGAATCAGAGTTCAGCTATATAACAAACCTACAAATGTACCTCTCAACCTAAAATAAAAGATAAATATACTGTTAGAATGCAAATTAGTACAGTCCCTATGGAAAACAGTATGGAGAATTCTTGAAAAACTAAAAATAGAACTACCATTTGATCTAGCAATCCCCCTACTGATTATCTACTTAAATGAAGATAAATCATTATATCACAAAAGTACCTTCAGTCATATGTTTAACCAACCTAGGTATTGGTCAGTGGAAGAATGGATAAAGAAAATATAGTCTACACACATCATGAAATGATACTAAGTCATAAAAGAGAATGAAATCGTGTCTTTTACAGCCACACAGACAGAACTGCAAGCCATTATCTTAAGTGAAACAACTCACAAAAAGAAAGACAAATACCACATGTTCTCACTTATAAATGAGAGCTACATAATGCATGTACATGAACATAGAGAGTAGAATAATAGACATTGGAGACTCAGAAGGGTGGGAGTACAGGTGGGGTTGGGTGGGTAAGGGATAAGGAATTATGTAATGGATATAATGTACACTATTTGGGTGACAGTTACATTTAAAGCCCAGACTTCACCACTAAACAATATATTCATGTAACAAAACTACACTTGTACCCTCTAAATCTACAAAAACGAAAACATTTTTTTAATTACAAAAAAAGGTTAAAGGTGAGGTCTCACTATGTTGCCCGGGCTGGAGTGCAGAAGCTATTTATGAGGGCAATCACGGCACACTGTGTTAAGCACATTCACATTCTTATGCAACCTATCTCCAGAATTCTTTTCATCTTGCAAAACTGAATCTCTATATCCAGTAACTCCCCATTCTTCCCACTCCCCAGCCCCTGACAGCCACCTACTTTCTGCCTCTATGAATTAGATACTCTAGATACCTCATATGAGTGGAATCACACAGTATTTGCCCTTTTGTGACTGGCTTATTGTACTTAGCATAATGTCATCAAGTTCTATCCATGATGTAGCATGTGTCAGAATTTCATTTTAAGGCTATTTTAATATTATAAATATAATATTCTATTATATTTATATACCATATTTTGTTTACCCATTTATCTTTTAATAAACACTTGGGTTGCTTCTACTTTTTAGCTATTTTGAATAATGCTACTATGAATATGAATATACAAATAATCTCTTTGAGACTTGACTTTCAATTATTTTGGATATATACCCAGAAATGGAATTTCTGGATTGTATGGCAATTTTATTTTTAATTTGGAGGAACTGCCATACTGTTTTCCATAACTTTCCCACCCATTTTACTTTCCCATCAGTAGTGCAAAAGGGTTCCAATTTTTCTGTGTCCTCATCGACACTTGTTATTTTTTGCTTTTTTTTTTTTTAAGTAGCCATTTTCATGAGTGTCAGGGGATATTTCATTGTTGTTTTTACTTGTATTTCCCTAATGACGTTGAACATATTTTCATATGCTTTTTAGCTGTTTGTATATTGTCTTTGGATAAATGTCTAAGTCTTTTGCCTATTTTTAATTGGGTTAATTGTTTTGGTGTTGAGTTATAGGATTTCCTTATATATTCTGGATATTTATTCTTTGTCAGATATATTTTCTGCAAATATGTTCTCTCATTCCCTGGGTTGCCTTTTCACTCTGTTGATTATGTCCTTTGATGGATAGTTTTTACTTTTGATGTAGTCCAATTTATTTTTTCTTTGGTTGCCTGTGCTTTTGGTGTCATATCTAAGAAATCATTGCCAACGACAGTGTTATGATTTCCCCCTATGCTATCTTCTCAGAGTTTTATCATTTTTACTCTTACACTTAGGTCTTTGATACATTTTGAGTTAATTTTTGTATCTTTTATAAGCTCCAACTTCATTCTTTTGATTGTGGATATCCACTGTTATCAACACCATACGTTTAAATGATTGTTATTTTCCATGAAGAGATTTTAAATTTTTATTTTTGATATAAATGTGATTGTTCTTGCAATAGTCTCCTCTTTTTGCTATTTTCTATTTATATTTTATATCTACATATTTTGAATATTGCCTATACAAATTTTTTTTTACATTTTGTCAAAAGTATCATCTTATACTTTGAGCTGCCCAACGCTATTCTTAGAGGTGCTGATCATCCTTCTATTCCTAGTTTTACTCTTATTGATTCTTATGCCATTTATCTAACTTCTCTTCTATAATTTCCCGTCTTCTTTCACTACCAAAATGCTCAGATGTTTGGGTAATAATCTTTGCCACATTCTACTTCCAATATATGGCATTTGTATTTCTGCCTTCTATGCATTCCTGAAGGTTCCTCTTAATGGTTTATCTTAAAATATTTCCTTACTTTGTCTCTCAAAATATTTCCTTACTTTGTCTTCATTCTGCTGCATTTGACTGTGACTCATTCCATCTTGATTTTCTGCACCCCTTCCCCACACTAATACCCTATTATACTTTTCTGATTCAACAAATATTAATTCAAAATAATTTCTTTAATACCTTTCATGTTATGCATATGAGATATGAAGAAAAATTATAATAGCCCTTATCAGTGTTTTCTGTACTCCTCAGAGTCCTCTTCCCTTCACTAATTCTCCCACTTTCTCCTGACATTTCTTATACAGTCTTTAGCTATCTGTGTCCTCTTCTTTTCCCTCATCCCCATGTTAAAATTACATACATCCATTCCTTTTCTTCACTAATAGGCAAAGACTGGCCTCAGAGTGAGCAGTACAACATCTTCCACAGAGCAGATACTAATAAACATGACTTGAATTATGGAAAGTCTATAAAGAACAGGATCAAATTCATGATAGCATCAAAAGTTCACATAAGGGGAAAAAACCCACCACTATTCATTGCGTGCTAGAGCAGGAAGAAAATGGACCATAATAGCAGACTTAAGAAGTGGAAAGAGGTAGACTAGGGTGACATTAAGGTGGACATTGAGTAATATCCCTATAGATAAGGAAACTTTTAGAGAATTATTTCTGAAGTCAGGAAATAAGCAAGTGGGAAAAAACCAAGGTTATGAAAATGAAGAAACAATTTAATATAGAAAAGCACCACTAAATTTTGAAAAGGTAAAGTATTCTTGGGTCACATGACCTCAAAACTGAGTACTACAAAAATCTACACACAATCTGAGTAATTACTTAGCTGCAATATCCCAATACTTTTTTAGACAAAGGTGAAATAAAACATGATGTAAATGGATGAAGGGAGTGTTTTAGGGTTTAGAAGCCTCTGACATTACTAAACATCAATTACAAGGTTCTTACAGGAATCAAGATGGAAAATGAATCAAGAACAGTCGACAGAATTATGGATGAGACAGAATGAATGCTTTTGAAGAAGGATATGTTTACAAATAGTGACTGGCAGGGATAGAATAGCTTTTATGCAGGAGACTAGACCAAGTGATTTGAAATGAAAAGCAAAAGTTATTCTTACTAATTTTTCTTTGTAGGCAGATAATGGTCATTAAAAATAAACCATTAACAAGAATAAATGATCTGTGATATAGATTCTATATTATAGATTTTATAATTTCACCACAGAAAGGCAACTCTTAGTGTCCTCTATTATTTCTAGAACTCACTTTTGAGAAAAGCAAGAAAGTGTGGCTGCTTCTTGCTTTGTGTCATGTGACTCTGTCCCAGATAAAACTGATTTGATCATGAATTAATGCTGAAACCAAAGATAACCAGATAGAGGCTAGATTAGGAGCTAAAGAGGTAGCCCACCGTAAGAACTCTGTCTAGTTTGGGCATGCCATATTGGATGCTAACTACCAGACTCAATGGGATTCTCTCTCAGAAAGTATTTTTTGAGAATCACAAATAAAAACAGTCAAACACAAAGAGAAGCAGTAATAATAGTAGAGGTAGAGGGCATAGGAGAAGAAACAGAAATAAAGTATATAAAGAGGAAAAGAGAAAGAACGTGAGAAAGGCAGAATTATAAGAGGACAACAGGAACCTACTTCTTGGGGGATGATGTGATAACTGATTCCTTAGAGCTGCTTTCCTGTTCTGAGTCATGAAGGGCTACTGTCATGGTTTTCCATGAGTCCTGAATGGGAAGCTGTTCAGAAGGGTTCATTGTGACTCCTCACTCTGCTGGGCACACATTATAATAGAATTTTATTAGCTATGTAAATTTAAGCAATTATTATGATGAAAAGATTCTAATACAGAACCATGATGCACATTTTTGGAAGCTATGTTTTTTCAGATAACCGTAAGTTATGAATCTTATGGCAGTAAATATGTTTCTAGAATATCTTTTTCATGGCTGCATAGTTCTTCTCATGAGTATATCATAATTTAGTCAAATCCTGCCCTTGTGTATTTTGGTTGTTTCTGATTGTTTGTAGATCCTAAACCATGCTGCAATGAACATATATTATGGCTATTTTATTTCCTCAGGATAAATTTCTAGGAACTTTCTATGTCAAAAGATACTGCTATTTTGAAGAAAAATTTCTCCCTAGAAAGTTATACTAATTTATATGGTTACCAGAAGTATATAAAATGATCATTTCCTTTTATTCATATGCCCATCAATACTGAGTAGCAACGTTGCATTAGAAAATGAACCATATAGTACATAAATACATAATGTTGCTTCTCCAATTTCAATGTATTTGATAACTGCCAAACTTGTTCATTTCTATATCATAGGCCATCTGTATTTTGCTTCTTTTAAAATTACCTATACATATTTCCTTATAATATTTCTATTAGTCTAATTTTTCCATTTTTATTTGTGAGAACTTTTATATATTAAACTAGTAACCCTTTGTCTTTGCTAGTATTTTTTTTTCTCCTAGGTTTTAATTCACCTCCTATTTAAAAATACTGTTTATAGCATACAGATTTTCTGTTTTTGTTTTTGTTTTTTGAGATGGAGTCTTGCTCTGTTACCCAGGCTGGAAGGCTGGAATTCAGAGTGGCACAGTCTAGGCTCACTGCAACCTCCACCTCCTGGGTTCAAGCGATACTCCTGCCTCAGCCTCCTGAGTACCTGGGACTACAGGTGCATACCACCATGCCCAGCTGATTTTTGTATTTTTAGTAGAGATGGGGTTTTGCTATATTGGCCAGGCTGGTCTTGAATACCTGACTTCGTGATCCACCTGCCTCAGCCTCCCAAAGTGCTGGGATTACAGGTGTGAGCCACCACGCCCGGCTGGCATACAGGTTTTTTATAAACTTATATTGAAGGATATTGCTTTATATTTTGAGATTCCTTCTGGACTATATGACATAAGTGATATATTTTGTCACTTTATATTTTGAGATTCTTTCTGGACTATAAGTGACATAAATCTCAAAGAGAAAGAGTATTGTAATTTTTTTCTCATTTGCTAATAAGAAATGACATTTAATGTCAGTAATCAGATAACTATAGTTTCACCTAATGTTATAATGTTTCAAAATTGTATTACTTAATAAAAAGTAGCTAAATAGAAGAACTAATCCTTTTCAAATTGTGTAACACGTGATTCTCTTAGAATCACAAATATGTTATTAAAATTAAGGCATGCCTTAGGATATGCTCAAAGTGGTATCAATGCTATATTTTCTCATAATATGTATAGTTTTTTGCATATAAGTATATACTCAGATGTCAAGTTACTTAGAGCAAATAGGTGATGGGACGTAAGAAAATTAGTAAACTAAATCACATGGAGTCAGGCTATCAAGAAAATCTGCATATGCCCTTGATGTCAGAAAAGCCTTTTACAGTAGATCTGATAAAAGTTATTTTTTACTTGGTTTTCCTTTATCTATTATTTCCTCTGGGAATAGCTTAGATGATGCAAGAACATTACTGCAGACAGAATGGCTCTGCTTACTGTAATGTTGAATTCATCATAAGTTTTTAAAAAAAAGCAGCTTCAAAAAATTCTCAAGTAAACATTTGTTGTAGGAGCTTTGGTAGAGTAATCATGATTAAATTGAGAATGATTTCAAATACATTTATACATGTTTTCCTTATAGTTTTACATCACTCTGTTTATTTAATACTTGTGACCTTGTTAAATAAGTGGTCTAGAGTGCTCAGATTGCATCTTCCATGCTACAAAAAATTGAAAAAAAATTTGATGGAGTGGAAAGAAGAGAGAAAGTGGAAATACATATGCATGCACAAATACAATGATGGATAAGCTATCTTCCATTAATTTTACTAGTAGTAAGTACTACCTTTTTACTACTTAAAAATTTTTTATAGAAAAATATATAGCACTTTTCTGTACTAAATTTTACTGGTTGATTATAAGCTATAGTGTTTTATTTCTGCTTATTTTAGAATTCTAGTCCTATATTCCCAACTAAACTGTGAATTCTTGTTTCATTATATAATCCGCATAAGCTAACATATTTCCAAAAGTATTAATAGATGCATCAGGTGTAATACAGTTCCCTAGCTGGAACAACCCAATTATCCAAGTGTAGCTCATGACAGATATTAGACACATTTTACACTTAGTTTTCTTGTTTTAAATTCACCTGCAAATCAACCTTGAAAGCATCTTAGGAAGGTCTAGTTGGGGAGTCTAATCATTTGTATTTCTTTTACTGAAGAATATGCATTCTTTATGTGGGAAGATCCATCCTTTTCACCTTCTATATAAGTGATAACCTGCACAAACAGCCAAGTTAATATTAATGGTCAGTGAAGTAATGAATGTGGAGCTGGATTTCCCTTGCATCAATATCTGATTAGATCCCAATGATAAACTTGTTGGCTTGGTATTTTGTACTCACAAATCTCAAAATAAGAAATTGGGGCTCAAAAAGTTTACTTTGCTCAAGTACACACCAGTAGTAAAGTGGAGTCATATTTCAAACCAGTGTCATTCTGACTCTGAATCAAATACCTATTGTTTCCATAAAACCATGAAGATAGGTCACCAATGTCTGGGAGGATGAGCAAACCCCTTTACAGAGGGGGAGACACTGAACTGAGGCTTTCAGGATGGAGGTGAGTGTGCATGAGGAAAGGGCATTTCAGGCAAAGGACATGACACTTAGAAATGTATTCAAAGTTTCAGATCCACATAGCAGTTCCATTTTCTTGGTAAAGTATGTATACTTCATTTGTCTGTGGCGGGGTTTCTGGGCTTCTGTCCTATTGATATTTGAGACTGGATAGTTCTTTGTTGTGGGAGGCTGTTGTATTCATTGTAGATTGTTTAGTAATATCCCTGACCTCTATCCACTAGATAGTACCACTAACACCACCAATTGTGACCACCCAAAATGTCTTCCGACATTGCTAATGTTCCCTATGGGGCAAAATTGCGAGGTTCGGAACCACTCATTTAAAGTATAGAGTATGCTGGGAGGCAGAGATAGAGTTTGAGAAGATAGAAGCAGATGAGTCTTTAAGGACCATCTATTTAAGGAGTGGGGAATGGAAATGAAAAGTCCAAATAAGGGAGTTATATAATCAAATTTCCATTCTGCAAGGCTGAGCAGCAGTTAGGAAATGATGAGAACAGCCCAAGGATGAATTAATGGGGATTTAAACTAAAACTATGGCTGCAGGAATGCAATGGATGGAAGAAATGTGGGGAAGAGTCTTGGCAGATTAGATATGGGGTTTAAAGTGAGTTTGAAACAGAAAAGTAGCTTTGACAAAAGAAAGAAGGTTTTCCATTTGAGTATATAGATTCAGAGAGGCCAGTAGTACCTTAAGGAAGAAATACTTACTAAATATTTCTAGATCTCAGAAAAGAGCTCTTTAAATGATCAACACTTACATGTAGACTCTGTGGACAAAAATGAGAAGACATGGTGAGAAAATAAGATGCTTAAGTAGAGAACCATGTGAAACACTAACATTTAAGTTAAGAGATGTTAGAATAGGAAGTTCCGTAAAAGAAACTAAAAGGAGCTGCTAGAGTGGTAGGAGAAAGATCAAGAGGTATCACAGATATTGATGAAAGAGGGAACAACTGTATCAACTGTTGATGAATATTCACATAGATAAAGATTCAATGGGGTTTTTGGCCATTGGTGTCATGAAGATCTTTAATAACCAGATTAGGAGCAGTTTTTTTGTTTTGTTTTTGTTTTTTCAGAGTCTCATTCTGTCACCCAGGCTGGAGTGCAGTGGCAAGATCTCACTGCAATCACCACCTCCATGGTTCAAGTGATTCTCCTGCCTCAGCCTCCAGAGTAGCTGGGATTACAGGCACCTGCCACGATGCCTGGCTGATTTTTGTATTTTTAGTAGAGACAGGGTTTCTCCATGTTGGCCAGGCTGGTCTTGAACTCTTGACCTCAAGTGATCTGCCCGCCCTGGCCTCCCAAAGTGCTGAGATTATAGGTGTGAGCCACATCTCTGGCCAAGAACAGTTTTAATGGAGCAGAAAAGGCAGAATCCAGTTTGCTGTAGGCCACTTAGGAGCCCAGAGAATGTAAACATGAAGAGAAGGAAGCAATTCTCCCTCCTGTGGGGTAACACATTACAATGGGAGACTCAATCTCCTCCTGTTTTGTCTGAGATATAAATGGACTGTTACAAGTAGGTATGACATATGAGAGTTCAGAAGTAATTCATCCACCACACTCTGAGTTAATAGGACCCATATAAGAGCACTTTGTCCAGGTTTGCTCACATCACCTTCAAAAGGACCACAGACACTTGTTAAAAATGTTCAAAAGTAAAGAAAATAAATCCTATGGAAGAAAGCTAAGTTTTGTGGGTATTTTTAGCCTAGACATGGAAAGAAAACCTGTAGTGTGACTTAATTGCTGTTTCAAGAATATGAGAGATTATATGAAGAAGATGTATATCTGGTATTTCCATGCTCACATAAGAGAAATCAGCTTAAATCAAACCAAAAAGATGTTCTGGAAATGGCTATCAAAGGAAGTTTTGAGACTCATATTTTTCATAAGATAGTATTCATTATTTAATATAGGAACTATTCCATTAAAGAAATTTACCATGTAAAATGCATTTCCTTGATTTATTAATATTAACTTTCAGAATTCTGATTTACATGCATTAACTTCCAAGAATCAGGTACAGTACTTTGATTTATACATCATGCATATAAAAGTTCTTATTAATGAGTCCTAAATTTTAAAGTTGTGATTTAGTGTGTTAGTTTATAAATCTTAACTTTAAACTTCCAATTTAGTGCTGTGATTTATGGGAACCAAGTTTCATGCTATTTATGAATCATAATGTTAAAGTCCTGACTTAATACAATAGTTACTGTAAGAAGCATTAGTACAGTAAAATGTGAAATTCTTAAAAGACAAAGATAAAACTGATCAATATTCCTGTATGCAGCACAGTGCACAGAGACTCAGTTACAGAGCCATCCTTAGTGGTACGTTTCAAATAAAATGATAAGGCTAGAAGAGGTTACAATCAAGTTTTAATAAACCATGTGAAAGGTACTATCTATCTTCTGTTTTTATTAGACCCTTCATGGTAAAAATGAGCAGTACAGAGCTGTTATACCCCTTACAATTTTAATAAGTAGACAACAAAAGACATCCCAATATTGGCTAATATCAATGTCATAGTAAGATGGTCAAATTTTCTTAGAAGATATACTATGGGTTAACGTGGCTCAAAGCAGCCTTGAGAATGATTCTGATACCATTCAGCTTGTAAAATATTTAGTCACAAAATTTACATGAATACCACTGAACAGCCTCTAATCCCATTTCCTACCCCAACTTTTCTTTCTCTTCTGTCTTCGATCCCTGCACTGTCCAATATGGGAGCCATTAGCCATATGCGGCTATTGAGCACTTACAATGTGACTGGTTGGAATTTACATATGCTGTAAGTGGAAAATACATATTCTATTTCAAAGAGGGCAAAAATGTAAAAATATTTTACTAATCATTTTTACATATGAGATGTTGAAAGCATAATATTTTGGATATATTATCTTGAATAAAATATATTGTTGAAATTAACTTCACCCATTTCTTTTTACTTTTATGTAGCTATTTTAAAATATATTTTAAATATTTAAAATTACCTATTCACTATATAGTATTGCACTAGTCCTTCTACTGTTTCTCAGAATAGAAGTGCCTAAAAGCTGCAATCACTTCCAAAGTAACTCACTCATGTTGTCATGCACAGAACACTAAAAGGAGAAAAGATGGACAACAAAGAATATTGTTTATTAAGTTTGTCTCCATTTACCCAGACCAACTTGATTCTCATTAAGAGAAATATATGGCTTAGAGACAAACATTTTTGTTTTTTATAGTGTTTTGTTTTTTCCTTCCTGGATAGGTTATAATTTCACTTAAAAATCTTTCTAAGTTTCATTTATTAACTGCCTACTATGGCTCGAACACTATGCGAAGTGTTTTCTCTATATATTATTTCATTGACTCCTCATCAGTTCTAAAAAGTGAATACTATTAATATACTGCTTCTATTAACATGGACTCTGAGGCACAGATAAGTAATATGATTGAGATCACACATTGGCAGAGTGAAGAGTCAAAGTTAGAATCTGTTTTCTAGATCCCATATATTAAACAGCCGTTCGAGGCAGACATTTGGAATCTGCAGCTGTGAGCCATGCCCCAACTTGTTTGCTAAAAAGGGATATGTAAAGCAGAAATGTCAGGATCTCAGCCCAAACCCCCTGCTTTATACTTTACATTCTTGAGTTTTTTTGACTAAAGATATGTTAGGGAAACCAGCCAAGGCAGTCTGAGCTAGTGGTGGGTTTGTCAGGCAAGCTAACTGGCCATGCCGAGCTCCAAAACTGGGGTTCCAAATAAATTTAGTGGAACATGAGAAAGACAGTATTCTGAGGATATAATGGAGCTTTTTTGATCCTGTTTTCCTAACAAATATGGGCATTTGTGGCCTATGGGGCTTCCTCCTCAATTAGAGAAAACCTCTCAGCTCAGGTGATGGTAGATTATCTAATCCTGCTGCACATGCTTCTAAAGAGGAGAGCAGGAGGTTGGCAGCTTCACACTTTTAATTTGGTGGTGTTCCATGTATCTTTTAAAACCACAGTCATTCTGCCTTGCTTTACTATAAATCTAATAGCAAACTCTAACTTTGTTTTGAATGTTCCATTCTCAAGAGACAATATGTAAAATTTAGAAAAAATTACTGAAATATTTAATAATGATATACTTGGAATTGGAGGATGGATGCAGTTTTGAATATAAATCTGAGCCAGGAAATATCTTTTAAGCTTACCAAAGGAGAAATTAGCATGCTGACTTGGAGTGGCCATAGCAACATCCAAAACCACAAACCAGCAAAACAAATAAACAAAAAACATCTGTTATTGAAAACGAACACACTGCATGATGATAAAAAGTAAATGTTAATACTTCATTTATTTAACATAAAAATAGAGACAATGGTGGCATTCTTTTCCATATATGTAAAAAATGTTATGAAGTGATGAATGTAGTAATCCACATTTCTTAAAAAAAAAAAAAAAACTAAATTGCCAGCAAACAAGAACTTTACAGACATTTTAGTATCTTCTGAGTTAACCTCCATGAGACAGTTACCAAATAAAAGTTTAGTTGTCATATGCAATGAATGTAATAGCTATTGTTTTCTTGTTAGTTAGTTCAAAAGCACTATACAACAATGAGTTTAACTGTTCTTTTCCAGACATTGTTAAGGATCATTCCAGGACCAATAATTTCACCATCAGTGAAAGCTTTAATTAAAGCAGGGAAAAATAAAAATGGCAATTAACTGCATCCTAAGCTTCAGCTTTGTATAGATGTTTTATCAACTGACACACTTCTGAAAAAGATGCCTGGGACATGAACTTCTCTGTATGAGAAAATACATTTCAATGTCAATTTTATCATTCAGAGAGGAAGCCTGATAAAGTACTGAACACATATCACTTATTTTTATTTAAACTTCAACTTTAAAATTATTATATTTGGGGTATTTGTTAGGATATGTTAAATAGATACGACTGATATATGCTGAAGAAAACATTAAATTGTATGGAGATAATAGATAAAGATATTGGACTAAAACTAGATTTTAGTCATTTATGGTATGCTGATTACTTAAACTTTCAACATTTCATAATCTCACTAACACACAGCTTTCAAAGTCCTCTTATTATTTTTCTTTGTTGAAAAGTTATCACTTTAAATCTGCCAATTGTCTGTGGTTCCCAGCTCTCACCTAAAAATTTAGCAGGATATTAAGTATTCAGGAAAATTTAGCAGGATATTAAGTATTCAGAAAATATGTAATAGATTGCTTTATTGTTTAGCACATCTTTACTTCTCTTCCTGTCCCGATCATAAGAGTAGGATATTTCTTCATCCCATCAATAATCGGTTCACCATGTCATTTACTTTGGTGAAAGAATTAATGGAATGTGGGAAGAAGTGAGAATGTGCCAGTTCTAAGTAGAGGCAGTTCTGAACGGAAGCTTTAAGAGGTGCTGTAAGTTTCTGCCATCTCTCTTCTGCTCTCATATTTGCATGAGAATACTCCATTATAATAAGAGGTATTCCTTCAGGTTGAGAAGTCACTTGAACCTGAACACTACCTGGAAGAGAGATATTGCAGCTAACCCAGAGTTCTATGATGAGAAAAAAAATATTTTTCATGAACCAATGGCATTTTGGAATTGTTTATTACTATAGTAAAAGTATTATAGTAGAATTATTTTAGCAAAAGCTTTTGCAGAGTATAAAGAAATTGAGAGGTGTCAGTTTATGGATGACCCTGGACTTTCCACATTCAAACAATTACATAAGATGGCTATGGTTAGAGCTTGGATTTGTCCCATAAGTGATATTTTCTTCAGAGGCTGAGAAAAATGAAAGAAATTAGTCATATATGGTAAAAGATGGGACAATGACATTGCTATTTATGTGGTTATATCCAAGTAATTAATAAAATATCTATATATTGACATATCTCTGTATATCTATTTATCATCTTTCTGTTTTTAAAGCTCATGAAACCAAATAACAACGGAACAAACTCTTTTAAAGATCTCTATGATAATTTTCCCAATATGATGGTGGCTGTTGGTAGACAATCTGTGTCTTTCTCAATGTGAGAACACATCAGTGCTGGAGACACAGCAGTGCCTACAATTCTTACACATCGCATCTGCTCTTGACTCACAACCCCCATGGATCTTTAGAGAGTAACTTGCATGTTGGGTCATGTTAAAATACATTTGGACAAGTAAGTCCCATGGTATTACATGCCCTTGAATTTTTACTGAGGGTATTTGACAAGTTCTAAAGAAGCTGTTATAATTTAGATTCAATTTCACAGGCCTAGAAATTATATGCTGGGGAGTTCTCTTGGCTCAGCAACAATCTTGATTAAAAACCTGGGTTAAAGGCACTTCTCTGTGCTTGAGTTTCCTTGTATGAAATTACTTATTTGAGAATATATTAACTAACATGGTTAGAATTAACTCATAAGTTATGATTAAGGGTTTTGAAAATATAAAGTAACATAAAAGTGTATTGTTATGTCCTAATAGTAAAAAAAGAATGAATTTTCTCTTTAAAGAATCTAATTATAGTATATTTGAAATAAATATTCATTGGCTTCCTAGCAATCATTGATTTCTTTTACATGTAGATGTTGAACTTCCCATGAGAAACGAAGCAAAACATTTGATTTCCAGAAATGCTAAAGATTTAGTAATATATGCTGATGTTTATACATTCCTTTTGATCAAATCTTATCATTTGGTATCTTTATTATTTTGTGGTTTGAAATTATATAAATTCAACAATTTTGATGCAAAATTACATATATATACCTACTATGTATCAATAAAATTGAAAACAAAAAAGATAAAATGGCTCAAATTTTGAAGTTTTGGCTGAAAGTAACAGAAGGTAACTTTGGCTAGAAGCATAATAAAAGATAATTCATTAGAAGGATAGAGGAAGAGTTTATAATTAAAACAAGGAGCCAAATGGACCTCTGCAGAAAGAGTTAAGATACCTAATTAATATGAGCATTTCTATTAGCCTAACTCAGGTAACTAATCCCTAGCTTGTTTCCCTCTTGAAATTTCCAGGGCAGAAGTATCTGATTGGGCCCAGTTTTAGTTCTGATTCTACCCAAGATCATGCAGGTATAACTAAAAGGCTAGAGTTACAAAATAGGGGTAAGTTTTTCTACACCTAGGCAGTTTTCAGATAAGAGGAAAGTCATTCAAAGCTGAACCAGGCAACCCACACTTGACTGTATCTGATAAGGGATTTATATCCAAAATATATAAGAAACTCATACAACTCAATAGCAAAGACAAACAAGTAACCCAGTTAAAAATGGGCAAAGGAACTGAATAGACATTTTCCAAAGAAGACATACAAATGACTAACAGGCATATGAAAAAGTGTTCCACATTGCTAATAATAAAGGAAATGCAAATCAAAACTACAATGAGACATCACCTCATACCTGTTAGAAAGACTATTAACAAGAATATAAGAGATAACAAGTGTTGGTGATGGTATGGAGAAGAGTAAACCATTGCTCACTATTGCTAGGCATATACATTGATACACTCATCATGGAGAACAGTATGGAGGTTCCTCAAAAATTAAAATTATAACTAGCATATGATCCAGAAATTCCACTTTTAGGTATATTTCCCTAGGAAATGAAATTAGTATCTTGAAAATATGTCTGCATTCTCTTACTTACTGTAGCATTAATAGCCAAAATATAGAATCAACCTAAGTGTTTATCAATGGATGAATGGATAAAGAACATGTGGTATATATATAAAATACTACTCTGTCATAAAAAATACGGAAATTCTGCCATTTATGACAACATGGATGAAGGTGGAGGACGTTATACTAAGTGAAATAAGCCAGACACAGGAAGAGAAATACTGCATGGTCTCACTTATATATGGAATCTTTAAAAGTTGAACTCATGGAAGCAGAGATTAAAACTATGTTAATTTTTTCTATATGGTGAGAGATAGGGGTCCAGTGTCATTCTTCTGCATATGGCTAGCCATTTTTTCCAGCACTGTTTATCGAATCCAGTGTCATCTCTCTATTAATTTTTGTTGGCTTTATCAAAGATCAGATTGTGCAGTCATAAAGAAGAATGCAATCATGTTCTTCACAGCAACATGGATGGAGATGGAGGTCATTATCCTAAGTGAAATACCTCAGAAACATAAAATCAAATACCACATTTTCTCACTTATAAGTGGGAGCTAAATAATGGGTACACATGGACATAATGATGGAAATAATAGACACTGGTGAATTCAAAAGGGGGAGGGTGGTAAGGGAAAAAAATTTTCTATTGGATGCAATGTTCTCTATTTGTGTGATGGGTTTACTAGAAGCCCAAACCTCAGCATTAGGCAATATACCAATGTAACAAACCTGCACATGTACTTCCTAAATCTAAAATTACATTAAATTTAAAAGCAGAACCATGGTTGCCAGATGCTAGAGGAGGGAGGGGAAGTAGGCAGATACTGGTCAAAGGGCACATATTTTCAGTTATAAGATGAATAAGTTCTGGGGATGTAATGTACCTCATGGTGACTATAGTTAACACAACTGTATTGTATATAGTCATGTGTTGCTTAATGATGGGGATATATTCTGAGAGATGCTTTGTCAGGCAATTTTGTCACTGTGCAAACATCTTAGAGCATACTTACACGAACCTAGATGACATAGCTTATCACACACCTAGGCCATACGATATAGCCAAATATATGAATGGACTAGATAGCATAAGGAAATAGTAAGACAATGGTACGTATTTGTGTCTCTAATCATAGAAAAGATACTGTAAAAATACAGTACTATATTATAATCTTATGATATCACCATCATATATGCAATCCACCATTGACCAAAACATCATTATGAGGTATGTGAATGTACTTGAAATTTGGTAAGAGAGTAGATCCTAAGTGTTCTCACCACAAAAAATTGGTAAGTATGTGATGTGATAGGTGTCTTAATTAGTTTAATTTTGGTGATCATTTTGCAATACATATGTATATAAAATCATCATGTTGTACATCTTAAATATACAATTTTTGTCAATTATACCTCAATAGAGCTGAAAAATAGAATTTTTCAGCAATATCAAACCACATTGTAAATATACTCAATCATTCAAACAGTAAAATATGCTTTTTAAGTAAAAGAAGGGGCATAAGTGATTCCTTCCTTCCTCCCTCCCTCTCTTTCCGTTTTTCCTTCTCTCCCTTTTTCCTTCTGTTTTTTCTCCTCTTCCTTCCTTTCCTCCTCATCCAATGGTGTCTATATATGAAGTGCTGAAAATTAACTGCACAGCAAAGTAATACAATTAATTACATGAGACAAAGTCATACGTTATCAAAAACAACATTCATCTTTTCCCCTTGTCTAATACTACAACAGATGAATATAGACACATTTTCTTGTAAAGTTTGTCTCTTGAAGAATGAGCAGGAAGAAAAAGATAAATGAAAAGGGTAAACATTCCACCATATTGGTGAGTCCAAGTAAATATTCTCCTATGAAAGAGCAGGAGAAAACAGTTACTAAATCTCTAGTTTTAAACCTTAAAATGAACTATATTATTATATGAAATGAAATCAATCAGAAATTCAAAATAATTTTTTTCAAGTAATGAACAAAAGCACAGTCATAGTGAGAGATTTTGCATATCTCTTTCAGCCTTTACAAATCAGTAGACATGCTGATCAAATTAAAAAATTCAAGAGACAGTAAACAACAAACTTAATGCTGCAGAAATCCATGTAATTAATTTAAAAGATTGACCTGAGACATTTTCTCAGAAGTCAGAGGAAATGGTTAATGAAATGAAATTGATAAGTGAAAGGATAAGGGACCTAGAGGACAAATCCAGGAAATTCAATATGTATAATAAGAACTCTCTAAAGAGAGAACAGAGCAAACTAAAGAAAAACAAAAAGTAAAAAACTTTTGTTAGCATAAGAATTGAATATCAAATGGAATAGGCTTTCTGAGAACAGCAAAAAATAAATATTAAGAGCTACAGTTTATTGAGCCCTTAAGATAATTTTTTTTTAAGCCAATAGGTTTGAGGTGATTTGTTACATTCACAATTTAGAAAACTAGCACAGAAATAAAAGACAAAATTGAGAAAACCATAATCATGGTAGACTATGTAAAACATATCAATAAGTTTTCAAAGATCAAGTAATAAGGAAATAGACAACACGGTAAATAGCTTTTACAACAGGATGCTAAATGAACACTATTAAATCTCAGCACCAGTTATGTCCAAGGACAAAAGGACCATATAGGATTTACAAGGAACAAAGATAAAGAAAACAAATAAATAATGAATTTTATTCCTTGTAGTCTATCACCCACATGTAGTAAGTAAAAGGAAATTTTGAACATTCAAGAGAGGATTTTTAAAAAGCAAGTTGTTGATGTTCTACCTTTGCCCTGCCCCCATGTGCTTTATCAGAGGAACAAATACGGATAACACAAGAGGGAAAGATTTTCTGAGTGTACTTTAAGAAACTTTCTGAGCAGGCAAGAAAACCTCAGCAAAATATGGCATTTGAGGATGGGAAGGAGACTAAATTGACAAATGTGGAGAGCCATTCACCAACTTTGAAGAAGTTGTTGGTAAGTAACTCTCTTAGTGCCAAACGACAAGAAGTACCTTGTTGATACAGAGTCAGACTTAAGTTTTGCCACAACCAGAAGAAATCAATGGCACAATGAGGCCTTTCTGGACCCTTCACTACCTCTACTAGTGACCCTCTTATTACCAGAGGAGCCAGTCACAGCCTGGAAATGGGGTAGGAGAACAAAAATTCTAGCAGGGATGTTGCTATACAATAAAAGTGGCAAAAACAATGTTTTAATAACTGGGCGCTTTTGTGAAGAAAAAAACTCACTCTCTACCTCACAGTGCACACCAATTTCCAAAGGATAAAATATTTAAATATACAAAGTGCAACCCAAAACCAAAACTAACTTGACAAACATGGGGTAATTCTTTTATAACTAGGAATAAATAGGAAGAGATCTTTCTACTTTGGTCAAACTTCAGAAGCCACACATAAAGCATTGATAATTCAACTATATAATGTTTAAAAATCTGTGTAAAAATCATAAGCAAAGTCAAAAGATAAATAATAGGTTGTAAAAAAAAGATTTGTAACTCACATTACAAATGAAAACATGTTCCATGATATCTGAACACTAACCACTCCCCTACCCATATGGTTAATGAACATAAAGAGATGGCTCATGAAAAATAAAATACAAATGACTCTTAAAGAAGCATACTCTGTTTTACTGCTAAAAAGAGATGCAAATTAAAATGTACTGTGATGATAATTTTACCTACTTGTTTGGAAGCTTTTTTAAAAGTTTGACGATACAGTGTTGGCAAGGCTATAGGGAAATACGCAGTTCCATTCCTTTTTAGTAAGAATTATAATTTATACAACCTCTTGGAAGGCAATTTGGCAATATCTAGCAAACTTACTGTATACCTTTTGATCCAGTGATTACACTTCCTGGAATTTATCCTACAGATATACTCACTATGTAAAAAATGACATATAAAGTCTTTATTCATTGTTTATAATAAATGCTAAAAAGAGCTGGGGTGCAGTGGCTCATGCCTGTAATCCCAACACTTTGGGAGGTTGAAGTGGGAGTATCACTTGAAGCCAGGGATTCAAGACCAGTCTGAGCAACATTTCAAGACCATGCCTCTACAATAATTTAAAAACAGAGTGTGGTGGTGCATACCTATAATCCCAGCTACTAAGGAGACTGAAGTAGGAGGATTGCTTTGAGCCCAGGAGTTCAAGGCTTCAGTAAGCTATCATCAGACTACTGCACACCACCCTGGGTACCAGAGTGAGACCCTGTCTCAAGAAATATTTGTTAATGCTAGAAGGAAAAAAAAAAAACACCCTAAATATCTGCCAAGATAATGCTGGTTAAACTAATTACAGTAAGTATGTAAGTAAAATAAACCTGGAGAAAAGAGTAGAGAAGCTTCCTATGTATTGACATAGGTTTAATTATACTTATGATTTTATAGTTATGCCATATATATTTGAAATCAATGTTTTTTTAAGGTAAACCTAGAGAATAAAAATTAACAAATATACTAATATACCTCAAGGACTTATTTATTTATTATTTATTATTTATTTAATAAATTTTAATAAATTTATTAAAATTTATTTTGCAAACTTTGTTTATTTGGATTAAATAAAAGTAAAGATGTCTTAGTTATACAACTTTATAATTTAAAAAAATCTAGCCCCAAAATGAAACTCAAGCCTTTCATGGTGCAAAAAAGAGGACAATCTGTTTCACCATGTTGGCCAGGAGTTTGAGACCAGCCTGGCCAACATGGTAAAACCTCCCAAAGTGTTGGGATTACAGGCATGAGCCACTGCACCCCAGCTCTTTTTAGCATTTATTATAAACAATGAATAAAGACTTTATGTATCTGGCTGGGTACAGTGGCTCACACCTGTAATCACAGCACTTAGGGAGACTGAGCTGGGCAGATTATCTGAGGTCAGGAGTTTGAGACCAGCCTGGCCAACATGGTGAAACCCTGTCTCTACTAAAACTAAAAATAATTTTTAAAACACACACACACACACACATTAGCTGGGTGTGGTGGCACATGCTTGTAATCCCAGCTACTTGGGAAGCTGAGGTGGGAGGATTGCTTGAATCCGGGTGGCAGAGGTTGCAGTGAGCTGAGATCATGTTACTGTACTCCAGCCTGGGTGACAGAGCAAGACTCCATCTCGAAAAAGAAAAAGAAACAGAAACATCTACAAGATACCCCAAAGCACAGGCAACCAAAGCAAAAATGGACAAAGGGAATCATATTAACTTAAAAATCTGCTGCACAGCAAAGAAAACAATCAACAAAGTGAAGAGACAACACACAGAATGGGAGAAAATATTTTCAAACTATCCATCTGACAAGGGTTTAATAACTAGAAGATATAAGGTGCTATATCTCAACTCTATAGGAAAAACATTTGTTAGAATGTTTCATTCTAGCAAATGAAAACTACCATGAGATATCATCTCACCTCAGTTAAAATGGCTTATATCCAAAAGCAATTATACAGCAATAAATATGAATTTTTCTTCCCAGAAAGGAAGTTTTTTAAGGAAAATATAAATGAACAAAACTGACTGAAAAAAGTCCTAAATCCATAATAGAACAATAACTATAGAAGAAATTCAATGAAATGTCAATGAATTACACCCATTGAAAAGTGCCTGAGTGGAATCTATGGGTGATTTCTTCCCAACCTTAAAGAAATAAAGAATTCCAGTGGCATGCTAACAGTCTTATAGCAGAAAAAAGAGATACTTCCTAATTTGTTTCATACACTTAATATTGTATCATGATAATATTGATTCATACCTTGCCAGTGAACAAATTGAGTCAGCACTGGTGGCAAGCATGTTAGTCCCTATGCTTTTTCCTGGCAATAATTTTATCAGCTGTATTCTTGTGGTGAATAAACATCTATACATTTTCAATGTAATTGTGGTTCCCTTAACCAACACTGTATTTATGACATTATATTCACTAGAAACTTCTGTTTGTAAAAATTAACTGCTCTTGGAAATGTATTACAAGAGGAATTCCAAGAAGCACAGGCTTCTATAATGCACGCATTATAATTTTGTCTCCATTAAAATGAGTTTTTCTGAGCACACAGATTGACAATGGGATTATCCTCTCTTTTGCACCATGAAAGGCTTGAGTTTCATTTTGGGGCTAGATTTTTTTAAAATTATAAAGTTGTATAACTAAGACATCTTTACTTTTATTTAATCCAAATAAACAAAGGTTGCAAAATAAATTTTAATAATGTAGTCCTTGAGGTATATTAGTATATTTGTTAATTTTTATTCTCTAGGTTTACCTTAAAAAACATTAATTTCAAATATATATGGCATAACTATAAAATCATAAGTATAATTAATACCATTAAGAATAAAACCATAGGGAAAATAGTATCTTTCTACTGAGAATGGAAACCAAACAAAATAATGCATCATAAGAGCATATTTATATCCACTAGAAATACAGTTAAACTCTAATATAAATAAGTTAATGTACATTTCCAAAGTGTCAGCCAAATTCTCGACAAGTAATTTTGTTGTGGTGATACTGAATAAATGTAAAGAGACAAAATTCTATTCATAATCATTTTGTACTTTCTTACTTCATACTATATAATTTGTAATATAGAGAAAGATTGAGGATTCCTTTTTGCAAGCCAAGAGTTACAGATGATTTTCATGCATTATGGTTCAAAGAAATAAGCTCTGTCAACAGTCACCAATATTTTGCAATTTACAAATTGTGGAAACACAGCAAACAAAGAGAAAGTAGAGAGCATGTAAGATGTAGGTACTTTCCTGAACTACCTAGATCTCATTCTTGGTCAATGTTCATTTTTCCCTCTAATTTCATCATGTTTTCTTTTTCTTGGGAAATTATGGACCCCATAATTCTTACTCTCCATCGTTTAGTCTAATTTTCTCTCTCTCTCTTTCTATGCACAAAGAATAGGTTATTTGAGCACACAGGGAGGTGGTAGTCCACTATAAGCCAAGAGAAGAGGTCTTAGAATAAAACCCACCTTGCCAGCATCTTGATCTTCGACTTCCCAGTCTCCGGAATTGTGAGAAGTAAATTTCTGTTGTTTAAGTCACCCAAGACTGGTATTTTGTAATGGCAGCCTAATACACCTGAAAATATGTTAGAATGCAAACTGTTGGGTCCCACCCAAGACCTACTGAATCAGAAACTGTGGCATTAAAGCTCATCTGTGTGGTAACAAGCCTACCTACAGACTCAAGTAAGGAAAAGTTTGAGAAGGACTGGCTTAATACATTGCTAGGTACATTAGTATATACTGAGGGATTTAAAGAATGCATTTGATTAGTTGATTTAAAATGTCTGTTCTCTATATAGGTGTTAATTGTGAAAACTGATACTATAAATTCCTAAGCCAATTTTAAAAAGCAAGTTCATTACATTTTAGCAACTATGAACTAGACACCTAGTTTTGAATACTCCTGAATTTTACCATTAAATCCTCATTTGGGAATTGAAAACTATCTCGTTCAAACCAGGCTTCAGTTTTGTCATTGCTAATTTGTCCCTCCTGTTGTTATTCTTCATTTCTTTCCTACATTTTTATAGTGTAGAAATGGCTGCAAGAGATTAGGATGATTCATTTCCCAAATAAATAGCTTCTGGCTTTAGTCTTCACATCCAATATTTAAAAAGCTTGAAGACTTTTTTAGAAAGTCCATGTAATATGAAGAAAAGGTTTCAATGGAAATCAAAATGAGTTAGTGAGAAAATCTGAACCCTATTAATAGTGGCACTTTTGTTCTGAGTGGTTAGTAATATGAGAAATTGAAGAATGCCATCAGAGTTACTGACTTGAAACATATCCAGCATTACTTTGTTAAAGTGTTCTGTACTGTAGAAAGAATATATTTTTTAATAGCAAGATACTTTGCCATCTTCACTGCATAAATGACTTTAAATGTTATGGAAAAGGACAGCAGGTAAACATGTACCATTAGATATACTTAAAAAATAATATGTCATTTGGCCTTTTTTTAAGCAATATCTTCTCTTGATTATAGAATACAAAAGTTGTATTTTCATAATTTGTCATTGTATGAAGGGAATTTAAATACAGTCCTCCCAAACATTAAAGATTTCTTTTTTTTTTTTTTGAGACAGAGTTTCGTTCTGTTGCCAGGCGCCAGGCTGGACTGCAGTGGCGCGATCTCCGCTCACTGCAACCTCCGCCTCCCGGGTTCAAGCAATTCTCCTGCCTCAGCCTCCCGAGTAGCTGGGACTACAGACGCGCACCAAACGCCCAGCTAATTTTTTATATTTTAGTAGAGACAGGGTTTCACTATGTGGGCCAGGATGCTCTTGATCTCTTGACCTCGTGATCCGCCCGCCTCGGCCTCCCAAAGTGCTGGGATTACAGGTGTGAGACACCGCGCCAGGCCCACATTTAAAGATTTCTAATTAAAGAGCTGTCTGCTGAACAATTGAGTTTATTCATGATGCAAGTCATTCACCTTCAAATGCCTTTTAACATGATAGATTGGGGTGGAGGAGAGTAAGAACAAAGTATAAAAAGATACTAAATACCTGCACCAACTCATAGTTTGAAAGCCCATGAATAACTCTGAAAAAGATCATGACACAATGTTCATGAAACCCAGATTTCCAAATATGAAGGTTTCCTTTTATACTTTAAAACACACTTGAAACATGTTCTACTGCAGTGTGACCTCAATTCTAATTAAGATGAACTCATCAGATTTCAATAGATTGTGACTCCTTATATCCCCGGACAGGTAGCATGAGTCTTGGCACATAGCTGTTTATAAATATTTATGGAATGGGTTTGATTTAATACAGGCACAAACAAAGTCCAGGATAGAATCCCCATAATTTCGTTGAGAAATCCTTATTTCCTAGACTTACATAAACTATCATTTATTGAGAAATTATACATTTTTAAATTAAAAAATGAATTTCAGAAGAATTTCATTACAAAAAAATTTGACATGGTTCGAATTCTCAAAACATTCACCCTATATTATGCTCCTCACTGTGCTATCAATGGTGAATCAAAACTTCAAAGCTAAAATACCTGCTTGTGTGTGTGTGTGTGTGTGTGTATTCCTTAAGTAGGCCACTGTGTCTAATTTTGTCTTATGAGTTGAAAGGTAGGAGTGAATCTGAATGATTCTGATGATGATTTTCCTGTGAATGACAATGCATTTGAAGCTATTTTCTGAAATTAATTATTTTCAGGCTGATACATTTAAAAAATGCATTTGAGGGAACTGCCTTTCCTAACTTTGGATATGAACTTTTTTCACTTTTGTAGAAAGGTTTTTATTTAGATCTTTCAAAGCTGCACATATATCTCTTGTAGATTTATTTTGGCAATACTGTATTTTCTCTTTTATGACTCATTTGAAGTTTTTGATTGTCTTGTGATATTTGAATTTAAAAACTAAGTTTCCTTTAAGCAATAACCTTAACTATCAAAAATTTAAAAAATTCTTACATATGATCAAAATTTTATAATAAAGTCTTCTGTGAAAAACAAAGCAGTTAAAAGGGGGTCCCAAGGGTGGGTGTATGTTTGCATAGACAAGTAGTACAAATACAAAAACATTTCCAGATCATGTCTATTATTCAAGTGTGTTCTTCCAGAAGAGGTAAAAATTGTGCAGAATCACAAGAGAAGATTGGAGTGAGACAGAAATATAGACGAGAGAGTTATAAGAGGCACTCTGAAGATTGACAAAGGCATGACCATCAAGTTCACTACAATCCACTTGTCTCATCTGACACTGGACCCTTTTAATCTCCTTACTTACTTACTGTTCTTCCTTACCAGCCATCAAGACTCAAGAGAGAAAGTCATAAAGGCACCAGACCCTGCTCAAGCAGATTTTAAAGTTAATATTATCGTCTTCCCTCCTCTCCTTCATTCTACTCTACCCCAGGAGA
This sequence comes from Aotus nancymaae, assembly GCF_030222135.1. Lineage (NCBI taxonomy): Eukaryota > Metazoa > Chordata > Mammalia > Primates > Aotidae > Aotus > Aotus nancymaae. Next base: position 30,548,970 of record NW_026988472.1, read on the forward strand.
TTATAATATCTGGGAAAATAAATGTTTCTTCACTGGATAAGTTCAGAGATTCTTTCTCTGAAGCAATGTAACAAAGTTACACTGGGAAGAGGTTATTACTGAGAAAGGTCTCCAGATATACTTTTTAAAACTCCTATAATTTTCATGATATGGTATTTACTTGATAGACTTTATGCAAAAAATGTATGTTTACTTGAGGTTGAATCTGAGATAAAACAAGTTTAGGAAAGACTAGATTTAAAAAATTGAGGAGATTTAATGACAATTGAATTTTTAAGTGCTAAATTACACTGAGAAGTGCCAATAGAGGGGTAAACCACTCTTAATGGTCCATGAAACTTTCTTCATATGCTTTTTATGTGTATACCTTTTCCCCCCTAAAACATCTCTTCATGTACAAATGGCTCAAAAAGGGCTGGTGTCATGCAAAACACTGCAACATCAGTTTCAACTCTATTACAGTATTATGGCTTAGAGAAAAGGGCATGGATTTTGGAATAAAATTCAGGTTTGAAACTGAAGCCTGTCAGAGGATAATCTTACGTAATTTTGGAATAATTGCCTAATGTCTTTGAGTCTGATTATTAGTTTATAAGACAGGATAAAAACGTCAGTTAAGACATAAGAGTGTATTTTGCAGTTTTAGGGTACTGTGTTCTATATATGCCAATTAAGAATTGAATTTTGTAATATTCTCTACTGATTCTTTTTCTGCTTATTCTATTGATTACAGAGAGATGTATTAAAATATTCTACTGTTATTACAAGTTTGTCTATTTAACCCCAATTTCATCATATATTAACAAGATTCAAGGCTGTAGTTTAAGCTTTGGAAATTTTGATTTATATTTTTTTGCCTTATTCCTGGAGCATACTAATTCAGGGGCTTCCACTTTGGCAGGCACTGGAATCCAATGTTTCTCTCTCTCTGGCACTATGGGACTCATAGTGCTAAATGCCTAAATATCTACTTGGCATTATAGCCTCTTAGCAGCTGATTTTTATCTAGATTTCTTGGCCTTTCACTTCATACATTTTTCAAGGGAAAATTGAGTGCAGATGTTGGATTCTTTAATAGCCTCAAATTCTAAGGTATCGGCACCTGAGGTATAGGCTACCTTTGTTGCTTTGAACTCCAATGTTTGCCTCTCCATCCTCATGAGAATGTTGCAAATTCTGGACTACTACTTTTGGTGGGGACTCTAGATCTAATGAAGATAAGCAAATGCCTATAGAGGAGGCATGTCACCAAATGCATCTCCAAGCTCATTTCATGCCCCCTCTTTCTAGATCTTGGTCCCTCTTGTTCTGTCATGGTTGCTCTTTGATGCCTTCATAAAATTATTTTGTATATTTTATTTAGCCTGTATAGTTTGTCTCTGTAGGAGGCTTAATCTGATACAAGCTACTTTTTTCATAGTCAGTAACAGAAATCCCTGCCATTAGGGTGTTTTAAAGTCATATGTATTACACAACTATTATAATTTCTCAAATCCTTAGTGCCAGATTCCACTCCTGCCCCCTCAAAGATTGTGGTCATGATAAAAAGTTTCCAAGACTATCAAGTGTTTTCTCAACTGTTCTCTAAGCCTTCCTTTCAGATAAAAAAAAATACCAGAAAATGTATTCATCATATTCCAAATCAAGATTTAATTGCTAGAAATGCTTTTCTCTTAAATTTATATATAGACTGTAAATAAGATTTATGTTAAACATTTCCAGGAGGTATTCTAGTATTTTCAAAATACATCATACATTTTAAGAAATAGATGAAATTCTTACCTAGAAATCATTTATTTAAAGTTAAATAAAATACATAAAATTTATTTGGAAAAATACAACAGTAATGCGTGGTTGCAGGTACCTCTGGGAACAGAGAATGGAGCAATGAAGGTCAGTTTTGGGAAGGTGTTTTATTTTAGGATGGTATTCAACAGCATGTAAGAGAAGTTGACCATGGTGTCTTAACCAAATTTGGAGTTTATTTATTGATTTTAACAAAACAAGGGATCAATGAATGGGCAAGCAACAGTCAATGCACCTGCTCAAGAAACTAAGATAGTGCTTTCCTCTCTGCCTTACATTCCTGTTTTTGGCTTTATTAAGGTTTAATTGGTAAATAAAATTATACATATTTATAAAATGTGATGTTTATACACACACATTGTGAAATGATTAAATCAAGCAAATTAACATATCTGTCACTTATCATTTTTCTGTGATGAGAACATTTAGAATCTATTCTTGGCAATTTTCAAATATACAATACATTATTATTAACTGTAGTTGCCATGCTATCAACAGATCTCCAGAACTTATTTCTGCTATCTGACTGAAATTTTGTACCTTAGGCCAACATCTTCCCATTCACGAGCCCCAGCCCCTGGTAATGAGATGTGAAGCTTTTGGTTGTTAGTATTGCAATGATGGTGGCTCGACCTCTAAGAATTTAGTCTACATTCCAGGCAGCGAGAAAATGAGGATAGGTGAAAGGCAAATTTGCATGTTACCTGAGACTCTTCATTTTTATCAGGAAAATAATGTTATGGAACTCCCGCCTAGGAACATCTGCTTCTGTCTTGATGGCCCAAGGTAAGGCACAAAGCCACCTTTAACTGCAAAGGAACCTGTAGAAGTATGTAGAAGTATGCATTTATTTTTGAGACAGAGTTTTGCTCTGTCTCCCATGCTGGCATGCAATGGCGCAATCTTGGCTCACTGCAACCTCTGCCTCCCGGGTTCAAGTGATTCTCTTGTCTCAGTCTCCCGAGTAGCTGGGATTATAGGTGCCTGCCACCATGCCACACTAATTTTTGTATTTTTTAGTAGAGACGGGGTTTCACCGTATTGGCCAGGCTGGTCTCAAACTCTTGACTTCAGGTGATCCACCTGCCTTGGCCTCCCAAAGTGCTGGGACTACATGTGTAAGCCACCATGTCCAACAAGAAGTATGCATTCTTAAAGGGGCACATAGTTATCCTGAACAAAAAAGTTTATCTTCATAAAATTGTGAGGGCAGATGTCATATAAATAACTAGCATTGTTTGTCTACTTATTGTTCATAGCATATATTTATATACTTTTTTAAAGTGTGCTGTCATTTAAAGCCAATTATATTTTTAGCATAGATACAAATAGCAATATGAAATACTACTGTGGTTATTCTGTGTGTATGTGTGTGTATCAAGATCCTAGTTTAATAAAAGTAAATAAAGTCAATCTATGACTTTGTACATAGATGCCTTATTTTCCAACTTTATAAAATATATGTATTGCATATTTTAATAATATGTATAACTGTAAATTTTGAGAAGACTAAATAAATCTAACTTATGAATGTTCAGTAAAGAGTTGGGGTATGTAACTATATCCAGAGTTATCAACAGTGTTCTAAACTCTCAGGTTCTTTACAAAATCACTCAAATTTTGCCATGGACCAAGTTACAACTGTTATATATACCCAAATATGTCAGATACTGTTGTGTTTTAGTAATAATGTTTCACTAGCCTTGCAGTAGTATTCTTGCTCTCCCTTATCAAATTCCTACCCATTTAAAAAAAAAAATTCCCTGATGACAACCTAAGCTGATATTGACAGATGATTTTAAGAATAGGAGAGTAATCTAAGTTCAAATAAGAACATATATTTTATGGGTATGGCAGCTTCAAATAATAATAGAGATAAAGTACATCTATGAAAACCCCACAGTTAACATCATACTAATTGTGAAAGACTGAATTACCTCACTTGAAGATCAGATACAAGACAAGGAAATAAGAAATTCTGGTCTCACTGCTTCCATTCAACATTGTACTGGAGGTTCTAGCTACCGCAATAAGACAAAAAGATTTAAAGCCACTAGATTGGAAGACAGGAAGTAAAGCTGTATTTATTCACATATAATACACTTGTCCATGGAGAGAACATATTTTCTCTAGAAAATCCAAAGGAATCAGCACAAAACATCTAGATTTAAGAAATGAGAATAGTGAGGTGGCAGGACAGAAGACTTAAAAACATCAACTGTGCTGGGCATGGTGGCTCACGCTTGTAATCCCAAAGTAGCACCACCTTGTGGACCACAAGGTCAGGAGCTCAAGACCAGCCTGACCAACATGGTGAAACACCGTCTATATTAAAAATAAAAAAATTATCTGGGCATGGTGGCACGTGCCTGTAGTCCTAGCTACTCAGGGGGCTGAGGCAGGAGAATCACTTGAACCTGGGAGGCAGGGGTTGCAGTGAGGTGAGATCGTGCCACTGCACTCCAGCCTGGGTGACAGAGTGAGACTCCATTTCAATTAAAGAAAAAAAAAAGAAATCAATTGTATTTTTATATACTGGCAACAAAAAAATCACCAAAAATGAAATTTAAAAATAATTACATTCACAATAGCATGAAAATAAAATACACAGAAATAAGTTTGAACAAATAAGATTTGTATGTTGAAAACTACAAAACATTGCTAAATTATTAAAGAATATCAAAATAAATTAACTGAGAGACAGTCATGTTTAAAGATGGGAATATTCATTATTGTAAAGATGAAAATTCTCCATAAATTGATCTATAAATTCAATGCAATCCTTATCAATAGTCCAGCAGGAATTCTTACATAAATTGACAACCTGATCCCAAGATTTATATGGAAATACAGCAAACCCTGAATAGCCAAAGCAATATTGAAAAGGAAGAAAGTTGTAGGACTCACACTTCCTGATTTCAAAACACAGTAATCAAGACTGTGCTGTACTGGTATAAGGATAAACATATAGACCACAGGAATAGAGTTGAGAGTCCAGAAGCAAAAACCCTTAAATATATGACCAACTGATTTTTGACAAAGATATCAAAACAATTCATGGAAGGATAATCTTTTCAACAAATGATCTTGATACAATTGAACATTCATGTGTAAAAAAATGAACTTAGACCCCTACCTCATACCATGCCTGAAATTTAATTCATGAAACATGAAACAGACTTAACTTTAAGAGCTAAAACTATTAAACATCAACAAGAAAGCATAGAAGAAAATAACCATCACCTTGAATTTGGCAGAGTTCTTTCATATAACACAAAAGCATGAGCCATAAAAGAAAAATTGGATAAATTGGGCTTTATAAAACTAAAAACTTTTGTGCTGCAAAAGATATCAAAGAGAAAATGAAAAGACAAGTGATAGTTTGGGACAATATATTTGCAAATCATACACCTAATAAAGGCCTTCTATCCAGATATCTATTCTTACAACTTAATAAGAGAAACAACTCAATTAAAAATGGGCAAAAAATCTGTATAGACATTTCGTGAAAGAAGATAAATGAGTAGTTAATAGGCAGATGCAAATATGCTTATCATCACCACTTATTAGAGAAATAAAAATTAAAACCACAATAAGATACCATTGCATGCCTACCAGAATGACCACACTATAAAAAAAAAAAGAAACAAAATACTAAGTGTTTGCAAAAGCATAGGGGAAGTGGAATCCTCATGCATTTCTGGCTCTTATTCTTCGGAAAGTAGTTTCTTAAAAAGTTAACATCAAAAAGTCTGAAAGAGCACAAATAGACAAACTAATGTCACACCTCAAGGAACTAGAGAAACAAGAATAAACTAAACCCAAACCCAGGAGAAGAAAAGAAATAACAAAGAACAGAGCAGAACTAAATGAAATTTGAAACCAAAAATGCAAAAGATAAATGAAACAAAAATCCAGTTCTTTGAAAAGATAAGCAAAAGTGACAGACCATTAGTGAGATTAACCAAGAAGAGAGAAGATCCAGGTAAGCCCAATTAGAAATGAAACTGGAGATATTACAACTGATACCACAGAAATATAAAAGATCATTTACTGCTTAGCTAATAGGTACAGTAAAATCTCAGAAATCACCACTAAAGAACTTATCCATGTAACAAAAAACCACCTGTAACCCAAAAATGATTGAAATTAAAAAATAATTAAAAGTTAAACATAAATTTGCTATACATACCAACAAATGCACTCCTAAGACTCTACCAAAATGAAATGAAAACATATAACCACACAAAGACATGTAAGTGGATGTTCCTAACAGCACTATTAATAATAGCAAAAAACTGAATACAAATGCTCCTTGATTGGCGAATTGATAAACAAAATGTAGTATGTTTATATAATGAAATACTATTTAGCAATAAAAAGGAATAAACTACTGATACATGTACAATATGAATGAACTTCAAACACATCATACTGAATTAAAAAAAGGCAGATGCAAAGACTATCTACTGTATGATTCCAATTATATGAAATGTTTGGAAGAGGCAAATGTATAAAGACAGAAAGCAGATCTGTGGCTATGTAAGGCTGCAGCTGGGAGTGGGGATTGACTGTAGATGGGAATGGGGGAAATTTCTGGATAACAGCAATGTTCTATTGGAATATGGAGATAGTTGCATAACATTGTTAATTTACTAATACCATTGCATTGTACACATAAATGAGTGAATTTTATAGTATATAAGTTATACCTGAATAAAGATATTTAAAATAATGAAGACAATTTTTGGCAGTTGTAGATTAAATGGCCATGGATATTTTTCTGTTACCTTAAGCCCATTAGTTTGCACAGCTTCAAAGGCCAAAGCAGTTGAGAATTTCATAAAGTTAGTTTAAAGGTTTTGGTTAGTTCATATTTGTACAGAATTTATATTCATGAATGGCAAGTCCTATTAAGGGATAATAATCATAGCCCTGAATTATATCCTCAATTACTTTGGGACGTAAAATCTTTTATCCATTTAATGTTTTTTCTGTAAACCCTTGTCTGGAGAGTTTTCACAACTTTTGTGTGAACTGGAACTAATGAATAGAGTTACATCTTATTCTTACTCTTCGCAGAGATAATGCCTTCTCTGAGAAAAAACAAATTGCATTACAAATGTCCTCATTAATTCCTACAACAGGCTTGTCCAGAGAAAATAAAAATATGTCCTTAAAAACAGACAGTTATTTCAAAATCTTGGTTGCTTCTTAGATTTCAGGAATTGAGGTTGTCTTGATTTCAACATAGACATTACAAGAATAAGTTGTATTCGTAAAACTTTTTTAATGATGCATTTATACTACCAATAAAATATATAAAATTAAATATGAAGTGAAAATGGACTTCAAATATGCAGATGAAAAGCATTCTACTTCAAGGAAAGCTGTAATCAGAAATGCATTAAGCTTAATATAAATGGCCATGTCTCTCACCTTGAAGAAAGAAAAATATGTCACGTACTTTCTCTTCCCTGTAAAAAAGAAGTTTTTTTAAATCATGATTTTTCCAGTTTTAGAAAAATGTCTTGTAATATCAATAATTTCAGAAGAAAAAAATGAGTATGTTGAATAGAGGTAGCCAGACTGCATGGAATTCTCTATCACTTTTTTGGCTATCTGGATACTCTCCTAAAAACAAATATTTTTCGTCGTTTTGTCTAAGGTTAAAAATAGTGTTTGGTTATAAGCTTTAAATAAGATAGATCTTCACTATGAATTATTTTTAGATTCCAAGGTTTTACTTTTAGTTTAGATTTAGATTCCAGGGTTTTACTTTTACCATATACATCCATGTAGTCCATCTCTGAAATAGCCTTTGCAAAAATCACAACTGAGGAAATTATGACAGTGAAAGAGATCAGACCTAACCGATTCCATCTTGCCTCTAACGTCTCAGCTGTCTTTGTTCATTTCTAAGCATAAGGAATTCAGTTTAAAGTTTAAACTCTGAAACAAAACTGATAATAGTCCTTTCCTGAAAAACCCCTTCTTGCCTAGGGACGAGTCTGCTTTTGTAGGACTAACAAATTAGCTACAAGATTAAAAATTACGATTGAGGAGCCATGCAGCCTTTGGCTGTAAGAGTCTGAATCTCCCCAATTGCTCCTGGGACTAACATCACTGCTGCAAAGCCAAAGATCAGTGCTTGATATGTTTTGCAGACCCTGCGTTCTGATGCAGCAGGTGACACCACCCAGACCCATAATCTGGCTCAACCAGTTCTGCAATCCCACCCAGGAACAGAAGTCAGCAAGAACTCGCTTCAACCCCCTATGATTTCATCTCCAACCCGACCAATCTGCACTCCCCACTTTTCAAGCTCATACTCACCAAATTGTCTTTAAAAAATCTGACCCTCAAATGCTCCAGGAGACTGATTTGAGTAATAATAAAACTCTGGTCTCCCACAATGCCAGCTCTGCGTGAGTTCTCTTTCACCATTGCAATTCCCCTGTCTTGATAAATCGGCTCTGTCTAGGCAGCCACAAGGTGAACCCATTGGGCAGTTACATCTGCATAAAAGAGAGGTTGCTTGTGTTAATGAATCACAAGCAAATATTGTCATTTAATTGGATTACTACTCCCATTCAAATGCATAATCATCCAAATAGCCTCTCTTTGCCACACAGAAGATTTATTAGAGTTGAAAAGACAGATAATAAGTGCAAAAGATGTATTTATCCACTCAGCAAACATTTATGTAGTGTACCTATTATGTATTAGTTCATAAGGCAAGGTATGTGAGAAAGAGATTTTAATGGTGGGGAGATGTCACTATTTTATGTATGATAGAAGGAAATATCTTTCTAAAATAACATTTGAGCACAGAAATGAAAAGATAGAGCAAGTTATGTAGGAAAAAGCATTTAAGTAATGGGAACAGCAAACGCAAAGTCTCTGAAGTGGGCATGAACTTGTGATGTTTATCACAAGCAGCTTATCTTAGTAAGGGAAAGGTGAGCTTGAAGGAAAGGAGTAGATGAATGTGAATCACGTGTTTTCCCTAATATATAAAACAACAACAACAACAAATTATTTTGTTATATTCATTGCTTTTATCTGAGCCCTTGCTCTGGGAAAATAGCAATGATTAAGAATCCCCACCCCACATGTGTTGTATGCTGGGAAGTGGATCATGGCAAAGAGACATAAAACTCAGATAAAACTCACAGATACCTACTCCCTACTGTTTATCTATGACAGGATCAGACACAGACCTTCTCCACCCAGTTTAACTCTTTGTCCCATAAATGACCAGGTGAACTGTTTTGGTTCTACTGATCAATTGAAACAAAATACTTGTTAACCAAAATTTGGTTGTTTCTCTCCTCCCAGACCCCTAAAATTTGACCCACCCTCAGTCTGAGCCAGAATACAACCTCTCCTTAACAGTCCCTTTTGAGAGTAAGCCTACTTCAAGGTAAAATATTATCTGCTCTGATCACATCACCCTTGCTCACCTCCCTTTCCCCAATAGCACTCAGGATACCACAAAATATGGCACCTTCCATTTGAGAAAACAGCAGAAGTAGAAAGGTTGCTCTCACTCTCCTCCTGCCCTTCTCCTCTGATGCAGGTCATAAGAGCCTGATTTGAGAGGTGCCTTCCCTATATCTGGAGGAAAGGAACATCCTTATCTCTGTAGACATAGATGCACAGAGAGAGAACAAACCGGTCTTGCTAAGTTCCCCTCAGTTCATTACCATTAGATCATACCCTTTTGTCCTCCAATCATATTTCTCCATGACTGTTCACTTTTCACCAAGCTTAAGCATAAAAATATACAAGTTTACATATTTTGGGGGTAAGACTCCTGTGTCATGTAAAATTTATATTACATACATTTGTACAATTTTCTCTTATTAATCTATCTTTTGTTGTAGAGGCTGTTAGATATAGTGAACTCCAAGTTTCTCTTTAAAGAATCAGTATCTCAGTATGTTTAGCTCTCTTATTCTTTAATTCTCCATTTTAAAGTTTAACTTCCTGGTTCTCTGAACCCCCTTGCCTCTAGTTTTGGCAAACGAGTTTCCTGCCAGTTCTAATCAGTAGTTCACATCTGTTTCCCTGGTCACCTGCTTTGACCTGAGTCACCCCTACTTACCTGCTCTGACCTGTTCTATAACCGTCCTTCCTACCAAACTACCGACCCCACCATTCCAGTTCATACCTCTGCTCTCTTTAAAATAGCCAATTGGAATTAGTTTAGACTGTGCAATCCCACCCTAGCCAATTGGGGAACAACACAGCAGTAGGAGCTACCCGCGTCGGGAATAAGAACCTCTTCCCCTCCCTTGTCCAGGTATGTGCTCACCACTGCTCCATTTGTGAGACATATCCTTCTATAGAAGTAAATTGCCTTGCTGAGAAAATTTATATTCGAGTGCTACTTCTTTTGCAGCACTGAAAATTTACATATAACAAGGTCTAAGCTATCAATCTAGTGATGAAGGAAGAAAGCACATTTCCTTACTCCTTTATCCCCACCTGTTTCTTTCTAGTTTGGTTTACTCCTCCTGTTAAAAAAGCTGCCCTTTCCTAAACTTGAAGATACTTGCAGATCTCATGGTAGAAGCACAGTCTCTGTTGCATTAGCATTCCTCTTCTTCATGTAGTAATCCTTTTGAGTAAAGTCTTCCCTTAACTAAGTTTACACTTGATCTTAGCCAAAAGGCTGAGAAGTGATTATAAGTCTAGATTTGTCTTTTATTTGACAATATCTAGGATAAGAAAATTCTAAGAGAGGGAGCAGCAAGTGCAAACTCTCTGAGGTTGGAATGTGTCTGTGATATTTTAGAAACCACAAACAGGCCATTATAGTAGGGGTAAGAGAGCCTGGGAGAAAAAGCAGCTGAGGAATGTGAATCACATGTTTTCTCTAATATATGAAAAAAATTCTTTGGTGATATTCATTGCTTTCTCACCAAGTCTTCCTGACCCTTTGCTATTGAGAACTAAACTTTGATTTTTTTTTATCTTGCCCAAATTCCTATCTTATGTGTCTGGGGAGTCATGCCCTAAAAACCATGAATTCTCATCAGATGGGTTTTATTTAACCCTATATATCATGACATTCCAGTCTGATTCTGGCATGACAAGACAAGGAAGAAAATAAAATATTTTACCCAAAAACATGTTTCTCTGCCATGTCTTGAAATGGCCCATGCAAAGCCATCCTTTGTGGGAGAAAATCTGCATCTGTAAAGAATCTCTATTAACATAGCTAGATCTTTTTCTTCCAGGCCCTTGCAATCCTGAAGAGATTAACTAAAAGTCTAGCACCTTTTAAAGATCTGAATAGTAAACATTTGTCAGCAATTGTCTCTAATTTGTCAGCAATTGTCTCTAAGGGCAGCCACTATAAGACTTCAAAAGAATCTTGGTTTCCACAGTCTTTTATCTTAACCTGAACATTTCCTTTCTGTGGATCCCAGGTCTTTAGACAAACTCAACCTATTGTCAACCAGATACCTAAGGTCTGGAAGCCCCACTCAGATCCCGCCTTCTGAACCAAACCAATGTATTTCTTAAATGTATTTGATTGATGTCTCATGCCTCCCTTAAATATATAAAACCAAGCTGTACCTCAACCACCTTGGACACATGTTCTCAGGACCTCCTGAGGGCTCTGTCTTGGGCCATGGTCACTTATATTTGACTCAGAATAGATCTCTTCAAATATTTTACAGAGTTTGACTCTTTTCATCAACATTATGGTTTAAACATTTGTCCCTTCCAAAACACATGTTGAAATTTAATCCTCAATGTGGCAGTATTGAAAGGTGGGGTTTTAAGAGGTGATTGGGTCATGAGGGCAAAGTCCATTCAGGATTTAATGGATTCATGGGTTAATGGACTAATTAATTACTATGAGATTGGAACTGGGGGCTTTATAAGAAGAGAGACATGAGAATGCTCAACCCCTTCACTCATATGACATCCTGTACTGCCATGAAACTGCAGTCTCCACCAGCAAGAAGGCTCTCACCAGATGAAGCCTGTGATTTCGAACTTTTGAGCATTTATAACTGTAACAAATAAATATATTTTTAAAATACATTACCCAGTTTCAGGTACTCTGTTATAAGCAACAGAAAATGGACTAAGACACCCTCCATTTTTGAGATTTAATGCATTAAATCATTGCATTTTTATCTTGAACAACTGAATGTCTGAGTGGCTCATCATTTATAAGGCTCAAGTGAAAACTAGTAGCACATAGACGATCTGGGAAAACAGTTTGTGTTCCCTGTCTTGTTTGCATGTCATCTTTACATGTTGTTTTCCTAATATAGAATATAATGATTTAAAAGCTACAGCTGGATTTCTAGTTTAGGTTGCTAGAAGAGTACCTTATCACATAATCTCACTGCCAATATCCAAGGAAATAAACAAATAAAAAATTAAAAACAAATAAGTAATGAGTAGAACCATATACTAAGGTAAGGAATATGAAAGGGATATGAGAGAAAAAATGCACTAAATAAATGATTTATTCAGTCTATTTCAATAGGGAGAACATTTATTGGATAGGATTTTTTTTCAAAGTGGAAGAAAACCTGAGGTTATATAAAACAAGGGAGTTACTGAAGAAAGGTGGAGGCGGGTCTTATGCTGGCAAATACAAGAGGAGTTTGGTTCTTTGTGGGTAGCCACTTCTGGGAACACAAAGGGGTTGGCAGCCTCCTCAGTCATTATCTTCCAGGAGCACATAGATCAGGTAAAGTTCAACATTGTCAGGAGAACAATCCAAAGTGGAGGCCAAAGAAGGAAAAAGAATATCCTGGGTCATCTCTGAGGAGCACAACTTTTACTCCACTTTCCAACCCCAGACCCAAGAAACTACTGGCAAGTTAAAACATATTCTGGGAGTTCTCGCCAAACTTCCAAATTTGAAAATAAGAAAACTGAGAATTTATCTTTTCCCTCTTCTGAATGTGGATTTAGAGAAAAGAGCCACTGAGAAGAAGATTGGGAGATAGAGCTGACCCTTTTTAATGGAAATGATGATTATAGGCCTCACCCAATTGAAGGCAATTAGAACCGAGGTTTAAGAACTGCAAAAAGTGTCAGTAAGAACACATCACCCAAACACCTGCACTAAGAGACTGCCCAACATTTGCGTGGCTTCCAGCAGCCTAAGGTCATGTCCCTGGGACCCAGCCCCCTTTTAAGTTCCTGTCTGGAAAAGCTCAGGGTTTTCAAAAGAACTGACTGTTCTAGCCAACACCTGAAGGTAGGCCCCTGACCTCCCTTTCCTAGAGCATTTCCTAGAAAGGGCTTACAATGGGGATTCATTTCTCTTCCACTTTGAGATGTGTCTTTCTGAAGAGGAGAGTCATTCCTTTGAAATACAGTCATTTAGGTAGATAGGGTCTCTATCTCCCAGTCTCTATAGGTGGATGAATCCTAACTTCCTTAATTGCCAGCTAGCAGACACAGCTAGCCCAATCACATTGACACTGACCAACTTTGTTATTTTTCACTTCCTTGAATCCACTTGAGCACCTCCCCTCCTTTTCTTTCCCTATATTCCTTCATTTTCCTTTTAAAACACCTAGTTACCTCTGTGCATATAGAAATGGAGCTCAGCTCCTTCCCTAACTGTCAACAGTCACTGAATACAATACGTTTTTACCACTTTGTCCAGCTTTATCTTTGGCAGTTTTATTCCTCTGTGGCAATGGTATACACTACTTTTCAAGTAGGAGGGGTAAACACTAATGAGACATTTAACAAATTCTTAGAAGAATGTGTGAGCCTAAGAAATTTTTAACAAACATAAAACATTGCCTGAACTGAACTTTCTCTCCCGTTATATCATCTCAAGTTATAGAAGCAGGCAGGCAGATGTAAGCAGGGTGAGGGATGAGGTGAAGTAGGTATATAACCTGTAGCTCAGAATGAAACAAACATTTCTCTGGAATGGTGGGAAAGGAGTTAAAATGATATCTACAGCTGCAGCTCAGAATGAAACTGCAGCTCAGAATGAAACAAACATTTCTCTGGAATGGTGGGAAAGGAATTGAAATGTTATCTACAAAATATCAGAAAAAACAGAGCTAGAGAGTGGTGCCTAAGCTTCAGCAAGATGAAAGAAATAGGAAAACCATAAAAAAGGAAGGGAGAAAAATAGGAGGAGGGAAGGTGATGTAAAACACAACTATCTAGTTTAGAATAAAATGTAACCCAAGCAGAAGGTAATTCCCAACCTGTGCCTTGCACTATGAAACAATGTATGCATTCAATACAACTAGAGATCAAAGATAGATAATACAATAGAAATTGCAGATAAAAAGGCCAAGGAAAGCTTCTTTCTCTACCCTGTGAAGGTTCACTGAAAATAGACACATTCATAGAAGAAACAGAATAGATTTACTTAATGTGCATAGTGTGTGGGAATCAAAGAAGAATGACTATCCAAAAACCCAATAAAATCCAGATGTTTATATACTTTTCTACATAGAGGAAGGGGAGATGGGAGTGGGGGCATAAATGTATTTTAGAGGGCAATGAATGGACCCAGAAGGCAGACATTGTCTTGTAAATGATTCTCTTTGCAAACTGAATGGGACCAGAGAAAAACAATGGTTTGAGACAAAGTTTTTCTGGGGTCTAAGTGTGGTGGTTAATTTTCAGTCTTTTCCTCTGTGATACGAGTTTTAATCTCTAGTTAGTAACATTTCAGGGAAGGAGTTGAAGGTAATTGTGTCCCTCCTCAGTCGGTCTAGATTCAAGGCAGATAAAGGAACTTCACAGAATAACCTCATCCTGTGCATTGGGAGAGACTGAATGTTGAGAGTTGGGACCAGGAGGAGGTCAGAGAGACCCTGAGACTGCTTATTTAGTTCAGCTTATCAAAGGGCCATATTTGGGGGCATTTTTTGCACCTTTGAAAGGAAAAAAATAAATATTGGGGCCCCTAAATCACTAAACTAAAGGGAAAAGTCAAGCTGGAACTGCTTAGGGCAAACCTAAGCCCCATTCTATTCAGTCACCCATCTGCTTACTAAGATAAATGCATATTTCATTATCTCCTTTGGAGAGGCCAATCAGAAACTAAACAGAATGTTTGTCTTTTATCTACTAATGACCTGGAAACCCCCTCCCCGCTTCCAGTTTCCTGGCTTTGCTTCGAGTTGTTCCATCTTTCTGCACCAAACATATGTTGATGTCTCATGTCTCCCTAAAATGTGTAAAACCAAGCTGTGCTCTGACCACCTTGGGCACATGTCATCAGGACTTCCTGAGGCTGTGTCATGGGCATGCATCCTCATCCTTGGCAAGATAAACTTTATAAATTAACTGAGACCTGTCTCAGATATTGAGGGGTTCACATATTCTAACATTCCATAGGCTGAAACTTCCCTAGAAGACTCATACATTAAAAGTTGAGTTCATGGCTGTGGAGAAAAAAAAATGTGTCAGGAGCTGAATGGCAAAAGATCCCATTAAGCCAATCTTTCATTTTTGGGAGTAGGCCAGCCCAATTAAACAGTTATATCTCATTTTAGGAGACAGTGTTGCAGATGGGCTCTCAAAGATAGGCTTTTATGTATGATGCCGGCAAACAGATCGTTAATAAGAGACATTTTTATGGAAACAGAAGAAAAACAAAGGTTAATGTATAGATTAGTCTGTAAGCTAGTTTCTTTAGAGTCTGGAGGGCATTCAGTTGAGAAGATTAGTGGCAATCTGACAGATTTTTCTGGTTTGCAGTTTGTGTGTACAAAATTTGTTCACATATAAGCTGTTGCGGGATTTTTCTTCAAAGCCAAGTTGACTAGTTTCAGCCTCAGGAAAAAGGCAGTTTTAATTTTTAGCGATTCGCAGTCAGAAGCGTGGGAGAAAAAAATGGAAAATGTTAAAGACTCATAGCCAGGTACTGGAGGAAAGTATAAGAAATTCAGATCCAGTTCAAGTTGCAGGTAACAAAATTTCAAAAACAATGAGCTGCCAGGTGCAGTGGCTTATGCCTATAATCCCAGCACTTTGGGAGGCCAAGGCGGGCAGATCATGAGGTCAGGAGTTGGAAACCAGCCTAACCAATATGGTGAAACCCCATTTCTACTAAAAAAAAAAAAAAAAAAAAAGCCAGGTGTGGTGGCGCACATCTGTAGTTCCAGCTACTCAGAGGCTGAGACAGGAGAATTGCTTGAACCTAGGAAGCAGAGGTTGCAGTGAGCTGAGATGGCACCACTGCACTCCAGCCTGGGCAACAGAGTGAGAAACCATCTCAACAACAACAATAAAAATAATAATAAAAGAATTCAATGAGCTGAAATCTAATAATGGGTGTACTTTTCTTCTAAAGCATTTTTTTCTCCTGTCCCTCATTTCTAACAAAGACAAATAATAGAAAGACCAATTTGTTTGCAAAATAATTTCTAGTCAAATTATACTTCACCTGATTATTTGAATAAAGTGCAGCAAAGATAGTGATTGGTCATATAGGTTCTTTGTAGATTGGCTTAGCTGAAACTATTCATAAGAAATCTTGGATTAAACTTTTTTTAAAAAGTCTCTTGAGGGTAAAGAGTCAAGCTAAGGATTGCCATCAGAATGATTCTGTAATACTTGTACAAATTGGGTGAACACTTCTTTTCTTGAGGTCTCCAAAATATTCTGATGTTCTTGGACCTTCCAGAAAGTGACATTCTTTATCCACCTATAAAGGCAACCAGGTGAACTGTGTATTTAAGGTATCAAGCCAGTTTTTCCAGGGGATTTTTTTTTTTTTTTTTTTTTTTTTTGCTTCCCAAAGGGTCGACCTCAATATCACAAAGCAGTCTGGTCACATCTGAGAATACAACATTCCAGTCAAAACCTTGGTAAAACAAAGGTGAGCGGGGGTTGCTTTCAGTGGCAGCTGCCACATGCAGGCAGCTGAGGAGCATGCACTTTGCTTGTGCTTTGGCCACAGCTCTAGCATCCTGTAGCAGTGGCTATGGATGGAAAAGTTTGTCTTTGGGATGTGTGAAAATGTGTGGAGGCTTTGCTGATGGATATAGTGTGGTCTTTGCCAACGATTTGTGCTTCAGCCCTGCAGGCAGTAGACAGCTGCAGTAGTTGCTGTGGGCAGGGAATGTCAATGGGGCTCAGAGATGTGGAGATGCAGGAGCTGTTGGGCCCCTGGTCTGGATGCAGTCTGGTAGGGATTGGGTTCTCAATATTGCCCCTTGCTGCAGCATGTTAGAACTCAGGGAGTTTTTGACATCCTCTATGAACTCTCTCTCTGGAGCAATGCTTCCACACAGTCTCCAGGCAGCTCCCTATGTCAGTCATGGGGATATGAGGGTCTAGGGACTTTCCATTGCTAGGATGCAAGCATCATAGTGGAAATGTGGACTGCTGTGGGTCACTCACTTACTCTTCCCTCTCACTGGGGCGTCTCTTCAGGCTCCCAGCTAATACCAGCTGAGCAGGTGGTCCTGCTTCCCTCTTTTTCCTTGGTTTAAGTGTTTTCTGACACTTCTTTGTAGAATTCCAGTTTTATCTCTTAGATGATCTATTTGAAGTTTGATTATCTACTTGCTATTTTGGTTCTTCATTGTGGAGGAGGCAAGTGCCAGATGCCTCTAGTCAGCCATCTTGAAGCCTTTCCCTTTTTCATAAATTTTAAGAAACCGAAAGTAAATAAACTTGAACATATGTTTAGCAATTAATATATTTGTATTTTATTTTTCCTAGAAATGACTCAGACATTTCATGATTATTACTTAATTTAACAAAATTTTACTCTAAGTCTTTAAATTACTGGAAAGACTTTTGAAACTATGACAAGTTTATTTATAAATGTTTATCCAGTTTAGATTTAGCAAATGTAATCATTTTTAACAATTATATTTGGATTGCTCATGGAAAACAAAGCTAGCCACTTGAGTTTTTTTTTCCCTTTTGAGAAAAGCAAAATTATGTTAAGTCTGCATTAGTTAATCTCATCTTAACCAAGGCCTTTGAGATAACATAGGTACTCTCTCTAATGTCCCCCCTTCTCCACTGTCATCCTGGGTATCAAGTACCCACATGTCACTAAGAGCAGCTATGAAGGGAAGGGCCTGTCTGGATCCTAAATTTATACCCCAGATACAAATTCCAGGACAGAGCGCAGAGCTGTGAAGACAATGCCTGAAGGCTGTAACCGCTTCCAGGATGGCCAGGAAGCAGAGCTAGACCAGGGACAACAGGGCCATACTGGACCCGGCTCTGACACCAGGAGCCACAGACACACATATGTTCCCAGACCTCACTACAGCCACCTATCTAAACAGAATTCAGAAGCTCGAAATCAAAGACATCAACTCACAACAAGATGTGTGCAAGGCTTTGGGGGAGCCCACCAGCCAGCTGTCACAGCTTTTGCTCATAGACAAATCAAGCAGCGTCAAAAATATCACAGAAGCAATAGTTTTATGACCTTAAAACATCTAGCAGAGAAAGCCTAAATCTGTCTGAACAGTAGACCCTAGTAAAAATGTCTAAATTAAATTTTGAAGGCATTTTTATTTTACTAACAATTTTAAAACTAGCTTTACTTACCAAAGATTTATTAAGGTCACATGAACTAGAAAAGTATTTGGGCTAGTTGATTTATGATGTTTTTTAAGTCAATTTGGTGGCATGTAGAAAACATATAAACACATGTATAGGCATACATACATGTAGCCATGACATAAAACACATATATGTACACATTTATGCATCTAAAAGCCAAAGAGTTCAAGGAATTCAGTGCAAAAGAGAGCAAAGCTTTAGGACTGAGAGGAACCTGGCTACAACTTTCAGGATTCTGTGAGGAAGGTAGATGACTCCCAATAAAAGGGGAGTTAGTGGTACCTTTTTTTGTATTCCTCAAGGACCCTCATGATTTCTAGATGTCTCCTTTAGATACCTTCATGTGATATCAAAAGTGGCAAGAGGAAGGAGGGGCAGAAGTGAATGGGAGAACAAGTTTTAGAGTAGCCAGTTTGGGGAATTTCTACACTTCCCCAAAAGTCGATGAAGTTCTAGTTAGCAGGAGTTTGAAAAAAAGGGGTCTAGTCAACTAAGAAGCTCCTGTGGGGAGAAGCAAAACCCAACATAGAGAAATAGAATAAGCCGAAAAGATATATATTTGGCATGAATATTCGTTTTCAATTAAGCTGACTTGATTATAGAGCTTTTTAAAAAATTATTGTAAATATCTCATTATTAGGTTTTCATCTAGGACAAGCAGCAAACATTTTGCCATATTGTGAGCCGCCAGCCTTTCACCTGAATGGTGGGAGCAGGATCCATCAGACTTCACTCATTACACCTGGGAGTAGCTGGCTGCATTTCAGCAGGAGGCCTATCTCTCTGCCCCAGAAGAGAAAGCGAGATAAGTGGTAAAAATAGCTGTTATCATGCTCTACGTATAAGCCAAAGTTTTAAGTTAAAGGCATACCTTCAAATGACTCAAAACCAAAACAAATATATACACATGAAACCAAAACCATGAGGTCCTTTATGGCCTTAACCAAAATCTCCAAAGAGGAAGCAAAAAGCTGTAACCCTTACACTCTCAATGACAGCTAAAAGGAAAGTTTTGCTAGCCACAATGGGGTGCACCCCACTTCTCTGTCCAGCTATATTCTCCGGGGTCTCAACCTCTTAGCTGGCTGTCTGCACACAATAGTCTAACAACCTGTGTGCCCCAATAGATGGAAAATTAAAAGGAACAAACAGCTGGTAAGATAAACAGGCAATCAAAAGATGTCCATGGGGAAAGAAAGGATTACAAATGAATGGCACCCACAAAAGGTTAAAAGTCATACTAATATAAACTCAAAACAAATAATTCAAACTAATTATTATAAATGTTTCTTTTTTCTGAGTTAAAGAATTTACATTTCTAAGGGACTAGTTTGCTGGTGGGGATTCCAACCCAGCCCTTGGCACCACATCCTTACCACTAGACCACAATCTGAAGTGCTTTTTTTGAAAAATCTCACAGGAAATCCAAAGCGAGCAGTTTGAGTGTTCAAAAAATGTTAATTTTGCTTTAAATCTGATTCCTGTTTTTTAAAAATCTTCTCAAGGAAGTTTTTAAGGTTGTATTTCTGTTGCATCTTTTCATAGGTACCAATGAGATAGCTGTTTAAGATGAGAGTTCTCTGAAAAGTTTTCTTTTATTCTTTTAAATATAGCTAATTTATTTATTTTAAAAGTGACTCAAGCCAAGAAACCTTCTTTATGGAAAGTCCCAGAGGTAACTAGCCAGGTTTGAATACCACGAATATAAGTAGAGTTTTAAAAGTGGGTTGCAACACCCATGATAAAACTACACTAGCGTCACTAAACATAAGGTCTCCCATTAATCTGAACTTGAAAAGAGGAAAAAAAAAAAGATAAACAGTGATTTTTACCTTCTGCTTGACCAGATTTCACAGACACCCAGGAATCTGATTGGTAAGAAATTATTTCCCTTTTTGCAGGCTTGTCAGGTCCTGGGTTCCCTTGACTATAACTTCTAGAAGAGCGGAATGGTTTTGTTATAGTAAGTAGTCACACATGAGCAGGGCAAGAGAGGGCCCGCTCACCATGAATGTCAAGTGACCATGAGGTGATGGTTAGGTGGTTGGTTGTTAAACTACTTTAATAATTGGTCACAGCCAGTTCTAGGGAAAGGCAATAGATAAAAAACACCTGAAACTGGTGATCAGCTGCCTCCTGATAAGATCTCAGGAATTGGGTGAGTGGCCATAATCATGCACATTAAGATGCAAAATGTTGGCATTTACCTGGTATATGACCTTCTAGGGACAGTCAACTGGTAAGTGAAGAACACCTGAAGTGAGCATGCATACAACTCCAGTAAACACACTGCTCTCGTGGTCCCTCCCAAGTGCTAGCCTAGGCCACTGTGCACTCCCCAAGGGAAGAAACAAGGGAGAAAGGACGCAAGACCCCGGAAGCATGCCAATGTATAAAACTCCAAGTCAAAAGATTAAACTGCACACTTGATCTCTCAAGTTGTCCTCTTGGCCCTCTTCTAAGTGTACTTTATTTCTTTTCCTTCCTGCACTAAAGCTTTTTAATAAATGTTTACTCCTTTTCTAAAACGTGTCTTAGTCTTTGCTTCTGTCTTATGCCCCTAAGTCAAATTCTTTCTTCTGAGGAGGCAAGAATTGAGGTTGGTGCAACCCCATACCGATTAATCGCCGGTAAAATACTTTGGTGTTGCATGACTCAGATATGTTCCACTGCTAACAGTCTGGGGTTATCTTGCTCGCAGTGCACAATCTGTAGGGGCCAAGGGAAAGCTTTCCCTCACCTTTGTAAAGTTTCACTGAAAATGAACTGACAATCGTCAGTTTAATAGGGGAAAAGGCATAAAAATTATTTTAACATGCATAGCATGGGGGAATTGCAAGAGATTAATTACCCAATAACCCAATGGGGTTCAGATGCTTATATACTCTTCTTCATAGGGGAAGGGGAAATAGAGTGGAGGAGCAAATGATTTATATGGGGGAATGAACGGACCCAGGAGGCAGACATTATCTTTTGAATGATTCTCTTTGGAAACTGGATAGGATGAGCAAACAAACAATGGTTTGGGATAAAGTTCATCTGGGCTCTAGATGTGTTGTTTAATTTTCAATCCTTTCCTCTGTGATACGAGTTTTAATCTTCTCTGGTTAATGAAATTTCAGGGAAGGGATTGAAGGCAATTTGTTGCTCTTTGATAGGCCCAGATTCTAGGTAGATAAAGAAACTTCAGAGATCAGATTCATCCTGTGATTTGGAGACTGTTGAGTTGGAGTTGGAGAGGAGGTCAGAAGGACCTTGAGGTTACTTCTTCAGTTTAGCATATGAAAGTACCATATTTGGGGGCATTACTTTTAAAGTGCTAACACAAATCAAAAGAAAGAATATATTGATGACAAAATAAATACTAGTCAGAACAAATAAGTGAGAAATAAATATCCTAAGAGGGACAAAATCAAAATGACTGAAAACGTTATAGGAAAGTGGTCTCAGTCTAGACCCTAATGGAGGGTTCTTGGACCTTACACAAGAAAGAATTCAGGGCAAGTCTGTAAAGTAAAAGCAAGTGTATTAAGAAAGTAAAAGAATAAAACAATATCTATTCATAGACCAGAGCAGCAGCATAGGCTGCTCAATTAAATATAGATATTTCTTGATTATATGCTAAACAAGGGGTGATTTATTCATGAGTATTTCAGGAAAGGGGTGAGCAATTCCTAGAACTATCGGTTCCTCCCCCACTTTAGACCATATAGGGCAACTTCTGGACATCGCCATGGCATTTGTAAACTATCATGGGGCTAGTGGGAGTGTCTTTTAGCATGAGAATGCATTACAATTAGCATACAATGAGCAGTGGGACAACCAGGGTCACCTTTTTTTTAATATATATATTTTTATTGTACTTTAGGTTCTGGGGTACATGTGCAGAGGCAATGCTGTGGAGTACAGATAAATCATCCTCAACAAATTCTGCCCAAATTGCAGAATCCTGAGCAAATACAAAGTTGTAGAAAGTATAGTGGTGGTTAGCAGGGAAGGAACAGAGGGAAGAGAAGAGTAGAGATTAGGGAGATGTTGGCCAAAGGATACAGAATTTCAGTTAGATAGGAGGAAGGAGTCCAACACATGTATAACATGGTAACTACAGTTAATAACAATGTATTGTGTTCTTGAAAATTGCTGATTTAAGTGTTCTCACCACAAAAAATAGGTATGTGAAGGCCAGGCGAGGTGGCTCACACCTGTAATCCCAGCACTTTAGGAGGCTAAGGCAGGAAGATCACCTGAGATCAACAGTTCAAGATCAGCCCGGTCAACATGGTGAAACACCATCTCTACTAAGAAAACAAAAATTAGCCAGGCATGGTGGTGGGTGCCTGTAGTCCCAGCTAGTTGGGAGGCTGAGGCAGGACAATCGCTTGAACTTGGGAAGCAGAGGTTGCAATGAGCTGAGATTGCGACACTGTACTCCAGCCTGGGCACAGAGTGACACTCTGATTCAAAAAAAAAAAAAAAAAAAGGATGTGAAGCAACATATATCTTAATTAGCTTGATTTAGCCACTCCACAATGTAAACGTAATTTTTTTCTGTCAAGGCCTTTTATTTTAAGGAGAAAGAAGAAACACATAATGGAAAAATAAATCAGTTTTGTAAAGTGAACCATAATCAGGCTTATTTTTCTCTTAAACACTTGTCTTCTCAAATATTCTATACTTTAAACACAAAAAGAAAAGAATTCTTTGCCGAGTCAAGTTGTTCCTCATGTCAAAAGGCAAAAATAAGATATTCTCCTTCATCTTAGAAGATAGCTAACTACTATTAAACTGTCCTAAAACAAACAAGTGATTTCAAGGTGTAATCCAACTTTTCCAGTCTCGAGTTTTTTCATGAGAGGGCTGAAACACAACATGAAAGAACAATGTAAATTATATGTTCTATGTATAAGGGATTTCTTTGAAAGCCTAGTTACAAATCTGCATTACAAAAGCACAAACTATTATATATATATATATGTATATATATATATAAACAAATTTCTTCTTTACGTTCTGGGGTACATGTGCAGAACATGCAGGATTGTTGCATAGGTACATACATGGCAATGTGGTTTGCTGCCGCCATCCTTCCATCACCTATATCTGGTATTTCTCCCCATGTTATCCCTCCCCAACTCCCTCTCCCCCACTCTCCCTCCCCTAGTCCCCTCCAACAGACCCCAGTGTGTGATGCTCCCCTCCCTGTGCCCATGTGTTCCCATTGTTCAACACCCACCTATGAGTGAGAACATGTGGTGTTTGATTTTCTGTTCTTGTGTCAGTTTGCTGAGAATGATGGTTTCCAGATTCATCCATGTCCCTACAAAGGACACGAACTCATTGTTTTTTATGGCTGCATAGTATTCCATGGTGTATATGTGCCACATTTTCCTTGTCCAGTCTATCATTGATGGGCATTTGGGTTGGTTCCAGGTTTTTGCTATTGTAAACAGTGCCACAATGAACATACTTGTGCATGTGTCTTTATAATAGAACGATTTATAATCCTTTGGATATATACTCAGTAATGGGATTGTTGGGTCAAATGGAATTTCTATTTCTAGGTTCTTGAGAAATTGCCACACTGTCTTCCACAATGAATGAACTAATTTACACTCCCACCAGCAGTGTCAAAGTGTTCCTATTTCTCCACATCCTCTCCAGCATCTGTTATCTCTGTTTTTTTTAATGATTGCCATTCTAACTGGCGTGAGATGGTATCTCAATGTGGTTTTGATTTGCATTTCTCTAATGACCAGTGATGATGAGCATTTTTTCATATGTTTGTTGGCCTCACATATGCCTTCTTTTGAAGTGTCTGTTCATATCCTCACCCGCTTTTGAATGGGTTTGTTTGTTTTTTTTCTTGTACATCTGTTTCAGTTATTTGTAGATTCTGGATATTAGCCCTTTGTCAGATGAGTAGATTGCAAAACTTTTTTCCCATTCTATTGGTTGCCAGTTCACTCTAACGATTGTTTCTTTTGCTGTGCAGAAGCTCTGGAATTTAATTAGGTCCCATTTGTCTATTTTGGCTTTTGTTGCCAATGCTTTTGGCATTTTAGTCATGAAGTCCTTGCCTATGCCTATGTCCTGAATGGTTTTGCCTAGGTTTTCTTCTAGGATTTTTTATGGTGTTAGGTCTTATGTTTAAGTCTTTAATCCATCTGGAGTTAATTTTAGTGTAAGGTGTCAGTAAGAAGTCCAGTAAACATAAAATATGTTTACGCTGCACATGGCTAGGCAGTGTAAACATATTTTAAAGCATGTTGTACATGATAAATAAATTCCATTTTTATTCATTAATTTTAACCCCTTTCCCATTTGCCCTTAGAATACTCTGTAGTGGTGCTTGCAGCTGTAGCTTTTACCCTGAGATAGCTTTGCCATGAAATAGCTTACTTATTATTATTTTTCCATTACTCTAAGTTTATTGACTTTTTTGTTTTTTTGTTTGTTTGTTTTTGAGATGAGGTCTCGATTTGTTGCCCAGGCTGGAGTGCAGTGGCATAATCTCGGCTCACTGCAACCTCCACCTCCCAGGTTCAAGTGATTCTCCTGCCTCAGCCTCCTGAGTAGCTGGGACTACAGGCACGTGCTACCACTTCTGGCTAATTTTTGTATTTTCAGTAGAGCTGGGTTTCACCATGTTGGCGAGGCTGGTCTTGAACTCCTGATCTCATGTGATCCACGTTTTGTCCTCCCATAGTATATTGACTTTGGAAACAAAAGAAATCATTCTATTTATAGCATTCTGATATTAGTAGTGGTATTTCCATTTACAAAATATTGTAATTCTTGATCGCTAAAAATGTGAAATCCTAGACAACACAGCATTCCTATACATGATGTTAACATTGTTCTAGAACAGTTGTAGATCAAAGATTCATTTGATGAATCTGATTTTTCTAAAATAGAGGATTCTGATGATTCAGACAATTCTTATTTTAGTTCTATTTATAAATAACTCCAAGAACAGTTTGGCCATGGACCAGTACCAGTCTGTGGCCTGTTGGGAACCAGGCCACACAGCAGGAGGTGGGCGACAGGTGAGTTAACGTTACTGCCTGAGCTCCTCCTCCGGTCAGATCAGCAGTGGCATTAGATTCTCATAGGAGCATGAACCCTACTGTGAACTGCACAATTAAGAGATCTAGGTTGCATGCTCCTTATGAGAATCTAACCTATGCCTGATGATTTGAGGTGGAACAATTTCATCCAGAAACCCCTCCCCACATTCATGGAAAAATTCTCTTCCACGAAACTGCTTCCTGGTGACAAACAGTTTGGGGACCACTGCTCTAAAAATATAGTTGTTATCGGGGAAGATCCAAGATGGCCGGTTAGGAGCAGCTCAGGATTGCAGCTCCCAGTGAAAGCATAGAGGGTGAGTGGATGCCACATTTCCAGACGGATTTTTATTGCCTACAGACCAGGAGATTCCCAGGCGGAGGAGCACCAAGGGTAGCCAGCATGGCTGTTTTGGCCAGCGGGGCTGTTTTGCCTGTGCCCTGGCACAGCGGTTCCCAGTGCAGAGTAAACGGGACTGTGTCCCCACTTAGCCAGCAAGGGGAGCTGAAACAGGGAGCCAGGCCAGGATATTCCTGGGCAAAAAAGCACCACGAATCTCAGAACTGTGGTTTCAGCTGGCGCAGTGGGTCGCCACATGGGAAATCACACAGATCCCGGTGCCTATTCAACAGGCGACCAGGACACCTGAGAGAGAGCTGACCATTCAAAACAAAAAAAAAAAAGGCTCTGAGGCAGGGAGTCAGGTGATCAGGCCCAGCTGGTCCCACCCCCATAAAAACAAAAACAAAAACAAAAACAAAAAAACAGCAATTGGAAACGCTCTGGGTTGAGAGTTTCACAGCAAGCACAGCTGAACCCAGGATGGTCCAGCTCTGTGGGGGAGGGGCATCTGCCATTACCGAGGCATTCCACCACTATGGAGGCAGTCCCCCATTGCTGAGGCAGCCTGCCATTGCCGAGGCAACCCGCCATTACAGAGAGAGTCCATTATTAAAGAGGCGGGCCACCATTGCCAAGGCAGTTCTAACTATGCCCATATAAACAGGACTGCAGGGAAGTTCACACGGCAGCTGCGCAGAGTGACTAGGTTGCCTCCTTGTGGGCAGGACAGCCCTGAAGAAAAAAAAAAAAAAGGCAGCAGCACAGTGGAAACTCAAAAAGCCCTAACTCCCTGGGACACAACACTTGGGAAAAAAAGGGGTTTATGAGTTCTGCTGCTACAGACTTAAACTTACCTGCCCAGCAGCTCTGAATGAACAATGGAGCTCACAGCTCAGCACTTGAGCTACTATAAAGGACAGACTGTTTCCTCAAGCAGCTCCCTGACCCCCGTATATCCAAAGAGTCACCGCATAAAGGAGAGCTCAGACTGACATTTGGCAGGTATCCTTCTGGGACAAAGCAGAAGAAGAAACTGGTAGCAACCTTTACTGTTCGGCAGCTGCTGCAAGTGATCCCCAGGCAAGCAGGGCCTGGAGTGGACCTCAGCAGTCCTACAGCAGAGGGGCCAGACAGTTAAAAGGAAAACTAAGAAACAGAAATAACTTCATCATCAACAAACAGGACATCCACTCAGAGATCCAATCAGAAAGTCAACAACTACAAAGTCGACAGGTGGATAAATCCACAAAGATGGGAAGAAACCAGCGCAAAAAGGATGAAAACACCCAAAACCAGAACATCTCTCCGCCTACAAGGGATCACAACTCCTCACCAGCAAGGGAACAAGACTGGATGGAGAATGAGTGTGATGAAATGACAAAATCAGCCTTCAGAAGGTGGGTAATAAGAAACTTCTGTGAGCTAAAAGAACATGTTCTAACTCAATGCAAAGAAACTAAGAACCTTGAAAAAAGATTTGACGAAATGCTAACGAGAATAGACAACTTAGAGAGAAATATAAGAGAACTGATGGGGCGGAAAAACACAACACGAGAACTTCACGAAGCACGCACAAGTTTCAACAGCCGAATTGACCAAGCAGAAGAAAGGATATCAGAGGTCGAAGATCAACTCAATGAAATAAAACAAGAAGGCAAGATTAGAGAAAACAGGGTAAAAAGGAATGAACAAAGTCAACAAGAAATATAGGACTATGTGAAAAGACCTAATCTACGTTTGATAGGTGTACCTGAATGTGACAAAGAGAACGAATCCAAGCTGGAAAATACTCTTCAGGATATTATCCAGGAAAACTTCCCCAACCTAGCAAGGCAGGCCAATATTCAAGTCCAGGAAATAAAGCGAACACCACAAAGATATTCCTCAAGAAGAGCAACCCCAAAGCACATAATTGTCAGATTCACCAGGGTTGAAATGAAGGAGAAAATGCTAAGGGCAGCCAGAGAGAAAGGTCGGGTAACCCACAAAGGGAAGCCCATCAGACTCACAGCAGATCTCTCAGCAGAAACCCTACAAGCCAGAAGAGAGTGGGGGCCAATATTCAACATCCTTAAAGAAAAGAACTTTCAACCCAGAATTTCATATCCAGCCAAACTAAGCTTCATAAGTGAAGGAAAAATAAAATCCTTTGTGAACAAGCAAGTACTCAGAGATTTCATCACCACCAGACCTGCTTTACAAGAGCTCCTGAAAGAGGCACTACACATAGAAAAGAACAACCAGTACCAGCCACTCCAAAAACATACCAAATGGTAAAGAGCATCAACACAATGAAGAATCTGCATTAACCAACTGGCAAAACAGCTGGCTAGCATCAAAATGGCAGTATCAAATTCACACATAACAATATTAACCCTAAACGTAAATGGACTAAATGCCCCAATCAAAAGACACAGACTGGCAAATTGGATAAAAAGCCAAAACCCATCAGTGTGCTGCATCCAGGAAACCCATCTCACATGCAAGGATACACAAAGGCTCAAAATAAAGGGATGGAGAAAGATTTACCAAGCAAATGAAAAGCAAAAAAAAGCAGGAGTTGCAATTCTCATCTCTGATAAAATAGACTTTAAAGCAACAAAGATCAAAAGAGACAAAGAAGGAGATTACATAATGGTAAAAGGATCAATGCAACAAGAAGAGCTAATGATCCTAAATATATATGCACCTAATACAGGAGCACCTAGATACATAAGGCAAGTTCTTAAAGACTTACAAAGAGACTTAGACCCCCACACAATAATAGTGGGAGACTTTAACACACCATTGTCAATATTAGACAGATCAACAAGACAGAAAATCAACAAGGATATCCAGGACCTGAACTCAGACCTGGACCAAACAAACCTAATAGACATTTACAGAACTCGCCACCCCAAATCCACAGAATATACATTTTTCTCAGCACCACATCACACCTACTCTAAAATTGACCACATAATTGGAAGTAAATCACTCCTCAGCAAATGCAAAAGAATGGAAACCATAACAAACAGTCTCTCAGACCACAGTGCAATCAAGTTAGAACTCAGAATTCAGAAACCAACCCAGAACCGCACAGCTTCATGGAAACTGAACAACTTTCTCTTGAATGTTGACTGGATAAACACTGAAATGAAGACAGAAATAAAGATGTTCTTCGAAACCAGTGAGAACGAAGACACCACACACCAGAATCTCTGGGACACTTTTAAAGCAGTCTCTAGAGGAAAATATATAGCAATAAGTTCCCACATGAGAAGAAAGGAGAGATCTAAAATTGACACTCTATCGTCAAAATTGAAAGAGCTAGAGGAGCAAGATCAAAGAAACTCAAAACCTAGCAGAAGACAAGAAATAACTAAGATCAGAGTAGAACTGAAGGAGATAGAGACACGAAAAACCCTTCAAAAAATCAATAAATCCAGGAGCTGGTTTTTTGAAAAGATCAACAAAATAGACAGACCACTAGCCAGACTAATAAAAAAGAAAAGAGAGAATAACCAAATAGATGCAATAAAAAATGATAAAGGGGATATCACCACATATTTCACAGAAATTCAAACCATCATCAGAGATTATTACAAATAACTCTATGCACATAAACTAGAAAACCTGGAGGAAATGGATAAATTCCTGGACAGTCGCCTCTTCCCAAGCCTAAACCAGGAAGAAGTCGAAACCCTGAATAGACCAATAACAAGGTCTGAAGTCGAGGCAGCAATTAAGAGCCTACCACCCAAAAAAAGCCCAGGTCCAGATGGGTTCACAGCCGAATTCTACCAGACATACAAAGAGGAAGTGGTACCATTCTTTCTGAAACTATTCCAAATAATCCAAAAAGAGGGAATCCTTCCCAAGTCATTTTATGAGACCAACATCATGCTGATACCAAAACCCGGCAGAGACTCAACAAGAAAAGAAAACTACAGGTCAATATTCATGATGAACATAGATGCAAAAATCTTCAATAAAATACTGGCAAGCCAATTGCCACAGCACATCAAAAAGCGTATCCACCATGATCAAGTAGGATTCATCCCGGGGATGCAAGGCTGGTTCAACATATGCAAGTCTATAAACGTAATTCACCACATAAACAGAACCAAAGACAAAAACCACATGATTATCTGAATTGATGCAGAGAAGGCCTTCGACAAAATTCAACAGCCCTTTATGCTAAAAACCCTCAATAAACTAGGTATTGACGGAATGTATCTCAAAATAATAAAAGCTATTTACGACAAACCAACAGCCAATACCATACTGAATGGGCAAAAACTGGAAGCATTCCCTTTGAAATCTGGCACTAAACAAGGATGCCCTCTCTCACCACTCCTATTCAATATAGTACTGGAAGTTCTAGCCAGAGCAATCAGGCAAGAAAAAGAAATAAAGGGTATTCAATTAGGAAAGGAGGAAGTCAAATTGTCTCTATTTGAAGACGACATGATTGTGTATCTAGAAGACCCCATCGTCTCAACCCAAAATCTCCTGAAACTGATAAGCAACTTCAGCAAAGTCTCAGGATACAAAATCGATGTGCAAAAATCACAAGCATTCCTATACACCAATAACAGACTTAAAGAGAACCAAATCAAGAATGAACTGCCATTCACAATTGCTACACAGAGAATAAAATACCTAGGAATACAACTAACAAGGAACGTAAAGGACCTCTTCAAGGAGAACTACAAACCACTGCTCAACGAAATAAGAGAGGAGACAGACAGATGGAAAAACATTCCATGTTCATGGTTAGGAAGAATCAATATCGTGAAAATGGCCACACTGCCCAAAGTAATTTACAGATTCAATGCTATCCCCATCAAGCTACCAATGACCTTCTTCACAGAACTGGAAAAAACCACCTTAAACTTCATATGGAACCAAAAGAGCGCTCGCATAGCCAAGTTAATTCTAAGCGAAAAGAACAAAGCGGGAGGCATCACACTACTGGACATCAAACTCTACTACAAGGCTACAGTAATCAAAACAGCATGGTACTGGTACCAAAACAGAGATATAGACCAATGGAACAGAACAGAGGCCTCGGAGGCAACAGAACATATCTACAACCATCCAACCTTTGACAAACCTGACAAAAAAAAGCAATGGGGAAAGGATTCCCTGTTTAATAAGTGGTGTTGGGAAAACTGGCTAGCCATATGCAGAAAGCAGAAACTGGACGCCTTCCTGACACCTTACATTAAAATTAACTCCAGATGGATTAAATACTTAAACATGAGACCTAACACCATAAAAACCCTAGAAGAAAACCTAGGCAAAACCATTCAGGACATAGGTTTAGGCAAGGACTTCATGACCAAAACACCAAAAGCATTGGCAACAAAAGCCAAAATAGACAAATGGGACCTAATCAAACTCCACAGCTTCTGCACGGCAAAAGAAACAGTCATTAGAGTGAATCAGCAACCAACAGAATGGGAAAAAATTTTTGCAGCTTTCCCATCTGACAAAGGGCTGATATCCAGAATTTACAAAGAACTAAAACAGATTTACAAGAAAAAAAACAAACAAGCCGATTCAAAAGTGGGCAAAGGATATGAACAGATACTTTACAATGGAAGACATACATGAGGCCAACAAACATAGGAAAAAATGCTCATCATCACCGGTCATTAGAGAAATGCAAATCAAAACTACAATGAGTTACCATCTCATGCCAGTGAGAATGGCGATCATTAAAAAATCTGGAGACAACAGATGCTGGAGAGGATGTGGAGAAATAGGAACACTTTTACACTGTTGGTGGGAGTGTAAATTAGTTCAACTATTGTGGAAGACAGTGGGGCGATTCCTCAAGGACCTAGAAATAGAAATTCCATTTGACCCAGCAATCTCATTACCGGGTATATATCCAAAGGATTATAAATCGTGCTACTATAAGGACACATGCACACGAATGTTCATTGCAGCACAGTTTACAATAGCAAAGACCTGGAACCAACCCAAATGCCCATCGATGATAGACTGGACAAGGAAAATGTGGCACATATACACCATGGAATATTATGCAGCCATCAAAAATGATGCGTTCACGTCCTTTATAGGGACATGGATTAACCTGGAAACCATTATTCTCAGCAAACTGACACAAGAACAGAAAATCAAACACCGCATGTTTTCACTCATAGGCGGGTGTTGAACAATGAGAACACATGGACACAGGGAGGGGAGCACTATACACTGGTTCTGTTGGGGGGAAATAGGGGAGGGACAGCGGGGGGTGGGGAGTTGGGGAGAGATAGCATGGGGAGAAATGCCATATACAGGTGAAGGGGAGGAAGGCAGCAAATCACACTGCCACGTATGCACCTATGCAACAATCTTGCATGTTCTTCACATGTACCCCAAAACCTAAAATGCAGTAAAGATAAATAAATAAATAAATAAATAAAAGAATATAGTTGTTATCTTCACAACATAAGTACTTCCTGTATGGCTTTCAAAAGTCAGTCGTAAAATGCTTATTTATAAAGTATCCAATGATTGCCTTTGTGAGGTTATACCCTAATAATTTCTAAATCTGTTTAAATTTTTTTAAACATCCCAACAGCTTTGTGGCCAACGTAATTTCAGACTATAGTGTCTTCCTCAAACATGACTGTTGTTTAAATGGATGTTATTGAGAAAATGTCTGGTAATATGAAAGGCTTTCTAAAATCTAACTTTACTACACAAAGTGTGGTTTTATGGAGTAGCAGAACGTAGCATCAGCTGACAGCAGATTTTTGGACCCCAACCTAGATCTAAGGTGTCAGAATCCGCATTATAAAAAGACCCCAAGGTGATTTTTATGTACATTAAAGTTTGAGAAACAAGGAGTCTACAAGAGAGGTAGACAAACTATTGCCCCAAAAGTCAAAGTTGGTCCATCATCTTGGTTTTGTACATAAAGTGTAATTCGTACACATCCAAATCTACTAATTTACATATTGTCCACAGCTACTTTCCCACTGCAAAGTCAGAGGTGAATATTTGAGCAGAGATCATATGGGCCACAAAGCTTAAATATTTTTATTATCTAGCCCTTTATAGAAAAAGTTGGCTGATATCTGATCAGGAATATGACTATCCCATATAGTTATTTTTGAGAGGTTATGTTGAGAAAACTATCAAGTTTTAAATGAAGTATTAGTTGTGACCTTGGGCTTTCACTTATTCTCTCTGAGCCTTTGTTTTTCTCATTTGTAGAATGGTGACAGCAATGTCCAACAGGTATGTGTGTGTGTGTGTGTGTGTGTGTGTAAAATCAATATATAAGATACACAATCAGATATTTGGATTCTAAATCTAGTACTCTTTTGAGCTTCTTTCATTCAGGATATAAAAATGAATGAGAATACATAGAGTCTTATTTGGAAACATATGGCATTCTTTACTGCCTCTTACTAATATGTAGCCATTTAAGGAAGGAAAAACCTGCGATAGAAAGTAAAGTCCATTAACCTAGTGAATCTATGCATACCTGATTTTCAACTCTCTTAAAAAATAAACATACCTAAATTTCATAGGTATGACTCTATTAATATGCTGCTTTGAGAGGCTATTTGTCCTCAATTTCACACTCGTAAATTGTTACTAGGATCAAATCATTCCGGGAAAAGTAAAATCAATGACTGCGTAATGCTAAAGCTGGTAATTCAATGAAGATATGTGGGGCTCTCAGGATGTAGCACATTGTAGACTGATAGCAAGAAGCAAAGCCTGATAAAAAGAATTTACTGCCTGGAGCTCAATTGGGCAGCATGCCACAAGTTCAGAATGTAGTAACATCACTCTAAAACTTGTGCTGTTGGGCTATTAGGAATATGGTGAGAAGTAAGATTTTTAAAAGTAACTTGCAGCACAATGTAGTTTTTAGCTATTTCTTATAGAAAAATGGCAAATGAAATTGTCTTTAATAAATAGACAATAGAGAGAAAAAGCAGATTGATCTATGGTGTGTATATTCCATTTATTAAGAACCACATGTATTGAATGGTTATGGATAATTTAAAGGTTACAGAAAGAAAGTTTAAAACTAGTTCTTGTTGGCAGGTATAAAAAGCAACTAAATAATACTAGTAATTAAAAATGGCGATGGTATTTCCTAAAAGTTTCTATAGAGACAGGGTCTCACTCTGTTGCCCAGGCTGGAGTACAGTGGCATGGTCCTGGCTCACTGCAAACTTAGTTTCCTGGGCTCAAGCGATCCTCCCACCTTGGCCTGCTGAGTAGCTGGGACCACACATGTGCACCACTATGTCCACTTAATTTTTGTATTTTTTTGGTAGACACTGGGTTTTGCCATTTTGCCCAGGCTGGTCTGGAACTCCTGGACTCAGGTGATCCACAGGCCTCAGCCTCCCAAAGTGTTGGATTACAGGTGTGAGCCACTGTGCCCAGCCTCTGTCATCTCACTTGGCCTATCAAAATCTAAAAACCCCAAGCTGAAAGTGGACTGCAGATTTCTAACAGTTTTTCAGAGTTAAATCGGTTTGGAAGTCAAGACAACAATGACTAATTAAGTTGTCTAATACAAGGTGTTCTTAAGCTTAAAAATGCATCATCATCCCCTAAAGGGCTTGTTAAAACACACATTGCTGGGCACCACCCCTAGAATTTCTAATTCAGTAGATGTGAGATGGGATCCAAGAATTTTCATTTCTAACAAGTTTACAAAAAATGTTGATGCTGCTGTCTATGGACTACATTTTGAAAACCTCTGGCTTAGATTACACTGTACTGGCAAGAACTGAGGAACCCTAACTCTCCATCTCTTCTTCTGAATGTTTTAAACTCTCAGAGGGAGATCACAAAGGCTACAGTTACTTAAAAATCAGGTGAGAAGTTGAAAACACTCTTTCGTCTATCCCTGCTATAAAATAATTCTTTAAAATAGTATTTGGATCATGAGCTTAGCATTTCAAACAGCTGACGTGACCTCACTGTATAATCATTTTGTTATTAGAATTCTTGTTAGAAGAGAAGAATTAGGCCAATTGTCTTTGTCAAAAACTTTTGAAAAGTGAAAATCGTTTGAAGATCGTTTTTATTAGAACTGCTAATTACTCAGGTTTTAAGTTATTATTACATAATTTTATTTATAAATAACTTGACATTGATTTTCAGTAGTTTTTGAATGTTTAGTATGAAAACATGTTACTTTAATTTACTTATAAAGTTGTAGTAGAAAGTAGGTGATGTGATTCTGCAGTAAAAGCTATACAGTCATCTGGCATGACATGATTTGTGTAATAAACCACATATTTACACCTTGGTTGCCAAATGTAGAAAATGATATGTTTACAAGATGCTGTAAAAGAAAAATCCTCCCCCAAAACCAAAATCCTGCTTTGAAAGATCTGTCTGCTTTATATGTTTATGAGGAAACCTGAAGAAGTCAGTGACACATGAAGTATGCAAATATTGGTAATCCTTTAATTAAATTTATGGTGGGATTTTGTTGCTAACTAGGATTTTGCAGTGAAAAGTTTCCACACAGAAATATGTGTCATCACTGAATAAGACTAAAATCTATAATAAAATCAAGGAAGATAATGTCAGCCCAAAAGTCAAAATAAAATAAAACTTTAAAAAGCATTAAAGCTTTATTTGCTCTTACTCAAAGGAGTTTCTCATTTTTCAAGATCTGCTTGTAGAATGATAAAACATTGTAAAATCACAATGTTGCAGAGAATAAAATAAAAGCAGAATGATGATAATATTGAAAATGAATCATGCACATGATATTGTGGAGAATAGAGAAGGCTGAAGATGGGAATAGGAGTAGGCTGTGTCCACAGTAAATCAAGAACATTCTTGAATGCCATAACACATTAACATATAGTATTTGTACACCAGGGAATATAGGTGTGAAAAGAAAGAACCAAATTTTTCTCTTCAGTAGCCCTGTCTATATGTCCAAGCCATATTTACAGTTTCAGCTTTGCAAAGGGGAAGGGCAAGATGAGGGAAGTCATGAAAGTATGATGGGTAAATTTAGGAGAAAGAGTAAATTTCCTCAGTTGTAAGTATTAAAAACCTTGCATCAAATGTAAATAAAGGAAGACAATAAGCAAATTAACCATTTCATATAACATGAAAACTGTTGTAGGTAGGGCAAACTCCAGGAGTATTACGCCAGGGTTCCATCCAGATCAATGTCTCCAAAATTCTCTGCTTGTTTCCTGTAATGGCCTTAGAAAAGACTGATATTGAAGTGCATTGTATGAAAAAACAGTCTTCTATTTATTTATTCCTCTAAGGAATAAATACATTTGGATCCTGCCTCTAACACTCAATAAGTGTTTAACCCGGGTAGGTTACTAAGCTTTGCAACTCAGATTCCCCTTTTTAAAACTGAAGATGATATTTATTTCAGTTTTATAATAAATATGTATATGTGTAAAGCACTTAAAACAGTGACTATAATGTAAATCTCCTGTATTAGTTCATTTTCATTTTGCTATAAAGAACTGCCCAAGACTGGGTAATTTATAAAGGAAAGTGGTTTAATTGGCTCACAGTTCAGCATGGCTGGGGAGGCCCCAGGAAACTTAATCATGGCAGAAGGCCAAGAGGAAGCAAGGTACCTTCTTCACAAGGTGGCAGGAAAGAGAAATGCCCAGCAAAGGAGGAAGAGCCCCTTATAAAACCATAAGATCTTATAAGAACTTACTCACTATTATGAGAACAGCATGGGGGAAACTGCTCCTATGATTCAATTACCTCCACCTGGTATCTCCTTTGACACATGAAGATTATGAGGATTATGGGGAATTACAATTCAAGACGAGATTTGGGTGGGACACAAAGCCTAATCATATCATCTCCCAAATAATTAGAGATAGTGATGATGGTGGTGGTGGTGGTGATAGTGACAGTGATGGTGATGATGATGGTGATATCATTCCTTTGTCATTCAAGGAATTTAGATAGAAGGTTTCTGTCCTGTGGTAGACAATATTGATGTGAACAAGAAAATGGTATACACATATGTGTCAAATGTGGAAAGCTGTATATTTGTTTCTAGGGCTTAATCAGTAGCCTCACCACACTGACTCCTAAATTCATATTCATACCCAAGCACACTGGTGCTTGGGTATCTCAGTGGGTACTTGATGTCTCAGTAGGTACTTGGCATCTGAAATTTAAGAGCAATAACTTCAGCTCCTTTGTCTATAGTCCAAATTAGGCACTGAAGCCCTGAACATTCACCTGGATGGCATCATAAGCATAATAAGTTCCTGTAGAACCCTTGTTCCTTTCTTCTTCTGTTCCTGAGCTCTTTAAACTTCACTCAGATGACTTCTGTGGGATGCTTGGCCTTTATAAATCCATTTTTATCATAGTCTTAGACACTTTCACACTTTCTTTTCTAAGCCATCATTACCACAGATCTCCGTTTTGGACTCCTCTCCTACATTTAGTAATGACTTTTTCTTTCAAGCACATTTTTTGAAAAATTGCATTTGCATTGTTTGCCTTTTCTCAGGTAAGTGTGTAATATTTAGTATATATGTGATGGGTCAAATTTTTTTTCAAAATAAAATACAATAATAAGAAAAAGACAACAATAAGTTGAAGTTCTGGATGCATAAAGAAAATGTATTGTAGATTTAGAAAAAAATGTGTTGAAGGTTAGCAATTTGGTGAAAGAAAGAAAATGATAAAATATGTGCTCATTAAGTAACTTCTAAAAATGGTCAAAATTTAGATTTCTAGACATCTTTTGAATGATTCAAATTTTGGTCATCACTGAGGGAACTAGGTAGAGAGATAACATTCAAGCTAAAGCAATTATTTGAGTTATTTTTGTTGGAAGAATGTTTCAAGCTACTGAAAATGTGATTAAGAAACTAAGAAGTGATTCACTTAGACAAATGGCTTGCCCAGTTCACTGACACTGTAAAAAGATCTGAGCTCTCACAAAATGCAAGTTTTATAAAGGCTGGGATTTTTGACTTTTTTTTCACAATTATTATTTTTAACACAAAAGTGGATGTAATGCATGGTCCTTATTAAATATTCATTGAAGGACTTAAAAACATGATTGCTCTCTTTTACAAATAGAATGTGCCTCAATTATCACTAAATGTCCATGTTATGTTGTTGCATGTATTTTTATCATCAAACAATAGATCTAAAACTTTATTTTAAAAATTATTTTGACATAGATCAGACTTACAAGCTACAAGAGTAGTACAAATAATTTTTGTATATCCTTCAGTCAGATTTCCCAAATATTAGCAGGCTCTCTTTCTCTGTATTCATGTTTGTATTAGTCTGTTTTCACACTATTGATACAGACATATCTGAGACTGGGAAGAAAAGGAGGTTTAATTTAACTTACAGTTCTACATGACTGGAGTGGTCTCACAATCATGGCCAAGAGCAAAAGGCACTTCTTACATGGCAGCAGCAAGAGAGAATGAAGAAGAAACAAAAGCAGAAACCCCTGATAAACCTCCCCCTGGGTCCCTCCCACAACACGTGGGAATTCTGGGAGATACAATTCAAGTTGAGATTGGGGTGGGGACACAGCCATATCAATGTTTTTTTATTTTTTTCTAAATTGTTTGACA
The DNA here is from genome assembly GCF_030222135.1 of Aotus nancymaae. Lineage (NCBI taxonomy): Eukaryota > Metazoa > Chordata > Mammalia > Primates > Aotidae > Aotus > Aotus nancymaae. The sequence goes on from NW_026988472.1 coordinate 30,587,339, forward strand.
GGAAGTTGAAGCCATGATGTTTCTTTACCCCTAATACACCAAAGTATTTAGAATTAAAGAACAATCATAACCACACTATAATTATTGAAAATTATCATTGATACAATAATATTGGTTCATTTGAAGACCTTATTTTTCACCAATTGTCACAATAATAACTTTTTCAGAAAAAGGGACCTTTGAATCATGTGTTGCACAAAGTTAATAAAGTCTATTTCCTTTAATCTGAAACAGTTCCTCAGTGTTTCCTTGTTTTTATGGCTTGCCTTTTTAAAATTATGATATCAGGTCAGTTATTTTATAGGAAAGTCCTTCAATTTGGGTTTGTGTGATGTTTTCCTTATGAATAGATTCAGATTATTGATTTTATATCAGGAATGTCATAGATGTGTTTGTGCTCTCCCTAAATTCATATTGAAAGCCTAATTCCAATGTGATGGTGTTAGGAAGTGAGGCATTTGGTAAAGTAATTAGACCATGAGGGTGAAGCCCCAAAAATAGGATTAGTGCCTTTATAAGAAAAAACACCAGCACATTCTCTCTTTGTGTTCTTCCATATGAGAATACAAGAAGGCAGCTGTCTGCAAAAGAGAAAGAGTGCTCTCACCAGATACTGAATCTGTTGGTGACTTGATCTTGGATTTCCCGGCCTCCAGAACTATGAGGAATACTCTCTATTGTTTAGGCCTCTCAGTCTATGTTATTTTATAGCACCCAGAACTGAGTCAGACAATATAACATTATTTTTAGTGCATTACATTAGGGTTTGCATGATGGTGATTTTCTCCATATCTACTTTCATTAACTTCGGTCACTTGGTGATATATTAGCTTCCTATTGCTGCTGCTTTAAGAAACTACCACAAATGCAGTGGCTTAAAACAGTATAAATAGGCCAGGTGCAGTGGCTCACGCCTGTAATCCCGGTACTTTGGGAGGCCAAGGCAGGTGGATCACTTGAGGTCAGGAGTTCAAGACCAGCCTGGACAACATGGTGAAACCCCATCTCTACTAAAAATATGAAAAAAAGAAAAGAAACTGGCCAGGAGTAGTGGTGGGTGCTTGTAATACCAGCTACTCAGAAGGCTGAGGCAGGAGAATCGCTTCAACCCGGGAGGCGGAGGTTGCAGTGAGCTAAGATTGCACCACTGCATTCCAGCCCGGGCAACAAAGCAAGACTCCATCTCAATGATAAAAAAAAAACAAACAAAAAAACAGTACAAATATATTTTCTTACAGCTCTGTAGGTCAGAAGTCAGAAACAGGTCTCATTGGGTCTCACTGGACTAAAATCAAGGTGTTGGTAGGGCTGTTTTTCTTCTAGAGACCCAAGGGGAGAATCTTCTCCCTTGCCTTTTCCTGCTTCTAGAGGCCACCTAAATTCCTTGGCTTATGGCTCCTTCTTCTATCTTCGAAGCCAGTAATGTTGCTTGTCCCTGTTGTCTCTGGCCATTTTTCTGTAGTCACATCTCCCTCTGACCACAGCTGGAAAAAGATTCTCCACTTTTAAAGAATCGTGTGATTGGATTTAGCCTACCTGGATAATCCAGGAAATCTTCCCATCTCAACATTTTAATCTTAATTACATCTACAATGTCCCTTTTGCCATTTAAAGAACAGTCATAGAGTCTGGGGATTAAGATGTGGAGATTCTTTGGGACCATTATTTTGCCTACCATTCCTGAGGTTGTGTTTGCTAGGTTTCTAAATGTCTATATTAGCCTTTTAAAAAAATTACTTTCTTGGCCAGATGCAATGGCTCACACCTGTAATCCCAGCACTTTGGGAGGCTAAGGCAGGCAGATCACAAGGTCAGAAGATCGAGACCATCCTGGCCAACATAGTGAAACCCTGTCTCTACTAAAATACAAAAAATTAGCCAGGCGTGGTGGCATGCACCTGTAGTCCTAGCTACTCGGGTAGCTGAAGCAGGGGAATGGCTTGAACCCGGGGAATGGCTTGAACTCGGGCGACACAGGTTGCAGTGAGCTGAGATTGAGCCACTGCACTCCAGCTTGGTGACACAGCAAGACTCTGTCTCAAAAAAAAAAATTACTTTCTCATATACTTTTAGAGTTACCTATTTAGGTAATATTTTACATTTAAAAGAGTCTGACACTTATTAACAGCTTAATAAATGTTTAATAAATAAACTCCTAACAGAATGATAGATTGTCCAATTTAATGAGTGAATGTTTGAGTCCAGTCATGAGTGTAAATAAATTCCATTTGTAGAACATTTTAATTAGCAAGTGAACATTGAATTCATGTTCAATTGTATATTATATTATTGTTTCAAAATAAATATCTGTTATTGTTTGATAATTGCAGGGAATTTATAAGCTAACATAACTTTATATATTTTGCTGTCTGAACACATTTTATAGATAAGATTTTTCCTTTTTCCTCATTGTTTTAGAATTATATTTCAAGACGTGTTTTAAATTACTTTTTCGTTTATACTATTACCAGGAATTTTTTTCTATGCTTAGTATAGCATTTTAGATACTATTGAGATATTGAGAAAATAAAGTAAAATAAATGTTCTCATCTTCAGGGAATTTGTTTTGCAAAAATGTTAAGATAAATACAATAAACATATAAGACAATAAAAAATCCTTAATGATATCCTCGTTAGCCTTCCAGAGTCCTGATCAGTTTATTCTAACTGCAAGTAAAAACCATTTTATCTTCCAGATCATTTCAGTGGCCCTCTTACAAGAGCTATAATAATTGACCTTTAGAGATGGACAGAATCCAAGAGGTATGAAGGCCAATTTGTGTCTAAAGAAGAGAAACCTGAAGGCTTGGAATTCCCAGAGATGCCTGTCATCACACAGCTGGTTAGGAGAAGTGTCATAATAAAAATGTGGGCTTCTTAGTCTCTTATTTTAAAAATGTACACATATAACTGAAAATGTACTAAGATAAATCTTTATAGGCATATTTTTCTAATAAGAGGGGGGAATATCTTTCTGGTAACCTTTTTACTCTGTAATCACTACTGTATATTTCCTGGGTGGACATTAAAAATAAAAAGTTAATTGTTTTTTCAAAAGGAACAATACAATGAATTCTCACTAGGCTTTTTATTCAGAAAGTCCTGGGGAAGTTGAAGGTATTTTAAGTTCCATTATTTGAGCATAACAGCAAGAAATATTTCAGTAGCAAAACTGTGCAAGAGTAGGATAATGTTTTGTTTCACATATAATGATTTTTGGTACTATGTTGCCTTTTAAACTGCAGTTATTTGTGGTGTTTGTCTGATTATCTTGTGGCAACATTAACAATGTGGTGGTAACCCTAATCTTGCATAGCAGTTGACAGATGATAATCTTTCAGCTCAGAAGCATAGAATACCATTTCTCAAGATATATTTTTCACAGAGTAATCTTTACTTATTTCAAAACTAAAGTGAGCAAAACACCAAACTATACTTACCGAAAATATAAAAAATAGACATCTCCAAACAACTTTAGTATATTTCCTGTTAGGAAAGTACAGACTTGGAATTCAAATGACTGGGCTTTTTGTTAACTGTATGACTCTGTGCAAGTCTTCTAACCTCTATTAGCATGGATTTTCTCATCTATAAAATGGGACTAGTAACAGTACATGCCTCATAATATAGTTGAGAAGATTAAATAAGATAATCTATGTAACATGTTTAGTATATGTAATGAATTCTTGATAAAATTAACTGCTAGTATCATGAATATTAGAACAGTACCACATACCACTAAGACAAACATTAGCAGAAATTAGTGGTGGAAGGTAAGTGTGCTTCAGGGTTGAGGAAAGCAGGATGAAAACACTTTACAAATTCTGCTGCTCTAAAGTAACTGAGATAATATCGTGAGTTCAGGATTTTGATAGTGTTTTGTAATAAGATAGATATTACTCAATTTTTAAATTAATCTATGTGATAAGAATTCTTGGCTTGCTATGGTCTGAATATTTGCATCTCCCCAGTATTCATGTTGAAATTCTAATTCCCAGAGTGATGATGTTAGGAACTGGGAGGCTTTGGGAGGAGATTAGGTCATGAAGGTGGATCCTCTCACAATGGGAGCAGTGCCCTTAAGAGACATGAGAGCTTTCTCTTTCTCTGTTCTCTGACACCTGAGGATACAACGAGAAGGTGGTATCTGCAAACTGAAAGAGTGCCCTCACCAGACACCAGATCTGCAAGCACCTGGATCTTATACTTACTGGCCTTCAGAACTATGAGCAACTAATTTCAGTTGTTTATAAGCCTCCTAGTCTATGGTATTTTATTACAGTAGCCAGAATGAACTACGATATGACTCCACACCTTAATATTTCCAGGAGTTTTGGGTACAAGAGGGAAGGGCAACAATGTACCTTTCAATCAATATCCCAAGAAATAGACCTAAGAGAGCACTGACAATGAAGTTAGTGGGTGAAATGAAAGAGAATTGTTGCTTGGAAGTGAGTAGCACACAAGCAGTACTTTAAAATGCCTTCAGGGACCAGATGCTAAAATTACCATCAGCATTCAAATGGATAATAAGGAATCATGGGACTGCGATAAATGAGACTATATGCCTCATTCATAGATCTTCAAATTACACAAACATACTAACAAACCAAATAAAGCAGTTCTTTAGACAAAATTTGGCCACATGGCAAGAGTTTAAACCTCTAGAAGCCAGTGAGTCTTAAAACTGTTTTCAGTATATAATTTCTCTAACAATTTTGTAACGAAAACAGTCTAGTTAGAGGAAAAATATTTGAGTTTTTCTTCAGGGTCTTTCATGAAAAATTATGTATATGGACAAAGAACGACTTTGGAGAATATATAATACATTCTTTAGCAGATCTTTAAAGATTCTTTGATACCATTTATCACGTTTACTGAGAATAACTCCTATGTGCCTTTTCCTACATTATCTCATTTAATTCTCACAAAACAAAAATATTGTGGTCTTGTTACTAAGAATGAAACTGATGCTAAGAACAGCAATGTAATTCGCTGAAAGTTCAATAACTAAATGGAAGAGGCAGGACTGGAAACCAGGCTTGTAACTTAATCCAAATTCCATGAGATGAAATATCACTATACTGTCTTCCTATCTTTACTGAGAGAACCTAATTAGATAATGCATTTAAAAGAGCTTAAAAACTAAAAAATTCAAGGTAATCTATAATTAATAATTCTGTCAAGAAGTAGTTTTAGACACTAAAATTTCCCATACATTTAATTGAAACACAATCTAATATGAAAATAAATATATATGTACTTTGGCCAAGTAATTGTATTATAATCTGAAATGAATAGCAACAGGGTTTTACAGCATAAAATAATTGATTGTCATTGGCTTAAGGTAAAAAAAATTCTATTAATGTATTTTAATTTTACTTGAATTTCTGTATTGAAAGATCTTAGATAATCATAGAACTGAGTATTTCCTTTGAATTTTGTAAATTTTAAATTAAAGAAAATTTCAAATTCATGTTGATTTTTTACCTAGATAATGCAAGCATATCACTAAAATTAAATATATAATGTTTTTAATGAAAACTATATTCTCATTTTTCTTCCATCCTCATTCTGTCACCCAGGCTGGAGTGCAAATGGTACAATCTTGGCTCACTGCAACCTCCACCTCTTTGGTTCAAGTGATTTGGTGGTTTTGTTTTTAATCTAAGTCTTCTGTGTTACAAAATTATCTGCAATGTATCATGATTCTTGTTGCTCTCTTTATATTTAAGACACACAAAAAAATGTTAGTTCAATATACATGGGGATTATCTATTGAGATTTTTCTCTAGAGCAGTTGGCAAAATTTTCTGTTAACAGGCCAGAGAATAAATATTTTAGGCCTCATGGGTCACATGTTTTACATTACAAGCATTCAACCCTGACATTGTATGGTGAGAATAGCCATAGATAACATGCAATGAATGGGTAGGGCTGATTTCCTATAAAACTTTATTTACAAAAACATGCTGTTGGCCAGATTCAGCCTGCAGACCATAGTTCTAAGATAATTAGAGGAGGAACTTTATTTTCATATTAGTAAGCTTTTTCTCAGTGGATATTTAGTTTCTACACAGAAGAAAACTCATTTCCTATCTGAAGGTGTTTAGGTAGTATATTGACACACTGGTGTTGGGAGCTTTATTTCTCAATATTTGTTATGCAGGTAACTTCCTGTTTTAGGTTACATACTTCTCTCAGCCTCCCAGAATTTACATTCTCTGATGTGTATTTTCTCCACAGAAAAGGTTTTGGAATCTGAAAGTTTTGTGATTGGAGTAGTCACCTGATTGCTTTACCTCAGTCTTCCACACTAGCTGTTACCAAGTCCTATGCCCTCCAGCATTCTGCAAATAGACTTGTTACTCATCAGTATCTCCCTCTGTAGCACTTAGGTTTTATAATAGTTTCCTTAGCTGCCCTTAATGAGGTATAACTCTTCCATTTGCCTTTCCTCTTCCATCGATTGAGTGACATACTTTGTCCAGTGTTATCCTTTCTCCCATTCTCAATGTCTTTCTAGGATTATAACAAATTCAATTCCCTAACTGTTATTTTGGTGGAGATAAGAAAGGGACCTGAGATATATGTACATACTCTCAGCCATATTTACCTAGAAGCATGTGGAGTTTTATTATAAAACAGCAAGTTTCACATAATATTAGAAGTGAAATGGAAATAAAGAAAACACCTAAGCTCTAATAGTCAGAGGGAATATTTAGTTGTAGTACACAAGATGTATCATAACATTCATGTTTTTGTTCATCAGTGTATCTGTTTTTAAGCAGGATTCAGTCTGAAGCTTAAACTTCATTTCCCAAATTTGAGTATGATTTTTAAAATGTCTCCATCAAAGCATCTTGATTAGCATACACAAAACATACTACATAAGCAGATGAGAATCCAGCATAGAGCATAGAAACTACACTGTGATGTTATGTAGGGTGAACTCTTTCTACAGTTATGCAGAACTGGTTGAAGGATTGTGTAGAGAAGCAAAGCCCCATTAGTAATGTAATTGATTATCAATATTTTAAAAATTAAAATAAAAATTTCAATTTTATAAAACATCTGATTTCTAAACAGATTTTAATACTTATTAAAATAAATATTCCATTGCAAATCATTTCTGAAATTACAGAAGAGGACCAGCAGAACCCAGAGAGGTAAAGAGAACTGAAGAGAGACAGTTCTTTTAAGTACATCTGTTTCATGATATTCAATAATTTCTCATCCACTACTGATGTGACATATATTTATTAATCACCCAACATGGTGAGAAAAGTAAGATGGTATATTGGAAAAAGCAGTGACTATAACAAACCATAGCTTGAAGTTTATATCCAAGGTTAAGCATATGTCTTTATCTGCTTACAGATACATATACATATAGATAGACAGATAACATGGGCAAGTTATGAAAAATATTAATCTTTATGTTTAGATCTTTTAAACATTGGGAAACTAATATTTTCTTTATTTGACCACAATAAAAGTTAATGAAGTAAACTATGACATGTGCCAGTTCTGTCTTGCAGGTCATATAGGTATTCAATACAGTTGTGAGGCAGGTGAATAGGGTTTGGAGGCAAGGCCTTCCTAGTGTCAAAGTAACAAAAGGACCAGAGGCTACTCCCTTTGCAAACTCCCACCTTTTCTGCATGGCAGATGGAAAATTGAAAGTAGAGCATACTAGAGAGAAGCAAAGGAGTGTAACTGCATAGGAGTGTAACTTTGTAACTTCAGCCTCTGTTTGGTTGCTTTCCGCAACCAACACCAAGTGGCCAATGGGAAACCTCTAGGGGGTACTTGGACCCTAGAAGATTCTGCATCCGGGGCCCTTGAGATGCTGCTGAGGCAGCTCCCACACTCTGGAGTTTACTTTCATTTTCAATAATCTCTGCTTTTGCTCTTTCGTTGCTTCATTCTTTCCTTGTTTTGCTGTGGCCTTTGTCCAATTCCTTGTTCTAAATGTCAAGAATCTGGACAACTTGCAGTCAAGATCCTCTATTGGTAACAGTTGGGTGGGAAGGTGGACACAGTCTGGGTACTGTTGAAGTTGGACCTCTAGATGCAACCTTGCTAATGTGGATATTAATCTGGGTCCCTAAATGGAAAACTTGTTAAGTAACACCTTTTGCAGAATATTAGCCTTAACATGACTTATTCTTGTCTAAATCATTAGTGCTCAGTACAGTGCCTGTTACATAATAAACACTCAAGAAATGTTTGCTGATTTAATTGAATTTGATTTTTGCTTACCCTAATTTAATAACATCCCAGAGACAACCAGGAGCTCAGTTTGGCCAAGTCTTTTATGCTCTTTGTTTATTGATTCCTTTTGAGGCTTTTGCAACTTGATTTGCAAATATAGGTTTTATCTATTTATTTATTTATTTTTGAGACAGAGTCTCGCTCTGTGGCCTAGGCTGGAGTGCTACGGTGCGATCTTAGCTCACTGCAACATCTGCCTCCCAGGTTCAAGTGATTCTCCTGCCTCAGCCTTGTGAGTAGCTGGGATTACAGGCGCATGCCACCATGCCCAGATAATATTTCTATTTTTAGTAGAGATGAGGTTTCACCATCTTGGCCAGGCTGGTCTTCAACTCCTGACCTCGTGATCCACCCACCTCAGGCTCTGAAAATGCTGGGATTACAGGCATGAGCCACTGTGCCCAAATGGAAATATAGGTTTTATAAAGAAGTATCGTTAACATTGAAAACACACTTTTCAATTATTTAAAAGTACTAATGAATGTAATTCTCAAGGAAGAAGCATATCAGTTCTTTCATAATTAACTTGTCTAATATAATGTCCATTTTACAGAAGAGACAAGTTATAGGATTCATTAAAATATACACAAGCCTTAATGACAAAATATAAAAATATCAAGATCTACATTATACTTAGAATGATGCAAAAAAAAAAATATTTTGAGGTAATTTGAGGCAGTGCTTTTAACATTTCAACAGATACATTTTATCTTCCTATATATTTTCACTAACACTGTGGCCTCAATATTGTCTGTTTCCAGGCAACCTTAGCAGGATCTTAGACTTTTTTCCATATTTTCTGTGTATAAAAATCTCTCTCTTTTATCTATGTGATTCCTAATATTCATCACTTCTTGATCTTCAAGATAAGGTAGACAAGAGCTTAATCATGTGTGGCTCTTTTCTTGTTGACCTCTCTACTTATCACTAATTAATTAAAAACATTGCTTCTAAAAAGCATTTCTCAAACACTTTATCCTTATAACTCCTCTAATCAAAGTCTTTAACTGTGCAGAACATTCTTTTCACTGTAGTCAAATTAGACTTAAATAGGTTCAACTGTTGCTTTTCCACATTCTCAACCTCATAACGTCAATTTAATCAACTGACTGGAATGTGTTATTCATTAATCCTATCTCATAGAAATATGTCTTTTGTGTTTCTGTTAAGATAAGCACAACTTTATATGAATCCTTGGATTAGTCTTTTTTGCACTTGTAATTTAAAGTGGCATGTATTTTCTGTTACATGAATTAATTACATTCATATTTCATGCAACAGTTTTTCTTTGTTTTATATATTCCATTCAAAACATTGGCCTGAAGCATGACACACAGGAAGATAAAGATATATAAAGAAAAATATTTTACTGTAATGCAGCTCTGCTATAATTATTCAAAGCTCTTTGATTATGCAGATTTACATACTTCAGCTTCTACTCACCCAGACTTTCTACTTCACTGACAATGCTCTAAGAACATTTTAAAACACAGTGATTAAAACATTTTTTTCTGAATAATCCTCCATATAAACTGATTCAGGAGTTTCTAATCTTGGGCACTTGCATCCCTGGGTGAGGTAAAAGCAAAAATGATGGCCCTTGTCTTATGCTTAGTTATCTGAAAAGCCAAATGCAAATCTCAACATTTTCATAAGCTGAGGCTGCACTACTCAAGTGAAACCTGACATTCTCTTGTTCTTTTCTTTTTCCTGGAAGTCTTTTCAGTTTGCAAGTGAACTACTTATCACAGCTTATTTGAAACTCTGACTGTTAGTTCTATTTGTCTCTAACAAAATGGAGAAAGTGAATTATGATCAATAAGTTTGTTGGGAGGGCAAACTTTCAGAACATGCAGTCTGGGCATGGAAATAGGGAGCAGAATTGAGGGTATTAATGTTGTTAAAACCTTGGAAAAATCTGATAGAAGATATTTCAGGATGTACTGTGGTTTAAGTACTGGTTTGTTACTCCCAGAGATAACTGAATAACTGATCCTTTATTTAGTTACATACCACATGAAATTCAGGAATGTTTTTGGACATGGCCGTATTTACTCTGCAGAGTCGAGGATAACAGAGATGTTTATTTCTGAGTGTTTTCTGATGCAACAACCTTTATGAATTTGCTGCATGTTGTTTAACTGTGTTTGATGAGGAACTACTGATCCAGAATTGGTATCCCTTACATATCCAGACACAACTACATACATATTTAATTTTATTTTGTTTTTGGTTTTTTGAGATGGAGTCTCACTGTATCGCCCAAGCTGGAGGGCAGTGGTACGATCTCAGCTCACAGCAACCTCTGCTTCCTGGGTTCAAGTGACTCTCCTGCCTCACCCTCCTGAGTAGCAGGGACTACAGGCATGCACCACCATGCCCAGCTACTTTTTTCTGTATTTTTTTTCGCCATGTTAGCCAGGCTGGCCTCAAATCCCTGACCTGAAGTAAGTGGCCCGCCTTGGCCTCCCAAAGTGCTGGCTGGGATTACAGTCATGAGCCATCATGCCCGGCCCATAATTCATTCCATTTGTGTATAGAAACTGAGCACAGAATAGGATGTATAGGCTTCCAAAAGCTCTGAAGGGATCCTTACTCACATATATATTATCATCTTCAATATGCACTTGCCTGGTGAAGATGTTGGGCTCAGGTAATAGAGACTTTTACCCCAATTGCACTGATTTCCTTTTGTAATAAGTCTATTTCATCTGCTCAACCAATGTTAGTGCACAATTGTTCCATGAATCCAAGCATACTGACCCATGTCAATGCAATTGTCATGTAATATGAAAGAAGAGTTGGGAATATTTAACCATAAAACTGTTATTTTTAAAAGCAAGATTAAAACAAAGAAACAAACAAAAACGCCATCAGAAAAAATGAATTAGATTAAGAATAAAGTAATTTGTGACCCATATATGTTTTATAAGTTTTTTCTAATGTACATTTATGAGACAAACAAAGTTATAATGGTAATAAAGGATATAATGATAATACTACCTATGACACACTGAACCTCAGCAGCTTCTTTCAGTTTTCTAGATTCCTTTCCAGTTTTCATCTAGTGGTATAAATTTCACATAACTATAGTCAAAGTTCACAGTGTAATTGGATACTATTGCAAGCTATATGTACTATCAATTATTTAAATATTTGTTTTTTTCTCTTTAATTTTTCTATTGCATAGAAGATATAGTCTTTTAAATTTAGAATTACATAATGATTGTCTAAGTTGGCAGGCAAGAGTGACCATATTCATAAGATAGTGGATGGTAAAGACAACAGAGAAGATACCAGGTAAACTCAAAGAGCACTGAGAAAAACTAAAACAAAACAGGTGGCCCAAGTCCTTCTACCTAGGACTTATATTAGCATGAACTTTTACATTTTATTTCATACTAAACAAATGAAAAACATTAGACAAATTTTGTTAAACAAATTGATATTTTTGGAGGGTTACATTCTTTTTTGTATATTTATTTGCTGTGTGTTATCTCTTATGTTGCATATTAAGTGAAAAGAGACAGGCCTTTATCATCCCAAGGATATAATGAATACCCTGTGGCAAAAAATCTCCCCACTGTTAACCACTGTTACTCTGAACTAGAAAAAGACATTACAAGAAAAGAAAACCATAGGCTGGGTGCAGTGACTCACACCTATAATCCCAACATTTTGGGAGGCCGAAGCAGGGGGGTAGTTTGAGCCCAGGCATTTTGAGACCAGCCTGGGCAACATGGTGAAAACCCATCTCTACAAAAAGTAAGGAAAAAAGCTGGGTGTGATGGTGCACAATTATAGTCCCAGCTACTTGGGAGGCTTAGGATTACTTGAGCCTGGAAAGTCGAGGCTGCAGTGAGCCATGATAGTGCCACTGCACTCCAGTCTGGGCAACAGAGCGAGACTCTGTCTCAAAAAACAAAAAAAGAAAAAACAAAACAAAAAAAAAAAAGAAAGAAGAAAAAAATAAGGAAAGGAAAAGAACTATATGTCCATATTTCTTGTAAATCTAGATGCACAAAACCTTACCAAAATTTTAGCTAATGGAGTCTAGCAGCATATAAAGAAAATAACGTTTCATGATAAAGTAGGTTTAACACCAAGAACGCAAGATTAGTTTAACAGTAGAAACAAATTCATATAATTCATCATATTAAACAATTTTTGAAAAATGAAATAATCTCATTAGATGCATAAAAAGCATCTGACAAAATTTACCAACCATTCCTACTAAAAATGATAAAACTCTTGGAAACTAGAAATGCAAGGGACCTTCTTTAACCTGACCAAAGAATGTTTACAAAAACAAATAGCTGAATTCATACTTAATGGTGAAAGACTGAAAGTTTTCTCCATAAGATGAGGAAGAAATCATGGATGTTTGCTCTCAACACTTGTATTCAACCTTGTACTGAAGGTTGTAGCCAGTGCAATAAGGCAAGGAAAAATACAAGGAATACTGATTAGTAGAAAGGAAGACAGACATACAGCTGTATTTGTAGACAATATATTTGTCTGTGGGATGTCATAAAATTTTTTTTTTTTTTTTTTTTTGAGATGGAGTCTTGCTCTGTCATCAGGCTGGAGTGCAGTGGCATAATTTTAGCTCCTGGGTTCAAGAGATTCCCCTGCCTCCGCCTCTCAAGTAGCTGGGACTACAGGTGCATGCCAGGATGCTTGGCTAATTTTTTGTAATTTTAGCAGAGAAGGAGTGTCACCATGCTGGCCAGGATGACCTTGAACTCCTGACCTCAGGTGATCCACTTGCCTCGGCCTCTCAAAGCGCTGGGATTACAGGCATGAGCCACCATGCCCAGCCCCTGAAGTTTTTTATTTTATTTTATTTTATTTTATTTTGAGACAGGGTCTTGCTCTGTCATCCAGGCTAGAGTGTGGTGGCATCATCATAGCTCACTGTAACCCTGAACTCCTGGGCTCAAGAGATCCTCTCACCTCAGCTTCCCAAGAAGCTGAGACTACAGACACGCACCACGACGCTCTGTTATTTTTTTAAAAAATTGTTTGAAGAGATAAAGTCTCACTATGTTACCCAGGCTGGTCCTGAACTCCTAGCCTCAAGTAATCCTCCTGCCTTGGCCTCCCAAGGTTTTGGAATTATATGCATGAGCCATCACACCTAGCCCACCTAGAGATAAATTTAACAAAAAGTATATCTTCTGGCACTGTGAACTGCAGAACTACAAATCATCACTGAGTGATTAAAGCAGACCTAAATAAATAGGTTTTAATTTGCATTTTGCTCATAACTAGTAATAATGAGTGTCTTTTTCTGTGTGAATGTGCTGCTTATATGTATTTTTTGATGATATGGTGTCTATTCAAATATTTTATAAATTTGTAAAATAAATATTTTATTGTAGAATAGTTTTAGATTTATAAAAATAAAGATAGTACAATGAGTTCCCATATAACTTGCACCCAGCATCTATTATTAATATCTTACATTAATGTGGTTCATTTGTGTATTATATGTGAGAGATTTACAAATGAAAAATTGAAACACAAGTCTACACAATATACAATCAAATGTTGAAGCCAATTTTGTTTAAAATTCTCCCAAACTGAAAACATCCTAATTGTCCATCAACAGGTGAATAAACAAATTACAATATACCCATATAAAAGAATATTATTCAGGCATAAAGTATTGACACAATTAACAATATGGATGAATCTCAAAAGAATTATGTTAAGAGAAAAAATCCAGACACAAAAGCCTACAACTTTTGTCATTCAATTTATATAAAATTCTAGAATAGAAAAAAAGTATAGTAACAGAAAAAAGATCAGTAATCACCAGCGGCTAGGGTGGAGGAATAAGATTGAATGCAAAGAGGCCAAAGGAAATTTTGGGGGAGAGGGTGAAACTATTTTGTATAGTGAGTGTCATGGTAGTTACAAGACTGTATGCATTTATTAAAACATGTTGAATCTCAAAAGGTCAATTTTATAGAAATGAAGAGTAGAAAGGTGATTATTACTAGAAGTAGGTGGTGGTGATAGGGATGAGGAAAGGGGAACTATTGAGGAAAGGATACTAAGTTTCAGTTAGACTGGAGTAATATGTTTTAGTGATTTTTTGCACTGTATGGTGACCATAGTTAATAATATGTTTTAAATTTCAAAATTGCTAAAAAATACATATTCTTTTCATGTTCTTATCACCAAAAAAGTATAAGTTAGGTGATAGATGTGTTAATTAGCTTGAAGTAATCTTTCTACAATGTATACATAGATTAAAAATATCACATTGTACTCGATAAATATATCCAATTATTTGTCAATTAAAAATAAAACCCTCGCAGAACTGTATGCTTCTAAACGATGAATTTTAATATATGTAAAACATATCTCAACAAAACAAACTTAAAAGATAGGATGGTAGGTGTTATTATGATGGAGATCACAGAGTTGTGTAGCATGGAAGCACATTGAAGGGCATGTTTTTCCACCTGGCTGTTCAACTGGGCATCTTTGAGGAGACAAGGCTTGCTTCATAAAGTCTTGAAAGATGAGTAAGGGTTGTTAATAATGAAAGATGTGATGGTATTTCAAACAGAAGATCCCTTCAACTCACTAAAATTAAATTATTAACTTAAACCAAGATTTACTGATATCAGAAGAATGGCTATATCAGAAGAATGGTTAGTGTTTCTAGGTTCTTGATACAATAAAGAAGTCTCAGCTTCTTGTCCTTAGGATGCCCTCTTAAAGTAAGTAAATCTCTGTATAAATATGTATCTTTTCCTGTCATTAAGCAAACTTTTAACATCGCATATATTAATAATCAGTACTCTTCCAATTGCAGTGGCAGAAATCCAATTTAAACCCCATTATGAAATACAAGGTATATATACATATATATATTTATTTATATTATTTATTTATTTTTGCTCATATAGAAGAAAAATTGAAGGGTAGACCTGGTCTCAGGTACACCAGGCTCAGATAACTTAAATGATATTGTTAACAGTCTGCTGGTTACTTTCCATCTCTCAGGTTTGTTTTCTTTAATTTTAAATGTTTTCTTGAGTAAGTTTTCTTCAAAGAATAAAGTTACTGTGTAATTTATTATCAAAACCAGGGAAATGTTATTATTAAATACACTGGGATTACAGACATGAAGTAGGATTGTCCTGGGCAATTGGGGATGTGTGGGACCAGAACAAGATGAACACAAGAAACTCCAGGCTTATGTATTTCCACTTGGCATCCTCACTGGAAACATTTCATTCCTAATGTTTCCAGAAAAACTACATGGTTGATACTAATTTTGGGTTACCTCATCATGTCTTAACCAAACCTTGTGGCTAGGAACATACGATACACTGGTAAGACATTTGCTTGCCTCTTGAGCTAGTAAGCCCAAAACTATGTGGCAGATTTGGTTGTCCAAAGGAAAATAAAGATTTTAATTCCAGAAGAAGGAAAAATAGACAATAGATTGATAAACAAAACTGTCTACTGTAGATGACATATATTTTCATATAATTTTATTTTCCATAACATATTTAAATTATTTTTATATTTTTTAGAAATGGTAGTTTTTAAGTCTCTGTAACATGCTGAATTACTATGTTCCAATATGAATGGAGTTAAAATAGAATTTCAAGTGTTTTTCATCAAGCAATTTACAGCATGTAGTTGAGGTTGTGGACTAGACTGAAGAATGCATACCATATTGTAATTTCCTCCCAAAATAAATTTTATTTGTAAGTGATAAACTTTTTATAATATCACACATTCTCCTGTTTTTGCCACTGTTGCTTTCCTTATATTTCATAATATTTCTATTAGTTTTGCTTTTATAAAACAAATCCACTGAAATTATGATTGTAGGTTTTCTGGAGTGCTTCATTTTCCCTGTCAATCAAGATTGTAAGCATGGGTTGTCATATAGGCATATAATGGTTTATCTAAGTTATTTCAGCCACTTTATATTGTTTAAAATTGAGAACCACAGGAAACTATACTCTTTTCCTCTGACTCATATCCCTTTTCAGATGTCTCCCTCTTTTCACTTAAAAAGGGATATTCTGCACATTGGGAGACCTTCATCTAAGTCTATATTGGAGAAGCAAAGCAATATGAGAAAATTAAGAGAACCATGAAACTGGTGCTTGTGGTTTTACTTCATTTTACATCCTTCCAAGGGGTGCCAAAGCAAGTTTCTTCCATCCCAGGCTCGTCTATTTTCTTTCTTTCCACATGCTTTTCTTGAGGTGATTTTTATCCACCTCTGTGTGTCAAAATGCTGATAAACTGGTCTCCCAATTCTCTTTCTATTTGTAGTTGAGATTTCTGTTCTGAATTTTAAATTCACTGGCAATTGGCCATTTCCACCTATAGATTGTAACCACAATGGAAACATAACCAGTTTCACATTTAACACAGTATCTCTATGTGTCACCCCCTTAGGTGAAATATCCTTTATCTAAGTGAATCTTAACACATACCACAATGTTCATGCAAGAATCTTACAAAGCTCTTAAATACTTTTTTCTCCCTTATACTCATACCAAACTGTGCAAATTATATGCTTTAATCATTCATTAAATTGAACTAATAATTTTTTCTAGCCTTACTGTTGTTATTATAACTCTCTTCATCATCAATTCCCACTCAGATTATTGCCCATTACTTCTGGTTGGTCTCCTTCAATCCATTCTCTATATTAACACTAGGGAGATCTTTTAAAATGCCCATCAATAATAGACTGGATAAAGAAAATGTGACACATATACACCATGGAATACTATGCAGCCATAAAAAGAATGAGTCTATGTCCTTTGCAGGGACATGGGTGATGCTAGAAACCATCATCCTGAGCAAACTAACCCAGGAACAGAAAACCAAATACTGCATGTGCTCACTCATAAGTGGGAGTTGAACAATGAGAACACATGCTCACAGGGAGAGGAACATCACACACCAGGGCCTGTCAGGGAGTGGAGGGGAAGAGGAGGGAGAGTATTAGGACAAATACCTACTGCATATGGGGCTTAAAATCTAGATGATGGGTTGATAGATGCAGCAAACCACCATGGCACAACCTGCATGTTCAGCACATGTATTCCAGAACTTATGGTGGCTTACGTCTGTAATCCAAGCACTTTGGAGGCCAAGGCGGGTGGATCACCTGTGGTCGGGAGTTCAAGACCAGCCTGACCAACATGGTGAAACCCCGTCTTTATTTAAAAAAAAAAATTACAAAAAAATGCAATAATATATACTTTCACTTTCAGTCCTGATAGAGTAATTGTGGAGGGCTAATGTTGCCACTGACAACAACCAGATGAAAAACAAAAATAAACAAAAGAAGATCCATTTGAGAGTCTAAGATTCCTGAGTGAAAGAAGTGCAGAGAGGTAAGCCAACAAGCTATAAGCTCATTTCCCTATTCTGGCATCTGCAACTTCTTGGCACTGAGTGAGATACTGAGACTGTGTCAGAAAGCTGCAGTCAAGTAGCAAAGAGTTTGGCAATCTCTTGGGACTCAAGAAACAAAGATTGGAGTTTGTGACTGACAAAGCAGCCTGGATGTATAGGGCTGAGATCCTGGTGAAAAGGGGGAACACCAGTGACTCTCAGTATTTGGCAGTGCTATTCTCATGGTATTTGTTCAAATCTTATAAGCAGCTAAAAAACTACATAGAAAGTTGCGTGTTTAGATAATCTACTGCTGAGTAACAAACCATCTCAAAACTGAGTAGGCTAAAACAACAGCAACATTAATTTGTTCACGATATTGCTATTTGGGAAAGTTTTGTAAGGGACATATTGTCTCTGCTTCACTCGTCACCTGGGGCTGCATGAAGGCTCGGGACTGGAATTATATGAAGGCTCATTTTCTCACCACTTACATATCTGGCAGTTGACACTGGACCTCGCTGGGGTTGTGATCTAAATACTTTCCTATGGCTTTTCTATGACATTGTGGCTTGGTTCCAAGAGGGAATATCCCAAAAAGGTCATGAGGAAGGAAGTCATCTTGCCTTTTACAACTTAGTTACAGAAATTACATAGCATTGCTTTCACCATAGAAGCAATTCTATCCAGATTCAAAGGAACACAGGTCCTACTTTCTGAAGTCGGTATTAAATTGTAAGAAAAACATGTAATTGGATGGGATGTATTTCTGTATGTATCCTTGAAAACTATATATGCCTTGCTGAAGGAAAGCGTAACAGAATTTATATCAGTCTTACAATCCTGAGAGGACAGAATTGATTTTCAGAACTCAGAAAATGGGGCACGCCTTGTAAGTTCACTAGCCTCTAAGTTGGGATCCATGCTGGCTTGCACAGTAACAGTGAATATAAAACAAAGGAAGACGGAATCTTGAGAAAATTGCAGGTTTCAGGTAATCAGCACCTTACCCAGAAAGCCCTTCTTTAGTATATATGCAACGGAAATGTATATATGAATTCATCAAAACGTTATGACCAAGAGTTTTCTTAGCAGAGCTACTCATAGAAACTGAAAACTGGAAACAACCTAGATGTTCATCAACAATGGAATGTAAATAAATTGTGGAATATTCATACAAAAGAATGCTACATAGCAATGAGAATAAGCAAATCTATAGAACATCATGAGTGCATCTCACAAGCAATGTTGAGCCAGAGAAGCTAGAAACAAAATAGTTCAATACTGTTTCATTCTTTCATTCAAGTTACAGGAAATTCAAAAACAGGCCAAACTAACTCAGGGTCATAGAAATTAAATATATAAATTTGATAAAAGAGGAGTTTCGATAATGGTTACCTTTGGTGGGGACAGTGACTAAATGAATGTAGATGTCTCAGGAATGTACCAATAATGTTTAATTTTTCTGAGTGCTGGTTTCACTGGGGTGTTTAGGTTCTGAAAATCCAAGTCTTGAAAAGACATTAGTATGATAGAGTCCCAGTTGTCTTGAATACCTTCAATAGTTCTCCTCTTCTGTCTGTTTGAAGTGAAACTTCTAAGCAGGACAGAAAGGTCTCTTCATGATCTGGTCCCGTCCACCTTTCCAGCTTCATCGTTAACAAGGCTTTATCCCTCATAGCTTATGTGGAATGATTTTCAGTTCCTTCAATGGTCAAGTTTTTGCGAACCTTCTGGCCTGGATATGCATGATTCTTTCATCCTAAAATTGTTTCTACTCCCTTTTTCACTGATTATCTCCTGGTCAGACTTATATGGAAATAAGTCTTTAATGGTCCTTCTAGCATCTTAGGTATCTCCTGTATTGTTATCATGGCTCCTATTGCTTTTCTCAGCAACTTAACAGCAACTTTTCTCATTAATTGTATTTTATAACTTTTTTTAGCATTGCCCTTATCATTATCCTGCGTGTGAATTACTTGAGAACAAATTTCACCTGTCATTAAACATTGTACCTGAGAAACAGTTGGTGTTCAATTTATGTTTACTGAACATGTGACTCCTTGTATCAAACATCCAACAATCTATGGACTATGCAAGGGCTATGTTATCTGGAATCCAATTTTTTCCAAAATTTTATGTGTTTTCACCCAGAATTAACTCTGGAATGTTTCACAGTAATGGTGGACATTGTATTACTCAGAGTCCAGTCAGAACATAAAAGTAAAACAATTATTTTAAAAGAAAGAATTTTGGCTGGGCATGGTGGCTCACACCTTAATCCCAACACTTTGGGAGGCCGAGGCAGGAGGATCACTTGAGGTCAGGCATTTGAGACAAGCCTGGACAATATGGTGAAACCCCATCTCTACCAAAAATACAAAAATTAGCTGGGCTTGGTGGAGGGCACCTGTAATCCCAGCTACTTGGTAGGCTGAAGCAAGAAAATCGCTTGAGCCCAGGAGGCAGAGGTTGCAGTGAGCCGAGATGGCACCATTGCACTCCAGCCTGCATGAGAAACTCCATCTCTAAATAAATAAATTAAAAAAAAATAAATAAGAGAAATAATTTAAAATAAAGAATTTAATAATGTTCAATTGTTATAGAACATAAAAGACCAAAAGGGAACCTAGAAATATCTGAGCGGTAGTAACTGCAGAAAGCAGCTACCATTTTTATGACTGGGGAAGAAAAGAAAGAGGTTGTAATATTAAAATATAGAGGCTTAAATGTGGGTTCCCACAGAACAGTCTCTTATTCCTCCTCTAGCCTCTTCCTCTCTTCCAACTTAAGATATGTGGCATCCAGATAACACCACTTATTGGTAAAGACTAACATGAAGCAGCTTCTAGCAGAAATGGGGTTTTCAGTATTCCAGCCCAAGCAGCATAAAGCAAAGTATAGAGAGATAGGCTTGATATAGAATATAGAGAGATAGAGAGAGGCAATAGCTGAACAAATAGCAGAGTGGGAATCGGAGATGTGTATCTGAACTAGAGTTTCAGAAGCAGAACCTTTTTCTTCTCTGCTAAAATGGTTAAGGGTTAGTTCTTAAATTGCTCTCTAGTGTGATTTTAGTCTCCAAAGAAACTGAATGGTAAACGTCAATTTTTTTTCAAAATACCGAGAGGACATGGAGTTTCCTGGACATCCTCAGGAGCAGACCTACATAAGTATATTTTGGTAGAAGGTGACTTAGAAGGAATTTCACAAACATTAGTTAAACTGAGCAGAATGGAGGCCTTTCAGACTTAGGGACTACAATGGTAACCATGGTGACTGTAATGTTTATGAGGTAAATTGCATGACCCAGTATATTTTCTACTGCTGTTGAAAATATATCTTCATTTATATATACTATTTCATTTAATAATAGCAAGAACATGTAAAATGGTTCTTCTAAATGAGCAATTAGGGCTTAATTTAGCCTACCAACTCAAAAAAGACAAGAAAGTATATCACACACTAAGTATTTTGAGCTGCTTTTATGAAAAATGCAATTCATACTCATTCCTTTGCAACTTTGGCCAGTTTAACCAAGATTCTAATAAAATGTATTGTCCAAGTTTTATGGAAAAATAAATCTTACTTTCTAAAAATGCACAGTCTGCTTTTGCTACAATTTAATAGTGAGAATACTGAGAAACCTTCTATTATTAAAGAATTCCATAATAAAAACAATTGTTTCAAGTGGAGAAGTGTTTTTACAGTCCAAAAAGTTAGCAATAATAAAATTCTCTTACTTGTAGCAATTTCATTAATAAAGGTATATTTCTCTCTGTGTGCACGCATGTGTGTGTATTTACCATTAGAAACATAACTAATCCAGAGATCCAAGATAGCCAAATAGGAACAGCTCTGGAGTGCAGTTCCCAGCGAGAACAATGCAGAGGGTGAGTGATCACCATGTTTCCAAACAAGTTTTTACCACCCATAGACCAGGAGAGTCCTGGGCTGAAAAGCACCATGAGTTTCCAGCACAGCTGTTTCAGCTGGTGCCAAGGGTTTCCACAAAAAAACTCACACAAATCTGGGTGGCCATTTCAACTGGTACCTGGAATGCCTGGGAGACAGAGCCACTCATTCAACTGAAAAAGAGAGGGCTGAAACAGGGAGCCAGGTGATTTGGCTCGGCAGGTCTTACTCCCACAAAGACCAGCAAT
Source organism: Aotus nancymaae (assembly GCF_030222135.1). Taxonomy (NCBI): domain Eukaryota; kingdom Metazoa; phylum Chordata; class Mammalia; order Primates; family Aotidae; genus Aotus; species Aotus nancymaae. The sequence continues at coordinate 30,609,172 of NW_026988472.1, forward strand.
CTGAAACACTCTGGATTGTGAGTTTCCCAGCAAGCATAGCTGGACCCAGGATGGTCCAGCTGGGTAGGGGGAAGGGCGTCCACCATTACCGAGGGAGTCCACCACTACTGAGGCTGTCCGCCACTATGGAGGCAGTCCACCATTACTGAGGCACTCTGCCATTACTGAGGGAGTTCACCATTAATGAGGCAGTCTGCCATTACTGAGGCAGACCGCCATTATCAAGACAGTTCTAACTCTACCTCTGTAAACAAACCACAAGGATATTTACACACCAGCTGGGCAGAATCTGTGGCAGCTCAGCAACGCCTCTGTTGGCAGACTGTGACTAGACTACCTCCTTGCTGGGCAGGGCTTTTCTGTAAAAAGGCAGCAGCACGTCAGGAACATATAAATAAAGCCCCACCTTCCCAGGACAGACCACCTGGGAAAAGAGGCAGTTATGAGTTCCACTGCAGCAGACTTAAATGTACCTGCCCAGCACCTCTGAACAGAACAACAGAGCTCCCAGCACAGCACTTGAGCTCCTATAAGCAACAGACTGTCTCCTCAAGCAGCTCCCTGACCCCTGTATACCCAAAGAGACACCTCATAAAGAAGAGTTCAGGCTGACATCTGGCGAGTACCCTTCTGGGACAAAGATAACAGAAGAAAGCGGCAGCAACCCTTACTGTTCTGCAGCCACTGCAGGTGATCCCCAAGCAAGCAGGGTCTGGAATGGACCTCCAGCAGTCCTACAGCAGAGGGGTCTGACTGTTAGAAGGAAAACTAAAAAACAGAAAGAAATAACTTCAACATCAACAAAAAGGACGTCCACTCAGAGATCCCATCTGAAAGTCACCAACTACGAAGACCACAGGTAGATAAATCCACAAAGATGGGAAGAAACCAGTGCAAAAAGGATGAAAACACCCAAAAGCAGAATGCCTCTCCTCCTCCAAGGGATCACAACTCCTCACCAGCAAGGGAACGAAGCTGGATGGAGAATGAGTCTGATGAATTGACAGAAACAGGCTTCAGAAGGTGGGTAATAACAAACTTCTCAGAGATAAAAGAACATGTGCTAATGCAATGCATGGAAACTAAGAACCTTAAAAAAGGGTTAGAAAAATGCTAATGAGAATAAACAGCTTAGAGAAGAAAATAAATGACTTCATGGAGCTGAAAAACACAGTATGAGAACTTTGCGAAGCATGCACAAGTTTCAATAGTGGAATCGACCAAGCAGAAGAAAGGACATCAGAGGCTGAAGACTGACTCAATGAAATAAAACAAGAAGGCAAGATTAGAGAAAAAAGAGTGAAAAATGAACAAAGCCTCCAAGAAATATGGGATTATGTGAAAAGACCTAATCTATGTTTGATAGGTGTACCTGAATGTGACGAAGAGAATGAATCCAAGGTGGAAATCGCTCTTCAGGATATTATCCAGGAGAACTTCCCCAACCTAGCAAGGCAGGCCAACATTCAAGTCCAGAAAATACAGAGAACAGCACAAAGATTCCTCAAGAAGAGCAACCCCAAGGCACATAATCGTCAGATTCACCAGGGTTGAAATGAAGAAAAAAAATGCTAAGGGCAGCCAGCTAAGGGCAGGTCGGGTTACCCACAAAGGGAAGCCATCAGACTCACAGTGGATCTCTCAGCAGAAACCCTACAATCCAGAATAGAGTGGGGGCCAATATTCAACATCCTTAAAGAAAAGAACTTTCAACCTAGAATTTCATATCCAGCCAAACTAAGCTTCATAAGCAAAGGAGAAATAAAATCCTTTATGGACAAGCAATTGCTGAGAGATTCCATCACCACCAGGCCTGCCTTACAAGAGCTCCTGAAAGAAGCACTAAACATGGAAAGGAACAACCAGTACAAGCCACTCCAAACACGTACCAAATGGTAAAGACCATTGACACAATGAAGAAACTGTGTCAAGTAATGGGCAAGAAAACCAGCTAGCATCAAAATGGCAGGATCAGATCCACACATAACAATATTAACCTTAAATGTAAATGGGCTAAATGCCCCAATCAAAAGACACAGACTGGCAAATTGGATAAAAAGTCAAGACCCATCAGTGTGCTGTATTTAGGAAACCCATCACACGTGCAAGGACACACATAGGCTCAAAATAAAGGGATAGAGGAAGATTTATCAAGCAAATGGAGAGCAAAAAGAAGCAGGAGTTTCAATCCTAGTCTCTGATAAAATGGACTTTAAACCAACAAAGATCAAAAGAGACAAAGAAGGGCATTACATAATGGTAAAAGGATCAATGCAACAAGAAGAGCTAATGATCCTAAATATATATTCACCCAATACAGGAGCACCCAGATACATAAAGCAAGTTCTTAACGACCTACAAAGAGACTTAGACTCACACACAATAATAGTGGGAGACTTTAACACTCCCCTGTCAATATTAGACAGATCAATGAGGCAGAAAATTAATAAGGATTTATACCAATAAATGCACACATGAGAAGTGAGAGATGATCTAACATTGACATCCTATCATCAAAATTGAAATGCTAGAGGAGCAAGAACAAAAAAACTCAAAAGCTAGCAGAAGATAAGAAATAACTAAGATCAGAGCAGAACTGAAGGAGATAGAGAAACATCCCTTCAAAAAATCAATAAATCCAGGAGCTGGTTTTTTGAAAAGATCAACAAAATAGACAGACCACTAGCTAGATTAATAAAAAAGAAAAGAGAGAAGAATCAAATAGATGCAATAAAAAACAATAAAGGGATATCACCACAGATTCCACAGAAATACAAACTACCATCAGAGATTACTACAAACAACTCTATGCACATAAACCAGTAAACATGGAAGAAATGGATAAATTCCTGGTCACTTGCACCCTCCAAAGCCTAAACCAGGAAGAAGTTGAAACCTTGAATAGACCAATAACAAGGGCTGAAGTTGAGGCAGCAATTAATAGCCTACCAACCAAAAAAAGTCCAGGTCCAGATGGGTTCACAGCTGAATTCCACCAGACGTACAAAGAGGAGCTGGTACCATTCCTTCTGAAACTATTCCAAACAATCCAAAAAGAGGGAATCCTTCCCAATTCATTTTATGAGACCAACATCATCCTGATACCAAAACCCAGCAGAGACTCAACAAAATAAGAAAACTTCAGGCCAATATCCATGATGAACATAGATGCAAAAATCTTCAATAGAATACTGGCAAACCGATTGCAACAGCACATCAAAAAGCTTATCCATCATGATCAAATAGGCTTCATTCCAGGGATACAAGGCTGGTTCAACATACGCAAGTCTATAAATGTAATCCACCACATAAACAGAACCAAAGACAAAAAACACATGATTATCTGTGGGGTGGCACAGGCCGGTAGTCCCAGCTACTTGGGAGGTTGAGGCAGGAGAATTGCTTGAGCCTGGGACATAGAGGTTGCAGTGAGCCATGATCATGCCACTGCATTCCAGCCTGGGTGACAGAGTGAGACCCTGTCTCAAATAAATACATTAAAAAGAAACAAAGATAAAGTATCTGTTTTATATGGAATTCTAGAGTCATGATAGCTATCAGCACATTCAGTTTTTATTCACTAGAGAAAATGTTTCATTCAACAGGTGTTGTGGCCCTGTAACTGGTGAGTCATATTTTGACTTCTCTTCAATGACACTAAAAATAGACCATTTGAGGGTACTACATTCCAAGAGCTCCCCATGTCAAGTTGTTCCACAAGAATAATTGTGAATAAAATAACTTTATGTCAACTTATTCTCATTGAAATGGTTTAGATTGCATTTTAGATTCAGAGTTTGAAAAAGATCATGAATGTTCATCTCAGAAACATGTAAACCTTAATAGACAAGAGTATTGGATTCAAATTAACAATACTTCTGAATACTGTTTCTAAAGACACACTATGCAAGCAGTTTACGTGAACTTGGAACTTAGCAAAGGAACAAGAAATCATAGCTTACAAAGTTAAGAAAAACACCCAAATTGTAAAGCTTCTTGTACAAATGGAAACAACTAAGCTTTCAGTCTCTTCACCTATCATAAATGTTCCTAGATTAGGCAGGAATATTTATAACTTTGTCCCAAATGTTATTTTGTATCTGTTAAAGGGGATTTGAAGTTCATTTGTTGAAACAATATTTTGTATTACTTTTATAGCATGTGTAATGTGGAAAAAATGGTGGCTATATTGCCAAAGCATATATAAGCATAAAGATTACTTTGTGGGGACCTTTTGGAAAAATCAAATTCTGTTAACATATTACTTTTGTTCTCCAAGCTTTCTATTCACCTAAGTAAGTGAACCTCCTAATTTGCTAATCCAACTATAAAGTTCCAATTTTTAAAAGGATGCATTTCTGAAGAAAATGAAATCCACTTATTCTCAAACTCAAAGTTTTATCTTTTTATAAATAAGGTGTACTTGTTCTGTCACCTCACTAAGTAATCAACACAAATTTTCAAAGCCATTTCTTTTAGTCTGAGATTAAAATAGAAATCCATTTTATTTATTATATAACTCCATTGTCCTTGCCATGTACTCTTATGTGTGTCACAAGTTGGCATATTTATGACATCTGAAAACAAATCATAAAATAAGAAATATTTCATTAATTTAATAAGCATTGATGTTCCAGAGCCACTACCAGTGCTTTTGTGGTTGTGCACTACACAATTTCAAATGTGACACTCACATCATATTTATGAGTGTGGTGCCCCTGTAGTTGTATAGTGCACAATCTGTGCAACCATGTAAGGTGACCCTGCTTAATATGAAATCAGGTACAGGTGATAGATAGCAGGTATGAATAGAAAGAGAATGACATCAAAGTAGTTTTTCTTTTAGAACTTTTAGTTTACTAAGGAAGATTGACAATTAAGGGATCCTGTGAAAAGAACTACAACAAGAAAGTGCAGGGTTTTCCTATCTATGTAGCCATCTAACTAAAACAGGAAAACAAATAAAGATGGGTAGTGAGGCTAGAACTCACTCAGAGAATATTTCAGAGTATGGAGTCCTAAACTGGTTTCTCAGTCTTAACAGCAAATTTAATCAGAAAATTGATGAGCTAGGTGCCCTTAATAGCATCCTTTCTGCTCATGGTGAAACCACAGCTATTAAGTAAAACACTATTTTACTATATGTTCTCTCAGGCACTATTCTGGCTCTGCCTCTCAACCCCACTAGCCCCATCTTACGTGTCACCATAGTGCAGATACTCTGCTTTCAATATGACTTTTACCTATTGGACAATCCTCTAGTACTTGATGCTTCTGAGAGTTTAGGTGTTGCTGAAGCTAAACTCAATGTCCTTGATACTCTTTCTTCTCCACCGTGCAGCTGTGGCCCAGCTCCATCCACTTTCAACCCCTGATTTTGGAACCTCAGCCCTGGGATACACGGCTTAATTCCAATATGAGTTTTGATTTTTTTTCCTTAAAGCCAAGTCTCTAGGTGCACAATTTTGTTCTGATGGAAGGATGCTTCACAAGGACAGAGATTTTGATATATTTTGTTCAGACACCCTTCCAGTGCTAGAAGGCGGCTTAGCATGTAGTAAGTGTTCATTAAGTATTTGCTAAGTGATTAAATTCATGTGGGGCAATGAATAAGGATTCCAAGGGACTTCCACTGGAAACTGCCTCCCAGACGTTGCTAATTTTTGTTTATCTGGGGGTGCAGCTTGATCAGTTTACTGTAGGAAATCGTGGTCTTCTCAACACAGAACTTAGATTTATACTCCAACAGCCTTAAAAAGCAGAGTCCAGGGTGCTGCCACAGCTCAACAGTGCCTTTCCATGGTAAGGAGTCTAACTGCAGCTGACTGAGTCCTATAGTCCAGAACCAACTTCTCTCCAACCCAAACATGACAGAAAAACTGCTCATGGCAATATGGATTGTGGTTAGTCTTTTGTGTTGTCAGACAAAACAAATATCATAGCACATCTCTGGTGAGGTTTCTGGAAAATAAAAACATTACTTTGGAAATGTTTTCCTTTTTACTGACTTTTTTTTCCAACTATAAAATAGAGCTGGAGACTGAGGCATGTGACCTCATCAAGCCGATTTACTTCCTTTTATAAACTTGAAGACTTAGCCTCTTTCAAGTGCAATGAATGACAACATATTACAGTTGGAATTCATTGGGACCACCAAGCTGAATGGGGCCCCAGGGCTTTGTAAATATGGGAGCTCTAATGGAACACATTCTTGCACAGGAAAGATCTTGGTCTGGTATGTAGAATACACATCTGAAGACCTCTTTTTAAAATATGTGCCGAAATTCTAGTTCATTTCTAATCAACATAGATCCTTACCTTCAAGTCTGATGGCACTAGCTGAGCCTCTTTGACCTAGGCAACATCAGATGCTCAGACTTCTGTCTTGTGCTTATTTCTTTCATTTGGTGGTCCCAGGAAATAGCACCTACCCTGTTTGGAATGGGAATTGGTATGCATCACAGCCATCTTAAAACTTGCTAATATCACCTCAAGTGTCTGTGGAATCTGGTGACAATGTGCTAGGCCAACAAAACATGAACAATCTGGCAGACCTAGATACTTTCCACATAATAGACAGTTTGTCACCTTCTTTTCTGTTACCATCTTCTGTACATGAACGGTAAAGAATAAACACTTAAATATAAGGCCTAGAAATTTATTTTTTAGCCAAGAATGTATATTAGAGTTATAAAGTTCTGATCTCTGCAGTGAGAATAACAATTATTTTCTTTTATGTAAAATTTAAATGAAGAAGTTCACAATCAAGAATAAAAATCATTTCCAAATTATAATTCTAAGTAACCAGCAAAATGAGATTTTTATTTGAGAGGTGATAAAATTTTAAATGAGGGACAAGAATATGAAGGAGGATTTTAAAAACACTAATCAAGAAATTGGTTAAATTAGGGAATATAAATTTAGGATTATGCCAATTAATAGTTTTTTCTTTAGAAACTTAGAGAAACAATAGAGACAAATAGGTCTCTCTAGTAATCAGGGATGCAATTCATGTTATTCTGAAAAATCATAATCTGTGAGAAAGCCTTTAGATAACACATTTGATTGGAATGATCAAATAAGATGAGTTCTGAAGTGCTATTCCAATGATTATATTTTAAAATCTTACATTTTAGTGGTTTTGATATAGTAGGTGTCTAATGTTTATTGAATTAATGACACTTCCACTATGTAATTTTAAAAGCAGTTGAGAAAGTTCTAAAGCAATCTTTCCTTTGACAATTTGGGATGCTGACTGGAGAGTAGGAGGTGTCTCTGTTAAATTAAGGTGGTTTTAAAATTAAAGGAAAGCAATATTTGAGATCTTAGAAGGAGTAAACTAAATTTTTTTCCAAAGAATTTAAGCATTATAAATTAGTTTATTATCTTAATGGAGTTGAGAGTACCTATGTTCTCAATTAAAAGTTCAGTTAATTGTGGTACATGCTATTAGGCTACATAATTAAGAATGGTGGATGGATGGATGGGGGGATGGATGGATGTGTTGCTGTTTGTACTTAAGGGAGAATTAGTCATTTCTACAAATAGTATCTCCTTTTGCTGAAGCACATGTTTTCTGTGGCTTTATGCCTTCTTGACTAAATTTCAATCACAGTTCTGTTAGCAACTTTTCTTTAATTGTAGAAATGAACCTCTCTGTGCCTTGGTTGTCTTATAAATAACATGAAATGGTTATATCAAATGGCACCTTCTGACTATTAAAAGCACAGAAATAACCACCATGATAGGATGGTCCAAAAGATTCAATCAAGTAAATGCTTTGGTTATGTTATCACAAGTTTAGCCAAAAAAAATAGTTTTACTATTTTTTCTAGTTACTGTATGGAAAAATAGAAACAAATTTTTGTTTATTGCATATGTAGGAAACAGATTAATATTAAACAGAGAAAGTCTCGTGTGATAAGAAGGCATTACTTTCTAATCAGTCTTACTAGGATGAAAACCTCTACTGTTTGAGACTAGTAGATGCATGGAAGCTTGAAGCCAATAACTTTATAAATTAATATGCATTTTATTGTATTTATATATAGATACACACACACACACACACACACACACACCCCTCTCTCTCTCTTCCTCTCTGTCTATATATATGTGTATATATGTCTCCCATTGCTTTCATTCCTTATAGTGAAATTCTTTACTGATGCTTGTATATATGATAAATTATTACTTTTCTCAGAATAAAATTAGGCAGTAGTTGCAATTAGTTAAAAAGTCTGTCTATATCAGAATTTTATAATTAAGGAATAATGATAATATCAATATACAGTATACTTATGCCAGAGTTTCAGTATGTTTTTACAAAATATTTACATATATAGTTTCATTTTATATTTGGCCTTGAGCTGGATGAATTATTCAACTTCATTTGCATATATGCATAGTAAATAGGTAAAACCACTAGAGGAACAATAGCGAAATTTGGCATTACATTTTGCATCAATTTTGAATATGAATTTAATGTCAAGATGTGGCTTTATGGGAACTAAAAAGAAACTTTTTGATCTAAACATGTGTTTCAAAATTTCGATAAAGAATATAACTAATAAACAGAATAATAGCCCTCCAAACATGCCTGTGTCCTAGCCCCCAGAACTTTTGAATATGTTATATTACATGGCAAATAATTGAGGATGCAGGTGGAATTAAGATGGCTAGTCAGATAACCTTAAACTAAGAACATTATCCTGGATTGTGCAGGTGAGCTCACTGTAATCAGAAGCGTCATTAAAAATGGAAAAGGGATTTTGACGTGCTCTCGCGAGATTTAGGTCTTTTCCTAAGTCGGCGCTCGCCAACGTATGTTGGTTGTCACCGGTCGGGTCGGACTTTTTTGCCTGTGTTGAAGAAGACGCCTTCTGGAGTCATCCCTGGAGCGGCGGGTCTTGCTCACCGGGTGGAGATACAGCCGATTAGCCGGAGAAAGCCATGTTCAGTTCGAGCGCCAAGATCGTGAAGCCCAATGGCGAGAAGCCAGACGAGTTCGAGTCCGGCATCTCCCAGGCTCTTCTGGAGCTGGAGATGAACTCGGACCTCAAGGCTCAGCTCAGGGAGCTGAATATTACGGCAGCCAAGGAAATTGAAGTTGGTGGTGGCCGGAAAGCTATCATAATCTTTGTTCCCGTTCCTCAACTAAAATCTTTCCAGAAAATCCAAGTCCGGCTAGTACGCGAATTGGAGAAAAAGTTCAGTGGGAAACATGTTGTCTTTATCGCTCAGAGGAGAATTCTGCCTAAGCCAACTCGAAAAAGCCGTACAAAAAATAAACAAAAGCGTCCCAGGAGCCGTACACTGACAGCTGTGCACGATGCAATCCTTGAGGACCTGGTCTTCCCAAGTGAAATTGTGGGCAAGAGAATCCGCGTGAAACTGGATGGCAGCCGGCTCATAAAGGTTCATTTGGACAAAGCACAGCAGAACAATGTGGAACACAAGGTTGAAACTTTTTCTGGTGTCTATAAGAAGCTCACGGGCAAGGATGTTAATTTTGAATTCCCAGAGTTTCAATTGTAAACAGAATGACTAAATAAAAAATATATTCACAGTTAAAAAAAAAAAAAAAAAAAAAAATGGAAAAGGGAGAAGAGAAGGTCAGAGAAGGTAGATGTGGCTATGGAAGATGACAGAATGATGCAGTGTGAAAAGTATTTGACACACCATTGCTAGTTAAGGACCAATTTGCTTTTCCTAGTAATTTTGTCTTATATATAAAATTCTCTTTTGTTTTTGAGCTGTGTGGAAGTCTAATCACATTGTGTGCATCATCTTATTTCTCATTTCTCTTTTTTAGCATTATGTTTTGCAAGATCCTTAACAGTTATGGCATAGAGCAGAAATCTCATCATTTTCATTGCTTGGTAGTATCTACTGAGTGAATATACCATAGTTTATTTACGGACACTCTCTCTATATATAGATACAGACAAAGATATAGATATGTAGATAAAAATGTTGGTGCACGTATGCATGTGTGTGTGTTTCTATGTGTAGATTTCTTCCTGTAGTAGATTAGTGTCTTTTATATTTTTTGTATATTTGCCATTATGTCCTAAAAGTTGTCCCTGCTCCATTATTTCTCTCCTCTCATTTTGGGACACCAACTAAAAACCCTGTCACGGTAACTTTCTTCCTGTTCTCTTCTCTGATTCAAGATCAGGGTGCCATAATAAACAGGTTGTTCTGGTGAGGGCTTGCTTCTCATTGTATCCTCACATGGCTAAGAGAGAGATCATTTCTCTCGTGTCTCTTCTCATAAGTTCACTAATTTCATCCATGAAGGCTCCACCCTTATGACCTAATTACCTCCATAAGGCTTCATCTTCAAATACTAATCACATTAGTGATTAGCCTTCAGTATATGGATTTTGGAGGTCACAGTCATTCAGTCTATAGCAAGAAGTATTCCTTCTGCTTCTAGCTTCTTGAAAAGATTGTACAGAATTGGTATATTTTGTCTTTAAATGTTTGGCAGAATTCAACAGTGAACCTATTTGTGCCTAGTGCTTTCTGTTGTTGAAAGTCTTAATTATTACTCAATGTATTTAGTAGATAAAGACTTATTTAGATTGTCTATTTTTTTCTTGTGTGAGTTTTGGCAGCTGCTATCCTTCAAGAAATTGGTCCATTTCATCTAGGTTATCAAATCTGTAGGCAGACTTGATCATAGTATTCCTTATTGTACTTTTAATGTTCATGGGTTGTATGTTGAGGACCTGTCTTTCATTTGTGATATTAGTTATTTGTGGCTTCTCTCTTTTATTGTTAGCCTGGCTAGAGGTTTAAATTTTCATTGATCTTTTCAAAGAACAAGATTTTGGATTTGTTTATTTTCTCTATTGATTTTCTCTTTTCCATTTCATTGATTTCTGCATTAATGGTTATTATTTGTTTTATTCTTCATATTGTGGGTTTAATTTGCTCTTATTTTCTAGTTTCCCAAGGTGAAAGTTTAATTGATTTTAGATTTTTTTCCTAGTGATATCATTTTTTCAAATGATATAAATTTCCTTCTAGGCACTGATTTCATTGCATCCCACAAATTTTCATAGTTTTATTTCCATTTTGATTTAGTTCAACATATTTTAAAATTTATTTTTGACATTTCTTCTTCAACCCATGTATTACTTACAAGTATGTTGTTTAATTGCATGTATTTTATAATTTTTCATGTATCTGTTATTAATTGCTATTTTAATCCACTGTGATCTCAGACAAGACGTTGTTTGATTTCTACTACTTCAAATTATTTAGGTGTATCATAGGGCCCAGAATGTGGTCTATCTTAGTGAATGTCCCATGTGACCTTGATAAGAATGTGTAATCTACTGTCTTTGGATGAAATAATCTCAAGATGTCAATTATATCCAGTTGATTGACAGCGCTGTTGGGTTCAACTCTGTCCTTACTGATTTTCTAGCTGCTGGATGAAAGGGTGTTAAAGTCTTCAATAATGACAGTAGATTAATTTATTGCTCCTTGCAGTTCTATCAATTTTTGACTTATTCATTTTGACACTATTTTTAGTGCTTACACATTAAGAACTGCTATGTATTCTTGGAGTATTGACCTTTTTATAATTATGTAATGCCCCTTTTTATCATTCATAACTTTCCTTAGTCTAAAGTTTGCTGTCTGAAATTAATATAGCTCCTCCCACTTTCTTCAGATTAGTGTTATCATGACATAGCTTTCTCAATCTCTTTACTTTTAATCTATATGTGTCTTTATATTTAACGTAGATTTTTTTTGTAGACAACATATAGTTGGGTCTTGTTTTTTGATCCACTCTGACAATCTTTTAATTGGTGTATTTAGACCATTGATCTATAAAGTGATTATTGATAAACTGGATTAATACCTACTACATTTGCTACAGTTTTTTTATTCGTTGCCCTTGTTTGTTTTTTTCATTTTGTCATCCACATTCTTTTTCTGCCTTTTGTGGTTTTAATTGAATATTTTATGATTCCATTTTCTCTTTTTTCCTAGCATATAAATTATATTTCTTTTAAAACTTTTTGGCTAGTCACAAAGGCTCACATTTGTAATTCCAGCACTTTAGTGGGGCCAAGGCAGGTGGATCACCTGAGGTCCGGAATTCGAGACCAGCCTGGTCCAAGAGGGTGAAACCCCGTCTCTACTAAAAATACAAAAATTAGCCAGATGTGGTGGTGTGTGCCTGTAATCCCAGCTACTCTGGAGGGTGAGGCAGGAGAATCGCTTGAACCTGGGAGGTGGAGGATGCAATAAGCTGGTATTGCACCACTGTACTCCAGTCTGGGCGACAGAGTGAAACTCTGTCTCAAAAAAAAAAAAACACACACACACACACACACAAAAATAACTATTTGTAGTGTTTGCCCTAGTGTTTGCAATATACATTTACAATGAATGCAAGTCAACTTTCAAATAATACTATACTGTTTCACAAGTAGGACATATTTCTTTTTAATTTTTTTTTTGAGATGGAGTCTTGCTCTGTAGCCCAGGCTGGAGTGTAATGGTGCGATCTCAGCTCACTGCAACCTCCACCTCCCGGGTCCTGGATAGAGCAATTCTCCTACCTCAGCCTCCCAAGTAGCTGGGATTACAGGCACGAGCTACCATATCCAGCTAATTTTTGTACTTTTTAGTAGAGATGGGGTTTCACCATGTTGGCCAGTCTGGTCTTGAACTCCTGACCTCTGATCTGCACGCTTCAGCCTCCCAAAGCGCTGGGATTACAGCCGTAAACCACCGCGCCTGGCCAACTAGGACATATTTCTTATAACAAAAGATTCTAAGTCCTCCCTCCTGCCCCTTTTATCATTATTGTCATTCATTTCACATATACAGGTTGAGAATCCCTTATCCAAAATGCTCGGGACCAAAAGTGTTTTGAATTTTGCATTTTTTCAGATTCTGTAATATTTGCATAATACTTACAGATTTAACATTTTAATCTGAAAATCCAGAATCTGAAATGCTCCAATGGGCAATTCTTTTGAACACAAAATGTTTTGGAATTTGGGGCATTTTGGATTTTGTATTGTTATATTTGAGATGCTCAACCTGTATATGTGCTCAACCTTATATATATGTTTATGTATGCACACATAATTTAATACATTTTTCTCATTATTTTGAAAAAACTTATCTGTTAGGTTAATTAAAAACAGAAAAAATAAAAGTTTCGAATTTGCTTTCACTTATTTATTCTCTAATGCTCTTCCTTTCTTTATGTATATCTGAGTTCCTGACCTATATAATATTATTTCTTTTTGAACAATTTTTATATATTTTTTTAACATTTCTTGAAAGCAGTTCTATGGGCAATAAATTCCCTCAATTTTTGTTTTACTGAGAATATCTTTATTTCTTCTTTTGAGTAATTTTTCACGGTGCAGCATTATTGATTGGTGTGCTTTTTTTTCCTCGCAACACTTTAATTATTTTAGTCCATACTCTTGCTTGCATGGTTTCTAATAAGTCAGATGCATTTCTTATCTTTGTTCCTCCATAGTCAAGGTGTTTTTTTTTTCCACCTCCCCCAGCTTTTTTCAATATTTTTTCTTTATTATTGATTTTCTGTAATTTCAACATAACATGCCTTGGCATAATTTTGTTTTCGTTTTTGGCATTAATCCTGCTTGGTATTCTCTGAGGTTCCTGGGTTTGTGGTTTAGTGTCTGACATTAATTTGGGAAAATTCTCAGTCACTATTGGTTCCTGTATTATTTATGTATCTTTCTTTTTTATTCTCCTTCTGTCATTCCCATTACACGTATTATACATTTTGTAGTTGTCCTACAGTTTTTAACTATTATGTTTAATGTTTTCAGTCATTTTTTTCTGTTTGGTTTTAGTCTTGGACGTTTGTATTGTCATATCTTCGGGCACAGAAATTCTTTCCTAAGCCGTGTCCATTCTACTCATGAGCCCATCAAAGGTATTCTTCATTTCCTTTAGTGTTTTTGATCTCCAACATTTCTTTTTGATCCTTTCTTAGAATTTCCATTTCTCTGCTTTCAGAATTCATTTGTTCTTGCATGTTTTCTACTTTTCCATGAAAACCCTTAGTCTATTATTCATAGAATTTTTTTTTAAATACTGGTGTGACAATTCCAATATTCTTGCCATATGTGACTCTGGCTCTGATGCTTGTTCAGTCTCTTCAAACTGTTATTTTGCCTTTTTGTGTGCCTTATAATTTTTTGTTGAAAGACAGTCGTTATGTACTGGTAAAGAAACTGCAGTAAGTTGTCATTTGATAATGTAGTGGTAAGGTGTGTGTGGGTGTGTGTTGGGGGGACAAGGTGAAATGTTCTATAATCCTATAATTAGGTCTCAGTCTTTTGTAGATACTGTGCTCCTGAACTGTGAATTTACCAGTGCTTCTCATTTCTTTCCTAGAGACAGGATGACTGGAGGGGGCTGGAGTCGAGTATTTCTCTTCACTGATGTAGAAGGCTATAGGGAACTAGAATTGGTTATTTCTCTTCTGCCAAGTAGGTTAGGCTCTACTATAGCCCCAGAAGGTTAGGTTCTGTATATAGTTTTCCCGAGGGCAGGCCTTGATAAGAAGCAGAGCTGTGGCATATTCAGAATGGTTCCTTTTTTAAAAATCCCTGCTGGAAGCATAAGGGGATTTTTCTCTAATATTCACTATGAGGACACAGTAGAGATCCTGTGTTTTACCTTTTTACCTTTTAACTTTCGTGAGGTAAAACTCACGAAAGTGCGAAGGACCCCCTATAACTGGGTCATCTTGGGGTTTTTATCTTTCAGACTTGTCTACACTGAGTCTCCAGCAATTCATTCATTAGAGTTCAGGATTTCCTACCCTAGTATGAGTTCCTGCAGAGGTTTCTGCTCATGGGTTTCTGTTCTGGTAAGCTGTGATTTTCTGTGTCCCCTTACCTCTCTCTCCTATTTCCACAGCAGTGGTTTACCCTGTGATCTCACTTCTCTGACGGTTCTAAGAAGAGTTGTTTATTTTTCAGTTTGCTCAGTTTTTTACCTGTTAAAACATAGTGAAGATGTTCAGGCCCCTTATATACTGGACCTGGACCCAGTACTGAATACTAATTTTTGTATAAAAATATTTGTGAAAAAATCTGTGAAGTATGATGGTGATTCTCTAAGAGGAACTTTGTTTTTTTCTGCCAGGAGCATCTAACATCATTTTATCCAAGCTGTCAGAGCCCCAGATTACCAATGGCAAATCCAGTTTACCATTATTATTAGGGAGTAGGACTTTGGTATATCAGTTTTCAATGAGAGGGTTAACAGATTCCCTGCATTAGGAAGGCCCTGGACTTTTTTCTTTTGCCCTATGAGACTAAACAAAACTGTAGCTTTGTTTCTCAGCTGTTTATTCCAGAGAAGGAAACGCCTTCAAAGCAAAAGTAGTTTTGTGAGCTCCATTTATCTTTCTAGAGTTTCCGCTTTCTCTTAGATTTTCTTGATGATTTGAAGAAGGCATTTAAAAACTTTTTTAGTTGTTCAGAATGTGAGAATCGATCATTATCACCAAGTTTACTACTTATAGAAGTGCAAGTCTCAACAGCATTGGCTTTAGATTATATTTTCAATAAACAATTCTTTGAGATACAAACGGAATTTCAGATAAAGCCCTCGCCACAGTAAGGTGAGGCACTATCAAGAGTAAGGTTTCAGAGGGCTGACCTCATTATCTCATCATGGGTTTATAAGGGAAAATAACATGTCTCACTAATCGTCCTCTCAATTTAAGGCATGAAAATATTGGCCCTGGAAAAGGAATTGAAGGAAAAGGTAGTGATATTTTTCATAGGACATTATTGCCTAAACCTTTCAAACGATTTGGGTTCTAATGTCTACTTGGATGTATATGGTATGGATATAAGTAATTTTTTCTGAAAGCAACTTGACTGCAGCAGAGAAAACAGAAAATATGAGTTGAAGCTCACATGCTCTTGTGATTTTTTCCAGAGGCTTGAAGAAAAATTTAATCTGGACCTTTCTCAGTCAGATTGATTATTTAATTTGAGCACAGGAGTTTGAAAGTTAAGAATAAATATGTGAGCTGTTCATTTTTTATTTGAGAGGAATTAAATTCTGTTTATATGGCTGAACATCTAAGGTATATTTTGTTTTAACCTTCATTCCTTAAAACCTAGAAATTTGAATAATGTTACAAAATACCAGATGAATTCATTGAAATTAAACTCAGATGTTCAGTGACCGAATAATAAGCAATCAGAAATAAAACAGGATTTTAATTTATTCTAAATGTTCAGGCATGTAATTTTTAAATGCCGTTTTAAAACCTAAGCTATTTGATAGCAATTGAGTTCTAATTGCTCAAAAGTATGTTCCAACACAGCTATTAAAGAAATCAATGATTGCCTGAGGTAGACAGATATAATTTAAATCTATACAAATTAGTTACCATTGATCCAGTTGACAGTAGATTTTTATTTTAATTCTCCTTGTTTACTGGCCAAAAGGAGTTTACATAAATTTATAATCATGACTCATGATGTGCACCAATTGCTTTTTAAAACAAATGACTTTGATTAATATTGTTTAAGAATCATTACTGTTTTGTTTTTTGTTTTTTGTTTTTTTTTGAGATGGGGTTTCGCTCTTGTTGCCCAGGCTGGAGTGCAATAGCTCGATCTCAGCTCACCACAACCTCCTCCTACCGGGTTCAAGAAATTCTCCTGCCTCAGTCTTCCGAGTAGCTGGGACTACAGGCATGGGCCACCATCCTGTTAATTTTGTATTTTTATTAGAGATGGGGTATCTCCATGTTGGTCAGGCTGGTCTTGAACTCCCAACCTCAGGGGATCCTCCCCCCTCGGCCTCCCAAAGTGCTGGGATTATAGGCATGAGCCACCATGCCCAGTCAACTGTTTTACAAATTTATAAATGAATGCACTATGATTTATAAGGCAAAAATAATATCTTGATGGTTAATCATTATTAAGATTGCTTATAACCTGAACTTCGTATTTAGCATGGCATATAGTAATTTTTTTTTTTCGACAGTCTTGCTCTGTTGTCTAGGCTGGAGTGCAGTGGCACGATCTCAGCTCACTGCAACCTCCACCTCCCAGGTTCAAGCAATTCTCCTCCCTCAGCCTCCTGAGCACCTGGGACTACAGGTGCATGACACTATTCCCAGCTAATTTTTTGTATTTTTAGTAGAGACAGGGTTTCACCATATTGGCCAGGTTGGTCTCAAACTCCTGACCTCGTGATCCACCCTCCTAGGCCTCCCAAAGTGCTGTGATTGCAGGCCTGAACCACCGAGCCCGAACGTATAGTGATTTTTAAAGAAATGTTCCATCAATTTTTTTATATTGAATTTTTTGTTGTTCAACTTGGATTTCTTTATTCATTTATGAAGTTTCTTTCTGTATGTAATTCATTTTTCATTATGCTCATCACAAGTGCACCTTGAAAAGTAGTTAAAACAACTTTTAAAATTGATGATAAATACGGAGGTGATAAATCATGATTTCTGGAAGTTATATGTATCTTATTTTCCAACTCTTTTCCTGGATCTAGTATCAAATGCTACAATATTGCTCTATCACTGAAACTCAGAGTAACTCCTAATGATGACCTTGGAACCCACTGGTAGAGGATAAAACTTAGGTAAAAGTAAGTCCCTCTCTCCATCTAGGGTAGGAGTTCTTAACACAAGAACTAGATTGTATTATGGAATAATGAGTACACCATGGCTTAGGACTTGGAGAGAATAAATTCATATTTCAGCTTTATACTTAACAGCTGGGTGAAGTGGTCTTGCTTTCCTTATCTATAGTATGGGATCCCAATTATTTCTGCCTCACAGAGCTATTAAGAGGACTGAAGGGCAGGGCACGGTGGCTCACGCCTATAATCCCAGCACTTTGGGAGGCCGAGGCGGGTGGATCATGAGGTCAAGAGATCGAGACCATCCTGGTCAACAGGGTGAAACCCCGTCTCTACTAAAAATACAAAAATTAGCTGGGCATGGTGGCGCGGGCCTGTAGTCCCAGTTACTTGGGAGGCTGAGGCAGGAGAATTGCTTGAACCCAGGAGACGGAGGTTGTGGTGAGCCGAGATCGCGCCATTGCACTCCAGCCTGGATAACAAGAGCGAAACTCCGTCTCAAAAAAAAAAAGAGGACTGAAGTAAAATGTAATGAAAGAAGTTTTTCATCTGATTGGGAAATTTAGCATATGACCTAGTAACTATTTATAACAACATAAGACCAAATGAAATAAGTAAAAAAGTAGAAATCAAACCAATGTGCTGTAGGAATACTGTTATGGGAATGGTTAATGTAGTATATAGGGCTAATTAACTTTTAAGAATTTGGAAAACGAATGAGGTGAGAAATGATGTTTTACTGGTAGAACCTGATCATTTTTCATAATCAATGTAGCTGTGCCCTGATTTCAGTTTTATCTAAGACAGCTGGTTTGAGTGTAGGAGTCAGGCATGTTCAATTTTGATGGCAGTTTGATAATTTTTCACTTGTTCTAGCACCTTTCCTTTGTACATTCAAGATAATTTGTCCATCTTAACTACACAAAACTAACTTGCATGCCTGATGAAAGCCTTACGGGCATACTGAGCCTTAAATTTGCCAAGAGCTTTTAATACTTTTTCCCTCTGTAAAAAGAGTAAGTAGAAAGTGTATGTAAAGAAACATAAATTCATTTGATGAACTTAACTTCCATTTCTCTAATCACAAATGTCATAATGATTTTCTGCTAGTAATCAACACAATATGAGTTTTATGCTGCTTTCTTTCACCATAATTTTTAAACGTCTAATGTTCCAGAAAGGCACAAAGCATTTAAATTTTGCCTATAGCTAAAATAGTTTTAAAAATGTATGTATACAGGCAAGCTCTGGCACTAATGTTTTTTTAAAATGGGATAAGGTAATATAATGAAATTTGAAGGAGAGATGGCATTCAAGAAAGGAATTAGGTTAAGAAGTAATACAAATTAGTTATCAAAGATCAGGTTAATAGTCAAAACATTTTAAAAATCCTTTTTGTTTATTAGCCAAAGGCAGTTCTCATAATTTGTGACATACAATAAATGATTTTTAAAAATAACATTGATTAATATTGTCCAAAATTGTCACCATTTCACAGTGTGGGCATTTGTATTTTAAAGATAAAACAGTATTTTGATAGTTATTTTCATAATTAAATCACTTTAAAACCCTGACTTTTATATTTTACCATAGTGCATAATATATGTATTTGTAGATACCACTGATTACAAATAATATAGAGGGTAGGGGCTGTCAGCAAAGTAGTTAAAACTATTACATAGCTTAAAGAACACAACTTGTAAATAATATCCAGTTCAATTTGCCAATTGATTATTTCAGTTTGAGTCTCAACCATTCTCAGTGCCTTTTTTCAGTATTTCTGTAATGAGTTTAATACTGTCAGGTTGTTATGAGGCAAAAAGGAGGTAATGTATTAAAAAAGTGACATGAGATAAATAAAGCATATTAGATAAGGTCAGCATGACTACATTGAGGATCTAATGGGAAAATAGTGTACCTTTTGCAGAGAAGCAACTTGACCTCCATAATATGCCACCTGAACTGCAGTAATTGCCTCTCTCTCCTGCTTTTGTCAAGATGCATTTATTCTTCACATAATGTAAACCTGCTTCTGCCTCTTCTGCTTAAGGCTTCCATTGTGTTTAAGTCTTAATTCAAACTCCCCCATTCTAGTTTCCAAAGTTCTAAATTACCTGCCCTACATAAACCTTTGATCTCACCCAGACTTTTCCCTCTTCCTCACTGTGCTTTAATAAAATTGGCTTTTTATTCTATTTTGTTCCTATAAAAGATCAAATGATTCCAACCTTTGGGGTTTTGCATTAGTGTATTCCTCTGTTTGGAATGCTTTTCCCTGAAGATCGTAGCTGGTTGCTTTTTTGTCATTTAGAACTGACATATTCCTAGAGGTGCTTTCCAGGACCATCTGTTCTGAAATAGCCACCCAGTAACAGTGAAATTACCCCCACTTAATTATTTTAACAGCAAATATGACTAACTGGTATTTCCTTAATTCCTTGTTTATTGATAGATTATTTGATTTTTCTTCATCCACTAAAATGTAAGCTCCATGAGAGAAGGAACTTTATCTTGTTCACCAATGTGACTGCAGAACCATAACAGTATTTAGTACATAGGAGATACTCAATAAATATTTGTTAGATTAATAAATGAATGTTGGACAGATAAAATATTGTTTTAAAGATTGATCTCTAAAATTGGCCAAATTTAGAGAGTACAGAGGTTTAATAGCTTTAAGGTGATGAGAATCTGGAGCATTGGTTCTTAATCCTTTAAGAAACTAATGAAAGCTAATGGTCTTTTATACATTCATGTAGGTATATACAAAATTAGGCATAGTTTCTGTGAATTTTCAGATTGTCTATTACCTCCCAATAACTCCATGGACCCTTGAATAAAAACCCCAAGTCTACACTCTACTCCATGCAGAGGAGATGAAAAGTAGAAGAAAAATTTAAGGGGCATTTTAAGGAAAAAATAGCATTTACATTACTAATTTGAGGGACAGTGAGAAGAATGCTGCCATTAAGATGTTGAATTGAGAAATGTAGCTGCTAAGAGGACAATTTTTAATTTTGTGGCCCATTGACAATTAGAATTAGAGAACTGCAATCCTGGTGGAAATCTGAACTAGGGAGGCAGATTTAGGAGGTCAGTAGAAAATAATTACTGAGATCATGGTATTTTTGCTTTTCAAAGAGGTTGGTGTATAAAGAAACATATATTTAGGAAATGAGAAAAGAAGAAATATTTAAAAATAAAAATAGAACTCTGAAAAGTAGGATGAAATTAGGATAATATACTATCACAAAAGTGAAAGACTAGAGAACATAAATATTGTTATAGATTAGTTAGTACTCAAGTCAAAACTTGAGCACCTGTAGAGTGAACTGAATAAAGCAAGGATAGGCAGGGCAATGAGTAGCCTCGTGGATCAGTAGGTCTGAAGGCAACGTCCCAGACAAGCTAGAAAGCAGAAAAAAAAGTGGAATGTTTTGGAGGTATGATGGCTCCAAGGAGTTTTTGGATAATAGAGTGAAGAAGAAAACTGAAGATCTGGGCTGAGACGCCAATTCAAGGCATAGGAGGGTAGGCACATTTAACAAATAAAAGCCAATAGGAGTCAGGCATAGAGAAGGAAAAACAACTTACTACAGAACACAAATGTTGACAGAAACCTGATTCTAATAGACTTTCTACTTTTAGCCTCTTTTCTTTTGATTGGTCCTATGGACACCAAATATTGAAGAACAATCAGAAGTCTGGGAGCTCCATGATGCTGGGTCAGAAATAAAGGAGCTTCCAACTGGGAAAAACAAGATGGCCTTTAAGAAAGTAGGTTTCATGTAGTATAAGAAGGAAAATCATAGGCATATGTCCCTACAATGGCCCTTTCTAGTGCTATTGCTATACAAAAAAGTGAGGCAAGAGTCTTCTAGAAATGGTGGACAGGTAATTAAAATCAATCTGACAACTGAAAACAACAAATAATGCCGGCCAAAAATATAGAACATATCTTCTTAAAGGCCAAAAATATCTGATTGAAGTGAAGAATAGTGGTCTGAAAACCTGAACCTTTAGTGTCTTTTATTCTTCTTTGGACAGCAACAATTAGAAAATAATTTTACATGGGGAGAAACGCCAGATATAGTATGCACCTAAAGTAAAATAAATACATTAAAAAAAAGAAAATAATTTTAATTTTAAAATTAATTTTAAAACATGTTATATAAGATGATATCCAAATAGCCAATAAATGTATTGCCAATATTCAAACTCACTTAGTCATCAGTAAAATGCAAATTAAAATATAAGATTATATCACACTACTAGAATAGCTAATATCAAAATTACTGGCAATATAAAATGTTAGAAAAATTATGAAAAATATAGAATTCTTATATACTGGTATTTGTCACTTTGGAAAATGTTTTAGCATGATTCTTAAGAAATATCCTTACAGAAATGCATGCACATACCTACAAGTACACACATACATGAATGTTCACACACATTATTCATTATAGTCAATTACTGGAAAGAACAAAAACATCTATCTGTAATAGAATGGATAAAAAACAAACTTTCCATGTTTATCCAATGGAATACTACACAGTAATAAAAAGGAGATCTACAGATACATGCAACAACATAGACGAAACATTTATAATGCTGAATGTAAGAAGACAGATTTTTTAAAAAATTACATGGTATATAAGTCTATGAATATAAATTTAAAGCACAAGAAAATCTAAAGTTGTATTTTTATTTGGTAAAAGTGTGAAGAAGAAGAATAAAGCAATTATTATGGCAATCAAGAAACTGGTTACCTGTGAGTTTGACAGAGTGATATTTGGGCATAGAGAGGCATCTGAGTACTGGTAATGCTCCAAATCTGGAGAGGAGAGTGGTTTCATGGGTGTGTGCTTTGCTTTGCTATGTAATCGAGCTACACATTTTTATGCAGTATTTTGGATGTGTTAAATTTATAATAATAAAGTTTTTTGAGGCAAGCTTGAGGAAATGTCCTCACATGTAAGAAGAATGCAGAAAAATTATCTTGAGTGACCAGCATCCTTTTGTCCCTTATTATTAGGGAAAACTAAAATTTAAAAATTAAAAAAACTAAAATTTACTGAAAACTAAAATCTATTTCCAGAGCTAGCAAATAGAGCTTGAACTTGAGAACAAGTAGAAACCATAGAGGTTTGAATATTTCTATTTTACAGATGAGAAAATGAGGCCTAGGAGTTTTGCATATAAGCTCAACATCCCATAACTGGCTGGAACTGGGAACCAGATTTCCTGCTTATAAGTACAGATTTTTTTTTTTTTTACTACACACTGTTATTTCTTGCTAAATTTCCCCTTTGAACTGTGAATTCAAACTTGGGTATTATAAATATATTGATATATTGAAATGGACTTTTAAAGATACATATTTGGGGTAATTTTTCTCTGAAACTTTTTTCCATTATAAGTTAATGTACATCGGCCGGGCGCAGTGGCTCACGCCTGTAATCCCAGCACTTTGGGAGGCCGAGGCGGGTGGATCACGAGGTCAAGAGATCGAGACCATCCTGGTCAACATGGTGAAACCCCGTCTCTACTAAAAATACAAAAAATTAGCTGGGCATGGTGGTGCGTGCCTGTAATCCCAGCTACTCAGGAGGCTGAGGTGGGAGAATTGCCTGAACCCAGGAGGCGGAGTTTGTGGTGAGCCGATATTGCGCCATTGCACTCCAGCCTAGGTAACAAGAGCGAAACTCCGTCTCAAAAAAAAAAAAAAAAAAAAAAATAAGTTAATGTACATCATGAAATATCTTTACCTAGTAAATCTGTTCAGAATTAATGGATGTGCAAACTGTCAAATGATGCTCATGTTAAATATGGGCTTTTAAGTAAGTTGGTGAGTTAGCGTCTCTGCTCACATCAAGGGACAAAATTTCACACCTAACATTCATAAACGTGGACTCTTTCCTACATTTATTAGCATTGACTTATTATTATAAAACATAATGGGAAGGTGTGAACATGACATACATTTTGTTACATATGTTTACTTTATAATTAAAAAAGAATTCTATATGATAGGCATTGATAAGGACATGCCTCAGAGATGATTTTATCTTTGTTCACATGTGAAACCAACAGAAAAAAAGAAAGCTATTAATACATCCAATTCATTTGACAAATATTTATCCAATGTTCAGTAATGCAAGTTTAAAAGTGTAGTACTCGTAGTGTTTTCAAGTTAATGATATGATATTTGCATTCCCAAAATAAAGATTTGGTTGTATTTTTGGCTTGTGATTTAATTCTGTTTCTCTGCATGAATCTTATTATTCCAAAGTCATCTTTATTACATGTGTATTCATCTGTTAAGTAATAATCAACTAGTGACAAAAGAGGGTAAAGAAACACATATATCCAGTAGCAATATTTTTACTCTTAGTTTAAAGGACATTCTCATGTCCTGAGTTTTGATGGCTCTGAATACCTTGAGATATTGCTGTCTTTCATCATACAGGGAAGTGTGGAATTCTTCATTTCTTTGCTTTCTTTACCTTTCACAACTACCCTTAAAAGTCATTGCCTATCTGACTGGCATCTTCTGTATATTATAGCACCTAAAATTAAGCATAATGCCTTCAGAGTAATATGTTTATTCAGTTTAGAGTTTCACCCCATTCTAAATGGAGATATCATAATCACATTGTTCAATAGTTTGTCACATGTTCAGAGGAATACTTTAGCAAATTAAAGGGAAGACAAAAACCTATTTCATTATTTAATGACACATTTTCTACTAACTAATTCATCTTTGTTATAAAATGAGGGAGTATTTTTCCCTTTTCTTCTGAGATTGCTAATCAAAATCAGATCAACAGATATCAAACATTTGTTCCTACAAGGTACTGTGGGAAATATATAGAAGTCAAAGATACAGTGCTTAATTTCAGCAGATTTTGTATTTCAGTTAGACAAGGAGAAAAATTAAATACTAAATATGATATAGTTAGTGTTTAAATCTGTATTGCAACAGAGTTTTAAAATATTTTAGTATTGGCATTAAATGTCTATACATACATTTCATATGTATCCTAAAATGCAAATAAATATAAATACAAATAAATAAACAAACATAAAATAATGGGTTGTAACTGGCATTTCTTCCTAGGTAAAATATTTGATTCCATAATTTCTATGCCATATATATATATATATATATATATATATATATATATATATATGAAAGAGAGTTTTGGTAAATCTGTGTCACAATATGAAAGCAGGTCTCAAGGAAAAAGATTAGTCAGTTCTCTAATTTGCCTTGAAATGAATTAGAATCTTTCCATTATTCTCATGTCAGTATGGCAGAAATAATTTTTTACTAAAATTCAGCAAATGTCTAAAACAAATTTTTGTGATTTAAAATAAAAATATCAGAATAAAACCAAAAAAGAGGAATATATTTTATTTATTGAACATGCAACTGCAAACAGAAAATAAGTCTTATATATTATACAATGAACACTACATCAGTTTACCCTCCCAGTCAACTGAACAGGAATGCTCAGCAAAGCAACTTCCCCGCAGTCATTCAACAAATAGTATTGATGGTCTGCCATACATGCAGCACTTGGTTTTGAGGCAGCAGAGGATGCTTAGAAATAAAATACCCAGTCCTTTTCCATAAGGAGTGTCAATCTAGACTGGATATAAGTCATGACAATGGATGATAAATTACTGTATAAGAATGAATAATAAAACTAGACAGCATTATAAAGAACATCTGCAAAAACTATATGATAAGTGATGCAGGAGATATGTATGCTAGAAGCTCCAAGAAGAAAAATGTCATTCTTGGCTGATTATGCATTATGATCTTATACCAACCAATTGTGGGACGTTGACAAAACATTTATTAAATGAAGTTATTTGCAACTATGTCTTTATATCTTTGTAGACATAGAAGGGTTTGATTGAAAATAAAAGTATCTGCTTCAATGTAATAAATAAGAGAACTTCACCTCTGTGTTTTGTTAAATTCTTGAGTATTGATTAAATGCGTGTATTTCCATGGCTACTTTTTTCTTATTCATACAGATACAATCTAAGGAAAATTTATTTATCATCCTTATTCCATACCCCCTTGTTTAGATTAATTATCTAGAATTCTAGGAATGTCATTTTATGTTACTGATCTCAGTATCTCTTTGTTTTGGTATTAACTGTTCCAATGTATTTATAAGGGGGTCAGAAATGAACTAAATGAGGGGGAGAAATCCACATAATGTTAGGGTTTAAATAAAGAATGCAATTCTCATTTATGGAGACAAGTGTAATAGAAGGGTAGGTTCAAAACTGCATTTTCATCCTTGCTTTTTTCTACATCTGAACTCTATCTTTTCTTGTTTTTGGAAAGCCCACTTTAATATATCTACACAGATACATATACATATATATATATATGTGTATATATATATATATGTATATAGTTTTTTATTGATTCAAAGTGATGTAAATGTTCACCATCCATACCCTAGAGTAGAAATATCTATATTTGCTTACATATTTATTCTTACTCTCCTACAGAAGTTTAATCTCTTAACCAAAGGTCCTAAAGATTCTTACTTATTTGGTGCAGATATAACGTTGATAAAAATTACTAAACTATTTAAAACTGTTTAAAAAGATAAGCACTAAAGAAATGTTTATCATCAGTATTTTCAGGACATATAAGCATCATAATTTTTCAGCTCTTTTAAGTCATGTCACTTTTCATTCAGTTTGGATTTTAGGATATTTGGATTTAGGATATTGGATGTTAGGATATTTGGATATTTTAATTCAGTTTGGATTGTGGCCCTGACTCACAATCACATAAATTGATAAAGTTAGACTTTGGAAATCATAGCAATAGTCCTGCTTGTTGTAGACAAGCAAATTCTACATTTTAGGGAAAATTAAAGCCAAATTAAAGTGCCTCCTCGAGATACAAAGGTGAGCAAAACCAGACATGATTCCAGTCCTCAAGGGTAGAGCTGCTACATAATGGACGAAGTTCTCTGCTAGATAGAACGAGGAAACAGAAGGGATTTGCTTAAGGGCACCCAAGCATTTAATTGCAGATGTTCACAGAAGGTATGCAAGACTTAAGGTACTTCCATATTCTGTAAAGGCTTTATTGAAATTCCATAACATTCACCTATTTTGAGTACTGTTAAATAAATTTAAGCATATTTATAGAGTTGTGCAACCATCACCACAATCTAATTTTAAAACATTTTCATCACCATAAAAGAAACATCATGCTTATTTACAATTAATCCTATTTCCACTCCTAGTCCCAGGCAATCACTACTTTCTGTCTCTCTATATTTTGCATTTAAGGACATTTAATGCAAGTGGAGTCATATGATATGTGGTCTTTATCTCTGGCTTCTTCTACTTAGCATAATGTTTTTGAGATTTATCCATGTAGCATATATCAGTACTTTATCCATTTTTATTGCCCAATAGTATTTCATTTGTATGGGTTTCCATTTTTAATATACACTAGAAGGAAGTTGTTAAAATGCAGAAATGTCAAAATGTGATTGCAAAAATCATAGTATAATTTAAATGTTTTATTATAACAAATTAATATCAGCATAGAAAGATGCAATGACTTTATGTCTATATGGATAACTATACTTTATTTACATCAAAAATCTAAACTTAAGGGCTAACCCTCTTATCCCCTGCATACACATACTATTATGTCCTGATTAGTTAGCATTTAGTAATCATTACTGGGGCCCTATAACTGGTATGAATGCTTTATAAAGTTTATAGCAGTTTATCTTCACAACAACCTTGTGGATAAGTTCTATTCACTCTGGAATCAGACTGTCTGGGTACCAATGCCACCCACTGACCAAGTATGTGATCTTAGGCAAGTCACTTTAGTATCAGTGCTTCAGTATCCACTATTAATATATGAAAACAAAAATAAGATCTAAGAAAGGCTTTATTACAAATATCAAATTATACATATATAAGAATTCTTTATGCATAAAAAGAATAATTTTTGTGTCAGCTACTATTAATAGAAAAGTAAACTGATGCTCAGAGATAAATAACTTTGTCCTGAGTGACACTGTAAGTAAATACTATGGCCATGATTCTAATGCAAGCAACATGAGTATAGACACCAACAACTTCCTATATAATAAAGGAAAACATAGTGTCCAGATCTAGGAGAAAGAATTTAAATCCATTATTTTTTTCCCTTACACTAGAAAACAAGCCACTTTTCAAATACTGAATATGCACAGTACAATTGGCATTGAGTCCACAGGGTTACTGATACAATAAATATGATCACATATGCTTAATTTGAGGAGGACTGAATTAATATTACTGGATTCTGGTTATATTGTTGTGATTATTTAAAGATATTATATACAAAGGGAATTTGAATCTGTGGAAGTAATCTTACAGATTTTTACCTGAGAAGTGGTAAATGCTGAACTACCTAATGGTACTGAATTCTTCTGCATTAGATTTCTACCTAAAGTTTTAACTGACTGCAAACACATTTTATGACCACTGCAGTTTGCTCTGAGTCCTCTAGAGCTATTTAGAAAATTTTTATTAGGAAATATTTTATGAATGACCATATATTTATTAATCTGTGCATACTTAAGCAAAAAAGACTCACTTCTACACTAGTAATCCCATTTCCAAGGAGAAGTACTCTTCTATGTACAGATCGATGAAGGAGTTATTAAATAGCTTTGCCCTATTCCTGTTTTTTTTTTGAAGATAGATAATGACAATTATTTAAAAACTATTTTAAGTTCCAAGTTTAGTAAGAGATATTTGGCATTAAAAGGCCAATCACTGATTTATTTTCTTTTTCTAATTAAAAAATTTTATTCTTTAGAGTAGTTTTAGATTCACAGTAAAACTGACTGTAAAGTACAGAATTCCCGTATACCCTCTGTTCCTACCAATTTATTTCTTATTAGACAACTTTGTCTCTGAAACTGATGGAAATGGGTATCTTTTTCCTAAATTATTGCTTTTTAAAAGTGTAATTACAGTAGTTGACTTCATTGTGATTTTCCTACATGCCCATACATTTCTGAATTTTAAAGGAAGTGTAATTATTTCTTGAACAAAATTATTATTGTGGGATCCTGAATTGTTAATGCTTATGCTCTTAGTTCACCCTTGAGTCATTTACCTAGTTTAATTAAAAACATGTATTAAACTGGATTGTGCAATATTTGTATGTTGAAATTAATCAGAATTCCTGTTTATATTGTGGTGAAATAGAAGGTTCTTTACAATTTTCAAAAAGCTCTAAAAAAATCTTGAAAGCATCTCTTGAAAAGGAAGACCTGGAATTTATGATATTTTGAAGGAGAGATTTTAATCTTTTACATACTACATAAAGATGTATTCTTCCCTAGTACAGTGTGAAATCTAGAAACAAACATACTGGAAAACATTGAGAAACTCTCCAGGACATTGGACTGGGTAAAACTTTTTAAAATCATACCCCACAAGCATAGGCAACCAAAGCAAAAATGGACAAATGGGATCATATCAAGTTAAAAAGCTTCTGCACAGCAAAGGAAACAATCAACAAAGAGAAGAGCCAACACACAGAATGGGAAAAATATCTTCAAACTACCCATCTGACAAGGGATTAATAACCAGAAGATATAAAGATCTCAAACCACTCTATAGGAAAAAATCTAATAATCCAATCTAAAAGTGGGCAAAAGATCTGAACAGACATTTAAAAACAAAAAACCACAAATGGTAAAAAGGCATATGTAAGGAGAAATGCAAATAAAAACTACAATGAGATATCATCTCACCCCAGTTAAAATGGCTTATATTTAAAAGACAGGCAATAAAAAATGCTGGCAAGGATGCAGAAAAAAGGAAACTCTCATACACTGTTGGTGGGGATGTAAATTAGTACAACCACTATGGTGGACAGTTTGGAGGTTCCTCAAAAAACTAAAGAGAGCTACCATAACATCCATCAATCCCACTGCTGGATATACATACCCCAAAGAAAATAAATCAGTATATTGAAGAGATATCTGCACTCCCATGTTTGGTGGAGCACTATTCACAGTAGCCAAGGTTTAAAAGCAACCTAAGTGTCCATCAACAGATGAATGGATAAAGAAAATGTGGTGCCTATACACAATGGAGTACTATTCAGCCACAAAGAAGAATGAGATCCTGTCATCTACAACATAGATGGAACGGGAGATCATTATGTTAAGTGAAATAAGCAAGGCACAGAAAGGCAAACATTGCATGTTCTGACCTATTCGTGGGGTGTAAATTCAAAACAATTGAACTCATGGAGATGAGGAGTAAAAGGATGGTTACCTGAGGCCAAGAAACGGAGTGGGGGTTGCAGGAGAAGTGGGGATGGTTAATGGGTACAAAAATAATAGTTAGAAAAAATATTGAATAAGAACAACGATTTGATAGTACAACAGGGTGACTATATAGTAAGTAATAATTTAATTGTACATTTAAAAATAAGTAAAAGAGTATAATTGTATTGTTTGTAACACAAAGGATAAGTGCTTCAGGGGATAGATACCCCCTTCTCCATTATGTGATTATTACACATTGCATGACTATCAAAATATCTCATATACACCTCTATCTACTCATAAAAACTAAAAATTAAAAAAAGGAATCTAGAAACAAAGCAATTTTATTTTTATTTTGTCTTCTGTACTATTTTTTGCTTAAAAAGGTATTCTGTCTTAGAAATTTTTAACCAAACTCTTATTGTCATTACGGGTTAAATACACAAATCAGTATTTAAACATTTCACAGTAATTTAAAAAAAACAAATTCAGGAGAAAATGAAAGATCTATGTTAATCATGAATAAAATAATTTTATCTGGCAAAATTATGTTGTTTCTAAGAAAAATTTTAAAAAAGAAAAAAATTTTGATATTATTATCACATCACAGTGAGGAACCAAAGGGAAATAAATGTGTGCTAGTGTACTTGTCTTTTTAAAGAGTCAATATATATGCAGATATGGTTTTAAAATATCAACGGGGTAAACAAATATATAAATGCACCTTAATTTACAATGTTAGAGTAAATTAGAATGTTTAAATTTTAAAACAAGAGAAGAAATGTAGCCAATGGAAAGCAAGAAGGAGGGAAAAAAGGAGTAAAGAAAGTAAAAGAAAAAACATAAAACAGGGAAAATAAATGTGTCCTAACATATACAATTCAATGGAAATACTTAAAAGTCACAGATTCAAAGTATCTATAGAAGAAATACTTAATGTGAAAGGTTATAAAATGGTCGAACATTTAAAAAATGGGAAAATACAAACACCAATCAAAAAACTTGCATAATAATCTCAATTACTGACAAAATAAAATTTAAGCCAAATATATTGTGAATGCCTAAGAAGGAATTACATACTTGTAAAGGGAAAAAAATTGAGAATATATATCATCATAAAGCTATCTACTCCTAAATTTACATCCTCAAGATATGTCAAACATCTAGTAGAAATGAAGAAAAATAGATAACGAAATCATCAAATGTACCTGGAGATTGTTACCACTTTTTTTTTTTTTTTTTTGAGACAGAGTTTCGCTCTTGTTACCCAAACTGGAGTGCAATGGCGCAATCTCGGCTCACCGCAACCTCCGCCTCTGGGTTCAGGCAATTCTCCTGCCTCAGCCGCCTGAGTAGCTGGGATTACAGGCACGCACCACCATGCCCAGCTAATTTTTGTATTTTTAGTAGAGACGGGGTTTCACCATGTTGACCAGGATGGTCTCGATCTCTTGACCTCGTGATCCACCCGCCTTGGCCTCCCAAAGTGCTGGGATTACAGGCGTGAGCCACCGCGCCTGGCCTGTTACCACTTTTATCTAAATAAAAATAATATATCAAGCATAGAAGCAATCAGCAGAGGTATTAAAAATCTGAATAATACAGTTTGATTTTTAGATATGTATAGAACTCTTCCCAGGAAATACTGGAAATGTTATAGAAAAAATAGATCAAGTTTAGGCCATAAAACAAGCCTTAAAGAAGTTCAAGTGATCAATATCAATATCATGCTCTCTGACAGAAACAACAAATGCAACAAAATAGAAATTAGTAACAAAATATTGGCTTAAAGAGGATATTTTAGGAAAATACCAAAGCATATTTCAAAATAATCTTTTGATAAAAAATGGCATAAAAAGGAGTAAAGAGTAAAGAAACATTTAGAACCAAGTGACAATCAAAATACTACATGTCACCATATAAAGGACACAAATATGAATGTATATACAGGAAACTATGTAGCTTCAAATTCATTGTTGGAAAACAAGACCGGTTTAAAATAAATGAACTAAACATTTAAATTCAAGTAGTTTGATAAATACCAAGAAGTAAAACTAAAAAAAAATTCTAAAATAAGTAAAAGATAAGGGTAGAAATTAACGAAATAATGGTGAATGGTAATATAGAAGATTAAAAAAAAAACAGTGGTTATAGTTTATACTTTAAAAAGGCTAATTAAGTAGAAAAATTTTTTATGATATAGTCAAAAGACAAAAGTAAGATATAAAACAAACAAAATGCAGAATGAGAAAGAAGAAAAACCTATTTAGTAAATAATTTAGAATAAATACATGCACAAATATATACTACTATTGAAAATGTGACTAAACTATACTATCTCCTAAAAAATGTAAAATGTCCAAATTGATGCAAGAAGAAATAGAGAATTTCAATAGACCAGTAAGAATCAAAGCAGTTGAAATGGCTAAATGGCTGTTAAACACTCTCCTCTCACAAAAAAAAATAAATAAACAAACAGACAAACCAACCAAAAAACCACTCCAGAACTAAATGGTGTTACACGTGACTTCCACCAAACTTTTAAGGAACACTTACTTCTTCTCTTACATCATGGATCGGAATACAAAACAGGAGCACATTTGCCCATCTCATTTTATCAGGATAGTGCAATCTTGATTGCAAAATCCATAAGGATAATTTCCAATAACAAAATCAATAGCTCTGTTTTCTTATAAAAATAGATGCCAATATCCCGAGTAAAATATTAACAAACTATATCTAATGATGTATTTTGCAACACAATCAAGTAGGGTTATCAAAAAATGCAACAACATTCCAACATCAGAAAACCTATCAATATTGCTTTTAATGTAAATAGATCAAAGGAGAATTCACATAATTATCTCAATAAATACAGTGTAAATATTTGATACAATTCCTCTGTAATTTAAATGGAAATTCCTATCAACCCAAGAATATAATGGAACTTCCTTATCTTGATGAATCTGTATTATAACTCATTACAGCAAATAGCATGCTTACTGAAGTAACTTTGTTGCATTTTCTTTATGATTTGAAAGGCAAGAGTATCTACTATCACTGCTACATTTTAATTTAGGACAGGAGGACCTAGCCAAAACTAAAGAAAGGAAAATAGAGCTATTCAAGATTGGAAGGTAAGACAATGAAGTTAATATTTTTTGGGAATAAAATGATCACTTACCTAGAACCAACAGAGTACAGACAAACTATAGGAATCAGCTGTGTTGTTGAAAGCAAAGTTATCCTATAAAAATCATCAGAAATAGCTAATTAGAACATATAATGAAAAAATGGCTTGCCATTTATAACCTAGAAATCAGTTAAAACAAGAATAAGATATTCATAAAGAAACTTTAAAACTCCAATAAGAATATAAAGTATTCAACGCTTTTGATTAACAGACATAAAGATAGCAATTCTCCACATATTAGTGAAAAAATTCAATAGTATTCCAGTTAAAATTATAGCATGATATTGAAAATAATTGATAAATTTGCTCCAAACACTGTATGGATGAAAAAAATCCAGTAATAGATAGGTCAATCTTTAAAAAGAAGATTAAAAATGGAGGACTGACTATACCTGATATGAAGACATAAAACTAAGTCCAGAATTACAAAGAGTATGTTATCAAAGCAAGGAAAGCTCAGCAAATGAAATACCACAGTGAGTTCAGAGACGGGCATAGATGGGAACTTGACACAATATGAAACACATGTCAATGGGGGAAACAGATTGCAGGATGGAGGATGTTGGGAAAACTGGATTATCATATGAAATATAACAAAACTAGATTATTGATTATTTACTGCTACATGAAATGCTGTTTCATAATCAGATTAAAGGCCAAAATTTGAATGTCCAAACAATAACATTAATTTTAAAAAGTTTAGAAGGGCATGATTCATAGACAAGGAAAAACTTCTTTTAAAAATACCAACAATATGGCAAAGCTTTATGAATTTGATTATGTGAAAGTTAAGGATTTCTATTCAACAAAGAACACTGGACAAATTTAATATGCAATTGACAAAGTGGAAAAATATATTATTTGCCATATCTGAAATAAAGAAGGATTTTATCTTTTTGTAAAAAAATTATGTGCAAATAAAGAACAAACAACAATTCCAATTGCAAAAACTAATGGAAAAGAAATATAACAAGAAATTTACTGAATGAAACCCTAAAAGGTAACAAGCATGTGATAAAAAGAATTACTGTCAACTACAGAACTAGAAATCAAAAGAAAATGAGATCACACTACACCTACTAGACTGACAAAAATTAGAAAGTTACATTGTACCAAATGTGTTCAGAGATTTGGCGACGGTCATTTTTATCATTGCATTTAGGACTGTAGATCAGTTCTTTATTTAGCGGAGAAATCCACACTACGTAGTAAAATTAAGTGCACACATAAACTAAGCTTTAGCAATTTTGAGCCTGAGTTTATATGACAAGGAAATTTCATAGAGGTTCATCAGGGTACATGCACAAGGATGTTTAATGCAGTGTTGATGGTATGTCTGGAAGATGGAGGCAGACTGTGTGTCTATCCCTAGGGGAGTGTTCAGGTAAAATATGGTAGATGCATAACTTGGAATACTATTAACAGTTATAAGCAATAGATTAGATCTATAAAGTGCAACATGTGTAGATCTTAAAAGCATCAATGGAGGTTAGTGTCAAAAATTAATAAGCAAAATGAGAAGTAAAACATGCAATTTTTACATGGATTAAATATATATACATTGAATCTACAGATAACTTTGGATGGTTATCTACATAACCATATGCTTTGAGTATGTTGTCAAAGTAAGAAAAACTCAGAAAAGAAAAGAAGCTTTTCCAAGAAAAGCTCAGTTATTGGAACATAAAATGTTATTATAATATTAAATCATTAAATCTTCTAATCCATATACGTGGGATGTCTTTCCATTTATTTGTGTATCCTCTAATTTACTTTATCAATGTTTTGTAGTTTTCACTGTACAAGTTTTTTACCACATTCATTAAGTTTATTCCTAAGCATTTTATTATTTTCGATGCTTTTAAAAATGGTATTTTAAAAAAACAATTTTCTTTTTAAATGGTGGAAAGAAATGCAACTGATGATTGTGTATTAATTTTGTATCCTGCAACTTTAGGAAATTATTAGTTCTAATATTTTTTGTGGAGTCTTCAGAGTTTTTTACATTTGGATTATGTCATATGGAAGCAGACAACTTTATCTTTTTTTTCAAATTTTGATTACCTTTATTGCTTTCTCTTGCCTAATTACTCTTACTAGGATTCCCAGTACTATGTCTAATAGAAGTGACCAAGGTGGGCATACTTATCCTATTCCTCATCGTAGAGAAATATCTTTCAATATTTCACCATTAAATATAATGTTAACCACGGAATAGAAGAACATATTTGCAAACTGTATGTGTGATAAGACGTTAGCTTCCAGAATTTTCAAGGAACTCCTAGACGTCAACAACAATAAATCCCAGAATAACCCAATTAAAAATACGTGAAGTACTTTAACAGACATTTCTCCAAAGAAGACATAGAAATGACCAACATGTATGTGAAAAGTCACTCAGCATTGTTAACTATCAGGAAAATGCAAATCAAAGCTCCAGTGAAATATCACATCTGTTAGGATGGATATCATAACAAAAGCAAGATAAGTTTTAGTGAGAGCGTGAATGATTAGAATCTTTGTGTATTGTTATTAGGAATGTAAAATGGTGCAGTAGCCATGAAAAACAGTACAGAGATACCTAAAAAAAAGTGAAAATTGAACTACCACATTATACAGCAATCCACTCAAGGATATGTATTTAAAAAATCGGGCCGGGCACGGTAGCTTACGCCTGTAATCCCAGCACTTTGGGAGGCTGAAGCGGGAAGATCACAAAGTCAGGAGTTCGAGACCAGCCTGGCCAACATGGTGAAACTCCGCCTCTATTAAAAATACAAAAAATTAGCCGGGCATGGAGACATGCACCTGTAATCCCAGCTACTCGAGAGGCTGAGGCAGAAGAATCACTTGGACCCGGGAGGCAGAGGTTGCAGTGAGCCGAAATTGGGCCACTGCACTCCAGCCTGGGTAACAGAGCAAAACTTCACCTCCAGGGGGAAAAAAAATTGAAATCAAGATCTCAAAAAGATATCTGCATTCATATAATCACTGCAGTATTATTTAAAATAACCAAGATATGGAAATAACTTAAATGTTCTTTGACAGATGAGTGGATTTTAAAAAATAAGATATGTATGTACAGCAGAATATTATTTGCCCTTAAAAAGGAAATCCTGCCATATTCAATAACATGAATTAAACTGGAAGACATGCTAAGTTAAATAAGCCAGTCATAGAATACAAATACTACATGTTTCCACCTACATGAGGTATCTATGCTAGTCAAACTCATAGAAGCAGAGAATACGATAGTGTTTACAGAGAACTGGGAGTGGGGTAAACAGGAAGTTGACTTTCAATGGGTTTAAAGTTTCAGTTATACTAGATAGGTGAGTTCTTATTTTTATTTTTTTAGACAGAGTCTCCCTCTGTCGCCCAGGCTGGAGTGCAATGACACTATATCAGCTCACTGCAACGTCTGTCTCCCAGGTGCGAGTGATTCTCATGCCTCAGCCTCTCAAGTAACTGGGACTACAGGCGCATACCACCACACCTGGCTAAGTTTTGTATTTTTAGTAGAGACAGGATTTCACCATTTTGGCTAGGCTGGTCTTGAATTCCTGACCTCAAGTGATCCACCCACCTCAGCCTCCCAAAGTGCTGGGATTACAGGCATGAGCCACCACACTCGTCCTACAGTTCTGAAGATCTGTTCTACAATCAGAACACATGGACATAGGGAGGGGAACAACACACACTGGGGCCTGTCGGGGGTGACAGGGGTGGGGGGAGAGAAGGAGAGCATCAGGATAAATAGCTAATGCATGTGGGGCTTAATACCATGGTGATGGGCTGATAGGTGCAATAGATGAAGCAAACCACCATAGCACACGTTTATCTATGCAACAAACCTGCACACCCTGCAAATGTATCCTGGAACTTAAAATAAAATTAAATTTCAAAAAATCTGTTCTACAACAAAATGTCTGTAGTTAAAAATGTGGCATTATTCACTTCATAGTGTGTTAAGAGGGTAGATCTCATGTTAAGTATTCTTATCCTTCTCCCTTAACCAAAAAATGAAAACAAAAACAAAAACAAAGGGATGCAAGAAAACTTTGGCAAGTGTTGAACAGTTTTTGCCTTGATTGTGGTGACAGTATCACAGCTGTATGTATATATCCAAACTCTTTCAATTGTACACATAAAATATGTTCAAATATATATCAAATAGTTCTTTGCATATTAATTATACTCAAAGCTGTTAAAAACATTAAAACAAAAAAATACATGCACACAAAAGAACACATATTTTGCAAGAACATATACAGACATACCTCATTTTATTGCACTCTACTTTATTGTATTTTTCAGATGTTGCATTTTTTAACAACTGAAGGTTTATGGTAACCCTGCATTGAGCAAGTCTATTGGCATAACTTTTTCAACAGCATGTGCTCACATTTAGTCTCCATATCACATTTTGGCAACGCTCACAATATTTCAAATTTTTTCATTCTTATTAAATCTGTTATGGTGATCTGTGATCAGTGATCTTTGATGTTAACTATTGAAATTATTTTGGGGCACAACAAACCACACCCATATAAGACAGTGAATCTAATCAATCAATGTTGTGTGCGTGTTCTGACTGCTCCACTGACCATTCCCTTATCTCTTTTTCTCTCCTCAGGCCTCCCTATTCCCTGAGACATAATATTGAAACTAGGCCAGTTAATAACCCCACAATATACTCTAAGGGTTCAAGGAAGAGTCACAAGTCTCTCACTTTAAATTGAAAGTAGAAATGATTAAGCTTAGTGAAGAAGGCATGTTAAAAGCCAAGATAGGTTGAAAGTTAGGCCTCTTGTGCCATATGGTTAGCCACGTTGTGAATGCAATGGAAAAGTTCTTGAAGGAAATTAAAAGTGCCACTCCAGTGAGCATGCAAATGATAAGAAAGCAAAAGAGTCTTATTGCTGCTATGGATGTGTTAGTGGTCTGGATAGAGCATCAAACCAGTCACAAAGTTCCTTACACCAAAGCCTAATTGAGAGCAAGACCCTAACTCTCTTCAATTCTATGAAGGCTGAGAGAGGTGAGACAGCTGCAGAGGAAATGTTAGAAACTAACAGAGGTTGGTTCATGAGGTTTAAGGCAAGAAGCCATCTCCATAACAGAAAAGTGTAAGGTGAAGTAGCAAGTGCTGATGTAGAAGCTACAGCAAGTTATCCAGAAAATCTAGCTAAGATAATTGATGAAGACGGATACACTAAAAAACAGGGGCATTCTATTGGAAGACGATGCTGTCTAGGACTTTCATAGCTAGAGAGAGGTCAACGCCTAGTTTCAAAGCTTGAAAGGACAGGCTGACTCTCTTAGGAGCTAATGCAGCTGGTGACTTTAAGTTGAAGTCAATCCTCATTTACCATTCCAAAAATCCTACAGCCCTTCAGAATTATGCTAATTGGAGGAGGATCCAAGATAGCCAAATAGGAACAGCTCCGGAGTGCAGTTCCTAGCAAAAACAATGCAGAGGGTGAGTGCTCACTGCATTTCCAAACAAGTTTTCACTGCCCATAGACAAGGAGACTCCGGGGCCAAAAAGTGCCACGTGTTTTCAGCATGGCTGGTACCGCGGGTTGGTGCACAGAAACTCACACAAATTTGGACAGTTGTTTCAACTGGCACCTGGAATGCCTGAGAGACAGAGCCGTCTATTCAACTGAAAGGGAGCGGGCTGAGACAGGGAGCCAGGCGATCCGGTTCAGCGGGTACTACTCCCACAAAACAAGTAATCTGAAATGCTCTGGATTGAGAGTTTCGCAGCAAGTGCAGCTGGACATCAGACAGTCCAGCTCAGTGGGGGGAAAGGCATCCGCCACTACCGAGGCAGTTCACAGAGCAGCTGGGTAGAGCCTGCGGCAGCTCAGCAACACCTCTGCAGGCAGACTGTGACTAGATTGCTCCATGTGGAGCAGGGCATCTATGGAAAAAGGCAGCAGCATGTCAGGAACTTATAAATAAAGCTGACCTTCCTAGGTCAGAGCACCTGGGAAAAGAGGTGGTTATGAGTTCCACTGCAACAGACATAAAAGTACCTGCCCAGCAGCTCTGCACAGAACAACAGAGCTCCCAGCACAGCACTTGAGCTCCTGTAAGGGACAGACTGTCTCCTCAAGCAGCTCCCCAACCACCGAATACCCAAAGAGACACCTCATAAAGGAGAGCTCAGGCCAACATCTGGCAGGTACCCTTCTGGGACGAAGTAACAGAAAAAGAAACTGGCAGCAACCGTTACTGTTCTGCAGCCCCTGCAGGTGATCCCCAGGCAAGCAAGGTCTGAAGTGGACCTCCAGCAGTCCAGCAGCAGAGGGGCCTGACTGTTAGAAGGAAAACTAAAAGACAGAAAGAAATAACTTCAACATCAATAAAAATGACATCCACTCAGAGAGACCCCATCCAATAGTCACCAACTACAAAGACCACAGGTAGAAAAAGCCATTAAGATGGGAAAAAACCAGCACAAAAAAGGATGAAAACACCAAAAATCAGAACACCTCTCCTCTTCCAAGGGATCACAACTCCTCATTAGCTAGGGATCAAAGATGGATGGAGAATGAATCTGATGAATTGACAGAAATAGGCTTCAGAAGGTGGGTAAT
This sequence comes from Aotus nancymaae, assembly GCF_030222135.1. Lineage (NCBI taxonomy): Eukaryota > Metazoa > Chordata > Mammalia > Primates > Aotidae > Aotus > Aotus nancymaae. The sequence continues at coordinate 30,648,966 of NW_026988472.1, forward strand.
AACAAACTTCTCAGAGCTAAAAGAACATTGTGCTAACCCAATGCAAAGAAACTAAGAACCTAGAAAAAAGGTTAGATGAGACGTTAACTAGAATAAACAGCTTAGAGAAGAATATAAATGACTTGATGGAGATGAAAAACACAGCATGAGAACTTCATGAAGCATATGCAAGTTTCAATAGCCAAATTGACTACGCAGAAGACAGGACATTAGAGATTGAAGATTAACACAATGAAATAAAACGAGAAGGCAAGTATAGAGAAAAAAGAGTGAAAAGAAATGAACAAAGCCTCCAAGAAATATGGGATTATGTAAAAAGACCTAACCTACATTTGATAGGTGTACCTGAATGTGACAGAGAGAATGAATTCAAGCTGAAAAACACTCTTCAGGATATAATCCAGGAGAACTTCCCTAACATAGCAAGCCAGGCCACCATTCAAGTCCAGGAAATACAGAGAACACCACAAAGATATTCCTCAAGAAGAGCAATGCCAAGGCACATAATCGTCAGATTCACCAGGGTTAAAATGAAGGAAAAAATGCTAAGGGCAGCCAGAGACAACGATCAGGTTACCCACAAAGGGAAGCCCATCAGACTCACAGTAGATTTCTCAGCAGAAACCCTACAAGCAAGAAGAGAGTGGGGGCCAATATTCAACATCCTTAAAGAAAAGAACTTTCAACCTAGAATTTCATATCCAGCCAAACTAAGCTTCATAAGTGAAGGAGAAAGAAAATCCTTTACGGACACGTAATTGCTGAGAGATTTCGTTACCACCAGGCCCGCCTTATGAGAGCTTCTGAAAGAAGCACTAAACAAGGAAAGGAACAACCAGTACTAGCTACTCCAAAAACATATCAAATGGTAAAGACCATTGACATAATGAAGAAAATGCATCACCTAATGGGCAAAACATCCAGCTAGTATCAAAATGGCAAGATCAAATTCACACATAACAATATTAACCTTAAATGTAAATGGGCTAAATGCCCCAATCAAAAGACACAGACTGGCAAATTGGATAAAAATTCAAGACCCATTGGTGTGCTGTATTCAGGAAACCCAACTCATGTGCAAGGACACACATAGGCTAAAAATAAAGGGATGGAGGAAGACTTATCAAGCAAATGGAGAGCAAACAAAAAAGCAGGCATTGCAATCCTAGTCTCGGATAAAATGGACTTTAAACCAACAAAGATCAAAAGAGACAAAGAAGGGCATTACATAATGGTAAAAGGATCAATGCATCAAGAAGAGCCAAGGATCCTAAATATATGCACACCCAAGGCAGGAGCACCCAGGTACCTAAAGCAAGTTCTTACCCACCTACAAAGAGACTTAGATTCCCACACAATAATAGTGGGAGACTGCAACATTCCACTGTCAATATTAGATCAACGAGACAGAAAATTAACAAGGATATCCAGGACTTGAACTCAGACCTGGACCAAGCGAACCTAATAGACATCTACAGAACTCTCCACTCCAAATCCACAGAATATACATTCTTCTCAGCACCACATCACACCTACTCTAAAATTGACCACACAATTGGAAGTAAATCACTCCTCAGCAAATGAAAAAGAACAGAAATCATAACAAACAGTCTCTCAGACCACAAGGCAATCAAATTAGAACTCAGAATTCAGAAACTAACTCAGAACCACACAGCTTCATGGAAACTGAACAACTGGCTCCTCAATGTCAACTGGATAAACAATGAAATGAAGGCAGAAATAAAGATGTTCTTCGAAACCAACGAGAACGAAGACACAACGTACCAGAATCTCTGGGACACATTTAAAACAGTGTCTAGAGGGAAATTTATGCAATAAATGGTCATATGAGAAGCGAGGAAAGTTCTAAAATCGATAGCCTATCATCAAAATTGAAACAGCTAGAGGAGCAAGATCAAAAAAACTCAAAAGCTAGCAGAAGATAAGAAATAACTAAGATCAGAGCAGAACTGAAGGAGACAGAGACACAAAAAACCCTTCAAAAAATCAATAAATTCAGGAGCTGGTTTTTTGAAAAGATCAACAAAATACACAGACCACTAGCCAGATTAATAAAAAAGGAGAGGGAGAAGAATCAAATAGATGCTATAAAAAACGATAAAGGTGATATCACCACTGATTCCACAGAAATACAAACCACAATCTGACATTACTACAAACAACTCTATGCACATAAACCAGTAAACATGGAAGAAATGGATAAATTCCTGGACACTTGCACTCTCCCAACCCTAAACCAGGAAGAAGTTGAAACCTTGAATAGACCAATAAAAAGGGCTGAAGTTGAGGCAGCAATTAATAGCCTACCAACCAAAAAAAGTCCAGGTCCACGCGGGTTCACTGCTGAATTCTACCAGATGTACAAAGAGGAGCTGGTACCATTCTTTCTGAAACTATTCCAAACAATCCAAAAAGAGGGATTCCTTCCCAAACTATTTTATGAGACCAACATCATCCTGATACCAAAACCTGGCAGAGACTCAACAAAAAAAGAAAACTTCAGGCCAATATCCATGATGAACATAGATGCAAAAATCTTCAATAAAATACTGGCAAACTGATTGCAACAGCATATCAAAAAGCTTATCCATCACGATGAAGTAGGCTTCATTCCAGGGATGCAAGTCTGGTTCAATACACGCTAGTCTATAAATGTAATCCACCACATAAACAGAACCAAAGAAAAAAACCACGATTATCTCAATAGATGCAGAGAAGGCCTTCGACAAAATTTAACAGCCCTCTATGCTAAAAACTTTCAATAAACCATATCTCAAAACAATAAAAGCTACTTACAACAAATCTACAGCCAATATCATCCTGAATGGGCAAAAACTGGAAGCATTCCCTTTGAAATCCGGCACTAGACAAGGATGCCCTCTCTCACCACTCCTGTTCAATATAGTATTGGAATTTCTAGCCAGAGCAATTAGACAAGAAAAAAAAAATAAAGGGTATTCAATTAGGAAAAGAGGAAGTCAAATTGCTTCTATTTGCAGATGACATGATTGTATATTTAGAAGACCCTATCGTCTCAGCCGAAAGTCTCCTTAAACTGATAAGCAAATTCAGTAAAGTCTCAAGATACAAAATCAATGTGCAGAAATCACAAGCATTTCTATACACCAAGAACAGACTAACAAAAAGCCAAATCATGAGTAAACTCCCATTCACAATTGCTACAAAGAGAATAAAATACCTAGGAATACAATTAACAATGGATGTAAAGGACCTCCTCACAGAGAACTACAAACCACTCCTCAAGGAAATAAGAGAGGACACGAACAGATGGAAAAACATTCCATGCTCATGGTTAGGAAGAATCAATATCATGAAAATGGACATATCATCCAAAATAATTTATAGATTCAACACTATCCCCATCAAGCTATCAATGACCTTCTTCACAGAACTGGAAAAAACCACCTTAAACTTCATATGGAACCAAAAGAGAGCCCGCATAGCCAAGACAAACCTAAGCAAAAAGAACAAAGCCAGAGGCATCATGCTACGTGATTTCAGACTATACTACAAGGCTACAGTAATCAAAACAGCATGGTACTGGTACCAAAACAGAGATATAGACCAATGGAACACAACAGAGGCCCTGGAGGCAAGACCACATAACTACAACCATCTGATCTTTGACAAATCTGACAAAAACAAGCAATGGGGAAAGGATTCCCTGTATAATAAATGGTGCTGGGAAAATGGGCTAGCCATGTGCAGAAAGCAGAAACTGGACCCCTTCCTGACACTTTACACTAAAATTAACTCCAGATGGATTAAAGACTTAAACATAAGACCTAACACTGTAAAAACCCTAGAAGAAAACCTAGGCAAAACCATTCAGGACATAGGCATAGGCAAGGACTTCATGACTAAAACACCTAAAGCATTGGTAACAAAAGCGAAAATAGACCAATGGGACCTAACTAAAATCCAGAGCTTCTGTACAGCCAAAGAAACAATCATTAGAGTGAACCGACAACCAACAGAATGGGAAAAAATTTTTGCAATCTATCCATCTGACAAAGGGTTAATATTCAGAATCTACAAATAAGTAAAACAGATTTACAAGAAAAAAACAAACCCATCCATAAGTGGGCAAAGTATATGAACAGACACTTTTCAAAAGAATACATATATGAGGCCAACAAACATATGAAAAAATGCTCATCATCAGTGATTATTAGAGAAATGCAAATCAAAACCACATTGAGATACCACTTCACGCCAGTTAGAATGGCGATCATTAAAAAATCCGGAGACAACAGATGCTGGAGAGGATGTGGAGGAATAAGAACACTTTGACACTGTTGGTGGGAATGTAAATTAGTTCAACCATAGTGGAAGACAGTGTGGTGATTCCTCAAGGACCTAGAAATAGAAATTCCATTTGACCCAGCAATCCCATTACTGGGTATATATCCAAAGGATTATAAATGGTTCTATCATAAGGACACATGCACACGAATGTTCATTGCAGCACTGTTTACAATAGCAAAGACTTGGAACCAACCCAAATACCCATCGATGATAGACTGGACAGGGAAAATGTGGCACATATACACCATGGAATACTATGCAGCCATAAAAAAAATGAGTTCGTGTCCTTTGTAGGGACATGGATGAACCTGGAAACCATCATTCTCAGCAAAATGACACAAGAACAGAAAATCAAACACTGCATGTTCTCACTCATAGGTGGGTGTTGAACAATGACAATAAATGGACACAGGGAGGGGAGCATCACACACTGGGGTCTGTCAGGGCGAACTAGGGGAGGGACAGTGGGGGGTGGGGAGTTGAGGAGGGATAACATGGGGAGAAATGTCAGATATAGATGTTGGGGAGGAAGGCAGCAAACCACATTGCCATGTATGTACCTATGCAACAATCTTGCATGTTCTTCACATGTACACCCAAACCTAAAACACAATAAATTATATATTTAAAAAAATCTGGAGACAACAGATGTTCGAGAGGATGTGGAGAAATAGGAACACTTTTACACTGTTGGTGGAACTGTAAACTAATTCAACCATTGTGGAAGACAGTGTGGCACTTCCTCAAGGACCTAGAAACAGAAATTCCATTTTACCCAACAATTCCATTACTGGGTATATACCCAAAGGATTACAAATCGTTCTACTATAAAGACACATGCATGCATATATTCATAGTGGTACTGTTTACAATAGCAAAGACCTGGAACTAACCCAAATGCCCATTGACGATAGACTGGACAAGGAAAATGTGGCACATATACACCATGGAATACTATGCAGCCATAAAAAATGATGAGTTCGTGTCCTTTGTAGGGACATGGATGAAACTGGAAACCATCATTCTCAGCAAACTGACACAAAAACAGAAAATGAAACCCCGCATGTTCTCACTCATATGCAGGTGTTGAACAATGAGAACACATGGACACAGGGAGAGGAGCATCACACCCTGAGGTCTGTTGGGGGGGCCAAAGGAGGGACAGTGGGGGGGGTGGGGAGGTCGGAGATGGATAACATGGGGAGAAATGCCAGATGTAGGTGATGGGGGGATGGGGGCAGTGAACCACATTGCCCTGTATGTACCTATGCAACAATCCTGCATGATCTGCACATGTGCCCCAGAACCTAAAGTACAATACAAAAAAAAAAAAAAAAAACTACAGTAATAAAAACTGTGTAGTACTGGCATAAGGGTATACTCTTACATTTATAGTCAGTTGATTAACCACAAGTGTGCTGAGATGATTCAATGGGAGAAAGGATAGTCTTTTAAACAAATGGTGCTGGAATAACTAGATAGAACATGCAAAGCAATGAAGTTTGACCCTTATCTCCCACCATACACAAAAGTTAACTGTAGAGATACAGCTGAGAAATAGATAGATATTACCAGGTTGTAGTGATATGAAGAATTGCACTCTAATACATGCTTTTGCATCGGATGCTTAAGAATAACGATGCTAGTTGTGGAGGTAAGCACTGGAGACACCAGAACTTTTTGTATGACTATGTAATACCCAGGACTGAGGTGTCAGTTCTGTAGCAAAGGTGTGCTAGCACACACTGACTCTGGGCTTGGCCATGAGACTCATGGATCCAATGGGGTATTAGCCAACAGGACACAAGCAGAGGCTTGAAAGGTGCTTGTTCATTTGAGCTTGTCTTCTCTTGCTGTTCTTGGAACCTGAGCCTACCACATGAAGAAGTCTATGCCAGCCTATTGGAAGATGAGACACCATGTGGACAGCTGAGGCACACTAGATAAAATAGCCTGACAACCACAAGACACATGTGTGAGGCCATTCTAGGATATTCAGTTTCAAAGGAGTCTCCAGCTAATTGCAGAGATCTGGCAAGATAGCCGGGATCCAAACTGCCCAGCAGCCTCACAGGCTTGTGACAAAAAATAAATGGCTATTGTTTTAAGCCACCAAGTTTTCGTTTGTTATGCCTCAAAAGCTAACTGATACAGGACATATCCACATGCAAAGAAATGAAGTTGAAATCTAAATGCATGCCATATACAAAAATTAATTCAATATGGATCACAGACCTAAATGTAAGAGCTAAAACTATGAAACTCTTAGAAGAAAACACAGAAGTCAGTATTTGTGAGCTTGGGTTAGGGAACAGTTTCTCAGATATGACATCAGAAGAACAAATGACAAAAGAAAAAAATAAATTGTACTACATAGAAATTAAAAATATTTCTGCTTCAAAGGACACCATCAAGAAAATAAAAATAAAACCTATGGAATAAGAAAATATTTGTAAATCACATATCTACTAAGGGACTGGTATCTAGAAAACATAAATAACACTTATGACTCAATTAAAAGTACAAATAATCCACTTAAAAATTAGAAAAATATTTGAATAGATATTTCTCTAAATATTATATACATATAGCCAATAGGCACATGAAAAGATGCTCAACATCTTAAGTCATTAGGGAAATACAAACCAAAACCACAATGAGGTGCCACTTTACACCTATGAGTATGGCTATAATAAAAAAGATGAACAATAACAAAATTTGGCATGGATGCAGAGAAATCCGCACCTTGTATATTACTTGTTACAATGTAAAATGATGCAGCTACTTTAGAAAACACTTTGGCAGTTTCTCAAAAGGTTAAACATTGAGTCACTATATGATTCAAAAATATATGGCATATATCAAAAAGAAATAATATGTAACACACAAACTTGTACAGAAATGTTCACAACAGCATTATTTATAAGAGTCCAAAGTGGAAACAACCCAAATGTCCATCAGTTGAAGAAAGGGTAACCGAAGTGTAGTATATTCATACAGTAGAATACTCTTTGCCTATAAAAAGGAATGAAATGCCAATACATGCTGAAACATGAATGAATCTTAAAAACATTATGCTAAAAGAATTCAGTCACATGGGACCACATATTGTATGATTCCATTCATATGAAATGTCTAGGATAGGCAAATTTATAGTCACAAAGTGAATTAGTATTGAATACAGCTAGGGTGTGGAAGGGAAATTGGGATTGATTGCTTATGGTACAAGGCCTCTTTTGGGGTTAAATTGTATAATTTAGATAAATTATATAGTGTGTAACGTGTAATTCAATAAACCTGTAATAAAAAGGCAGTGCGAGTTAAATAAAGCTGTTTCAGGATGTCATGTTAACCCACTGAGTTTGGCCTGTTTAGTAATGTCAGATTCAGAAGTTTTAACTTTCTAGGTGTCAAAAAAGTGATGCAATGTGATATTTTATTGGTTATATGAGAGGATAAATTTAAAGGGGGCATTAGGGTAGGACTTTTTTGTTTAAATGACGAATGAAAGTAGCAATGAGGTAGGTATGACATGATATGGTAAGGAAGGAATGAGAACTATATTGTGCTCTAAAATTATTAGGCAATAGTGATAACAGCAATGAGAAAGCAAAAGTTGGAGGGACAATTTTTTTGATTTATTTATTTGTTGTTTTTCTGGTTTATTATGCTACTGTCTAATTAGGTTTCCAGGAGTCCATAACAACACTAAGAGATTGCTTGCTGCCTACATGAATAGCTTAGGTGGATTCAGATGACATTGTGGGAAGGTATTTCTGGCAGATGAAATTGGGTTAAGGGTGCCTCAACCTATTGATTCATCCAGAATTAATTTAGCTCATCTGGCTGGCCAGGTAGGTGGCCCCTTCCTGTATTTGCCTCTCCTCTTTTTTTCTTTCTGAAGCTTCATGCTTCATTGAAGAAGATGACTTACTTAAATTGTTTTGATAAGCATAGAGATGAAGCTGGCTTCCAAATAAAACTTCTAAAAAATTCTCAAGGTAAATTTAAAGGAGAATTTAAGCTGTCTTACATCACTAATAACAAGGGTAACATTCTGAAGAGACCGAAGCACAACTTTCCTCAATTTACATGTAAGTTGCACTTCTAGAAAATTCAGGTTATTTTAGAACATTACAAACATTCTTTGTGTTTCTGTTTAAAATGAAATGAGGGTATTCTCACAGACAATTATAAAAAGGCATTTCACATTCATGAATATCCACTCAAGATGTTTGAACATTATCAGAGGTGCACGATATTTCTTCATGTTTGGGACAAGTTGGGGTATTTCTGGATCTCTGCCTACTTCATCCTAGTCACTCTCCATTCCCATTATTCTGACAACCTAAAATGTCCCCCTGGGATGAGTGATACCAACCCCCTTAAAAATCATTTAACTAAACAATTATGTCAGCAGTCAGCAAGAGATCTCCTTGAGACTTCTTAAGTTGGTGTGTGTGTGTATATATATATATATATATATATATATCTCAGATATATTTATATCTGTATTTATAAATATTATATGTATAGATATATAATATCTGTATTATAAGTATAGATATTATCCCTGTAGATATAGATGTATTTATATATTTATATAAATGGGTAATTTTTAGCTTGGGAGTTCCTGTGAACTTATATAATTGATTGATTTATTGATTTTTCCCCTTGTATTTATATATAAATACATCTATATCTCTCTATATAATATGTACATATCATGGGTAATTTTTAGCTTGGGAGTTATAACTAATTATATTAGTTCCTGTGAACTTATATAATTGATTGATTTATTGATTTTTCCCCTTGTATTTATATATAAATACATCTATATCTCTCTATATAATACCTACATATCATGGGTAATTTTTAGCTTGGGAGTTTCCTTGAATTGACTGAAGAGAGACAGATAAAAATTATGACAGAATCACCCTGCTTTAAGTGAAGTAAATTGTCATTCATCAATAAATATTTATGTTTCTTTAATCCTGCTTCTAAAATTCATATACTAGTAAACTTACAGAAGTGTGCAGTACCACTCTAAAAGATGACATCTTCAATGGAGTATACTAATTTCATTTTATATATATATATATTATTTATAATTACTATATATATAATGTATATAGTAATTTGTGCTTATTATTTCTTCCTGAGAATTTAAATAGATTTTTAAAGGGTATCAGCCTGAGGCCATAAACTGGAATTCTCGGTTGTTTGTTTGGAAAGCACAGTACTTACTTATTTATTTTTAGTTTGCTGCTATTATTTTTAGATTATTATATTACAAATAAATGATGTCTCACATATCTTAAAGCTTTTAATATGTGGCCTAACTGGGCCCACAGTCACTACCATTTATAGATGCAGTACGCCTTCTCCAGTTCACCATAGTTTCTATCACTTTCTATTGACCTTCCAAAATGACTGACCTCAATAATTTATTAATCTGCCTTCAAACAAGGGTGGGAGTAGTCCTGGGGACAAATGGAGACACTAATTAACTTCAAGGAATATTTAAAGTTTTTGTCTTAGACAATGGCTTTTCCCCTCCTATTTAACATAAGTAATACAGTTCTTTACAGGACAATATATAAAAAGACACAAATGCAATGAAAAAAGTAAAAGTCAACCTAAGATAACAATTGTTTGCATTTTAGTGTATGTACATCCAACTTAACAAAAGCTAGATCATATTGAGTTCTTTGTATTTTTTTCTATCAAAATTCAAGTCACATTTTAATTATGGAAAAAACTAAATGTGCAGAAAAATATAGAGATTTAAAATCAACCATTTCAGTATCTCCTACTACATTAGTTTATTCAGGGTTTTCCAGAGAAACAGAACCAAAAGGGGGTGGGTGTGTGTGTGTGTGTGTGTGTGTGTGTGTGTGTAAAGAGAGTGAGAGAGCCAGAGAGTGAGCCAGCAAGCTAGACATTTAGGGAAGAGCTGACACTACTGCAGTTCAAATCTAAAAGCACTTTGCTAGAATTCCTTTTTCTTCAGAGGAGATCTATCCTTTTCTATAAAGATTTTCAACTGATTGGATGAGGCCCATCGGCATTAAGGAGAGTAATCTGCTTTACTCAAAGTCTACTGGTTTAACAGGTAATGTCATCTAAAAATAGCTTCACAGAAATATCTAGAATAATGTTTGACTGAATTTCTGGGTAATGTGGCCTAGTCAAGATGACATATCAAAATAGCCATCACAATCATCCAGTATTAATAAAGACTATGTGAAATATTCCATAGGCTGTATATGTAAAAGTGCTGTGGGATGCCCATGAGAGAACCTTTCATTTTGCCTTGCATGAACAGGTAGTCAACAAGGAGGTAATATTGTAATAGACACTTGAAGGACAGATAACAGTATGGCAGAAACCAATCATTTCAAAGGGTGGAATTAATGACAGAATTACAGAACAAGAAAATAAAATAAGCAAAATTTATTAGGTATAAAAGCATACAAAACACTGATGGAAGAAATCATAGATAATACAAACAAATGTAACAACATCCCATGCTCATGGACAGGAAGAATCAATATTGTTAAAATGGCCATACTGCAAAAGCAATCTACGGATTCAATGCTATCCACATCAAACTATCAATGTCATTTTTCACAGATTCATAAAAAACTATTCTAAAATTCATATGGAACCATAAAAGAGCCTGAATAGCTAAAGCAGTTCTAAACACAAAAAGCCAGAGGCATCACACAGTGGAACAGGATAGAGAACCCAGAAATAAAGCACACACCTACAACCTAGAAAATCCTAGAAGAAAACCTAACAAATACCATTCTGGACATTAGCTTTGGCAAATAATTCATTACTAAGTCCTCAAAAGCAATTACAACAAAAATAAAAACTGACAAGTGGGGACTAATTAAATTAAAGAGCTTCTGCACTGCAAAAGAAATTACCGGCTGGGCGCGGTGGCTCACGCCTATGATCCCAGCACTTTGGGAGGCCGAGGTGGGCGGATCACGAGGTCAAGAGATCGAGACCATCCTGGTCAACATGGTGAAACTCCGTCTCTACTAAAAAATACAAAAATTAGCTGGGCATGGTGGCGCAGCCTGTAGTCCCAGCTACTCGGGAGGCTGAGGCAGGAGAATTGCTTGAACCCAGGAGGCAGAGGTTGTGGTGAGCCAAGATCATGCCATTGCACTCCAGCCTGGGTAACAAGAGCGAAACTCCGTCTCGTGGAAAAAAAAAAAAAAAAAAGGAAATTACCAACAGAGTAAAGAGACAACCTACAGAATGCATCCAACAAAGTTCTAATATCCAGAATCTATTAGGAACTTAAACAATTAAACATGCAGAAAACAACACATTTATAATAGCAGGCAAAATCCATGAACAAATACCTCTCAAAAGAAAACATACAAGCAGCCAACAAACACATGAAAAAAATGCTGAACATCACTAATCATCAGAGAAATGCAAATCAAAACCACAATGAGATACCATCTCACATCAGTCAGAATGGCTATTTTTAAAAAGTAAAAAAATAGATATTGGCAAAGTTGCAGAGAAAAGGCAATACTTACACACTGTTTTTGGAAATGTAAATTAGCTCAGTCACTGTGGAAAGCAGTTTGGAGATTTCTCAAAGAAATTAAAACAGAATTATCATTCAATCCAGCAATCACATTACTGGGTATATACCCAAAGAAAAATAAATCATACTACCAAAAAGATACATGTATTAATATGTTTATCACAGCACTATTCACAATAGCAAAAAAAAAAAAAATGTAATTAATCTGGACACCCATCAATGGTGAACTAGATAAAGAAAATGTGGTACATATACACCATGGACTACTACTACACAGCCATAAAGAATAAAATCAGGTCCCTTGCAGTGACGTGGATGCAGCTGGAGGACATTATCCTAAGTGAATTAATGCAAGGAAAGAAAACCAAATACCACATATTCTCATTTATAAGTGGGAGGCAAACATTGAGTACACATGGACATAAAGATGGGAACAACTGGCACTGGGGACTAATAGAGGGGGTAGGGTGGGAGGAGAGCAAGGGTGGAAAAACTACCTATTGGGTATTATGCTCACTGCCTGGGTGATGAGATCATTCATACACCAAACTTCAGCAGCACACAATTTACCCAGGTAACAAACCTGGACATATACCCTGTGGACCTGAAATAAATGTTAGCACACACAAAAAAAGCATACCAATGTAAGATGTTCAGGAACCATGATGGGACAAAAAGAAGAGTGTCCCTGCATTGAAGTTGGAGTGATGCTGGGATTGAGGCCTACTTCCAATCTGTGTTTTAGAAAATATTTGTAAAACCTTTTTGACATAGTGAAGTTTTATACTAAAATAAGAAATTACAAAAATTATTATGTATTTTAGGTGTCTCAATGGAACTTCCTCTTTTAGATTTTTATTGTTTGCTTTAGTTTCTCTTTGGTAGTCTTTATCAAACAAGAGTTAAGATGATTCTTAACTTCTTAACAGCTTAAGAGTAAAGCTGACTATTTTTCAAAGTAAGGACAATTAAGGGTTTTCTAGTCAGTAGCATTTTGTTAAATGGAATATTTCCCCCAGAAGACATGGCTTGGAATTATTTAAAATTCTCTTTCATCTATACTCATTCACATTATACGGAGAATCAGTTTCATATTCAGCAGATCTTGGGATTACTTTAACAAAGGATTTTCATTCCCAATGAAGAATCAATAAAGATCTATTTATTTTTATGATATATAAAGAAATATAAGGTCCCCATTTACTAATACTTTTATGTTATGATCGAATGGTAATTACTTGACCAAACATTTCTATATTTCTTTCAAAAGGTATCCCTGAGAAACCGTCAAAGCACAGGGCTTGGTCTAGCATCTAAGAAGTTGACAGAGTAGTAAAGTCGGAATTTAAAATTTTTAATTTATTTTAACTAGACAAAGGTATTGAGGGTTGAGAGTATAGTGTGCCTCTTTTGAGGATTCATATATTCCTGGAAACAATGTGCCATGAGTTAGTTGGAGGTTATGGTCATAGGTTTTCAAGAATTTGAGCCTCTCAATTGGGTAGAAGCCTTATCAAGATTAGTATATTGACAGACTCTGAATCATCCAGGGATCAAAGTCCAGTTTCTCATGGGCTTTCCAGGATACTCGGTGCTGGCTATAAAATGACCCAGTGAGTCCAGGGGTTAGGCTTAACAGGGATGAGAGCTGAGAGGTTAATTGCATTGATGGAATATCATCAGACACTACTTTTCTCATGTTGTTGCTCGGAGAAGCCAAGCCAACCTCTACGGTGTAACAGAATTCCAACCTACAGATGTGGCTAACAGAGAAGTAATCAACCAGAGGCAGATTCTATTAAGTGAGTAAGGAAACACCATTGTCAATATTGTATTCATATCTTCTAAGATGCTAATGCATGTCCGATGCTTCAAATATGAACATGTTGGCTGTTGTAATCTGATAAACCCACATACAAACAATACACACACATACACACACACACACAATTTTTCTGCAGTATTTGATAGTTGCAAAAATCATCACTTTTACCTTTAATGATTTCCTTAAAACAAAGACATTCTCTTATATCACCTCAGTACAATTATCTAACTCTAAAATTAACTTTCCTATAATATTATCAACTAATCCATAAATCTGATTCAAATATCACTGATTGTCCCAATGACATCTTTTGCTAGCAAAAACAATTTTTTTCTTCCTGGTCCATGATTCATTCCACGATCACATGTTGCATTTAGTTGTCATGTTTCCTTAGTCTGCTTTAATCCGGAACAGTTTCTCAGCCTTTCTTTGTCTTTCACGACTGTGATATTTTGGAAGAGTACTGGGCAGTTATTTTGTAGAATGTCTCTCAATTTGACTTAGTCTGATGTATCCTCATAGTTAGTTTCAGATTATATATTTTTGGCAGTCATCCCACAAAGTGATTTTATAGGATACACATTTTACAAGAAGCAATTACCAAATAGACTGTTGTTTGGGGTTTTCAGGAAATGTTGCTAAATGATTGCCCCTACTTATTTTTGAAAAAGTGAAATAAGGGTCCATAATACTGTGAAAATGCATTTGTGCAGCTTACTTGCCTTTCAGTTCTTTAAGTTGTTGGTTTTATTTTTCCTTTAAATATGAGAGGCTTTTACTGTGAAGCTATATATAACAGCACAGTTTCCTATTTGAAAGAGTATCATACTCACACATTGAGAGAACGTAAGTTTACATAACCCAACATGCTGTTCAAGTGAGTAGATGTTCTTCAAATCATTAATGTGTACCATGTTCCTAAGAAAGTAACTCAATACAAATGAAAAATAAAGTAAGGTTTGAAGAATTGGAAGGATTTATGTTTCTGCATTGTGATAAAAGATAAGCTGATCACAGAATTTCCATGTACATATCATTTTAAGTACCTCTTTTACTTTGCAAAAGCAGTGGAATTCAGAAATTAAACACATTGGCTATGGAGTCAGACTGTCTGGGGAGAATCCTAGATCTGTGATATCCTAACTGGGAGACTCTGGATTCCTCTAATTTCAGTTTGCCCATTACAAAAAGGATTGTAATAGTATTGAGTTAATGGAGCTATGGAGGATTAAATGGAGCAATGTAAGCAAATTCCTTACACTGGTTCCTGCCATACAGCCCTCAGACACCGCTGTGATCTAATTACAAATGACTTAGTGCAAATCCAGGCTTATCCACTTTTGTGACCTTGGACAAGTGCTATTTAAAATTGAAGAAAATATTGGAACATACACCTCTAGGGAATATTTTCTTTTCTTCCAAAATATAATTGCTGAAAGATTTTCTTCTTCAATGAACACAAGTGCTTTATACATTACCTCAGGTGTGTTTCATTGTTTGGATTATGCACAGATGTGGGAATTTAATTTTTATTGTTAATTATAGCTACATATTGACACTGAAAATGTACACAATTTACTATTTTAAATGTGCTGAAACAGGAGCAATTATTATCTTTGCAAAATATCAAAGAATTGTGTGTGTGTGTGTGTGTGTGTGTGTGTGTGTGTGTTATGTTGACCTTAAGTCTGCCAGTAGTGAATCTAACCAGAATTTCACTTGGCTTGGTTAATGTTCCAGAGAAGTGGCTACTTACTTTACTTTATCTGCTTAAACTGGACACCAGAATGTTTACTGCCATTGTCACCTGGGGGACATATTATTCACAAATTGCATCCAGAGGATGGTGCAATACATTGTTATTTTCCAACTGGTAGAAAGATCCAGTTAGTGCAAGGTCTCCCTCTCCTCTTGTCTCTCTAATTTTCTCAAGTCTTAACTTTGCATGCACATCATGGCTAAGCCCTGTTGTGAAAGAAAATCACTAGGGTCTAGGATTCTTTGGCTTTTTTTTTTTTTGGTGACATGGACCTTTCCGGCAACCAGGGTTCATTTAATATGTATTTACCTCCTTCTTTTCAAAGCAAGACCAATACTTTTAATAATATCCACAGAAGTGAAATTCATTACCTTAGAAAACAGACTATTCCATTTTCTGGGAAGCTCAAATTGTTGGGAAAAGTCTTCCTTATAAGAAGGGAAATTGATGACTGTCATGAATGAAGTATTGAACTTGGGCCACCCCGTTATCAGTTTCCTTTTTAGAGAACTAGAAAATTTTCCTTATATACTTCAAAGAGGTAAGTTTAATTATAAAATGATAGATGATAAAATAACATGATAAAATAATAAAATGAAAATTACAAATAAATAATGAAAATATAGCTGAAATTTATAACATTAGAGACCATAAACTTAAAATTATTTAGAATAATTTATAAATAATTTATTGTTCCCTAGTTATTGTCAACTTCTTCTCTTTGTTCTACTAATTTCCATAAAAGGCCTGTCAAATAGGCAGGGCAGGAATGATTTCCCCCTGTGTAGAGATAAGAAAATTGAGCCATGAGATGCTGAGGGACTTACCAGTCTTCCCATAATTGTTATTACTAGAAGCAAGGCATGTTTTCTTACTCCTAGACCATTATTCTTCTCAGAATATCACCCTGTTGTTCAGTGTGACTTCAAACCTTATAGCATGCCAAGTCAATTCCATGAGTCAATTAGGATATATTTTTCAGTGTTGAGAACAGTCAGTCCTCTAGCGAGAAATCGACTTGGTCTCAGTCAGCTTGAGTTTTGCTTTCCCCCAGGGAGATTGGTGTGGATTTTTTAGTGGTTCCTTAAGATAGAGCACCAAGACACAGGATAACAGTTCTCAGATGTGTTAAAAGTTTAAAGGGAACAATTAAGTACAGAGAAAAGGCTGGAATTTACAGAAACACATAGTCTTACAACTGTACAAGTCCTTAATTAGTCTCCATGGGATCACTGGAAATTTTTTTTGTTTTTACCTCCCCTGTACATCTGTTTAATTTAGCAGCTGCTAAAATATATTTATGCAATTGATCCTGCCTGGTTGAAGGTATATGATAATATCTTTTATCTGCCATCTGTTGCCTGGCACTGAAACAGGTTTTATTTATCTCCCTCTAGGTCTACCTATCAATGTAGAAATTAAAAGTGAGCACTCTTTTTTTAAAAGTTTAATTGGAATTTCAAAGAAGAATTTTGGGCAGAATGGAGACTGACCAACAAAACTCCCATTAAATTTCTGTGAGATCTTTATTTCATTTAATATCTTAAGAACTTTTGTAAAATACTTGGTTATTGATATTGATATAATACCTTAGAACTCTAGTTTTACAAGAGACTTGATGATTGTAAAGGCCATAATTTACCCCATTCATAAATACCATAAAAAGCATTACCCATGCGCTGTCAGATAGTTTGACAGTTTTTAGGGATAGAAAACTAACTAAAATCTAGACTTCTAAAAATGGTCAAGAATTAAGATTTTTCTAATATAAATCTCTTATCACACATATAAGAAAAAGAAAGGTCAAAAAAGAAAACAGAAGTAGATAGTGAGCAGAATTCAGATTTTAGTTATTAATTCACCATGTCGTGTTGCTCTTCAGGAGTTAGATTATTCAAAGTAGTTTCTGATTCACCCTAAAGAATATTCTTAGTTCTGAAATCTACTTTTTATGATACTAATACAGCTACTCTGGACTTATTTTGATTAGTGTTAGTGTGATATATCTTTTCTTACTCTTTCAATTTTCACCTATTTTTGTCTTCATATTCAAAGTGGGTTTCCTGATTTGGCCAATGTTTGGATCTTCCTTTTCTTATTACCCAATCTGACAATCTATGTCTTTCAGTTGGTATGTTTAGACCATTTAAATACAATCTTATCATTTATATGGTTAGGTTTTTTGTTTTAATAATAATTGTACATATTTGCGGGGCACAATGTAAAGTTTTGATGTATGTATACATTGTGGAATGATTAAATCAGGCTAATTAGCATATCCATCACCTCAAATATTTATCATTTCTTTGTGATGAGAAGATTTGAAATCCCTTTGTTTAGCTATTGTAAAATACGTGACATTATTATTAACTATTATGTTTGGTTAAAGTCTATCATCTGGCTATTTGTGTCTAATAAATCCATCAATAATTTTTTATCTTTTTTTGGATTGAGAATTTATTGTTATTTCATTTTATCTCTTTTGTTGCCTTTTTAGCTATAGTACTTAGTTTTAAGGTGTTTCTTTAGAGTTTATAGTACAAATCTTTAACTTATCCCAGTCCTTAAAGTAACATTATACTACTTCTCTTATCTTACAAGAACCTTACGGAGAGAGATCCAAGATGGCTGATCACTAGCAGCTCGGGCTCCTAGCTCCCAGTGAAAGTGCAGAGAACGAGAGGACGCCACACTTTCAGACGAATATTTGTTGCTCACGGACCAGGAGATTCCCAGCAGAGAAGCCCCACGTGTCGCCAGGGCGACTCTTGTGGCCGGCGCGGCGGTTTTGCTGGTGCCTTAGCGTGCCAGTTTTTGGTGCAGAGTCCGGATATTCCCGGGCAGAAAAGCACCATCAATCGTAACACCGTGGTTTTGGCCGGCGCAGTGGATTGCCCAGATTTCAGCGCTGGGAATTAACAAGTTGGACGTCTGCTCAGAGACCTAGTTAGAAAGTCGGTAATTACAAAGACAACAGACGGATAAATATATAATGAAGGGAAGAAATCAGCGTAAAAAGGCAGAGAATACTCAAAATCAGAATGCCTCTCCCTCTACAGGGGATTGCAATTCCTCATCAGTAACGGAACAAGGCTTAATAGATTACGAGTGTGTTCCAATAACAAAAGCAGGCTTCAAAACGTGGGTGATAAGAAACTTCTGTGAATTAAAAGAACTTGTTCTAACCCAATGCAAAGAAACTAAGAACCTTGAAAAAAGGTTTGACGAAATGTTAATGAGAATGGACAATTTAGAGAGGAATATAAGTGAATTGATGGAGCTGAAAAACACAACACGAGAACTTCGCGAAGCATGCACAAGTTTAAAGAGTCGAATTGATCAAGTAGAAGAAAGGACATCAGAAGTCGAGAACCAGCTCAGTGAAATGAAACAAGAAGACAAGATTGGAGAAAAAAGGATGAAAAGGAATGAGCAAAGTCTCCAGGAAATATGGGACTATGTGAAAAGACCTAATTTACGTTTGATAGGTGTACCTGAATGTGATGAAGAGAATGAATCCAAGTTGGAAAATACTCTTCAGGATATCATTCAGGAAAATTTTCCCAACCTGGCAAGGCAGGGTAATATTCAACTCCAGGTAATACAGAGAACACCACAAAGATATTCTTCAAGAAGACCAACCCCAAGGCACATAATTGCCAGATTTATTAGGGTTGAAATGAAGGAGAAAATACTAAGGGCAGCCAGAGAGAAAGGTCAGGTTACCCATAAAGGGAAACCTATCAGACTTACAGCAGATCTCTCAGCAGAAACCCTACAAGCCAGAAAAGAATGGGGACCAATATTTAACATCCTTAAAGAAAAGAACTTTCAACCCAGAATTTCCTATCCAGCCAAACTAAGCTTTATAATCGAAGGAAAAATTAAATCCTTTGCGAACAAACAAGTACTTAGAGAGTTCACCACCACCAGGCCTGCTTTACAAGAGCTTCTGAAAGAAGCACTATACATATAAAGGAACAACCAATATCAGCCTTTCCAAAAATATATCAAAAAGAAAAGAACATTAACACAACGAAAAATTTACAGTAACTAATGGGCAAAACAATCAGCTAGCATCAAATGCTAGTATTAAAGTTATATATATTCTAATTGGATAAAAAGCCAAAACCCATCGGTATGCTGCATCCAGACCCATCTCACATGCAACGATACACAAAGACTCAAAACAAAGAGAAGGAGGAAGATTTATCAACCAATCAGAGAGTAAAAATAAACAAATAAAAAGCAGGAGATGCAATTCTCGCCTCTGATAAAGTAGACTTTAAAGTAACAAAGAACAAAAGAGGCAAAGAAGGACATTACATAATGGCAAAAGGATCAATGTAACAAGAAGAGCTAACGATTTTATAGATCAACGAGACAGAAAATTAACAAGGACATCCAGGACTTGAACTCAGACCCGGCACAAGTAAACTTAATAAACATTTATAGAACTCTCCACTTCAAATACATAAAACATACATTACCACCTCACACCTATTCCATAAGTGACTACATAATTGGAAGTAAATCACTACTCAGTAATCGCATAGCATTTCATAGGTTTAAATGAAATATTGGTTGGCTGTTCCTTCCTGTTTACATCAAGTATAATTATTGGTATAAAAGAGGTTTTCAATACCCATTACTAAACTGCATTCTAGCCTGGGCAAGAAAGCAATACTCCCATTCTCTCTCTCTCTTTCTCTTCCTTTTTCCTCCTCTTCTTTATTCTTTTTCTTTCTTTCTTTCAAAAAAAAAAAAAAAAAACCTTACAACTCTACACTACCTTTTCCATTCTCTCAGTCCTTAAGCTATGGTTGTCATGCATTTTACTTCTATATATGCTCAGAACCATACTGTATTGTTATTATTTTGGGCTTAAACAGACAACTATATTTTAAAAAGAGTTAATCTAAAGTCTTTATATTTACCTTTTTTTTTTCATTTTATTCTATTTTTATTTTCCAGACAGGGTCTTACTATATTACCCAGGCTGGAGTGCAATCATGGCTCACTGCAGCCTCAACGTTCCATTCTCGAACAATCCTCCCACCCCAACCTCTCGAGTAGCTGGGAGTACAGGTGGACACCACCATACCTGGCTAATTTTTGGAGTTTTTGTAAAAATGAGATACACCATGTTGCCCAGCCTGGACTTGAACTTCTGGGCTAAAGCGATCTGCCCACTTTTGCCTCCTAAAGTGCGGAGATTACCCCGGCATGAGACATCATGCCCAGTCTGTATTTATCATTTCTGGTGCTCCTCATTTCTTTGTGAAAATCCAGGTTTTTACCTAGCATCATTTTCATTAACCTGAAGAATTTTAATAACATTCTTACAGTGCAAATCTGCTGGTGATTAATTATTTCAGTTGGTACATATAAAAAACCTTTTATTTCATATTTTTGTTTTTGAAAGATATTTTCACTAAATATAGAAGTCAAAGTTTTTCATTTTCTTTTTAACCATTATTTTAAAGATGCTGCTTCACTGTCTCCTCACTTGCATTTATTCCAATGGGAAGTCTGCTGTAATCCTTATCTTTGATTACCTAAACATACAGGTTAAGCATCCCTAATCTGAAAATCCAAAATTCAAAATGCTCCAAAATCTGAAACTTTTTGGCACTGACATGATGCCACAAGTGGAATTCTACACTTGATCTGATGTGAAGGTTGCAGTCCAAATGCAGGTGCACAGCACACTATGACAGTGATGTCTTTACTTCTTGATGACTCAATGTAGACAAACTTTATTTCATGCATGCAATTATTTAAAATATTGCATAAAATTACCATTAGGCTAAGTGTGTAAGGGGTGTGTATATATATACACACACATATATAACATAAATAAATTTTGTGTTTATACTTGGATCCCACCAAAGATATCTCATTATGTATATGTAAATATTTTAAAATCTCCCCCCAAAACAAAAAATTTGAAACATTTCTGGTCCCAAGAATTTCAGATAAGGGATATTAATCAACAATGTATGTTTTTGCCTCTGGTTCTTTTAAAGAGTTTTCTATTTATCATTGGCTGTAAGCAATTCGATGATATGCCATGGTGTGTTTTTCTTCATATTTTTTTAATAAGAGTTGTTGAGCCTTGTGGATCTTGGGTTTATAGTTTGCATCATATTTGGAAAATCTTTAGCCATTATTTCTTCAAAGACCTTTTCTGTTCCTTTTACCCTTCCTTGCTTTTGATGACTCCAATTACATATATGTTAAGACAACTTGATGTTGTCCCAAAGCTTACTGATGATTCATTAATTTTTTTCAGTCTTTTCCTCTATTTTATTCTGGACAGTTCGCAGTGGGTTTTCAAGTTTACTACTCTTTTTTTTCCTGCAGTGACTAATCTCTGGTTAATGCTATCCAATGTATTTTTTGTTTTTATGTGTTTATTTCCATACAACATGTTCAATCTTTCCTCTATCTTCTTAAGGATGTGTAATACAGTTACAATAACTGTTTTAGAGTCCTTACCTACCAATTCTAGCATTTATGTAATTTTTGAACCTATACCTATTGATTTGTTTTAATTCTTATCGGTTATACATCACTGCTTCCTTGCAACCCCATACTTTTTTATTTGACACCAGAAGTTGCAAATATTACCTTATTAGGTTTTGTATATCTTTGAACTTTCTTTTGAGTTGCAATTAAGTTACTTTGAAACACTTCGATACTTTCACGACTTGCATTTAAGCTGTGCTAGATGACTAGAGCAGGTTTAATCTATAGTTTATCTTTTTCCATTATTGTAGCAATGTCATTCTCAGTACTCTTTTTAATACCTTGTGATTTACAAGCTTTTCCACTTTGACTGGTGTAAGCATGAACTATTACTGGTCCTGTAGGAGATATGGTGATTGTTCTCTGTATTTCTTTTAGATAGTGTCTTAGCACATTTTTGTGTTGCTATTACAGAATACCTGAGGCTGGGTAATTCATTTTAAAAAGTGGTTTATTTGGCTCACTGCTTTGTAGGCTGAAAAGCTCAAGATTGGCCAGTGGCATCTGTTGAGGTCCTCATGCTGTTTCCACTCATGGTGAAAAGCAGAAGGGGAATGGGCATGTGCAGAGAGATCACATGGTGAAAGAGAAAGCAAGAGAGAAACAGAGGAAGCCAGACTATTTAACAACCCACTCCTGTGGGAACTAATGCATTCCCTCAGGAACTACTTCATTCCCACAAATAAGAACTCCCTCACCCTAGCGGGAGAGCATTAATCTATTCATGAAGGATCTGCCTCCATCACCCATATACCTCCCAATAGGCCTCATCTCCAACTCTGCCACACTGGAGATCAAGTTTCAACATGAGTTTTGGCATCAAAACCATAGCAAGTAGTTGTGAAGATCCCTAAAAGAGTGAGCTTTTGCCCTACTCCCAAGTTGAGAACTTAGCCTGCCACAATTTCAGGGATGTTAAGAGAAGACAGTTTGCCAATTCTCATAGGGCAATGTAAAGAGGGCCAGACAACTCCTACACATGCTGTAGGTTGTATTTTAGGAGAAAAACCCAGAATCTAGATCTTTTATACTGGACAGTAAGCATATCTGTCTTTTGCTTTCAAAGAAGAAATTATATCTGTCTTCTAAGGCAGTTCGCAACAATAAAAAATGCCTTAACAAGATATACCAGAACAAAGGCAGTTCATGACTCTGTAAGATGTGCAAAAATGTAAGAGACTGCTACGGACTGAATTATGTGTCTATAAAATTATATTTTGAATTCTAATCCCCAATGTGACTGTATTTGGAGATAGGGCCTTTAAAGAGGTAATTGAAATTAAATGAGGTCACGAGGTTGGGGTCCTAATCGAAAAGGACGCGTGTGTGTCCTTATAAGAAGAAGCAGATTAACCAGAGATCTCTTTCTGCACATGCCCAGAGAAAAGACCATGTGAGGACACAGTGAGAAGGCAGCCATCTGCAAGCCAAGAAAAGAGGTCTCAGGAAAACCCAACTCTGCTGGCAACTTGACCTTGGACTTCCAGCCTCCAGAACTGTGAGCAAATAAATTTCTGCTGCTCAAGTCATCCAGTCTGTGGTATTTTGTTACAGCAGCCCTAACACAGAGTGGACTAACACAGAGACTCATAGAGGAATGTCTCCAAAACAGTTCCTTCCTTCACTTCAGGCAATTTCTATCTCCTCAACTCAGGGTGACCTCCAGGTTCTTCTTTATCTCCCCATCCCTGTGCTGGGCTTAGGAACTATCTCCAGACAGTAAGCTGGGGCAGTCATAGGGTCACACCATTTGTTTTCCTTCTTTTAGGGGTCACTATCCTGTGCTACTTGATATAGTGTCTGTAAACCATTTTTAAATACATATTTTTTTCCTTTTTAAAAGTTCTTTTAGACAGAGAGGTAAATTCAGCTCTGGATTCAAAAGGAAGCATCTCATCCTAAAGAATAAATGATTACTTTTAACCTTAGAAGAAATAGAAATCAAAGCTGAATTAGTAATTAGTTAGGGACTTAAGGGATTCATCACAGTTTTAATTCAACCACTTCTCAGACTTATGGATGCATGTCAAATATCCTGAGTATTTATATCTCATTTTCTCATTTGTAGCATTTGGAAGAAAATAAATAACTAAGCCTTCCAAGTAGAATATTGACGTGGTTAGAGAAAATGTTATGAAAGAGATTTGAGCTCTCTGAAAAAAAGTTTATATACAAATATGAGGTTTCTGAATTATTAACAAGGCCTGGAAAGTTCAAATTACATTATACAGTTTGGCAAACTATCAAGAAAGATTATAGTAAACACAAAACCTCTCTCCTGCTACTCTGGGTGTTGTAGTAAAACTCCAGGGTACCATTTCTTTTCTTTATTTTTAATTGTTGATAACTTAAAGTAAACCAATCTTTACCCTTTATATCTCTACTTTCAACCATGTAGATTTGAGTTTTTCATGTTCTTTTTGTTAAAAAGAAAATAAAAACCAGGGAGAAATGGTTGATTTCAAATTAGAACATGCAATGGAAATTAAACCCAGACAAAATTTGAGTCCTGTGACCTAGAATGTTTTTCTTTTATGATTTCAAAATTGATGTCAGCAGATAATAAAATATTGCATTTTGTCCAGACCATTTAATAAACGATTGGGAAATTGTATCAGGAGAAACAAATAACTTGAAAAATAAAGGAAAATGAAGAGGAACAAGAGGCAAAGAAGAGATTAGAGTGAGGTACCTTTGCCTTGGGAAGAGCAACTGCTCAAATACTTTTTAGAAAAGTCACTACATTGCATCAAAGGAAAGATGTCATCCTGAAGAGTATACTGTGAAACTGTTTTTAAATGCTTTTCAAAATCTGTAGCTACAAAATATGATCATTTATAAGCATTTCAGAAAAACAGCTTCTCTTCCCACACATTCATATTGGAAAAAAAATGCTAAGAAAGAAACTGTTTTTTAAGGGACCTGAAGTTTCTTTTTAAATGAAACTTTTCATTTTTAATGAAAAAAAGAAAACTTCAATATTTTCTTATTTTGCTTTCTGTGAACCCTGTCTGATAGGCGTTAGTAGTTTACATTAGAAAGAGATTGACTTTCTGCTTCTCTCAATGAAAAAACACACTGCCATACAATGGAAAAATACATTGCCACATAAGGAAAGGAAGGAAGGAAGGAAAAAAAGGAAGGAGGGAGGGAAGGAAGGAGGGAAGGAGGGAAGGAGGGAAGGGAGGGGAGTGAGGGAGGAAGGGGAGGGGAGGGGAAGGAAGGGAAGGGGAGGAAGGAAGGGAGAGAGGGAGGGAGAGAGGGAGGGAGGGTGGAAGGAAGGAAGGAAGGGAAGGAAGAAAAGGAAAGGAAAATTCTCCAGAACAGAAATTAGCAAGCTACTGACCTGCCACCTGTTTTGTAAGTAAAGTTTTATTAGAAAATATTGTCTATGGCTGCCTTTGCAATTCAATGACAGAGTTAACACTTGCAACAGAAACACTGGACCTAGAAAGTTAAAAATATTTACTCTCCGGCTCTTTACAGAAATAGTTTGTTGGCACCTGCTCTAAGAGACCATCTTCCATGCCTAATAAAAGGGTTCATTCTGAACGAAGTCATTCTCTTTTTTTAATTAATTAATTAATTTATTTATTACTGAGACAGAGTCTTGCTGTCACCCAGGCTGGAGTGCAGTGGCCTGATCTCTGCTCACTGCAAACTCGGCCTCCCAGGTTCAAGTGATTCTCCTACTTCAGCCTCCCGAGTAGCTAGGATTACAGGCACGTGCCATCACGCCCAGCTAATTTTTGTATTTTTAGTAGAGACAGGGTTTCACCGTGTTGGCCAGGCTGGTCTCAAACTCCTGACCTCAAGTGATCCTATGGCATTGGCCTCCCAAAGTGCTGGGATTACAGGCTTGAGCCACTGCACCTGGTCCATTTCCTTTTTAAAGTCCAAAGTGAAGTATGCCAAATAAGGGAGTTGTACTTGTTCTTCATCCTATTGGTTAATATGTCATGACATTTAATTATTTTTGCATATTTCTCTGAAGCACTGGAATATTTTGATGAACTAGAATTACTGTTGCTAGAATCAAATTGACATTTTATTTGAAATTTATTTTGTTATTCTTTCTAATTGGAAATAAAATAGAGAACTGGTAAACTTCAGTTTTCATTACATTTTGTCTTTCCTCAGTGAGTGCCTATAGTTAATCTGATTAGTTGTAATTTATAAAAAGAGTTTTTTGTTTTTTAGTTTTGTCACCCTTCCTTTCCCTTACATAGTCTTTCACAAAGATGATATCAAATAGTCAAATGAATAAATGAAATTAGGAAATAATTAAGGGAAAAAAATTGGACCTACTGAATAATTTAGCATATGGATTTTTGAGTTAATAGTACAGAAGTTTGAATTTTAAGTTTCTGTAACTATTTGTCTCTTCTATCATGGGTTACAGTAGCTATCTCCTCTACATACATAACTTAGGGGCTGCGGTGTTAAACATCATTTACATTTCTTAAAACACAGATTATTTTACTTCTAGTTCTTTGCACAAGCAGTTCCACAAACACACTTCGTATTCCCCCTCTTGGCATGTTTAGGTTCTATTCAATGTTCGTGTCTGGACTTAAAGCCCTTTTCCTCCAGGCAGGTGCTACCCAGCGTAACATTTACCACACAACAAATAATTATTTGGTTTATCTCCCTTAACAGAGTGTTTGTTTCTCCTTTACTTGAGGGCTAGGGCTGAACCTCTCTTGCTTACTGCTGCATCTCCAGTAACCAAGAGAGTACCTGTAGTAGTTTCCTGTTGCTGCTGTGATAAATTAACACAAATTTAGTATCTTTAAGCAAAATAAATTAATTATCCTACAATTCTGGAGGTCCTAAGTGTGACACAGGTCTCACTGGAGTTACATCAAGGTTTGACAGGGCTTCATTCCTTCTGGGGACTCTAGGGAAGAATCCGTTTTCTTGTCTTTTGCAGCTTCTAGAGGCTGCCTGCCTTCCTTGGCTAATGGCCTCTTTTTCCATGGTCAAAGCCAAAAACATCAAGCTGAGTACTTCCCATACTGCCATTTCTCTAGTTCTCTCTTCGATGGTCACGTTTTTTTTCCCCTCTTTTAAGGATCTTTGTGATTACATTGGGCTCACACATATAATCCAGGAAAATCTCCCTATTTTTAGGTCAGTTGATTAGCAATCTTAATTTCAACTGCAATCTAAATTCCCTTTTGCCATGCAACACAACATATTCAAAGTTTCTGGGGATTAGGACGTGGACATTATATGAGGGACCATTAACTTGACTAGTACAGTACCTGACACATGAAAGACTTTCAAATAAAAGTAGCTGAATGAAAGAACGCATGAATAAATAAATGAATAAATAAGCATTAAGTGAAAGGTGTGCCAATGATCAAGAGACACGGGATGATGTCTAGGGAATAGATCTGTTTATGAACCTCCAAAAAAAAAAAAGAGAGAGAGAGAGAAAAGTAAACAAAACCTTGAAAAACAGTGTTTAAAGCCCAGGGATATCTTTCGGGTCACAGGGCCTGTAATTTCTAAGAGGAGAAAGTATCTAAAGCCTGACTTAAGACTTCATCTGCTTTGTTCCATTGAAAAAAGCAATACAGCATAGGACAGAGATTCTCAAACTTCAGTGTGCACCACAAACATCTGAAGGACTTGTTAAAACAGATTTCTGCCCCAACTCTAGCAGTATCTAATTCAGTACATCTGTAATAAGGTACAATAATGTGTACTTCTAACAAGTTATGAGGTGATGCTGATGTTGCTGGTTCAGGACCAACATAAAATACTGATGTGATAAATTTGATAACAACTTATGCAGTAGAAAGGGCACAGATTTTTTTAAAAGGCCAATGTTTGGGTTCAAACACCTGTCAAGTCATTTATTATTTGTGTGACTTTGCGTGAGTTATTTAGCTTATCTTTAGTTGAATTTACATGGCTGTAGAATGATAATAAATATTTAATAAGATTATTTAAGAAAATCATTAAGATGAAAATTACTGCTTCATTAAAATATATGTAAATTTCCTATTTTCTAGAAGATAATCAACAAATACTGATATCCTCCATTCTCTATTCCAAGTGAAGTTACTAATGCTTTTAATAGAGCAAAATTATGAGTGGAAGGAATAACAGTAGTGTAGAGCAGTATTAATGTGTAATCAGAAACAGCAGAAGCATGAGGCTTCCAGATCCTACGCTAGGCAGTATGGAAAGATGGCCACATAAAGCAGTGGGAAAGGAAAGCCGCTAAGAGGTAAGGTCCCTGTATTAAAAGACTGGGCGACAGCTGAAGCCTCAGCCACAGCTTAGGATTATGAGTTGTTTAAAACTAACTGGTACCAATATAATTAGTGCTCTCTTCTGCTCATAAAGGATCATAAAACTTATCAGCAGTAGGTCTTTTTAAAATTGTATATGATTTGGGGTGGGTGATAAATGCTGGTTTTAAAATTATATATGATTGGGGTAGGTGATAAATGCTGGTTTTAGATTTTTTTTTTTTTTTTTTTTTTTTTTTTTTAGGGAAAAGTTGTATGTTTCTGCTCACAGTTCTCTGGGGAAATATCTCCCTTTATGAAGTTTTCTCCTGTTTTGGTCAGATAAATGTGATTTACTTTTATTTTGTAAATATAATATTTCAAAGATTATATGAAAGTCTTGAAATGCCCCATGTCCTCATTATTCTGTCAAATATATCAAAATGTTGCAATTTGTATTGTTATAGCTTCTTCTAGTTGACAATCACCCGTGATTCAGCTTATAACTATTGTTGCGCAGTGAAATTTTATTAGTAGTTACGCCCTTAAAGTCAGATCCCGTCTCAATTTGAACTGGAGTTATTCTAAAAACGCAGTATCTTTTGTTCTAGTAAACTGAAATATGCTTGTGAAATATCAAGCAATATGTTATACAGAATTCAAACTAGGCAACTTTTAATATACCAATTCCACTGTCTAATAAACACTAAATGTATTTCTAAAAAATTTATTTCTCCTTCTAGTAGACCTTCTTGGTTCCACACCAAGATTCTGTTTACCTGCCTACTGCTCTAATCCCTCAGCTGTTGTGAGGGCTGGCTGCTAATATTAATAGCTGGCCTTTCTCCAGAAAATTGCCCTTATCTTGCCTGGGAAACACCTCCCTCTCAGCTCCTCCTCTTCTCTCCCGCCCACTCCTGCTCCCAGGGACAACCACTGACCAATGACTGGTATGGGTATACAAAATGCTGCCCCCCTCGCCTCTGGGCAATACCTATTCTGTGTTACAATTCATGCTCCAGAGCTCCCTGCAGAGTCAGGCTCAATGTAGACTCCAGGTTAGACCATGCTCTTGCTTGATTTAAATGTATCTAACTTAGAAATACCTGCCTATTTGCTTCCTTCACTTCTTTCTCCTGAGAGCACTCCTTCAATAAATAACTTATTCGAATTCCTATCTGCCTCTGCTTCTATGAAAAGGAACCCAACACTCCTGAAATTGGATATTAAATTATTTCTGAGTCATGTCTGGCTTTTATCTCCCAATGTTTTGTTAAAAAGAGGAAAATACTGAATTACTATACTGTTTACTTAGGATAGGATAATAGTAAATTAGAATTGATATAATACAGTGATTGGGGAAGGGTTTTGAATTCTTTGATCCAACTATCATCAGTTTATAAAAATGGTCCAAAATGATTAGCTTGAGGATCACTTCTCTGGTCTGGTTCCAGGAATGAGAGGGAAAATGAGGGGGTACAGCAACCAACTGTTTTCACAGTGATAAGGGGCAAAGATAGTTGTGGGTGCAAACCAATAAAGTATGTCCTGGTAACTGAACAGCCAGTAGTTGAGAAAAACAATTTGGGATTCCCTAGAGATTCCTATTTCCTGGTAGAAAGAATCAAATTGACCTGAATGCTGGACTATTAACCCCCAAACTAGGATCGTGGTTACATTTAGGGAGAAGGTTGTAATAAGGAAGTAGCAAGTGGGGAGTTGCTGCAGTGCTGACAATATTGCAGTTTATGACTAAAGCATTGATTACATGGTTCTCCATTCCATTAATATCTGTTTAACTGTGAATATAGATTTATGCTCTATTCTGAGTATAAACTTGAACATTTAAAAAGTTACACTTTCTTTCTACTTGCTACTGTTAATTTGAATGCAATTAATTTTTTATATTTATTTTTTTATCTGCAGTGTATAAACTTTCCTGTCAAATGTAACAATCTATAGATTAGCGTTTTTTCAAACACAATATTATCTAAGAAAATGATGATATTTCTCTCATTTTCTAGTTACTTATTTTTCTTGACTTATTGTACTGCCTTTAAAATTCAGTATATTGTTAAATAGAAGTAATATGTCCCTGAACTTAAAAAGGACATTTTTCATATTTTCCATTAATTGTGATTTTTACTGTGGGGTTTGTGGTGGTATCTTTAATCTAAATAAATATTTCCTTCTAGTATATTTTAAAAAATCATATTAAGTTAAAAATGATGTTAAATTATACTGAACATGCTTTCCATTCCTACTGAGCTCTTAATATCCAATATTTTATTTTTATTCTTAAATCCAATAAGGATATTTTCAGGTCTTTTGCTCTTTTTTATATTTCCTTATTTTTATCATATTTAATTGCTTCTTTTATTTTTAAAACCTATTACTATACTTATTTCTATATTCTTCTTCTAGTAATCCAAATATATGAAGTATTTTCAGTTTGACTCCATAGTCTGATTCTCTTGCTGCCTTTCATATATGGCACTTTAGTACATTTTGTGTTTAGTGATTTTTGAATTTGAGTTCATGATTCTGGAGACTTTATCTTTGAAAACCCTTTGAAGATTGGGCTTTAGGTAAGTTTATCCAGAAAAGATTTTCATTTTCTTCTGCAAGCTATCAGGAGGTTCTACCAGCTCTGGATACTTTAAATTCTTGGATAAACGTTTCTCAAACTACTCACGTAGTAGAAATTTAGGCTGTCGATGCACGTGAGATCTATGTTTTGGATACAAGTTTTCCAGGAAGATTTATTTTTTGCCCCTGAACTCAATGGCAAAGCTCAATTAGACATATTTCTTTGCATTATTCTCAAGGTGCACAGGGAGGGAGGCAGATTTGTTTCTAGTATATTCTTACTTTGAATGTGTAGTTGCTTGGAACCCCAGCTCTATGTTGGGAGTATTTCCTATTAGACACACCAAACTGGATGACCCCTGTGCTTTGCCTATTCTCCTCCAAGTCTTGAGAGAGTTTGAAAATCAAAGTTCAAGTTCACACATTTATCAGAGATTATTAAATTGAAAGCTATCTCTCAACATGTTTTTCCTCTGGGTCTTAGCTTACTTTTATTTCATTTTAAAATATTTTTCAAGCATTTTTTGTTGTCTTTTTTTCACTCAAAGTGTTGTTCAGGTTACTTAGTCGGCTAGGATGCCAGAGGCAATAACTTTAACTTTATGATTTCTGACCTCTCTTTCAACTTTGGAGTTGACACTATGTTTACTATATTAAAGATTTGTGGTTGTTAAGTGCTATATTTCTAAGAAGAAATAACTTGTGAGTGCAAGCAATATAATTGTTCACTCATGAGAGGGTTTTGGGCCACATAGTCCCATAGCTTACGCATCTATGTCCTTACCCTAGGCTGTTCCATTTAACCTAGAGGGGATGGTTAGCTAAATGGCAAATTTAGTTTAACTAAATCCCATTTTCCAATCATTTCCTAGAATGCAGTAGCAACGCCTTGATATTGTTGAAAAGTATTTCTTTAAATAAATGATAGCCTTTCAAAATAATGTGAAAATTCATACAGTATAAGATGCACCCAGCTTTTAACTAAGCCTCTTTTAAGAATTAAACACATCTCTTTTTAGTTAAATACACATTATCTTCCTCAAAATAATTTGGTCTTTTTGATTACAAACATGTATGTTAAATCATACTTTTGGTTTCTATAATTACCATTCTTGTGATGATAACAGTACCAACCTCACAAAGTTGTGAGAATTACATGAGTATATGTATAAGAAAGTTTTTTGCAAATCATAAAGGAATACAAGGTTACCAGATATATTTTATAAAATTAAATGTTACATTTAAATTCCCATAGCAATTAAAAAAATCATAGGTGGATACATGTTTACTTTTCCTTCTAAATTGTAAGCTTAATAATGAAACAAACTGATTTAATCTCCTGAAATCCCTAGAATTTAGCACTGTGCCTGGCACATAGTAAACATTCAATCATAAAGAATATTTGTTTAGTTGATAATAAATGATGAAAACTTCTAATGAGTTATTTTTTTTTTTTGAGACGGAGTTTCGCTCTTGTTACCCAGGCTGGAGTGCAATGGCGCAATCTCGGCTCACCGCAACCTCCGCCTCCTGGGTTCAGGCAATTCTCCTGCCTCAGCCTCCTGAGTAGCTGGGATTATAGGCATGAGTTATTTTTTATGTATCTCATGTCATTGAAACATTCATTTTTAAGGGATATTTATTTTACACTAGGGATTTTTTATCTCTTCTTTTTCTTCTGCTTCTTCTTCTTGTTCTTCTTCTATATTTTGTATCTGTTAATAGGTATCTATAACAACTTTAAAATAATGGTCTCTTGTGGCGATAAGAACAATGTTAAGATTATTTCCCCATGTGCCAAATGAGAGAGTTTGATTGGGTAAGGTGAATTGTTTTTCCCAGATGTAAGATCCTCTGAGCTTTGATATTAAATGAAGTGTAATACCATCATGGTCAGATTTTAGTTTAGAAAATGCATAACAGCAGATAGGCAATAGTATGCAAATATGCAACATTTGCAAGCATATGCAAATTTTATTTAGCAATATTCATTTAATCCACTTTTTAAAATAGAACTACACAAGGCACTACTTCTGTATATAATCTGAATTGGATTGCTTTATAAAGGCATAAACCATTGCTACATCCTCCTTTTATCTTACCATCAAAACTTTTTTGCTTTGGTTATGGTCAATCTGGGGTCAATTTGTCTAATTTCCAAGGTAACAACTAGATAGTCCAATAAAATAATCCATGAGACAATGTAAATACATTTATGGAGGAGGAATTACAGCCAAGCATAATATGTCATGCTATCCTGAATTATTTAAATGTAATGAAATACAATGTACTTATAATTGTTGTCTCACCAGAAAGAGTCCATTTATTATTATGAATTTCAAGGTAGATCGTAATGAGGGTACTGCTTAGCAGACCTCAGAGTAAACAGAGATCTTGAAGTCAGCACATATGTAAATTTGATGAGTATGTAAGTCTTCATCAGGCTTTGGGGTATGTAAAGGATGTTTAAGGGGGCACCAATTATAAAAAAAAAAAGTTTGCATTGCTCATATACATTCAACTTCCTTAAACATCTATTATTTAGACTAGTACTATGAACAGTATTTGTATTTAATAAATGGCTAATAAATACTACAAGACTGAAAGTTGAACGCATTTCAAAATTAATATACTACTTGATGAAATGAAAGAAAAGGAGCCTAATTTAATCTTTCCATTACAAATATTTCCTCACTCAAAAGGCATATTCTTTTAATACACAGTCCAACATTTATGAATGTTGCTAAAGAACCTTCCATTTACTTTTTTATAAATAGATACATTGTTTTTAAAGACTGTCCCCATTTTCTATAGCTGTACATTAAAGACAAGACAGAAAGCAAATGTTATATGTAAAGAAACATTCTAAATATTCCTGAAAAGGTAACATTTTGTTGTCAACTTAGACTGTGAAGCAACTTGAATAGAAATTAAAATCACTCACAAGAGGTAGTCTTTTGAGACTTCTATTGATGTCCATATTACTCATAAGAAGCACATAGGTTATCTGTGGGAAGTATTGTGTGGCTGTAGATATAGGGATCTTATTCTTGCTATCAAACTCCCTTTAGGCAGTGAATCAAGGGATTGTAAACTGAAAAAAACTACAGATAAGGGATTTTGAGTACTTATTAATAATTCATCCATCCCTTCTGGCATTTAAATGACTATAAAAAGTTGCTGATCTGTGGGCATGTCATGTTTTTTCTCTTCACATCAGTTTCTTGGTTTCTACTTGGTTTTCTTTCCTCACTTTTACTTTTGAAAATTAAGAATATAAGACATTATTACTTTAACATACCATCTGTTTTCACAAATCATCACTTGGAAACAAATTATTTAGAATTTTATGATATTAAAGAAGTCAATCATGTGAGAACAGAAATCACTATAGCATGATTTTACTGTAAACTACATTTTGAGCATGCTTTACAACATATGCAGAATTTGTACCTTGGCAACATTCAAATTAAAAAAAATTAGATCAGAAATTCTTAGCTTTACATTTTCATTTTCTAATGTCCCTTGCATTTGGCTTCCATGAAGAAGCAGACATGGCATGAAAGAAATTGATATCACAAATATAGGAATACAAATAAGACTGGAGATGGCAAATTGATAACACAAATCCAATTATCAACCTTTGTATACCAATAATACCTCTGACTAATAAAACAAAGCACTTTATGCCTTCTCCTCATCAAGATGTGGCATTTCAAGTAGTGCTCTAGAGACACTAGCTGCCCAACAGAGATAGAATAAATCTAACATCATTTCCCATCTCTGATTGAAAAATGTTTGGGATATAAAGATTCAGTTCAATCTATTCAACATTTTACAGATTTGGATATTCAAAATGGTAACTGAGGCAATGTATAGATGAATTAAATCCGTATTTTTGAAGCCTTAACATGTATCAATTATTGATCTATATCCTGAATACACAAAGATAAATTAAGAAAAGATCCTTGCTGTCAGTCTATCAGTCTATTAGGAGAGTCATACAAATAAATGATTTTAGTTCCAAGTAATATACCATAAAAATAATGTGAAAAAATTTTGAAAGAACATAGAGAAAGAGGGAAGAGCTCTGTTATTGCCCAGAGTACCTGAGGAAGACTTTTACTGAGAAAGTGATAACATTTGAAAGATAAATAGAAAATGGAGTAGGAAGATACACAAAAGCAAGACTACTCCAAGAAGAAATAATGACAGGACAAAAGTAAGATTATTATGGGGTGTGTCTTGATTTGAGAAAGGTGAATCATTTGGTGAAGCTGCATGGAAGAAAAGAACAATATTAAGATTACAGGTTATGAGAGGGCCATGTATAAAGAATTTGACTTTTATCGTTTAGGCAAGGGAGGAGAAAGTAAAGGCTTTAAGCAAAAGAGGTATATGGTAATTTAGTTAACAGTGTGAAAGATAAAATAGAAAGCAACATTTTCATTTTGAGACGGAGTCTCACTGTGTTGTCCAGGCTGGAGTGCAGTGGTGCGATCTTGGCTCACTGCAACCTCTGCCTTCCCGGTTGAAGCGATTCTCATTCCTGAGCCTCCCAAGTAGCTGGGACGACAGGAGCATCCCACCATGGCTGGGTAATGTGAAAATGACATTCTGATAGCAGAAATATCCCTTAGAATAATGATCCCCAAAGTAAAATAAGCACACCCTAGGGAACCTTAAGCCATTGGAATATGAAAAGAAAATATTAGAACATTTACTTTTATTTAAATACAAGAAAGAGAATATGTTTAACTCACATTTAATATATGGATTGACAGACAAGTATAAACCCACTTATAATGGGGTTGTATATGCAAACTTAAAAAAAAAATACAGCTGTGCCCTTTTTAAAAATTTATTTTATTTTATTTTTGTTTTTGAGATGGAATTTCACTCTGTTGCCCAGGCTGGAATGCAGTGGCATGATCTTGGTTCACTGCAACCTCTGCTTTCCAGGTTCAAGCAATTCTCCTGCCTTAGCTTCACGAGTAGCTGGGATTATAGGCACCTGCCAACATGCCTGGCTAATTTTTTGTATTTTTAGTAGAGATGGGGTTTCACCATGTTGGCCAGGCAGTTCTCAAACTCCTGACCTCAAGTGATCTGCCCACCTCAGACTCCCAAAGCGCTGGGATTACAGGTGTGAGCCACTGCACCTGGCCAGCTGTGCCCTTTTAAAGCTACTCTCTGCCCTTCTCTGTCCTGACCATAGCCTAAAGAGGATGACTTCTACGATCTACTTCAACCAAGTTCCCATCCTCTCTGACTCTCCGATTCAGCCAATGGATTGTAACGGTAACAGACTGAGGTGTGAAATGACAGAAAATTTGGAGAATATATCACCCTGACTTTCTCCTTATGAATATGAGATTTGTTAGTGAATTTCTTCTATTAAGACAGCAGTTTGGCCAGGTGCAATGGCACAACTGTAATCCCAGCACTTTGGGAGGCTGAGGTGGGAGGACTGCTTGAGCCCAGGGGTATGATAACAGCTTGGACAACATGATAAAACACTGTCTCCAGAAAATACAAAAAGTAGCCGGGAGTGGTGGTGCACATCTATAGTCCTTGCTACTCGGGAGGCTGAGGTGGGAAGATTACTTGATCCTGAGAGGTCAAGTCTGCAGCAAGCTCTGAGCATGCCACTGCACTTCAGTCTGGGCAACAGACCAAGACTCTATCTCATAAAAAAAAAGACAGAAGCAACTCTTACTGGGTAGAACAAAGGAGGGGAAGAAAGGAGAAGACAGGCCACCAGGCGTGTTGGCTCACACCTGTAATCCCAGCACTTTGAGAGGCCGAGGTGGGTGGATCACTTATGGTCAGAAATTCAAGACCAGCCTGACCAACATAATGAAACCCCCGTCTCTACTAAATATACAAAAATTAGCCAGGCGTGGTGGTGCATGCCTGTAGTCCCAGCTACTCAGGAGGCTGAAGTAAGAGAATCGCTTTTACCTGGTTGGCAGAGGTTGCTGTGAGCTGAGATCATGCCATTGCACTCCAGCCTGGGCGATAAGAGAGAAACTCTGGAAAGAAAGGAAAGAAAGAAAGGAAAGAAAGAGAGGAAGGAAGGAGGGAAGGAGAGAAGGAGGGAAGGAAGGGAGGAAGGGAGGGAAAGAAAGAAAAGAAAAGGAAAAGAAAAGAGAAAAGAGAAGAAAAGAAAAAAGGAAAAGGAAAAGACAGCAGAGAAGTGAAAAAGAAAAGAAAAAAGGAAAAACGGAGAAAACCACTGAGAAGGAGGATGGATTAAAGCTGTGCTTCTTCACTCAAAGACACCACAGACATGGGAGGAACAGTTAAGGGCAATCATACTACAATAAGCAGCTACAGCCAGGGAAGCAAACTCTTCCAAGACATTAGAGGAGACAATTCCCATCTCATGTAATGACATCAGTATTAGCCTGATACTAAAATCAGAAAAAAACTATATAAAAGAATACCACAGACCAATATAACTCATAAACATACATTCAAAAATTCTAAATAAAATATCAGCAAGTCACATCCAACAAAGTATAAAAAGAAGCATATACCCTGACAAAGTGGAATTTATTCTAAGTGTGGAAGGCTGATTCAACATTCAAAAATCAGTGGAATCCACCATAATAACAGGCTAAAAAAATTAAATAATCATATCAATTGAGAAAGAAAAACCATTTCACAAAATCCAACGCCTATTCACATTAAAAACAGTAAGCAAGTTAGGAATGGAGGAAATTTCCTCACCTTGTTAAACAGAAGCTACAAAAACCTCATGCTTGGGGGTGAAAGACTGAATGCTTATAACTTTCCTCATGCTTGGGGGTGAAAGACTTACTGCTTTCTCCCAAGATCAGGTACAAAGCAAAACTGCTCTCATTATTCTTATTCAACATAATACTGGGAATTCTAATAAAGGCAATACAGCAAGAAAAAGAAAAGGAAATAAAAGACATAGAGATTGAAAAGTAAGAAATAAAATTGCCCCTATTAACAGATGACATGATGGTCTACATAGATAATCTGAAGGAATTCACAGTCTCCGAGAACTAGTAAATAAGTTATTTAGGAAAATTCTTAACAACATTGAAGTGAAGAAATATACTACTAGATTAACCTTTCGATTAAAAAGTAAATAAGAAGGGAACTTACTATCTATAAAACAATGTAGGCAGAGCACTACATATCAAAATATATAAACAGCAAAAACTATACTTATGTGTCTTTATTGTTGAAGAAGAATGCTTAGAAACAAAAAATAGCCATCTTAAGAAACTAAAAATCGTAATTAGAAAAGCCATATATATTAAATATGAAATTGATGGACATTTTCCCTGTAGTAAGGTAGAATAAAAATGCAGAAATTTTTATTAATTAATCCAAAGGTATTACAAAGGATAAGCATGAGAAAGACTGCTGGATTTTCCCCAATGCCCACATTGACCTCTTTTCTTTTTTGAAGTAATAGAACCATTAACGCCTGCCTGGTTTATTTATTTTTCTTTTCTCTTTTGTTTGAGACAGGGTCTCTCTGTCACTCAGGCTGGAGTGCAGTGGCATGCACATGGCACACTGCATCCTCGACCTCCTGGACATAGGCAATCCTCCCACCTCAGCTTCCCTAGCAGCTGGAACTACAGGCATGAGCCACTATGCCTAGCTAAGTTTTTTGGTACTTTTTGTACAGACAGGGTTTTGCCACGTTTGCCAGGCTGGTCTTGGACTCCTGGGCAATCCACTCATCTCAGCCTCCCAAAGTGCTGGGATTACAGGTGTGAGCCACCACACCCAGCCTCCTGCCTGGTTTAAAGCTGACACGTCCAGTAAAGTTCTCCATTCTTCTGGTTGAGGTGCAGATGTGATGGCTAGATCTCAACAATCATTATGGACCATGAGTCAGAAGATCCATATTGATTTTAATGGAGTTACAAGATAAAAAGTGTTGGAATGTATGCAGATTATAGACCTTTAAATTATTCATTTCCAGAATTTGTTTATATGAGTGAAAAATAGCCTTCTATATAAGTGGTGTCTCCAAAGGACAGCTTTAGCAGAATATAAGACTGACATTCTTCCAAAAAAAAAAAAAAAAAAAAAGGGCTGAGAACCTATAATTAAGGGGAGGATTAAGAATTTTGTCTTCTCATCAAAGTCATCAAAGTCTAGAGTTTCAGATGGCCACAAGAAGCTGCTATTAGGCTGAGGGACAGGAGTTTGGTAGCATGTAGAGGCTAGTAAATAAAAGACTGGAGTCTCAAGGCTTAAATACATGTCTAAATATGGAACTGGCCTCAAACAAATAGGCCAGAAACCAATTAAGTTTTTGAAGTAAAATTTTTACCATAAAAATCCCAAAGAAAACAAACAACCCCATAATACAAACCAAGACTGAAAAATTCTGTGACTGTTTAACCCATAAAGCAATCCTCAGGCCTTTAAAGCTACACAGCAAGAAACTATTTGCAAAAGCTCTGCTGCTATGCTTCAAATATGGCCACATGGGGCAAAAAGAACCACCACAGAGGAATATAGAAAAAAATCATCCTAGAAAACACAACCAGAGCAACTTCCAATCAACTTACTGCATTGTTATGATATAGAATTTGATGATGGTTTGATAATGGCTAAAAATCAGTGACTGTTATCTGTGTTTCCTATTTTCCCTTTTTTGGATGGGAGATTCATCTGGGTTGTTCTATTAATACTTCATTTAATATTAAATAACTATGGGTCTGATAACATGTCTGGAAAACCAGTACCATATATAAATCTGAGTGACAAGATGACTAATCACCCACAGAGCTCAGATTTTGAGACATAGTAACTATACAGTACAGTGGGGTTTGTTTCCTCGGGAATAAAAAGATATGATCCTATGTGGGAAAAAGTTATTCATGGATACTTGGTTTCCCAGACAGCTAGTTGTTCCCCAAGTATACCCATTCTCAATTTTTAATGTAATAATATAACTGCTAATATTTAGTAGGACATATGGATGCCCAGATTAAAGACTACATTTTCCAGCTTGCTTTACAGTCAGGTGTGTCTATGTAACCAAGTTCTGGTCAATGGGATATATATGGAAATGGTTTGTTCCAATTAGGATAGGATCATTCCTATTTTAATTAGAACCAAGAAGTATGTTCTGCCTCCCTCACTCTTTCTCTTAAATGGAATGTGGATGTGAAGAATGGTGTAATTAATCCATTGTAAAGGTTGTCAATATTGATAGCCATGAGGTAGAAAGATAGAGAGGAAGCCCGGATCCACCTAGATGCCTACCAGCCTTGGAATTTTAACTCCATATATATATTTAATACAACAGAAAAGTAAACGCTTATCTTTTGGGAACTCTGATGTCCATTCCAAATATTCCCATAATTTTCCCTCTCTGGTGCACTTCATTCCTTTCTGCATTATTATACTTCCGTTTGGAAGAGTTTTCCTTATGCCTAAACAATAATATGTAGTATATCTTTTAATGTAGGTTTGCTAACCTCTCCACAGCTCCCAGAAATCTTAGCTTGTCTTTGAAAATTATTTTATTTCTTTTTTGGAAGGAAAATTTTGCAGGTTATACAATTCACATTTAGCTGCTATCTTCTTTCAGGACCTAAAATAGCTCACTATTTTCTTCCCACTACCATTTTTCTGTTTCTGTTGTAAAGCAAGCTGTCAGTCTTGTTGATGTTCTTCTAAAAATAATTGTTTTCAGTGTCTCCCTTTAAGATTCACTATGATGCATAGGTGTGGTATTCTTTGTATTTTTTTCTGCTTTGGATTTATAGGTATAGAATCTGAGCTGTCTTACCCTTAATCCCTTTGGGGATATTTTTGCCAATAACTTCTCAAATATTGCTTTTGCCTCATTTTATCACACTTTTCCCTTGAGACTCTATATATACACATGTATGGGGTGAGGGGAGATAGAGATATGATTGGGCTACATATGTGTGTGTGTCTGTGTGTGTATTTCTTATATTTTTATCTCATATATATTCCTTACATTCTTATTTATTTTATATTCTTTTTCTCTTGCTTCAGTCTGAATACTTTCTACTAATTTATCTTTATTTAGCAAATGACCTCCTCTGATCTTTCTAATCTTCTCTTAATCACACATATTTTATTTGTAATTTCAGTTGTTTTGTTATTTTCTAATTTCCATTTGATTTAATTTTATAAGTTTCAGAAATTTGGCAAAAGTATCCATCTTTTAATTAATTTTTGTACATATTGATCCTAACTGGAGATCACTATGCTAAGTGAAATAAGCCAGGCACAGAAAGACCAACATCACATGTTTCTCACTTAATTGTGGGATCCAAAATTCAATACAACTGAACTCATGGACATAGGATAAGGATGGTTACCAGAGGCTGGGAAGGGGAATAGGGGTGTGGGAGGAAGTTGAGCATGGTTAATGGGTACAAAAAAATAGAAAGAATGAATAAGACCTATTATTTGATAACACACAGGGTGACTATAGTCAATAATAAGTTAATTATACATTTTAAAATAACTAAAAGAGTGTAATTGGATTGTTTGTAATATTAAGTGTAAATGCTTGAGGAGATGGGTACCCCATTCTCCACGATGTGAATTATTACACATTGCATGCCTGTATCAAAACTTCTAATGTACTCTACAAATATATACACCTACTATGTACCCACAGAAATTAAACATTTTAAAAACTTAAAAAAATTGACTAAATTTTACAAGTAGCTT
The DNA here is from genome assembly GCF_030222135.1 of Aotus nancymaae. Classification (NCBI taxonomy): domain Eukaryota; kingdom Metazoa; phylum Chordata; class Mammalia; order Primates; family Aotidae; genus Aotus; species Aotus nancymaae. The sequence continues at coordinate 30,690,560 of NW_026988472.1, forward strand.
AGAGTAGATAGAAAATTTCTTAGCTTGATAAAAATTACATAGCAGAAACTTAACAACAAACATCATAATAATGGTGAAATATTATTATCACTACTTATTTCGAAAAACACAAATGGTTAAAATGTATTTGAAGAAAAGTAAAACAATTACTAGAAACCCTTACAGAAGGAAATAAGTAGACTTTAATTTTTGGAGAGATACACTATGATTTTCAATGGTAAGGCTCAGCCTTGTTAAAGCATCATGTCTCTCCAAACTTGTCAAACAATTAAATGAAGAATATTAAAGAAGAATAGCTTAAAAATGAGGGAAACTTTATCAGATATCAAAACAGTCATTCAATCTTTTATTCATTGATTTATTCACTCACAAAATATTAATTGCATGCCTACATTCTATCAAACACTGTATATATTGGGAATTCCATTCTGAGTAAAATCATAATTCTTCTAAGGACAAAGCATATTTACCATATATTTTGGGCATATATTAACTTATGAAACTTTTAAAAATAAATCATAATATGTGCTACGTTGCTGAGGTAGTTGGAATTATGAGAGCTTATTATAGAGGACTTTGAATCTTGATATATGGGTCCAAGAGGAAGTATTAATGTAGCCAAAATCTAAAGTTCATTTTAGATACTGGTATTAGCAGCACATGGATAACAAATTAATCAGTGAAAGACAGAGGGAGCATTTCACATCGGTGGGTAGAGTATACACGGTATGAGACCATGTATAAAGACCAGGCACTTCATTTGTATAAAGAATATTAGATCTCTACTTTACATCATTTACTTTTAAGTTAAATACTTTGTAGATTAAAGGTCTAAATATGAAAACAAACATTGAAATTACTAGAAAACATAAAAGATTGGATTTCTTTCTAATTTAGCATGAGAAATGAATTCTTAAATTAGAAAATGCTTCAGAAAGCATAAGAGAATTTAAGAAAGATTACTACCTAGATTTAGACAGATCGTTTATGCTAAAAGATATCATAAGTAAAAATAAACTAAAAAGTAGCAGGAGTATTTATACATCTTACAAAAGGGCATTTATCTAAACAAGTTAGCATCGTTTGTAATATCAAAAACGGTGTAAAAGAATGGATTTTTAGTATATAAAATGCAATATTGTACTACATACTAGTTAAAAGAACAGACCTAGATGTTTGTCTATTATATATTAAGTAATTATTTTAAAAAACTTTGTTATAGAACTACATGTATAGTTTGCATAGATAGGTAACTAGGTAGGAATGTAGAAAGACACATACAAACATATGTAAATACATAGATGAAGGAAGAGAGAGAGAGGCAATGTACTAATCACACATAAACATATATATGAAAGCGATAGAGAATAGCTTTGTTCCTAAAATTATATGGATGAATCAAAGGTGTGTGAATGGAATCATTAATGGAACTTATCATTTAAAGAAAGTATGTGGTGAGTCATTATATGACTCACTAAAAGGTGAATGCAAACAGCCACATTTTAAAATATAGATAATTACATCTAATCACTATTTTGTCACTTTGGGTTTTAAAGAAGCTACCTGTTTGCTTCTGTATTCTAATAAAAGTAGATGCTCTTAATTTAGTGATTCAGAAGCTTATGGTCTTGGTTGCATTCCAGCTAATCTGTTTCATAGGCATTGACTCAGATGTTGAAATAACTGTGGTATTTAAGTTGATAATCACATGGCCCTCAATATCAGGTGTTTCCCATGAAGTGTTTCCATTTATGGAATTCATTTTCCCCCTGAATTGGTGAAAAAGCCAAATCTATTTTAAAACTTGTCCCAAATGAATCCTATTAATCAGTGATGTGGGTGTGTGCTGAATCAGATTGTTAAAGAGTACTTCATAATTTAAAGTTGGTTGATGTGGTAAGCTGAATAATGAAAGATATCAGTTCCTTATCTCTGGATATAGGAAAAAGGAGTCTTTGCATATGTAATTAAGAATGTGGAGATGAGGAGATTATCCTGGTTTATCCAGGTCGAATCTAAATGCAATCACAAATATCCTTTTAAGGGTTATTAAACAGAGGGATACTTGTCACAGACTGAAGGGAAGAAATAGACTGTTATAATAGAGGCAGAGATTGGAAAGACATAGCCACAAGTCCAGAAATGCCCAAGGAATGCCTCTGGCCACCAGAAGCTCTAAGAGGCAAGGAACAGATTCTCCTGTAGAGTGTCTAGAAAGAGTGTGACCCAGTCAACACTTTGATGTTTGCCCAGTGATACTGATTTTAGACTTCTGGCCTCCAAAACTGTAAGAGAATAAATTTCTGTTGTTTTAAGCCACCAAGTTTGTGGAAATTTATTATGGCAGCTGTAGAAAATTAATAGTTAATGTTATAAATTTTCATGCATCCACACAGGATCAGCAGGTACATTTACTCTAGAAAATTGATGAGACACTTCTGAAAGTAAAAAATAAAATAAAAGCATGTTTAATACAGATTGTTTTGTTGCAAATGGCAATAAGCTTTTCTTTTTAACTTATATTTCTAAGACACAAGTTTTTACTCAGCCTGTAGTGCTGTGGATTTGACTCCCATTTGAAAGTGCCTTACCTCCCCGTAGACTATGTGGGTTACAGATAAACCCCTGCACCCTTTTCTGAGAGAAAATGAGATTTGGTAGTTTGAAAGAAAAGGATATAAACAATGATTCTATGATTCACATAGCGGATGCTAGGAGTTTGTCTTATGTAAGCTCTCTTAGATTTGACTTAGTACCTGAAAGTTATTGGGTTTAAAGCTCTGTCTACCTCTTAGAACAGAGTCAAATAAAAATAAGTTGCTTTATTTCATTAGATGATATCTGACCATTGTCTGTTAATAGCCAGCTTCAGGGAGCTTTTGGTGTTACTCAATTATTCTAGGTTTGTTCCATGAGAATTCCACACTTCATTCACGAATTAGGGGCGATATAACAGAGGTATGCTTTTCTCCCTGTTAGCAGCAAGGTGAATTGGAGAAAATCAAGTCCAGTATAAACAAATGTTCCAACCTTGGACACGAGAGAGAAAAAATGATACGGTGCTAATAGTTAAGTGAAAATAGCAGATGGGGTCTTCTATTGACTGAAAAATATCACAGGTTGGAAGGAGAAGTCATGAATGGATACAGAGGATGAATGGTTCACAGGGTGAATGGCAAATCCCAGATTCATCTTGTAAGAGAGATTTTATATGTTTTGTGCAAAGGGCTAACTTGTTTCCCTGGTAAAATCATAGGTAGCAATGTAGTTAAGAATATTGGAAATAAGAATGCAAGGAAGGAAAATCAATATTATCTTTCAAAAATATACAATAATGGGCACTCTATGCATATTAAAGTAAATAAAACTACTATACCTTATTCTTTTCAGTTTTGTAATTGTTTCTGGAAAAAAATATTTCTAATTCCTCTATCTTCATAATCTGCAGCATACATAAACTACTTTATCATTCCTGTTTTCTCTTTTTATCATTGGTGCAATATTTCCTCAATGTAGATCCACTTTGAAATGACTGCATATTACGCAGTTTTTATAAAACAAATTAAAATTATAAATTAATAGGTACTATTATTTTTGACTTTACAAAGTGAAAGTCTCCTACCAATCCATCTCTATTCCTGTGCTAGTCACCCCTTCATAACTGAATTTGTAGTATTTAATGAAAGTTGACAAAAATCTTACATTTTAATATGTTAAACTTTAAAACTGTTAATATTCCAATCTTGTTTGGATTATTTAGTGGAAGCAACAGGTTCTAATCAACCAATTGTGTACATGCCAATATCTTGAGCACTCTTAAATTACATGATCATCTGAACCATTGTAATAGCCAGTGCACATACCATATTAAAGTTTTAGGTGTGATAAAATATATATTGCCTTAGATATCTAAGAGAACAATCATGTCTTAGTCATCTATTGTGCCTTTGAAATTTTTTCCAAACACAGTGACTTGAAAATGACAATATTTATTATCTCCTACTTTTGTGTGTCAGAATCCAGGAATGGCTTAGTTGGGTCCTCCAGCTCAGACTTTCACCTGGCTGCAATCAAGGTTCAGCTGAGGCCATAGTCATCTCGGGAACAGAATACACTTCCAAGCTGAATCAGTAGTCGTTTGCAGGATTAATTTCCTTGCAGGCTGTTGAACTGATGGCCTCAATTCGTTGTAGGATATTGGTCAGAGATCAGCCTCAGTTCCTTGCCACATATTCTTTCCTACAGTACAGCTTACAAAATGGCAGCTTGCTTTCTCAAAGTGAGTAAGTGAAAGAGAAGTAAGAGTGTCAGCAAGACAGAAGTCAGTCTTGTAACCTAAGTAAGAGTGTCAGCAAGACAGAAGTCAGTCTTGTAACCTAAGTTTAGAAGTCACATGCTATTGCTTTTGCTGTTTTCTGTTTGTCATAGTAACGAGGTACAGTTCATACTAAAGGGAAAAAGTTAGACAAAGGTGAAAATTCTAGAAGGTGAGAGAGAAGCCATTTTAGAAGGCGGCCGGCTGGGCACCGTGGCTCATGCTTGTAGTCCTAGCCCTTTGGAGGCTGAGGTGGGTGGATCATAAGGTCAGAAGTTCGAGATCAGTGTGGCCAACATAGTGCAACCCTGTCTCTACTGAAAATACAAAAGAAAAAAAATTAGCTGGATGTGGTGGTGGGCGCTTGTAATCCCAGCTACTTGGGAAGCTAACGCAGGAGAATCACTTGAACCAGGGAGGTGGAGGTTGCAGTGAGCTGAGGTTGTGCCACTGCACTCCAGCCCAGGCAACAGAGCTAGACTCCGTCTCAAAAAAAAAAAGAAGGCATCCTACCAAAGATATGCATTCCTCTTTATCAGTTGAATAACAATGTAGATTGGTCCATTTATCGCAATTTGATATGAATTACTTTGCCCCCCAAATTATTCAGTTGCGAGGTAGTTTTTTGAGGTTATATTTGTAGACATTCCTCTGATTTAAAAAGACACATTTTTATGTTATTTCAGTACAAGTCACCACATAGAAAGCTTATCACTCTAACAAATATTACTTCTCTAACTCTGTCTTAGTCCACTCATGCTACTCTAACCGAAATACCTGAGATTGGATAACTTATAGACAACAGACATTTATTTCTCACAGGTCTGGAGATAGGAGGTCCAAGATCAAGGCTCTGGCAGGTTTGGTATCTGGTGAGGGGCCAGTCTCTGCTTCTAAGATGGTACCTTTTGCTGCATCCTCCAGAGAAGATGAATGTTGTGTCCACATTGTGGAAGAGATGGAAGGGCAAAAAGGATGGAAGGGCAAACTCTGTCCCTCAAACTCTTTTATAAGGGCTCTAATCCCATCCATGTGGATAGAGCTTTTATGGCCTAAGCATCTCCTAAAGGTCCCACCGCTTAATACTGTTGCATTTAGGATTAACTTCCAACATGAATTTTGGAAAAGACACAAACATTCAAACCATAGCAACTGCCCTTCTACCAAATCTGTTTCTTTCACTTTATTCTTGTATTACATATTCTACTGGTAAATCATATTATACCAAACTTGATCTAACATGACACAAATTTACTATGTGTCACAATTTCAAGTTAGTTTTAAACTGATTCTACAAATGTGGTTTTGATAACCTTACTAAGGAAGTATGCACATATACATCAGCTAGCGTAACTGAGTCTACTCCCATACTATTTAAATTTGTAAAACACATGACCTATGTCCTGAAATGTCTTTCTTGCTTTACTATTCTAGATAGCACTTTGCACCATCTGATATATAGAATGTTTTACTTGTGGAGATATTCACCAAGTGTTTCCTCTAATAGAATCTAAACTCCATGAAGGACAATATTTTTGTCGGTATCTTTAATGCTAGAACAGGATTTGGCACACAATTGGAACTGAAGAAATATTCAATGACGAAATAAACTGATAAATGTCTATATATCCCATGTGTGAAATAATAAAAATATATATATTAGTGTCTGCCCCTCAGTTCCTGACACAGATCTCCTAAAACTCTTGTAATTTCCTAAGCAATAGGAATGCTAGGATCATCTTTTGTTTTACTATTGGATTTTTGACCCTGGTTCCTAAGGGTCAAAAAGAGAGCTCCTGAATCCATTGGAATTTCCCAGGTGATAGGAAGATCTTTTGTTCTAATAATGCATTCTTGGTGAGATTCTGGATGGGGATGGTCACCAGAAAAAGCAATTCATGATTAGAAGCTTGGAACTTTCAGCCCTACTCACTATCCTTCAGGGAGGTGAGAGGAGTTGGAGACTAAGTTAATAATTGATCATGTCTATCTGATGAAATCTCCATAAAAATCCCAAAAGTATAGTGGTTCATAGAGCTTCTGGATTGGTGAACACATTCATGTGCCAGAGGTGTGGCACATCCCAACTCTACAGGAACAAAAGCTCTTGCACTCGGACCCTTCCAACCTCTTTGTCTTGTGCATCTGTATCTTTTGTAATATCCATTCTAATAAACCAGTAAACACAAGTAAGTGTTTCCCTGAGTTCTGTGAGCCATTCTAGCAAAAGACTGAATCTAAGAATTGTTGATTGCGGGAACACCAATTTGTACCCAAGTTGGACAGAAGTTGAGGATCCACCATTTATGACTGGTATCTGAAGTGGGGGCAGTCTCGTGGGACTGAGTCCTTAACCTGTGGGGTCTATTCTAACTTCAGGTAGATAATGTCAGAATTGAATGAAATTGTAGGACATCAGTTGGTGCCTGCAGATAATTAGAGAATTGCTTGATATGTGAAATTTAAAAAAAACCCTCACTCTAGTGTCCGAATTGAAGTATTCCGTGATAAGTGCGAGTATAGAGAAAAAAAGTTTGATTTTCCTGTATACCATGACACTACATGTTGAGCCTCCGAAATAATTCTTTCTAGGCCTCTGCTAGTTTTATACCAGTCTCTCAGAATATGTTGAAAAATTCTTTATTTATATAATTTACTATAAACAGGGTAATATTCTTTCTAGGAATTTAAGTATGTCTCATTAAGGAATCTTATGTCTCAGTTTCCTCACTTTCCAAGTAAACAGAATTTTTCCTTTAGAAAATGGTTTAGCCAACTGCTAAAAGAATTTTTCCTTTAGAAAATGGTTTAGCCAACTGCTAAACTTTCTGGAAAAAGGACAGTTAAATAAATGATAAACAAAACAAGTAAATAATTTTATTAAGCTTAATGAGAAGGTACACTTAATAGTCACACTATTTCATATTTTAAGATTATGTTTGGGCAGCGTTTCTTTTGCTAAATGTATATAATTTTAAAACAGGTGTCACAATCTGTGAACAGGGGTTGTAGAAAGGGTAAATAATTTACAAAACTAAAAGACATCTAAGCCATTATTCATACTAAATATTGTTAGACTATTTGTGAAGTTATTTTTCATTTAGGCACAAAGCTTTACCTCTTGAGATTGTTTCTCCCTGAATACTTTTGCTTTATTGTTTTAGTGACCTTGATTATAGATTCTCTATTACATCCCATTGACATGACTGACTAGAGGAATAATATATTTTCCAATCCAATTATTTTCTCTAATGCCAAATTAAATGCTTTAATTAAAAAGTTAAACCAAAATATTAGAAAACATAATTCACATCAATCTCAATAATCATTAGTTACTGGGATTTCTATTTCTACTTCAAACTTATTTATGCATTTTCTTAGAATATGCCTTCATATCTCAATCCATTTTCTAGAAGAGAAGGATCTTTTGAGGGGATATTTATAGCTTCACAATTAGTTAGCATCAAGCAACTTGTTATTTATAGCTCTCACTAACTTTAGGTAACCATGTCAGGGGTCCCCACCGCCATCCTTGTGCTAGATTGTTTGCTAGAGGACTCATAGGACTCAGAAGCATTTATATGCACAGTTATGGTTTACTATAGCAAAATAATACAGATTAAAATCAGCAAAAGGAGAACTTTCATGGGGTGAAGTCCAGGAGAAACCAGGCACAAGCTTCCAAGTGTCCTTCCCAGTGGAGCTGTGCAGGATGTACTTAATTCTCCTAACAATAATGTGGGACAACACATACCAATCAGGGAAACTCCTCCAAGCCTTTTTGTCCAGGGTTTTTATTGGGGTCAATCATATAGGCATACATGACTGATGTAACCTACTCAGACTCCAGACCCCCAGAGCAAAAGCAGGTGTTCATAAATCACATTGTTAGCATAAACTACCTAGTCAAACTGGTACAGGCAGAACATTCCAAGAGCTCAGAGCTCAGCTCCCAGGAGCCAGCCAAGGGCTGACCCTAAAATCTGGCCTTTAATGGGAATGTGTAGAGTTTGAACAATCCAGATATGCTGAGTTAACCCTTTCCTATACAGGAACACAACCTGTATCTACTGCTTGAGAAAAAAAAAAAAAAAGGCTTCATGAAGAATAATCCCCTAGATACTTAGCTAATTTTTTTCTTCTGAATCCTATTTTTATTTTTCTCCAAACATTGCAAAAAGAACAAAAAGAGGAAGGGCATTATCATTCAACCACATGAATCCCCATCATTACCATTATTCTATAAATTGAGATAGTTAACTAATTTCCTTTAAAACAAGAGAGGTGAAATTACTTTCTTTCCCTGAGAGGAGCACTCATTTGTCAACTAAGTTGTATAATCACTAATGTAATTATATTTGTCCTTTTAGCAACCACTCTGTTATGGGAGGACATATTCAACTTTTTCTCATATTATCCATATTGTATAAATACCAGAAAAATTGTTTAAAATAGTTATCTTTTAAGCCAAGGCTTAAAACAACTATACATAAAACTCATTGACTTTAATTGCATTTAAAGTCAGTTCATTTTGTGTATGTGTCATTTTCTTTGACTAAAATGTCAAACATTACAAAAGAGTAAACATTTTAAAAAGTAAAAGTACTTCCTTTGCCTCTAATCCCATTCTTCAAAATTCACACTTGTAGCCATTAGAAATTAGTGTCATTAAGATCATCATCATCACCACCACCACCAAAAACCTCCATGTAGTGGCTTAAATATTCAGGGATTTAATTATATTTCATTGAAAAAAAAACCACAGAGGTAGGCATCCTAGTGCTGCTGTTGTTGACCTAGGATGTCATGAGAGACACAAAACACATTGCTTTTTTCCCTCATGCTAGCATGTTAGTTCTAGGCCTCATATTTGCTGCTTCATGGTCATCAATTGGCTGCTATACCTCCTGTTTTAACCCTGCATTACAGGCAGGGTAAAAGAAGGGGAAGAGGCTGTAATGCTAGACTTTTGATAATACGTTATTGGCCAGAGAGGTTTGATATGGTCAATCCTAGCTGTAAGGATGTCTGGGAAATCAGGTTCTTATCTTTTAGAGCCTCCACACAAGAGGAAGATAGGAGAAAAGAGAGTTGAAAATAAAGATCAGATAAGTCAACATACAATGTCAACTACGGAGTTCCAATGTACACAAAATTATACACATACAGATATATACATTTAAATATATAACTTATGTATTTAAGTAATAGCATATAAGCTTATAACTTATTTTCTACCCTTAAAGTATTTATTAGGTATCTTTCCTTATCAGACACAGAGATATTTTCTTCATACGTTGTGAAGGTGAAGATTATATGGATATATCATAAGTTATCTTAACTAGTTCCTGATTAATGGACATTTACATATTTAGATGTCAGTACTATTACCAATGTACTGCAGTGAACATCCTAGAACATCTGCCCTCTTGCACTTGTGTGAGTATATCTTCAGGATAAATTCCTTGAAGTATAATTGCTGGATTCAAAGGTATTCACATTTTAAATCATCTTAATAGGAATTGAAAGAGATATAAAAATGGTTTTTCACTTATAATGGGAGGTAATATGTCCAGTTTTATGCTAGATACAAAGGGTTGATTATAGTGAAAAACTCAATAGCTTCTAGTATAACCTCGTGTAGTGAAAAATGAAATGCAAGTTTATTTCAAAAAGGGTGTTTGTGAAATTCTGGAAGATGTAGGGATGATCTAGTGATAGGGAGAATATAGTTTGCAGCAGCTTATATATTTGTGACAGATTTAGAAGATGTTAATGTATCTCAGGCATCATTTTTTTAGCTCAGTTTTCCCCAGGTATTAATATGTATAATATGTATATACATCACTTGTTAAAATCTGGCTCTGATCCTTTAGGTCTAGAGTGTGGTCTGAGAGTCTGCATTTCTAACAAACTCCTACGTGATGCTGATGTTACTGGGGACAAAGATTTAAGCAATCTTCATGGATCAGAAACTGAGTTCTAAAGTAAAAAGAGTACTAAGAACCAATGTTGATTTGTATAAGGTTGTACTCCTTTGGGAGTCAGGTGGGGCCCCCAGCTACACCCTCTTCATGCCAATTTTTGATCACTTTGATTGGTATCAGCACCAGCATTAGGAGGTAACACTGGTAAATGTGGCTTATATGTGTTCATATAACATAGTAAGCATCGTGGGCCCAAGGTGAGATGCCATTAAAGGGGACCAAAGCAAGAAGGGGAAAACTTGAAGACACTCTGTATTCACTGACAAAGCATTTGCATGATCTCACATAAAACAGCTCTTTGGCACTCTCATATAAAACTTGGAGTCAGGGGAGATGGTGGATTTTGTGGCAGGCAAGATGTCTCTAATTAGCTGTTCAGGGTCTCACAAGGCTGCAATCACGATGTCAGCTATGACTGTAGGCTCATCACCAGATTGACTGAAAACCTGCTTCCAAGTTTTTCGAGTTGTTAGATAAGTTCATTTTCTCATAGCTGTAAGACCTAGGGCTCCAGCTTTTTCCTGGCTGTCAGCTGTTGGCTGCTTAGGTTCTAGAGACCTCCACTAGTTTCTGGCCACATGGTCCTTACCACAGACCCTCTCACAACATGGCAGCTTACTTATTCAAAGCCAGCATTGGAGAGAGAGTCTTTAACCTCAGGGAGGGACCCAGTGGGATTTCTTCTCATTAAGACAGACCCACCCAGATAATCCTTCTTTTGATATCTCAAAATCAATTGATTTAATTTACAATCCTTAATTACATCAACAAAATCCCTTCACTATGCCAGATAATGTAACCTAGTCAAGGGAGTGACATCTCATCATATTTGCCATATTCTGTTTAGAAGCAAGTTCTGCTTATACTCAGAAGGGGATTACAAAAAGGCTTGGACACCATGGGGGCAGGAATCATGGAAGCCACCTCGAGGTCTGTCCACCACAGCATATATTTATGTTTATACTTTTTTTAATGAGAAATTCTCACTCAGTGGCACTGTTAGATACCTTTGTAATGAGTTTGGCTATACAACTTCTAAAGGCACATAAGATTAGAACCACAGGGTTTCATCAGTGTGTTGAAGAGATTTCTGCACTTGCATGCTTATTGCAGTATTATTCACAATAGTCAAACTATAGAAGCAACTTAAGTGTCCATCAACAGATGAATGTGTAAAGAATATGTTCACAATAAAATATTACACAATCTTAAGGAAGAAGAAAATCCTGTCATTTGTAACAACATGGATGAATCTGAAGGACATTATGTTAAGTGGCATAAGCCAGGCACAGAAAAACAAATACTGCATGATCTCACTTATATGTGGAATCTAAAAAATTTAAACTCTTAAGAGAGTAGAAGGGTAGTTACCAGATGTTGGGAGACGGGGCATTGTGGTGGGGAATGGAGAGAAGTTGACTAAAGGATACAAAGCTTTGGTTAGAAATAAGGAAGGAGTTTTTGAGATCTATTGCACAGCATGATTATTAATACATTATTAGCTCTTGTTGATAATAATGTGTATTTCAAGTTGCTAAAAGAATATATCTTAAATGTTCTCATTACAAACCAGTGATAATATATGAGGTGATAAATACATTAATTAGCTTGATATAATCATTCCATAATGTAAACATATATAAAAATATCACATTATGTCCCATAAATATATACAATTATTGTTTGTCAGTTAAAAATAAAAATTTAAGTAAAAACAAATAAAACTAACATAAAAATTTAAAATTAAAAAAATTTTTAAAGGTGGAGGAGGTTTAAGATGGCTGACTAGATGCACCTGGGCATGCCTCTTCCACAAAGAGAAACCAAAATATTGAACAGATATTTACACATTGAATGCACTGTCTGAGAAACAATACTGGAATTCAAGAGAAGCAACAAGAGACACTGAGGGTGAAGGAAGGGGAAGAAGGTCTATCTGCTCAGGGTTGCTAGAAGCCAGGAGCAGCCTGTGGACCCAATAAAGGGACAAGTGGGAGACCTCCCAGAACTCCTCATTCTTGCCATGGACATTTACAATACTAACTACAGGAGAGGTCCTCAATCCCCTCAGACCTCCATATTGGTATAGGTAGTTGCCTGGAAATCATGTACAGGCACTGCTCTAGTCCCATAGGCTTCTAAGCACTGGGCAGCTGCAGCACAGTGCCATTCTGGGACCTCATCCACCAAGGCTCTGCATCTTGCCCTGAGGCCACTGCTGCTGCTGCCTGCTACCAGGCCAGGTAGGGAAAGGGGAGGCCCAGTGCTCTCATTTGCCCCAAGAACAAGTTCCACCACCACTGCTGTGGGCTCTTGTAGGGCCACAGAGTATTTGGACCATGTGCCACACATGTTCTAGCCTCCCTCAAATCTGCCTGCTTGGCCATTCCCATGAAGAGGGGCCTGACCTTCCTGGTGGCAGACCTACAGTACAGCTACCATTGCTCCACTTTACTGTTCTACTAGTGGCCTTGGACCAGCCCACATATCCCTATCAAAGATAGCACTTGAGTCTGAGGGCCTAAGGGCAAGTCCACTGGCCTAGTCCCATCCTCCCAGGACTCAAGCATGATGTCCAAGGGAATGAGGATGAGATTTGTGACCTGATTTAGAGTGGGGAAAAAACCCCAAAAGGTAAGAAATTACAGGAGAGTGTAGCATGGTTTCATGCTGTGATGCAGGAGCTGGGTACTCTTCCCTTTGTGGGACTGGACCAGGAAAAGTGTGGTCTGAGAGCCTCAGTTTCTGCCCTGGGCAGAGTCTTCTGTCCTGGGATGGCTTTGTGACCTGAACACACACTGCTTGGGACTGGGCCTGCTGCCAGATACCACAGGGAGACTCCCTGGGTCAGGGAGGTGGGATCTGGGTTGGTTCCAGTGCTGCCTGTTGGCCTGTGGATTCAGGACCACCCTTATCCTTGTGTGGGCAATTTGGTGTGGGAGAAGCACCTGTGCCTCTCCCTGGAAATTTGCCCTAGCAGCCTAATAATTGCCTGCTACGCATGCTGGGGTCAAGACTTGAGCCTGCCATTGGTGAGCCTAGATGTTGGCTTATTCAACCCAGCTAGGCCTAGTCTTGCCCCCTCCCCCTGTGTTGGTGGCAGAGCATGGGATGTGGACCCTTTGGAGTTCCACAGCCCCACCCATTGCCTGGGACATTCAAGTACTTCTCCTGATTAACAAAGGCCAAGCGTAAGTCCAACTGTCACCAACACAGCTGTGTCCCTCCTGGAAGTGCCACCTACTGGCTAAGTAGGTGACCAACCCAATAAAACACACCTGCACAACCCAATAAAACACCTGCTGATGGAAATGCACAACACCAGGGAATGAGATAAGCTTCTTGAGACTTCCACCTCACTTTCTCTGAAGAAGGAATTGAGCTTGCACACAAACACAGTACACCACTACTACAGCGTATAAACAAGCAGCATTTGAAAAAAAAAAAAACACCACATGAAGGTTATTAATAACCAAAGAATTCATATAGACTCTTGGCTTCCTGACGCACCCAGAAGCAAAGCCAAATGAGCCTACCCAACATAGACTACAATCCTACCCTCAAGGGGTACCAGTGAAACAAAAGTAAATTCAAAAATAAGAAGTGACAGTTTCTCCAAATGAGATAAAACCAGCATAAGAACTCTGGCAGTATGAGTAAAAAGAATGTTTTGACACTCCCAAAGGATCACACTAGCTTTCTAGCAATGAACCCTAACCAAAATGAAAATTCTGAAATGACAGATAAATAATTCAAGATATGGATTGTAAGGATACTCAATTAAATGCAAGAGAAAGTTGAAAACCAACACAAGGAAATCAGAAAACCAATTCAGAATATGAATGGAAAATTTACTGAAGAGACAGTTATTTGAAAAAGAAACCAAACAGAACTTCTGGAAATAAATTCATTGAAGAAATTACAAAATATGGCTGAAAGCTTTAGCAATTGACCAAACAGAAGAAAGAATTGTAGAACTTGAAGATGGGTCTTTTGAATTGACACAGTGAGACAAAAATAAAGAAAAAAATTTTAAATGGACAAAACTTCTGAGAAATATGGGATTTTGTAAAGCAACCAAACCTCTGAGTTGCAGGTATTGCTGAGGTCTGAAAAACCTATTTTAGAAAATAATTCAGAAAACTTCCATGGTTTTGCTAGAGATGTAGACATCCAGATACAACAGATTCAGAGAATACCTGGAAGATATTTTGCAAGACAAACTTCACCAAGGTATACAGTCATCAGACTATCAAAAATCATTATGAGGCTAAAGATCCTAACAGTTGCAAGAAAGAAGCATCTAATCACCAATAAAAGAAATCCCATCAGACTAACAGCAAAATCCTCAGGAGAAACCTTAGAAGCCAGATGAGATTGGGGTCCTATTTTCAGTCTTTTAAAGGAAAAAAAAAACCTTTCAGCCAAGAATTTTGCATGCGGCACTGTTTACAATAGCAAAGACCTGGAACCAATCCAAATGCCCATCGATGATAGACTGGACAAGGAAAATGTGGCACATATACACCATGGAATACTATGCAACTATAGAAAACGATGAGTTCATGTCCTTTGTAGGGACCATGGATGAATCTGGAAACCATCATTCTCAGCAAACTGACACAAGAACAGAAAACCAAATACCACATGTTCTCACTCATAGGTGGGTATTGAACAATGAGAACTCATGGACACAGGGAGGGGAGCATCACACACTGGGATCTGTTGGGGGGGAATAGGGGAGGGACAGCAGGAGGTAGGGAGGTTGGGGAGGGATAACAGGGGGAGAAATGCCAGATGTAGGTGAAGGGGGGGATGGAGGCAGCAAATCACATTGCCATGTATGTACCTATGCAACAATCCTGCATGTTTTGCACATGTACCCCAGAACCTAAAGTGCAATAAAATGTATATAAAAAAAAGAATTTGGCATGCTGATAAACTAAACTTTATAAATGACGGATAAACAAATTCTTTCCCAGACAGGAAAATGTGAAGGGAATTTGTCACCAATAGGCTAGTTCTACAAGAGATGTTCAAAGGAGTTTTAAACATGGAAATGAAAGAATGATACTATAAAAAAAAATCTCAAAGCATAAAACTCACAGGTCTTATAAAGCAATGACACAATTAAGACTACAAAGCAACTAGGTAACAATCAACATTATTACAGGAATAAAACCTCACATATCAATATTAACCTTGAATGTAAATGGACTAAATGCTCCATTTAAAAGATATACACTGAAGGAATGAACAAAAAACAAATATGTAACCATAGGTTGCTTACAAGAAACCCACCTAAATGGTAAATATATTTACAGATTCAAAGTAAAGGAGTAGAAAAAGATATATTCCATGCAAGTGAAGACCAAAAGCAAGCAGGAGTAGCTATACCTATATCAGATATAACATATATTAAATTAAACAGTACAGGCCAGGATTGGTGGCTCATGTCTGTAATCCCAGCACTCTGGGAGGCTGAGGTGGGTGTATCACCTGAAGTCACCAGTTTGAGACTAGCCTGGCCAACATGGTGAACTCCCATCTCTACTCAAAATACAAAACTTAGGCAGGCATGGTGGCGAGTGCCTGTAATCCCAGCTATTTGAGAGGCTGAGGCAGAAGAATAACTTGAACCTTGAAGGCAGAGGTTGCAGTAAGCCGAGATCATGCCATTGCATTCCAGCCTGGGCAACAACAGTGAAACTCCGTCTCAAATAATAATAATAATAATAATAATAATAATAATAACAACAACAGTACAAAAAGACAAATAATGTCATTATATAATGACAAATAGATCAATTCAACAAGAAGCTATAAAATCATAAATATATGCATCCAACACCAGAACATCCAGATTCATGAAACTAACACTTCTAGACCAAAAGTACATGATAGACAGCAGTACAATAATAGTGGGGCATTTAAACACCCCACTGACAACCCTGGAGAGATTATTGAGACAGAAAACCAACAAAGAAATTCTGGACTTAAACTGGACTCCAGACTAAATGAACCTAACAGACATTTACCAAACATTCTACCCAACAACCACAGAATATACATTCTTCTCATCTGCGCATGGAATATTCTCCAAAACAGACCATATACTAGGCCACAAAGCAAGTCTCAATAAATTAAAAAAAAAACAAAAAACTCTGAAATCCTATCAAGTACCTTCTCAGACCACAGTGGAAAAAAACTAGAAATCAATCAAGAGGAACTCTCAAAACTATACAAATAGAAGGAAATTAAACAACCTTCTCCAAAATGATTGTTGGCTCAATGATGAAATTAAGGAGGAAATATTTTAAAATTTTGAAAATAATGAAAGTAGAGACACACCATGCCAAACCTCTGAAACACAGCAAAAGCAGTGCAAAAAGGGAAGTTTGTAGCATTAAATGCCTAAATAAAAAAGATAGAAAGATCTCAAATTAATAGCCTAATGTTGCATCTCAAGGAACTAGAAAAATAAGAAAAAAAAAAAACCCACCAAATCTAGCAAAAGAAAAGAAATAACAAATATCAGAGCAGAATTAAATGAAATTGAAACCAAGAAAACAATACAAATTATCAATTATATGAAAAGTTGGTTCTTTCAAAAGACAATTCCTGGCTAGATTAATGAAGAAAAAAGAGAAGATTCAAATATGCACATTTAGAACAGTGATGACACTACAACTGATACCACATAAATACAAAACATCACCAAAGACTACCATGAGCATCTCTATGCACACAAACTAGAAAACTTAGAGAAGATGTACAAATTCCTGGAAATACACAACCTCCCAAGATTGAACCATAAAAAAATAGAAATCCTGAACAGACCAATAAAGAATAGTAAAATGGAATCAATCATTAAAAAAATCTCCCAACAACAACAAAAAGCCCAGGACCAGACAGATTCACAGCTGAATTCTACCAGATATATAAATAAGAACTGGCACGAATCCTGTTCCAAAAAATTGAGGAAGGAATTCTCCTTATTTGATTCTATGAAGCCAGTATCACTTAGAAAACCCTAATGACTCCCCAAAATATTCCAGATTTGATAAATGACTTCAGGAAGTTTCAGGATACAAAATTTATGTACAAAAATCAGTTGCATTTCTATATGCCAATAACAATGAAGCTGAGAACCAAATCAAGAAGTTAATCCCATTTACAATAGAAACATAAAAATAAAATATCTATGTGGTATATACATATCATGAATACTACTCAGCCATAAAAAGGAACAAAATAATGGTTCACAGCAATGCAAATGCCTGGATGGAATTGGAGAACATTATTCTAAGTGAAGTAACTAAGGAACGGAAAACAAAACATTGTATGTTGCCACTTATAAGTGAGAGCTAAGCTATGAGACTGCAAAGGCATAAGAATAACACAATCGACTTTGGGGACTTGGGGGGACAGGTGACAGGTGCTGAGGGATAAAAGACTACACATTGGGTACAGTGTACACTGCTCAGGTGATGTGTGCACTAAAATCTCAGAAATTACCACTAAAGAACTTATCCATGTAACCAAACATCACCTGTTCCCAAAAACTATTGAAATAAAAAAAATAAAAATATCTAGAAATATATTTGCTCAAGGAGGTGAAACATCTCTATAAGGTAAATTACAAAACACTGCCAAAAGAAATAGTAGGTACCATACACAAGTGGAAAAATATCCCATGCTCATGCATTGGAAGAACTAATATCATTAAAATGACAATACTGACCAAAGCAATCCACAGATTCAATGCAATTCCTGCCAAATTACAAATGGCATCTTTCACAGATTAGGAAAAAATGCTAAACCTCACACGAATCCAATAAAGAGGCTGAGTAGCCACAGCAATACTAAGCAGAAAGAGCAAAGTTGGAGGAATCAAATTAGTGACTTCAAACTATATTACAGGCTATAGTAACCCAAACAGCATAGTACTGGTATAAAAATAGATAGATCAATTGAACAGAATAGGGAACCCAGATATAAAGCCACAGGCCTATAACCAACTAATCTTTGACAAAGTCAACACAAATATACACTGGGGAAAGGGTACCCTGTTCAATAAATTTTGCTGGGAAAACTGGATAGCCATATGAAAAAGAATAAAACTGGACTCCTGTCTTTCACCATATACAAAAATTAACTCAAAATGGATTAAAGACTTAGATGTAAGACCTGACACTAAATCTTGAATAAAATACTGGCAAACTGAATCCAACAGCACATCAAAAAGCTTATCCATCATGATCAAGCCGGCTTTATCCCAGGGATGCAAGGTTGGTTCAACATCTGCAAATCTATAAATGTAATCCATCACATAAACAGAACCAAAGACAAAAACCACATGATGATCTCAATAGATGCAGAGAAGGCCTTCAACAAAATTCAATAGCATTTTATGCTAAAAACTCTCAATAAACTAGGCATTGATGGGTCATATCACAAAATAGTAAGAGCTATTTATGACAGACCCACAGCCAATATCATACTGCATGGGCAAAAACTGGAAGCATTCTCTTTGGAAACTGGCACAAGATAAGAATGCCCTCTCTCACCATTCCTATTCAACATAGTATTGGAAGTTCTGGCTAGGGCCATGAGGCAAGAGAAAGAAATAAAGGGTATTCGAATAGGAAGAGGATGTCAAATTGTCCCTGTTTGTAGATGACATGATTATATATTTAGAAAACCCCATCATCTCAGCCCAAAATCTCCTTAAGCTGATAAGCAACTTCAGCAGTCTCAGGATACAAAAATCAATGTGCAAAAATCTCAAATATTCCTATACACCAATAATACACAAACAGAGCTGAATCATGAGTGAACTCCTATTCACAATTGCTACAAAGAGAAAAAAATTACCTAGGAATACAACTAACAAGGGATGTGAAGGACCTCTCAAGGAGAACTGCAAACCACTGCTCAAGGAAAGAAGAGAGGACACAGACAGATGGAAAACATTCCATGCTCTTAGGTAGGAAAAATCAATGTCATGAAAATGGCCATACTGCCCAAAGTAATTTATAGATTTAATGCTATCCCCATCAAGCTACCAATGACTTTGTTCACAAAATTGGAAAAAACTACTTTAAACTTCATATGGAACAATAAAAGAGCCCGCATAGCCAAGACAATCCTAAGCGAAAAAAAAAAAAAAAAAAAAAAAAACCAAACTGGAGGCATCACGCTACTTGACTTCAAACTATATTACAAGGCTACTGTAATCAAAACAGGATGGTACTGGTACCAAAACAGAGATATAGACCATTGGAACAGAACAGAGGCCTCAGAAATAATGCCACACAACTGCAACCATCTGATCTTTGACAAACCTGACAAAAACAAGCAATGGTGAAAGGACTCCCTATTTAATAAATGGTGTTGGGAAAACTGGCTAGCCATATGCAGAAAGCTGAAACTGGAGCCCTTCCTTACACCTTATACAAAAATTAACTTTAGATGGATTAAAGATTTAAACATTAGGCCTAACACTGTTAAAAAACTCCAGAGGAAAACTTAGGCAATACCATTCAGGACATAGGCATCGGCAAGGACTTCATGACTAAAACACCAAAAGCAATGGCAACAAAAGCCAAAATAGACAAATGGGATCTAATTA
Organism: Aotus nancymaae; assembly: GCF_030222135.1. Taxonomy (NCBI): domain Eukaryota; kingdom Metazoa; phylum Chordata; class Mammalia; order Primates; family Aotidae; genus Aotus; species Aotus nancymaae. The sequence continues at coordinate 30,710,496 of NW_026988472.1, forward strand.
AACTTAATAGCTTCTGCATAGGAAAAGAAACTATCAATAGAGTGAACTGGCAACCAACAGAATGGGAAAACATTTTTGCAATCTATCCATCTCACCAAGGGCTAATATCCAGAATCTATGGAGAACTTAAACAAATACACAAGAAAAAAACAAACAACCCCATCAAAAAGTGGGCAAAGGATACGAACAGACACTTTTCAAAAGAAGACATTTATGTGCCACCAAATATGAAAAAAAGCTCATCATCACTGGTCATTAGAGAAATGCAAATCAAAACCACATTGAGATACCACCTCACACCACTTAGAATGGTGATCATTAAAAAATCAGGAGACAACAGATGCTGGAGAGGATGTGAAGAAACAGGAACACTTTTACGCTGTTAGTGGGAGCGTAAATTAATTCAACCATTGTGGAAGACAGTGTGGTGATTCCTCAAGGATCTAGAAATAGAAATTCCATTTGACCCAGCAATCTCATTACTGGGTATAAAACCAAAGGATTGTAAATCATTCTATTATAAAGACATATGCACATGTATGTTCATTGTGGCACTGTTCACAATAGCAAAGACTTGGAACCAACCCAAATGCCCATCAATGATAGACTGGATAAAGAAAATGTGGCACATATACACCATGGAATACTATGCAGCCATAAAAAGGATGAGTTCATGTCCTTTGCAGGGACATAGATGAAACTGGAAACATCATTCTCAGCAAACTGACACAAGAACAGAAAACCAAATACTGCATGTTCTCACTCATAAGTGGGTGTTGAACAATAAGAACACATGGACACAGGGAGGGGAACATCACACACCAGGGCCTGGGGGGTGGGGAGCTACGGGAGGAATAGCAGGAGGTGGGGAGGGATAGCATTAGGAGAAATACCTAATGTAGGTAACGGGGCAATGGATGCAGCAAACGACCACCATGGCACGTGTATACCTATGTAACAAACCTGCATGATCTGCACATGTACCCCAGAACTGAAAGTATGTATACATATATATAAAAAAAAGACCTGACGCTACAAAAATCCTAGAAAGAAGCCTAGGAAAACCTCTTCTGGTCACTGGCCTAGGCAAATAATTTATAACTAAGTCCTCAAAGGTAAATGCAACAAAACCAAAAATAGACAAATGGGACTTAACTAAACAGCTTCTGCAGAACAGAAATAATCAACAGGGTAAACAGAAAATCTACAGAATGGGAGGAAATATTTGTGAACTATGCATGCAACAAAGGACTAGTATCCAGAATCTACAGGGAATTCAAACAACTCAACGACATCGAAACAAAGTACCCCATTAAAAAGCGGGCAAAGGACATGAACATAAATTTTTCTAAAGAAGACATACAAATGGCCAACAAGGATATAAAAAATTCTTGACATTACTAATCAACAGCCAAATGCAAATTACAAACACGATGAGATACTAGCTTACACCAGTGTGAATGACTATTATCAAGAAATGAAAAAATTATTTTCAAGGATGCAGAGAAAAAGGAACACTTATATACTTTTGCTGGGAATGTAAATTGGTACATCCACTATGGAAAACAGTATGGAGCTAGAAATAGAACTACCGTTAGATACAGTAATCCCAATACTAGGTATCTATCCAAAGGAAAAGATATCATTATATCAAAAGGACACTTGAATTGATGTTTATCACAGCACTATTCACAATAGCAAAGTTATATAACCAAGGTAAGTGTCCAGTAACAGAAAACTGAATAAAGAAAATGTGGTGTGTATGTATACACATACACACATGCACGTTATTGAATACTATACAGCCATAAAAAGAATGCAATTATGTCTTTTGAAGCAACATGAATGGAGCTGGAGGCCATTATCCTAAGTGAAATAATCCAGATACAGAAAGTCAAATACTACATGTTCTTACATACAAGTGGGAGCTAGACAGTGGGTACACATATACATAAAGAGTGGAATAATAGATACTGGAGACCCCCAAAGGAGGGAGTTTGGGAATGGAGTGAGGGTTGAAAAACTACTTGAATTACAGTGTTTGCTATGTGGGTAATGGGTACAATAAAAGCACACACTTCAATGCTAGGCAATATATCCATGTAACAAAATTGCACTTGTACCATTTAAATATATTTTTAAAAAGAAAAAGTAAAGAAGTATCCCTGGCCACAAAATAAAAAAATTTTTAAAAAGCACAGAGTTTCAGCCAGAGGCAGAGGGAGACAAGGCAACAAGGACAGGATCTCACAACCTGATACTTAGAAACAATGGGAAAATATATATAGAGAAAAAATATACAAGGACCCAAAGGTAAACATCCTAGGAACATATAGTATGGATACAAATTTTTCTACCAAATTCCACAAATCCTGAAGGCATCAATATATTAGAGCACAATACAACAGTTTATTTTCATAATAGTGATAACCTAAAGGAAGAGGCATAGAAATTGCATTGAAAGTTGCTCTTGAACAAAATATAAATTACATTTAGAATATTTAGGATGCTGCATTTTCATTTGGTTCAAAAATATTTTTCATAAAAAATTAATATACACAAATTTTGATGCCATATTACTCCATGACAATAGATGTTTGAGATGCTGATGAACATGATTTGCGTGTATGAATATACATACTTGTGGATATATTATTCTATAGAGGAGGGAAATCATCCTCTTATATACCAGATATTACTATAGGGTAGAAATTAAAGGAAGAATAATTTCTATTTAGTGTAAGCTCATGTTTTCTAATAATTGAAGACACCCAAAAATGAAAGGGAATTCCTTGTAACAGAGCTGAACTTACATTCCCTGGGAAGGTAAAATCAGTTGTGTGTTTATCATCCTTGGTGGTCTGAAAATAGAGATGATAGTTTTGTTGCGTGAATAGACTAGATGAACTCTTATGACCATTCTGACTTTTAATCCCTTTGTCAGAAACATTTGACTTGGTTATCCTTGCAGATTATAAAATTCCTTAAGGTAGAGGCCTTGTTCTGTACACTTTAGGCTACCTTTCTAGTTAGTAGAGTTTTGGAGACCACAGATGGTAAAAAATAAAGGGACCCACATTACTATAAAATATCTTTTCATGGTGAAAGGGAGAATAAAACTTAGGAAACAATTAAGAATTCCATTAACAGAGAAGGCATGTTGGTCTTTTAGTTGACTTCAGAGCACTGGCAGACAAGGAAATGGTCAGAAAGCAAAACTGAGTTGAATAGCAACTTTCAATGCAATTTCTATTCCTCTTCCTTCATCTGTTGTGCTGCTAAGAGGGCAGCCTCGGCATATAGAAAAGCAAAAAAGTATCTCCAAAAAGTCTTCTTGCTGATTTAGAGCAATCTGGATACCTTTTTACAATATTTTTGGCAAGACTAGGAAATTCAATTTTCTATCTCTCAGTAATGCTTATCTATATTGTAATGAATGAAATTGGCCTTTTAATTTTTTTATTGTCAACATGCAAAATGCTCTCATAAAAGCATTCTCTTAACTGCCCTGCCTTCTTTCTCTCTGCTAGTGATGGCACACAACTTGTCACACACATGGGAATTCGGGGGAACATTTAAAAACAGTACACCCATACAAACAATATATCTCTTTACAGTGTTCCAGATTGCAAGCTTATCTCCAGGTTGAGAATATTAACTCTGTGGATACTTATTTTTTTTTCTGTTTTGTGTTTTGGACTATATGAAGCAAATGGCTTAATAAAGAGAAAGCTTAATCTCATTTAACAGTGTCTTTATGATCCCACATAGTTTAATGCATATATTGTTTATATACCATGCACTGAAAGTTTATTATTGCTACTGTTTATAAGGGCATTGTTGCTATAAAATAAATGTTCACTCTGTGTGCTTCTTGGCTTAAAGAAAAAAGAGAAATTAAGTCAAACCCTTCCAATATTCTTGCTTTTCATATTATTAAGATTAATAACACTGAAATCTGGATAACTATAATGTTACTAACATTTGGAAAAAATTCCACCATATTTAGTTTCTGGTCCCAAACAATCCAAGTTAAAAAATTAAGTAAAAAGAGCAATTTTCTTTTAAAATCTTTTAAAAAAAGATTTTCTTGCCATAGACAGAAAGTTCCCCATCCCTGAAAACAGGATTTGTTTCTGATATATGTTTATCATCTCTGTATCTAGCATAATGCTAGGTACCTACAGCTCATTTTCATAAATTTCTTTTTGGCAGTTTCTAAATATTTATATCTGAATCGCATAGGCCATGACCACCTACTTGAATCAAAGAAAAGTAGGCCTGTGTACTTGGACATAAAGTTTGTTATGGAAGAAGAACATTTAAAGATAAATGCAGAAAGAAAGTAGTTGATTGGTATGAATTCATTAAAAATCGTTTATAGAGGAAGCATGTCAGCAAACGATGGAGTATTGAGAAGGACTAAAAGCAAGGAGTTCAGTTGGAATGCTATTGCAAAATAAGATGAGTGTAAATAGTAACTTATAGATTGCAGATTATAGGCTTGGCTCTATGCTATATATTTTGCACACAAGGTTTCATGTAGTCATTGTTATTTCCATTTTGCAGAAAAACAAATAAACAAACAAACATATTTCACATCTTAGGAAGGTGATATAACTGGCTGAAGGTCATATATAACTCATAAGTGCCAGAAGGAGATTCTAACACCCATCCATTTGATTACCAGGCCTGTGCTTCTCCCACTTTACTCTACTCTTGCCTATGTACCGTAAATTTGTGGAGATGCTGGGGAAGAAGCTCTGTGAGGTGGTAATCATACTAGTTTGGAAAAACTGTTCTGGATTTTCATTTTTCTTGATTATGTTAATTAATTTTAGATATATATTAGTATCTTCTATTTGTGTGAAAGCTAACATTTGACATTTTCTAACGTCACAGCTATTATGAAAGCCTGCAAGTACAGTGCTCAAGCAGCAAGATGAAGTTTTTATTGTATAGGAAAGTTATAATAAAATAAAGTTTGTACATTATAGTGTCAAAAAAGTGTGACTTTAATGGCTCAATAAATTAAGAATAAGGCAGAAATATGAGTACTTTATCACTACAAACTGTTTTAGGAACACAAAGTCTGTGTTCATAACACTAAATTTATCTAGATGTTCTGTAATCACAGAGAGTACTTGATAATATTAAAAGGATTCAAATAGACAGGATGCTCACAAGTTACCACTTCTGATATAGAAACAGGGAATTCTTCAGATCAACTAGAGAGAAATTTTGTTATCTAGGACAGAATGGATTCCACTCTATCACTGCTGTTTAGATTACAGTGCAGAAACCGGGATGACAGACAAATTTTAAAAATAACTAAATTGGAGATATAAAATGGAATGATATAAAGTAGAACCATTATTTCAAATAATAAAAATTATTTTTATTAATATATCACTAGAATGTATATTTATTTTCTTAATTCTATTGTAATATTCTTTTAATTTAACTCTAAGAAACTTTCAACCTACTTTTCCTAACATGCAGCAACCACTAGCGTAACAAAAATCTTTTTGAAAATCTACTAATATACTTTCTCACTTAGTAAGAAATCTTTCATTAAATGGGGAAAATAGGATAATAACTACAATAAGAGATTATTTTATACACAGATGCACAGGTAAATCTATATATTTACACACATATAATATGTAATATATAATATGTATTATAAATATATGATATGTCATGTAAAATAGATAATATATTAACATGTAATTGATTAAGATATATGATATATAGTAATAAATAGCATTATATATAATGTAGTACATAATACACTACATTGATGAATATTACATGATATAGTGGATACAATATATCATGATGTGTATTTAGTATATAGTATAATATAAAATAGTAACATGGTATATAATACATATGTAACATGTGTTTTATATAATATGTATGATACATGGAATGTGATATGTAAATAGTATATTTTATATAATATATTTTTACTTTCATGTTCGTATAATTTTTTCATACCCAGATCATGTGTATATGTATTTTTTTTTCTATATGAGCAACACTTGATAATAATGATGGTCTTTTTCTCTCATTCTCTGTTTCTCACTTTGACATTATATGAAAGAGTTCTAATTACATTTCACTTCAAAATTTTTGGACTGCCTCTGCATTTCAAAAAATAGTCTTAAATTCTAAGTTGTTGCAGCTCTTAAAGAGCCATATATACATTTACCCTTTCAAACATTTCACAGAGTTTTACTGAAGAGACTAAAAGAGAACAAGATATTTGAGCACAAATTACCTAGTGGATGACTTATGTAAGTAATCTCACTGAATCTTTACATCAATCCTGTGAGATATATATTATTACAGCCTTTTACAAATGGGTTATAATTTCTTGGATAATTACTTTTTCCCAAGCCTTACCAGGATTTGTACCCAACTGTACTTAACTCAAATGTGTCGAGTTAAGTACTCTTTGCAATGCACTATATTGCTACCCTAGCATGGTTTATGTAACATACATCCTCATATATAAAGAATAAGTGTTAGCATATCTTTCCCAGAATAGACCTAAAATAGTTATCTAGATTGGATGAAGTAAATCATTTCTACAACACTTGAAATAAAGTTTTGAAGCAGTAGAGAATCTGAGGTGAGCTTATTTACTCCCCCAGCACAGTAATTAAACTCAGTTATATGCTATTTGTCCATAAACATTTGCCTAATTTGTTTTATCTTTTATCTGTAGTTTGGAGTAATCAACAGCATGCTATAGATTCTCCCATTACCTTGAATCATTATCATCCCATGTTACTTTGAAGAAGAATCTCATAGATTCATATTAAATCTAAGCTTTCTAACCTTGTGTTTTCATCATTACATAAGATTGATATTGAGGTGGCTTTGAGAACTATCCAACCTTGTAATAGAAGGTTATTTTAGAAAGGTATGCTGTATTAATCCCAGCATGGGTTATTGATGCTAACATCAGGGAATAGGAAAATTTAGGTAGGCATGAACTTAAGAAAAAATGATCCTTCTGCTGCAAAGGGAATACCCTGGAGGAGCCCTTGCTTTAGAGATAATTACTGTATGAGATGAATGATCTTGGTTTGCCCATACCTTATATTCAGCTTCCATGCACTGCTTCATCCTTTATCTAAAAAAAATCAGAATAATAATAAATATCACAGCTTAGGACCAGGAGATTATATGAACATTTTCAGTAAAATGAATAGAAATGATGGCCATTCATTGCTTCATCCTATTTATCCTGATTTTAAAAAGGGAACCGTTAGAACCTTTGCTCCATTTCATTGTTCCCTTTTTGATATGTTGGTGTTTTTCTGACATTACACTATAGCAATTTAATAATGATAATAAACTGAGTCATCCTATTAGTAACAGCATTCGCAACCTAGAATCTATGTAATTAAACTGATTAATTAATAATTGAAACATTTAGTGAATACCTGCATGTGCTTCTTTTAGAAATTAACAGATACTCTCTCAGTTTTTGATTTATACAATTTTTTGGCATATGTTTCTTTATTTTGTTCTTTTACTCCTACAGAGATTTTGACCTCAGATTATTCCACCAGTTCTATTTGCACTCATGAGTTCTCATACACAGGAATTGAGGGTGTGATGAATGGAGACAGACAGTAGATAGGTTTGTAGAATCATTACCACACACATTGGCATTTAAAGATACAGTTTAATTCAGAAATTGTCTTACAAATGTACTTTTCCAGGGATATTTTAGACTGCTTTAAATAAATTTAAATGCCAAGGAATTCAATATCTTCTTTAAAAAACCTTTAAAATTACTTTTGAAGTAGCCAAATAACTAGAATGAGAAGTCAGATTCCTTTTTAGATAGACAGTAGAGAGTGGATCATCACATGGTGGCTATAATTCAATGAAACAAATGTGCATCGAAATGTTGAGAATCTAAGAAAACAAATAAACATGTCAAATCTGGTTGGACCTTCAACTCTACAACAGTGCATAAAAAACATATGAAGATCCATTTCCTGAATAAATCCTTCTGCACTGAATGTCTGTCTTAGCCTAAAACCAACAACTCATTCCCCTTAACAATTTTATAAGCATTTGCTTTGTGTACATTCCTTTGGTAATAAACCACATGGTCTAAAGATACAATATTTGATTGTTTTTTATAACATAATTAAATGGTTTATTTAAATATTTATTTTAAAATTGTATTTATAGCTCGAGCAGAAACTTCTCTATGACAAAGCCATATATTTTGGGATAGGTGAAATATGGTGCTCCTAAAACATGGTACTTCTATTACAGCCTCTTGCCCATAGTAAGTAGCAAATAATATAAAATGTGAGTGACATGGTCAACTAGAAAAGATAAAACAGTATTTAGTAAAATAGAAAAAATAAGACATAGTAATATAGTAGAAACAAGACTATATATATCATAAATGAAAATGGACAAAATTAACCAGTTAAAATAGATTGTCAGACTGATTTTATAAACCTGCATATGTGCTATTAACAAAAATAAGCACTAAAGCATAAGAAAAAGCAAATGTTTAAAGTAAATTATATAAACACTATATAAGACATATACTAACCAAAAAAAGCTGACATAACTACATTAATATCAAATAAAATAGAATTTAAGGCAAAAAGTGTTATAAGAAATAGAGTAGGTAACTACATGAAAATAAAAGTTGCAACTAACCAGAAAGTTAAAAATTCTAAGTATGTATACGCTTAAAATATATTCTCAAAGATGTAACACAACTCATGAGAAGTTGATAAACTCACCATTAGCCTAACAAATTTTCACACAGCTTTTTTTGATATGTCAAGTTGCTCCCCAAAAGCAGTAATATGATGTATCTAACAAAATGATAAATGCTAACAGAAGCTTGACCTATCGACAAACACAGAATTCTACATCCAAAAGTAAGAAAAAGCATATCCTGTGCTTTGTCAGGTGGAGGAAATTAATCTCTATTCATAGTTTGTTGACTTTTTTTTAATCATAAAAAGGTATTGGACTTTTAAGCACCTTTTCTGCTTAAATAATACTGTGTATCACATTGATTTGTATTCACATATTGAATGTATTTTCATATGCATTCCAAGAATAAATTCCACTTAGCCATGTGAAAAAAAAAAAGAAAAAGAAAAGGCACAGCCTTTTCAGAACTCATGGATGATATTCTAAACTGATGATTTACTCCATGAAGAACAAATCTCAGCAAATTTTAGGCATCATATTCTCCATGCATTTTGTTCTCAATGCAATTTAGAAGTTAATAACAAAAGAACCTAAAATTTTCCCACAGAAATTCAGAAACACAATAGTAACTAATTATAAAATAATAATGGAAATTTGGAAATTTTAAATAAAACAGATAATTGGCAAAGAAAATCTATACATATCAAACTATAGAAGGCAATAAAAAGTGGTACAAAGAGGGTAATTTAAAGCCTTCAGTATTTATAATATTAAGCAATACAGGCTCAAAATAAATGAGTTAGAGTCAAATTAAGAAGACAGAAAACTGAACAGTAGAGGGGAGAGGATCCAAGATGGCCGAATGGGAAAAGCTCTGCAGTGTAGTTCCCAGCAAGAACAACGCAGAGGTTGAGTGCCCACTGCATTTCCAAACAAATTTTCACTGCACACAGACCAGGAGATTCCTGGGCGGAAAAGCGCCATGAGTTTTCAGCATGGTGGTTTCAGCCGGTGCCAGCTTGGTGCACAAAAACTCACACAAATCTGGGCAGCCATTTCAACTGGCACCTGGAACGCCTAGGAAACAGAATTGCCCATTCAACTGAAAGGGAGGTGGCAGAGACAGGGAGCCAGGCAATCTCGTTCGGCAGGTACCATATCCAAAAAACAAGCAATCTGAAATGCTCTGGATTGAGAATTTCCCAGCAAGCTCACCTGGACCCAGGAAGGTCCAGCCCAGTGGGGGGAAGGGTGACCACCAGTACCGAAGCAGTCCGCTACTAACGAGGCAGTTCACACAGCAGCTGGGCAGAGCCTGCGGCAGCTCAGCAACACCTCTACTGGCAGACTGTGACTAGACTACTCTGTGCAGGGCAGGGCATCTACAAAAAAAGGCAGCAGCATGTCAGGAACTTATAAATAAAGCTGAACTTCCTAGGACAGAGCACCTGGGAAAAGAGGTGGTTATGAGATCCGCTGCAGCAGACATAAAAGTACCGGCCCAGCAGCTCTGGACAGAACAACAGAACTCCGAGCACAGCACTTGAGCTCCTATAAGGGACAGACTGTTTCCTCAAGCAGTTCCCCGACCCCCATATACCCAAAGAGACATCTCATAAAGGAGAGCTCAGGCTGACATCTGGTGGGTACCCTTCTGGGATGAAGATAATAGAAGAAGAAACTGGCAGCAACCCTTATGTTCTGCAGCCCCTGCAGGTGATCGCCAGGTAAGCAAGGTCTAGAGTGGACCTCCAGCAGTCCTGCAGCAGAGGGACCTGACTGTTAGAAGGAAAACTAAGAAACAGAAAGAAATAACTTCATCATCAATAAAAAGGACATCCACTCAGATACCCCATCCGAAAGTCACCAACTACAAAGCCACAGGTAGATAAAGCCACTAAGATGGGAAGAAACCAGTGCAAAAAGGATGAAAACACGAAAAACCAGAACATCTCTCCTCCTCCAAAGGATCATAACTCCTGACCAGCTAGGGATCAAAGATGGATGGAGAATGAATCTGATGAATTGACAGAAACAGGCTTCGGAAGGTGGGTAATAACAAACTTCTCGGAGCTAAAAGAACATGTGCTAAGCCAATGCAAAAAAACTAAGAATGTAGAAAAAACATTAGATGAGATGCTAACTAGAATAAACAGCTTAGAGAAGAATATAAATGACTTGATGGAGCTGAAATACACAGCATGAGAACTTTGCAAAGCATACAAAAGTTTCAATAGCTGAATTGACCAAGCAGAAGAAAGGGTATCAGAGATTGAATCAATCAACTCAATGAAATAAAATGAGAAGGCAAGGATAGAGGAAAAAAGAGTGAAAAGAAATGAACAAAGCCTCCAAGAAATATGGGATTATGTGAAAAGACCCTACATTTGATAGGTGTACCTGAATGTGATGGAGAGAATGAATCCAAGCTGGAAAACACTCTCCAGGATATTACCCAAGAGAACTTCCCCAACCTAGCAAGCCAGGCCACCATTCAAGTCCAGGAAATACAGAGAACACCACAAAGATATTCCTCAAGAAGAGAAACGCCAAGGCACATAATTGTCAGATTCACCAGGGTTGAAATGCAGAAATAAATGCTAAGGGCAGCCAGAGAAAAAGATCAGGTTACCCACAAAGGGAGGCCCATCAAACTCACAGTGGATCTCTCTGCAGAAACCCTACAAGTCAGAAGAGAGTGGGGGCCAATATTTAACATCTTTAAAGAAAAGAACTTTTCTTTAAATTTCTAGAATTTCATATCCAGCCAAACTAAGCTTCATAAGTGAAGGAGAAAGAAAATCCTTTATAGACAAGCAATTGCTGAAAGATTTCATCACCACCAGGCATGCCTTGCAAGAGCTCCTGAAAGAAGCACTAAACAAGGAAAAAAACAACCAGTACCAGCTACTCCAAAAACATATCAAATGGTATGTTTCATTCAACACAATGAAAAAAAATGCGTCAACTAACAGGCAAAATATCCAGCTAGCATCAAAATGGCAGGATCAAATTCATGCATAACAATATTAGCCTTAAATGTAAATGGACTAAATGCCCCAATCAAAAGACACAGACTGGCAAATTGGATAAAAAGTCAAGACCCATTGGTGTGCTGTATTCGGGAAACCCAACTCACATGCAAGGAAACACATAGGCTAAATATAAAGGGATGGAGGAAGATTTATCAAGCAAATGAAGAGCAAACAAAAAAGCAGGCGTTGCAATCCTAGTCTCTGATAAAATGGACTTTAAACCAACAAAGATCAAAAGAGACAAAGAAGGGCATTACATAATGGTAAAAGGATCAATGCATCAAGAAGAGCTAACGATCCTAAATATATATACACCCAATACAGGAACACCCAGGTACATAAAGCAAGTTCTTAACGACCTACAAAGAGACTTAGACTCCCACACAATAATATTGGGAGACTTTAACACTCCACTGTCAATATTAGATAGATCAATGAGACAGAAAATTAACAAGGATACCCAGGACTTGAACTCAGAACTGGTCCAAGCAGACCTAATGGACATCTACAAAAATCTCCACCCCAAATCCATAGAATATAAATTCTTCTCAGCACTGCATTGCACCTACTCTAAAAATGACCACATAATTCGAAGTAAATCACTCCTCAGCAAATGAAAAAGAACAGAAATCATAACAAACAGTCTCTCAGACCACAGGGCGATCAAATTAGAACTCAGAATTCAGAAACTAACTCAGAGCTTCATGGAAACTGAACAACTGGCTCCTGAATGTCAACTGGATAAACAATGAAACAAAGGCAGAAATAAAGATGTCTTTGAAACCAAAGAGAACAAAGACACAATGTACCAGAATCTCTGGGACACATTTAAAGCAGTGTATAGAGGGAAATTTATAGCAATAAATGCCCACATGAGAAACAAGGAAAGATCTAAAATCGACATCCTATCATCAAAATTGAAACAGCTAGAGGGGCAAGATCAAAAAAATTCAAAAGCTAGCAGAAGACAAGAAATAATTAAGATCAGAGCAGAACTGAAGGAGACAGAGACACAAAAAACTCTTCAAAAAAATCAATAAATCCAGGAGCTGGTTTTTTGAAAAGATCAACAAAATGGACAGACCACTAGCCAGATTAATAAAAAAAGGAAAGGGAGAAGAATCAAATACATGCAGTAAAAAATGATAAAGGAGATATCACCACTGATGCCACAGAAGTACAAACCACAATCAGACATTACTACAAACAACTCTATGCACATAAACCAGTAAACATGGAAGAAATGGATAAATTCCTGGACACTTGCACCCTCTCAACCCTAAACCAGGAGGAAGTTGAAACCCAGAATAGACCAATAACAAGGACAGAAGTTGAGGCAGCAATTAAGAGCCTACCAACCAAAAAAAGTCCAGGTCCACACAGGTTCACAGCTGAATTCTACCAGATGTATAAAGAGGAGCTGGTACCATTCCTTCTGAAACTATTCCAAACAATCCAAAAAGAAGGAATCCTTCTCAAATCATGTTATGACACCAACATCATCCTGATACCAAAACCCAGCAGAGACTCAACAAAAAAAGAAAACTTCAGGCCAATATCCATGATGAACACAGATGCAAAAATCTTCAATAAAATACTGGCAAACCGATTACAACAGCACATAAAAAAGCTTATCCATCATGATCAAGTAGGCTTCATCCCGAGGATACAAGGCTGGTTCAACATAGGGAAGTCTATAAACGTAATCCACCACATAAACATAACCAAAGACAAAAACCACATGATTATCTCAATAGACGCAGAGAAGGCCTTCAACAAAACTCAACAGCCCTCTATGCTAAAAACGTTCAATAAACTAGGTTTCGAAGGAACATATCTCAAAATAATAAAAGCTATTTATGACAAACCTACAGCCAATATCATACTGAATGGGTAAAAACTGGAAGAATTCCCTTTGAAATCCAGCACTAGAAAAGGATGCTCTCTCTCACTACTCCTATTCAATATAGTTTTGGAAGTTCCAGCCAGAGCAATCAGGCAAGAAGAAGAAATAAAGCATATTCAATTAGGAAAAAAGGAAGTCAAATTGTCTCTATTTGCAGACAACATGATTGTACATTTAGAAGACCCTATCTTCTCAACCCAAAATCTCTTAAACTGATAACCAACTTCAGTAAAGTCTCAGGATACAAAATCAATGTGCAGAAATCACAAGCATTTCTATACACCAATAACAGACTAACAGCCAAATCATGAGTGAACTTCCATTCACAATTGCTACGAAGAGAATAAAATACCTAGGAATATAACTAACAAGGGATGTAAAGGACCTCTTCAAGGAGAACTACAAGCCACTGCTCAACGAAATGAGAGGACACAAACAGATGGAGAAACATTCCATGCTTATGGTTAGGAAGAATCAATATCGTGAAAATGGCCATACTGCCCAAAGTAATTTATAGATTCAATGCTATCCACACCAAGCTACCAATGACCTTCTTCACATAACTGGAAAAAAAACCCTTAAACTTCATATGGAACCAAAAGAGAGCCCGCATAGCCAAGACAATCCTAAGCAAAAAGAACAAAGCTACAGGGATCATGCTACCTGATTTCAAACTATACTACAAGGCTACAGTAATCAAAACAGGATTGTACTGGTACCAAAACAGAGATACAGACCAATGGAACAGAATAGAGGCCCTGGAGGCAACGCCACACATCTACAACCATCTGATCTTTGACAAACCTGTCAAAAACAAGCAATGGGGAAAGGATTCCCTGTATAATAAATGGTGTTGGGAAAACTGGCTAGCAGTGTGCACAAAGCAGAAACTGCACCCCTTCCTGAAACCTTACACTAAAATTAACTCCAGATGGATTAAAGACAAACATAAGACCTAACACCATAAAACCCTAGAAGAAAACCTAGGCAAAACCATTCAGGACATAGGCATAGGCAATGACTTCATGACTAAAACACCAAAAGCATTGGCAACAAAAGCCAATATAGACAAATGGGAACTAATTAAACTCCAGAGCTTCTGTACAGCCAGAGAGACAATCATTAGAGTGAAACAGCAACCAACAAAATGGGAAAAAATTTTTGCAACCTACCCATCTGACAAAGGGCTAATATCCAGAATCTACAAAGAACTAAAACAGATTTACAAGAAAAAAACAAACCCATCCAAAAGTGGTCGAAGGATATGAACAGACACTTTTCAAAAGAAGACATATATGAGGCCAGCAAACATATGAAAAAATGCTCATCATCACTGATTATTAGAGAAATGCAAATCAAACCACATTGAGATACCACCTCACACCACTTAGAATGGTGATCATTAAAAAATTTGGAGACGAGATGCTGGAGAGGATGTGGAGAAATAGGAACACTTTGACACTGTTGGTGGGAGTGTAAACTAGTTCAACCATTGTGGAAGACAGTGTGGCCATTCCTCAAGGACCTAGAAATAGAAATTCCATTTGACCCAGCAATCTCATTACTGGGTATATACCCAAAGGATTATAAATCATTCTATTATAAAGACACATGCACACGTATGTTCATTGTGGCACTGTTTACAACAGCAAAGACCTGGAACCAACCCAAATGCCCATCAATGATAGACTGGACAAGGAAAATATGGCACATATACACCATGGAATACTATGCAGCCATAAAAAACAATGAGTCCCTGTCCTTTGTAGGGACATGGATCAATTTGGAAACCATCATTCTCAGCAAACTGACACAAGAACAGAAAATCAAACACCACATGTTCTCACTCATAGGCGGGTGATGAACAATGAGAACACATGGATACAGGGAGGGGAGCATCACACATTGGGGTCTGTTGAGGGGGGCAAGGGAGGGACAGTGACATGGGGCATGGGGGGAGGGGTTGGAGAGGGATAACATGGGGAGAAATGCCAGATGTAGGTGATGAGGGGATGGATGCAGCAAACCACATTGCCATGTGTGTACCAATGCAACAATCCTGCATGATCTGCACATATACTCCAGAACCTAAAGTACAATAAAAAAAAGAAAGAAAACTGAACAGTAGAATATCCTCAACAATAAAGACATCAGTTCATTATGAGATAAGATTAAATGAAATAGTAAAAGAAACAGTAGAGATTAGAGAAAGTTTTCTAACACTTGAAGTTAGTTCTTTAAACAATAAAACAAAATTAGTAGACCTCTATCAACATTGATCAATAGAAGAGACATGAAAAAGCAATATTATGTTTCAAAAAGATTCATAATTATAAGTAAAGTAGAAATTGAGATAAGAGAATTCTTCCTATAGTAATATGTCAACAATTATAAAAACAGACTCATTTTAAAAATTCTTAGAAATTCTTAGTTCTACGAAAATTAAATGAATTGAAAAATAAGATAACGTTATAGGAAAAATTTACTAAACATTCAAACTCACGTCAATCTTAAGTAAAATCTGTCAAGATTATAAAAGTAATACTCCCCACCTTATTTCACAAAATCAAGATAGTCTTGATGCCAAAACCACACAACGATATGATAAATAAAAAGTATCAGGCTATTTTTTTATGAAAAGTCCTTAAAAATATCAAGTCAATTCCAACAGTGTATAATAATATACACATACTGCGTCATCTCACATATATAATGGTCGTTTAATTGTAGATAATTTTCGATGGGTTGGAAATGTAAAATCATATAATCATTAAACAGACACAGAAAATGTACTCAATAAAATCAACATAAATATTTAACAAAAACTTTTAGTAAATTAGGAACAAAAGTGAATTTCCAAAACCTAATACAAATATACATGTTAAAACCTAGAAACAATTACTCCAACTGGGCTAATCTTAGAAACATCCTTTTTTTTTTCTTTTTTGAGACAGAATCTCACTCTGTCGCCCAGGCTGGAGTGCAGTGGTGTGATCTCAGGTCACTGCAACCTCCACCTCCTGGGTTCAAGTGATGCTCCTACCTCAGTCTCCTGAGTAGCTGGGATTACAAGCATCTGCCACCACATCTGGCTGATTTTTGTATTTTTAGTAGAGACAGGGTCTCACCAAGAAACATCCTTTTTAAAACCAGAAACAAGACAAAGGTGTTCACTATTATACTTCAATTCAATATTGTGCTACAATTTGTAGTCAGCAAAATAAGACAGTCAAGGATTAGAGAGGAAATAATAAAACTCATTATTTAGGGGTGATTTAATTATTTATTGAGAAACTCAAAAGAATGTGTGGACAACTTAGTAGAAATAATAGGTGGGTTTAGCAGTTGGTTGGACGGAATACTAATTTATAGAGATCAATCCCATTGCACTATATCATAAACAAGAAATCAAAAAATGTTTTTAAAAAGAGTACTTAAATTGGTATTGCAAAATATCACATATCTAAGAATAACAAAAGATATGCAAAACCCTGACAGAGTTACAAAATTCTACTAAGTGACATTCAATGAGACCTAAATTAATGGTGAAATATACTATGTTCACAGATAGGAAGACAATATAAAAATAACAGTTTTTCCTTAGTCTACTGACTAAGGCAATAACACTCCTCATAAAAGAATAAGTTCTAGTGTTTGATAGCACGGTAGGGTGATTTTACTTATTAATAATTTATTGTATATTTCAAAAAAGCTGGAAGAGAAGATCTGCAATGTTCTCAACACAAAGAAATAAATGCTCGAGGTGATGCATATCTCAATTACTCTAATTTGATCATTACACATTGTATGTATATATCAAAATATCACATGTACCCAAAAATATGTACAATTATTCTGTATCAACAAAAAATTCCCTATAAAGCATTTATGCCAAAAATATTTGACATAAATCTAATCATGAGAAAACCATTACTAAGCTTCAGCAATTAAGGATATTATAAAAGACAACAGACTAGGTTCTTTCAAAATCCAATGTCATGACAAACAAGTAGAAAAAATGAACACCAGGAAAAACAAAAAGACAGAGAAATGTTTGAAATTGAAGATAATATAAAAACCAAAATTAGCTTGTGAACTTTGGCTTTTTAAAAACTATAGAAGGCAATTTGAGAACAAGTGGGAAATTTTGAATATTGGAACTATATTATATAAAATTATAATTTTTAAATGAGTTCAAAATATAATGATATTTCAATTATACAGGTCAATGTCCTTCTTAAGAGGTAAATGGTGAAATAATTAAGGGAAAAATATGATGTCAACAATTTCCTTTCAAGTTCAATATGCACATCAATACGTTAACCAAGCATATGTGGCAAAATGTTAAAAGCTGGTGAATCTTGATGTTCACCTAGGGTGAATATTTATAAGTGATGGGTGTTCACTGTACTATTCTTTTAACTTTTCTGTAATTTTGAAAATACTAAATATAACAATTTATGGGCAAGTAACTTTTGTTTATCAAGTGATACTTTAAAGATCTCATTCCTTTTTATGGCTAAATAGTACTCCATTGTGTATAAATGAAAAATCAAGTTAAAAACTTGGAATGTACTTGTAGGTACACAAATGACAAAAAAAAGTTAGGACCATAAAAATTTTCAACAAATAGCTAAGAAAACAGAAAAAGAAAAAATGAGGGGAAATAAAGAACAGGCATTCGCCAGATGATAAAACACTTTGTGCTAATAAATTTTTGAATATGAGTTCTGATCACTGAAAAGCAAATAAAGACCAAAGTGATATATAATTTTTCTCATTTGGATTGGTGAAAATTAAAATAAAAAGAATCTGACAATACCACATAGTAGAGGAGAAACAGAAACACAGCATCACTTATAGATTGGAAAACATTTGACAATGTCTCATAAAATTGTACATATATATTACTTTGGAATCAAGAATTCCATTTCCAAGGGGAACTCAAATATTTCCATGAAGAGACATATGTAAGAATGACCACAGTAATATTGTATGTAAGAGCAAAAACCTGTAAACAATGCAGTATCTATCAAGAAAATAATGGATAAATGAATGTGTATGTTCACACAAAGAAATACTGTACCAGTTAAAACAAATGAGCCACAGCAAAACATGACATTATATGTGTGTCTCAGAATTTTTAAGTTAAAAATCCCAAAAAGATATCATATATAGACTGACATTATATTTATATATCTCTATCTTTATATATATGTGTGTGTGTATATATATATATATATATATTTAGGAATATATGTAGAAAGAGATAATTTAAAACTGTATGAAATTTAACCTAAGGAATGTTGAACACAGGATTCAGATGGAAATTCCATTAGGTGGGGGGTGGGCAGGAGAATATTTTGTATAGGTTCACAAATGATTTAAGTTATTATTCAGGTTCTATTTTTCTTGCTGAGTAGTGATTTCTTACATTTTTATATTATTAACATAGATAAATAAACACAAACATATATGTATCTAACAAAGAGAATAATAAAAGAGGGTCATTCCTAGCCCAACAATGAATGTGTTTTGTGAACCAAGGATGAAGGTTAATCATCAATCCTGTCCCTGTGATCAGGTGGTGTGATAAGCATTTGCCATATGAAGCCTGTATGAATTACAACAGTCAGTAGGAGTACAGAGAAAATCTGATGGCAAACCTTGAAGAACACTGTAAGTGAATTAAGTAATTCTGTTTTTACTGTGTACCTCCTTACATTCTTTATTTATACTTTGCTCTTTATTAATTCCACGAGCTTTACTGAATATCACTTTGCCTTCTAATTTCTGCAAAAAATTTACTGACTGTGTAGGTGGATCTTTTCCTGAGAATATAAAAATCCAATAAACCTGGATGTTTTGAGCTGTTTGTAAGAGCCATTGGGCATCCTTTGAAAATCCCAATGCAAGAAAGAACAAATTAAGTCTATACCTTTTGTCCTCCAAGTGCAACTCCTTAGACTAAGTAGCAGTCAGATTCTTCATCTTACCTCTCATTTTCCTTGGTGATGAGGCAAATTTAAAGTGTGTATCTAAAAATAAGGCTTTGTCTTTTTAGAAGGTTTGAGTAGTTCTCTGGCAGATAGATACTGTACAAAGACAGATGCATTTCTACAGAATATTCAGTGACACTCCTAAAATTAGTTGTGAAATAAGTATTGGTATTTAAGTAGCAATTAGAAAGGTGATTTTCTTCTGGAGAATTTTCACATTTTAAAACCCTGAGAGATGAATAAAACAATAGACACATGTTTTTACTCATACTATTTCTCCACTCTGCTTATTGGACCATGTGTCTGGGCTCAACTGGTGGCGGGCTAGGTAGCTGGTTCTGTCTTCCTTGGCTGTGCATATACACATATCTAGAGTCAGCTGACTGTTCGCCAGGGCAACTGCTGTGATCCACATGTCTCTCATCCTCCAACAGGCTAGACAGAGCATTTTCCCATAATAATAACAGAAATCCAAGAGGAAAGCAGAAACATGGAAGACTTGGAGCTGGCATGCCTACAGCTGGCAAGTCACATGGTCAAATCTAGCTTTAAAGGAGGAAAGTATTCCAATGTATAGATATAAGAAGAGGAAAATAACAAGGCCAGTTTTGCAACCTACCAATGACACTTAGGTCTGTAATTGTTCTCCATTGTTTGTCTTTGAACAAGGCCAAGTTTTTTTTTGTTTGTTTTTTGTTTTTTGTTTTTCTTTTCATCTTTACACTGGGGTCTGTTGGGGGGAAAAAGGGGAGGGACAGTGCGGGGTGGGGAGTTGGGGAGAGATAGCATGGGGAGAAATGCCAGATATAGGTGAAGAGGAGGAAGGCAGCAAATCACACTGCCACGTATGCACCTATGCAACAATCTCGCATGTTCTTCACATGTACCCCAAAACCTAAAAGGCCAAGTTTTTATCACATCACATCCTTTCCCATATTATTTATGGTAGTGTAGATTAGAGCCTCTCTAACCTCATCCCTTTAATGTTTCTCTCACTGCCAAGGCCCGAGAGAGAGAATTTCAAACAGGTTAGCAAATATTTCTAATTTCACAAGCATCACTTAATTTTTATATTACGGGTCATTATTTCAGATAAATATGCCTCCTTCATAAATAAAATGATATGCCTTTAGATCAAGGACATATTTTAAATATTGTATTTTTTCTCCTAGACTCTAACATACTCATAAGAGGTGCTCAATAAGTAAATAGCAGTTGTTTAATGCATTTGTCACTTCTTTTTTTTTTTTTGAAACGGAATTTTGCTCGTTACCCAGGCTGCAGTGCAACGGCGCGATCTTGGCTCACTGCAACATCCGCCTCCTGGGTTCAAGCAATTCTCCTGCCTCAGCCTCCCGAGTAGCTGGGACTACAGGCGTGTGTCACCATGCCCAGCTAATTTTTGTGTTTTTAGTAGAGATGGGGTTTCACCCTGTTGACCAGGATGGTCTTGATTTCCTGACCCCGTGATCCACCCACCTCGGCCTCTCGAAGTACTGGGATTATAGGCGTGATCCACCATGCCCGGCCGAATTTGTCACTTCTAAGGCTAACATAGAATTTGTCATATCAACAAAAGAAGTCCAGGCTAAAGAGGAAGTTTTCAAATGTGGGTTTTCAAGAGGCAATGCAGAAATATACTAGTTTAAAAAATAAACAGAATAAAACAATCAAATATTAACTACTTTTTTCTTGATGAAATACCTTTTTTATTGACCTAGCAGAAGCTTATTATGAAGTATGTAAAAGTTCAAGCAACTGCTGTTATTATAAACCATTGATTTCCAGCCCTGGTTTCATGTTAGAATCACATGGGGAGCTTTTAAAATAATACCATTACCTGTGGCTCACCCCAGATCAATTAA
This sequence comes from Aotus nancymaae, assembly GCF_030222135.1. Classification (NCBI taxonomy): domain Eukaryota; kingdom Metazoa; phylum Chordata; class Mammalia; order Primates; family Aotidae; genus Aotus; species Aotus nancymaae. The sequence goes on from NW_026988472.1 coordinate 30,732,016, forward strand.
ATCAGTATCTCTGAAGGTGGAGTCAAGGCATCAGTATTTATGAAAGCTCCCTAGATGGTTCTAATGTGAAGCCAAGGTTGAGGACAGATGCTTTAAACTCTTCTAAAAATGCCAACAAGAAAGTTTGGAAATTGAGCAATACACCTGGAAGCAACACAGGGTTGTTAACTTGGATAGTGCTAAACAATCCTGACTAATTAAACAGTATCCTAATTAATTGGTCTTCCTAAGTCTATTATGGGCCATCATCTGGCAGTATTTTCAAAATATGGGTTTTGGAAATGCTGAATTTCAGTAATTATAAAGTAGTTCATAAATGCTGGCCAAGCAAACTTGTGATTTGACTTACACTGTGATATAAAATCGATTTGATATCACTGGGATGCAGATCTCCTGATGAGAGCTGACAAAGACCAGCTGAGGTTTTAGCTAAATGATGTGTGAGAGCACTGAGGAGCAGACAATTGGAAACTAATGAGATGATAAAGGCTTTCAGGTATGTGACTCGATCAGCTACCTGCTGAGACCCTCTCAGCCTAGAAGAGAACTCCCTGGCTCAGGGCATTCTTTTCCAGCTTAGTAGAAATTAGGGTCTGTCCAGGCTGTATGTAATATTCCGTTAAGTGTTGTCCATGCTCATTTTGAAGGTGAAGTTGAAGAGGAGTGAGAGCCAGTAGGCATGGCTTCCACCCCCCACTTATATACATTCCACTCTAAGAAGCATTCTTATTAGTATTTGTATATAATGATACCTGGATGATTGGTGACAGCATTTAAAGAGGGAGTCTTAAGCCACAGATCCAGACTCCAAGGTCACTTGAGATTGTGCTTGTGGCCCTGTAAACCTGCTGATCGTGATTGAAACTTCCACCCCCAACCCTGTCAAACTTGGTCACTTATTACTTCTTTTATCTAGAGCAGAGTGACTAGTTGGGAAAATAAGGCGTGAGGCCACAATTTAAAGTCAGTTTTTGGATTCCAATAAAAGTCAATTGATTTGGCAGTTCCATATTCAAAGAATTTAAATAACTCCTGATGAGAAGATACCATACAGGAATGGAAAATATTGGTAAAATATAAAGAAACGTGTAAATAATCAAGGAACACTAGGTTATAGAAAAGTACAAACACAATAATCCTGTTCAGACTGAACTAGAAAAGTGACTCCCATTGCCCTTTCTTGCATTTTTTGCTTTTTTCTTTCTAAAATGAACCTACTGTAAGCCTCCTGATTGAAATCCTTTAGAAATAAGTCCATTTATATGCTATTTTACCATTGTTTCAAAGTATCACTGTTGATACTGTATGGGATCATGATAGTATTTCTGTAACACTTAACTTACTAATGTTACTACTAGCAAGGGAAGTATTACTTGATATAGTTTCATTAATAGCCTTTGAACATAAATGCATTGTAAATTAATTTTTCTTGCAGACTGGTGCAGTTCTTTTAAAAGAAGCAGAAGTTATTTTGCACTAGAATATCTACATATTAATTCAACAGGGTAGTTTTGATAATCGACAACTATCTGCAAGTTATTTGGAGGAAGGAGTATTTTTAAAAGGCCACTGAATGAGTTTTTGATGTTAGATGAAGTGACTTCAGTAAAGAGCCAGAGAAAAATGAATCTTTGCAAATGAACAAGAGTCAAGGAAAGGTAAAAATATATGATATGTGTACATCACCTCATTGATATATATGTATATATACTTATATTTACATATATGTACATATATCATTGATAATTATTTCTGGAATAATAACTTTTGTGAACAAAAAATTCCTTCAATGAAAGGTATATGATGAGAACTAAGACACTTGTACTGATTCCAAGCCTGACACTATTTCAAATGCTTTATATGTATCTGTTTCATACTCATAATCCATTTATGACCTATATATTAAGATAATATATATTATCTCCATGCTTACAGAAAAGAAAGATGAATTTCAGTCAATTATCTAGGAGTCATCCAACTGGTCCATGCCACTAGACTAGTTGATGTTATTGGTGTTACCCGCCCCACCCCAGCTGGGTCCTGAATACAGACAATCTGATTCCTCAGTCCATATACTCCTTCATGACACTATACTAGCATTTGCCTTCAAAGTCTCAGATGAAAGATATGGACCTACCACTAAATACCCCAGCCATGACTTTCATTACATGTTAGATCACATGTCACAAATTCTGTTTGCAAAATATGATAATGTTCCAGGGAACATTGCTCTGTATATAGCTTTTACTGAAAGCTATATTTACAGTGGTGCTTAGTCATGGTGGCCCTATAATGAAAAGTTATATATGGGCACAAAACACTGAAATATATTTAGGCTAAAATATTAAGACATATAGGACTTACATTACTTGAATGGAAAATATCACGTTACCTTTTATGGCCAAACCCATAAATGTTACATACACAAATTACATTAGTTTTTAGGAAAAGGGAATTTTTTTCTCTCCATAAACATTTAGAAACATACACATCTCAGGACTGTAAAATTGCTATTTTAGGAAACAAAAGTGATTTAATTCACAAAGGCAAAGCAATGGAAAAACACTCATTTCAGTTGCTTGTAAATGTGGTAATAAATAGAGAGAAATGTTGGTATAAATGATCAAATCCCTTGGTGTCGAGGTATTTAAGTCACTGGTATTCGAATTGATGAGACTGTTCTCAGGAAAAAGGTTCTCTTTGGCCTTTGCAACTCTTTAATTAGAAGGTGGGTATTGTAATAAAATTAATGAACAGTAACTTATTTGAAAAAATGTATTTAAATCAAAATTTTAAAAATTGATTACAACATTTCACATAAGAAAATGAAAAAAAACTAGTTAGCTTGAACAAATACATTGTTCATGTAATACAGTAAAGAGTATAATAAGCTGCTTACACTTTTAAGTTTCTATAATTTTAGGAATGAGAATATTTTCAAAATCTATGGGTTAGTAAAGTTTCTAAAAATCCAAAACATGCTTTTCTACTGATAACGATAATCATTTAAAGATGAATTTCATGGAAATAAGTTTGGAAATAAATGATGGAAATATCATTTATCAAAATAAATTCGGAAATAAATGATTTATTTGGAAATAAATGATGGCATGTACCTAGAATAAAATAAAAATGAAACACTACAGAAATAATTTATAAATTAATGTGTATAGATTTTGAAAATCATAATTTTCCAATTAAAATTATTCTTATTTTGCAATGGCTTGATGAATTTCACTACTAAGTAAGCAAAATACACAGGTAATTTTCTAAGTAAACAAAGTATTTTTTTTCCTTCTGGTTATTTTCTTATCTGTCCAAATTTCCAAATCCTCTGCAAATTCAATGCTGGGAGACTTTCCCAGACCATGCCTTCTTACTGTTAATTAAAAAAATTAGTAAAAGTGGTTCTATTTATACATAAAACAAACGCTTATAAAATGTGATTTGTTAAAGTTTCTTACATACCATATTTTTAGAATTATAAAATAGAAAATTCCAGCCTTCAATGTTTTAAAAAAAAATTAAAAGGAAAAAATTTAAATTAATCAATAAAATATAAACCATCATTTCTCAGATTTACCAAATTGATAAAATAGTCATAGGAAAATTGAATCATTTTGTAAAATGACATATCATTTTGTAATTTAAGAAAGAATACCATAACATGAGACATGAATTGTGATGGAAATCTTATTTGCGTCATTCCAGGATGCTATTACTGAGTACATCTATGTATATATTATAAATTGCCTCTCCAAAACCTAGTGAAATAAAAAATATAGTAATAATACAAACTGCAAGTTTGTATTTACAAAATAATGCAATTATCTTTAAGAACTCTTCATGGAGAAAATTTTCCAGAAAATGGTGTGGTCCCAAAAACTTGTATAAGGTCACTGACCTGTTAGAAAGTGACTTAAAATTTGTATAAATTTAGGTAGTACAGGTACAGTTTTATTACATAAGTATGTCTGTATCAGTGAAGTCTGTGCTTTTATTGTATCCATCACCTCAATAGTGTTTACTGTACTCATTAAGTAATTTCTCTTCCTTCACCCCTCTCTCCTTCTGAGTCTCCAAGGTCTATTATTCCACATTCTGTGTCCATGTGTACACATTATTTAGCTCCCACCTATAAGTGAGAATATACGCTAAATGACTTTGTTTCTGAGTTATTTCACTTAAGACAATGGCTTCCAGTTCCATTCATGTTGCTGCAAATGACATGATTTCATTCTTTTTTATGGCTTAGTAATGTTTCAGAGTGTGTGTGCGCGCGCGCGTGTGTGTGTGTGTGTATCACTTTATGCATCCAATCATCCATTGACAAACACTTAGGCTGACTCCACATCTTTGCTATTGTGAATAGTGCTGCTGTAAACATATGCGTGCAGATATCTTTTTTATATAATGATTTCTTTTCCTTTGGATAAACACCCAATAATGGGGTTGCTGGATCGAATGGTAGTTCTATTTTCTGTTCTTTGAGAAACCTCCATACTGTTTTCCATAGTAGTTATACTAATTTACATTTCCAACAATAATGTATAAGGTATAAGTGTTCCCTTTTCTACACATCCTCACCAACATCTGTTAATTTTTTTTTTTTTTTTACTTTTTAATAACAGCCATTCTGACTGATGTAAGGTGATATCTCATTGTAGTTTCAATTTGTAATTTCTCTGGCACTTAGTGATATTGAGAATTTTTTCATATGCTTGTTGGTCACTCATGTCTTCTTTTGAAAAGTGTCTGTTCATGTCCTTTGTTGGCAGTCTACTTTTTATCTTCTTCATTTTTAAAAAAATTTAGAGACAGTGTGTCAATCTGTTGCCCTGGCTGAAATGCATTATCATTATCAGAAGAAATGTTGTCCAAGCTGGTCTAGAACTCCTGGCTTCAATTGATCCTCTCACATCAGCCAACCAAAGTGTTGGTATTATAGGCATGAGCCACTGTACCCGAGCTCTTTGCCCACTTTTTAATGGAGTTATTTGTTTTGTTTTGTTTTTTTAATTGAGTTCCTTGTAGATTCTGGATATTAGTCCCTCATTGAATACATAACATGCAAATACTTTTCTCCATTCTTTAAGTTGTCTTTTCACTCTGTTGATTATTTTGCTGTGCAGAAACTTTTTAATTTAATTTTTCATATACTCTGTGAGACTAATACCACCTGTGAGATCTTATAAGCTAGATACTAAGCCAATTTTTCGGAAGGACTTTGTGGTCATTTGGTCCACAAAGGCAGCACATGTTCTTTAAGAGTGGGCAGATCACCTGAGGTCAGGAGTTCAAGACCAGCCTAGGCAACATGGTGAAACACCGTCTCTACTAAAAATGCCAAAAAATAAGCTGGGCATGATGGTGGGTGCCTGTAATCCCAGCTACTCAGGAGGCTGACATGGGAGAATTGCTTGAACCAGGGAGGCGGAGGTTGCAGTGAGCCAAGATCGCGCCACTGCAAAAAAAAAAAAAAAAAAAAAAAAAAAAAAGGAGGCTTGATATACATGATTACCTGATTTGATGAGAGTCATTTGCAAATATGATATTCTAGATATGGCCATGGTTGCACAATCAATTTGTCCAATTACATCTGGGTAAAAGGAGGACAGACTGTAATTGAGTCTAGGAAAATAAATATATAACATTGCTTTGAAAAGTAAGGACACAGGCCGGGCACGGTGGCTCACGCCTGTAACCCCAGCACTTTGGGAGGCTGAGAGAAGTGAATCACCTGAGGTCAAGAATACAAGACCAGCCTGACCAACATGGTGAAACCCCATCTCTACTAAAAAAAAAAAAATTATCCAGGTGTTGTGGCATGTGCCTGTAGTCCCAGCTACTCAGGAGGCTGAGGCAGAAGAATGGCTTGAACCCTGGAGGAGGAGGTTGCAGTGAGCCAAGATAGCGCCACTGCACTCCAGCCCAGGCGACAGAGTGAAACTGTCTCAAAAAAATAAATAAATAAAAAGTAAGGACACTTAAGTAAAAGCATCTACACTTAAGTAAAAGCATTTGTTTCTGCATTCTGAGATGCCAGTGAGAATCAGATACCATTAAAACATTTTATTTTAGTTTACAGAGGTATAGTCTACTAAATTGAGGATTAGAAAGAGCTTAAAAAATAAATAGAGCATCCTTACATGCCAATACATCTGAAATTTAAAAATAATAATTGCAATCATTTTCAAACCAAGTAATAGGATTTTCTTCCTCAGTCCTATATGATGAATTTTGTTCCATTAGGTCTCAGGTCAGCAATTTGCTTTTGCAAAGTCTGTCTGCTTCTGAAACAAAAAAGAGTCCTGAAAATCCTAACTCAGTTTATGATAGTGAGTTGTTGAAGCCAGGCCAGCTCTAGCTCAGTGCCATGGCTCACACATGTAATCCCAGAGCTTTGGGAGGCTGAGGTGGGAGAATCACTTGAGGCCAGGAGTTTGGGACCAGCCTGGGCAACATAGTGAGACCCTGTCTCTGGAAAAATAAAAATAAAATATTAGCGGGGCTTGGTGGCACATGCCTGTAGTCCTAGCCCCCTTGGGATTAGGACTGCTGAGGTGGGAAGGTCACTTGAGCCTAGGAGTTCAAGGCTGCAGTGAGCAATGATCCCACAACTGTACTCCAGCCTATGCAACATAGACCCTTTGTCAAAAAAAAAAAAAAAAAAAAAAAAGGCTATCCCTAGGGTTTTCCCATAAAATGTGTAATCTCTGGAATATTTATATTAATAACATTATACCCATATAAATTTAACCTTAGGAAGGCTGAGAGGCTGAGTATCTTTTCTGATTTGGCAATTATTTTCATGTAATGTTTACAATAGTAAAGAAATATGGAGGAAACAATGTATTTCTAGAATTTTTTCTTTTATAGGGTAAATAACACCTTTGATTTTCCAAGGGCCCACTGGAGAACCTAAAATATCTCTTTAAATGGAAAAGATAGCCTGAAATTTTATTTTATGTTTTTCTCATCTTAGGTCCTATCTTGGGAAAGTGAAATCAAGAGCTGCCAAAGATTACGTCAATTGATTCAGTCAGGATGAATGGTGCTCAAGAAACAATATATGTTCCTCTATTTAATCAAAGTGTCAATAAAATATTTTAAAGTAATTATTTAAGAAGGTAACATAATTGTAAAGAATTTTATCTTTCTTATAGGTGAAGAATCTGTGTTCGATTTGTTGTTATTTTACATAATAATCCAAACAAAGCAGAGAAAACTATCTTAGTGACATAGGAAATTACCTACAGAAGCTAAATAATAACCCTTATTACCTCTTGTTAGGAGCTCTAAGGCAAGTTAATCATTTTAAGAGAGAAAAATCCATATTCTAGTCTTGCATTTATATAATATTTGGCATTAAAGTTTCAACATATTTTCTCATATATAAACTCATCAAAAAATGAGCCAGCTTTGGCAAAATTTTAATACATTTCATTGCTTTTTTATGCTCAAATACTATAAACCATGGCAAATAAAAACTACCTTTCTTAAAACCATTTACAATTTTCTGTATCCATTAAGATTTTGTCTTTCACTAACCTGTTTGACATTCTGAAACAATCTGATCTTTAAGACAAAATTACCCCTTTTCTCTTGATAAACAAAACCATATCCCATTACCTTACATATACAGGTATATTTATCTTGCATTATTGCTCCTAGTACAGTCTCAACTAACCACATTAATTATAACCTTTAAGGAAGAAAATTGTACTTCTATTTCACAGAAAAACTGAGAGGCCTATAATTTCAAAACTTTCAAATACTTTAGCAGACTAAGAAAACTCATTACCTGCAGCCCCACACATTATTTTTATACCTTCTTGAAAATGACAAAAATGAACATGTTCATTAATGTTTCCCAAAGATATTATGACTTTAAGGAATATAAAAATCATGGGGAATAAAAAATAATCAGTAAACGTGTATAAACTTAAAATTATGTTTAGTAATCAATGTTTGATTATTCAATTTTACTTAGAAATTAGGCATTGACATGATAACGGGACACACTACCCCAAAATATGGCACTGTGGAAACTGAGGAAACAGTAGAAGCAGAAAGGTCACCATCTGACTTTCTTCTGCTTTTCTGTGTGAGAGTTGGCTGTAAAAGAATTCTCTTGCCTACCTCCCCTGAAAGTAGTTCATAAGACCCTATGTGACAGGTGTCCTGCCCTATACCTGGAGGGAAGGAATGTTACACTGAGAGGCCAAAAAGTATCTGAACAAACAGTCCTTCCTAAGTTTCCCCTAGTTTAAGATCCTTAGGTAATACCCCATTTTTGTTCAATCATACTTCTACATGACTGTCTATTCTTCATTTACCTTAAGCATAAAAATACAGTTTTCCCTGGGCCTTGGGTTCTTCATTTCTAAAGGCTTCCATAGTACATAAAACTTTGGTTAAATAAAGCTGCTTTTCTCTTGTTAGTCTGTCTTTTGCTATAGTCATGTCAGCCATGAACCTTGAGTTCTGTGAAGAAAAAATATTACTTTTTCTCCCCTGCAGCATCTAATCATTATGCATTAATTAACTCAATTTAATATTAATTTAAATTTGTAAATCATCTAAGGATCTTGAAAATTTTATTTAAACGGAAACACTACAAAACATAATCACCACTGATATAAAAATAAGTCAGAATAATGATTCAATTTAGCTAAACACAAATTAATTTTTTTCATAATGTTAAATATTTTCTGGGAGTAACATGATTTGATTCATAATACAGTATAAGAAGTCTATAAGTTCAGATTAACTCATCACTTTAAGAGAAAGCGAACTCAAATCTAAGAAAAAAAATACAAAATCAAAACGCTTGTGCTACATAAAGTACTGTTAGACTCAAGAAAAAGAGTTACTATTTATTATTTAACCCAAACTATTAAACCAGTTTAATTTGTCCAAAGATTCACCTTAATTATGTAAACTTGGATATAAAATGTTTTTGAGCTAGCATTTCCTGTAAGAAAATTTTTAAGATGTATTGCACATTTAGGGATAACAGGTCAGGATTTTTACAAATTGATTTTCTGTGATTTTGAGGGAGGATATTAAATTTGTATATGTGCTCACTTATCTCTAAAAACAAATCAGAACTGTAGTTTTTTAAGTTTAAGGGACATAATTGCTTATTAATATTCCATGGAACTAGGAAAACATCTCACACTGACATCATGAAAGATATGTCCTTTTATCAAGTACAGGTGCACAGACACAGAGAGCCTATAGCTTCTGTTCTACAACTTCAGCCACAATTCAACATTAAACATGAAAACTTCTCAGTTAAAATCTCAAAGAGTTTTCTACCTTCCTAATAGGCATAAAACTCTTAATTAATTTAAGCTCACAGGTAGACAAAAAAATGAAAATGATTAACCATATTCTCTGTCATCTCTCACACAGCAGAGAATAAATCTCTATTATTCATCTGACAGATACCACCAAATGATCTATACAACCAATTTCTAATCATTGCTGCCAGCCAAGGAACATAACTTGTTAGCTGAGTAAAAACCAGAAACAAATATAAAAATATAAAATCAACAGAAAGGGGGAAAAAAGCAACTTAGAAAAATAAAGAGTCAGTAAAATGAAAGTTTTCTTGCCCCTTGGGATTCACTCCAGGAGCCAAGGAAAGACAGGCCTAGGTTTAACCAGTCTAAGAGGTTTCATTTACTTGGCTCCAAAAGGTAAGACCACTGTGGAAACTCAGAGAAACCTCAAATATGGTTAAAATGTAATTTTAAAAAAGGTAAAATCATGAAACTAAGAAACATTTAAAATGAACAAGTTGTAAAATAGCACAGACAATAGGAACTCAAGGCCAGTAATCTCTTTTTCCTATTTTCAAATTTCACGGAATTTTCCTGATGAGTTTCTCTTATGTTTCCTCCACTGCTTGAGAACAGAGTTAAGACAATTTCAGGTAAGAGGATGATGAAGCACAGGGCATGAGATCTTGAGGTATCTGCCTCTATCTAAAGCAAAGTTTCCAAGGCTTCATGTGGATTTTAAAGAACAATTTAAAGCATGTGTGGAATCCCTTCACATAACAATTATTAGAGTTACCACTCTGTTGAGCAAATTAAAGGAATAATAAATCATTTATAAATTAACTTACTCTTCATTAAGTTAAAGAAAGAAAGAAATTACATCTATGAAAGTTCCAAAATATCAAGTAAAGTTTGATTACTCCCTTCATAATGAGGTGGTATGTATCAGGCTAAGTGGAGAACCTGGACTCTCTCTCCCCACCTAGCAGTAACAAGGTGGTTCCTCCCTTCCTCTGCAGGAAGAGGCCTACTAAAACATAAGATTTAAGTAAGATTCAGTCTCATAACAAAATTCAAATGTCTACATTTCAGTCAAAACTTACTGGTTTTTTTTTTTTTTTTTGAGACGGAGTCTTGCTCTGTTGCCCAGGCTGGAGTGCAGTGGCACAATCTCGGCTCACTGCAACCTCCATCTTCTGGGTTCAAACGATTCTCGTGCCTCAGCCTCCTGAGTAGCTGGGACTACAGGTGCCCCGTCATCACGTCTGGCTAATTTATTTTTGTATTTTTAGTAGAGATGGGTTTTCACCATGTTAGCCAGGATGGTCTTGATCTCCTGACCTCGTGATCTGCCTGCCTCGGCCTCCCAAAGTGCTGAGATTACAGGTGTGAACCATCATGCCCAGCCTGTCAAAAAATTACTTTTTATGCCAATGACCAATTTCTAAAATTAATAATCTAAGACCTAACCACAAAAATATGGAGAAGAGCAAAACACCACAGCAAAGCAAGCACAAGGAAGGAAAGGGAAAAAAAAGTCACAAATCAATGAAATTGAAAACAGGAAAATGGGGAAAATAAATGAAACAAAAAGCTGGTTCTTTGGAAAAAGTCAACGAAATTAAAAAACTTCTAGTAATTCTGACAAAGATAAAAAGTGAGAAGACACAGATATCAATATCAGAAATGAATAAGGAAACATCACTACATATTCTAAAGCCATTTTAAAAAGGTAATAAGAAAAAATTACAAACACATTTTATGTTCATAAATTTGGCAACTTAGAAAAAACAGATCAATTCCTCAAAAACCATAAACTACCAAAACTCAATCGAGAAGAATTAAACAACCTGAATAGTCCCTATACACATTAATGAAACTGAATTTGTAATTATAAAACTCTTAAAAAGGAAATATCAAGGACCAGATTGTTTTGCTGGAGAAGTATAACATTTAAAGAATTAATACCAATTTTACACAGTCTTTCATAAAATAGAAGAGGGGAAGACACTTTCCCAACTCATTTTATGAGGCCAATATTACCTTGATACCAAAAGCAAAGAGTACAAAAAAGATAACTATAGACCAATTTCTATCATGAATTTAAACACAAATATCTTCAACTACATATTAGCAAATATAGTCCAGCAATGTATAAAAAGGACTGTACACCATGACTAAGTAGGTGTTAGTATTCAAGTCTGGCTCAACATTCGAAAATTAATCAATGTAATATACCATATCATAAGCTAAATAAGAAAAATCATATGACCATATCAATTGATGCAGAGAAAGCATTTGACAAAACCCAACACCATTCAGGATAAAAGTTATCAGCAAACTAGAAATAGAGGGGAGCTTCCTTAATTTGTTAAAGAACATTTACTAAAACCCACAGCTACTATCATAGCAAATGATGAAATTCTGAATGCTTCCCCACTAGGAACAGAAACAAGGCAAGGATGTCTCCTTTCAGGCCTGCTATTCAACATAGTGTTGTAAGCCTTAGCCAAAGAACAGAAAAAAAAAAAAATAGATAACAGTTGCTATCGCCAGATAATATGATTTAGATTTAAATTCCCAAGAAATATATTCCCAAGAAATTCCCAAGAAATAATCCTTGAGAATTTATATGTAAACAAAAACAAAAACACAGACAAAGAGAACATCACAGATAAAATGTTTTAAAGTTAAAAAACAATAGTTCTGCCAGGCGCATGGGTGACCCACACCTGTAATCCCAGCACTTTGGGAAGCTGAGGCAGGAGGATCACTTGAGGCTAGGAGTTTGAGACCAGCCTGGCCAACATAGTGAAACCCCGTCTCTACTAAAAGTACAAAAATTAGCTGGATGTGGGGGTGTACACCTGTAATCCCAGCTACTCAGGAGGCTGCTGCAGGAGAATCGTTCGAACCTAGGAGGCAGAGGTTGCAGTGAGCTGAAATCGCACCACTGCACTCCAGCCTGGGTGACAGAGTGAGACTCTGTCTCAAAAAAAAAAAAAAGAAAAAACAATAGTTTCTGGAACTAATAAGTGAGTCCAGAAACGTCACAGGACACAAGGTCAACAATAAAAACCAATCATATTTTTATATACTAGCAATGAGCACACAGAGACCAAAGTATTGGTATTGTCCAAAAATATAATATGATTGACAATTGCTTAAAAAGTAACATATTAAGATTTAAATTTAACAAAACATGTACAAGATTTGTGTCCTGAAAACGAAAATATTGGTGAAGAAAGACCTAAATTACTGTAGAGAAATATTATGTTCACAAATTGAAAGAGTCAACATAATAAAGATGTCAGTTATCCCCAAATTGATATACATGATTAATGTAATTCCTATCACAATCCCAGCAAGATTTTTTGTTGATGTAGATAAGTGCATTCTAAAATGTATTTTAAAGGGTAAGGGGACCAGAATAAGTAAAACATTTTTTTAAAAAGATAAAAATAGGAATCAGTCTACCTACTTTAAAGACTTAATATATAGCTACAGTAATGAAACCTTGTTGGTGGAAGGATAGACACTTAAGTTAATGGAACTACTGGCTACAGAACCCCAAATAGCCGTACATGAATATACTCACCTGACTTTTGAAAAAGTACAGAAACAATTCAATGGAGGAAAGATAGTTTTTCATTAAATAGTGTTGGAACAATCAGATATCCCTAGGCAAAAAAAAAAAAAAAAAAGAAAAATAGAAAAATAGAAATGAATCTTAATCATAGTTTCATGCCTTATATAAAATTTAATTCAAAACTAAATGTAGGCCAGGTGCAGTTGCTCATACATGTAATCTCAGCACTTTGGGAGGCTTAGGTGGGAGTATTGCTAGAGGCTAGGAATCTAAGACCAGCCTGGGAAACAGTGAGAACCTGTCTCTACAAATAGTAAGAAAATTAGCTGGGCATGGTGGTGTTTGCCTGTAGTCCCTCCCAGCTACTTGGGAGACTGAAGGAGGTGAGAGGATTGCTTGTGCCCAAGAGTTTGAGGCTACAGTGAACTATGACCATGCCACTTCACTCCAGCCTGGGTGACAGAGTGAGACCATGTCTCTACAAATATATATAAATAATAAATAAATGTAAAACATGAACCTTTAAAGCTATTAGAAAATAACATAGGTGAATATCTTTGGGACCTAAAGCTTAATAAAGGGTTCTTAGACTTGACATTAAAAGCATGATCATTAAAAAAGAATAATTAAATTTGATTTTATCAAAATTTTTATTCTCTATAAAAGATCACATAAAGAAGATGAAAGGACCAGAAGAAAATACTTGGAAATCACATGTCTGAGGAAGGATTCATATCTAGAATATATAAAGAATGCCCAAAACTCAACAGTAAAAATTAAAATATTCAATTTGCAAATAGGAAGACGATATGAAGAGATATTTCACCAAAGAGTATATATGGATGGCAAATAAACCCTTGAAAAGATGTTTGACATCACTAGCCATTAGGAAAATGCAAAATGAAATCACAATGAGATATACTTACACACCTATCAGAATGAATAAATGAGGGGAAAAAAGTGAAAACACCAAGTGCTGCCAAGTATGTGGAGAAGCTGGATTACTCATACATTGCTGGTGGGAATATAAATAATGCAACAGTCACTCTAAAAAAATTGTTTGGCATTTTCTTTAAAAAATATACGCTGGGTTATATGATAGTATATAACTATCATATAACCCAGCAATTTCACTGCTGGGTGTTTATCTCAGAGGAATGAAATTTCATGTCCACACAAAAGACCTGCACATATTTGTTCATAGCAATTTTATTTGTAGTAGCTGAAAACCAAAACAACCAAAATGTCCCTCAAAAGATAAATAATTATACAAACTGTGGTAATCCATAGCATTGCACAGCAAGAAAGGAACAAATGATTTATGTACACAACAAATTGGATGGATCTCAAGGGCATTATGCTGAGTAAAAAATGCCAACCTCAAAAGGTCACCTACTGTTTTATTCCATTTATATAACATTCTCAGAGTGATAAAAGTATAGAAATGAAAAACAGATTAGTGCTTGCCAGGGTTTAGGATGGTGGGAGGAACAGTGTTGGTGTTAGTATAAAGAAGTAGCACAAAGAAGAATTTTGTGGTGATGAAATATTTCTGAGTCTTTATTGCAGTAGTGATTACACGAATCTATACAAGTGAAGAATGGCTTAGAATTCTATACACACATTATACCAATGCCAGTTTTCTAGTTTTGATATTGTACTATAATTATGTTAGGTGCTATGATCGTGGAGAACTGCGTGAAGGATATATTTTCTTTACAACTTTCTGTGACTCCATGATTATATCAAAAGAAAACATTTTTTTGACAGTATCTCACTCTGTTGCCCAGCCTGGAGTGCAATGGCACAATCTCGGCTCACAGCAGTCTTAAACTCCTGGGCTCAAGCAATCCTCAGATCTCAGCCTCCTAAGTAGGAGGGACTACAGGTGTATGCCACCATGCCTATTTAAAAGAAAAATTTTGTGGAGATGGGGTCTCACTGTGTTGCTCAGGCTGGTTTCGAACTCCTGGCCTCAAGCAAATCCGAGAGTGCTGGGATTATAGGTGTGAGCCACCACACTTGGACACAAAAGAAAACATTTTTAAAAAGGTCCTTAGAAGATAATCATTCTGGAGGATAAATAGGCATGATCTCTGGGAAATAATAATTAGCATATGTTTAAAAATGCCAGTAAGTGGAACAGAAAAATAATTCTAAGATGCAATTTAAAATATTTCATTTTAAAATAAAGAACCAATGAATATGTACAATAGTCTAAGGAAGACTGAAACAGAACACGTAGCAATGCTTTGGAATTTCAACCATAAGGTACAAAAATTTGTAGACAATACAGGTAAAATTCAAGACAAATCTGCCATAAAATTTGAATATCACACTGCCTCAGTTTTCTTTAACAAAGTATTCAGTGCATGAATACAGTAGAGACATTACTACATATATTTCTGTGAAATAAAATATGAAAACCTAATTGTTACTCCAGTATTAAAGTAACAGGCATCCTTAAACAGGTAGGAACCCATGAGCCCCTGCCTCATTTTCTTAAATAACAATAAAAAAAGTAAACAAAAATTCTGATAACGTGAACCACTGACCAATGATCCACCAGGAATCCTTTGAAAAACAGTTAGTGGTAAGCTTCATATTTCAGGAAGCAGACATAGTTCTATAATTGGGTATCTTATCTAGAAGAAAAGAAAGAAGTGTGCCTAAATCTGCAACTGGTAATGAAGCAGCAGTCGCACATATTAGTCAGGCTAGGGGGATATTTGGCTCTTTTTGTGGTTTGGAAAGTGTTCATGTTTTTGTCTGTGATAAAATAGGATTATGGAGTGGTCTTGTTTTTGTCTTAATTCATTATGGTCACAGGGTGATTACACTGATAATATTCTATGAAACTCTGTGTTCATCTGGAGAACACCAAAACCTAGCTGTAAGTGTCAGGTCAGTTCCTGGCTGTCAGGGGCTCTCCCATTTCTCAGCACCAAGAACTGTTTGCCAAATCTCATCACATTACCAGCAATAGCTGAAACTTCCTTCTGTCACTTAAATATTTTTTCAGGAAATGTCAGACAAAAAAAAATCATAGTTGCTGATAACATAATCTATGCTATTGTAGACTTAGTATGGAAACATTCCACCTCATCATAAAAAACAGCTAAAGTTGTCAAAAAAAAGAGATAAGTCTAAACAATCTTGAGGAATACAGTTACATAAGACATAAATTAGAAAGTTTGACAAAATAAAAGAAAGACAAAACGTGAAAAAATAGGTGTTGGTGGGGAATCAAAGAAGGGATGGTGGGAGGATGTAAAAGTACACAGATTTCCTGGTCTTTCTGGGAAGGGTAATAACTAAGTTTCTATATTAACAACTAGAGTTCTAAGTATATTATATAAATTTCAAAAGGATATCTTTATTAAAAACTAGAATAGACTTTAAACATTTCATATTGGAGTAGAATCATGTGTGCACACATATGCATACAAACACAGGAAACAAAATAGAACTTATAGAGAGTATGTTTATATGCCCCAGTTTATGCCTGTTTTCCTCACATAATTATTAATGGTGCCTCAATTTACTTTTAATAAAGTCCTGATTTGAGTGATAAATTTTATGGTCAACTTAGTTATAGAGCAACCAATGAAAAGCAAAGATAGAACTGAAAAGAGAGAGAAATATATACTGTAAGAAATACAATGCCAGAAGATTTTTTGAATCACTTCTGTTAAGACAATGACAAATCGATATTGATATCCAGATAAAAATGAATGATGGCTAGGTGTGGTGGCTCATGCCTGTAATTCAAGCACTTTGGGAGGCCAAGGCAGGCAGATCACAAAGTCAGGAGTTTAAGATCAGCCTGACCAACATGGTGAAACCCCGTCTTTACTAAAAATACAAAAATTAGCCAGGCGTGGTGGCACGCACCTGTAATCCTGAGTACTCCTGCCCAGGCTGAGGCAGGAGAATCGCTTGAACCCAGGGGGCAGAGGTTGCAGTGAGCTGGGATAGCACCACTGGTGCGATCCAGCCTGGGTGACAGAGTGAGACTGTCTCAAAAATAAATAAATAAATAAAATTTAAAAATGAATGATTAATCTAGATCAAACATAAACTTTCACAGTTCATATAAGAAGAACCTGATAAGAATAAAAATGTGACTATTGCCAAATATATTTGTCAGCTTCACATTTGAATTATTATTTCACATTTTCAAGAACATGATAGTATAATTCTAACTTAAAGTATAATTCTAACCTATTTAAAAACTTCCAGAGCAAATAGGAAGAAGGAAAGCACTCAAAATATTTTTAAAAGCCAACATACAGACACATAGAACAAAAAGTCTGATATAGACCAAAAATAAGAAAAAAGAAACAACTGTAATTGTAAGCAATTGTCCCTTGTAACTCTGAACAAATATTAGTTAAATATTATAAAAACTTAATGATATTAAATTAGTTTGAATCTTTTATTAACATATACATAGATCAAAACGATCATATTGTACTCCATAAATATACATAATTTTTATTTGTAAATTAAAAAGAAAAAGTATATAACATCATAACTATATGGAATTCAACATGGAGAGTATATATAAATCTCATAATTCATTCCAGACAAACAAAAACCAAAAAATGTTTACTTAAAGCTATCATTTCTGATTTTTAAAAGTTTACTGAAAAGGGAGTGGATGATTATCTCCTTGATATAAAAAACAGTATATATTTCAGACCCAAATCCAGCATAATGCTTATTTCTAGCAGCATTATTCTTACAGTCAGTAATATGCTTTCTATCCACAATATCACTTAACATTACTATTGAGGTGTTAATTTACACCATTTCTTTTTTAAAAAGTAGTGAAAGGTGTAGGATAGAGTCAAGTGTAGTTAGCAACAACATATGATTTCAGTAACGTGGCTGGTTGCAAAATCAATATGAAAACATATTAGTAGCTTTTTTGTATATAAATAATAAGCAATTAAAATATAGTAAAATGACAATATTGTTTAGTTTGGCAAATAAGATGATAAAATATCTAGAAAAAAATCTAACAGGAAATATGCTGAAGATATATATAACAGAGATAAAATCCTATTAAGTAACATGTAATTATACAATAAATACAATGTCATATTTTATTACCTGAAATTTTTTTCTGAAAATGAAATCAACTCTCTCAAAAGAAATCTATGAAATCAATTATATCAAAATGAAACTATCAATAGTATTTTTACTAGGTTGTCAAAAATAATAGTAAAGTTCATTTGTATATGTAAAGCAAATAACAAAAAAGTTGGAAAAAATGAGAAATACTTACATAAAAAAGACAAGGAAGGACAGATCAAATAGAATATGTAATTTATAAACTTATTCAAGTAACTGTAGGTATTTGGCATATAATAAAAGTGGTGTTATCAATTCACAGCAGAAAGGATGGTATTAGACCAATTGGCTATTCATTTGTAAAATTATCTCTACATAAATACAAACATCACATTTATATTTGAATTAAAATACTTAAATATAAATAAATAAAACACTAATGCAGTCAAAGAAAGCATGAGTAAATTTTATATACACTATCTGCATAAAGGCTGGGCACGACGGCTCACGCCTATAATCCCAGCACTTTGGGAGGCCGAGGCAGGTGATTCACCTGAGGTCAAGAGTTCCAGACCAGCCTGGTCAACATGGCGAAACTCCATCTCTACTAAAAATACAAAAAAAAAAATTAGCTGGACATGGTGGTTCATGCCTGTATTCCCAGCTACTCAGGAGGCTGAGACACGAGAATCACTTGAACCCGGGAGGCAGAGATTGCAGTGAGCCAACATCGCGCTACTCCAGCCTGGGTGACAGAGTGAGACTTCATCTCAAAAAAAAAAAAAAAGGTATCTGCATAAGGAAGGAATGTATATATAAGTTAGTCAGCAAACCAGAAATCTGTAAGGAAAGTAATTCATTATGTACACAATTATAACATTCAGTATTTGTAAGGATGTTGAACTGTTAATCTCATACACTATGGGTAGGAAGATATATTAGTGCTCCCATTTTGAAGGGTAACTGTGTAAAATCTCTTAAATTGAAACACACATACTGTATTCCCTTTTTAGAAACTGCAATATTAACAGATTACCCTATAGATAATCTCAATTGACAAAAATTACTCAAGATGCAATTACGTGGAAGGCCATTAAGTTATTCTATTGGGAAATAGAATAGTATTGGGAAATAGAATAAATAGTAAATAGAATATTGGGAATAATCTAAGTCTCTGTTACCAGCAGACCATTCAAGTAAATAAATTACATACACATATTTAAAATACGTTATCTATAAATAAAATGACGCTACCTCTAAAGAAAAAAATGTCAACAAGTTATATCTTTAGGTGGCCATATACAGAATAGTTTGATCCTGAAGAATATAGAAGAAATTTTGTGTTAGCTTCATTTGAGATATATTCTTATACATTTAAAAATTTTTAAGATGTTTGTATATTTTTTACATAAATACTAAATTTACATAATTTGTATTTTACTCTAAGACTTCCAAAATGTTCACGATAGTGTTCTCTTGTTCAGTTATTAATATTAAAATGTTATTATCAATAACATAGAGTAAGTCCCTTGAATTATCCGTATTCACTTTATTTTTATTACAGATAAGAAAGAAGTGTGGAGAGAGGCTGAATTATTTGCTTGTTTGTTTATTTATTTACTTATTTATTTATTTATTGAGACCGAGTCTCACTCTGATGCCCAGGCTGGAGTGCAGTGGCATCATCTCAGCTCACTGCAACCTCTGCTTCCCGGATTCAAGTGATTCTCCTGCCTCAGCCTTTAGCCTCAGTAACTGGGATTACAGGCATGTGCCACCATGTCTGGCTATGAAATTTAATTGCAGCATGCATTTATCAATTCAGTTCAAAAAATACATTCTTAATTACTAATGTGTACATTATTAATTTTTAGGTTTCTTAGTATTTTCATAAGTATAAAGATGAAGCAAGAAAATATAATCATATGAAAAAATAGGTATTGCCTAGATTTTCTTCTACGGTTTTCATAGTTGTGGGTTTTACATTTACGTTTTTAATCCATCTTGAGTTAATTTTTGTATATGGCATAGGGAAGGAGTCCAGTTTCAATTTTCTGCATATGGCTAGCCAACTCTTCCAGCACCATTTATGAGTCCTTTCCCCATTGCTTTTGTCAGGTTTGTGGAAGATCACATGGTTGTACGTGTGCAGTCTTATTTCTGAGTTCTCTATATCATTCCTGAATAGGCATGGGCAAAGATTTCATGAGGGAAACGTCAAAAGCAATCACAACACAAGCAAAATTTGGGAAATGGGATCTAATTAAACTAAAGAGCTTCTGCACAGCAAAAGAAACTATCATCAGAGTGAATAGGCAACCTATAGAGTAGGAGAAAAGCTTTGCAATCTTTCCATCCCACAAAGGTCTAATATCCAGACTCTACCAGGAACTCAAACAATTTTACAAGAAAAAAACAGACAACCTACAGAATGGAGAATTTTTTTGCCATCTATCTATCTGACAAAGTTCTAATATCCAGAGTCTACAAGGAACTTAAACAAATTTGTAAGAAAAGACAATTGACATGAACAGATACTCCTCAAAAGAAGACATATATGTGGCAAACAAACATAAAAAAAAGCTCAACATCAGTGATCATTAGAAAAACGCAAATCAAAACCAAAATGAGATACCATCTCATGCCAGTCAGAATGGTTATTATTAAAAAGTCAAAAAACAACAGATGCTGGCAAGGCTGCAGAGAAAAAGGGATGCTTTTACACTGTTGGTGGGAGTGTAAATTAATTCAACCATTGTGGAAGACAATGTGCGATTCCACAAAGACCTAGAGGCGGAAATACATTTTACCCAGCAATCCCATTACTGGGTATATACCCAAAGGAATAGAAATCATTCTGTTATAAAGATACAGACATGCTATGTCCATTGTAGGACTATTCACAATAGCAAAGACATGGAATCAACCTAAATTCCTATCAATGATAGACTGGATAAAGAAAATATGGTATATATATACCATGGAATACTGTGCAGCCATCAAAAGGAATGAGATCATGTCCTTTGCAGTGACATGGAGTTAGAAGCCTTTATCCTCAGCAAACTAATGCAGGAACAGAAAACCAAACACCACATATTCTTACTTACAAGTGTGAGCTGAATTACGAGAACACATGGATACATGGCAGGGAACAACACACACTGAGGACTGTCAGAGGGGGATGGTGTAGGGAAGGAGAGCATCAGGAAGAATAGCTAATAGATGCTTGGCTTAATACCTAGGTGATGGGATGATCTGTGCTGTGAACCACCATGGCACATGTTTACCTGTGTAACAAACCTGCACATCCTGCACATGTACCCCTGAACTGAAAATAAAAGTTGAAGGAAAAAGAAAAAAATAGGTTCACGAGGCCTGAGAAAAAGAAAGGTAACTTGCAGCAGATATTCCAATTTAGGAAGAAGTCAACATTATCAGAGACTTACATTGAGCCCTATAGCTACTCATTTCTTGGCTGTCTTGATATTTCTCAATTTTCTCCCCTTCATCTAGATTTGGAATATTCATATGCCAAACCAGATTATGATTACTTTGTTCTTTCACATTTTTATTCATCCTGACACATTTATTTTACCTAGGTGGTGTTACTTCTAACTTTCCACACATAATTGATATTTTCTGATCTTCCAGAAATGCAGTCTACATATTCTGCATCGGACCATTGTAAGTAGGCAGAATAATGGAACCCAAAGCTGTTTACTTCCTAATCCTCAGAACCAGTGAAAGCCATTTTACATAGTGGGGAAAAAAAAGGACTTTACTGTTGTGATTAAGAATTTTGGGATGGAAGGTCATCTTGGATTATCTGGGTTGGCCCAATGTATAAAGGTCCTTGTAAGGGAAAAGGGAAGTAAGAGAATTCGAGTCAGGAAAGGATATATGATGATGAATCAGAGGTTGGAGTGGTGTGAAGCCAGGAGCCAAGGAATGTGAATAGTTTCTAGAAGCTAGAAAACATAAGGAAAAGGATTTTCCTTTAAAGCTTTTGGCAGGAACCAGCCCTGCCAACACCTTGACTTTAGTCCAATGAGACCCATTTTTAAATTCTGACCCCCAGAACTGTAAGATAATAAATTTGCATTGTTTTAGGCTACGAAATTTGTAGTAATTTGTTGTAACATCAATAGGAAACTAATACAGTGGCATTTTAAACTCATTTTATATAGGCAGCCTACTGTTTTTAGAAAAGTTAACTTTGAAGCAGAAAATTGGAAAATTTCACATGGAAAGTTAACCACGTACTGAAAATTGCTGTCTATAATAATATATTTGTTTCTGTGGGGGACTAGCATAATAAATTAAAATTGTCAAAGCAGAATTTCACTGGACAAAGTTAAACAGGCAAGGCTATTGCAATAGGGGAGGTAAGCCAGAACTCAGTCTGGACTCAGTTCCATGAGAACAAAGGGCTGGGAGGTTTTAAAGGGACAGGGATGAACTAGTGGAACAGTACTGGAGGACATTGCGGGGAGGTTAATCAATGTAATATGAGCACATCGAGTTAGTTTCCTGAGTTTGCAAATTATTGTCTTTGTGATTAGGCCATCTGTGTTCCCTAATTGGTCACCATTGAATTAGGCTCCTATCCTTCCAGAGACTGGCAGATAGAGGCACTATCTTCCTTAATAATTATATTTCAAAAGGATGGCTCCCAGGTCCTTGGGTAAGACATTCCTGGGGTAGGAAAGTAGCTAGAGGCTTTTAATATATTTGCATCTCAAAGGGGGAAGAGAAAGAATTTACAGTAACAAGCTTTCTAAAGTAAGTCCTCTAAGAAAAATGAGGTCTAGCCTGGAATCAAGAAGAAGCCTGTCTAATGTTGGTCAAACTAAAGGGAACTTTAAGGTGAACTTGGTCAATACTTTAAGGGAACTTTAAGGTGAACTTGGTGATTTCTGCTGTGCAAAGATTTTTTTTTCTAGGTGTGATGTAGGCACTATGTTATTTGTAAATATGATAATATTTAGAGACTTAACTTTCTTTTAACATACATTCCTCATGAGAAGACAATGAAATTTAAAAAGAAGAAAATAAAATGAAAAAGAAGAAAGACTCTGGGACACATATTGCAAGTGAAATAAAGATCACAGTACAAAGTTATAATAACAAAATGCTCAGAGAAGAGTGAAGATGAATGAGGGGCCAGAAGGTTAAGACCTAAGGATGATATGAAGAATAAAGAGAGATAAATTTACCTCAGAAGCAATAAAATACAATTAGAGTTGAGTTTATTAGCATTTGGGGAAAATAATAAGTTCCAGTTTCTCTTAATCTTTTGAAGAATAACCTACTTAAAATGGCACAAACCTTTTCTACGTGACATCTCAACTTCCTAACCTAAATATATTTTAAGTCACTCACATTAAAATCATGAGCCCATTAGGTTTGATTTGATTTCTCTATAAATTTTCTGATTCCTGTGTCTATCAATTATTTTCTATGCCATTGGTTTGAAATAATTACAGCATAGCAAATTTATTTTGTCATTAAAAATGTGAATAACATTTGTTACAATTTAGTCTTTTAAAAATTTATTTTACTGTTTTACAAAGAATTTTATCTTTATATCTCAGGAATTCATTCATTTTAGCTTATAATAAAATTTACCAATGTCATGTATTTATTTTGTAGATCAAAAGCTAGTATACCACTCCCTCCCTTACCTAAGAAAAAAACCACAAAGAAGCTAATTAAAACAACAATTTAAAAAGTACCTCTGACACTACAGCATACCAAACATTGTATCTTACCATGCATTGGTGTTCTAAATTTGGTGTCTTGGGTTTTCTTTAAATTCTGAATTGCCTGAATGCACTAAGCACAATAGTCATAGATAGTTCCTATCTAACATGAGGTACACTTCAAATATGATTGCCGATGCTTTTCTCTTAATGGGAGTTGTCAAAATGTACGAAAACACTAATCTTATTTTTATTCTCTCTATTTCTTAAATAGTAACTGTAACCATATCCACATCCTGTTTGGAAAGAAATCCCAAAGGGTTTAGCTGATGTTTGATATTATCTTACATAAAACTTACACTTTTATTTCAGTTCACATCAAAGTGATTAGAAGTAGCTCAGGTAGTTTTTTAAAAAATGGGTCCATACAGGGATAGCAACTAAATTTAACTTCATGTATTTGATTGGAAAGTTAAAGGGCACTCAACAAGGAACTGAGGTGCTATTTATTGTGAAGGCTCCTACCATGGCAGTGCTTTTTGATGACAACTGGGACACCTGTATTTCACTAATTCTATAAAATGTTCATTTTTTCTAATACTGAAATATCTCAGAACTAGATAATTATCTTAAAATAAATTCCATCTTACTATTGCCATATTTATTAAAGAGTATAAATATCTTTGAAATTGGCAATGCTATAGATGGAGTCAATAAGCTATGGTATATATGGAGTTTTTCATTTGCTTCTTTCTCACCATATTCTATTAACATTTTATCAAAAATGAGCCCGGGGGTTGGGGGGCAGGCCGGCAAGCAGGCTCAGCGCGTCCCTTCCATCCGGAGGCGGTGCGCGGCCCACAGCCCGCCCATGTAAAAACAGAAAAAGAAAGAAAAGAAAAATGAGCCTAGGGGAACTTGCATAAGATTAATTCACAATTTTGATAAATGGGAAAATGATAATTTTGAAATGCTCTATTAGCAATTCACTTACGGCATCTAAAGAAATTACATTTTATTTTGTTATTTTTGTTTGCTTGCTTTTAGGTGAATTAGATAAAAACTAAGTGTTAGAAGTTTTTATACATAGAATAAACTATATCCAGTGGAATTTTGTCTAAAATCATGAGAATCTGCCTATATGAATTCTAGGGTTTTTTGTTTTGTTTACTTTTGTGCTTCTTGGGCTATCCTCTTGACCAGGCAAATGTTAATATTTGTATCAGTTTGTACTACTAAATCACACTACTCCAGGGCTTGTATCTATCTCAATAACTCCTAGTATTGATATAGTCTTTTGTATTCTTGGAACTTATTGACAACTTTGAAGTGTAAGATAACTTCTTTCAATTGCCTTCTGAGCCTCCTAATTCCATCAAGGTTTGGCCTGCCAATCAAATCAAAGAGACTTTTTTTCCCCCATCAATTCCATCTTCACTGAGTCAGATTTTAAAGTAGCATCATGGATGTCTAGTCAGTTCTTAAATGTTTATACATGACATGGATGGAAGAGAATATGCTGTATATAAGGACAGCCCAACTGAAGTGTCAGAGGAAGGGCCGTCTGGGAAACAATAAACAGACTTGTTTGGTTGAAACAGACAAGTGTCTTATGTGGAGAGTCAGGGATATAAGTTGGAAAAGTTGGTAAGGGATAGATTTAGGGATCTAATAAATGCAAGGTTTTTTGAGTTGTATTATGGTGGGAGGATGTTGAACCATTAAAGGTTTTTCAGCACAGAAAAGATTAGGGAATGGCGGAGGGTATGGATCAGAGTAAATTATTATTCTAAATAACAGCATTTTAGAAAATGGCTTTAGGTTTACATTTTTAGATGGTGATTTGAGTGCAAACTTTTACCTTTCATTCCTTCCCAAAGCCTATTAAATGAAAAAAAAAAAAAAAACTGCAACAAATATGGAAATGCATAGTAACCCCCCAAATAAAACAGAAAGTCTTCACAAATTTTTTTTTCAAATGAATCAGATATGATCTGACTGTGTGAATAATAATCTATATGAATTAGTTTCCAATTCAATAATGGAACAACACTGGTAACCTGTTAGTTTGTGCCAAGATTGTTCTCAGAAAATCCCTAATTCCTGGGTGCAGGGAACTAGGGACAGGCCAGTCTATGGTCCCAGCTGGGCAAAAACAAGATTTCAGGAGCTCCATTGTGGCCCTGGATTCCAGCTAAGTATAGAGTAAATAACCCAGAGGGAATTACCCCATTACAAAACAGTGGACTTTCAAAGGATGGGCTAAGTAGAGAAAGAGAAAGAACAAGCTTCACAACCCTTCAAACTAGTGTACATTTACCACAATGAGCTGACTTTAAAACTGGCTATTATGCTTCCCTTAGAATATTTGACCTTTTTTGAAAATGGGGACTCTTATGATAATAGCACAATTTCTAGATGTGTAGTTGTGTCAGAGTATGTATTATTCTAGTTAAATTCAGACTGCTAGAAGAACAGAGGGTTTTTGTTTGTTTTGTGGTTTTTGTTGTTGTTTTGTTTTGTTTTGTTTCTGTTTTTTAGGAAAAAAACTCACCTGGCTTTAGCAGGGAATTTCCTTAGATCCTCTGTTTTGAAATGCTTGAGGTAAAAGGTAAAGTGGTTATATGTGATGCCAAAAGAAAAGACATTAGAGGGAGAAAGTCAAGGGAAGAACCTCTTATATATATTGCAAAATTCTCAGAAGAAAATGGTAGAGAAAATGCATTAAATAAAGAAATAACAGAACAAAATTTTCCCACAGTTTACACAGGGCTAAAGTCTTTAGACAAAAATAACTCTAAATACTTGGCAAAATTAATGGAAAAAGAAAAATAGGTAGACATACCACAGTGAAATTTCAGAATGTAAAACACTAAGCAAAATTCCTAAAAGCTTCTAGGCAAGTTATTAGCAAATGGGGCAATAAAAGGGGACTGACCATACTAAATACCAGAATACTGTGGTACAAAGTCTATAAATAATATTTGGGAGAAATGGGTATCTTTTACTATTGATTGTGGATCCTTTCTCCAGAAAAATGCACATGTGCTCATTCATATAAAGAGTTGGCAGTTTTACATGGTTCATGAAGTCTGGGAAATCCATTCACATATACTAGATGACCCAGTGGAACTCAGAACACATAGAGTTTTGAGGAAGAGGTTATCATCTATGAATCTACTTTATAAGAAATTTATGCTATATTCTTATGTGAGGGTAACAGATAAACAGTTTCAGGAATTAAGAATTAACTCATCTATGTACATTGCCTGAAAAAAAAAATACAGCAGCACTCCAGCTAAATGAGGAACGGCTATAGCTAAACATCTCAAGTATGAGAAAAACAGATTAAACGGCAGTAATCATTCACCTGTTAAAACTAATTTTTAAAAAAGAATATCTAAAGCACTATACTAACAGGAATCAGAAAGGTAATTAAAACACCTTTTAAAAGGAACAAATTTTAAAAAATAAAAAGATAAAAGTCTTCTTTTCAAAAATAAGATTAATTTAACAAAGGGGTTGCAGGTAGTGAAATATTTTACTTTGTCCTGCTGAGAGGTCGAATACTGATGCATTACAGATAGTGGTAGAAAAAAAGAAAAATTCAAATTACTCTACATACATTGTAGAGTAATATTTTGGTCAACAATGGATTACATATATGATATTGGTTCCATAAGATTATAATGGAGCTGAAAAATTCCTATCCCTAGTAATGGCAGAGCCATTGAAGTGTTATAGCACAACACATTACTCACACTTTTGTGGTGATGCTGGTCTAAACAAACCTACTGTGCTGGCAGTCGTTTAAAAGTATAGCACATACCACTATGTACAGTACATACTATTTGATAATGTTAATAAATGACTATGTTACTGGCTTATGTATTTACTATAATGTGCTTTTTTAATTGTTATTTTAGCGTGTACCCCTTCTATGTATTAAAGAAATAGTTAACTATAAAACAACCTTGGGCAGGTTCTTCGGGAGGGATTACAGAAGGCATTGTTATCCTAGGAGATGACAGCTCCATGCGCGTTACTGCCCCTGAAGACCTTCCAGTGGGACAAGATGTGGAGATGGAAGACAGTGATGTTGATGATCCTGACTCTGTATAGGCCTAGGCTAATATAATATGTGTGTTTGTGTTTTCATTTTGAACCAAAACGTTTAAAAAGAAAAAAGGTTATAGAATGAGGATTCAAAGAAAGAAAATATTTTTGTACAGCTGTACAATGTGTATTTTAAGTGAAGTATTATTTCAAGAGTCAAAAAGTCAAAAAAAAAAAAAATGAAATTGGGCATGGTGGCTTGTGCCTGTAATACCAGCACTTTGGGAGGCTGAGGGAGGATTGCTTGAGGCCAGGAGTTCAAGACCAGCCTAGACAATCTAGCAAGAATCCTGTATTTACAAAAAAAAAAAAAACAAAATTCAGCTAGTTGTGGTGGCATACACCTGTAGTCCTTGCTACTTAGGAGGTTGAAGCAGGAAGATAACTTGAGCCCAAGAGTTTGAGGTTACAGTGAGCTGTGATTGTGCAACTGCACTCCAACCTGGGTGACAGAGCAAGATCCTGTCTCTGGAGAAAAAAAAAAAAATGAAGTTAAAAAGTTACAGTAATCTAAGATTAATTCACTTTTAAAGAAAGAAAATATTTTTAATAAAGTTAATGTGGTTTAAGTGTACAGTGTTTATAAAGTATACAGTAGTATACAGTAAAGTCCTTGGCTTTCACTTTCACTCACCATTCATTCACTGACTCACCCAGAGCAACTCATTCATGGTAAACGCCCAATAGAGATGTATCATATTTTATCTTTTATACCATATTTCTACTACACCCTTTCCATGTTTAGATATATTTAGACACATTAATACTTACTATTGTGTTACAGTTGCCTACAGTATTTACTACAGCAACATGCTGTCTAGGTTTGTAGCCTAGGAGCAATAGGCTAGACCATATGGCTTAGATATGTAGTAGGCTATGACATCAAGTTTCTCTAGCTCCACTAGATGATGTTTGCACAATAACAAAATTGCCTAAGGATACATTACTTAGCACATATCCCTGTTGTTAAGTGATGCATGACTGTAATAGTAGTATAAAAATGATTTCCACAACTTCATAGCAAGGAACATTTGGTCAATATATATTTCAAAAATCAGAAAAATAAAGCAGAGCAATAAATATAAAAGAAGTTTGCAATCATGAAGCACAAAATAAGCTGACAAATATAAAATTTTAATTAATCTTGCTGGTCTCGCTGCATGTACATATGTCCTCTTCCTCCAGAAGTGGTACTAAATTGACAATGACTTAGTTTTTTTTAAAAAAAAAGGCATTATTAACCTACAAGATCAATGATAACATGACTGTAAGTGCACAGCAGTCATTTAAAAAATGTTAGAAGACAAAAGGCAAATGAGGGAGAGATGCATGACTTAAGCAGGGCAAAGAAATGACAACATGGGGAAAAGGACACCACATTTTTCTGCGGAATCTTAAGAATGACTCAGCGATTGGAAATACTACATACCTTGCAGGTAGGGCTAAGGGATAAGGCTCACTTTATGAGTATATTTTGAAATCCTTTATGCAGACATGTTTGACTCCCTTCCTGTATCCCTTCCCCTTATTGCAAGGGTAGTTGACTATTACTACTCCCTTTTGCCAACCTGCGGGGGAAGGTGGGAAATTAGTTTCTGAAGAAAGCAAACCACAGAAGCTTTGGGTTGGGGAAAATAATCTCAGTGAAGAACATGGTTCATGGTTGAGAAGCAAGGCTGAAAAGGGGAGAATTAAGTATAAGTCTGAACACTGAACTGCAAAACTCTCAGTCCCTTTCCTCCTTCATGATCCCAGAACATGAGCAGCTAAGCATATATTTGCCGTGCATGAGAGTAGAGGATTATTTTCTTAATTTCCTCAGAGAAAAAAATGTCCTAATACTGACATCTGCTAGATCCCTTAATAAAAGCTGGATTTGGCATCCAATAACCCTAGAGTTAGGGCAATGAAAATAAAGACTTTTGTAGTGTCTCACTCTTAAATTAAATGGATAGACCCAAATTAATAGGCATTTGATGAGCCTCAAACTTGAAAAAAATAAAAAGAAATTGGAGGAAACATATACAATGTATGCAGTAAAAGAAAATGAAAATATTAATATCTACAGGAAAACAAGAGAAGATATTTCATCCAAGGCATTGAAACAGAATTGTATTAATACAGAAAAAAAGGTGAAGAACATAAGAGAGTTTTTTATAATAAAGAATAAGATACTCTTCAATGAAAATTTAACAGAAGGGCTGAAATATAAAGTTGAGGAAAATGTCACAAAAAGTAGAAGAAGAAGACAAAGAGAAAGTAAGAGATGGAGATGGAAAATATGAAAATAGGTAAGCAATTGATTAGGTCCCACGCCTGACTGAAGCATTGGAAAGAGAGAATAGAGAAAACAGATGGAAATACATTATCAAAGAACAAAAGATCCCCAACAGAATGATAAATCTCCAGATTAAAACAGCTCATCAAGAGACTAGCACATGAATAAAAGGGACCCCATACCATGTCAAATCATTGGAAACATTCAAAATTCCAGCAAAAAGAGAAAACCTTAAAAGCTTGCAAAGAGAGGTCACATATAAATTAAATTGTAAATCAGTAAATATATCAACAAGATGAAACAAGAACAATCATGACAATAGTAGAATTATTAGGGCATGAAATCTATGGTCATTAAAATAAAGAACATAAGTGTTTTTGTGAGGTAGAACAACAAATGAAATTATCTTTCCTGAAAGCAGCAAGAAAGAATAGAGAGAAAGCATATGTGAATGGAAATTTTAAAAATACAGGCTGTAGAATAGTAGCAACATATACTGAGACCTAGAAGTAGGAAAGGACTAAGGTGGGAGGGGAAGAAGGAGAAAAAGGAGGGGGACCGAGGGAGGTAAAGAATTTGAAGAAATATTAAATATAAAATTGCCAAAATAAAGGTGAAATAAATACCTTAGATTGAAAAGGCACATTAAATGAGAAAAAAACTATGCATCAACATATAATAGTGAAAATGCACTAAAATTCCAGAGAGTGTAAGGGATAGTCAAATAAAGAAGAATCAGGTTGACAACATAGCATCTTTGGATGCAAGAAGACAAGGAAATGGCATTTTAAAAATAGTGAAGGAAAGATGTTTTCATCTAGATATTTATATCCAGTCAAATGGACATTTATATGTGAGAGTGTAAGAAATATATTGTCAGACATTAAAAAAAGGTATAGATGGTATTCCACAAAAAATGCATTAAAGCATTTAGCACCTGGGAGATGCTAAAAAGAAATATAAGACTTATCACAGTCTTTGACATGTAATAGGGTCTCTGTATTTGCTGAACTAATATAAACTGAGGTATTATTTGTTGATGGAAAAGAATGCCTAGGAACTGGAAAGCTATGAAATTGAAACATAGGAACAAAATAAAAAGTAAAATCCTAACAAGACATATTTACAGGTTCCCTGGTGTCCTTTTGTCCCCTAATCCATTATGGCTTTCCTTTTTGATACACACTTTTTGCTATGTCAATGATTTAGATTTCAGCCAGGGAAAATGTCTGTGAGATTTATAGAGAGGAATTAAATGTTATCAAATGCCCAAGACACCCAAATCTCTTTTGTATCAAACACACAAAAATCATTAATGTATTAAGGGCATATGTTTCTATTATTAGTTCATAGGTGGAAAACCATTCATGGAAAGGAAATTTGTTTTTCAAAAGGGACTGATAAAGTTCTACACAGATTTTCAAAGAAACAATCATTTAGGCAACAGCTACTACTCAAATGAGTACAAAGATAAATCCCCAAACAGAAGAGTAAGTGCCTAATTATCTCATCTGTCTTCAGCTTATTATCATCTGTCCTTCATATTAAAACAGTATGTTTTCAGCTTTCTAAGGTCTGAAATCCATTAAGATAATTCTGGACTCTTTTTACAATGGTTTCTAGAGAACAATAGCTAATTTCCTTTCCTCTTAATGGTGAATATATGAAGAAACCTAAATTTTCACTATCACCTTAATAAATGAATGGTCTTTTAAATCATTTTATTTTTATAAATTTGGACATACAGTATTTATTGATTAGAGTTCTTTGGTTCTATGTGCAAAAATTCAACTTGAATTAGGCAAAAAGGCAAATGTAGGGCTCAATTATCCACTATGATAAAAAGGTCAGGGTGCACGATTCTTTCTGTCCCTGCTTTCTGCTTCTTTTCTTCTCTCAGACTACACTGCAGTGGACATAACATCCATTAGTTTGAGCTCCACATCCTCACAGGTTGTATCCAAGGAATAAGGAAGTTATTTTACCCTATCCAAATTTGAAAAACAACTCTAAAGGAATCTCTTATTTAGCTTGGGCAATGTGCTGTTATTGGAGCACTCAAATGTCTGGGTGAGAGACACCATGACTGGATAAGTATGTGTCTTATGTTCAACTCTGAGTTAAGGGCATTTTTCCAGGTTTGATTCCCTGAAAATCCAGAGCCTGGAAGGGAAGCTCTGAGTTGGAGATTTGCATGCAGGAAATTAGAAAGTGCTTTTAAAATTAGTATTTGTGAGAATTGGACATCAGGAGACATTGGGCTGAGATATAGTTATGACAATTTCAGAGACAGTGATGAAGATGAGATATCTCTGCAGAGTGGTTCTGAATTGGAGGAGGGGCTGAGACTTTTTACTCCTGAATCCATGAGTCATTCCACAAGGGTTGCTCCTGGGAACAGGTGTGACCTTAGGCTTGGATCTCTTCAGCTAGGGTAATCTCTAGAGGGGGACTCAGCCAAAAGTCACTCTGCTGGCAGAAAGTCAGCTGCCAAAACTCTCAGGTTTTGTGGGATTGGACTCTCCAGTCCTAGAGGGAAAAGGAGTAGAGATCTAGGCAGCATACCACAACATTCACTAAGGATGGCAGGGTCTTTTCCTATAATGAGGGTAAGGAGTAGAAGAGAGACTAAATAGACTAAAACTAAAGCCACTGGAAATCATAATGTAATTACTACTTGACTGGTGGATAAACCCATTTTATAGGTTTTAGTGAGCACTTCTAAGCACTTGGTTTTGAGTCAGAAGACATAAATACCTTGAGAAAATCAGTTAACTTTCTGAGCTTTAATTTCTTTTTCTTTAAAGCAAATGAAAACATTGCATTATATGGAATATGGTACAATATTGCTGTATACTAACATTCCATTTACAAATCCCATTTATTGTTGGAATAAAAATTCTAATTCCAAACTTTTTTTTTGATATTTATATACCTGGCTCCTTTAGGATTAAACAATACCTTCTATTTAAACTTAAATATGGGGCAGATAAATGTTGATAGCTGCTGTGGCTAAAATATACATTGCTGAGCATACCTTTATTGAGAGGGAACATAAAGTAAGAGTTTCAGAATTACCAAATGAGGATGAATAGGCAGAGCACAGAGGATTTTTAGGGCAGTGAAACTACTCTGCATGACACTATAATGGTGAAGATATGTCATTATATATTTTTCCAAACCCATAGAATGCACAACACTAAGAATGAACCCTAACATAAACTATGCACTTTGGGTGATAATGATGTGTCATCGTAGGTTCATCAGTTGTAACAAGTGTACCACTCTGGTGGGGGATGTTGATAATGGGGGAAGCTGGGCATGAGTGGGGTCAGGGAGTATACACAAAATCTCTATACATTCTGCTCGATTTTGCTGTGAATCTAAGACTGCTTTAAAAATAAAGTTTATTGGAAAATAATTATCAAACATGTTTGTAGCCCTTTCAAATAAGTATTCTCTCAGTTGGGTGGTATGCAAAAATTAGCAGAATCCAATAATTTTCCTTTGTGGGGTTATTTTCACAGTTGAAAAATATACATCCAAATATTTGTGTTCTTAGTAGTTTATCACTACTAATTCACCTCAAATGAGATAAAATATTTTTTACTTTTAAGTTTTTACATTTTCTAGGATTGGTGAACTCCATTAATTATCGTCTACTCCTTGAATTAGGTTTTCTTTCCATTGTACAAAAATACGTGCTTCAAAGAATGCTTCCTTGCTCTGTCACTCAGGAATGTGATGAACAATACCATGTTATTTTATGCCATTATTTTTATGATGTTATAGATTTCAACATATCTCCTTTTAGTCTATGTACTTCTGGAACCAAGTGTTTAGTTTAAAATAGTTTTAACTTCTTATAGCACTACCCTTCTATCACTTTAAAGTTCATGAGTTTAATTTTATCCTTCAGGTGTGAAAACAAGAATCAAGTAATAACAAATATCATTATCTGATATTTATATCATTATACTTTGTAAAACATATTTACAACATTTTATTTGACTCTAAAAGCAAGCAAATTACTAATATGCAGATCAAGTAGTGCTTTTAAACCAATTCATGAAATGTTTAATTGGCTAGTTCAAATTCGTACAGTTCATATGTAGTGTTAAATCTAGGACTCCTATTACAAGTCTCTTCATTGTTATATAATGCATTTGGATCTCAGTTCACAAAGTGAGTAGGGCAAAAAAGCCTGGCCACACTACCAATGAGTTGTCTGTTGTTCCAGTCAAAATGGTCCCTTTAGTCTTAAAGCTGTGCAGTTTCTATGCTATGTTCTAGGAAGAGAAATAGCTTGTAGGAAACCCTTTCTTTATGCCCTGAAATATAAACCTCTCTTCAATACAGGTTACATAATTTGCAGGGCCCAGTGCTAAAAAAAATGCAGGGCCCCTTGTTAGAAAATTATTAAGAATTTCAAGACAGTAACAGCAGAGCATTAAACCAAGTGCGGAGTTTTCTGCTTCTCCTTGAGGCAAGTGTGCTCAAAAGTGGCTGCTTACTTGCTTGGAAAGGAGAATGGAAAATGCAAACAGGAAATACATTTCTTTCTCAACAAATTACTCTGTCCCAATTCCTCCTTTTAAATCTTTATGTTTTGCAGGGGAAATGTCCTACTTCTGCTGTCCCCATTGGAAAAGTGAGCCCTTGATCTCTCTTGGACAGCATATTAGTTCTCTGTTGCTGCTGTAACAAATTACCACAAACTTAGTGGCTTAAAACAATACATATTTATTATCTTATAGCTCCAGAGGTCACACGTCCAAAATGGGTCTTACTAAGCTAATGTAAAGATGATGGCATTGCTGTATTCCTTCTGGAGACTGGAGGGAAGAACCTTTTCCAGCTTCTAGAGGCCACCTGCAGTCCTTGACTGGTGGCCACAACATTCCAATCTCTGCTTCCATTTTCAGATTTTGTTCTCTGAGTCTTGACTTCCTGCTTCCCTGTCTCCTCTTGTAATCAGATTAGGCCTACTGGAATAATCCAGGATAATCTCTCCATCTCAAACTTCTTAATTTAATCATATCTGCAAAATATCTTTTACCATGTAAAAGAACACATTCATATGTTCTGGGGTTTAGGACGTCCACATCTTGAACAGGGGGTAATTATTCTGTTTGCCACAGACTGGTAAAGCTGATATTTTCTAAATGGCTGAATAGGTGAGCCAGTGTACTGGAGAATCTCTTTTCTCTAAAACTGCGTGATTCTTGCTGAAGAGTCTACCTTTTCCAACCCCTACAGGTTCCTATGCAGAGGATGTTTTGGCCTCAGATAGAACAGTGCCTAAAATAGGTAATGTGGGCAAGCCTTTCCATTCTGAAATCCTAATTGTGTCTTCATTGTCATGAAATCCATCACCCTCCACCATATCTGAGTCCCGTGGATTGAGATCTATTGATTCAGTCTCCCATTTTAGAGTGCCAAGGGCCGCTGTGAGTATGCAAAGCCTTCGCCAGAGGCCTATGACCCAGGTAGACATTCTTTCCTTTTCTCAACTCCCTTCTGGGCAATGAGTACTAGTTGAATGCAGACTTGAATACAATCAGGAATTCTTTTCTCCCATCTTTCTAAGCACACTGAAGTGGACCTTACATTCTATATTACTAGCTGCACTTCCCTTTATGGCTCAGTTTGCCATGGAATGTACATATTTTTAAATAAACAGATCAAAAAAGGAGTACTTGTAATTATCTTAATGCCAAGAAGCAGAATTAGAAACATGTATTCTGAAGTTGGATAGTACTTTCCTTCATCTTTATAAGGTTTGGTTCGTACTTCAAATCACTGATTTGCAGGGATCTAGATTACCACATTGACGTGCCTAAATAAGAGCTAGCTATTGGCAACCTATGAAAGGGTGATAATATTTGACTTTCTAAAATACTGCTAGTCTGGGCTTTTATCTACTTTTTTAGTTGTTGACTCACCCCAGCTGTCAGGGTCTGGGCTGGTATCATTGAGGTCTACCCTTCATGCTTAGCTTTCCTGGATCCAAGAGAGTGCAACTACCTTAGCCTTCTCCTGTTCTAGCATAGCATCATCATTTGGGAAAAGTTTTCAGGTTTCTGTGCTTGCTGAGACATGTTCTAAAAGGGACAGATCTAGGATTTCTGAAAAGCCAGAGACACTTTCAAAAGCCAGTGTCTTCTGAGCCAAAGTCTTCAAACTTTGGATGATTGCACTCTTGTATTCACTTACTTTTTGGAATGTCTTTAACCAAATTTACTAAGTATGCGCTCCGATTTGAATATCTGCTAGCCTGTTGTATTGTTTATGTTCTATAATTTATAGTTCTTATAACATTGTTTTGAAATGACCAATGTCTATTACCTACAAATATTTGGAGGCCACAGGTACCTGTCACTTGGCATCAATTATATTGTTTTAAACAAAATTTAAATGTGTTTTTCTGGAAAAAGGGGTTTATCATCAGCAGAAAATACTTTTACATTTTGATGGATTGTCATTTCCATCACTGCCAAAATAGATTTACCTATATTCTGTTTTATCATTTAGCCCATGTCTTGGCAGCTCTAGAAAGAGGTCCTGTGTTTTTCCTTTGGTTCTTTTTTTAATCTGTTTAAACTAGGCATCTTAAGTTTGACCATCCATGTGTCTCCATTTCTAGGTATCCTCTGGGAATCATGGAGAAATTAATCTCTTCAAAAAATTCAAACAAAGCTTCATTTCCCTTCTGTCTATTCCTTCTGAAGACTGTATTACTTATTATCAGAGGTCCTAAAGAAATCTTAATACTCTTTCAAGCCTATTCTTTTTTTTTTTCCAGATAGGTTCCCTTTAGTTTTGTTTTTTTTTTTAATTTATTTATTTTACTTTAGGTGCATACTATATCTGGCATTTCTCCCCATGTTATCCTTCCCCACCCTCCACTCCCTCCCCACCATTCTTATAAGAGTTAACTTTTTTCTATACATTTTTAAAGAATTTCTGAAAGTTCACAGTTATATCTATGTACCTTTTTAAAAAATGATCATGATTTTTATCTTGAAGTGAATTAGCTCCAATTCTAGAAATTGAAATTGGTCCATGGTGCATATAAGTGCAGTATAAGAATTCTTAGTAAGCCTTAATGAGAACTCCACATGTAATGTGCAATCATGTCAACCCATAAACTCAGGAGCATAAAAGATAGCAAATTCTTTAATATCTAATGCATAAAGAAATGTAACTCCTAGTTAGGTCTTCATCTTATCACTGTTGAGAGGGATATTCAATACTCATCATTATTATTCTCCTCCCTCCAAAAATGATATTTTGTAGCCTTGAGGTCTTAGACAGCAACAGGCATAGGTAATCAGCTTTTTATCTTTATATAGCTTACCTTGGAGATGCTCATGTCCTGATGCCATCTGCTGCCTCAGATCCAACAGCTCTGCTGCCTTCTTGCCATGTTCGGCAAGATTGTATTTAGAATTTAAAGATGATGGTTCAACGTCATCAACAAAGATGAGAAAACTATATCAATTTGATTAGGAAGTACACATAGTAGAATACATAGTAGTGTTATTTTGCCTTCAGTAGCATTACTGTTTCCCCTGACGCTTCATATCAGAAACTAACTACAATGTGTTGCTTTACACACAATTTCATAGCATCCTTTTGCCACAACTTTACTCCCATTCTTGCTATTTCTCCACTGTCCTGATACCTCAGATATACAGGCATCTGCTATTATCTGCTGAAAGGAAACACTTGGACACCCTCAGGAGCACTAAGGGCATACACAAGGAATATCAACTAGTAGCAGACTTTTAAAATTGCTACAGGATTGCCAACCCCAGAGATTAAAGTCAACACCTAAGACCCAACTCAGGAAGTTTGTAGTGGAGAGTTGCTTGTGGCCTAGTGTCTATTCCTTCTCTTTCTGTGAACCACATCCTGAGTTTTGGAACTTGTACCAGTTATGAGCCCTGATTAGTTTAGGCCAATCAGCATGCTGACCTCTGAGACTGGCTTAGGGAAGGACACATATCCCATTCAGAGCCAATAAAATACAATAAGAAAAAGTAATCATTTTTCTTCTGAAGAAGAAATATGTATGGCAAGGTGGTGGGGACAGTGGCTAAGGGAGGAGGAAGAAGTTGAGAGGATATGACATCTGGAATTTCAGCAGGAAATTTGCTATGAGAATAGAAAACCCAAAGCCACTAGGAGTGACTTTCTTTTCCTACCTAAATTGATATCCCAGCTCCAGACTATTGAACTATTGACTTCACAGCAGCTTTGAAATCTGACACCAGTGTTGTACTGAAGATAGACCTCACCAGCCCTTTAGAAGCCACCATGTACAACTCTTTTCAACTAAACTTTTAATGACATCATGTTGGTAGCTTGAAATCAACCATGATTGAAATATTTACAGTATGAAAATAGCAAACACTCCAAAACAGGGCTTTATTTCCCCAGAGAGGTAGCTGTTAAACATTTTTACCACCACACCATTGCTAATCGGATGCTGTCTCTCTGATGATTGTTTTGTAACTCAGTAGTTGAAAGTACAGGCTCAGAAGTCAGATTAGCTGGGGTACCTGAGATATTGAATATAAAGCTCTTAGTACAATGCAAGGCATATAGAACATATCTCATAAATAATAATTATATATTGTATTAGCCATTATTGTTCCCCTAGTTGTTTAAAACATAGCTGTGACACAAGGAACCACATTCTGACTCCACCTTTTACTATAGCTAGTAACAGGTGTTTTTGACTTCACAGCTTTCCCTCTTTAAATGTGTTTTTTTTCATACTGCTACAAAAGTGATCTTTACAGAACGCAAGTCTGATCACACCACTCTCTGTCTAAACTTTTAAATAATTCTCTATTAATTTCACATAAAAACCCAAACTTCTTAGCAAGGCCATTTATTGCTTGTCTTAGCCTATTCTCATATTACCCTCTGATTTATATCCCAGCCTACTCTCCAGGTATACTGAACTACTTGTAGCTCCTACAACATGCCATATCAATTCTTTCAATCCGATCCCTTTCATTTGCTTGGATTCATCACCAAAATCCCATTGATATGCAATCTTCTTTAAATAAGTGTTCTTCCTAGGACACTGTCCTTTGGCATTTCCTGTTTGACATATCCATTTACTATTTTCATGCCTTTGGATTTAACAAAACTGTGCTAATAAGGCAGTTGTAGTGTTGGCCCTAGAGAAATGGAAAGGGTTGTAAGATTTAAAAGGAAAAAGGGCCCGAATGGCAGATGAAATAGATAAAATACAAAGTTAAAACAGAGATGAGCAAGAGAGC
Source organism: Aotus nancymaae (assembly GCF_030222135.1). Lineage (NCBI taxonomy): Eukaryota > Metazoa > Chordata > Mammalia > Primates > Aotidae > Aotus > Aotus nancymaae. The sequence goes on from NW_026988472.1 coordinate 30,771,369, forward strand.
AGGGGCAGAAATATGAAGAGGCAAATTTACTGGGGAGGGTAGAAGAAAAGAGGAGAAGGAAGTGAGAAAGATATATATATTTTTTTGAGATGGAGTCTCGCTCAGCCGCTCAGGCTGAAGGGAAATGGTGTGTTCTCAGCTCACTGCAACCTCTGCCTCTCAGGTTCAAGCAACTCTCCTGCCTCAGCCTCATGAATAGCTGGGATTGCAGGCACATGCCACCATGCCCAGCTAATTTTTGTATTTTTAGTAGAGACAGGGTTTCACCATGTTGGCCAGGCTAGTCTCGAACTCCTGACCTCAAGAGATCCACCTGCCTTGGCCTCCCAAAGTACTGGGATTACAGGTGTGAGCCACCGCACCTGGCCGAAAAAGATAATTTTAATTCAGCATCAGGTAGCTGCCTTCTCAGGACAATATTATGCAAATTATAGCCATAAAGAGAGGATAAATAAAATTAGACAACGTTTCGGGCAGTATAAATGTTAAGACTATCACAAGAGACTATAGTAAATATTGAACTGTATGCCCCTTTGACTGTGAGACATTTTAGTGAGATAGGTCTATGGTAGATGGGACTTTAAATGGATTAATTTATAATCATCTTCTTCATCTTTATCACCAAACTTTTTTTAACATTTACTCTTTGCCAGGTAGCTTGGAACATAACGTTAGCTGGATTATCTTATCTCATACTGACAACTCTATGAAGAAGGTACCAAAATTTCCTCTATTACTCAGATGAGGAAGTGAGGCAAAGATAGGTCAAAGTAACATATATAGGAAGCGGTAGATCTGGGATTCACTAATACCCCTAGTCAAGCACAACTTGATACTGTCTGCCTGTACAGCTTTTAAAATACGAATCTGATTACTCATAAAATACATGCTTATTTAAAAAAAAATGTGCAAAACAGAGAGGAAGTAGATGAAAATTCTCTCAATTTCAACAGTTCTGTAGAGTACTGTTAGCACTAGGATGAATATCATTCTTGATGTTTCATGTACATTTATATATATGAAAAGTTATCTAAAGTATATTTGTACAATTCATATGCATGTAAATATATATTAGATGTATTAATATCAATATAATATAGCATGAGCATTATATATTGTTTTGTTACTGCCCATTGCACTTGCTAAAACATTCAATATACAGATGTACCATAATTTATTTCATCAACACCTGGAAGTGATTATTTTATCATATTATATTATAATTTTATGATTATATACCCTTTTCACAGGACTGAGTATTTCTTGAGAATAGAGAACTCTAGAGGCTTTTGATTGTTTACTTTTAATAGATCTATTTTATAATAGATTCCCAATATCGAACACAGTGCCTAGCAGATGGATAAATATTTGAATGGATGGGCAGAAAGATGGATGTAGCAGTGTGGCAGCTAGATTGCAGAAGCAAATATCTGATTACAATGAGAACTGTTTTGTTATTGCCACAGTTCATGTGAGAAGAGTAATAAGAGCCTGAACTAGGGTATCAAACATAGGAATGGGAGGAGGTGAAAGATACAGGAAGTTATCTTGAATGGCTGGTTGTTTTGCTTTTTAAAACATATTTATCTCAACTTTTCAATAAGATGGTTTTAAACAGCACACTGGTTTCCTGTGGGCTATTGATTTTTACATTTTATATTCCAAGTTTTGTCTAACTACTGTGTTTTGTCAGTCAGAGTTTCATTTGTAAAGCTAATTAATTGTATTATGTATTCCTTGGACTTCCTTTCCCACCGTGATTCTGAATTTAATTGTTTGGTGACTCACCAACATTGATTCCTGTATGAGTTTCATTCACCATCCAGTACAAAGTCTCTCATAGGGTCCAGAATAATTGCCAGAAAAAATTTTTTGAGCAAAACTGTTACTTCATCCCTTATTTCAATGAGCTATTCTATGACTAAACAATAAAAACGAAAATTTTTTTAGTGCCTAAAATATCAGACAGCAATAAATGATGTATACAAGCTTATTTATTTTTTAAATTAATCTTCAAAGGTAGGAAGAACGACATGATTGCTGTCTCATTTTAATGCCTCTCTGAGTCTGATAATTTGAAAGGGCTCAATTCATGTCCTTCTTCCTCCCTTTGAGCCTTGGGTCTGAGTCTTCTGGGCAACTATCCTCACTTTGCCTCAAGTAAACTCTTTAAATCATTAAAAAAAATTAATCTTCACAACTACAATGAAGCTAATGAAGTGACAAAATGGGCAAGCCAGATTATAAAATCAATACACTTAAGTTTTCTTTTTTTTTTTTTGAGACAGAATCTCACTCTGTCACCAAGGCTGGAGTGCAGTGGTGCAATCAAAGCTCACTGCAACCTCTGCCTCCCAGGTTCAAGCAATTCTCCTGCCTCAGCCTCCCTAGTAGCTGGGACTACAGGCGTGTGCCACCACACCCAGCTAATTTTTTGTATGAGTAGTAGAGAAAGGGTTTCATTGTGTTAGCCAAAATGGTCTCGATCTCCTGACTTCATGATCCACCTGCCTCAGCCTCCCAAAGTGCTGGGATTATAGGCGTGAGCTACCGGGCCTGGCTGCTTGTTTGTTTTTCTTAGCAATTCTTCGCAGATTTAGAGAAAGAGCAAAGAAAGTAAGTATTTAGTTATGATAGCTCTAACAGTGAGGTTTTGAGAGATACATGCAAAGAAGAAATGAAGAAGTACAATTGAGAATGTTGGATAAACTGGTTTCAAGGGACTAGATACAAGACCCAGGTTGAATAGCAAATCACATAAAACCAATAGTGTGGTAGTAGCCTCGTAGAACTGGGAGTGATCAAGAGGCTAAAAGGTTCTATGGTGGTAGAGATTACTAGAAAGTTGTTTGAGTGCTTTTAAAATTACAAACTTATTATCTATGTAAAGTATTATTAATAACATAAAATAGTTATTGACAAACATTTCCTCAATTATTATATTACAGCGGTTAAGAGCAGAGGTTTTAGAATAAGAATTAAGAGTTTGAATTCAGTCTCTTCATCTGGCACCCTCACATAAATTATCCCATTGAAATTTCAGTACTCCCATTTTATTAGAGAAGAAAATGAAGATTAAATGGTTTATTTGTCTCCGATAAGGTTATATAGTTAGTGAGAAGTTTGAATCTAATCTTCTTGGTTCAAGTACAGGGCTGTAAAAACATAACTTGGTAATTTTCAACAAGCCACACTGCCTTGAAAACCTAAGATAATATTTGTCTATATGTCTAAACAATTTTCACAAAGAGAATCTACTACTTTTTAAGGTTAAATTCTCTGGTAAAATGGTAACCTTCCAACCGGAGACTGCCTTCTTAACTGCTTTGTTATTGTGCCACAGATCACTGTGACTTTCTTCATTTTATGTTTTAGTCTATTTTCTCTATTTTTCAGATTGGGTAAGCTTTATCGACATGGCTTTTATTTTAGTCATTATATTTTTCATTTCTATAATTTCTAGTTGGTTCTTTTTAAATAACTTTTATTTCATTGCTGAGATTTTATATTTTTTGTTTAAAGATAATTTTTAATTAATTGTCAAAGCAGTTTAATGATGGCTATTATAAAGTCCTTGTTAAACAATTACAACATCTGGTTCATCCTAGTGTTGGTATTTGTTGATTGTCTTTTCCCATTCTTGGTTCTTGGTATAACAAGTGATTTTTTTAAATGGCATCCTGGACATCCCGGATATTATGAGACTCTGTATCCTATTTCATTTTCTTTTTCAAGAAGGCAGTCTCCGGTTGAGGCACAACATGAGGGCCAGGTGGGTGTTCCTGTTGTTTCTCAATGGACCTCACTGATAGCATCCTAACAAAATGGAGCACTGACTCACACTACCCCATTGCAGATGCTTGTAGTGGAAGTTTTGCTTCATCCTGAGCTCTAATGATACCTTCTCAGGTAATCTCAGGCTACTGAGATTTTGAAGCTGTTATCTTATCATTATTCTAGATTATTGTGATTCTAATTGCATTATCTTATTAAAAGTCTGTTTCCTAAGGAAACGATGGATATGATTCCCAATTAAGAAAGTAAATAAAAATAATAAAATTTGCTTTAATTTTCAAGAAACATTTTACCTAAAACATTTTTAATAATTACCTCCTATAGACAATGTAGTTTTCATTAATATGTTTTACTCAATTCAAGTGTTTATCTTAATAACATACACAGTATATAACTGGAGGTGACCACTGATAGTGAAATAAATTTCCTAAGGTCCCATGGATCAGCCTCAACAGCTCTTCACATCTTATCCTAAGTTCATAGCTTTTAGGATGGTGATGATGTAAGTGCAAACTCCCCCTAACCCTGACATCATAAGATTTTTACCTATTCCTAAGCCTTAGCAAAGAGACATGGCTGAGTTGTGGTGCTAACTGCCTATACATGAAAACTTGCTGGTTTAATTAAATTCAATCCTGCTAATAATTCTGTTATATGGATCAAATTTAGAAAAATAACTGGAGGTCAGCCTACCCTCTTTCCTCTATTTTCCTTATGCTTTCAATTCCTTTCCAGCACCCCCTTACCCTCATCCCAAGGGACAATTGTTGTCTTAATGTTTTATTATAGTATAATGGAGAAAGCACTAGACTGAATTCAGGAGTCTTCAGGATTCATTCTGGATTTGTGCTTAACTAGGTGCGTGAGCCTTTATTAAGTCTCAATTTTATCATCTGCAAAATGTATTGGTTGGACTAGATGATATTTTATTTTCCTTCTAATCCTAAATTTCCATCTAATATTACATTTCTAGACTTATAATTTGAGAGAAAATAAAGCTAAATCATACCAAATTATTACTGTCTTTATGTACTACCTTTTCTATAATGTTCTGCAGTAAAATAGGTGAGAAAAGGACATGTTCCTAATACAAAAATGAACAATTCATCATAGAATTTTAGGCACTCTTATTTTAGATAATATTTTAAGGTTACAATAGCTCTCATAGCTCATACAGACAGCCTCACTCATCTATGTGAAAGAACAAGATTATTCAGGCCAAATGTTAGAAACATGTGGGTTAGAAACACATGGGATCTTTGCCAGTACAGAGTGGTAATGCACCTGTTTGAATAGGGTTGAGAAAAATGGGTCTCACCCTGCCTTCCATCAGCTACATGCCTGCTTTCCTCTCTGTTACACACAGTATTCCAAGTATGAGCAGGTTCTACCCAGGAGCCCTTAAGCCACTCTATTCCCTATGAATAATCCAGATAATTCATTTTCTAACACTTTGCCTTAGAATTTTCCACTAAATCCAAGTAATGGAATCATGGGCCTTTCCATTGACAAAAAATCAACATGTGAAAGGAGACCAAAGACCATATTTTCCAATTATACAAAATTTATTTTCTATAATACTAATTCTTCAATGATGATAAAACTAGATTTAAGAGCAGAGGTACCCAAATAAATGTACCTTTGAAATAATCCTATTTACAAAATTAGGACAGTTGTAACAATTAGACTCTGTAGCAGGCTTTAACCTAATGCACATGATTCTGAGTGTTATTACAGAAGAAGAAGTGAGAATATCAGAATTCATATCTGTGTTCCTGGACACAGATAAACTTTAAGTAAAAAGATATTCAAAATCAAGTTTTCTAAAATAAGTTTATCTGGTATCTAGGACTGACCTTATTAAATCTGGGAGTTACCACAGGGACTGCCCTTATTTAAACTGGAAGCTATCACAGCTTAAAAATCTTAACTTTTAATTGTAAATATAAAATGCTAATCACAATATATAAGCAATTACTACTGTCTGCTGCAGTTACTTCTTTTTAAGTGCACTTCACTTTGCAGATGGTAAGAGTTCTACTAACACATCTATTGTTAGCGTGAAAGTCAAGCGATCATCTGTGTAGGTGGCTGTGTGGGAGCAATGCTAAGATTTACAAGGATTTTCTCCCACATTGGCAATCCACATTGAACAGAGAACCATATGAAACAATCTTCTGTTCTCCTGGCATTTTTAATCATTCACTTAATTTGTAATAATATAAAAATTCTCAATTAAGCCTTGACATTTTTCACTCAGATATTATCTTCATATTTTAAAAATTATTTTCTTTCTGTGATTTTTCAAGTGGGCATCTATTGAGGAAAAACTCATAACACTATCAAAGATGGAAATTCTGAGGAGAAATTAGTAATTATGTTCAGCTTGTCAGTTACAAGATTTAAAAAATTCATATATTTGCAACAATAATGACATACTTAGACTTAAAAATTGAAGGGGGAAGTACTTTAAGAGTCAATTTTACCTGTTTTGCAATCTTTCAATATAAATCTTTAGCAGTAGGTAATTCAGAATATTTCTAACATCTTATTTTTTCATTCTTGATGTATTTGTCTCCATTGAGATATTAATTATCTCAAGTGAAAGAGTCATATATTAAAGACTCACATTTTTAAAAAAGTATTACAAAATTCCTATAGTTACTAAGCCATAATTAATATTGTTTTGGTGTTCTTTCCAAATCTCATGTTGAAATGTAATCCCCAATATTGGAAGTGGGGCTTGATGGAAGGTGTTTGGGTCATAAGGGTAGATCCTTCATGAATGGCTTGATACAATCCTCACCATAATGAGTGAATTCTTGCTCTATGACTCCACAAGAGATCTGGTTGTTTAAAAGAGCCTGGAGCTTCCTCCTCTCTTGCTCCCACTCTTGTCATGTGACACACTGGCTACTCTTCACCTTCTGCCATGATTGGAAGCTTCCTGAGGTCCTTACCAAAAGCAGATACTGACACTATGCTTCTTGGACAGCCTGCGGAACCATGAGCTGAATAATCCTCTTTTCTTTATAAATTACCCAGACTCAGGCACTGATTTATAGCAATGCAGAATGGACTGATACAATAGTAGACAGAAGAGAACTGCTTATCTTCCATTGGCTCAACCTGCTTTCCTCTGTATAAGACTCCTTCTGCCATGTTTTTCCTCTCATTGTTTTAATGTTGCCAATTATCTAGACACATGACAAAACCTTGGCCAACTGGACTGTCTCTCCTAGATCTACAGTGCGTGTGAGTCAAGGTTTTAAGAAATAATTAGGATTTATTGGCTCTGGTGGTGAGGGGTGAAGGGTGGTGAGAAGGCCACACAGCTATTACCAAGGTCTTCTAAAACTGCCAGATTCAACTCTGGACCACACATGGTTCCTTGCTTTTCCCTTCAAGACTATAAATTCTTTAATATTTTCAATGCATTATGCTTAGGTAACCCCACTGGTTTTAACTGCATTCAGCCAAAAAATCTATGGCCATTAAATAGTATTAAGTAAATGTAATCAATTTGATCTGGGGAAAAGAGGCTTTAGAAATTCACCAAGTCCCTTATGTTACAGTGAAAGATATCTGTGCCTAGACTTAACATGACTTGCCCGGTGAACCTAGCTAATCTGGAATCACAACTAAACCTCAAAATTGGTTTTTTCAAATAGATCTATTTACATACTGATTTGATTTACTTTTAGCAATTAATAATATCATCTTTTTTTTTCATTCAGGTCCTTGAAAATTAGACAAGTTTTTGTCTGATATCTCTTAATATTTTTCTAATTTTAATTTTTGCATTTCTCAGTAGCTGCACTTAACAATATTCTGAAAATATATATTTAAACTCTTCTGACTTTATCATGACTTTTCATTTTTCCTTTGTGACTTTTCCACTGTGACCTTTAGCAAATTATTCAACCTCTTTTTGCCTTTATTTTCCTCATTGTTGTGAGGATTACATGAATTATTGTACATGAAGCACATAGAACAGTATAGTGCTCACGATAAATGCTATACTAATGTCAGCTATTAATACTATTATTATCGTTATTACTGTTGTTGCAATTCAATAGTGTAACCATATAAAACACTATTTATTTTCCCTTTTGATGTTATTCTCCTCTTGCCATGTATTCTTTTACTTAGACTATTATGTTTTTGAAAATATTCTCTACTTCCAAAAATTGAAGAAACTATTTGCAGACACTAAGCTACATAATTCAGTATCATACAAATAATTTGGAAAGAAAAACAAATAAATAGTCAAACAAAACAAAAAACACAAACAAAAATAATATTGTGTAATAAAAGTATGTCAAAACAAAATTGAAAGTCTTTAAGGGTGGTTTATATGCAATCACCATTCATATTACGTTTTTTTTTCCAACTCAAAAACACTAATGTATCAGGAAATAGGAACGACAACCATCTAATCTTCAACAAAGTCAACAAAAATAAGCAATAGGCAAAGGACTCCTTATTCAGTAAATAGTTCTGGGATAACTGGCTAACCATATGCAGAAAAATAAAACTGGACCCCTACCTTATATCAAATACAAAAATTAAATCAAGATGGATTGATGACATAAATGAAAGACCTAAACTATAAAAATCACAGAAGAAAACCTAGAAAATGCCATTCTGGACATGAGCTTTGGGAAAGAATTATGACTAAGTCCTCAAAAGCATTTGCACCTAAAACAAAAATTGACAAGTGGGCCCTAATTAAACTAAAGATCTTCTGCACAGCAAAATAAACTATCAACAGAGTAAAGAGACAACCCATAGAAAAGAAGAAAGTATTTCCAAAGTATGCATCCAATGAAAGTCTAATATTCAGAATTTATAAGGAACATAAGCAAAAACCAAATAAGCCCATTAAAAAGTAGGCAAAGGACATGAACAGAACAGACACTTCTTAAATGAAGACATGCCAGTGACAAAAAAACACCTGAAAAAATGCTCAACATCATTAATTATTAGAGAAATTCAAATCAAAACCACAATGAGATACCATCAGCCACCAGTCAGAATGGCTGTTATTAAAAAGTCAAAAATAACAAATGCTGGCAAGGCTGCAGAGAAAAGGGAATGCTTATACACTGTTGGTGGAAACGTAAATTAGTGCAGCCACTATGGAAAGCAGTTTGTAGATTTCTCAAATAAATTAAAACAACTATCATTCAAGACAGCAATCCTATTACTGGATATATACCCATAGGAAAATAAATCTACCAAAAAGACACATGCATGTGGGTATGTTGATCACAGCACTATTTACAATAGCAAAGACAGGTTGACCATCAACAGTGAATTGGATAAAGAAAATGTGGCATATATACACCATGTGGTACATATACATGATGGAATCAATACAGCCATAAAAAATGAAATCATATCCTCTATAACAACATGGATGAAGCTGGAGGCCATCATCCTAAGTGAATTAATGGAGGGACAGAAAACCAAATGCCACATGTTCTCATTTATAAGTGGGAGCTAAACACTGGGTACACATGAACAACAAGATGGAAATAATAGACAGTGGTGACTACTGGGGGGAGAGTGGGAGAAGGACAAGGGCTGAAAAACTACCTGTTGGGTACTATGCTCACTCACTGGGTGACATGACCATTTGTATTCCAAACCTTAGCATCACACAATATACCCATGTAACAAACCTACACATGTACTCTTGACTCTAAAATAAAAGTTGAAATTATAATAAATAAATAACCACAAACTTTAAAAAATTGTAATCAAGGAAAATACTCAAATTCAATTTAAAATTCCAATTATTTTCACTGTTTTTGTTGGGCTGACTCTTCCAGGTTTGACACAGAAAACAAACCTATCAGTTTGGAACTTAACTGAAAGATTTATTCAATTTTAGTTGATTTAGAGGAGTTATAATCTTGTCAATTTAAAATAATCTATATAAGAACCATGCCTTAATTCCATGACTTTAATTCTGAATTCACTTAGCTTTACATCTGCAGAAGTTCAAATAAAATTTCAACAAAAATATACAACTAAAAACGGATTATGCTAAAATAATATTAATAATAATAAAATATAAGATAGATAAATCGTAGTTCCTTCTCAATTTGGGGATTTAAATTGTAGAGGAGGTAGCAACATTGTGATTCCTAGCCAAAAAACTGAAGACTACATAGGCCTTAAAATAGCCAGGTATTCCATATTAATGTAATTGAAGCAGCAGTAGCTGTGTCTCCTTTTCAGGTCAGTTTGGAAGCAATCCCTCAATTCAACAGCCTAGTTTATATCATTGCTAAAAATAACAGCATAACATTTTCTCCCTAAAGTCGATTTAGGGAACAAATGTACTGTAATAATTACAGCCATTATTCGTGGCAATTTTCCTGAGCCTTGAAATGAATGCAAATATTTAGAAATAGGGATTATCTTGTCATCCTGGAAACTGACACTTTGACTTTGGCAGGCAATATGTGTGTGTGTGTGTGTGTGTGTATGTGTATATATATGTATATGGTTTTATGTTAGAATAGAGGAAAATGAAAGTAAGGAATCATTTTCTAAGCTTTACAATAATAAGAAAAGCATAGAAACTACAACATATAGGAAAATTCTACCCATTATTTCAGACCAAATCATACTGTAGTATTCAGCAATGCAAACAAAAATAGATATTTGATTGCTAACTGAGGAAGCTGTCAAAAATCTCTGGAAAACATTATTATAAGAATACCATCTAATCATCATTCAAAAAATCCTAGGATACAAAAACTGCAAATATTGGAATTATAGGCACGAAAGTTAAAAATGCTATCGACTCACTAAACTAAAATGGAAAAACAGAAACAGACATGAGTTCTTCAATATTTGCTATAGCATAGAAGTGTGCTTCTTTTTTTGAAACAAATCGAAATCTGTATCATGAGTAAATCTTAAGGACAATAAGAGACTTTTGGACAACGTCTATGCCTTCATGTGGAAGTTTTCTGATGTCTCTCATGATAAATGCCCAAACTTTTTGGTCCCAAAACACCTGCAGCATCTTTTTTTCCTGAAAAACTAAATTCTTCTAAGGAGTTTACTTGTAGGGAATTTGTCAGCAATGTTATTTGACATCCTTAATAATTGTGAATTAGTGTGATCCTTTCTATTGCTTCTCTCTAGTTCATTTTCAGGCTACTTACTTTTCTCCCTTTCACTGTTTTCTAATATCACAGCAAATAGAGACATAATCTGTATTTATAAAATAGTGTTGTTGATAGAGTCATTTGCCACAACCTAGTAAATGGCTCAGCAGTCACTTACTGGAAGTCACAATCTTTAAGAAGCAAAAAGTCCTGGATAAAAGAAAAATCTAAAAGGAAAAACCTAGTAAGAAATAAATTAATTAGTATCGTGCTTTTTCTGTAGTAGGTACTCAACAAATGCTTTTGAATTGTACCCATTTGGTTATTTCTGAGTTTTCTGTATCTGAATATCTAAATCTCTTGCTAGACTTGTAAAGTTTTCAGCTATTACTTTGTTAAATATGTTTTCCATCCCTTTTGGTTTTCATTTTCTGGGACATGGAAAATTTGAATATTTGGTTATTTTATGGTGTCCCACATGTCATGTAGGCTTTAACTAATATTTTTGACTATTGAAGGCATTAGGCCCCCATCTATCTTTTCTCTTCATCATTATAGGAAAACACTAGGTATCAGATAGTGACACAAGTTCTGACCTTGCCCTCACAGTGTCTCAAACAAGTTAAGTTTTGAGAGAATTAATTGAAGTGTAAATTGATGGGGAAGCTACTTTTAAAACAGATACATTAATGCCACCTAACTAGAGAGTCATGCAATCAGCTTGCCCAACTGAAAATCAAATTTCTGCCTACTGAAAGCTTCCCAAGCCTGTCTTCTGAGTGCTATGCTTGTCTCTTTGCTGCTCAACACAAGTCAACTGATAAAGTTTCCATTATTCATGGACAATAATATTTACATAGTATTAGAATTTTATTTAACATCGAAAGCATTGCAAAATTTTCTGAGCCACAGAAAATCTTTCTCTGTGCTATTTTGTTTTGAAATATGTGCTACTTCCTACATTATCTCAAAGCAAGTGAAATTTCTTCAGTTTTGGTAATTTTCCTAGTGAATAAAATGAGGAAATGTATGCAGTTTTACTATAGATACATATTTTTGCATAAGCAAAACCATAATTAAACTTTTAACAAAACAATATAAAAAATAAATCCTTTTAGTTAAGTCTTTCCCTATTTGGCCTCATTTAAAACATTGAGTTTGGAGGTTATAAATGTAGGAGAAGAGCAAAAGGGGAAGAGATTCATGAAACAAGTTTTGAAACCTATTAAATGCTAAAAATTAGAGTAATTCAAAAAAACTGAGTAGATAATACACTTTTAAGATTTATGTATTTCCAAGATAAAAGTTAAACTAAAACTTTTGAGTAGACAATTGAACACATCAATTAATTTCTCTCTCCCATTCCAAATACATTAAAAATGCTGTATAAAGTATTCAGACAATATTAAATAACAATATACAGATAAATGAACAAGAAAAGATGAGAATTTTCAGAGTGCCGGAAATAACAAGATAACACATAACAGAAATTGGAAGCTGTGGTGTTAATGCCTGCTTCATGATAGAAATAGAGGCCACAAGCACCAGTGCTGCTGAAAGCCAGAACATAACTCCCTGTAGAAAGCTGGAAGCCCAGACTGTTTTTTTATTTCTGAGAAGGAACCCATAAATCTCTGCTAGCTAGCTGAGTGGCTTGTCAATCACAAACTGCCTGCCCCATATCATAGGTGGACAAACTCATCTTTGGAATATGAGAATTCTGAGCTTGTGCCAAGGCTGTGGGTGTAACCCAACAACTGCTATCCATTTCTTGTGGTAACCCTAGGCCTGAATGCTAATAAAAATATTTCTACGTGTCTCAAACTACTCCCAAAGTTAAGATTCTCACTTAGATTACACAAGGTGAAAATTTCTGTAGAAGGATAACTTTAGCAGAAATTGAGCTCACAGATAACAACAATATATTTGGAAGTCCAATGCCACAAAAGAAATTTTGCAGACCTGAAAGTTGCATTAATATTTGTATCAATAAACAGTATGCCTCAAACAACACCATGTTTTCTAGACAGATTTCAATTTTACCGAAAATACCTGTTCATTTCACTTTAGTCAAAGAATATTTTATATCATGCCTTTAACGCTCGTGTATATTATCCATTTACTAGCTTTGTGAAGTGGCAGAAGTTACTTTTCTGTTCTGTGATTCAGTTTTCTTATCTGCCAAAGGCCTTTTGTGAGGATTAAATAAATTAGTGTATTTGGAGAATTTATAATAGTTTCTGGCACATAGTAAGCACTCAATACGTGTTAATATTATATGTGTGTGGATGTGTGTCTGTACATAAAACTTCACATTTGACATAAAATATATTTAAACACATATAATATTAACACTATCCCAAAGGACATGGGACTGGGGGTAGGAAAGAAGAAAGAGGGCTTTTAGTTCCCACTTTTTTGTCCTTTCTCAATTGCCTTAATTCTTTTCTTTTTGTTTGTATGTTTTTATTACTTTTACTAATAAATATTTTGGTTAACAAGAAAAAGAAAATTAAAAAACAAAGAAAAACTCCTTCCACAATATGCTTTGATTCCACCATTAATTAAAGGAGGAGTGAAAGGAAGAAATGAAGGTGCTAGGGAGAGATAAAGAGGGTGACTGGTGAGCTCCCTGGAGAAAGAAAGTGAAAAATGGAAGAGAAGTCAGACAGTAAGGTGAGAGGAAAAATGAAGAGGTCAGCAGCTTCTGTAATGTTGGTCACACTCTAGTCATGAACAGCTGTTCACTAGAGCTGTTTGTTTTCATGTTCTCACCCCTGAACAGATAACTTTGAATTACTAATTAGTCACTGCATATATCTATTCTAACTCTTTAAACCTTTAAAGTCTCAAGCTGTTTGATAGAAACAGAAAGGGGATTTTTAAGTCCCTAATATCAAATGCAGCAGAGAGGGAACATCTCAATGACCACAGACAAGGGATGAGTTTCTAAATGTCTCCAACAATGGCCAAAGGGGCTAGGCATCTGAATAGATTCAGGAAGTGATGGAATGTTGAAAAGCTTCAGTAGGTAAGTGATTAGGAGAAAAGGGTGTACTCATTATTTTGAGAAGGAAGTTTGCTGATCTTTGTTGGAGATGCTGATGAATCCTGTCTTAAAACTTATCTTTTTGCCTTGCTTTCCCTGAAACTATATTGCCACCTTCACTGGCTCTTCCTTCTCTATACTTCAAATATTCTCCCTGGTCTGCTACACTTCGACTTCATAAAGCAGGTTGCCCTCTGGTTTAGCTCTGGATGCTTGCTCAACTCTACCTCCCTTGTTTCCCAAACTGTAATCTTTTACACCCACAGCTTTGAATGTTATTGCTATTGTGACAACTTGTAGATGTATATAAAAATCTCTGACCTCTCTCTGGAGAGCCAGGTCTGTACATACAGCTTCCCACTTGCCATCTCCACTTGGATATCTAATAGGCACAGGCTTGCCAGATTTAGCAGTATTTCGGACATACACTAAAAAAAATTCATCAGTTATCAGAAATTCAAATTTAACTAGGCATCCTGTATTTTAATCTGGAAAACCTAAATAGCCATTTCCAACTTAATACATGTAAAATACATTTCTCACCTGTAGGAAGAGATCTACTATGCAGTATGGTGACTTCAGTTAATGACAATATATTGTATTCTTGAAAAATGCTAAGAAAGTGGATGTTAAGTGTTCTCACCACAAATATGGTAACCATGTTTGGTAATGTACATTTTAATTAGCTAGTTTTAACCATTCTACAATGTGCACATACTTCAAAACATTATGGTGTACACGACAAATACATGTAATTTTATATTCCCATTTTTTAAAATAAATGAATTTGAAAAAAGAACTCTTGGTTACATCGAAGAGAAATTCAACTCAAATGTGCTCAAGCACATTGAAGCTAATATGAAGGACAGACAACTGGAGTAAATGCGGCTTCAGGCATGGCAATTCAGAGACTTAAAAACATCGTTAAGACTTGGTTTCTTACTCTGCCACTCTGCCTGGTTTGCCTCTGCATTGGCCTCATTCTCTGGCATGCTCTCTCAACATGGTAACCTCTAGATATGCCAAACTGAAATCCTACTAACTTAGCAATCACAAACTTAACACCTTTAACCCCCTACAGTTTAACCCAAAGTCTCAGGGTTGCATCCAACTGGGCCAAGTGTTGTCACTAAGTCAATTACTTTGGTAAAAGATTTGAAAATGCTGATTACTCAGGCATGCCTCTCATACACATATCTGGAACTGGGAATTTAAAGGAGTCTCAAAAAAGAAAAACGAATCTGATCGAGTAGGAGGAGGGAGAATCCCCAATGAGAAATCAGTGTGCTATATTTAGATGTAAATGGAAGCTGAACACACAAAAAAACAGATATATTCTACACTCCCCCAAACTACATGTGTCAGTAAGAGGCATGAATCTTTAACTAACTGCTCAAGTCAAAAATGTAGCAGTCTTTTTTATGCTTATGTTTTATTCACCCAGTAAATTAATCCATCTGCAACTGCTGCCTATTCTACTTCCAGCATTTATCTCAAATCAGTCCAATTCTCTCCTAGTCTAGATGACCATCATCTTGTTCCTGGACTCTTGCCATAATCTACTATTTCTGGGATTTCTGCTTTCACCCCTTAAAGTCCATTCTTCTTATAGCACTATGAGAAATTTTAAAAAACATAAATATAATTGTGTCATCCCCTTGCTTAAAACCATCTCATGGCTTCCCTTCACACTCTACGTCCCTATGTCATCTGGTTCTTGCCAAACTCTAGACATCAATTCACACACTCCTTGCACTGCACCCCCTGCTTACTACACCACAGCCACACTTGCCTTTTTGATGTTTCTTGAATAGGTTAAGGGTATCCCCTCTTTAGAGCTTTTGCATTGGTTGGTTTCCATTACTTGGAAATATTTTCCTTTTTCGTACCTGGCTTCTTTCGTCCCTCCATCCTCAGACTAAAGGCCACCTCATCAGAGATGCATTTCCTAGAAATCCTATATATAAAAATGTCCAGTGACTATCACATCTGCCTGTATATACAACACATACATAATGATAAGAAATTATCTTGCTTACGCAGCTTTTTACTTTTTATGATTTATATTTATCTACCAGAATATAAGGTCGAAGGTAACTTGTTTACCTTTTTCCACACTGAATCTCCAAACTAAAATCAAAGCCTGTTTAACAGCAAGTTCTCAAAAAGTATTTTCCAAACAGTGTTTGGCACTCATTTATTAGAATAATAAATGAGTGTCAAGAGTTAGAACTATTGTTAACTGATATTTTTGCATTTTCTAGTAGGTTGATCATATATCAAAACAGATTGAGTTGCTTCAACATTAATTTGGAAAAGTGCTCTAAGAAAAACTTAAACTGACAACTCCAAAGGTGTGACATGAATTTTATTATAAAATAAAGAGAATTTTCTCCTTAAGCTGTATAGTTAAATATCTGGAGTAAATCAGAAGACTGTGAGTCAGCTAATCTACTATTTATTCAACAGAAGATAAATGGGAGCATAGGAGTTAGGACTACAAATTAGTGAAAATGCCACAAAATGTGTGATATTATATAAGTGATCTTCAAAGCAGCTTTATCTGGTGATGTTGCAAACAATAAGATAAAATTGGGAAGAGATTAGATTTTTGTTGCAAACTACTTTACTATTTAGTAGAGAATTAAGAAATGATGCAATCTGTTACTTTCAGTAAAGTTGAAACTCTTTTGAATATGCTCTTGTATTAGGGTCACATGCAAGAGTTAAGTACTGGGCAATTAAGCTAAGGGGAATAACCTTGACATAGATTAGGAATCAGTTGAGTGTGCCCCCAATTATAAACTTCTAATAAAATTGGGGTCAGTACTCACGCAAGAATCTTTGGTATTTAGAAGAGCATACCAGAACATGGAAAACGTCAAAGGAGATAGTGTAGCTTCCATAATTATTTCCAGGAGAGAGCATTATATATTTTAGAATCTTAATGAGAGCTGTCTTGTTTATTTTGTTAAGTTCTTCCCTGTTTCTGAACAATAAGAAATCAAATAAATGACAATGCAACAAAAATTGAAGTAGAGGATGCTAATATATTTGTTATCAATCAAATTAAAAATTATGGCTTTATGAGTAAGAGGCTTTACATGATGTGGAGAAGCAAAACACAAAAATTCTATGTGTGATAGAAGGAGTTAAAACCATTTTATAATTTCTCTTTATCTCATTGACTCATTTATTAATCCATAGAATAAATTGTACTGATTTCCTAGGACTTCAGGTACTATGCTAGGCACTGGGAAGATGATTAGAACAATGACACAATTTCTGTCCTCAAAACCATTTAGTCTATTATGGAAGACATTTATAAGCAAATAATTGCAATGAGATAATACATATAGACTCAGAGCAGAATTAAGGAGGCTTTTTCTGGGGATTTTGGGGGAGAGTTCAGAAAAATTGTGCCATGTAGATTGAGCCTGTCTTCAAAAATGTTAAGAAGTAGCAACATTATATAAAAAGAGAAACTCATGTTCAAAATCGTAAAGACAAGGAAAAACATGGCATTATGCCATGCGTTGGAGAACATGTATTCATTCGATCGTTCAACAAATATTTACTCAACACTTACTATGTGCCAGGCACTATTGGAGGTCCCAGTGATAAAGCAGAGACTATTACAGATTTGAGGCATCATTAGGCAGCCATCTCAGTGGGACTTGATGACACATTGAAAGTGGGAGGGGAGGCAAAAAGGCAAATGAAAGATGAGCTCACTCACAGTAGCAAGAATAGTTTTCTGGCATGAAGTAAAAATGGATCACAGTTCTATTTAGCTTTGCTGCTAACCTCTATATGTAGTATATAAAAAATGCTCAATTTATACAATTCAATCATTCTTACTATCCTTTTTAATGTCCTTTGCAGGGATATGGATGAAGCTGGAAACCATCATTCTCAGCAAACTAACACAGGAACAGAAAACCAAACACCGCATGTTCTCACTCGCAAGTTGGGGTTGAACAATGAGAACATATGGGTACAGAGAGGGGAACATCACACACTGGGGCCTGTTGGGGGGTGGAGGGAAAAGGGAGGGATATCATTAGGAGAAATATCTAACATAGATGATGGGTTGATGGGTGCAGCAAACCACCATGGCACATGTATACCTATGTAACAAACCTGCACATTCTTCACGTGTATACCAGAACTTAAGTATAATAAAAAAAGAAAAAAATTATAAATAGCACCACTTTCCTATTTTTTTTTCTAAAATACATTGTAAATCAAATAGTATTTATTCATTCTTGTCCATTAGTCTCTCCTATTCCATTCATTAAATGTCTATCTTTGCTTTGGGATCTGCCAAGTTTCTGAGAAGAATGTTTTGTCTTCATTTTCACCTATTTCAGTGGTCTTATTTCTTTTAAATCTGTGGTTAAATTTCTTATGTCCCTTATAGTCCTAACAAATTATGATGCTATAAACATTAAAACACCAGTTCTTAAACATAGTATCAGACACTACCACTCAACATTTGGAGATCTGTGGAAGTTTTTTTACTGGTCCATGATGAAGTACAGAAATTGAGACTAAAACTTTATAAACTTTTATGGCAATTTGACAGAGTAATTTTATGCTTGTCAAATCTAACAGTGATTTAAGGATGGACCTGTAGTTTGTATGTTTCTTTTCTATCTTTTTAAATAGAGTATTATTATATTAAAAATTATCCATCTGTGAGGAATGTGAGTAATGATATTTAGAAAGTGAATGAACAAAGAGATAAAAGATACTGATCTATTGCTGAGGATAGTATGAAAAGCACTTATATAGGACACTTTATTGCCATCTAGAATGCGAAAATCTTTCACTCTTACTCTTCCAGAACTCTTACTGAATTCTGATTTTCTTATGGAAATACAAGTTGCACAAACTGTGGCTAAATACAACTTTATATATCTGTGTTATCTTTTTTAATTGACATTCAGCTTCAGCATGTTCTTCATAAATGTTTATTTTTCTAAAGTGACCTATTTACATACTTAAAGTAGAATATTGAAATTATTATCATTTCAGAAAAATTTATTTTGAGGACTTGAAACCATATTTTAGAGTGTTAATAATTATGTTTGATTGTACTAAAGAGACTGTCTTGCTTTTAACTTTGTCTTCCTATTTTGCATGCTTATCTTGTGGCAAAA
The DNA here is from genome assembly GCF_030222135.1 of Aotus nancymaae. Taxonomy (NCBI): domain Eukaryota; kingdom Metazoa; phylum Chordata; class Mammalia; order Primates; family Aotidae; genus Aotus; species Aotus nancymaae. Next base: position 30,790,508 of record NW_026988472.1, read on the forward strand.
AAAAAAGGAAGAAAGAAAAGAAAGGAAATTAAAGTGTGTCATCAATGTTATTTTGAAGGCACAGACTTCCTTCTGTAGGCCTGCTTTCCCTCACATTTTCATGTGGGGGACAAGGAAAACACATTTAGCTGAGGTTTTAAAGGGCATGCTCATCAGAGTGAGGTTGTAAGGCTTATGTGGTTTCAGGTTTAAAGCACAAGGGAAAGCTTGTCAATAGGAAGATGATGCAGAGAGAAGATGGTGCAGCGTGCATTCAGAACCTGAACAGGAATTGTTGCCGTAGTCTTGCTGTGGCTTGCAGTATTCATTTCAGGTTATATCCAGTCAACATATAAGTAAACTGTGAAAATGAAAGACTAAACTGCAGATGTTAAATTCATACAAATATCATTCGTGCCTAGTTTTAAACTCTTTGGAAATGCATTTCTACTTTGGTTTTTCATAAGATAGTCCCACAGCTTAGCCATTTCCAAGAAATATCTAACAAAAAGGCATGGATAAATAAAAGGCTATAGTTTGTGAATTATAAGTGAAAAAGTACAAACAACAGAAAATTATTACTGCAGAAAGTAATCATGAACAAGCAAATACTTAACCTTGATAAATAATTGATTTTTAAATTGTTTAAATAGAGCAACTTTAACCTTTTGTATATATAAAAATCACCTGGTTAAATCAATTCTAAGGGATGCTGATGCAGTAATTGTAGGGTAGATTTGGAATTCTGCATTTTTAGCAAGTGCCACAGATGGAACAGGGATGAGAAATGCCACAATTGTAGCATCTAGAAACTAGAGTAACCTAGGTCTCCATATTATTACAAGCTGGCCTGATGCTCACTGCTAGGCCACATTTTTCTCTTGTTGGTCATAAACAGTCTCACAGAGCACCAACATCGGACAAGGCCACTCTGAGACCATGCTAAAGCAAGATATAATAAGGTTTTGTGTCACCCACAAAACACCAAACATCCCTTTCTTTTGGCTAATATGAGTGACTTGCTTTTTTGCCTATTATAGCTTTATTTCCACTCTAGTCTGCCCTCCCTTTAGATAAGATGTTTTAAGATGCCCAATCATAGGATTCCCCTTGCTTACTGACAACAAACGATCCAGAGTGAATGTCCATTTCCTTAGATGTTCTTCAAGATTTCCTCACAAAACCCAAATCCAATAATTAAGTCCTTTTTAACACTCTTACTGAGATGTTGCATGTTCCTCATGTTGTGTGACATCCCTCATTGCAGCGACTAATAAACCCAATTCATTCCACCAGGAACTACAGTTATGTTCCTAGTGGTCTTCAGCTGGAGGACATTGCTATTTATATAATGAATACAAACAAATGTGATATCAAATACTATTATTACCAACAAATAGGAATTGAAATATAAACAACATCACTGCACAGCAAACAGTAAAAATTTTTCCAGAAGTCTGAAGTTTATTTTTAACAATAGATGTTTAGCTTCTTGACTTCGGGGACAGTGACTTGACTTAGTGCCTTCCACTATGGGTCAAGCACAGACTAAATACTCAAGAAATATGTGCCAAAGAAAAAAATAAGTAAAAAGCAAAGAGTTTTCCACAAGTGATAAGTGTATTGGCAGATGCTCCCTGTGGTAGGCAGAATAATGTCCCTACTTCCAAAGATGTTCACAACCGAATCCCCTAAGCCTGTAAATATGTTCCTTTACATAACAAAAGGGACTCTGAAGGTGTCATTAAGGATCTTGAGAAGGGAAGAATATCTTATATTATCCAGGTAGGCCTAAGGTAAACACATGTAAACACAAGAGTCCTATAAGAGAGAGGAAGGACCCTAAGATAACCACAAGGATCCTATAAAAGAGAAGAAATAATCAGAGAAGGAAATGTGTGGATGGATGTTGCTGGCTTTGAAGATGAAGGAAGGGGCCATGAATGAAGGAATGCACATGATTTATAGGAACTGGAGATGAGGAAATGGATTCTTCCCTAAAGGATCTAGAAGGAATTCAGTCACGCCAGTATCTTAATTTTAGAACTTATCACCTCTAGAAGTAGTATAATATACTTAAGGTTAAGCTAGTAAATTTGTGGTAATTTGTTACAGCAGTATGAAGAAACTAACATGCCCAAAAATAGGAGAAGACACTTTAGACAGGGTTCTGTGTGCCTCTTAAGACAAATCTGCCCACCAGCCTTCTCACAGTAGGCCTGAGGGTCTTGGCTGTAAAGGTTATGAGGTCAGCCTAGGCTCCTCATATAAAAATAACATATAAAATATAAATCCTTATTCAGAACTTTAGAATAATAAAAGAAATTTAAAATGATATTAAATAGATTTAAAAAATTAAACATCTATATGTCCTACACAATTAGCTGAACTATAAATTCAGATGTATAGTAAAATGCAGATTACATACAGATATAAATGTGATACAGTTCTGCTATATGTGGATCCAAGTGAAGATATACTATTGCTAAAGTACAGTAGAAAGTGAGCCCCCAAATTTGTACAAGCAAAACATTAGCCCTTTTAAAAGTTCATACTCCTACAAGCATTTTATTCTCCTCCAGAGGATGCCACACGTCTTAAATTAAATCAGGGGCAACTGATACAGATATTTCCATTCTAGACCTGCTAACGTTACTTGTGTTTCTAGCTAGGGTTTTACTCAGTCCATCTCTCTCCCTGGGTTGTCTTCTTTCTAATAACTACAAAATCTTCAAGGTATAAATGAGTCCACTGGAGTAAAATTAGATTATTTTATAGTCTTCCTGAAGTGTGAAGCTTGCCCATCTTTTTTTCTCTTTTTGCCAGAAAACAAAATCCTCATGGACAACAACTATCGCAAATAGAAATCTGAGCTAGGTGCGGTGGCTCACGCCTATAATCCTAGCACTTTGGGAGTTCGAGGCTGGTGGATCGCTTGAGCTCAGGAGTTCAAGACCAGCCTAGGCAGCATGACAAAACCCCGTCTCCACAAAAAATACAAAAATTAGCTGGGCATAGTGGTGCACGCCTGTAGTTCCAGCTACTTGAGAGGCTGAAGTAGGAAGAGCACCTGAGCCCAAGGAGGTTGAGGCCGTAGTGAGCTGTGATCATGCCACTGCACTCTGGCCTGGGCAACAGAGTAAGACCCTGTTTAAAAATACATAAATAAGAAAAGAAAAGAAAAAGAAAAAGAGACAGAAACCTGAGAAAAATCACTGGCACACTAATTTTACAAACAACTTGACTCTGAATCCCAGAGGGGACTCATCTGTAGTACCCCTCTATAATTCATAACTCTCCTTTCAAAGCTATTGTTGAAATTCTTGAGATTACTTTAAGTCTTCCCAATTAGGCATTATTCACTGATATGCTTTGAGTCCCGAGCTGATTATTATTACATCATGTTAGATCCCTGACTTGATTGTATCAGAACTGATCTACTCTTAAGTATGTCTGCAATTTTACAAAGTTATCTATTAAGTACAGAATGTTGTTAGTATGTTTCTACTGATTTATTTATATTTCTTTTTTTGTTTTTTTGAGATGAAGTTTCTCTCTTGTTACCTAGGCTGGAATACAATGGCACAATCTCAGCTCACCGCAACCTCCGCCTCCCAGGTTCAAGCGATTCTCCTGCCTCAGCCTCCTGAGTAGCTGGGATTACAGGTCTGCACCACCATGCCCGGCTAATTTTGTATTTTTAGTAGAGATGGGGTTTTTCCATGTTGATCAGACCGGTCTTGAACTCCCGACCTCAGGTGATCCACCCACCTCAGCCTCCCAAAGTACTGGGATCACAGGCATGACCCACGGCGCCTGGCCAATTTCTAACAGGTGAGATGCATTTAAATGCAGGTACACTAATTCCCCTCATCTATTAGCTCTCTTCTAATTTCTTTCTTCTTGCTCATCTATCCTCAATAGTGTGATCCATCTCTCCCATAACCTTTCTTCCCCTTGTTATTCCATCATCTGTGACATAAATTTCCAGCCCTGGATAATTCAGTCCTTTACCTCTCTCTACATGGGCTTATGATGTTTGCTGGAGAAGTACATTTAATTCTTTATATTGGCTCTTCCATAAATTTCTGGTCCTCAGATTCACCCAGGCTCTGCTCTATCCCCCAGTTACAGCTTCCTTTCTTTTACAGTGAATTACCTTCCCTATTTGAAAACAATAGAAGCTATCAGGCAGAAAAATCCTCCCTCTTTAAAATCTTTACCACCAACCTACAGATTCTATGTAGACACTCACTATTAACTATATCCCAACACCCACCTCAATCAGTTTCTAAACAAACTTTGTTTCATTTCCTTAGAGAAGTTGCTGTATCAAATATTTCTTTTTCTCTCTCCTGTATCTTTGAGTATTCCATCTTTATTGGTTTCAACACTATTCTCATCCTCTACTTTGGGTTAGATTAAGGAACCCAACTTCCTTATACACCCTTATATATCTTTTATTTTATCTATCATAATAATTCTTAAATGAAATTGAATTATCTTTCTTCATAGTCAATAAATTTGGAACTGAGCCATGTGATTACTTTTCTGTTTCCCCTAAAGATTGTGAGCACTCAGAGAAAGCATGCCCTAGACTCTCCAACTCTGCATTCCTACTGCCTACTGCTTATTACTCTCATAAAGTATTGAATGCATTAATTCATATATTAATTTTAACTCTGCAAGAAATGCCTGCCTACTTCAAAACACCTTTTACTTTCCTCTCATTTTGTAGAAAGAATTTTACAAGCCTTTCTGTTTCAGTGGGGAAAAAAGACACTTTGAATTTTACTGGTCCTTGAAAGTCTTTACATTACGCCGTTAGTATATGGGGGATGGAGGGGGGGCTTTATTTCAATTTTTTAAAAATAGACAAATAGGATTTTCAAATTTAATATGCTATTGGTCAGACCAGTCACCTCAAAGACACATACACATCGTGGTGGCAAAACTTGACTGCAATATGCTTGAATACGTTAATGTAGTTACAGTCAATCCAAAGAGGATTTAGTTTGATGTGAAAATATAAAATTAAAGAGATAGACAGAAAGAGAGAGATATTATTGAAGGACTTATTGGTAGTACATTTTAAGCACCATAGAGGGGAAATAAATAAATATGCGATTCCATTGACAAGATCTTTACAACTCTAAGTTGTATGGATCTGGGTGTCTTAGTATGAGCAAGTAAACATTAGATATATGAAATTCCTTCATTTGGTTTCAATCAATCTACCATTTTATAATAATTTGGCTTACCTTGTCATGTTTGAAAATTTTAGTTTCTATTATAATAATTCATCTTAAGCTAATATATTATAATTCTATTTTTATAATAATTTGGCTTCCCTTGTCATGTTTGAACATTTTAGTTTATATGATAATAATTTGATTTAAGTTAATATATTATAATTCTATTTTTATATATCAGTTTTATAATCATTGTAAGTATGAATGTGTCCCCAAAGATGATGGATTCTCTCAGCGTGCTAAAAAAACATACATTTCTTAACTATAGCTGGCATATGAACGATGATGGAGCAACTAAGAAGATGAAGACTGTTATAATACTGTTTGAATCCTTTCACCAGATGACATAAACCTGTCTGAGTCACCTATGTGTCTTCTCATCTTGTAAACCTAGAAAAACTTGTATCAGTGACAATTCACCTGTAGCTTAATCTACTTTTTACTTTACTGGTTATTATTGTTTAACTATTCCAGGCCCATGTGTTTGTGTATATGTTTCTAAAATCCATAACATTTTGAGTTGATTCTGTAAGTTGTACAAATCAGGATTAATAGCTTTGAACATCTAGAAATCCGATAATTGTTGAATAAATAAAATGTGGCAAAACATAGTAACAATAATACTAGGGCATTAAATTAAGGAGAAAACAGGCAACTAACAATTGAATTATAATTATCTCTTACAGGATATACTACCTTCATAAAAGCACACTAAACCATTTATTTTTTCTTAAAATATGTTACATTCAGGCTTCATATATTTTAGTGAACATATATACTCATTTAATTTGAGGACATACTTTTCAGCTTTAATAGACACTATAAAACACTTTAATAAAATGATTGAATCAATTTACAATCTCACCAGCAGTGGTATTGCAGTTGCTTTGCATCCTTGCCATAATTTAAGTTGTTTCAAAAAATTTAGTTACTATGGATACATAATAGCTGCACATATTTATCAGGGGTAAACATAAAACGTTATAATTTTATAAAAGCATACAATGTGTCTTGATTACATTGTGATCATAATGTGTGATGATCATAGTAACAGAGATATTCATTACCTCAAACATTTATCATGACTTTGTGTTTAGAAAAGTTCCAATCCTACTCTTGTAGTTATTTTGAAATATACAATACATTATTGTCAACTATAGTTGCCCCATGGTGCTACCAAGCACTAGATCTTATTCCTTCTATCTAACTATATTTTTGTATCCAATAACCATCCCTACTTCCCCTCTTTATGCCCCCACCCTCACTACCATTACTAGCCTCTAGTAACTATCATTCTACTCTCTATCTCTATGAGTTCAATTCTTTTAGCTCCCAACAGAAGTGAGAACATTACATATTTCTCTTTCTGTGTCTGGCTTATTTCATTTAACATAATGTCCTCCAGTTCCATCCATGTTCTTGCAAATGACAGAATTTCTTTTTTATGACTGTATACTATTCCATTGTGTGTATGTACCACATTTTCTTTATCCATTCATTTATTGATAGACATTTAGGTTGATTCTATATCTTGGCTATTGTACATGGTGTTACAATAAACATGAAAGTGCACATATCTCTTAGATATGCTGATTCCCCTTCTTTTGGATATATCCCCAGAAGATTGCTGGATTATATGTTAGTTCTATTTTTAGTTTTTGAAGGAATCATCATACTATTCTCCATAGTTCTTGCAATTGGAAAATTCCTTTCTACTGGGAAGTAAAGCTTGATCTACATATTACTGACACATGGTAGGACTGTTCAGCATTCCTTGAGGAAGCACCTTCCAATGAAATTGGCAAGCTGGCCTTTCATTATTAATAGCTGGTAGGGTAAACGCAAATTTTTTCCCTGTACTGTTTTGCTAGAGAAATCATATAAAAACAACCTTTGAGGTCAATAACAATTATAGGCCAGTCCTGAGGAATCACCATGGGGGATGGGAGCTCGGGCTGCAGAGGCCCCATAGGTTGCAATTTAGCATTAATAGCCCATAAGTCATTCAAAAGTCTCCATTTGCCAGATTTTTTAGGAATGACAAAAATGGGCGAGTTCCAAGGGCTAGTTGAAGGTTCAATATGTCTGGCCTGTAATTGTACATTCACTAATTCATGGGCTCTGAGTAATTTCTCTCTCTTCAAAGGCCACTGTTCTACCCAGACAGGATCTTGAGAGAGTCATGTCAGGGGTGGGGAGGAATAACAACAGTGGCCATTTCTAGAAAGGGGTCTACAGAGTGACCCCCTCATTGGGCTAATAGATCCTGACCCCAAAGATTAACAGGGATGAGCATGATTAGAGGTTGTATAACTGCCTTTCTCCCTTCTGGATCACAGCATGTTAGTGGGTGTGTGCTCTGCCTTGTTATATGCGCTTCCCCAATGCCAACAATCTTTTGTTCCTGAGTGACATGAGGCCAAGTTTTGGGCCAGTTTTGATAATTGATAATTGAAATATCTGCCTCTGTGTCCAATAAGCCAGTAAAATTTTTATTTACAATTTTTAAGGTAATTATGGGTCTCTGATCAGTGATTAATTGGTTCCAATATACTCCTGTGGTCCCCGTGCTTCCAAAACTTCCTTTACCCCTTTCTTTTCCTTGGACATTAGGAACCCAGTATGGTAAAATCAGTAACTGAGCTATCTTTGATCCAGGGGGAAGAATATGCAAACCTTTACATTCCATCATCACTAATATTTTTCCTTGATAATCACTATCAATAACCCCAGTGAGCACCTTAATTCCTTTACTGGATAGACTAGACCATCCTAGAATTAATCCCATTGTTCCCAGAGGCAGTGGCCCCCAGAACCTGGTAGTGACTCTTTTGGGGTCCTCTCCTTCTTTGAACACTAATTCGTTTGGGCAGAGTAAGTTCAGCCCTGCGTTCCCAGTGGTGGCTGCTCTGAGACGGAGGACCATGGGCTTTCCATCTGGCCAAGGAAAGCTGCTGGCATTGCCCCAGTTTGAAGCAGGCCTGAGACTGGCTCCTCATGAAGTTTCCTGTCTGATTACCTATGAGGTTGCCGTTTCTATCAAATTTAGATCTGCATTGGTTTGCCCAATGCCTCCCCCTTTTACACAGGGGACACATAGAAGGAGGTTCTTTCTCTGCTTTACCTTGGTCTCTATTTTTTGGGCAGTCCCTTCTCATATGATCTGGCTCTCTGCATAGAAAACAATTAGAGTTTCCCTACCTCTTCGTTCTAGGAGGGCTTAATGCCATAGCCAATACTTTGGCCTTGTGTGTCTCTGTTCCTACTAGTTGGCATGCTTTTATAAGTTCCCCGACTGTGGCTGCTTTTCTTCTGACTGCCCGCATTGCTTGCTGGCAATCCACATTAGCATTTTCATAAGCCAGTTGCAACAATAAAATATCCGAAGCCTGATTGTGACTAATTTGTCTTTTAACTACCTGGGTTAAACGATCAATAAATTCAACCAATGGCTCCTGAGGTCATTGACAAACATTTACAAAAGACCCCTGCTGAGCTCTACTCTGGGGAATTCGGTCCCAGGCCCTAAGGGTGCATGAAGAAACCTGATTATAGGCCTGGGGATCAAAATCTATTTGTTGTACCTCGGCATGGGGACCCTTCCCATGGAGCATAGCAGCTGTTATATCTTGCCCTGCCACTTGATTCCATTTGGCTTGTTGTTCACACAACTCATCATATTCGGCCCTCCAAAGGAGATATTGGCTGGGCTCCAAAGTGGTTTTAGCTAGCATTGGCCAGTCCCATGGGGTCATTTGGAAGTTGTCCGCTAAAACCTCAGTCATTCCTTTTGTAAATAGGCTAGCGGCTCCGTTTTGCTTAACATTTTTTCTTAGTTCTTTATAAGTGCTAAAAGAGATGGGTTCATGTATCTGATTGCCTTCAATTACTGGGCAGGACAGGAGTTCACCCTCCAAGGCTGCTTGTTTAAGATAAGGACCCATAACTGTGAAGCCTCTCTCTTACTTGTTGGAGGAGGGGGCTCAGGCAAAATCTCCATTTCCTCCTTATTATCTGTACCTGTAGATAGCTGGGCTGAGGAAGAGGCCAGAGGTGGTAAGGTAGATAGCGGCACCTTCTCCTTCCCCTTGTTGGATTCTAGTATGTATAACAGGACTAGAGCCACTCTTACTAAGGCCCACGATGTTAGAAATGTTACAGTGACCTGTTTCCCTTGAACATAATTCTCCTTTAGATTTCTTCCCAATTTTTCCCAGATATCTAGATCTAACATGCCTTCTGCTGGGAACCAAGGATTATCAAAGACAATAGCTTGCATTAACTCTCTTAATTGATCTTGTGACACCGAGGCCCCACTAGCCTTAAGCACCTTTTTCAACACTTTCATATGCTGCCACTGCTGCGCTGATAACTGCTGTCCCACGATGAAACCCTAGCCTGAAACAATGCCTCCCCAAGCTTGGCAATCTCCAGTGGGTACCAACGACTTACTAACTTCCTGACTTGACCGTGGTCCTCTTTACTCTCCGGTCTCGGGAGGTCCGCCTTTCCTTCTTTCCTTCTTCACAGCGATGATTGCATTGGTTCACTCTGCTTTCGAGCACCTGCTGTGATGGGTATCACGTCGGGGTCATCACCTGAAAAGTCAGTCACCACCTGTGGAAATCTGACCTGCAGACCCTGACTCAACGATGGATGAATGAATGCACTCTCACACCATTACAGTGATACAAGTGGGCTAGGGATGGCCACTGGCTGCTTTCAGAGGGCGAAATGCAAACAGTCGACCAAGACTCCCTGTTCATCCACACATTTATTCCCTAGACGTTACAATACAGGTTCTAAGTTAACACACTTGCGGATAATTAACATGGTTAAGAGAATGGTTTTACAACTAATAAAAGCTTTAGGTTCCGGGGCCCAGAGTAAATACTATTAACAGGTAATTCCCCTTTGATCCTCCCTGAAGAGGGACACCCAGCACAAAATTAACATGAGTAAGCAGAGTGGAGACAAATGGGTGTGGGGTGAGGCCTTTTATCAGTCTCTCTTTCCTGTGCTAATGTTAATGAGGTGCCTGCCTTCAACCTGCCTCAATAAAACCTTTTGGCCTTCCAAAAGGTTTGAGAGTACAACTTTATCTTTGCCTAATAATTAATATCTTTAATATTTTGCCAGCCACCCCGAGTGAATAGCAACACATAGTGGTTGTATTAATTTACATTCCTAACAGTGTACCAGAGTCCCCCTTTTCCACATTTTTGCCAGTATCCATTATTGCCTCTCTTTTTAATGAAAGCCATTTTAACTTCATGGGGGTAAGATGGTATTTCATTGTAGTTTTTATTTGCATATCTCTGATAATAAGTGATGTTGAGCATTTTTTTCATTTCTGTTGCCCATTTTTATGTCTTCTTTTAGAAATGTCTACTCAGATCTTTGGCCTATTTTTAATAGATTTGGGTTTTTTTAATTCGAGTTGAGTTCCTTATATATTCTCATTATTAATCCCTTGTCAGAAAAGCAGTTTGCAAATATTTTCTCCCATTCTGTGTATAGTCTGCTCATTTTATTGTTTCCTTTGCTTTGCAGAAATTTTTAGCCTGATATGATCCCATTTGTCCATTTTGCTTTGCTTGCCTGTGCCTTTGAGGTCTTTTACTTTTAATATTTTTAATTGACAAATAACTGTACATATTAATGGGATGCATAGTGATGTTTCAATATATATAATGTGTAGTGATCAGATCAGGGTGATTAACATATCTATCATCTCAAACATTTATCATTTCTTTGTGTTGGGAATGCTCATTATATTCCTTTTAGCTATTTGAAGCTATATAATACATTATTGTTAACTATAGTCATCCTGATTTTGAGGTTTTACTCAAAGTTTCATTGCCCACACCAATGTCCTGAAGAGTTTCACCAATGTTTTCTTCTAGTAGTTTCATAGTTTGAGGTCTTAAATTTAAGTATTTAGTATATTTTTATTTGATTTTTGTTTATGATGAGCAGTAAGGGGCTAGTTTCATTCTTTAGTATATGGTCACCCAGTTTCCCCAGCACAATTTTTTGAAGAGACTGTCCTTTCCCTAACATATGTACATGGCATCTTATCAAAAATTAGTTAACTGTAAATGCATGGATTTATTTCTGGGTTCTCTAGTTCTGTTCCATTGGTCTATGTCTGGTTTAATGCCAATGCCATGCTGTTTTGCTACTATAGCTTTTTAGTATAATGTGAAGTCAGGTAATAAGTGCCTCTGGCTTTGTTATTTTTGCTCAGGATTGTTTTGGCTATTCTGGGACTTTTGTAGTTCCATATGTTTTAGGATCACAGGGAACTACATGTAAATCCATGTAATGACAATGGTATGTCATTGTCATTTTGATAGGGACTGCATTGAATCTGTAGATTGCTTTGGGTAGTATGAACATTTTAACACGATTGATTCTTCCAAGTCATGAACGTGGAACGTCTTCATTTTTTGTGTCCTCTCCAATTTATTTCTTTCAGCATTGTTATAGTTTTCATTGTAGAGATCTTTCAGTTTTTTGGTTATTTCTAGGTGTGTTATTTTTATTTGTAGCTATTGTAAATGAAGGTAATTCCATTTGATTTCTTGGTTTATTTTTCAGATGTTTGTTGCTGGCATATAGAAATGTGACTGATTTTTATGTTGATTTTTGGATCCCACAACCATACTGAATTTGACGATCAGTTCTAATAGTTTTTTGGTGGAGTCTTCTTACCATCACTTTGTGTTGTCATTTTTCCCATATTATGGTCACTGTGCAATGGTATCTCATTATATTTTATTTTATTTTAATTTTTTGAGCCAGAGTCTCGCTGTGTCTCCCAGGCTGGAGTGCAGTAGTACAATCTTGGCTCACTGTAACCTCCATCTCCTAGGTTCAAGCGATTCTCATGCCTCACTCTACCGAGTAGCTGGGACTACAGGCGCATGCCACCATGCCTGGCTAATTTTTGTATTTTTAGTAGAGACAGGGTTTTGCCACCTTGACCAGGCTGGTCTTGAACTCCTGACCTCATATGATCCACCCGCCTCAGCCTCCCAAAGTACTGGGATTACAGACGTGAGCCACCGTGCCCAGCCTCATTATATTTTAAATTTGCATTTCACTCATGACTAACAATATCTAGCACCTTTCTATATGTTTATTGGCCATTTGGATATCCTCTGTATCAGTCTGCCTGGGCTGTCATAACAAAATGCCACTAACGGGTGGTCATAAACAACATAAATTTGTTTTTCCACAGTTCTGGAGGCTACTGGTATGAGATCAGGGGTATAAGCAGGTCGGGTTCTGGTGAGGGTTTTCCTACTGGTTTGTCCTCACATGGCAGGAATAGCAGAGAGGCGCTCTCTAATGTCTCTTCTTATGGATCAGGGTCACCCTTTTGACCTCATTTAACCTTAATTAACTCCTTAGAGACTCTATCTCCAAATACAGTCACACTGGGGATGAGGGCCTTAACATATGAATTTGGAGAAGACACAAACATTCAGATTATAACATCCTCTTTTGTGAAGTCCCTGTAGACATATTTTATCTAATTTTCATTTCTGGTTGTCAATCCTTTCCTTGTTGATTTGTAGAAATTCTTCATATGTCTGGATATGAGTCCTACATTAGATTGACATACTGCAAGTATCTTCTCCCATTTTGTGGCTTTCCTTTCTACTTTTTAAAAGTGTCTTTTTATAAATAGAAATTCTTGATTTTAATGAAATAATTCATCAATCATTCTTTTCTTTTTGATTAGCTTTTATAATGATTTTTATGAAACCATTGCCTACTCAAAACTATGATAATATTCTTTTATAACATCTTCTAAGAACCCTATTGTTTTAACTTTGACTTTTAGGATTATGACACATCTGTAATTTATTTTGTGTATGAAGGGAGTTAGGAGTGAGATTTCATTTTTCCCCCATCTCACACAGAATTAATCCAATATGATTGAAAAGAATATCTTTTCTCTACTGCACTGCAGTGTCACCTTCATCTTAAATAAGGTAATCATGTAAGTGTGGACCTGTTACTGGATTCTTTATTCTGTTCAATTGATCTGTTTGTTTATCCCTGAACTAACTTTTCATTACTGATTTTTTAAAAATATTTAATAGTGTGAAATCCTCAGCTTTGTTCTTCTTCAAGCTTGCCTTAACTCTTTTTGGCTCCACATATTTTAATGTACATTTAAAAACCAGCTTGGCAATTTCCACAAACAAAATCTAGCTGCAATTGGGATTGCATTGAATTTATAGGTCAATTTGGGACAAAACAGCAATATATTAGCAATAGCATGTCATAATCCATTAACATTGTATGTAACATCCTATTCTCTGTGTCTTACCTGGGTATTTGCACAACTTGGAGTTTAGCAAATGCTTTGAAAGAGGGAAATGAACACAAGACAGAGTTCACTTTTCAGCAGTTTCCTCCTTTCCTGCATCTTATACACTAATGTTCTGACTTTTTGGTAGTCCTGAGTTCTCATTACTTTCTTCCCAGGGTAGTAAGACTACCACAAACTCTAAGTTGCTGCTCCTTTTTAGTCTTAATGTTTACAGTAAGAGTACTTATCTTCCCCAAAGAGAAATGAATGGGGAATGTAGGACTCCCCTAAATGTATTTTCTTTCTCTTCAAGATCACTGTCCTTCAATTATTGGCCACCATTAATGTTCTGTGATGTCTTATATGTGTGTGTCTGTGTGTGTGTGTGTGTGTGTGTGTGTGTGTATGTGTTATCTGTCTTGCCCCATTATACCTGGAAGAGCAAGTTCTGATATTTAATTTTTAAGTTTTTTTTCAAAATTACGGTCTCCACAACCTTCATTATTCCCTTGCATCAATCTTCAACATAGCTTTGTTAACAACTATAATTGAGTGTCAACATATTGCAAATGTTGTGAAAAATGCAAGGATGAGCCATGATTAAGGGAAAAAGCAAGCTAGGAAGCCCTAGAGAAGTATGAAAAGTCATTAATGTCAAACCAAAGTTGATGGGAGGAGTTTTTGAGCAAGAGGTGACAAATATCAAGTACGAAATATGTCTACTTCCTTCTGAACTAGAGTTTGTGTAAAGCAATCAAATATTGTGCAGTTACAAGATGAGGACTTGAGCAGTTGGAGACGTTGGTTTGAATCATATTCTCTCTCCAGCAAAGCCCAGCTACTCAATCTCTCTCATATGGACAGTAGTCTGGTTTCAAATTTTCCTTATTCAATGTCTTCTAAATTACTGATACAGTAATTGGATCATGTGCTCATTATAATATATCGTTTCACTTTATCCTATCTCCTGAATGGACAAAAATGTGAAACTAATTTTAATTACATTACTTTTTTTTCCCCCCAGAAACATCTGCCTTATCTGCCTATTCCCTGGTACCCTGTGATATTGAGAGTCCATTTTACTCTGGATTTCTAAAAGTCAGAATCACTTCTTACAAGATCTTAGAACTACCTAAGGAACCCTCATATAAATAAATAAATGCCACGACACCTTCATTTACTGGGTATTTCCTGTATGACACATTATTTCACAATCATTATTTCATTTAATCCTCATAAAATAGATAACCTTATTGCAGCATTTTCTCTACTTGAAATATGAATTAACTAAGGTTTAGTGAGATAATAGCTATTCCAAAATGATAAAATGGATGGAGCCAGGGTTTATAAAAAGCTCTGTCCGATTTTAGAATTTTCAAGTACATAATATTTGATTGATTTCTTGTCAATTACATCTGTCATTGAAATTTAGGTTAGGGACCCAGTTATTTTCAGGCCTTTACTGAATGAAGGTAATAGAAGATACGTCCATATTTGATACCAAATTATTTTCTTCCCAAAAAACTCCATGTATAGTTTATTTTAGGGAGAGATGATGTGAATGCTTTCAAAAGTACATGTGTTCTAAAATAGATTCTGGCAATTTGACAGGATGGAACTGTCAGAAACTAATTATTATTAATTTTATTTGTACACCATCTGAAAAACAACTATCAGGTTTATTCACACAAGAAACTGAATAAATTTACTTAGGAGAAAATATAAATGGGAGAGCTTGTTATTGTACAAAGAATGGATTATATTGCCATAATGGGCTATTTTTCTCTATTAGGAATTGCCAAATGCAGTTCCATATAGCTTCAATATGCCAATAACTTGCTGCATGACAGTATAAATCATATAAACTTTCTCTGCCTCAGCTTTACCAACTAAAAACTAAAGGATTAGTCTAGATTATCTCTAAGGTCCCTTATAGTATAAAAAATTACCTATTGCTTCATATATTTATATTTTCATATATAAGACTAATATACATATAGAAATGCTGTGTGTGTGTGTGTGTGTGTGTGTGTGTACAATTTTGCCCACAGGACAGTATTCCACAAGTAGCATAATCCAAGTATGAGATTCATTTTTGATTTTTTATAGAAATGCTGCATAAATAAGGAGCTCAACAATAAAATGGAGACATGTTAACTCTTCAAAAAGTAGATATTAGCTAATGTTTATGGAATAGTGGAAATGTAGCTTTACATCATATAACATAGATAAGACTTGGTCTAGTGATCTCATGACCTAAATGCTTAATACAAGACTCTCCTAATCCAGCCAGGAAATTTCAGATGTCTTATAATCGAAGCTAAGAAACATTAGATGTTTTAATAGCCTTACGAATTTAATAGCCTTAGGAATGTCTATAATTACCCATGTTAGCAGCCAAGATGCCTCTCAGCCAGAGACACTCAGCTTTTTAGCCAGCACACCACTTTGAATAGGGTTAAAAATACTTTTAAACCTTTTGGGGTTATTAGGGATAATTAAAAGTGGTTGAAAGTGTACAATATCATTTATCAAACCACTAAAAGATGTGCCATAAGAAATATATCTCAACATTAGCAAATGCAATTAATATATTTACATTAAGATATAAATGAATAAAATAACCTAAAAAACTAAATAAACATACTATTTTTAGGTTTTATTATATATAACCTATATTATTTAGTTTATATCAATATAACCTAAACAAAAGTATGTACATAAACATATGGACATATATATACACATGTTAACTATAAATATATACACACACAAAATGAAAGTATATATATAGCTATACATATATATGTATATGTAGATATATATCTATAAGGCTATTAAATTTATAAGGCTATTAAAACATCTAATGTTTCTTAGCTTTGATTATAAGACATCTGAAATTACCTGGCTGGATTAGGAGAGTCTTATATTTTATATGTATATATACATAGCTTATTTCCCAAAGTTCCGACCTTCAGAGCCACTGTCTTAACCTTTGATGTGTCATAATATTAAGTCAGAATTGTATGTGAGGAGATTTCAAACACTTCTTTAAAAATTGAAATTAAAAGATAAAAATTTAAAAATCTTTATTTCTCAACATAAGCTTCATTAAGTTCAAGACACATTTATGAACAACAATATTTAGTCTAACCCTAAATAACTGAGAGTCCTGGAAATTTAACCATATCAATACAGTCTTTTTTATATTATGAACTGAAGAAAGGTGGGTACCCTTTAAAGAGTTTTTTTAAATTATGAAGCAAAACGAAATCAGAAGGAGCCAAATCAGAACAGTAAGTTGGATGCCTAATGATTTCCCATTGAAATTCTTGCAAAATTGCCCTAGTTTTATGAGAGGAATAAACAGGAGCATCTCTCTGGTGAATCTTTCCTGGAGAGTTTTGTTTTCTGCTAGGGCTTTGGCTAATTTTCTCAAAACTCTCATAATGAACAGACATTATCATTCTTTGGCCTTCCAGAAAGTCAACAATCAAAATGGCTTGAGCATCCCCCAAAAACTGTAGCTATGACCTTTTTTCTTGACCTGTCTGCTTTTGCTTTGACTGAACCATTTCCACCTGTGAGCCATTGGTGTTAGCTATTGTTCCACCAGTAGCCATTGTTGTGATCGTGCTTTGTCTTTAGGATCATGGTGATAAAGCCGTATTTCATCTCCTGTTACAATTCTATGAAAATACTTCAGGATCTTGATTCAATTTGTTTAAAATTTCCATTGAAATCTTTGCTCTTGACTGCAGCTGATCTGGGTGCAACAGTTTTGGCACCCAGTGCATGGAAAGTTTGCTCAACTTTAATTTTTCAGTCAGAATGGTGTAATCTGAACCAACTGAGATGTCTATGGTGTTAGTTATTGTTTCTGCTGTTAATCGTTGGTACTCTTCAATCAAGGTACAAACAGAATTAATTTTTCCTCACAAATTGACATCTGCAAAGCTGATGGAGTGCTGCTGCAGGCTTCAACTTCAACATTGTCATGTTCCTTCTAATAACAAGTTATTCGGGGAAGAGGGAACAAGATGGCCAAATAGACACAACTCCAGTGCACAACACCCAGCAAGAGAGATGGAGAAATCTAGATATCTCCTAGCTCCAACCAAGGTACCAGGTGCATTTCAACGGGTCTGGTCAGACAGTGAGCAAAGCCCAGGCAGGGCAGACCGAGGCGGGGAGGGGTGCTGCTTCACCTAGAAAGTGCATCTGACTGGTGAGTCAGAGGCTCCCCCTCCTGCACTCCAGTCCAGATACAGCACTTCCCCCAAAGCCTCAGCAATACACAGAATAGGGGATCTTTGCCTGTCAAGCGCCAGGAATTACAAGCGCAGAGTTGAATAATAATACAGGATGGTGTCCCGGATTGTTGCACAGACCTAAACAGATGCATAAGCTCAAAAGGCGGCTGGGAGAGCCTGCGGAACGAGCTATCATTCCCTCCCACTGCCTGGAGACAGAGGGAGCTGAAAGCAGGAAAACTGTTGGAGCACCTCCTCCATGACTGGAGAGAAAGGAAGCTGAAAGCAGGGAGACAGATGGTGCGGTTGGGCGGTTCTCTCTCCTCCCTGACAAACCCCAGAGGGCTGAAGCACTAACTCTAGTGGGTTGTGCAGCCAGTGCCTCAGTCTGAACTGAACTCTGAATGATCCAGCTCTGTGGAGGAAAGGCGCAACCCACCATTAAAGAGGTAGGACTAGGCTTCATGTTTTAACAAAAAACACAGGAAGCCTACCTAGCAATGGGACAGTGTTCTTGACCACCCAGCAGCACCTCCAGGTCAGCGGAAGAGACAGGCCTAACCTCTCAGTGTAAACAAAAAAGACACAGGAAGCCTATCTAGCAACCTGAAGGAGTACCTGGAAACCCAGTAGCGCCTCGACAGACAGACAAGCGACCTCATCAAGCATCTCCCTGAGATCAGAGCTAGATAAATCCATGAAGATGGGAAAAAAACAGTGCAAAAAAGATGAAACCATCAAAGACCAGAAGGCCTCTTCTCCTTCAAGGGATCACAACTCCCCATCAACATGGGAACACAACATGACCAAGAAAGAGTGCCACAAATTGACAGAAACAGGCTTCAGCAGGTGAGTAATAACAAACTTTTCTCAGTTAAAGGAACACGTTCTAACTCCATGCAAAGAAACTAAAAACCTTGAAAACAGGTTAGACGAAATGCTAACTAGAATAACCAGCTTAGAGAAGAACATAATGACTTGATGGAGTTGAAAAACACAGCATGAGAACTACATGAAGCAAACACAAGTTTTAATAGCTGAATTGATCAAGCAGAAGAAAGGATATTAGAGATTGAAGATCAACTCAATGAAGTAAAAAGAGAAGGCAAGACAAGAGAAAAAAGAGTGAAAAGAAATGAACAAATCCTCCAAGAAATATGGGATTATGTGAAAAGACCTAATCAACACTTGATCAGTGTACCTGAATATGACTGGGAGAATGAATCCAAGCTGGAAAACATGCTCCAGGATGTTATCCAAGAGAACTTCCCAAGCCTAGCAAGGCAGTCCAACATTCAAATTCAAGAAATACAGAGAACTTCACAAAGATATTCCTCAAGAAGAGCAACCCCAAGGCACATAATCGTCAGATTCACCAGGGTTAAAATGAAGGAAAAAATGCTAAGGGCAGCCAGAGAGAAAGGTCAGGTCACCCACAGAGGGAAGCCAATCAGACTCACAGCGGATCTCTCAGCAGAAACCCTATAAGCCAGAAGAGAGTGGGAGCCAATATTCAACATCCTTAAAGAAAAGAACTTTCAACCCAGAATCTCATATCCAGCCAAACTAAGCTTCATAAGTGAAGGAGAAATAAAATCCTTTACAGACAAGCAACTGCTGAGAGATTTCGTCACCACCAGGCCTGCCTTACAAGAGCTCCTGAAAGTAGCACTAAACATGGAAAGGAACAACCAGTACCAGCTACTCCAAAAACATATCAAATGGTAAAGACCATTGACACAATGAAGAAACTGTGTCAAGTAATGGGCAAAACAACAAGCTAGCATCAAAATGGCAGGATCAAATCCACACGTAACAATATTAACCTTAAAGGTAAATGGGCTAAATGCCCCAATCAAAAGACATGGACTCGCAAATTGGATAAAAAGTCAAGACCCATTGATGTGCTCTATTTAGGAAACCCATCGCATGTGCAAGGACACACATAGCCTCAAAATAAAGGAATGGAGGAAGATTTACCAAACAAATGGTGAGCAAAAAAAAAGCAGGAGTTGCAATCCTAGTCTCTGATAAAATGGATGTTAAACCAACAAAGATCAAAAAAGACAAAGAAGGGCATTACATAATGGTAAAAGGATCAATCCAACACGAAGAGCTAACTATCCTAAATATACACGTACCCAACACAGGAGCACCCAGATACACAAAGCAAGTCCTTAACGACCTAAAAGGAGATTTAGACTACCACACAATAAATAGTGGGAGACTTCAACACTCTACTGTCAATATTAGATCAATGAGACAGAAAATTAACAAGGACATGCAGGACTTGAATGCAGAGCTGGACCAAGCGGACCTAATAGACATATACAGAACGCTCTACCCCAAATCCACAGAATATACATTCTTCTCAGCACCACATCACACTTACTCTAAAATTGACCACATAATTGGAAGCAAATCACTCCTAAGCAAATACAAAAGAACGAAAATCATAACAAACAGTCTATCAGACCACAGCACAATAAGATTAGAACTCAGGATTAAGAAACTCACTCAAATCTGCACAACTACTTGGAAACTGAGTAACTTGCTTCTGAGTGTGTCGACTGGATAAACGATGAAATGAAGGCAGAAATAAAGATGTTCTTCGAAACCAATCAGAATGAAGACACAACTTACCAGAATCTCTGGGACACCTTTAAAGCAGTGTTGAGAGGGAAATTTATAGCAATAAATGCCCAATTGAGAAACAAAGAAAGATCTAAAATTGATAGCCTATCATCAAAATTGAAAGAGCTAGAGAAGCAAGATCAAAAAAACTCAAAAGCTAGCAGAGGACAAGAAATAACTAAGATCAGAGCAGAACTGAAGGACATTAGAGACACAAAAAACCCTTCAAAAAATCAATAAATCCAGGAGCTTGTTTTTTGAAAAGACCAACAAAATTGACAGACTGCTAGCCAGACTAATAAAAAAGAAACAGGAGAAGAATCAAATAGATGCAATAAAAAATGATAAAGGGGATATCACCACTGATTCCACAGAAATACAAACCACCATCAGAGATTACTGCAAACAGCTCTATGCACATATACCAGTAAACCTTGAAAAAAAGGATAAATTCCTGGACACTTGCACTCTACGAAGACTAAACCAGAAAGAAGTTGAAACCCTGAATAGACCAATAATAAGGGCTGAAGTTGAGGCAGCAAGTCCAGGTCCAGACGGATTCACAGCTGAATTCTACCAGACATAAAAGAGGAGCTGGTTCCATTCCTTCTGAAACTATATCAAACAATACAAAAAGAGAGAATCCTCCCTAACTCATTTTATGAGACCAACATCATCCTGATACCAAAACCAGGCAGAGACTCAACTAAAAAAGAAAACTTCAGGCCAATATCCATGATGAATATCGAAGCAAAACTCTTCAATAAAATACTGGCAAACTGATTGCAACAGCACATCAAAAAGCTTATTCATCACGATCAAGTGGGCTTTATCCCAGGGATGCAAGGCTGGTTCAACATACGCAAGTCCATAAACATAATACATCACATAAACAGAACCAAAGACAAAAACCACATGATTATTTCAATAGAGAAGGCCTTTGACAAAATTCAACAGCCCTTCATGCTAAAAACTCTTAATAAACTAGACATTGATGGAATGTATCATGAAATAATAAAAGCTATTTATGACAAACCTACAGCCAATATCATACTGAACAGGCAAAAGTTGGAAGCATTCCCTTTGAAATCAGGCACTAGACAAGGATGCCCTCTCTCACCACTCCTATTCGATATAGTATTGGAAGTTTTAGCCAGAGCAATCAGGCAAGAAAAAGAAATAAAGGGTATTCAATTAGGAAAGGAGGAAGTCAAACTGTCTCTATTTGCAGATGACATGATTGTGTATTTAGAAGACCCCATCGTCTCAGCCCCAAATCTCCTCAAACTGATAAGCAACTTCAGCAAAGTCTCAGGATACAAAATCAATGTGCAGAAATCACAAGCATTCCTATATACCAATAACAGACAAACAGAAAGCCAAATCAAAAGCGAACTCTCATTCACAATAGCTATAAAGAGAATCAAATACCTAGGAATACAACTAAGAAAGGACATGAAGGACCTCTTCAAGGAGAACTACAAACCACTGCTCAAGGAAATAAGACAGGACACAAACAGATGGAAAAACATTCCATGCTCATGGTTAGGAAGAATCAATATCGTGAAAATGGCCATACTGCCCAAAGTAATTTATAGATTCAATACTATCCCCATCAAGCTACCAATGACCTTCTTCACAGAACTGGAAAAAACCACTTTAAACTTCATATAGAACCACAAGAGAGCCCACATAGCCAAGACAATCCTAAGCAAAAAGAACAAAGCCAGAGGCATCACACTGCCGGACTTCAAACTATACTACAAGGCTACAGTAATCAAAACAGCATGGTACTGGTACCAAAACAGAGACATAGACCTATGGCACAATAGAAGCCTCAGAAGCAACACCACACATCTACAACCATCTGATCTTTGACAAACCTGACAAAAACAGGCAATGGGGAAAGGACTCCATGTTTAATAAATGGTGTTGGGAAAACTGGCTAGCAATTGTGCAAAAAGCAGAAACTGGACCCCTTCCTGTCACCTTACACTAAAATTAACTCCAGATGGATTAAAATTTTAAACATAAAACCTAACACCATAAAAACTCTAGAAGAAAACATAGGGAAAACCATCCAGGACATAGGCATAGACAAGGACTTCATGACTAAAACACCAAAAGTAATGGCAACAAAAGCCAAGATAGACAAATGGGATCTAATTAAACTGAAGAGCTTCTGTACAGCAAAAGAAACAATCATTAGAGTGAACTGGCAGCCAACAGAATGGGAAAAAATTTTTGCAATCTACCCATCTGACAAAGAGCTAATATTTAGAATCTATAAAGAACTAAAACAGATATACAAGAAAAAAACAAACAAACTCATTCAAAAATGAGCAAAGGATACGAACAGACAGTTTTCAAAAGAAGACATATATGAGGCCAACAAACATATGAAAAAATGCTCATTGTCACTGGTCATTAGAGAAATGCAAATCAAAACCACACTGAGGTATCATCTCACCCCAGTTAGAATGGCAATCATTAAAAAATCTGGAGACAACAGATGCTGGAGAGGATGTGGAGAAATAGGAACACTCTTACACAGTTGGTAGGAGTGTAAATTAGTTCAACCATAGTGGAAGATAGTGTGGCGATTTCTCAAGGATCTAGAAATAGAAATTCCATTTGACCTAGCAATCCCAATACTGGGTATACATCCAAAGGACTATAAATCGTTCTATTATAGAGACGCATGCGCATATATGTTCACTGCAGCCCTGTGTACAATAGCAAAGAACTGGAACCAACCCAAATGCCCATCAATGATAGACTGAACAAAGAAAATGTGGCACATATACACCATGGAATACTACACAGCCATAAATAACGATGAATTCGTGTCCTCTGTTGGCACTTAGATGAATCTGGAAACCATCATTCTCAGGAAACTGACACAAGAACAGAAAACCAAACACCGCATGTTCTCACTCATAGGCAGGTGTTGAACAATGAGAACACATGAACTCAGGGAGAGGAGTATCACACACTGGGGGCAGTTGGAGGGAGCTAGGGGAGGGACAGCAGGGGATGGGGAGGGTGGGGAGAAATAACATGGGGAGAAATGCCGGATATAGATGAAGGGGGAATAGAGGCAGCAAACCACCTAGTCATGTATGCACCTATGCAACAATCCTGTGTGACCTGCACATGTACCACAGAACATAAAGTAAAATTAAAAAAAAAAAAAAAAAGATCGGGAAAGTCGTTGCCTCTGCAGGTGAGAGAGGACAGGCTGATACGATATTTGTGGAAACTTTCTGGAGTGTTGAAAATATTTTGGATTTGATAAATTTATGTAAGTATATGCATTTGTCCAAACTTTACATTGTACATTTCAAGTATGTATATTTTATTATAAGTAAATTTTGCCTCAAAAAACCTCTAAAAAATTTTTTTACAAAACAACAAAAAAAAAAAACCAAGTTATCTATTTGTAAACTGCTGATTTCTTTGGGGGCACTTTCACTATAAACTTTTCACGGTGAATGATTTCACTATTCTTATACTCAAGATTCACTATGAATTTGATGTTTGTTTCTGCTTCAATTTCAGCAGAATTCATGTTGTTCTGATAGAGACTTGTCAGACTGATGTCTTCTCAACTAGATCTTGTTCAGATATGTTATAAAAATTTAGTATGTTTAGTTTGGTGTCAAAAATTTTTAAATGTATGCATATTTTTTCATAATATGTATTTTCCATATATTTTTAGAAGACCCCTCATAAATATATGTACATATACATATATATTTATGAAGGGTCTATATACATACATATATATGTATGCATATATATATAAAATAGTTATTTTACCTGTGTAATTTCCAGTAGAAGAGCTAAATGCTTATGAAATAAAGTTTCTAAAAATGTTATAGCAATCATGGCAGGATAATCTTGAAAATAGGTGCCACTACTTCACTTTGACCTAGATTCACAATAAAAGCCTTCCCTGCATTGAGTCACTGTCAATTATTGTGATGACTTTAGTGCTCCTTATTGTTTTAATCATAGGAAAAATTATTCTGTATAAAATACTAATAAATCCAGACATCTACAGTGAATTCACAAAGGTGCCAAGTACATACACTGGAGAAAGTACAATCTCTTCAATAAACAGTGCTGGGAAAACTGGATATCCATATACAGAAGAATGAAACTAGACCCCTATCTCTCACCATATACAAAAATTAAACCAGAATAGACTGAAGACTTATATCTAAACCTGAAACTGTGAAACTGTAAAAGAAAACATTGAGGAAGCACTGTCTGGGCAAAGGTTTCTTGAGTAAGACCTCAAAAGTACAGGCAACCAAAGCAAAAAAAGACAAATGGGACCACGTTAAGTTAAAAAGCTTCTGCACAGCAAAGGAAACTGTAAAAAAAAGTGATCAGACAACATGTAGAATGAGAGAAAAGATCTGCAAACTTGCCATCTGAAAAGATCAATAACCAGAATATATAAGGAGCTCAAACAACTCAATAGGAAGAAAACAAATAATCTAAATTAAAAATAGGCAAAAAGATCTGAACAGACATTTCTGAAAAGAAGATATACAAATAGCCAACAGGTATGTATATGAAAATATGTTCAATATTATTAATCATCAAAAAATGGAAATCAAAACTTCAATGAGATATCTTATTACCCCAGTTAAAATGACTTTCATTCAAGAGACAGGCAATAACGGATGCTGGCAAGGATGTGGAGGAAGGGGAATTCTGATACACTACAGTAGGAATGTAAATCAGTATGGCCACTATGGAAAACAGTATGGAGGCTTCTCAAAAAACTAAAAATTGAACTACCAAATGATCCAGCAATACCACTGCTAGGTATATATCCAAAAGAAGAAAATCAGTATATCAAAGAGGTATCTGCACTCCCACGTTTATTGCAACACTACTCATAATAGCCAAGATTTGGAGTCAACCTAAGTATCCACCAACATTGAACTGGACATGAAAATATCGTACATATACAAAATGAAATGTTATTCAGCCATAAAAAGAAGGGAATCTTGTCATATGCAACAAGATGAATGGAATTGGAGGGCATCATGTTGAGTGAAACAAGCTAGACACACTTCACATGTTTTCTTTCACTCATTTGTGGGAGCTAAAAATTAAAACAACTGAATTCATGGAGACAGAGAGTAGAATGATTGCTACCAGAGACTGGGAAGGGTGGAGAGCAAGCAAGGATGGTTAATTGGTAAAAAAAATATAGCTAGAAAGAATGAATAAGATCTAGTATTTTATAGCACAACAGGGTGACTATAGTCAACAACGACTTGTGTATTTTAAGATAATCAAAACAGTGGAATTGGAATGTTCCTAAAACAGAAATGATAAATGCTTAAGGTGATGGTTACCCTAATTACTCTGATTTGATTATTGCACATTGTACATCTATATCAAAATATCACATACATCCAATAAATAAATACACTTATTTCATACCCATAATAATTAAAAATTATTTTTTAAAGAAACTTGAACATCACAGGGTTAAGTTGCCTGTCATAACCTATAGTTCCTAGATAAAGAAGTGTGACTTCAATATGTTAATCTTTAACTTGCAGTTGGCTGCAATTTGCAAATAGTTATAAATAAAGAGGAATCGCAGGCTGTCTGCAAACACATTTAATATACATATTGAAGTTAAATAAAATCAACTTCTTATTAAATAATTTAAAACTTAAGTGAAAATCACTTGTACAGTGATGAGCAGCTTCAAAATGAATAAACCAAAATGGGGTTAACTTACCTCTTCCTATTGTTGTATTGTCAAAAAAACATTTATTTGGTCCTCTTCCTCATGATTTTCCTAGGACTAAAATAAATAACTAGATGAGAATAGGTTCTTTTTACATTTTTTATTTTTTTCTTTTAATTTTTATGGATACATAATAGCTACACGTTTATGGGATATGTGTGATATTTTAATATAAAAATATAGTGTATAATGATCAAATCTGGTTTGTTGGAATATCCATCACATCAAAACTTTAACATCACCTTGTTTGGGGAACATTTCAATCTACTTTTGCAGATATTTTACAGGACACAACAAATTATTATTAAATATCATCACCCTATTGTGCTACCAAACACAATATTCCATCTATCACACCTTATTCCATCTATCTAACTATATTTTTGTACCAATTTACCATTCTCTCTTTATTTCCATGCACCACCCTCCCCTTTCCACCCTCTAGTAGCCATCATTCTGCCTTCTATCTCCAGGAGTTCAATTGTTTTAGCTTCCACATATGAGTGAGAACATGTGACATGATCTTTCTGTGCTGGCTTATTTCACTTAACATTGTGTCCTCTAGTTCTATCTGTATTGTTGCAAATGACAGTATTTCCTTCTTTTATATAGCTGAATATTATTCCATTGTGTATATGTCTTCTTTACCACATCTTCTTTATCCAGTCATTCGTTGATGGACATTTAGGTTGATTCCGTATCTTGGCTATTGTGAATAATGCTGCAACAAATATGGGAGTGCAGATACCTCTTAGATATACTGACTTTATTTTTTGGGGGAGTATATACCCAATGGTATTCTTGGGTCATATGGTAGTTCTATTTTTAGTTTTTAGAGGAATCTTCATACTGTTTTCCATAGTGGCTATACTAATTTACATTCCTACCAACAGTGTACAAGGGTTCCCCTTTCTCCACATGATCGCCAGCATCTGTTATTGCCTTTCTTTTGGATAAAAGCCTTTCTAACTGGAGTAAGATGATAATCTTGTTGTAGTTTTGACTCGCATTTCCCTGATGATTAGTGATGCTGAGCCTTTTTTCATACACTTAATGCCCATTTGGATGTTTTCTTTTGAGTATTATGTACTCAGGGCTTCTGCACATTTTTAATTGGATTATTTGGTTTTTTGCTACTAAGCTGTTTCAGTTCCTTATATATTCTGGTTATTAATCTCTTGTCAGTTTGATACTTTATAACTTTTTCTTCTATATTGTAGATTGTCTCTTCACTATGTTCATTGCTTCCCTTGGTGTGCAGAAACTTTGTAGGCTGATGCGACCCCATTTAGCCATTTTTGCTTTTGTTGCCTGTGCTTTTGAGATCTTACTCAAGAAATCATTACCACACCAATGTCCTGGAGTGTTTTCCCAAAGTTTTATTCTAGTGGTTTCATAGTTTCAGGTTTTAGATTTAAGTTTTGAATCCATTTTCATTTTATTTTTGTATATGGTGAGAGCTAGAGGTCTCATTTTATTCTTCTGTATATGGATATCCAGTTTTCCCAGGACCATTTATTGAAGATACTGTCCTTTCTCCAGTGTATGTTCTCGGTGCATTTGTCAAAGATGAGTTGACTAAATGTGTGGTTTACTTCTGGGTTTTCTATTCTGCTCCATTCATCCATACATCTGTTTTTATGCCAGTACCATGCTGTTTTGTTTACTATAGCTTTGTAGTAAAATTAAAGTCAGGTAATGCAATGTTTCCAATTTTGTTCTTTTTGCTCAGGATAGCTTTGGCTATTCTGGGTCTTATGTGGTTCCAAATAAATTTTATATATATTTTTTCTATTTCCGTGAAGGATATCATTGGTATTTTTACAGGAATTGCATTGATTCTGTTGGTTACTTTGGATATCATAGATATTTTTACAATATTGATTCTTTCAATCCATGAACATAGAATATCTTTTCTGTATTGACTTCAATTTATTTCATCAGAAATGAAAAATAAGACATTACAACTGATATTGCAGAAATTCTAGGGATCATTAGTGGATATGATGAGCAAGTATATGCCAATAAATTGGAAAATCAAGAAGAAATGAATAAATTCCTAGATACATATAACCTACCAAGATTGAATCACAAAGAAATCCAAAACATTAACAGACCAATAACAAGTAAAGAGACTGAAGCTGTAATAAAAGTCTCCCAGTAAAGAAATGCCCAGGACCTGATGATTTCGTTGCTGAATTTAAGAAATAATACCAATCCTACTCAAATTGTTCTTAATAACAGAGGAGAAGAAAATACTTCTAAATTCATTCTATGAGGCCAGTATTACCATGATACTAAAACCAGACAAAGACATAACAAAAAAGAGAAAACTACAGGCTAATATCTCTAATAAATATTGATGTAAAAATTCTCAACAAAATACTAGCAAATCAAATTCAACAATCCATTAAAAGACCATTTATCGGCCGGGCGCGGTGGCTCAAGTCTGTAATCCCAGCACTTTGGGAGGCCGAGGCGGGTGGATCACGAGGTCAAGAGATCGAGACCAACCTGGTCAACAGGGTGAAACCCCGTCTCTACTAAAAATACAAAAAATTAGCTGGGCATGGTGGCGCGTGCCTGTAATCCCAGATACTCGGGAGGCTGAGGCAGGAGAATTGCCTGAACCCAGGAGGCGGAGGTTGCGGTGAGCCAAGATCGCGCCATTGCACTCCAGCCTGGGTAACAAGAGCGAAACTCCGTCTCAAAAAAAAAAAAAAAAAAAGACCATTTATCATGGCCAAGTGGGATTTAACTCTGATGAAAGAATGGTTCAAGTTCAACACATACAAATCAATCAATGTGATACACTGTATCAACACAATGAAGGACAAAAACCATATGATCATTTCAATTGATGCTGCAAAAGCATTTAGTAAAATTCAACTTCGCTTCATGATAAAAACCCTCAGAAACCTGCATATAGAAGGAACATATCTCGGCATAATAAAAGGCATATATGGCAGACTAAAAGCTAGTATCATACTGAGTGGGGGGAAAACTTAAATCCTTTAAGATCTGGAGCATGAGAAGGATGCTCACTTTTACTACTGTTATTAAACATGGTATGGGAAGTCTTAGCTAGAGCAATCAGAGAAGAGAAAGATATAAAGGGCATCCAAATTGGAAAGGAAGAAGTAAAATTATCCTTGTTTGCAGATGATATGCTCTTATACTAGGAAAAACCTAAATATTCCAGAAGAAAACTATTAGAATTAATAAACAAATTCAGTAAAGTTGCAGGATACAAAATCAACATACAAAAATTAGTAACATTGATATATGCTAACAGTAAACATTGTGAAAAAATCAAAAAGTTATCCCATTTACAATAGCCACAAATAAATTTAAATACCTAGGAATTAAGGTAACCAAAGAAGTGAAACATCCCTACAATGAAAACTATAAAATGCTGATGAAAGCAATCAAAAAGGAAGCAAAACAAGGAAAGCTATTCAACATTCATGAATTAGAAGAATCAATATTGTTAAAATGTTCATACTATCCAAAGCAATCTACAGATTCAATGTAATCCCTATCAAAATACCAATGACATTCTTCACTGAAATAGAAAAAACAATCCTAAAATTTCTATGGAATCATAAAAGACCCAGAATCGCCAGAGGAGCCAAAGCTATCCTGAGGAAAAAAAAAAAAAAAACCTGGAGGAATCACATTACCTGAGTTCAACTTATACTACAGCAAAACAGCATGATACAGGCATAAAAACAGACACAGACCAATGGAACAAAATAGAGAATGTATAAACAAATCCACACACCTACAGTGAACTCATTTTCAAAAAAGGTACCAAGAACATATACTGGGGAAAAAGTCTCTTCAATAAATGTTGCTGGGAAAACTGGATATCCATATGCAGAAGAGTCAAACTAGACCCCTATCTCTCGCCATATACAAAAGTCAAATAGAAATTGGTTAAATACTTAAATATATAACCTGAAACTATGAAACTCCTACAAGAAAACATCAGGGAAACTCTCCAGGACTTTGGTCCGGGCAAAAATTTCTTGAGTAATATCACACGAGCACAGGCAACCAAAGCAAAAATAGACAAATGGGATCACATCAAGTTAGAAAGCTTTGCATAGCCAAGGAAACAATCAACAAAGTGAAGAGACAACCCACAGAATGGAAGAAAATATTTGCAAACTGTCCATCTGACAAAGGGTTAATAACTAGAATATATACAGAGCTCAAACAACTTTATAGAAAAAAATCTATTAATCTGATCAAAAATAGGCAAATGAATAGACATTCCTCATAAGAAGACATACAAATGGCGAACAGGCATATGAAAATGTGCTCAACATCACTGATTATCAGAGAAATGCAAATCAAAGCTATAATGAGGAGTCATCTCACCCCAGTTAAAATGGCTTTTATCCAAAAGACAGGTAATAAAAAATGTTGGCAAAGATGTGGAGAAAAGAGAACACTTGTACACTGTTGGTGGGAATGTAAATCAATACGACCACAATGGAGAGCAATTAGGAGAATCCTCAGAAAAACAAAAATAGAGCTTGTATGTGACCAAGCCATCCCACTGCTGGGTATATACCCAAAAGAAAGAAAATCAGTATATCAAAATGAGGTTTGCACTCTGTTGCAGCACTGTTCACAATAGGCAAGATTTGGAATTAACCTAAGTATCCAACAACACATAAGTGGATAAAGAAAATGTGGTATTTATACACAATGGGGTATTATTCAACCATAACAAATAATAAGATCTTTTCATTTGCAACAACATGGATGGAATTGGAGGTCCTTATGTTAAGTGAAATAAGGCTGGCAAAGAAAGACAAACCTCGCACATTCTCACTTATTTATCAGATCTAAAAACCAAAACAATTGAACTCAGGGAAATAGAGAGTAGAAGGATAGTTACCTTAGGCTGGGAATGGCAGTGGGGGTACAGGGTGGGGAAGGTGGGATGGTTAATGGGTACAAAACATAGAAAGAAATGGATAGACCTAGTATTTGACAGCACAACAGGGGAACTATAGTCAATAATAATTTAATTGCACATTTAAAAATAATTAAAAGAGTATAATTGGATTTTTTTGTAACTCAAAGGATAAATGCTGGAGGGAATGGATATTTCATTTTCTAGGATGTGATTAATATGCATTGCATGCCCATACCAAAATATCTCATATACCCCATAAGTATATAGACCTAATATGTACCCACAAACGTTAAAAATTTTTAAATTTGGAAAAAGTAGCAGGTCAATTGTGTATGGGAATCAGAATTTACCTAAATTGTTTATTTTAAGGGGCATTAGGAATGCCAGCCTCCTTACAATCTAACATATAGAAAGACTTCATTCATTGTTGCCTCACAGCCCCAAAATTCACCAAAGGGTTTCATGTTTTCATACGCAAATATTTAGAAGAGGTACATAAACTGTTACCTTCTTAAAGTCTAAGTGTTTGATTTCATCATAGCCCTAACACTTGTCAGAGATCTACAGCACTGAGGAATGGAATGAGAGACAAGGGGCAGAAATAGGACAATGGGGAGTAGATGATTATTCTTGGAAATACTCAACAAAAAAAGCTTATTTAGAACTCCTTCTGTTGGGAGTTGTGTTTCTCACATTCAGTGGCTTCAGTGAGGCAGTCTTTGGTTAATAAGTTTCCTGTCCCAGCTATGTTGAAAGAAAGGAATCCATCATGCAGGCAAAGCACATGTGAATTACACATGTCTTCCAGACAACACTTATCTCAGAAGATAATATTTTTATTTGCCTGAAGCCAGAATGTTTTGTAACCTTTAAAATAAAAAACACCAAAACCAGGACAGGCAGAGTAAAAGGGCTAAAGGCATAGCATTCTAATAGCAAAAGCATCATGTGTGCATGCATGCGTGTGTGTGTGTGTTTGTGTAGGAGCAAAGATAAAAAATATCCAGAACCAAAGAAATGCAATAGGGAGTATTTTAAAGGCCATCTTATAACTTTAAAGTCCAAATATCAATCAGTGACATAAAAAATCTTTTGGGCTGTACACTGAATGGTGTGAGGTGCTACTCAGATGCCCCCTGCAAGACTGAGTCAGGACTAAGGCAATCATTCCCCTTGCTGTTGAGAATACTACCTGATGGCAGCTTATAGCAGAGACTCTCCCCAGGAATCATTCTCAGCTAAAGGGAAATGCCTCACCTAAGGTTATAGACAGAGCATCCAATGACCAATCTACCCAGGGGTAAAAGTCCCAGGCCACTCACATCTTTTAGCTGAAAACACTAAACACTGAAAAGCTATTCCAGCTCCCAAGCCCTCCAAGGGTAACGAGGCTTCTCTTTACTGCAGTTTAACATCTTCCTCTGCTCCTTGGGGCTATGCTCACTCTATCACAGATTTTGATCCTGAGGGCAGTCACCAGTCAATCTCCTGCCAGCAAAACTCCATCTCAGAATTAATTTCCAGGAAATGTAGCCTAAGACATATAGCTCGAACATCACTATAGCCACCAATATTAGGATACTGCTATGCATGGAACAACAGACAGCTATGTGTATTAGGATCTGGGACTGGACTCCAAAAGAGAACTCAGCCTAAGGGAGGAGAGAACCAGACAAGTCACTTGATCCAGTAACAACTTCATAGTTGTCAGGGGAGAGGGGCAATTCTAAGTACCCTGTGGTATTATCCACTCTCCCATCTCTTCATTTGAAGCTGAAAACACAACAGAAGTGCATTTTTGGAGGCTGAGATACCTGACAGACATGGCCATTCTTCATGGATACACTGATACATGGTAGAGGACAGAAGGACAAAAGAACAGAAATCTATCATGGGCACTATATAGTAGAACAACAAATATTTTTATGAGAACATGTGAGACACTCCCTTGAGATTCCAAGAAATTCTGGGGCATTGAGGATTTATAAGTGGAGGAAATTCCTGCTTTAACAGATTGGCTCAAAACCCAGGAAGTAGCCAGGTTAGAATAGACTGGCTTGGAATAGAGGAGACTAGTTGAGTAAGAGAACAATTTGATTGCATGGTCAATCAAAGAAAATGGATCCAGGCAAAGATAAAAATCATACTTTTGAGGATTAACATAATTACAGTTTACCAAACTACACATTATCTCATATATATATATATATAAAATGTATTAGAGAGAGAGAGAAAGCTAGTCAATTTGTTCATATTGTGCTTGAAGTTCTCTACTGAACAGTGGAGGGAGACAGAATAGCAGACTGGTGAAGTGTGAACTCTGAGGCCAAACTTACTGGGTGTGAATCCCAACTCTGCTACTTACTAGTGTTTCTTATTGAATATGGTTGTTTTGTGGACAAAATGAGCCAAAACTCACAAGTACTCAAAATACTGAACTTACATGGTAAGCATAGGAAGGTTTTGCTCTCCACCTGTGGGAAGTATGGTCAGCAGGCTGCCTCCATCTGGCAGCTCCTTCAGGGTCAGCCTCAGCTGCTGGGAGCTGCCTTGTCAGAGGACCATTCTCTTCTCAGAGCAGCCTGTATCTGGTGACTGAATCAGGCAGGGGTGTAAAGGCCCTGCCATTTCAGACAGAGTGGGACATTCTGATGGGCATCTTGTTTCA
Source organism: Aotus nancymaae (assembly GCF_030222135.1). Taxonomy (NCBI): domain Eukaryota; kingdom Metazoa; phylum Chordata; class Mammalia; order Primates; family Aotidae; genus Aotus; species Aotus nancymaae. The sequence continues at coordinate 30,824,341 of NW_026988472.1, forward strand.
GAAGCCCTGGCTGGTTTGGTCAAGGTTTTATCAGCCCAGTGTTTACAGATCAGCTTCTCTTTCTGTCCCTGCCTTCTCCCTTTCCCTTTTTTTTTTTGAGACAGTCTCACTCTGTTCCCCAAGCTGGTGGCGCAATCTTGGCTCACTGCAGCCTCCACCTTCTGGGTTCAAGTGATTCTCCTGCCTCAGCCACTAGAGTAGCTGGAATTACAGGTGTGCACCATCACACCTGGCTAATTTTCGTATTTTTAGTAGAGACAAAGTTTCACCATGTTGACCAGGCTTGTCCTGAACTCCTGACATCAAGCAATCCATCCACCTCAGCCTCCCAAAGTGCTGGGATAACAAGCATGAGCCACTGCACCCAGCCATCCCCTTTCCTTTCACAGGTATTAATTTCTAACAAGCATCTTGGCCCTCAAACTCCAACTCAGTGTCTGTTTCAGGAGAATTCAGCAAGCAGTGTGTAAGCCTGTATCGAACAAGTTGATCAATTTATATTTATATGAATATCCTTTATAAGCCTAATGTCAATTTTGGGAATTAAACTATTATATAAAATATTCACAAACTGTGTTAATAACGGCAAGTATCTAAAGAATGCCAGATAAAGACATATTTATAGTTTTACAAGAGGATAATAACACATTGAAATAAAAATCAAGTACTATTAGAATACTAGATATTTAAAACTTGCAACTTTTTTTTGGAAGCCTTCCAGTACCATTACTATTCCACAAAATTATTTACTCATTAATTCAGTGGACCAATATCTACTGGATACAATGTGCCAGCCCCTGTGATAGACATTGCAGATAATAAAGCTGAGATGAGCCTTGCTATTATGAAGTTTATGGTCTAGCAGGGAAGAAAAATATTGAAAAAACAATTAAATAGATAAATATATAATGTAATGCTATCCAGGAAAGGTACTGAGCACTATAAAAGCACATAGCAAGGGTAAGCTTACTAAATCCTTAGAGACAAAGTATGCACTTAAGCCGCGATGTAAAGGATGAGCAGGTGATCCGCATAAAAAACAGATAAGAAACAGTGTCTTGGGTACTGAGGTGGAAGAGTTTTTACAAAACATTCCTTCTTTCTTAGCATCCCAGTGGAGCATGTACTCCATTAAAAAAATGAGTGATCAAGAAAAAGAAAAAAAAACACAGGAAAACTTGGGGACAAAGTAAACTGGAGATCCAAAACACAAAATAGGCAGAGGGACTACTGAAGATGATGGCAAAGAAAGATCCCCGGATGACAGCTATGTGCCAGGAATATATGTAGGTCTCAATCAGGATTTCTCAACTTTGACTCTATTGATATTTTTGGTCAAAAAATTATTTGTTTAGAGGGGCTATTCTGTGCATTGTAGGACGTTCAGCAGCATCCCTGGCTTGTACTCATTAGGTGCCATAGCATCACCCCCAAGTTGTAATAACAAAAAGTAATATCTCCAGACATTGCCAAACATCCCCTGGGCAGCAACCCCTGCTTCCCACCTCCACATTTAGAACCACTAATATAGATGTAACATGCATGAATCATCAACCAATCCTTTCTTTTTGCAAACATATGAACATTAAGCCACTAAACTGTATAATTGTGAATAGTTTTATTTGTATAAATATTTGATATAATTTAAGTTTTGAAAAAAAATTTAAATTCAGCATTATTTAAATAATTTTGATTTTAATACTTTGATACCCATTATTAATTGTATTATGCTTTTGAAATTTGGTACACAACTTTGACTTCTATAATAAAAATGTTTCTTTAAAAACATGTGGAAATAATTTTATTTTTGTATTTTAAAAATGTAATTAATTTTACAGTAAATAAATCAAATTTTGTATATTATGAATGCAATTATATTTAAATATTATTTTTAATCCTTTGGTTTAAGGTAATCAGAGACAAATTACATGAATGTAATGAATATGTAAATATAAATGATTTTGAATGAAATGACAGGAAGAAAAAATAAATGGTATGGATTAATAGAGAATTACGGTTCCATTTATATAGAGACTCCAAACATGCAAACTTAATATATATTGGGAATTCAATATGTATGTTAAACTTCTATAAAAGGCAAGATATGGTAAATATTAAATTCACATTAGTGATTATCTATGAAACTAAATGGAAGGAAATGGTAGAAGGCACTTCCCCACAGAGATTACAAATTTAATTGTAATTTTTTTTTCAAATATTAATGAATACATGGATGTTTACATTATCATCAATCCTAAAAACATATAAATTGTGTTTAATATATATTGAACTATTTAATATACGTTTAACTAGTATATGTTAGCAAATTTACAGATATTAAATGTTTATAAACTTTTATATTTAATATTAGTTTTAATATTATAAATTAGTAACTATCAATATACAGTTTTATTTATAATATATACATATTAACATTTCCAAAGTATCTCATATTTTATATTAAAGGCATAAGAAAGTACATATTTAATGAAATATAAAGTTTAATTTATATTAAATATTTAACTTTTATAAAAATTATTTGATATATGCTTAATATTCAATAAAAATTTGAAAGGCAAATGATACAAATATAAACCAATGGTAACTCAAGGGGGAATTTTCTATAAAATTAATACCTGAATTACAAAACAAACTATAATATCCCATTAGTTGAAACAATTGATAAACTATAAGAAAATAAATCCATTTCCTCTTGATACTAGAAACACCTTTTTGAAATCTGACTGCTCATTCTAAAGAGAGAAATGGGATTTTTCATTTTGATGAAGAAAGTTCAGAAGATTTTACAATGGTTGTAGCACATAATATAGATGTTAAACCCTTGCCAACACAGACGTGAAATGTCCATACTATCCAAAGGAACATACAGATTCAATGCAATCTCTACCAAAATACCAATGACATTCTTCACAGAAATAGAAAAAAAAGCCAGGCATGGTGGTTCATGCCTGTAATCCCAGCACTCTAGGAGGCCAAGGTGGGCGGAGCACTTGAGGTCAGGAGTTCGAGACCAGCCTGCTCCAACATGGTGAAACCCCATCTCTACCAAAAAAGTAAAAAATTAGCCAAATGTGGTGGTGCACACCTGTAATCCCAGCTACTCAGGAGGCTGAGGCAGGAGAGTCCCTTGAACCCAGGAGGCAGAGGCTGCCATGAGCTGAGATCATGCCACTGCACTCCAGCCTGGGTGACAGAGCGAGACTCTGTCTCAAAAAAAAAAATCTTAAATTAGTATGGAACCACAAAAAACCTTGGAGAGCCAAAGGAATCCTGGGGAAAAGAACAAAGCTGGAGGCATCATACTACATGATTTCAAATTATATTACAAAACTATAGTAAACAAAACAGCATAGCAGGGGCATTAAAACAGACACATATACCAGTAGGAGAATAGAGAGCCAACAAATAAATCCATGCATTTACACATGGATTTTCAACAAAGGTGCCAGAAAAATGCAATAGTGAAGGACAATCTCTGTAATAAATGGTGCTGAAACACTGGATATCCACATGCAGAAGAATGTGGAGTTAATATATATTTAACAATAGTATATGTTAACAAATTTATAGATATTAAATGTTAATAAACTAATATTTATATTTAACATTAGTTTTAATATTATAAATTAGCATCAATATATAGTTTTAATTATAATATATACACATTGTCTCAAAAAAAAAATAGGCTGAGGCCGTCTCAAAAAAAAAAATAATAATAATATATACATATTAACATTTCAAATTAACCATAACATTTCAAATCACTCCATATACATCAAGTCAAAAGGTATTAGAGATTTAAATTTAAAACCAAAAACTATGAAGCTAATAGAAGAAAACAAGAAAACAAACTTCATGGCATTGTTCTGGGCAATGATTTTTTAAAAAAATATAACCCCAGAAGCATGGGTGAAAAAGTGAAAATAGACAAATGGGATAACATCAAATTAAAAAGTTTCTGCACAGCAAAGGAAACTATCAAAAGAGTAAAGGGACAACCGATAGAATGGGAGAAAATGTTTTCAAACCATATATCTGATAAAGGTTTAATATCCAGAATATATAAAATACTACTCAATAGAAAGAAAACAGATGGCCCAAGCAACAAATGGGCAAAAGACCTGAACAGACATTTCTAAAAAAAAAAAAAAAGACATACAAATAACCAACAGGTATATGGAAAATGCTCAACATCAATCATTAGTCATCAGAAAATGCAAATTAAAACCACAATGAGATATCATTGTGGGGTGCCAACTGAAATGGCTATTATTAAGAAGACAAAAAAAATAACATGTTGGTGAAGATGCAGAGAAAAGGGAACTCTTATACATTGTTGGTGGGAATGTAAATTACTATAACCATTATGGAAGACAGTATAAAGATTTCTCAAAAAATTAAAAACAGAATTACCAAACGACCCAGCAATCCCACTACTGGGTTCATATCCAAAGTAAAAGAAATCAGTATATCAAAGAGATACCAGCACATGCATGTTTATCACAGCACTATTCACAATAGTAAAGATAGGGAATCAACCTATATGGCCATCAACAGAGGAATGAATTAAGAAAATGTGGTACATACACCATGGAATACTATGCAGCCATAAAAAACGATGAGTTCGTGTCCTTTGTAGGGACATGGATGAACCTGGAAACCATCATTCTCAGCAAACTGACACAAGAACAGAAAATCAAACACCGCATGTTCTCACTCATAGGCGGGTGTTGAACAATGAGAACACATGGACACAGGGAGGGGAGACACCCCACAAGAGTCTGTGGGAGGGAATTAGGGGAGGGACAGCGGGGGCTGGGGAGTTGGGGAGGGATAACATGGGGAGAAATGCCAGATATAGGTGATGGGGAGGAAGGCAGCAAACCACATTGGCATGTATGTACCTATGCAACAATCTTGCATGTTCTTCACACGTACCCCAAAACCTAAAACACAATAAAATATATATTTAAAAAAAAGAAAAGAAAATGTGGTATATATACACAACAGAACACTACTGGGCCATAAAAAAGAATAAAATCATGTAATTTGTAGAAACATGGATGAAACAGGAGGTCAATATGTTAAGTAAAGTAAGCCAGACAAATACCACATGTTCTTACTCATAGTAGGAACTAAAAAATCTTGATTCCACGGACATAGAGAATAGAATGATAGATATCAGAGGCTGAGAAGGCTGTGAGGGTGGGAAGAGGGATGAAGAGAGCTTTGATAATGTATACAAACATATAGTTAGAAATAAGTTCTAATGTTTTGTAGCAGACTATGGTGGCTACACTTATTAACAATATTTTATGTATCTCAAAGTAATGAGAAGAGAGGACTTGAAATAATACCAACTCATAGAAATAATAAATACTCAAGGTGATGCATACCCCAAATACCCTAATGTGATTATTACACATTCTATGCATGTAATGAACACTCACATGTACCCATAAATATGCAATGATGGGACCCTGAGAGGATACAACAGTGGAGAGGGGAACAGGAAACAGTGAAAAAAAATGGAGGTGTGAAATTTAAGATGAGAACTGAAATGTTACAATTGTACTGATCCAAATAGGGATTTTAATTGACATTAATCAGAGTAATTTCACTGAAATTGTTGGGACAAGACAATTGTTGAAATATGAATGATAGATAAGGAAATCATGTCAGCAGGCATAGGAAAGTAAAACAAAACCATTTTACTAGCTAATAGGAAGGATCCAGAAGAAATTGTAAAACTATATAAAGAATAGTTAAACATAAGGTTGCTGAGAAAATGGGAAGTCACAGCATTAAAGCTGTATTGGTGAATCTAAATCAGATTCTGTAAATAATTTGCTGTCAACTTTTACTGCATTCCATTGCCTCTACCTTGATAACCTATTTCAAAATATATGGCTTCAGTTATAAGATAGGCCAGCAAGAGAGCACAGCTGAGTTAAGTAAATCTGTTATCTCTCTTGGAAATTTTTTCAAAGTACATGCTGTATAAGATGATGAACGAGTTACTCCTGGCACATATTTGGCACTCAATAAATGTCTAAAGAACATATTAATGAATGTCATTTTGGTGAAAGGTTAGGAGTATCAGTTTGTTATTTCATAGAAACTTTGATTTAACCCATTGAGAACTGTTGTGTTGCGTTATTGCTCCCTGAGACTGTTTCGTGCCTTCAACATTTACTGGCTAAATGTCACAGGCTATTTCTGTTTTCCTCATGTGCTTTCTTGCATGCCAACATGATGCAGTATTTTGGCACATTTGCTAACTTAAATCTTCTGTCCCTAATTGTAAGCCAGAATCAATGAAAGAAGCATGAGTAAAAGAAAGAACATTAAATTCCTTTGGAATTCTTCATTTGAGTAATGGACCAGATTCAACTACTGCAGTATACTATCATGAAACTGCCACAAAGATTTATGGTGATTCTGAGGACAGCTTATTGCCTCTTAAAATTTGGCCACCAAGCCAAAAAGACTAAACCTCTGTTCTCAAGGTTGCGATTTAAGAAGGGAATCCTACTTAAATGACTTTTTTCTTCCAGAGAGGAATCAATTAACATGCTGTGCTTCTTTTATATATTCACTTTTAATTTGGCAAATCTTCAGTTTATGTGCTTAAGTTTAACCTGGTTAAGAGTTAGAATAAAGTATATTTAATATCCTTCAAAGTACAGCATATGTATTAGACATCACTTGAATTGAAGCCAACACAATAATTTTATGGTTTTAACATTTTCAAGAGATGTTTAATAGTTTTAACTATCCAATACCTTATGTATATTCAGGAAACATAACTCTAAAGCTAACTGATGACATTGAAGGTCAGGAAGTAGAATGCTTAAAAGTCCTTTATGTATTTTGCTTCATTTAACCACAATATCTCCTTAAAATTCAGTACCAAAATTTCTCTACTTTTTTATGTTCAAAATTTGAAACTCACAAAAATACAGAACTTGGTCGCTTCCTAAAGAAGCAAAGCCATAAATATTAGGCAAACTAGATACAACTGCTTTTATGCCTCCCAAATATTCTCTTTTCAAATGCACAGCAACTGAAAGATTATTTCTCTTTGACTCAAAAATAAATAGGCATAGAATGGTGATTCCCTCCCTGGATTACATGTTTATTTAAAAAAATAAACAAGCCACAGGCCAGCAGTTATTCTATAGCTTGCTGAATGAATTTTCCTTAGGATGATAAAATACAACCACTGACTCCACCAGCTGGCAGTCTGCCATGACAACTGACAGCAGCCCTGATTATAGTAACAAAGAAACTTACATGTGCTGTTGCATTAAATCTATTGTCCTGCAGAATGCCAGCCATGCACATTACCCTCCTTCCTGGCACAGGCTAGCAGCCATCTTAGGCCTTAATGGCAATCACCTCTGTTCCTAAGCTTAAAAACCATAGTCAAAACACTTATGCATTATTTGCTTTTAACCATCTAAAACACTGAAAACTTGCATATATATAAATGACATATTGAACATACACTTATATTTCATTTATATTTCATTGAACATATATTTATATTTCATTAAAGTTTTTCCCAATCAAAATAGTAACAATTGACTGTGAAACTGAGGGGAAAGAGTCTAGAAATTTTGTATGTGTATTGATTGCATTTGTTTTGCTTTATGACCAAATACTGAACTTCATTACCAGTTGTCTGTTACCCTGTATAAAAAACGGTGATTGTACTTTCTTCCTGAACATAATACAAGTTCTGTAAGGGGATTAAAGCAATTTTACATTAACTAAAATAATAAAAATTAGCCAAAAAGAAAGATACAAGGTAAAGAGGTAAGCCAAAACTCTCAACATGCAAACACATTTAAATTAGTACAATTTAAAGCAAAATAAAAAAGATATGGTACACAATTTTAGGAATAGGAAGCATGTAGTGAGTCTTTTAAATCAATGAACTATACACATATAAAACTGTAGGAAAAATTACCATTTCCATCTTACTTTGTTGCTAATTGCAAAGTAGATATTAAAAATTTTTGACTTAAAAATCTGATGATCATTATAATTTGTTCAATCTACATAAATTGGGCTACCACCCACGTAAAATATTACTTTAGAAAATGTAGAGTTCTTCACAGGAAGTAAAAGACAGAAGTTCTATCTTCTATGAGCTAATAACAGAATAAGATAAATGATATATCAACTACCCTCTATCTCATCAGTTCCATAAATAAATATATAGATGCATATATGCTCATATATACTTATATATAAATGTATATATTTACAAATATATATTCATATATATAAATTCAAATTCAGCATGCATACCTACCCATATGTATATAGAAATATAAATTCAAATAAAATATAGTATTAACAAAGATTCTAGTTTAGCATAATAATCAGCAGATTTCATTTATTGGCTCTTTCATTAATTAAATAAAATATGTTTTCTACCACTACTGAAGTCACAGCTGGCATTAAGAATGAAGTATGATACCCATCATTTTATTAATTCTTAAAAATACTCAAATAATAAAAGAAGCATCTTTGTTCAGACGTTTCAGAACCTGGGTATGGCAACAACTACATTTCCTGATTTGGAGTTGCATGCCCCTAGCTTGGCCCATTCTTTTCCCTGGATTCCAATATTCTTTTTCCCAGTGTTATTGAGGTATAATTGCATATATTTAAGATATACAATGTGATTATGTGAAATGATTACCACAGTCAAGCTCATTAACACATCCATTTAACATAGCTACCTTTTTAAATATTATTTTGGTGTGTAAGAACACCTAAGGTCTATTCTTTTAGCAAATTTGAAGGATGAACTTCAATATTATTAACTATTGTGATCATGTTGTACATTAGATACTCAGAATTTATTCATCTTATAACTGAATGTTTGCACCCTTTGACCTACACCTCCCCATTCCCCCGACCTCCCCACCAATGGTAACCACCACTCTACATTCTATGTATTTGACTTTTTTAGTTTCCACATATAAGTGAAACCATGCAGTTGTTTTCTTTCTTTGTCCAGCTTATTTCACTTAGCATAATATCTTCCAGGTTCATCTATGTTGTCATAAACACTAGTTCTCCTTTATTATGATTGATTAATATTCCATCATACTGTATACCAAAATTTCTTTATCCATTCATCCATTTATGGAAACTTAGGTTATGTATGTACTTTAGCTATTGTAAATAATGCTATCATGAACATGGGAGCTCAGATATCTCTCTGAATTAATTATTTCATTTTCTTTGAGTATACACACAGAAGAGAATGGATCACACAGTGATTCTACTTGAAACTTTTTGAAGAACCTCCATACTGTTTTCCATAATGGCCATATCAAGTGTTCATAGATTGAAATAATTAATATTGTTAAAATGTCCATACTACCCAATGCAACATACTGATTCAACATAATCCCTATCAAAATCCCAATGGCATTTTTCATGAAAATTAAAATAAAATTATAAAATTTGTATGGAACCAGAAAAGACCCCAAATAGTCAAAGCAATCTTGAGAAAGAAAAATAAAGTTGGACATAGCACATTTCTTGATTTCAAATTATATTAAAAACCTATAGTAATCAAAACAGTGTGATACTGGCTTAAAAACAGACATACCAACCAATGGAAGAGAATAGAGAGCCAGGAAATAAACCTGCACATACTCAGTCAACTAATTTTCAACAAGGGTGCCAAGAATATATGACAGGGAAAAGGATAGTCTCTTCAATAAGTGATGTTGGGAAAACTGTATATCCACATGCAAAAGAATAAAACTGAGCTCTTATACACAAAAATCAAATCAAAATGGATTAAAGACTTACATGTAAGACCTGAAGCTGCAGAACTCTTAGAACACATAGGAGAAAGGCTCCTTGACTTTGGTCTTTGCAGTGATTTGTTTTTGGATAAGACACCAAAAGTTCAGGCAATAAAAGCAAAAATAAACAAGTAGGACTGTATCAAACTGAAAAGCTTCTGCAATGTAAAAAAAAAAATCATCAGAGTGAAGGAACAATCTAAAGATTGACAGGAAATATTTGCAAACCACCTATCCATCTGACAAAGGTCTAATATCCAGAATCTACAAGGAACTTAAACAAATTTATAAGAAAAAACAAACAACCCCATCAAAAAGTGGGTGAAGGATATGAACAGACACTTCTCAAAAGAAGACATTTATGCAGCCAACAAACATATGAAAAAAAGCTCATCATCACTGGTCATTAGAGAAATACAAATCAAAACCACATTGAGACACCATCTCACACCAGTTAGAATGGCGATCATTAAAAAATCAGGAAACAACAGATGCTACAGAGGATGTAGAGAAATAGAAATGCTTTTATACTGTTGGTGAGAGTGCAAATTAGTTCAACCATTGTGTAAGACAATGTGGTAATTCCTCAAGGATTTAGAAATAGAAATACCATTTGATCCAGCAATCCCATTACTGGGTATATACCCAAAGGATTACAAATCATTCTACTATAAAGACACATGCACACATATGTTTATTGCAGCACTATTCACAATAGCAAAGACTTGGAACCAACCCAAATGCCCATCAATGATAGACTGGATAAAGAAAATGTGGCACATATACACCATGGAATACTATGCAGCCATAAAAAGGATGAGTTCATGTCCTTTGCAGGGACATGGATGAAGCTGGAAACCATCATTCTCAGAAAAGTGACACAAGAACAGAAAACCAAACATTGCATATTCTCACTCATAAGCAGGAGTTGAACAAAGAGAACATATGGATATTGGGAGGTGAACACCAGACACCAGGGTCTGTCAAGGGGTGGGAGACTAGGGGAGGGATATCATTAGGAGAAATACCTAATGTAGATATTGGGTTGATGGGTGCAGCAAACTATCATGGCACATGTACACCTATGTAACAAACCTGCATGTTCTGCACATGCATCCCAGAACTTAAAGTATAATTTTAAAAAAACATTTGCAAACCATGTATCTGATAAGGTGTTAATATCCAAAATATATAAGAAACTTACACAGCACAATAGAAAAAAACGGAAACAGCCCAAGTAAAAAATAGGCAAAAGACCTAAACAGACATATTTTCAAAGAAGACATAGAAATGGCCAGTAAGTATGGGAAAAGGTGCACAACATCACTAATTATCAAAGTAATGCAAATCAAAACTATAATAATATATCATCTCACACTTGTTAGGTGGCAATTATCAAAAAGACAAAGGATAATAAGTGTCACCAAGGGTATGAATAAAAGATATTTCTACTTTTAATTTTCTCAGCAACTTCTATACTGCTTTTCATAATGGCTGTACCAATTTACATTCCCACCAGCAGTGTACAAGGGTTCCTTTTTCTTCACACTCTCACCAACATTTGTTTTCCCTTGTCATTTTGATAATAGCCATCTCAATGGGTGTAAAGAGATATCTCATTGTGGTTTTCATTAGCATTTTTCTGATATTTAAGGATGTTGAGCACCTTTTCACATACCTGTTAGCCATTTGTGTATCTTTTAATCATAGAAAATGGAAACTGAAAACAAGCATTTGAATCATTTTCCCACCTCCCCAGAACCTATCCACTTAATTTTTCAGGAAAAGATCAAGTTCTAGTTCCCTTTCCATTTCTATAGCAATGAAGAAAAGGCTAAATGTATACAACTGGTATATTTTTGGGACTATATTATTGCTAGATGAAAAAATGCTATTTTAAGCATTTCCCAGACCAAAATTTATAAAATTCAAGACTAACATTATATATTTAAAAAAATATTTTATAAAACAAACTGTTAGGGCTTGACTTTCCCATTTATTGATGTTCTTGCTTACTCATCGTCCCAGACAGTGTGTACAGTTCTAATCTAAAACAAATATTTTAAAATGAAAAGGTCTATTGCTCTGATGCTATTTCCATTCTCCTTCCTTTCTCATCAGAGTTTATTTTGCAGACCTATTATTTATGTTCTTCATCTGTTCGAATTGTGACAAGTTTCCAATAATTCATTCTTTATCAATAACCAGGGAGATGAAATTTGGATCTATCAATAAAAAAAGGACTTGCTACCTTTAGGTAAGGAAGGAAATAATGGTTCACTGAAAAATGCTAATGCTGACTCACACAATAGGACCCCATTATGTAAATAGAATTATGAAAGATTTCTGTTTTGCATGTCTTTGAAGGGAGGAAAATGAGTGCTTTTTTAAAAAGCTAGTGGAATAATCGCCATGTTCGACATAATGAAAATTTTCACCTGAGCTATAAACAGCAAAATGAGGACACATACATTAGAATGCCTTTGTAGTAAAATACATGCTATGAACTTGGATGAAAAAGCCAGAAAAAGGAATCCATGGAAGTTTAAGAGACTAGGCTTGGGAGATGTAGAATAAGCACATATCAAAGATGTCTAAATAAATAGAAATCATTTTATAAAAATATCAAATGTTAGGCTATGTATTTGGAGCTGTGTTATACTTCTGCACTTAAAATATTATATATTCCTTTGCATAACACTCAAGTTAGAAATTTTTGTAAATAAGTTAAGGGATCTAAGAATGGACTTCAAGAGCTGTGGGAACCTCCTGAAATTATAGTGTACCATCTGACTGGAATTTAGTAGAATTATATAGGATGTTGGTAGTGATGGTAATACATGAAAATTTGAAATTTAAATTCAAGTCAGGTTGTAGGGGGTGGGAGGTGGTTCTTCAGCATTAGGAAAAAGAATTATACAAACTTTACAAATAATATTGGTAGCTAATATAAATTAATTGTTCATTATTTTACAGCATTTATTTGAACTAATTCAACATGATTTTCATAACAATCTAATGATGCAGGCACTATTACTATATCCAATTTATAGATAAGTAAACTGAGGCACAAGAAGGTTAAGTAATTTATTCAAGTCCACAGCTAGTGAGTGCTAGATTCTACCAGGTGATAGCAAAAAAGGAAGAGGATTTCCTAAAGTAGATTCAGAAGAAAACAGACATTCATTTCTGTTTTTTTTTTTTCATCATTTTCTCAGAATCAGACCACAGGTTATAACCACATGTAATTTTTTTCTTAAAAAGATTTGCAAAATGTTTTTATTTGTATTTAACAAAAATGGCACCAAGATAATGGTATTTTGGGTAGGGGTGAATAACTTACATTTATTGACATCTGTATGTGCCAAACATACACATGTTGTCTAATTAAATCATTAAAATGGCACTGCATATTGGGTGTCAACCCCATGTTTTAAATATGAGAACACTGAAACCAAGAAAAGATCAATAACTTCCAAGGTTACAAGTAAAGGAAAGGCAGATCTACAATTCAAATATCATTTTAAATGACTCTAAAACCTGTCTTTTTTCAAAAATAACAGGCTGCTGTCCAGGGAGAGACAAAGCAGATTTACTTGGTATATTAAAAATAATCCAATTTGAAAACAATCACCTTGCACAATTATGAAAGAAAATCAAAGCAAGAAGAAAAACTTAAAACAACACTACAAGATTTGGTTAATAAGATGGTTATAATTAACAACTATTATCAAAAGACAATTTTTAAGACACTAATTCCACTCAATGCTAGGCTATGCATTGTGTTTAGATTCCAGCTGGTGATGTAACTGAATTTTTCTAGCTGAAGAACAGAAATAATTTTAGTAATTTTAAACATTCCTTTCTTGCCTATAACAGAATATATCTCCAGGAAAGATATCAGTCCATAGTATGAATATTTTAAGTATAGTGGATGCTGGGATGATTATAAGGCCTTTAATTTCTAGAGTTTTGTATATTTGTGTGCTTGAAAAATGCACTCTGCTATTTTGTTTTAAGGCTTAACTATAGTATATTTAGGGACACTGGTAAACGCGCTTCTGTTTATCACTTCAACATAAGATGCATAAAATGCCACTTAAAAGTTTTACCTTCTATTTTTGTAAAAAAATTGCTTATCAAATTAGTTGTTTCAAAGATTAAGAATTTATAATAAGTGCAGTAACATTTAACCAATTCAGTTAAAACCTTAGTTTGAATCACCCTTATTATATTACATTATTTAAATACAGAAAAAACATACACACTTCTTATATGCTATGGCATCTCTCTTTTTACAGTTTTATACAATTCTTTGAAAATTAAAGTAGGTCCTAGAATAAAATAATTTCTACTTTAATTAATTGGATAAAATGAAATGTAGGCATGCAAATCTTTGTACATAATACAATTTATCATCATTTGCTAATCAATTTTTAAAATGATCTAAAATTCACATACATTTTATAGATACTATTATATAGGCTATATCAGAATCTATGTGTCCCACATTGTTTGCTATACATCAATTTGTGAGTGAATTGATTTTCTAAATATTTGCATTATAAAATTGGAGAAAAACATCCTTGATAAGACTTGAAACAGGAGATGCAATAAAATTAAATTTAAAATTTCAAGGGAGTATAAAAAAGTGACATGATGAAAGAAAAGATGACAATATTAAAATAAATATTAGATACTACTATTGTCATTGTACTAATTTTATGAGCCATACAATATCTGTTAAGTGAGGAGTAACTGTTTAGATTCAATAAAATCAGGAGTCTTAGTGTGGTGGCTTTAAAATACAAATTATTTGACACTCTTCCCTTCAAAAGGTGGAATCTAATTCCCCTCCCCCTTAATGTGGAGTGGTCTTCAGTGATCACTTCTAAAATATAGAATGTAGTAGAAGTGATACTATGTGACTTCCAATGTTAGGTTATATAAAGCATGAATATGTCTGGCTGTCTTTCTCTTGGAATTCTTTGAGAAGCCAGCTTCCATATTGTGAGAACATTCAAGCAGCTTTGTGGAGAGAAAATAAGTACCCCTGCTAACAGCCAGCACCAAATTGGCAGCCATATGAGTGAGCCACATTAGAAGCAGATCTTCTAGCCCTATTAATCTTTCAGAGACTGCAGTCATACAAAGATGTGAGTGCAGATATCCAGTCTGGGGAAGCACGAATGTAAAGGCTGAAAAAGGCAACATGTCTTAGCATTAAAGGAATATGGAAGAAATCTAAAGACGGTCAACATAACTAGAGAATAATGAAAAGGGGGTGAGTAGGAAGAGGAACTAGATCATGAGGTAAGCTGCTCAGCTGAAATTCAGTCATTTTCACTTTGGGGTACCCAGTGTTCATCTCAGTTCTAATAACTTGATGTCTCAAAAAAAAAAAAAAAAAAGAGCGCAGCTTATATCAGAAAAGCTACAGAAACAGCCATTTCTACTAACTTAGGACATTTCTGGAAAGTACATTCACATTGCACTTGCTTGACATTTAATCAGATTTTTAGATTGGCAAAAATGATAGGTTGAAGTTGCTCACTGTAAGTCATAACACCTCATTTGATAGCTTGCTGAATAATAGATGAAAGTATTATAACCATTTCAACTCATTGTTTCAATTCATGTCCATGAGTACCAACTAAAATATGATTGCCTTTACATGCAAAAAAGTATAACCTCTGCAATATTATCAGAACTTTATTGCAATTATTTTTTAAGATATAAACTCAATAACCCCTTATATTTTTCTTCCTCTATCATTTATTTGTGGAGAAAAAAAGTCATAATTTTAACACTTAAAGATATATTCAGGTTTAAAATGTAGGGTATATTCATGGTTTTAATAAAAATAAAAATCTCTCAATTTGCATTCTCATTTGAAATTACGGATGCTAGAGCATTAAAGACATTGATACCTTGGCTATTAAGAAGGCAAAAAAAAAAAAAAAACAGATGTTGGCAGGGCTGCAGAGAAAAGGGAACGCTTATATACTGTTGGTGGGAATGTAAATTAGTTCGGCCACTGTGGAAAGCAGTTTGGAGATTTCTCAAAGAACTCAAAATTGAACTACCAGTCAACATAGCAATTCCATTACTGGGTATATACTCAAATGAAAATAAATCATTCCACCAAAAAGACACATGCACCTGCATGTTCAAAGCAGCACTATTCACAATAACAAAACATGGAATCAACCTGAGTGCTCATCAAAGGTGGATTGGATTTAAAAAATGGTATATATACATCATGGAATACTATGCACCTATAAAAATAACAAAATTATGTCCTTTGCAGCAACATGGATGCAACTAGAGGCTATTATCCTAAGTGAACTAATGCAGGCACAGAAAACCAAATATCACATGTTCTCACTTACAAGTGGGAGCTAAACACTGGGTATAACCTGGGTACACCTGGACACGAAGATGGGAACAACAGACACTGGGGACTACAATATGAGGGAGAGGGAGAGGAACAAGGGTTGAAAAACTACCTTTTGGGTACTGTGCTCACTACCTCAGTGATGGCTTCAATCATACCCAAAATTTCAGCATCACATAATATACTCATGTAACAAACCTACACATGTACCCTCTGTATCTAAAATAAAAGTTTCTAAAAAAGGATATCAATTCTAATCCTACTTTACATATAGATGCCAATTCTACTTTCTTAAAACAAATCAGATTGGGGGAAGAGAACCCTTCACCTCCAGGTATGTTAGCAAATCTATATGAGTCATGTTATGAAGCCTTACATGCAATCATATTCAAGACACATTTTAATTGCAATGCTAAGCTGCCTATTGTGGGAAAAACTTCAGAAATAAGGCAGATAAGTATTACCTTAAATTCAGCCCAGAAAGAATAACAGCAGGGATATATAAAACTACTTTAAATATTAGTATAGCTCCTGGTTTTGATTAAACATATTATATATATAATATATTAATATACTTAATATGTTCAGTCAAGCTCCATATATTATTAATAAGTAAGATAATCAGATTTAATAAATAAATCAGATCATCCTTATGTTATACTTACAACCAAAAAGATGTTTTCAGGGACTTCGGCTGCCATCTTTGGAATATGATCCCTTTGGGTAGACGGGATTTCATATATGTACATATTTGTTATATATATTTTTATTTCAGATAAATATTTCATATTTACATTTATGGGGCTTGACTGAAGGTATTAAGCTATATTAATAGTGGTTCTTGGAGTTCATTGCCAATGTAAATAAAGAAGAGTTTAAGTAGGAAATGGGTGTGGAACTTGCCCAAACACTGTCTAGGGAACAGTGAGTCTTGATCATAAATTTTATTAAGGTACTACTATGAGGATGAGTGTTTAAGCTACCTTATGGTTAACGAATACATCCTAAGAGGAATTTGTCTTCTCTCATCATCCCATACTTCCTTAGCAGTGTTTCAGTTATGGTTCAGTTTCTCACTGTAGATCTACCCAAGGAAAGAAAAGACATTGGTCATATCAACATATGCACACTACTGCATATGAACTCTATCTAGTCTATAGATTAAAACAGATTAATAATTTTTATTTTAATTTTATAAATTTTTATTACAATTTTGCACATAGTTATCTCTAAGCTTAGTGAATATAAATCTGGTTTGGGGTGACAAACCTGTTCGTGTTGTGCTCTTGAAATTAATTAACTGAACTATCAGACTTGTAGATCTGAGCCTAGATAACAATAGATTAACCAAAATAGTGTACCCTAGTGATCCCTTTAGGTAGATGGGCTTTCATCATTTTTTATACATCTACATTGCTTTGTCTCACTTTTGAGTTTATAATCATTTAAGAAACCAGTCTCAAAGGATTTCCTTTAGGTTTCTTTCTCATTGGCGCTCTGACTCCCCTCCAAACATATTCTCTTCCCCCACTGTCAATAAAGCAATTCTGAAATTTGCCAAAGGTTAGAAATTTTCCTATTGCTTTGGAAATTTTAGGGTGATGTACACCTCAATGTGTTCTTCAATCATTTTGCTACATTGATCAGATCATCCTTATGTTATACTTATAATTAAAAAGATGTTTTCAGGGACTTTAGCCATATATTATATTAAAATAAACATTATTACATAAAATTTCACACCATAAGCCCTGGATTATTTTATATAAATAATATTTATAGTTTATATAAATAATCCTATTTTCAAACTATTTATGTTTTCAAGATTCCAGAATTAAATTCTGTAGCACAATGAGTTTTTTTTAGACTAATGGAGAATAATATTGAATGCAAATAATCCAATGTTTTCAATGTCCATTTCCCCACCTCTAAATAATAAAGCATTTTTCATTTAAATATAAATAATTCTATGACAAATTCCTCTTGGTGCTTATAACAAGGAAAAAAAAATCTCTCCTCTTGCCTTAGTGCATTTCCTTTAGGTAATAAAAATCCTAAAATGCTTCAGGTGAAATTTAGAGCTTGGTTGCTATAGCTTGCATTTTCTCATATAATATTCCCATTGATCTGAAAGTTCTTTTCTTTGTCAGTCTGTCTTATTGTATGTGTGTGGGTTTTTTTTTTCAGTTATTTGAATGATTTTTTTGCATGTGTATTTATTTTAACCTCCCTCGAAACACTTTCAGAAAGTAAAAAACAAACTATAATCATTTTCTGCCTTAGGACAAATATAAGATAGTACATTTCATGACCTATATATAAGTGTGCTACATAATATACCCTATTAATAACTGTTTTAACATTATTATATCTATATAATAATAATAAAAACATGGTCACTTTTTTCTCTTTTAGAGGCTGTTAGGTTGTAAGTTATGGAATCCTTACATTTAAACTGCCATAATTGAATTGTGATCGATTGTTTTCTCATCTTTAAGGGGACTTCATACTTATTAGTTATGTCCTATAAGATATTTCGCTAGATCTGACATGGGGGAGATATTTATTAAACTAATGAAAATAAAAGTTCACAGACAACCTTGAAATGCCAAATATCTGCTAACAAAAAGTCCACCAGCAAACAAATATATAAGAAAAACAGCGATGGTTATGTGAAGATACTTGGCAGCTAAGTGTAACAAAGTAAAGGGCTTGACTACCATGGTAATGATCTGATCACAGCACCTTAGCAGTGGAAATTGTGTTTTATGATCAAGAAACTGAATCTCCAGCCAAATCTTGCTTATCAGAAAACAGCTGCAGAATGGAGAAAACATTTTATTTATATCTGAAATAATCTCCAGCCTTCTGATGAAACATTAACCTGATATTTATCATAAGCTAAGTTGAGAATATATAAACTAAAAAAGGATTCTATAACTTGTCTACAGGACAGGGATCATCTCCTTTCCCTGAAACCTGGAGATGAAATCGGATGTGTGTGGGATGTAATGAAATCTCATGGGATTCTGAACAGAAAAGGGGGAATTTAGTGACCTTCATTTAAGCTCTTGCTCCATCAGGTTTTGCCAGCCAACCGAAGAGAAGATTAAATGGCAAAAGAAACTGATTTAGAGATCTACCAAGTTAAGGCTTTGGGAACTTGCCCTAATTGGCCCAATACCTAAAGTTTGAACTCTGAAGTTACATAAAGATTAAACATGACCCCAAAGACTACGTTAGTCCTTCAGTCACATAAGAATGCATGTGTTAGTAAATATGATAGCTCTGAACTATTCTATGTAGTAATACATTAAGAACTCTGATTTTGTATCAAAATATATTAGCTCAAATCATAGACAACTGTAATTGTTTCATCTGGGCTACCAGATCATCTAAGGATAAAAGAAAGGGAGATGGTGTTTACTGAGTATCCACTACATGTTAGCATTATTGCTATTACTTTTCAGATACTCTACTTACTTTAAAACTCAGACTGTATCTAAGTGCACAGTACTATTGATTCAAGATAACGGCGGTAACTGAAAGTACATGGAAATGAAGTAAATTACCTAGGGTCTGTTTCATCCTACCTGTGTTCACTTCCAACCTAAATTTCCCCCAGATATCTAAAGTCATCACATAACATTCTTGCTCCTCTCTGCCAAACAAATAAAAGAACAAACACAAACTACATAAGCATATGTAGGGTTTTAATTAGGATTGCACTATATTTATAAAACAGTTTAAAATTTGGAATCTTTTAAATAGTGTGTCTATCCAGTAATAAAATAAGTCATTCTAGGTTTATTTTTAATGTTCTTCTGTAAAGTTCAAAAGAATTTGGTAGCAAAAGAAGCTATAAACTTAACATTTTAATTTTAATTACCCAACTTTCTGAATACTCTCATAATTCTTTAAATGTTTGGTCTTTGTCTGTTTGTGGAATTTTTCATGTATAGAGTCACATCATGTACAAATGAAGATGTATTTGTAACCTTTTCAATATTTATTACTCTATTTTTTCCTTGTTTTTGCTAGCATTTCCAAAATGTACATAAATAATAATATTTTAGATAGCTCTCTCTTTCTCCAAATTTAATAGAAATGCTTTTGGTCTTTTATCATTTAGTGTGCATAAGTATATGTGTGTGTATATGTGTGTGTGTATGTTAAGTTGAAAAAAATATTCATTTATTGAGGAGTAAGGAGGCATCTTTATGTTTCTCTTTTAGCAAAAAATTTTATTATTAGGAATGAATATTTCAAGTTTATCAAATGCAATATCAACTTCTATCAAAATTACCTTATAATTATTTTGACATAATAATAAAATTCTCATATTAACCATTCTTGTAGTTGTTGTATAAATAGCAGTTTGTCTTAAACCTTTATTCTTTTAATGTAATTCTGGATTATATTCGTTAATATTTTATATGGAATTTGTATATAACCATAAAGAAGCAATATTCAGTTGTTTTGGTTTGAATAATATAACTGTATTATAGCTCCATATAAACATCTTTTAGGTTTTTCTGCATTCTTTATGATTTGAAGGGTTAATGCCATACAATCTATGCCTTATAATTTGAATGAAATTATACGAAAAACAGCAGTATAGGTTTTGACAGAGTAGTACCTTTGACTACAATCTCTAATTCTTCCAGAGTTAAATGGTTTATTGTGGCTTTTTAACTGTACTTGAGTCAAAGTCAGGGTATTATATAACACTGGAAAAGCTATTAGTGCAGAGTTACAGAAAATAGTCTCCTGTGATCCTTTCATTTTTGCATGAATTTGTTATTTTCCACTTTCTCATATCTAATTTTGCTTAACTAATAGAGTCTGTTTGATTTATCGAAAGACTACCTCTTAGGTTTATCTGTCAATTGCTCTTCTCTTTTCTTTTTCTTTTTGTTTCTTACTTTCTAAAAAGAAAAGCATCAGTTTCAGCTTATTTCATTTAAGATATTTCTACGTTTCTTTATTTTTAATAATGTATCAACCAGAGAAGCAGAACCAGTAGGGTAGGTATGTATAAGATAGGCATATGTAAGATAAGTATACATGAGAGATATAGACATAGATATATTAGAGAGAGAGATTGATCTTATACAAGTGTTGGCTGGCTAAGCAAATCCAATATCTGTAAGGCAGGAAGTCAGGAAGGAATTATCATAAACAGGTTGAAACCCATGGACATGGGTCAAAATTGTGCCCACAGGCAGATAGGAAGGGACAATTATGAGAAAGACAGATGTTGTCCATGCCACAGGTGGACACTACTGTACACAGGAAGAATATCTTCTCTGTCATAGGAAAGCCTCAGTCCTGCTTTTACGCCTTCCAACTGATTAGGTCAGGCCCAACCTGATTGAAAGTCAATTAATTAGAGTTTAATTATAGCTACAAAATCCCTACACAGCAAAACCTAGATGAGTGTTTGAAAAACTGAAGACAGTAGCCTAGTCAAGTTGATGTATCAAAAAAGCTGACAAACATATATTTCTCTGTGTATCCTGTTTTCCTTTCCAATGATTTCTAAAGTAAACTGCCTTTGACATTTGACATTGCTACCTTTATGAATGAAAATATCTTCTTCAAACTGATTTTCCTCAGTTAATTTCTAAAATGAAACCCTGGCTATTAATTTATTCCTCTCAATTTGTGATAGTATAACTCTGGTTTTTGCTTATCCCTCTTCAATTACTTTCTCTGATATTTGGGGTAAAAGAAATTTGTCAATGGATTAAAGGCTTAAATCTAAGACCTCAAACTATGAAACCACTACAAGAAAACATCAGAGATCTCCAGAACATTTGTCTGGGCAAAAATTTCTTGAGTAATACCCCACAAGCACAAGCAATCAAAACAAAAACGGACAAATGGGATCACATCAAGCTAAAAAGCTTCTGCACAGCAAAGAAACAATCAACAAAGTGAAGAGGCAACACACAGAAAAGAAAAAAATATTTGCAAACTACCAATCTGACAAGAAACTAGTAGAAATGTTAATAACATTTATATCTATTAATAACCAGAATATATAAGGAGCTCAAACAACTCTATAGGAAAAAATCTAATAATCTAATTTTTAAAATGGGCAAAGGGTCTGAATAGACATTCCTCAAAAGAATACATACACGCATATGAAAAGACGGCAAACACGCATAGGAAAAGGTGCTCAGTATCACTGATCATCAGAGAAATGCATATCAAAACTACAATGAGATATCATCTCACTCCCGTTAAGATGGCTTTTATCTGGCCAGGCGCAGTGGCTCATGCCTATAATACCAGCACTTTGGGAGGCCAAGGCGGGCAGATCACCTGAGGTCAGGAGTTTGAGACCAGCCTGACCAACAAGGAGAAACCCCTTCTCTACAAAAAATACAAAATTATCCAGGCATAGTGGCACATGCCTGTAATCCCAGCTACTTGGGAGGCTAAGGCAGGAGAATCACTTGAACCTGGGAGGCAGAGGTTGCCATGAGCCGAGATCATGCCATTGCACTCCAATTTGGACAACAAGAGTGAAACTACATCTCGAAAATAAATAAATAAATAAATAAAAATGGCTTATATCCAAAAGATAGGCAATAACAAATGCTGGTGAGGATGTGGAGGAAAGGGAACCCTTGCACAGTTGGTGGGAACGTAAATCAGTACAAACACTATGGAGAACAATTTGGAGGTTGCTCAAAAAACTAAAAATGTAGTTACCATATGATGCAGCAATTACACTGCTGGGTATGTACCCAAAAGAAAGAAAATCAGTATATCAAAGAGACATCTGCACTCCCATATTTGTTGCAGCACTGTTCACAATAACCAAAATCTGAGAGCAACCTAAGTGCCCTTCAACAGACGAATGGATAAAGAAAATGTGGTACATATACACAATGGAGTACTATTCCATCACAAAAAAGAATGAGATCCTCTCATTTGCAATAACATGGATGGGACTGGAGTTTATTATGCTAAGTGAAATAAGCCAGGCACAAAAGGATAAATATTGCATGTTCTCAGTTATTTATGGGATCCAAAAATCAAAACAACTGAACTCATGAAGACAGAGAGTAGAGAGATACTTACCAGAGACTGAGAAGGGTATTGGGAGTGTGCGGGGAGGTGAGGATGGTTAATCAGTACAAAAAGTAGTTAGAAAGAATAATACCTAGCATTTTATAGCACAACAAAGGGGCTATATTCAATAATTATTTAATTGTACATTTAAAAATAACTAAAAGAGTATAATTGGATTGTTTATAACACAAAGAATAAATGCTTCAGGGGACGGATACCCCATTTACATGATGTGATTATTACACATTGCAGGCCTGTATCAAAACATCGCATGTGCCCGATAAACATATACACCTACTATGTACCCCCAGTTTTTTTAAAAAAGAAATCTGTCATCTAATTTCTGGGTCATCCCTTTCTGAAAATAGATGCTCTCTTATCCCCTATTTCTACTGTCCTCAGCTCTGCTTTGGGTTTGGAAAGCCAAACTCACCAGAGATCTGGTGCCTGCAAGGTTGGATTTTCCTTGTCTTATAAAAACAAGTTAAATGTGTATAACTAAGAGTTCATAACAGTTTGCAATAATATAGAAGAATATAAACCAGCATAGAGTTGAAAATATCTTAACATTACTGTTCACAAAGGCCATTAATTCATCTAATCCTAAAAATTTTTTCTTTGGCCCTAGTCCCTGCCAAGGTGAAACTTCTGGGGTGTGTGTATGTGTGTGTGTGTGTTTGTGTGTATACACATACATATATATTACCTCTACATATATAATTTATGTACATGAATCATATATATGAATATATACGTATATGCATATATGAATCATATATATACATATATCATAATCTGACAAAGGTAATTTTCCATCTGCTTGTACTTTATTACATAGAATAATTCAACTCAATTTATCCAAGACATGGTCTTACATTTCTCCATCATAAGGACAATTAAATAATTTTTAAAATAACAAAACCATTTATACTAACAAACTTATACCTGAACCCCATGCTCAAAGGAGAAGGGGTGAGGCCAGTTTGTGTTTTCTTTTTATTTTACTATGTAAATTTATTTTCTGGGATTTTCGTTCTAGTCTACTAAGAGTTAAATTACAATTATGCATATATAATGTAGCTTTTGTTTCAGGAATTATAATCTGCATATTATCTTCTATAATAGCATTAATCAAAATTACTTAAACATCCCTTTATCTACATGGATAAGATTTGAATTGCAACTTCTTTTGCATATAACTTCCCTGCTTGTCTTGTTTATACAAGAAGAGTTTTCTGGACTAGTGCAAGGATGGTAAATTTCCAAGTCTCTTGTTTTTGAGAATTCGTCATCTTGTTTGTAAAAGGCAGTTTAGTTAAATTTAGGATTGCAGTGGGATATATTTCTCCCTGGAAAAGTACTAGACAGGAGTTTCAGGAGCAAAGCGTACATGAGGAGCAGCCACTGTCCGTGCTGGGGCTAAGGGGCACTTCCAGTCATTATCTAGCTCTCATGTAATGATCCCAGAAAAGTAGAAGCCAACAAAAAATTCCCTATGGGGGCCAGGCGCGATAGTTCATGCCTATAATCCCAGCACTTTGGGAGGCCGAGGCGGGGAGGGGGGCAGATCACCTGAGGTCGGGAGTTCGAGACCACCCTGACCAACATGGAGAAACCCTGTCTCTACTAAAAATACAAAATTAGCCGGGCGTGGTGGCGCATGCCTGTAATCTCAGCTACTCGAGAGGCTGAGACAGGAAAATCGGTTAAACCGGGGAGGCGGAGGTTGCGGTGAGCCGAGAACGCGCCATTGCACTCCAGCCTGAGCAACAAGAGCGAAACTCTGTCTCAAAAAAAAAAAAAAAAAAAAAAAAAAATCTCTGTGGGGAAACATGGTCCTTGCAGCACCAACCTGACGAGGCACAGGTGGCCAGTGGTCCTTCAGTTTAATTTACAGTCCTCTAGATGCTGACCCAGACCCTCAGGGGCACCAGAATGACCAAGAACTGGTGTCCCGAAAGCTTTCAAAGCATCAGGCTGCTTACCTAAGACAGCCTAAAAGAACCCAGGGCCCTGGCAGCAATCATCTTGCCCATACGAAGGGGCCTTGGGGGACCCTTTTTGTGATGCGGGTGCTGCGGAACCCCTAGCTATCAGCAGAACTAGCCCGTCTGGCCTGGGTCCATCTCACCCTCAGAATCCGGGACTCTTTCAGACTTACCTGCCACCTCAGTCGCATCCGAGAGCACGTCAGACACTTTCAGTCCTGGCGCTGAGGGCCTAAGAGCCCTTTCTGAAACCAGACTGCACGCGCACTGGTTTCCATGGGTGCCTTACAGGTTATAACTTGCTCCCTTCCGTGGGTAACAGGGATCTACTGGCTATCATTCTTCAGGAGTAGGGGGCTTAGAGAACGCATTTGGTCACCTTAATTCCATCCGGCTAGTGCACTGGGGAAATCTTCCGTCTTCCAAACTTCCAAACAGCTAGGGTTCCGGGTCACATCTTACCACAAGCCTGTGCAAGCACTGGAGAACTGACAGTTCTGCAACCCGCTGACCAGCCGGCGATGTAACATTTCCAATACCGATAGTGGCTTCTTGCAGGGGAAATATGATTCTTTCAGAACCTTCGGGGTCATCCAGCCATCTAGGGAATCCTGAGCCCAGCCCACTAGGCCACCGTCTGTCTTTCGCACAGGTGCCCTGGAATCTTCCAGTCACCAGTCAGCCATCTCCCTAGGGTTCCGGGGATCCTTATGCCCCCAAGACTGTCCTTATGCGGTGGGACCTTAGGCTCCTCCTTTTAGGCTTTAAGTAGCACGAGTCCTTTCAGTTTGAGTCTATCGCGCTTTCCCAGACCCCGGGACTCTTCCAGATAACATACCTGTTACCGTTTTGGGGCGGCTAGGAGGGCACTGTTGGACAACATCTACCTAAGAATTTCTGCCCTGGGAACCATTTTTTTTCTGTGACCAGAATGCCCACAACATGAGATTCCAAGGGCCCTAACCAGCTTTTGTGCAGTAGAATACACGGCCCTATTGGGAACCAAACTTCTAGCATGTTGCTGCCATGGGGCGCCTTTTGGCAGCCGTACTCCATGACATTAATGTCAAGAGGTCCCTTCTGGCCCTAAAAGTTTCGGAGATCATTCCTGCCCACAGTCCGCAGACATGCTTGGTATCTGTTGTTTTTCTGCTCGTAAGTTCTTCTGATGTAGAAACCTATGCAAGTTTCGTCAAAGTACAGGCCTCATCCTGGGGTATTGTGGGGACTTGGTGTTCAGAAATTGGAGCAATTTTGACCACACTCTGTACCTGTACATTCCTTCCTGTTCCCCTATGCACCCGCCCCCATCCCCCGTCCCCAATGTGGGTGCGCAAAGGAATCTTCTGACCGCTGACATGGTCACTTGCTGGATTTCAGGTACTCCTTTTGGCCCAGAAGCATCTGGGTTACCTGGAAAACAAAGGTTCGTAGGCCACTGGCCTGCCTCTATAATGCAGAATCCAGAACCCTTCCAGTTACCAGACAGGTTTTGTACTGAAAAAAAATCTATGTCATGTCCAATCTTCATTGCCTGTATGCAATTGAATCTGTAATTCTTTTGATCACATGCCTGCCTACGTGCTGGTGTTCCTGGAGACCTGAACACCAACTGGCCCAGTCCCTAGGTTCCGTGCATCCTTATGGTCCCAGTGTGACTGTGAGTTGGGGCATCTTGTACCCTTGCACCCCTCACCCTCCCTACAGGCTTCAGAACCCGGGACCCACCGGATGTCGTGTCCATCCCCGCTTCTAGGTCTCTGTCCATTATTCTAGCCTTACCCTGCCTGGACACTGGCACCCCAAGAGCACTTCCAGATACATTCTGCACTGATGCTGATGCCATGCAAGCCCTTTCTGAGATGAGGCTGTCTGCCCAGTGGGTTCCAAGATAACCCTTACGGGCACTAGCCTACATCCATGCCATGGATCACAATTCCCTAAAGGCAGCGATATAGTTTGGATATTTGTCCCCAACCAAATCTCATGTTGAAATGTATTCCCCAATGTTGGAGGTGGGGCCTGGTGGGAGGTATTTGGATCAAAGGGGCATATCCTTCATAAATGGGCAACCCCTTAGTGTTAAGTGAGCTGTGGCCCTGATTTCACAGGAGATCTGGTCGTTTAAAAGTGTGTGGCACCTCCCCCACCACTCTCTCTCTGTCTTTTACTCTTGCTTTCACCATGTGATGTGCCTGCTCCCCCTTTGCCTTCTGCCGTGATTGGAAGCTTCTTGAGATCTCCTCAGAAGCAGATGCCACTATGCTTCCTATACAGCCTGCAGAACTGTGAGCCAATTAAGCCTCTTTTCTTTTAAACTACCCAGTCTCGCCGGGTGCGGTGGCTCATGCCTGTAATCCCAGCACTTTGGGAGGCCAAGGCGGGTGGATCACGAGGTCAAGAGATCGAGACCATCCTGGTCAACATGGTGAAACCCCGTCTCTACTAAAAAAAAAAAAATACAAAAAATTAGCTGGGCATGGTGGCGCATGCCTGTAATCCCAGCTACTCAGGAGGCTGAGGCAGGAGAATTGCCTGAACCCAGGAGGCGGAGGTTGCGGTGAGCCGAGATCGTGCCATTGCATTCCAACCTGGGTAACAAGAGCGAAACTCCGTCTCCAAAAAAAAATAAAAATAAAAAAATAAACTACCCAGTCTCAGGTATTTCTTTATAGCAACACCAGAATGGCCTAATACAAGCAGACATCCATCCAGCACTCTAGTACTGGGGTCCCTTTTCTCCACTGCCCCTCTACCAGGGCATTGTCTCAAAACTCTCTGGCCACCAGACTTCCCACCAGCTAGGGTTTTTAGATTCCTGCTGTCACACATCCTGTGCCTCGGGGGAAATGAGAGTTCTCATGCAAACCACCTGCCTTCCTGTGGTTAAAAGAGAGCATTTCTATTATTTATATTTATATTTTTAGGGTACTGACTTAGGACAAGGAAAATGTGAGTTCTTCAGGCCTTGAGTTAGCTGCAACTTCAGGAATTATGAGCACTAGCAGCCATCTGCCCCTCTTGTGGCTGCTCCAGGGAACCTTTCTGCCATCAGCCTCCTCTCTTGCCAGAGTTCTGGGGATCCTTCAGGACCACCAAATAGTCCTTATGTGATGAAAACACTGGTTTCTTGCAATAAGCCATTAGCAGTGGGAGGCCTTTTGGCCTGGATCTATCTTGTCCTCTCACAACTAGGGACTCTTTGGGCACATACCAGTTACACTGCCGGTACAGGGGCACTCCTGGACAGCATTTGCCCTGGCACTGCTGCCCTGGGGCCCTTTCTAAGACCAGTCTGACCCTGAACTGGGGTTCCAAGAGCCATAGCCAGATACCCTGCTGTGAAATATACAGCCCTATTGGGAATTATCTTTCCAGCATATTGGTGTCACTGGTCAAATTTAGACATTGTACTCTACATAGTGTTAGTATCATATGGGCCCTTTGGCCTTAAAAGTTTCTGGGGGTTCTTCTCGCCCAAAGTTCACCAGGATGCTGGGGACTTAGGGATTATCTAGACACCAGTTTGCCTGCTTGCTCTTGTAACTGGAATCCCCCAGCTCACAGTATAGGCATTATACTGGGGCACAGTGGAACATTTTGGCTCAAGGATCTCAGCCCTTTGAGCCATTGTACTTTCCCCAGTGCAGGTATACTGGGAATGTTCCAGCCCACCAATGGGCCTCCTTTGCTAAGGTTCCAGAGCTCCTTCCAACCCAGTCATCCAGCAAGCCTGGCAGGAGCTCCTTCCAACCAAGTCATCTGGCAAGCCTGCTGCATGATGCCAAGATCAGAACAATCACAGTCACAGAACAGTCCTTGGGGGAGAGGTTTGGGGAGGGAAGCCTATGGCCCTTCCAGTCCTGTGACCCTGTTTGCAATGGTACCAAGAATCCCTGTGGACCTTCTGATCACCCTCTGGGCTAGCGCCTATGGTTCCCTATGTCCTTATGGTCTGTAGGCTTGTTGCCCATCAGCTGGGGAACAATGTGTGCTTGCGACCATCATACATTTTTTAGGCTGTGGAACCCAGACCCCTTAGGCATTATGTCCATCTCCGTTCTGACATTCAGGACATTTAGGATTCTTTTGAACACGTACTGTCCAGGATACCACTGCCCTGTAGAGTCTTTGTGAAGCCAGGATGCCTTCACACTGGGTTCCAGGAGAACCCTTATGGGCACTTGCCTGTGCCCTGGTGTGGAACACAGGGTCTTGTTGGTAACCATCCATTCAGACCCACTTCCCTACCATACCACCCTCTTTGTGGTGCCCTGGGGAACCTTCTGGTTATCATACTTCTGCCAGCTAGGGTTCCAGGTTTCTTCTTGGCCTCCACCCGCTAGGGGTGAACAACCTACCTGCATGAGCTGGAAGGAAGAGCATTTTTGGTCACAGCACTTTCACTGGACAAGTGAACCATAAGCCCTTCTTGCTTTTAGCCAAGCTTCAAGTTCAGAAGTTAAGACTGCTCTCAGCCACTGTCTGTCCCTTGCAAGTGCACCCCTAAGAATCTTCCTATCCATAGTCAGACTGCTCACTAGGGTTCCAGTGATCCTTTAGTCCCTACCCCACCCTTCCCCTGGGGCATGTATCCTGGTGAATCTTCTGACCACGGATGTGCCCCTTTATTTAGGGTCCCAGTGCTCTTTCTGGATCCATCATCTCATGTACCTGGGAAACAGAGGTTCTTTGGTCATCAGCCCACCTGAATGATGCAGATTCCAGAATCCTTTTGATTACTGGACAGGCCAGGGGAACTTAACGTTTCTTCTGGTCCTCAGCTAGTCCAAGTATGGAGTTGAGCCTGGAATTATTTCAGTCACTGGACTGCCCACATATTAATGCCCTTGGGAAAACAAAGTTTTTTTTGTGACAAGTCTGCTTTCCTGTGGTGGAAGAAGGCATTTACCGTCAGACCACTGGCACTCTGCAGGAGAACCATGAGCCCTTTAGGCATTGAGTGAATTCACAATCTCAGGAATCATGATTTTTTTCAGCTACTGTCTGTCCCTCCTGTGAATGTCCCCAGGAAAGCTTCCAGCCACTAATCTCTGCTCTTGCCAGTATTCCAGAAATCCTTCATGTCCTCATATAATCCTTTTAGGATGGAAACAGGGGCTTCTCCTACTAGGGTTATCAGCAAGACTAAGGCTTTCAGCCTGGGTCCATCTCAATATCCTACACCACAGCATCCTTTTGGACACAAGTCAGCTACTCTGTGGGTGCCAGGGGCAGGGACAGAGGACTTCTGGATACCCTCTGCCCCAGCACTGCTCCTTTGGGAGAACTTTTTGCCACCAGACTGACTGTGAACTGGGGTCCTATGAGCCACAGCAAGATCACATACTATAGAATATATGACCCTAATTGAAAATCATGGTAACAAGACTAGCACTCTGGGACCCCTTTTGGCACCTGTACTTCATGGTTTTAGTGACTTTAGGGCCTTTCTGGCCATAAAGTTTCTGGATTCTTTCCTGCCTGGCCATGCTTAGGTTCTGAGAGATTTTTGGTCATGAGTTTACCTGCCTGCTGTTGGAACCGGAGCAAGTTTGATCACTCTGTACACCTCATACTGGGGAAGCATGGGTACTCTGCTCTCACGGATAAGAGTCATTTCAGTCACTGTCCTTTTCCTCTACTAAGTTAACCATGTGGGTTCCCTGGGGAATTGTCTGATCCCCTGTGTGACCCCTTGCTAGGATTCTGTAGCACCTTCTGACCCAGAGTCATCAGAGTTTCCTTGGAATCAAAGTTTCTTCAGCTACCAGCCTGTCTGCATAATGTAGAATCCAGAATCCTTTCCACTGACTGTACAGGCCTAGCATCAAGATCCTAATGGTCTTTCCTGTCCTACCTTACACTGCTTGCCATGGAATCAAGGTTCCTTTTGGTATAGCTCTTTCCCACTCATTAGTGTCCCTGGGGAACTTTTGATATCCTTCTGAGCCTGCCACTATGGTTCTGTGTGTCCTCATGCCCACTATGCTCACCCAAACCCTGTGAACTGGGAAATCCAGTCCCCTTGGGCATCATGTCCATCCCTATTCCGACCTATATGAGCCCATGGGCTCTTCTTCTGTACACATACTGTTTAGGGAACTGGTATTCCAGGTCCTTTCTGGGACCAGATTGCCTGCACACTGGGTTCAGGAGAGCCCTTATGGGCACTAGCCTGTACTCGTACAGTGGAACACAGGTCAGGATGCAACCAACCATCCTGACCCTGGGACACAGGGACCTCTTTTTATTATCACATCTCCATCTTTGCAGTGCCCTGTAGAACCTTCTGACCATCATATTTCTTGCCAACTATGGTCCCAGGTTTCCTGTCAGCCCTTACCTGTGTATGCCGTAGGTAACCAACAGTTTTTTAGGGACCAGTCTGCCCATCCTAGGTGGAAAAGAGACTATTTGGTCATAGCCCTACCATCTTGCAAGGGAACCATGAACTCTTTGGGCCTTCGGGCAGACTAAAAGTTTAGGAATCATGATCCCGCTTGACCAGCTCCTGTCCCTCACGAGTGTGCCCTAGGGAATTTTCCTATCAACGATCTGACCTCCTGCTAAAGTTCTGGTTATCATTCAGGCCCTTACACAGTTAATCTTTTGGTGTGAATAACCTGGTGAATCTTCCCTCATTAGGGTTCCAGGACTCCTTTTGGTCACAAGTTATTGTGCATGCTTGGGAAGGTTCTTTAGCCACCAGCCTGCTTTCACAATTCAGAATCCAAAATCTTTCTGGTCTCTGGCAGTCCTCGCACTGGCAAGCCATTGGTTCTTCCTGCTTTCAGCTGCCCAATGTGCAATGAATCTTGGAACTCTTTCAGTCACTTCCCTCCCCACATGTTAGTGTGCCTGGGGAACTTCAGAACACCAGCTGTCCTGGCCCCTGGAATTCCACATGTCCTTATGGCTTCTAGCTTACCTAAAGAATTGGGGAACCACATCCCTTTCTGATCATTAAACATCCTTTCTATAGGTTTGGGAACACAGACCCCACTGGACATCAGGTCCATCCCTACCTTTCTTGTGTACCCTTCTGCCCATCACTCTCCCTCACATGCTGTGGACCTGGGCCATTTGGCATCCAGTCATCCTGAACCCTAGGACCCTGGGTGTTTCTTTGCAGCTGTACCAGACAGGGTGCTGGCACCCAGGAACACTTCCAGACACATTCTTACCTGGTGCTGCTGCCCACTGGACCCTGTGACCAGACTGCCTCCACATTGGGTGCCAGGGTAGCCCTCAGAACCTGCTCCTATGTGGTGGAATACGGGGCCCTTTTGACAAACATCCATCCAGAACACAGATACACAGGCCCGTTTTCACCAGTGCATCTCCATCTGGGATGCGCCCTGCAGAAACCCCTAGTCACCATATTTCCCGCTCCTTAGATTTCTGGCTTTCCTTGTGGCTCACAGGTTGTCTGCATGCTAGGGTACTGAAAGCTCTTTGCCAATTTTTCCTCTACTTGTGTGGAAACAAGAGCACATTTAGCTATATTACTGGCCTCCAGATAGGAAACTATGAGTTCTACAAGCTCTCAGTTAGCTGTCAAGCTGAGAGTGCAAAAGCCATTTTGTTCACCATCCATCTATGGAGCTGGTGCCCTAGAGAAATTTCTGACTAACAGTCAGTCTGCTCCCTATGATTCCATTTTTTTTCCCCGCAACCATGGCTGCCTTTGTGTTGGTGACATGAGGGTTCATAGGCTGTCCAGTCTGCTATGGAATCAAGAGCCTTTTGGGCATCATTCCATCTCGTCCTGTGCTACCTTGGTGCCATTCTGGACACTTGCTTGGCAGAATGTTGGTGACCAGAGGGAACATCTAAATACAGTTTGCCCATGTACTAGTGTCCTGGATGCCACTTCAGCAGGAGGACTACCCACATTCTAGTAGTATGGGGACCTTTATAGGCAGTAATCTGCTTCTGAGCTGTGAAATATTTTTCTAGTTGGCAGCCAGCTCTTCAGCATACTTATGCCCCTTTTGGCCACCATATCCCTAATACTCCTGCTCAGGGGAAACTTTCAGGCAGCCACTTCCCATCAGCATGATATCCAGAGGTCATTTCATCTCCCATTGAGTCTGTGTGCTGCAGAACCAAAGGTTATTCGCCCATTAGTCTTCCAGTGTGATGAAACCGGAATCCTTTTGGTGATTCAATAGGCCTTGTGTGGGGACACCGATGGCCTTTTCTATCTTTAACTAGCCAGTGTGCAATGAAAATTAGTAACCTTTCAGCCACTGGCATCCCTTCATTAACATCATTGTGGAACTTTCAAATACCAGACAGCCTGCTCCATAGCATGTAAGGGTCCTTTTATGTACAAGCCTGTTTATACTAGTTTCTGCTGGGAGTTTGGATTGTAACAAACCAAGTACTCTTATGACCAGTACCCTGCCTGCTGTTGAACTAACAGTCCTTTCATTCTCAGTCCATTCTACCTTCCTTAGATTTGAGACTCTTAACTGACACATGGCTGGCAGGGTGTTGGCAGAGCACTTCCAGTCAAACTTTGTCCCCACGTTCGTGCTCTGGATGCCTTTTTGGTGACCAGACTGTCCACTCATGGGGTTCTTAGGGACCCTTGTGGGCACTGTTCCTGTGCTGTAAAACATAGGACCTCATTGACAACCATTTATCCAGATTGTTAGTACAAGTTGTGCCCTCCAAAATTCATGTTTAGGTCCAAATCCCCAGTATCTCAGAATTGGGGTCTTTAAAGAAGTAATAAAAATAAAATGAGGTCATATGGCTGGGCCCTAATCCTATATGATTTAATGTCATATAAGATAATAATGTTCTTATAAAAAGAGGAAATTCGAACACAAACCTGTACACAAAGAGGAAAGATCAAGTGAGGGCACACATTGAAAAGGCTGCAAGTAAAGGAATCTGCAAGCCCAGAAATCTGCAAACCAGGGAGAGAGCCCACAGAAGAAACCAAACCTGCCAACACTACGATGTTAGGCTTCCACCCTCCAGAGCTGCGAGAAAATACATTTTTTGGTTTAAGCCATGATGTCTGTGGTATTTTGTTATGGCAACTCTAGCAAACTAACACAAGGCCCTCTTCCTCCTCCTCCTCCTCCTCTTCTTCTTCGTCTTCATCTTCGTCTTCATCTTCGTCTTCATCTTCTTCTTCTTCTTCTTGTTTTTAAACAGTCTTGCTCTGTTGCCCAGGCTGGAGTTCAGTGATTCGATCTCGGCTTACTGCCACCTCCACCTCCAGGGTTCAAGCAATTCTCCTGCCTCAGCCTCCTGAGTAGCTGAGATTACAGGTATGTGCCACCACATCTGGCTAATTTTTATATTTTAAGCAGAGACAGGGTTTCGCCATGTTGAGCAGGCTGGTCTTGAACTTCCAACCTCAGCTGATCCACTGGCCTCAGCCTCCCAAAGTGCTGGGATTACAGGCTTGAGCAACTGCGCCCTGCCCATGGGGAACTAAACCTCCAGCACACTTGTGCCCTGGGGAACCTTCCAACCACCAGCCATCGTGTCACAAAGGGTGCCTAGCTTCGTTTTGTCACCCAGCTTGTCTGTTTACTGGGGAATTGAGGTTTCTTTGGGGATCAGCCTGCTGTCTCCTGTGAAAAAGAGAATACTTTCAGTCACAGTATTGGCGTCTTGCAGAACTGTGGGCCCCATAGATGCTCTGCTAGCCCACAAGCTGAGGAAGCAAACTTTTTCACGTACGGTCTGTCCACAGCACTGGGGAGCCTTCTGACCACCAGATAGCCTGCCCATTAGGGTTTTCAGAGTCCTTTCACCTCTCCAGCCTCCACAGCCTGCCTTTGTATTGGGGGTATAAAGATTCAAGGCTAATAGCAGTCTAAATTGTTGTGGATGTCGTATAACTTAGATCCCTTTTAGCTTTAATCCATATTATGCACTGCAGGCCAGGATCTCTTAGGGACACATGCCTGACATAATGCTGGCACCCTGAGGGTACTTCTGATCATGGTTTTCCCCATGAACTGGTGCCCTAGATACTCCATCAGTGACCAGACTGTTCCTCACTGGTATCCTGGAGATTCATATGGGCACTAGCCAACTCTCCTGCCATACAACATTGGTTCTATTAGTAAAAGCCCATCTAGAATGCTGGTGCTCTGAGGCGTTTTTGGACACTGTACCTCCATCGTTCTGGTGCCCTAGGAAACTCCCTAGCCAACTGAGCTTCCACTACCTAGGGTTTGTGGTTTTCTTCTGGCCCCCATTCTGTCCTCTCTTCAGGTAACTGAGGGTTCTTCAGCAACTAGCCTGCCCATGTGATGCAGAAATTAGAACCTTTTCAGTCACAGCACAGGTCTCTCACTGGGGAACTAAGGACCTTTCTGGCCTTCAATCAATGTCTGTGTTGTGGAACCAGAACCCTTTTCCACTGTCCTTCCCATGCATTGGTATCTCTAGCGACATGCCAACCACCAGCCAGCCCTCCCACTGCAGTTCCACAGGTCCCTATAGCCTGTCTGTGTGCTAGGGAACTATGTACTGTTTTGACTATCACTGTCCCTATAAGCTGTGGCACCCAGTGCCCTTTGGACATTGGTCATCCCACCTTCTTTGTCCCTGGGATTCCTCTGGACACAGCCTACCAGCACACTTGTGCCTCAGGGGCACTTTTAGAAACTCCTGCCTTACACTGATGTCCTACTCACCCATTTGGCAACCAGACATCCCACACACTGGGTTCCTGGGGGCACTTATGGGCACACTAGCGTGCTCCTGTGCCATGGCACACAAGGCCTTGTTGGCCATAAGCCAGCCTGTGTGCTGTGGACTTTAGTACCCTTTTGGCCAAGGTACTTCTCATGTGTTAGTGTCCAAGGGGGCTTTCTGCCCTCTACTAAGTCCTATGTGTTTGGAAACAGGGATCATTGGCTATTAGCCATCCTGTGGGATATGGAAATCTTTGAATTTTGCATCATCCCACCCTCTGCCTTCCTAGGGCTCTTCCGGAAACTCTACCCATGCACTGCTGCACGGTCCTTTTGGGGCCCTTTTGGTGACCAGATAGCCCTCACAATAGGTTTCTAGGTGCACTTATGAACACCAGCCTCCACCTGTGCTATGGAGGCACAAAAATATGAAATATAAGGCCCTGTTGGCAATAATCTGTTTAAAGTGCTGGTGTGAGGGAGCCCTTTCTGTCACCATATCTCCACTCCCTTTCATTGGTCTTCTGGGGAACCTTATGTTCACCAAATTTACAGCCACCTGGGGTTACAGGGTATCTATCAACCAAACCTTATCCATGTACTGGGAAATGAAGGAGTTTGTGTAATCAGCTGCTGTCTGCTGTGGAAATGAGAGCACTTTTGACCATAGGACAGACTAGGGAAACCATGAATCCTACCAGCCCTTAGCCAGCACACAAGCAGAAGAATCAAGAGCCATTTTGTTCACTGTTCGGCCACCAAGCTGATGTCCTTGGGAAAGTTTTGGCCAGCAGAAATCCTTCTCTGAGGGTCACGAGGGTCCTTCTGCTTCCAGTCTGCCTGTGTGCTAGGGAAATAAGAGTTTGTGGAGTATCAAACATCCTGCGAGATGTAGAACTGAAAGCACTTTCAGTCTTGGCCCATCTTAGCTTCTGTGGCCCCATGGCCTGGAAACAAATTGGTGCCCCAAAGGCACTTCGACATACAGTGTCCCCTCACACTGTGCCTTGGATAACATTTTAGTTACCACAAAGCCTCGCACTAGGTTACAAGGGAAGCTTATAGGCACCATCTAACGTCTGTGCTGTCGAATATAGAGCCTTATTATCAATAATTCATCCAGAAAGCTGGTGATTTAGGACATCTTTGGCTGATGTACCTTCATCACAGTGGTGACTTGGGGAAGTTTGTGGTCACAAGGCTTCCCAACTCCTTGAGTTCTGGAA
This sequence comes from Aotus nancymaae, assembly GCF_030222135.1. Lineage (NCBI taxonomy): Eukaryota > Metazoa > Chordata > Mammalia > Primates > Aotidae > Aotus > Aotus nancymaae. The sequence continues at coordinate 30,861,574 of NW_026988472.1, forward strand.
TTCCTTCTAGCACATCTGAGTGTGTGCTGGGGAACCTAGGATTCTTTAGCCACCTGCCAGCCTGCCTGCAATGGAAGGAGAGTGATTATGGCCAGGGCACTGACATCCGCCACAGGAACCCTTAGCCCTTCATGCGTTCAGGAAGCCTACAAGCCTGGGAGTTTTGAGGACTGTTGGCCACTTTCTGTCCCTCACAAGGGTGTCCAGGATCCTTCTTTTGTTAAAACAAAATTATTTATTTTTTTTTTTAATTTTTGTGAGTACACAGTAGGGGTATATATTTATGTAGTACATGAGATGTTTTGATACAGGCATGCAATGGGAAATAACCACAACATGGGGAATGGGATATCCATTTCCTCACACATTTATCCTTTAAGTTACAAATAATCCAATTACACTCTTTAAGTTATTTTAAAATGTACAATTAAATTATTATTGACTGTAGTCACTCTATGGTGCTATCAGATAGAAGGTCTTATTTATTCTTTCTCTTTTTTTCTGTAACTGTTAGCCATCCCCACCTCACCCCAGCCCACAACTACCATTCCCAGCCTCTGGTAACAATTAATCTACTCTCTATGTCCATGAGTTCAATTACTTTGATTTTTAGATTCTGCAAGTAACTGAGAACATGTGATGTTTATCTTTCTGAGCTTGGCTTATTTCATTTAACGTAATGATCTCCAGTTCCATTCATATTGTTGCAAATGACTTGCAAAAGAAACTCTTTCTTTTTTATGGCTGAGTAGTACTCCATTATATATAAGTACCACATTTTCTTTCTCCATTCATCTATAGCTCTTTTACGTGATGGAATCTGGGTTCCTCCAACTAGACTGTTAGCAGGACAGTTTTTCTGCCTGGGTCTATTGTACCCTTTCAAGGTCCAGGACTTCCTGACATGAGCCTATCACCTCACTGGTGCCTCAGGTCATACTTTTGGATACCATCTGCCCTGGCACTGCTGCCCAGTAAACTCTTTTGGTGAACAGAGTGCCCATGCACTGGAGTTCTATGGGCGGCTAACAGTAGTCAGATCCTGTGCAGTAGAATGTACAGCCCTTTTGAGAATCATGCTTCCTGCACACTGGTGCCCCTTTTGGTCCTGTACTCCTAATACAGTGGTGTCATGAAGGGCTTTTCAGCTCTAGACATTTCTGGAGTTCCTTCTGGCCCACAATACACAAGCATGCCAAGGACCTGAGGTATCACCAGTCATCATTTTGCAAGCCTGTTGTTGAAACTGAATCATATTTGGTCACAGTACAGGTCACTGCAGGGGTACTGTGGGTCCTTTTTGCTACCATATGTCCACCTTTCTCCTATCAAGAGAACCTGTGAAAATACCTAACCATCAACATGCCCACTTCCTAGGGTTGTGGAGTTCCTTCTTTCCCAGCATCATCCTGTGTGCCTGGAAACCAAAGGTTCTCAGCAATTAGCCTACCCATATTATGTGGAAAAGAAGACCCTTCTCTTCCCCACAGGCATGGCTCTAGGTAACCAATGACCCTCTTAGCCCTCAGCTAGCCCATCTGTAATAGAAACTGGAACACTTTGGTCACCGACTTTCCCATAAATTCTGTCCCTGGGAACTTTCTGAACACCAGATGGCCTGGTCCTTAAGGGTCCCTGGGTCTTCATGGTCCCCAGTCTGTCTGTGTGCCAGGCAACTGCATAGCTTTTGGGCCACAACCTTCTCTCTAGGTTGTGAAGCCTAGAATCTGTTGGGTATTGAGTACATCCCTACCTCTAGGACGCTGGGGCTCTTCTAGACATGTGTTTTACAGTGTACTGGTACCCTGGAGAACTTCCAAACACATTCTCCCCTTGTACTTATGCCTCATCAACCTTTCTTGAAACCAGACTGCTCACAGGTTAGATTCCACTCAACCCTTATGGGCACTAGATTCATTACTATGGAATTATGGACCTATTGGAAATCATCCTTCCAACATAGTGGTGCCTTGGAATTACACTCTTTCAGCCACTCTACCTCCAGAGTTCTTGTGTGTTGGGAAAACTTCAGGCCACCAGTTTTTCCTCACAATGTAGGGTTGGGGTATTTCTGCCTGTCCCCCCATCCTCTGGCTGAGGGAGCTAGGGTTTTTTGACTACCAGACTGTCCATGTGTAGTAGAAATGAGAGCATTTTAGGTCATAGTACTGGCCTCTCCTAGGGGTACCATAGGGTCTTTTGGACCTCAGTATGCCTTACAAGCCAATAAAGCAAGAGACTTCTGGCCACTGTTCACCAAACTAGTGCCCCAGGGAACATTTCGGGCATCAGACTTCCCACTAGGCTGGTTCTAGCCTTCTTCTGGCTATACCCTGCTGGCATGCTGCTAATCCAGGGGTTTCTTCGCCATCAGCTTATTGCCTCCTGTGTCAACTAGAACACATTTGATCATAGATCAAAGAGAGAAATGTAAAACACAAAAAATATGAAAACTCCTAGAAGATAACATGGTACAGAATCTAGGTAACCTTGGTTTTGGCAATGACTTTTAAGATACAACAGCAAAAGCATGAGCCATAGAAGAAAAAAATGGATAAGTTAGACTTCATTAAAACTTAAAAGTGCTCTGTAAAAGACACTGTTAAGAGAATGAAAAGACAAGCCACAGACTGGGAGAAAATTTTTGCAAATAAAATATTTGATAAAGGACCATTATCCAAATTACACAAAGAACTCTTAAAACCCAACATTAAGAAAGCAAACATCCACCATAAAAAAAGGTAAATGATATGACACCTCACCAAGGAGGATGGCTAATAAACATATTAAAAGATGCTCAACATCCTATGTCATTAGGGAACTGCAAGTTTAAACAAGTTACCACCGCACACTAATTAGAATGGCTAAAATCCAAAACATTGACCTTAAATGCTGGGGAGGATATGAAGCAATAACTTTCATTCATTACTGGTGGGTATGCAAAATAGTACAACCACTTTGGATGGCAGTTTGACAGTTTCTTAGAAAACTAAACATACTTTTACCATACAATCCAGGAATTGTCCTTCTTGGTATCTACCCAAATAAACTGAAAACTTATATCCACACTATGATCTGCACACAGATGTTTCTAGCAGCTTAATTTACAATTGACAAAACTTGGAAGCAACCAAAATGTCTGTCAATAGGTGAATGAATAAACAAACCATGGTACATCCATACAATGGCATATTATTCAGCAATACAAATAATATAAGCTATCAAGTCCTGAAAAGGCATGGAGAAGCCTTTAATGCATATTGATAAGTGAAATAAGGCTGCATACTATATGATAACAATGATTTGACATTCGGGAAAAGGCAAAACTATGCGGACAATAAAAAGATTAACAGTTGCCAAGGTCTCAGAGAAAGGGAAGTAGGGATGAAGAGGTGAAGAACAAGGGCTTTTTAGCACAGTGAAACTGTTCTATGATGGTGGCTGTGTGTGGTGGCTCATACCTGTGATCCCAGTGCTTTGGGAGGCTGAGGCAGGAGGATCACTTGAGGCCAAAAGTTTGAGACCAGTCTGAGAAACATAGTGAGACCCACCACTACAGTTTTTTAAATGTCATATATATGACATATATATGACATTTATATATATTATTTATAAATTATATGACATTTATATATATCATTTATAAATGTCATATATATGACATTTAAAAAACTGTAGTGGTGGATACATGTCATTATACGTATGTGAAATCCCATGGAATGCATAGCATGAAGAGTGAGCCCTAATGCAGACTGTGAACTACAGTTAATAATAATGTATTAATATTACTCATCAATGGAAACAAGTGTGCAACAATGATACAAGATATTAATAATAGAGGGAACTGTGTGTATGGGATGGGGAAGCAGTAGAAGCTCTGTAATTTCTTCTCCATTTATCTATAAGCCTTAATGTGCTGTAACAATTAAGTCTACTAATAAAAAAGAAGAAGAATTTCATATCAATAACCTGACTTTATACCTTGAGAAACTAGGAAAAGAAAACTAAAACCAAAGTTAGGAGAATGAAGGAAATAATAAAGATTAGAGCAGAAATAAATGAAACAGAATAGAAAAACAATACAGAGAATCAATGAAAATAACTGTTGATTCTTAGAAAAGATTTGAAAAATGGACAATCCTTTAACAAGACTGACAAAGAAAAAAGTGAGAAGATGCAAATAATTAAAATCAGAAAGGAAAGTGGGAGCATTACTAATGACTATTGAGAAAAAAAAATGGATTGTAAGAGAATACTAGAATGAACAGTTGCATCCCAATAAATTAGCTAACCTAGATGAAATGGACAAACTCTTAGAAATCCACAAGTTACCTAAATTGCCTAAAGAAGAAATGGACATCTTGATCAACCTATACAAAGTAAAGAGATTTAATCAGTAATTGAAAACCTACCAACAAAAGAAAATCCAGGACCAGATGGCTTCACTGGTGAATTCAGCCAAAGATTTAAAGACAAGTTAACACCAATCTTTCTCAAAAGCTTCCAAAATCTATTTTCTTAGATTGAATAATCACCCCTTAAAGAATATATGCAGTTAAATACTGTAACAATGAACTTAAAAAAAAAAAACATTTTTCCAACTTTCTTTCAAGCAACTGGAATCATTTAAGCAATGAGTAGCCTTAAATTAAAAGGCAAATTCTTAAGTGGCTGTAATCATAAACAGATATAATAAGATAGTTTCTGATCTCCTTGAATTTTCTCAATACTGGATATGTAAGACAAAATACAGAAATACATTGGAGGCTGAGTAGACACAGCACTGACAACTAATTTAAAGTTTTTATATTTCATCAGAACAAATTATTCTCATTTATCTACTATATATTAGTAAAAATTATGAATCTGAGTCTATGCAATAAATGTATATTAGTAAAATACCTCTTGTAGCTGTGGAGTTCAATTTTAGATTTTTTTGAAGGATTCTGCTATTTAAAAACAAGTTTAAAACCACTTTACTGGTTTAATTCTGCCTTCTTTTAAGATTTAAATTTGATTTTTGAAACATCCTAGGCATTGTTCATGGAATTATATAATAGTAACTGCTATAAGCTGGTACTCCTCATATGTGCATTGCTTCCATTTGATAGGCTAAACCCAGGGCTAAGCAGTTGAAGGCAGAAATATTAATAATAGGAGCTAACCAATGTTTTCATCCTTGAAAATAAAAATCTAATGTAAACTTGTAATTATTTAGCTGTATAATAAATTGGATTAGAAGTAACTCACTGCCTTATATTTAATGGACAATAAGTACATTTATATTTTCATTTTCTATAAACCTAAATTGAAATGATTTTGCCCTTTAAAGTTGCTAGTTCAAACGAAAATTATTTAACTAAACCCGTTTTTGTACCCTCATCCTTTAGTCTGTAGGGATCTTGTTAAAAGAACACTCTTGTGCCTCCATCTTTTAGTGGCTTTTGTTTTCAATCAGAGTAAAATACCCATCTCTTCCTCCAACCTGGATAGAGGATAATCACATGGCTTCCTTGCCGACATCATTTGTCATTCATCATCATGCCTCTGCTGAAAAGTCACCTTAGCAGTTGCACTTTCCTTCTTCACTCTACATATAATTGCAATCCTTCCCATTACCCTTCATCCTATTTCTTTTTTGCTGTATTTTTCTCTGTAGCACTCATTACCTGACATATTATACATTTACATGAATATTTGCTTATTATTTCTCTTTCCTCATCAGGATATAAATTCATAAGGTAGAATCTTTATTTTGTTTCCTGCTGTATCGTTAGCATATTGAATACTATCTGGCACATATCAGGTGCTCAGTAAACATTTGAATTAATGTATGAACCTTGGATTTCTGTTCTTACAGTTTCTGAAAGTTTGAATTACATTAAAGCTAATCTAGTCTTCAAATGTATTTGTTCTTCCTAAAGTAATTTTGAGTACATCTATACTGTTTTGGACAGTTTTAAATGGACATTTTAAATTTTTCATCATAAGTTTAAATAGAGTCAAATAGGACAAAATTTTGGCATATTGTAAATATTGCTATGTTTAAATAAAATTGCCACATCACTCTTTTAAAAAAGCTTCCAAAAAATAGGAGAGAACACTTTCTAATTCACTCTAGGAGGCCAGCATTACCTTGATACCAAAACCAGATAATGATATCACCAAAAAAAGAAAATTACAGACCAGTATTCCTTATGAATATAGCTGCAAAAGTCTCAACAAAATACTAGCAAGCCAAATTCAACAACACACTTTTTTTCAAACTTATTTTAAGTTCAGGAGTATACGTGCAGGATATGCAGGTTTGTTACATAGGTGAACGTGTGTCATGGGGATTTGTTGTACTGAATATTTCATCACCCAAGTAGTAAGCCTAGCATCCATCAATTTTTTTCCCTGATTCTCTTTCTCCTCCTACCCTTCACCCTCCACCCTCCAATAGGCCCCAGTGGGTGTTGTGCCTCCTATGTGTCCATGTGTTCTCATCATTTAGCTCCCACTTATAAGTGAGAGCACACAATATTTGTTTTTTGTTCCTGTTAGTTTACTAAGGATAATGGCCTCTAGCTCCATCCATGTCCCTACAAAGGACATAATCTTATTCTTTTTTATGACTACATAGTATTCCATGAGATATATGTACCAAATTTTCTTTATCCAGTCTATCGTTGTTGGATATTTGGGTTGATTCCATGTCTTTGCTATTGTGAACAGTGGTACAATAAAAATACATGTGCATATGTCTTTATAATAGGATGATTTATATTTATTTGGGTATATACTAGTAATGGGAATACTGGGTCAAACCGTATTTCTGTCTTAAGGTTTTTGAGAAATCACCACACTACCTTCCAAAATGGTTGAACTAATTTACACTCCTACCAACAGTGTATAAGTGTCCTGTTTTCTCCACAACCTCATCAGCATTTATTTTTGACTTTTTTTTTTGAGACAGAGTTTCACCCCCATTGCTCAAGCTGGAGTGCAATGCCATGATCTCAGCTCACCACAACCTCCATCTCCCAGGTTCAAGTGATTCTCCTGCCTCAGCCTCCCGAATAGCTGGGACTACACACATGCACCAACACGCCCAGCTAATTTTTTGTATTTTTAGTAGAGACGAGGTTTCTCCATGTTGGCCAGGCTGGGCTCGAACTCCCGACCTCAGATGATCCACCTGCCTCGACCTACTAAAGTGCTGGGATTACAGGCGTGAGCCACTGTGTTCAGCTGACTTTTTAATAGCAATTCTGACTGGTGTGAGATGGTATCTCATTATGGTTTTGATTTGCATGTCTCTAATGATCAATGATGTTATGCTTTTTTTCATGTGCTTGTTGGCCACGTAAATGTCTTCTTTTGAGAAGTGTCTGTTCATGTCCTTTACCCAATGTTTAATTGGGTTGTTTAGTTTTCTCTTGTAAATTTGTTTACATACCTTATATTATAGATGCTAGATATTAGACTTTTATCAGAGGCACAGTTTGCAAAATATTTCTCCGCGTATTAGTCTGTTCTCACGCTACTAATAAAGACATACCTGAGACTGAATAATTTATAAAGGAAAGAGGTTTAATTGACTCACAGTTCCACATGGCTGGGGAAGCCTCACAATCATGGCAGAAGGCAAATGAGGAACAAAGTCACCTCTTACATGGTAGCAGGCAGGAGGGCTTGTGTAGAGCAACTTCCACTTATAAAACCATCAGATCTCATGAGATTTATTCACTAACATGAGAACAGTATGGGGGAAACTGCCTCCATGATTCAATTATCTCCACCTGGCCCCACCCTTGACATGTGGAGATTATTACAATGCAAGGTGAGATTTGGGTGGGGACGCAGCCAAACCATATCATTCCCATTCTGTATGTTGTCTCCAACAGCACATTTAAAGGATTATAAACTATGACCAAGTGGATTTTTTTTCTTTTAACTAATCTGTATTTGTTACATCTTTAAGCAGAATGTGACTCAGGCACTACATTTCCATCCACAAGACTGGCTCTGAGTTATTTTTGAACAGCTTTTATGATATGCTTAGGTAGGCTTATGACTTTGCTCCTCCAAACAATACTTTTCTTTGGAAAACAAGCCCTGTGGAGAGTTGCTTCCATCAAGTTGCTTCAGTTTAACGTATTTCTAGAGGACTAATATATGCAGAATTACCAACTACAGGGGATGAAGAGTTCAAAAAGTAGATCCTACAAGATGTAACAAATACTTTTCTTCTAAATATCAAGGTATACCTCAGAAACACTTTGATAACAAGATTTGATCTACTAAGGAATCTGGCTTGATAGATAAACACTTTAGACCACAAAGTTAGCATCATGTTACATACACCTTACAACACACATTACCTCAATCTGTTAAAATAACCCAGTGTGAAACTAAGAAAGCATTACTAGCTCTGCTTCAGTGCCTAAGGTATTACAGTGTCACTTAGAAGTAGACAGAAATCCTATCTTCCCTTTAAAGTAGTTGTTGTCATGCCTTACAGAATTTTTTATGTTAACAAAAATAAAGAAAAACATCCTTGAAAATATACTATCAGAGAAATTGTAGAGTATTGAACAGGTAAGTCATCCCTCAGATGGAGGTTAGTCTACTTCTTTTATGCATGATTTGTCGTCATCTCCTTCAAGGGGTGGCGTTTCTTCAGTTACAGCTGCACTGGTATCATCAGCAGTAGGGTCATCTTCATCAATACCCAGACCAAGTTTGATCATCCTGTAAATCTTGTAACCATATGTTTGGGGACCTTCCATACTGAAGCCAGAAGACAAGAGTGCAATTTCATAAAGCAAGATGACCAAGTGGAATTTAACCCAGAAATGCAAATGTGGTTTAACACAAGACCGTCAATTAATTTAATGCTTCCCATTAATAGAACAAAGGGGAAAATGCATAATCATCTCCACTGACATGAAAAGAATTCACCAATTCTTCATAAGAAATGTTAAAAAATCTTGAAATAGAAGAGGATTTTTTCAACATCATGAAGTATGTTTATTAAAAAAAAAACATAGCTAACTTCATACTCAGTGCTAAAAGACTGAAAGCTTTTCCCCTAAGGTCAAGAACAAGACAAGGATATCTGCTTTCACCATTGCTATTTAACATTTTACTGGAATTTCCAGCCAAAGAATTTAGACAAGAAACAGCAATAAAAGGCATTCAAATTGAAAAGGAAGTATCAAAACTCTCTATATTTGCGTATGACATAATCCTTTATACAGGCAATCCTAAAGAATCCTGATATGGTTAGGCTTTGTGTTCCTACCCAAATCTCTTCTTGAATTGTAATCCCCAGCTGTTGAGGAAGATACCTGGTGGGAAGTGAGTGGATTATGGGGGCAGTTACCCTGATACTGTTCTCATGATAGTGAGTGAATTCTTATGAGATCTGATGGTTTTATAAATGATAGTTTTTCCTGTGCTCACACACTCGATCTTTCTTTCCTGCCAGTGTGTGAAGAAAGTCTTTGCTTACCCTTTGCCTTCTGCCATAATTGTTAGGTCTCCCCAGCAATGCAGAACTGCAAGTCAATTAAACCTCTTTTCTTTATAAATTACCCAGTCTCAGGTATGACTTTATAGCAGTCTGAAAATGGACTAACACAAATCCACAAGAAAACTATTACACCTAATAAGCAAATTCAGTAAAGTTGCAGGGTACAAGATCAAAACATAAAATTCACTTGCATTTTCATACACCAGGAATGAAAACTCTAAAAAGGAAACTAAGAAATCGATTCATTTTTAATAGTGTCTAAAATAATAAAATACATGGGAATAAATTTAATCAATTAGGTGAAAAAAATTGTACATGAAAAAATACAGAACATTGCTCAAAAAGTATCCTAACTAAATGGAAAGACATCCAGGATTCATGAATAGAGAGACTGAATATTGTTAAGGTGTCAATACTACCCAAAGCAATCTACAGATTCCACACAATCTCTATCACTATAAAAACAGCTTTTGTTTTGAAGAAGTGAAAATGCCAGTCCTCCACGTCATATAAAATTTCAAGAGATACACGTAGTCAAAAACTTTTTGAAAAAAACGTTGGAGGACTCATAGTTTCAAATTTCAAAACTTACTGCAAATCTACAATGATCAAAATAGGGCGATACTGCCATAAGGATAGACATATAGGCCAATGTGACAGAATTGATATTTCAAAAACTGACCTATGCATCTATGGCAATTGCTTTTGACAGGAGTGCCACACCCATTCAACAAGGGAAGAATAGTCTTTTCAACAGATGATGCTATGGTCAACTGGATTTCCACATTCTAAAGAATGAAGCTGGACCCCTCTACATCACACCATATACAAAAGTTAATTCAGAATAAAGCAACAACCTGAATATAAGTGCTAATACCATAAAGTTCTTAAAGGAAAATATAGAAATAAATTTATGTGACCTTGGATTTGGCAGTGGAAGATCATGAGTAACAAAAGAGAAAAACAGATAATGAACTCCATCAAATTAAAAACTTTGGTGCACAAAAGTACACTATCAAGAGTGTGAAAACAACCTACAGAATGAGAGAACATATTTGGAAACTATAGATCTGATAAAGTTAAATATCCACAATATATAAACAACATCTACAACTCTAAAACAAACAAACAACACAGTAAAAATTTTGCATAGACATTTATTCAAAAAAGACAAACAAATGGCCAATTGGCTCATGAAAATATGTGCAACATTAGTCATTAGGGAAATGAAAATCAAAACCACAATGATATACCACCTCACACCTGCTTAGACAGCTATATTTAAAACTTACAAATGGAAACTAAGAAGTGTTAGCAAGAATGTGGAAACATTGGAACCCTCATATATTGCTGGTGAGAAGGTAAAATGATGCAGCTGCTAGGGAAAATGGTTTGGCAATTCCTCAAAAAACTACACATAGAATTACTAATGACTCAGCAATTCCATTCCTAGGTGTATAACCAAAGAAATTAAAGCAGATATTCAGATACTTGTTCTGTTTAATACTTGTTAGATGTTCTTTGCAGTATGATTCACAAAAGAAAAAAGTAGGAAAAAATTTTAGTGTCCATCTAGATGAACAGATAAAATATGGTATATGCATACAATATTATATTATTCAACTATTAATAGGAGTGAATTTCTGATACATGCTACAACAGGGAGGAACCTAGAAAATATTGTGTTAAGTGAAATAAGCCAGACCAAAAACAGGACACATAGTGTGTGATTCCATTTATATGAGGCACCTCCCATAGGCAAATTCATAGACTAAGAAAGTGTAATTGAGGTTACCAGGGGATGGGGAGGATAGAAAGAAGAGCTCTTGTTAATTAGGTACAGAGTTTTTATTTGGGATGATGAAAAAGTTCTGCAAATGGGTAATGGTAATGGTTGTACAACATTGTGAATGTACTTAATGACAGTGAATTGTACACTGAAAAGTGGTTAAAAGAGAAATTTTAGTGTAATTTTTTAAAATCAGTAGTATATTAAAAACTGTTGAATTGTGCCCTTAGGGGGCTGAATTGTATGATATATGAATTCTATCTCTATTCAGGTGTTTAAAATTTTTTCATTCTTTGCCAAATCTCAATATTGTTTTCCAGAGAGGTTGTACTAATTTACATTACCATTAACAATGTGTAAGTGTTTCCTTGTCTCCGAATCATCACCAACATCTGTTATTTTGTGAATTTTTAATAGTAGTCATTCTGACTGTTGGAAGATAAGGAGGGAAGGAAATGTGGGATGAGAGATTACTTAATGGGTATAGCGTACGTTATTAGGGTGATGGTTACACTAAAAGCCCAGACATCTTCACTACACTGTGCAATATATCCATGTAACAAAAAATAACCTGGCCTTGTACCCTTCAAATTTATACAAATTAAAAAAAAAAGATAGTTTCAAGCTGTTTAGGTAGCTGAAAACCTTGGACTTATCTAAATTAGTTTAATTAATAAATATTCATTACATATGTAGATCATTAAAAATGAGACAAGGCCGGGCGCGGTGGCTCAAGCCTGTAATCCCAGCACTTTGGGAGGCCGAGGCAGGTGGATCACGAGGTCAAGAGATCGAGACCATCCTGGTCAACATGGTGAAACCCCGTCTCTACTAATACAAAAAATTAGCTGGGCATGGTGGCGCATGCCTGTAATCCCAGCTACTCAGGAGGCTGAGGCGGGAGAATTGCCTGAACCCAGGAGGCGGAGGTTGTGGTGAGCCGAGATCATGCCATTGCATTCCAGCCTGGGTAACAAGAGCGAAACTCCGTTTCAAAAAAAAAAAAAAAAAAAAATGAGACAAAATACTGAAATCGTACTACAGATAATTTTAAGGACATATGTACATAGATTTGTTAGTGTTTTCATTTTTGCCAAATTAAGAAATTGTACTTTAAGGATGTAGTACTATATCCTTTGTGTAATGACAACAAAAAAGTTGTCAAATGTGTATCTTGAAGCTTTGCTAGTCTGCTATAAAATACCAATGTATGCCAGATAGTTCACAGTTATCTACCTCTGAGTTTCTTTGTAAAACAGAATTACCAATCGTAAAAATTATAATCAACATAGTATACATATGCAAGGTAGGCAGAATATACTTTTATTAAGAAAAAGAGAAAAGTTTTGTCCTAAGTCAAAAAACTGGTTGTTCCAGAATAGTAAAGAAAAAAGCATAGGATAAAACCTGAAGAGATATAAAAAGTTATAAAAAGACAGATAAAGAGAATTTTGCAGCGGTCAAAACAAACTTTGATACATTTGTTGATAATATTTAGAAAGCACTTTAGTGTCAAATGTACTGATAGAAAATTAGAATTCGTTTTTCTCTCAAAATGACAATATTTTCATGCATTATTGATCTTCTTTTAAGAGGTTGGAAAAGGTTTTCCTTTACCTTTTAAGTATTCTGCTTTGAAGGTAAATAGTCTATGTCTTATCAGAATAATTTCTGATACTTTATGTTGACTTTATTATGTCCTTGATTATTTAAGAAAAAAATTCATCTCACATTTTTTTCTTTTTTTATATTTTATATTTTGTTAGAGATGTGTCTTGCTATCTTGCTCACGCTGGTCTAGAACTCGTGGGCTCAAGCAATCCTCCCACCTCTGCCTCCCAAAGTGTTGGGATTATAGCAATGAGCCACTGCACCCAGCCTCATATCCCATATGAAAGTGTGAATGTTTTCTACAATCATGTTACCTCCTATATTTACTTTTAAATTGTTTCGTTGTCATTTGGATTAAATAAGTAACCAAGTATTGTTTTCCACTCACCCATGATTCTATTTAATAGAGTGTTCAAACCTCCTGACAAATTTTGGCATTTTGTCTTCCTTAAATTGGATCTTAAATGTTATCTTTAGCACCTAAAACTTCCTTTGCATCCCAGAAGGTCTCTGGAAAATCACAAAGGAGTTGTTCTTTCACCTTGTACAAAGAGAAGTACTAGAAATAATTAGGTTTATTTGAAATGTTATGAATTGCATAGGAAGGGTTGTCAAATCAGAAGAGACATTTAGCCTTTCTTAGGTTAAATCTATGTTGAGTAAAATGTTATTAATATAAATAGTTCAGAAATTATATGAAGTTCCTAGAGAATTTTCCGTGTTGTTGCTGTCCATGATGTTTCTATTTACCAGAGTTCTGGTACTATTTTGCCTAATATTACACAACAGTATGGTATTATTACTGATAACTTTAATTGTTTTTAAAAACATTAACTTGGTCACAATTTTACTTCTTAAAATTCAATCTAGTATGTTCTAGACCAGTGGTTTTCAATGGGGGATTCATATCACTAACCTATGGAGTTTTCAAATACTGTTGTTTAAGACCTACTCCAGACTGACTGAATCTCTTTACTTGATATCCTTGATATAGTCTTGGTATATTCTAACTAAATACTTGATATACTTATGGTGTATTATGTCTCAGGATTCTTACACATCTGAAGATTTTTTTCTGTGTAATAATTGTGCTTATTCATTTTTATGAATGAGATATCCACTTTTCTCTGAAAATAAGGCTAATCACTATGTTATAGATATTTTGTATAAAACTTTTTTGATTGACATTGCCAGAATTTGTATGCCACAGAACAACAAAATAAAGAAAACATTTGCAAATTGTATATCTGATAAGGGGTTAATATTAGAAGTATATAAGGAACTCATACCAATCAATAGAAAGAAAACCAGTAACACAACTTAAAAATGGGCAAAAGACTTGAATAGATATTTTTCCAAAAGAATCATATAAATGACCAACAGGTATGAGAGAAGGTGCTCAACATCACTAATTATCAAAGTGATGCAAATCAAACCACAATGAGATATCACCTTAAACCTGTTAAGATGGTGATATTGTTTCTCTCTGTGACCCCACCCAAATCTCATGTTCAATTGTAACCCCTGATGTTGGAGGTGAGGCCTGGTGAGAGGTGATTGGATCCTGGGGGTGGATGTGCCCCTTGGGTCTACTCTCCTGATAGTGAGTAAGTGCTTGTGAGATCTGGTAGTTTAAAAGTGTGTATCACCTCCTCCCTCTCTCTCTTCCTCCTGCTCCAGCTATGTGAGGTGCTTGCTCTCACTTTGCCTTCTGCCGTGTTTGTAGGTTTCCTGAGGCCTTCCCAGAAGCCAAGCAGATGTCAGCATCATGTTTCCTGTACAGCCTGCAGAACAGTGAGCCAATTAAACCTCTTTTCTTTATAAATTACCCAGTCTCAGGTATTTTTTATAGCAATGCTGGACCTCACTAATACAGATGATTATTCCAAAAAATAAAAATAAAATAGAAGAGCCAACAAGTGTTGGCAAGAGTGTGGAAAAAAAAGTCAACTATAGTACACTGTTGGTGGAAATGTAAATTAGTATGTCAGTTTTGGAATGTAATTTGTAAGTTTCCAAAAAACCTGGAAATAGAATTGCCATGTGAAGCAACAATCACTCCTCTGAGTATATACTCAAGGGAGATAAAATCACCACTTTATAAAGGTATCTGCACTTCTTTATTCACTGCAGCATTATTCACAATAATGAAGATATGCAAATAACCTAAATGTCTGTTGATATATAATGGATAAAGAAGTAGTGGTATATATATGCATAATTCCATAAGATTATGAACAAATGGCAGAGTATTCTTTTTAGGGCTGAATAATATTCATATTGTTTTTCAGCCCTAAAAAAGATACTCTGCCATTTGTGACAATATGAATTAACCTAGAGGATACTATGCTAAGTGAAATAAACAGGACAGAGAAAGAAAAATATTACACGATCTCTCATTAATCAGGAATCTAAAACAAATTGAATATATAGAAACAGAGAGTAGAAAAGTGGTTACCAGGGATGTAGCAATGCTAGAACTGACTAATATAGATGACTATTACAAAAGTCATAGTAATAGGGAGTAGGGGAAATGGCGAGATATATGTCGAAGGGTACAAAGTTGCACTTATGTGAGATGAATAAGCCTAAAGAGCTAATGTACAATATGAGAACTATAGTTAATAATATTGTATGGTATATTGGAAATTTGCTAAGAGAGTAAAGTTTAGATACTTATTACCACACAAAAATGAAAGGGAACTATGTGAGATACAGATGTTAATTTATTTGACTACAGTAATTACTTCACTATGTATATCTATATCAAAACGTCATGTTGCACACCTTAAAAATATACAATAAAGAAAACCTATAGCCCACCTTTATGGATTATAAGATTTTTGTCCTTTTTATTGTCTTTGAGCTACTTACCTCTTTGTAACTGATGGATATGCAAATTCTATCTTGTCTGGTGTAGATACTCAATTGACTTTTATTCCCACTGTTGAAGAAAACAGTTTTGTTACCTACCTGTAAACTGGATTAGATTCTAAATTGTCAACCCATACCAAATTTTCCATTCTTCTAGTTTCTTTCAATATCTGGTTACATTTCTCCAAATTAACATTTGCAATTTTTTTCCCTCCCTCCTACTTTGGCATCACCAAGAACTATAAAACATGGCTACCCAAATCCTTACAGAAACTCCAAGTCAACCCATTGCTGGCCTTTTCCCCAAGATCTGAAGGAGCACTGTTACTTAAAGCCCAAACAACTTGATATATAACTTAAAGGATTCATTACCATGGCAGACTATGCATGGGCTAGATTTCTCACTGGGCAAGTGTCTGAGACACTAAGAAAGTCTGGTAGAATCATCATGCAGTGCATGTCCTTATAAGTGAGGTAACAAATACTGTGAACAACATTATCAAGAGTACCAGAAACTCAATGAGCAATGCTGAATAATCAAAAGATTTTCATCTATCAGCCTCTTGGAATTTGCTTAACTGGATACCCTTAGTGCTCA
The DNA here is from genome assembly GCF_030222135.1 of Aotus nancymaae. NCBI lineage: Eukaryota > Metazoa > Chordata > Mammalia > Primates > Aotidae > Aotus > Aotus nancymaae. Next base: position 30,877,966 of record NW_026988472.1, read on the forward strand.
ACTCCTGGCTGTTTACTTTCATATAACCTTTTATAATAGTATGTATCATTTTCATTTTGGGCACCACTCTTTTAAAATGCCTCAAATGCAGGACCGTAAAACAACTGAGCTCTGTCACCTGGCCCAACAGATGGTTCAACAGATCATATAGGGACAACCCCACCAAGAAGGCATTTACCCTGAGGATTATTTCACTTAGCTGTTCTCTGTTTCTAGTTCCCTTTATCCCTTAGTTGTTCAAGAACAGTCTCTGGCTGAGTCTGTCTTGAAAAAGAGAAGGTACTGACAAGATTGATGAAACTTTGTGCTTGACGTAACTTTAGACTGGCTTGACTAGGACAGTTAGATGCTAATTTTTATGGGAACATCCTGCACTAAAACTGCTTTGTTCATCTCAGTCCCAAACCTCTGCCTTGTGCTTAAACACAAATAAACACTTCTTACCTCAATATTCTCCTTATTGCAATATTTTACATAGTTGTGTAATTTCAAGCCCTCTGGCTAGCAGTTTAACACTCACTTAATCCTTCCACAGCCACCTATCCCATGGTATCTGCATATAAAAGCTTTGCTTGCCTACTCCTTCCCTGAGATGTTTCTGAATTAGGTTTTCAGCAAATCCCTAGTGCAGCTGTCCTCCTATTCCCATTCCAATAGTCCCAGTTCAAGTCTTTCTGCATTAATTTCCATATACATTTTTTCTTGCCCTGGACTTGACCTTCTAGTCACTGCTCTGCCTATGTGTTGAGTAAATTTGGGTCCTTCCAGTCACCTTCCATCCTACACTGAGGCAACTGGGCTGTTTCGGTTTTCTACCACTGACCTGCCACGTACATGTTAGTGAACCAAGGGCTTTGGTGATCATCCTTCTGCTCTGGTAACCAGGCCTTCGTTCTAGTAACCAACCTGCCTGTGTGGTATGGAACCCTATCAGCAACCATCTGTCCAGCAGGCTGGAACCTTGGAGTCCCTTCCAGTCACCAGTGAGCCCATATGTTCAGACCTCGTTGCCCTTTCGGCTAACATTTTTCCTGGGCGCTAGTACCCCAGGGTCCTTTCTGGTCAGCAGCCTGTCTGTGATCTGCAGAACCTCAGGCTCTATTAGCAATCATGCATGCCACACACTGATGCCCCCAAGTCTTTTCCAGTCACTGGCCCACCCCTTAACTCTAGACCCACTAGCCCTTTCAATCATTGTATAACCATTGTATAACCTGTTGGGGCTTTTTAGCCACCACCATGCCCATCCCCTGAGAAACCCAGGCCCTTCTGGCCATCCACCTGCTCCTGTGCTGTGGAAACAAAGGCCTTTCCAGCTGCTTTCTGGACCTCACACTGTTGCCCCAGGGGGCCCTTCCAGCTACTTCCTTCATGCTGGTCCCGCAAGGGGCTTTTCTGACCACCAGCATGCTGGTGCACTAGGGTTTTGGGGACCTTCAGGCCACCAACCTGCCCTTGCTGGGAACCTGGGATACTTGCACTGGTCTGCCCAGGCGCTGGAGACCATGCCAGGCCTGAAGGCAGCTATGATATGTACTGATGACCTGATTGTCATGGTGGTAGCCTCACTGATCCTGGCCGCCCTAAATCCCGACTGGGTCCAGCCATTTGGTTACTGCAGTGGGGCCAAGAAGCTGTCAGATGTCAGAACACTGTGGAGGATAACAGGGGCATCAGAGGTGTGAGAAGAAGTTTACATGGATGTAAGCTCAGCCACCTTGGCTTAATGGAGACATGCAGATCCAGACATCTGGTGCAACCTCCTTGTACCAAGTGAAATACCATGACAGAATAGGCCTTGCTGGGACCAAGCAGATGAGCAGAGCCTGGACAAGGCCAGGGGGAAGTCAGTGGCCAGCAAGTAAGCAGTTGGCCTACTACCAGGCCTGGAGAGTGGGCGAGAGAAAAATTAGAACAACGTACTTCATTTGGTCAGCAGGGAGTGCCCAACAATGTTTTGAAAGATGCTCAGGTCATTTATAAAAGGCTTAACGCATATAACTATAAAAAGACTTCTCTCAATTTTTGTCAACCTTTTAAAAGACAACTTTAAATTCTTATTTTGCCACATCTAGGCTTGTAGAAATAAAAAGGTTGCTGACATATGTTAAAAATGTAGAATTAGAAAATCACAGGTCTTGTACGTGACCTTTTGTTTTAAAAAACACTTAAAAATAAATATCTTCTGGAAATGACTTCTGGGAATATAACCACTAAAAGGGACATCAGGAGCAACACATGAACACATTTGTTTGGTGGGTTAGAGGAGGTGGAGCAAAAGGACTTGAGAAGAAAGAAAGAAAAGAGTTCATATTTAGAGGATATTTCATGTTATAACAAATGCATTCTGTGTATGCATTTTTTCTCCCCCAACCCCACACACCCCTCAAAACAGTATTTCCTTTACTTTTTCTTATTTTAATTATTTTGCTATTGTTTTTCATTGACATAATACTTGTACATATTTATGGGGTATAGTGTGATATTTTGATACATATGTAAAATGTGTTATAATCAAATCTGAGTAATTAGTAAATCCATCACTTAAAACATTAATCATCTCTTTGTGCATTGGTTCCCCTTTTGTTATATCATTGACAATGTTACTTTTCTTTGAAATATCTAGTCTCTCCACATGTTCTGAGATCCACAAAGTATGTCAAAAACAGTGAAATAAAATAATACATTTTGTTAATTATGTTTGTTACAATTCAGATTAAATCATATATTTTGGAAATAAAATAGTTAAACTTCCCTTGTGAGCTGTATTTTGTTTACAATATTTATAAGTACATAATCGATGAATACGTCCCAATTTTGCAACCTCTATTATCTATGTGTTAAAGAATTTTGTGAATTCTTAATTGTATTAATAAAACTAAAACATTGTACACTTTGTATTGGAACTCATAGGAAAACATGTCTTCTGTAAAACACTTTTGGAAATAAATTTAAATTTCTTCAGCCACCTCTAAGCAATACACTTGTCTATACTTGTCCACTGAATTGGTGGTGAAAAGGGTGAAGAGAGGAGGACATGGTTTAAGACCAAGATGGGCACAATTAGGAGACAGCTTAAACCATAAGCATCATTTTGTGTGTGCAGTTTTGTTGAATGGCACTCTGCATAAATGGACAAATAAATTCTTATTTCAAATATGCAGACTTTCTAAATATTTAGAAATGTCCAATGTATTTATATTAGTGGTAGTAAAATAAGACTTTCATATGAAATTTATGTGAAATCTTTGAGGCAGGAAATGGCTAAACCTTCTCTTGGAGCAATACTCATTGTGTTTATGCAGTTGGTCTGGCAAGAGGAAGGAGAACACAGTACTCAGGACTTAGCGGCAATGTGTTCACAGTTGTATCATTTTAGACTAACACTTGTCCTTCATGTTCTGTATATGTCGTCTTACTTTGTTGGTCTATGGTGTTTATAATAGACTAACCAGTTTTGATTTTACGTCTAGTCTTTCTAGAATTTAAAGAGGTTGTCAGTTATGACAAAAGTAGAGTTAGTAAGTTTTTCTTCATTTCTTGTTAAATTTCATATTCAAGAATGTCTTCTGAAAATAACTTAGGGAAATACAATTGTTAAAATCACCTCTTAGCATTACAAATGCTTACACTTGTCCATTCAGTGGACAGAAGTGAAAAGGAGTAAGAAAAAGAAACGTTCTAGGCCAAATTGTCCTTATTTAGAAGACAATTTCTGGTTATACGTTTATGGCATCTATATGATTTAGTCAATTCTGTTGTGTGTATAGTGAACAAATGTAAGTCCTAATTTGAAAAATTTAGTATTTGTAGATGTTAGAAATGTATAACATATGTTAAAAGTATATAATATATAGCCACAGATATATGTGTGTATTTCTTTTGACCATAAGTACAGTTTTGTACTTATGAATAAATTGTTGGAAAGTTAAAGGGAAACATCTTTTAGCTATTATTTTAATATTATAGACCCAATAATGACTTATTTTAGAAGCGTTATAGCTCTTGTACTCCATTGTGTTGTGTCTCATTTTAAACTGAATATTAAGACAATGCAGTACAGGTTGAGCATCTCTTATCCGAAATGCTGCAGACCAGAAGTGTTTCAGATTTTGGATTTTTTTCAGATTATGGATAATAGTATATAAATGAGATATCTTGTGGATGGAATCCAAGTCTAAACATAGAATTTATTTGTTTTCTAGACATATTATACATATAGCCTAAAGTAATTTTATACAATATTTTAGGTAATTTTGTGCAAGGAATAAAGTGTCCATCGAACAATCAGAAAGTAAAGGTGTTGCTATCTCAGCCACTCATGTAGAAAATCTGGGGTTGTTAGGCATCACAATTATTCTTGACTGTATTTATGTGCTCCTGATAAGAAATTATTTGCTTAAACTTATTCATACCTAAGTACTTACTAAAAAAATATTAGATACCATTGAGACAGTAGAAAGTTTTTTCAGGGAAACTAAGCAGCACAGTGGCAACACCAGAAAACCTATATCAACTGTTCAACAACAACAACAGCAGGCTTTCCGTCTCCATCTATGTTGCTGTGTTTTCAGTAAAAGGATATTGTACGTTGTATTCTATTTTTTAGGTATGAAGAAACATCAGAAGCAGTTGAGGGACCAGGAAGCGCATTCTCTAGTGATGAGGAGGCATTCTGCTGGATGGCTTTTTAAAAATATTCCCTCCAGAGTCATCTGCCTCTTTAAGAATGTTTTTTGACTCAGAAGTCTCTCTTGGATTTTATAAACTGACATGACTTCCTGGTCTGTTATGAATGTACACTGTTCTATTCCTTCAGTAAAGCAGTCACACATTTTCACCATATTGTCTATAGCCACTTTTTCTGCAATGTTAACAATGTCATCGTCATCATTTTTATGATCATGATCACCTTGATTCAGAACCATTTGGCTGTTTCACCATTGGTCAATAAATGTATAACTGGAGCCATATTATTGATGTTAAAAACTTCTTCAATAGCCATTTCTTCCACCTTCATGATAGACTCTGGACTCTGAAGGTATACTTTTTGCATATGTAAGGAGGTCAGACATCAATTTTTAAAATTTGATAATTTGGAATCCTTCAAAGTCACCACCTTGTTCATCACTATTACTGAAAATAGTCGCAGGCTATACTAAAAACAATTGTGTTTTTAGTCATGGTACTAAAAGCATTAACAACAGCATATATGGCATTCTTCATGGTAAATTCCTTTTGAAAAATCTTTTCACCCTCACTTCTGTTCAGCGCTGCTAGCATGCTGTTCAAGAAAGTGTTTTTATATTTACTCTTAATTGATCTAAAGATATCTTGATCACATGGCTGAGTTAATAAAGTCACATTTGTGGGAAAGTACATGACATAAACTTTATTTTTCATGAGAATTTCAGCTGGAAGATGAGCAGAATAATTGTCAAGGAATAACAAAATCTTGCAATTGACATGCAGTCCAGCTTTGTGGCAGAGAGCATGAGATGCTGGTAGAAAATGTTTATGAAACCAGTCAGAAAAGATTTCCCTGGTAATCCATGCCTTTTTGTTAGCATGATAATGGATAGGTAAGAAATGAATTTCTTGAAAACAGCAAGGATGCAAGCTTTTGCCAATGACAGCACGCTTACACTTAGGTGTGCCTGCTGCATCAGCACATCCCAGTACAGTTATTCTATCCTTGGCATCCTTAATTCCTATACTGTCTGTCTCATCAACTACAGCCAGTGTTTTTCTAGGGCAATAATACCACAATGATAATGTTTCATCAGCATTATAGACTTGTTCTGGTGTCATATTTTCTTCAGCTATGACCTTGGCAAACTCATCAATGAATTTCTCTCCTGCTTTGTGATCAGGAGATGCCTTATCATCACACATTTTTAAAAATGTAATGCTGTGTATATCTTAAATTTCTCCAATAAGCCTGTTGAATATTCAGTGTTTCCTTCAAATTTCAGTCCATTGTAGATCTTTGCTTGTTTCATAATTGGCATACTGGTAAGTGGCTCATGTTCACTGCAACACTCACAGATGCACCCTTTCAGTACATGATCAAGATCTTCATTATTAGCTTTATGCAGTGTTTTTCTATTTTTAATTAACTTCTGTTCATCACTCTCAGCATAGAATTCAATATTTTATTCTTCTGTTTTTCAGGTTATATAAGGTGGTCATTTTAACACCAAATTCTTCTGTAAGATATTTCACACTTACACTGCTGTCCAGTTTCTCCAACAGCTTGACTTTCTGTGACATATATAAACATAAATGCTTCCTCTTTTTCTTATCACTGTTACTCATAGGATGACTGCAGGCCTTTTTGACATTTTCAATAATATATTTATACCATAGTACAGAGAATACACAGTGAATAATGCACATAGGTTTTAGCCCTGTGCAGGGCATCATGGAGAAACTGCCGTTGTTGAGTCGGCCTGTGTACGTGCCATTTCATTAAACTTTTTGGGCATGCTTGAGGAGGGAATCTGGATATACCCAGAAAAGATATATTGCAACTGAAGGGGGCTGAGAAAGTACGTTTTTCCACTGGAGATGCTAAATAAACTGTATGTTGTGCATATGCATTTTGCTTGTAACCCTCACATAAGGTTCAGTATGGAATTTTCCACTTGTGATATCATGTTGGCACTCAAAAAGTTTTAGATTTCAGAGCATTTCAGATCTTAGATTTGTGATTAGGCACGCTCAAACTGTATTTTAATTATATTTCTGCCAACATTTTTAAATCCAGAGGCTTGTGATTTTTGTTGTTTAAACAATTTTTGAGCTTGAGAAAGGAACGATTGCATTTTTCTCCTCATTAAATTGGCGTATTCTATTTTTGGTTGTTAAAATAGTCATGGCCTTGAGATTTTTAATTGGTAAATCACCTAAATGTGTGTTCACTGTGTATATATACACACACAAACACACAGAGAACTAGAAGTTTACTTTAAACTGTAAACTGCTTTAAGGATGCATTTGTGTTCTTTGCTTGTTATATTTTCAGTTTTCTACAATATACATATTAACTTTAAAAAGTTGGAAAAATAAATGCTATTTATAAAAAAAATCAGTAGGTATTGTTCTTATTTATTTATTTATTCATTTTTGAGTCAGAGTTTTGCTCTTGTTGCCCAGGCTGGAGTGCAATGGCACGATCTCAGCTCACCGCCACCTCCACCTCCTGGGTTCAAGCAATTCTCCTTCCTCAGCCTTCTGAGTAACTGGGATTCTAGGCATGCTCCACCACGCTGGCTAATTTTGTATTTTTAGTAGAGGCAGGGTTTCTCCATGTTGGTCAGGCTGGTCTCGAACTCCTAACCTCAGGTGATCTGCTTGCCTCGGCCTCCCAAAGTGCTGGGATTACAGGTGTGAGCCACCATGCCCAACCTGTATTGTTCTTTTTTACACCTACTGTTCTTGAAGAGAAATAGTAGTTTGTCTCAGCAGTTACCCCCATCTTAGTGGTCCAGTTTTTCTCTGACCTGCTTATAGGACTTTTGGTCATTTCACTAGGATATATGTTAGCATTGATGTTCTTTATGAATTGTCCTGGTATATAGTGAGCTCTTTCACATTCAATATTGGATCTTCTTTCATTATAGAAAAACTTATGTTTTTTAAACCCTTATTTTCTGTTCCTTTTTTACAGACCAGCCACTGTACTTGCTTTTTACTCTCTCTGTAACTTTACCAGTACTCACTTCTAGGTAACTGATTCACATCTTTGCGGCATGGTTTTTGCACTTTGCTAGCTTGTGTGTATTTTAGACTTTTGTGTGTTTTATGTTCTGTTTAATTCCTTAACTGTAGAAATTTTCTTTTTATCTCATCCTGTTTTTGTACCATCTTGGAATTCATAACCTCATTTTCCTAGATGAAGTTCTCTTTTTAATTTCCTTGAAACTATGGAGGGTTGTCTAAACTTTTTTTCATTTTGTTACCTTTTTTTTTTTTTAAAAAGAATACTTCTAAGATATCCTCCACTTCTCTCTCTTTTGCCAGACTCCTTCCTGTCATTTTTCTTTAAATTGTACTTTAAGTTCTGGGGTACATGTGCAGCTCTTGCAGGATTGTTGCATAGGTACACACATGCCATGGTGGTTTGCTGTCCCCGTCTCCCCATCACCTACATCAGGCATTTGTCCCAATGTTATCCCTCCCCAACCTCCTCACCCCCCGCTGTCCCTCCCCTAACCCCCCACCCTGCAACAGACCCCAGTGTGTGATGTTCCCCTCCCTGTGCCCATGTGTTCTCATTAATCAACACTCACCTATGAGTGATAACATGCGGTGTTTGGTTTTCTGTTCTTGTGTCAGTTTGCTGAGAATGATGGTTTCCAGATTCACCTATGTCCCTACAAAGGACATTAATTCATCCTTTTTTATGGCTGCATAGTATTCCATGGTGTATATGTGCCACATTTTCTTTGTCCAGTCTGTCATTGATGGGCATTTGGGTTGGTTCCAGGTCTTTGCTATTGTAAACAGTGCCGCAATGAACATAGTGTGCATGTGTCTTTATAATAGAACAATTTATAATCTTTTGGGTATATACCTAGTAATGGGATTTTTGGGTCAAATGGTGTTTCTATTTCTAGATCCTTGAGGAATAGCCACACTGTCTTCCACAATGGTTGAACTATTTTACACTCCCACCAACAGTGTAAAAGTGTTCCTATTTCTCCACATCCTCTCCAGCATCTGTTGTCTCCAGATTTTTTAATGATCACCATTCTAACTGGCACGAGATGGTATCTCAATGTGGTTTTGATTTGCATTTCTCTGATGACCAGTGGTAATGAGCATTTTTTTCATATGTTTGTTGGCCACATAAATTATTTCCTTTCTTTCTTCTCTATTCTTCCTCTCTCTTCTTCCACTTTGTCCTCCTCTCTTCTCCTCCTTTTATAATTTTACATAGTTCCCAGTTTGTTCTGTTTCTCCTATTATTGCTGAATCAGTGTGTGAATAACATTTTTTTTTTCTTTGAAAAAATGCATGTGATGTGGTTTGGCTCTGTGTCCCCACCCAAATCTCATCTCGAATTGTAATCTCTACATGTTGAGGGAGGGACCTAGTGGGAGGTGATTGGATCTTGGGGGCAGTTTCCCCCATGCTGTTCTCCTGATAGTAAGTTCTCAGAGATCTCATGGCTTAAAAGTAGCAGTTCCCGCTGTGCACTCTCTCTCTGCCTCCATGTAAAATCTGCCTTGCTTCCTCTTTGCCTTCAACATGATTGTAAGTTTCCTGAAGCCCTCCCAGCCATGTGGAACTGTGAGTTAATTAAGCCTCTTTTCTTTATAAATTACCCAGTCTCAGGAATTCTTTATAACAGTGTGAAAATGGACTAATACAAATTATTGATATTGGGGGTGGGGCACTGCTATAAAAATAACCCAGAAATGTGGAAATGACTTTGGAACTGAGTAACATGCAAAGGTTGGAAAAGTTTGGAGGGGTCAGAAGAAGATAGGAAGATGCGGGAAAGTTTGGAACTTCTTCCTAGAGACTGGTGGAATGGTTTTGACAAAAGTGCTGATAGTGATATGGACAATGAAGTTTAGGCTGAGGTGGTCTCAGATGGAGATGAGGAACTTATTGAGAACTGGAGTCAAGTTCATTCTTGTCATGCTTTAACAAAGAGACTGGCAGCATTTTGCCCAACCCTAGAGATCTGTGGAACTTTGAACTTGAGAGAGCTGATTCAGGGTATCTGGCAGAAGAAATTTCTAAGCACCAAAGCATTCAAGAAATGATCTGGCTTATTCTGAAAGTGTTCATTTATAGGTGTTCACAAAGAGTTGGTTTGAAACTGGAAGTTTTTTTTAAAAAGGAAGCAGAGCCTAAAGGTTTGGAATATTTGTAGCCTGACCATGGGGTAGAAAAGAAAAACCCTTTTCTGGGGAGAAATTCAAGCCAGCTGCAGAAATTTACATAAGTAATGAGGAGCCAAATATTAGTAATCACGACAATGGGGAAATGCCTCTAGGGCATGTCAGAGATCTTTGCAGCAGCCCCCCCATCACAGGTCTGGAGGCCTAATGGTTTTTTGGGCCTGGCCTAGGACCATGCTGCTCTCTGCAGCCCCAGGACAAGGTGCTGTGCATCCCAGCTTCCCCATCTCCAGCACTGGCTAAAAGGGGCCAAGGTACAGCTTAGCTCTTGCTTTAGAGGGTGCAAGCCCCTAGCCTTGGCAGCTTCCATGTGGTGTTGGGCCTGCAAGTGCGCAGAAGACAGTAATTGAGGTTTGGGAACCTCCACCTAGATTTCAGAGGATGTATGGAAACCCCTGGACATACAAGCAGAAGTTTGCAGCACCAGTGGAAACCTCATGGGGAACCTCTGCTGGGGCAGCACAAAGAGGAAATGTGGGGTTGGAGCCCCCACACAGAGTCCCCACTGGGGCACTGCCCAGTGGAGTTGTGAGAAGAGGGCCCCCATCTTCCCGACCCCAGAAAGGTAGATCCACCAACAACTTGCACCATGCACCTGGAAAAGCCGCAGGCACCCAATGGCAGCCCATGAAAGCAGCTGCAGGGGCTGTACCCTGCAGAGCCACAGGGGCAGAGCTGCCCAAGGCCATGGGAGCCCATCCCTTGCATCACCATGGCCCTGGATGATGTGTAGTCAAAGGAGATTATTTTGGAACTTTAAGATTTAATGAGTGTCCTGCCGAGTTTTGGACTTGCATGGGACCTATAGCCATTTTGTTTTGGCCAATTTCTCCCATTTGGAATGGGAACATTTACCCAATGCCTGTACCCTATTGTATCTTGGAAGAAACTAACTTGTTTTTTATTTTATAGGCTCATAATTGGAAGGGACTTGCCTTATTTCAGATGAGACTTGTGACTTGGACTTTTGAGTTAATGCTGGATGAGTTAAGACTTTGGGGGGCTATTGGGAAGGCAAGATTAGTTTTGAAATGTGAAAATAACATGTAATTTGGGAGGGGCCAAGGGCCAAACAATATGGTTTGGCTTTCTGTCCCCACTCAAAATCTTATCTTGAATTAAGTCCCCACGTGTCGAGGGAGGGACCCAGTGGGAAGTGACTAGATCATGGAGGTGGATTCCTCCATGATGTTCTAGCAATAGTGAAGGAGTTCTCAGGAGATCTGATGATTTAAAAGTGGCACTTTCCCCTGTTCTCTCTCTTTCTCTCCTTCTACCTTGTGAAGAAGGTGCTTGCTTCCCCTTTCGCCTTCCTCCATGATTGCAAATTTTCTGAGGCCTCCCCAGCCATTTAGAACTGTGAGTCAATTAATCTTCTTTTCTTTATAAATTACCCAGTCTCAGGTATTCTTTAAAGCAGTGTGAAAATGAACTAACACAGCATGTATACAGATTATTTCTAAATGCTAGATAGGAGAAATCTCTCTGGACTTTCTCCTTGCACCAAAATGGTGTAATCAAATTCAATTTGTCTTTCTTCACTAGCTACCTGGACACTATGAATTTTCTTCTTTGATATGAGCTAAAGAGCTGAAAACAGATGAATAGAAAAAAATGTTATGGATTGGTTAAACATCTAATGTAAGCTTAGAATTTTTCTTCAAATCATTTCACATATTATATATTTTCAGTGCACTAGGTTCTATGGGGAGACATTCTGCCTAATTTCTGTGAAAAGGTATCCTCATACCTGAAGTAGACTTTTTATTTTGGATATATTAGTCTTTTTCTTTCTTGCGTGCTTATTTACTCTATACTATTCTTCTAGAAGTGGAGCCCAGAATTTCTTTGTCAATACAATCAAAATTGTTAAATGATATCATCTAAGCTTGGAATATAAGTTTTGACCTCCTTCTTTAGTTTAGAGCTGATTACATGCTGTCTTATTTTAATTTCTTTTTATTCTCTTCAGTTAGTTTTCAAGAAAAAGTTGTTTTGTGCCTTCATGGACACCACCACTTATGTAATTGCTATCACATTTTACTATATGCATTGTAATAAGAACTACATTTGTTGAATGCTTATATTATGTGCCATGCACAGGTCTCTGCATAGTTCTGTTTTAGAAGATGGATAACTTCATTTTTCAAAGGAGGAAATTGCTACTCAGAGAGAATTAAAAAGTATCCTTGTCCACCCACTGACAAATTTTTATTACAGATTTGTCTACTTTAAGCTGGCGAGATTTGTTTGTATGTTTTTGTTTGGTTTGCATGATTATTTCTATGGTATGCTACCTTTAGCCAGAAACAGGGATACAAAAGTGTAATATTTATTTGACTTTATGGTTATGGTCCAAAGGCCGTGTATGAATTTCTCAATAATATCAGTTCCTCTGTGGTTTATCTTTATAAGCTTGCTAAGACATGTGGATTATACCTGTTCACTATGTCTACTCTATGCTTTAAATGATCACTAGATTTTTGAGGGCAAGCATGTCTCCCTATAAAACTTAGTACAGTGCTTCACATATGAGTTTGTTGAAGAATAATATTATCTAACTGAGATGAAAACTACAGAATGAATTCTTGATGATGCACTGAGGCAGCTATTTTGGCTGCATCATCAGCCACATAAAGACAAGAATGAATAAAGATAGCCACAAAAAGACAAGAACGATTTTACCTCCATGTCTTAATTTTTATTTGTATACATAATTCTATAGTTTTAATTAATTAAAACATATTGAAATATATCTAAAGTAGTTATGAAATGCATAATATAAATATGCAAAGTTTGGCCTAGACTCTGCTAATTAAGCTCATTTTCTCTTCTTCCCAGTGGAAAACCCTAAAATAAACAATTCATCCATTAGCAAAGACCTGCCTTAATTTTTAGCCTGAATCGTGAAAAGGTAGTATGAGCATAGATTAATTCTCTATCATTTGGGCAATAGTAACATATTCCTTTTTCTATATGAAAATGTTTAAGGAATACTCCATTGAAACAAAAACATTGTAGTGCCTCTGATATCTAATACAGTAATTTCTCTTTCTGTGGGTATTATTTTGAATACTTGTTAAATGTATTTTTGCTGATTTTTATTTAGTACCATTTGATATTAAATAATAGTATTTCACCAAAATCTCAAAAATCACTACTAAAATACTCTTGTAACCAAATACCAGCTGTTCCACAAAAACCTATGGAAATACAAAACTTTTTAAAAAATTTAAAAAGAACTCAGCCATCAACAACTACAAAAAAATTAGTGTTTCAAAATTTTTTTTAATTCACACTTATCTTTCAGTTAAATTAAGCCAGATCTTTTTATTTATTATGAAGAAACTAAGTGCTTTCTTGCTCTATTGCAATTCAGAAATTCTGGTCACATTTATGAGTAAAATACAAAACACTTCATAAATCTCTCATTAGTTTACCTATTAAGATAGCTTTTGTTTGGTGGATGAGAGCAATAATACACCCTAATAACATTCTCACAGTGGGTGTAGATCTGAAAAAGAACTGCATTGTTATCAACAATACTAATGCTCTATGATGTACAGTTCAATAAAATCATCCTTAGTGTGAATGCTGTGGATCTGAGAATTAAAAATATAAAAAGTGTGTTTAGAAATCCATGACTGACATAGTGTCCAGGAGCAGTGGCTCATACCTTTAATTCCAGCACTTTGGGAGGCAGAGGCGGGCAGATCATGAGGTCAGGAGTTTAAGACCAGCCTGACCAACATGGTGAAATCCTGTACTAAAAATAAAAAAATTAGCCAGGCGTGGTGGCACATGCCTGTAATTTCAGCTACTCTGGAGGTTGAGGCAGGAGAATTGCTTAAACCCGGGTGGCAGAGGTTGCAGTGAGCTTAGATCACGCCACTGCACTCCAGTCTGAGCAACAGAGCAAGACTCCATCTTAGAAAAAAAATCAATGACTGACATATAAAAAAATGAAATATCAACTAATCATTTTTCTTTGCAACCTTTTCAATTACTCTCTCCTGTTCTTACCACAGTAGTCTCTGCATATTCAGAAACTGTGGAATTTAAAAAATATTATATATGATAATTTAATTATAATTTTTCCAGTTTATATTTACCTATTTTGACTTCTGTATGAATAATCCATTCACAATATTAAACAGAGCTATCTTAGTCTCATTTGTATCTGAAGGCACAAGGAAATAAGACCCAATAACCTCTTATTCTGAAGCATGGGGAAACCATCTATGCAGGGTTTGTAAAGAAGGATATGCAAACACAAATTTTCTAATGCTACTCACTCAGCAACTTCAGCACATATAAATGGGTTAAGGTTGCAGGAACAGGGATAATAGAGAAATAATTTCATGGAGAAAGTTGAGAGACATTTCCTCTTCCCCTTAATGGCAGGAATGAATCTCTGGAGCTCAAATTACCAATGGGAGTCAAATAGTTGTGGAGGAGAAGGCTACAGTGTAAACTGCATCAGGGACAATAAACTCCTTTCCTTCTCCCTCCCTAGAAATCCTCATAGATTTTTGCTGATGACTCTGTTTCTCATTGTTCATAGATTCAGGATTTATTTTATACTCTCCTAAATGAAAGAATAACACCTAAAATATGCTATTGTTTCATAGGAGCAGGTACATCTGTTAAATTGAAGAAATTGGAGATTAAACACTAAATCTCTTAATTGGCAGTCTAATGTAATAAAGCTTTAAAAAGAAAAAAAAAACATTATTATATATCTCACCAAGACACTGGTGGATCCTCAGAACCCAAAATGGTTGTATTCTACTTGACTGTGCCCACAATTGCCCATTTCTTATTCTCCACTTTGTCTTGATCAAATTTTAGTTAGGTTTCTCTCTTTCATATAGGACTCTGAACTCTGATTGTCCCAAAGCCTTAGCAAACACTAAAAAGGGAAATGTGCCTGCCTTGTCAACTTATCCTGGGAATCAACTGACCATAGCAAGGTACTTTTCCAGGCAGACGACATTGGTTATCTCCCTTTGTTTGTCCAGCTTCCCTTTAAAAGATTGTGCTTAATGCTGCTTGCCCTTCCTTTATACTATAGAAGAAAAACCTTTTCTGTTTGATTTTGAGACTCAGATTTCCTAGATTCCCTTTGCAATCGTCTTTCCTTCTAAATAAAGTCTCTCCTATCTAAGTCTGGTTTTTGTTGGAGGTACTTGATGCACCTGAAAGTGTTTCTGTGAGGAGAATGGAGATGTATGTTGATGTTGGAGGTAACAGAAACCCAAGGCAAAATACTTTACTCAAAAAAGTTAATTTATCAATGCTTGGAACTAAGAATTTCAGAGGTGATTTTGGCTTTGAGTAGAAAAGATATTCACAAGATCAGATTCCCTTATCATAATATTTTCTTTCTCCATGTTTTAGCTTGGCTTCCTCTGCATTTCCACAGAAAGCTCTTCCCATATAGAAATAAAAATGGCCACCAGCACCTTCTTGAAGGAGTCTCAAGTAAAGACTTCCAAAGTGGAGCAACAAGAAAGCCTTTATTGGCTGATGGTAGGAGAGCCAGTCTGAAATAAGACTGCTGTGACTTCTAGCAGTTAGCTGAGTTTTTATGTGTTATAAGCACTCAGGTGTTTAGGAGAAAGGGAATAAAAAAACACAATGTGATATATGGGGCAAAACAAATGGACAGTTGTTAATTTTCTGAGGTAGATGTTCTACAGATAAGCAATTCTGAGAAAGTACATACTCCTGTTCAAATTTAGCAAAGCAAATGAACAGTTTAAGAAAGCCTAGTTTTGTGTTTAGCAGAAAGATCTATTGCTTAGGCTAGAAGCTTGCAACTCTTAGTGAAGAGGTAGAACAAAATATTAACCCTTGTAACCTCTAGGCCTAAATGGCCTCATTAATCAAACCAGTACAGCTTTTTCCAGGTAGCTTCATCAAAAGTTCTGTGGATGTTTGCGGTGATTGGCCCACCTTGGGTCAAGTACTCTTTCCTTAACCATTGTAAACTGAGAGATACAGAAATCTCATCAATCAGACCTAAGTCAAGTGGCTATCCATAGAGAGGGGGACAGAGTCAGCCCCATCTGAACTAAAGTCTGAGAATGGGCAATGGGTGGCATTCTAATAACAACCTAAATGCCTGCTGAGAAAGAAAAAACATCCCTAAGAGGTGTCATATGGTAGCTGGCTATGGTCTTCTCCTGATGAACATAAACTCACAGGAGACTGACCTCAATTGAGTTCAGTTTGTGTGCATGATGGAATGAGACAAAAACATGACCACTCTGTAATCATGCCTGAGCGCAAACAGAAACAAGAACACTGCAAACAAAAGAAACTATGCACGTGTATGTTCATTGAAGCACTATTCAAAATAGCAAAGACATAGAATCAACCTAAATGCCCATCAATGGTAAACTGGATAAAGAAAATGTGGTACATATTTTCTTTATGGAATATTTCTTTTTTTCTTTTTTCTTTCTGGAATACTGCACTACTATGAAAAATAACAATATCCTGTCCTTTGCAGCAACATGGATGGAGCTGAAAGCAATTATACTAAGTGAACTAACATAGGAACGGAAAACCAAATATTGCATGTTCTCACTTATAAGTGGAAGCTAAACATTGAGTACATATGAACACAAAGAAGTAAACAGCAGACCCAGGGACTTACTTGAGGGTGGAGGGAGGGAGGAAGGTGAAGATCAAAAAACTACCTTATGAGATACTATGCTTATTATCTGGTTGCCAAAATAATCTGTACACCAAACCCCTATTATATGCAATTCACCTATATATCAAACCTGCATATGTACCCCTGAACCTAACAGTTTTTAAAAATTGTCCAAACGTGTCCCTCTCCCAGCTTATAAGAATGGCTGCTGCTTTTTTACCCATTACAGTCCTAGTTCATCTTTCACATCTCTCAGATAAAAATTATTAAGATACCTGTCACCAAATTGCTTCAGATTTCTGACAGCACACAATCCAGGCAACATGTCTGCTTCTATGACAATTTACCAAAAGCACCACAGGCCCTAATCTTATAATAAGCTCCTCCTATTAGCCTTTTGTAGACATGACACCATGTTGGTCAGTTTGCCCTGTTACAGCAAGTAATAACTCCAGGTGTGTTTCCTTGTGGTCTTTGGCTGATAAGCATCAACACCACTACACGCCTGACTTAAGAAATCTTGATTTCTTCTCAATGACCACTACCTGTGTGCATGGAAAAGACCAAAAAAGCATATTTACACTGAATAAGAACAAGAACCCTTAGGGTGACAGAACACAGCCTCATATTCAGGAAAGCATGATGATGCTACTGATATTCAGCTTTGGTTGTTATTTTCTTCAGCACTGAATAATATAGTTTCCAAAGCAATCCTGTACTCTCATTGAGACAGGGACTTAAATGATGAAGCATTGCTTGAGGTTACATCAGAATAAGATAAAGTGTTGGTAAGCAAAATTATTTTTCAATGCTTTTGGAAATCCATTTTCAAAAGGACAATTATTGCTTTGCATTTTCAAAGGCTATGCTAGAAAAAGTAATAAACAGGTAATTTTTCCTTAAAATGTTAACATTTTGTTTACCAACCCATCTTTGCTTTGTCAGAAGGCACATCTACCCGGAGGCATCCACTGTTGTCCCACTGTTTCTCAGTTATTCCAGACATTCCGCAGGCTGAACAGCACTCCATACCCATGATATTTCCTTTCATCTCTCCTTGCACTTCTTCCTTTAGGGTTCTCTGCAATGGGGAGATGCCAATTTGAGCAAAAAGGTTAGTGGCTGTTAATAGCTAAATGTGTTTCATTTTTAGAGATAAAATGCTATCACAAAAAATAACTCCTGGCCTCTGTTGCGGATGACCTGAGTTTTAATTCTTGTACTTCTGGGTATAGGCTTTGCTGGGCAAGTAATTTATTCTCTTAGAACCTTATTTTTCAACTGATAAAATAATTTTGTTTAAGCACTTTCTGAGGGCCACTGATGCCTTTTCAGAACCATGGATGACCCCTGAGTTTACAGCTATGCCACCTGAATTTGAGCATGTCACATTTGTTTTGTTCTTGCCTCACAAAATTGTTATGAAACTCAAACTAGACCATTTCTATGAAAACATCTGGACAATTCTGTATTATCATTAGGACAGTAGCATGTATAAAACTTCTTTCACTGTGTTGAAGCACAGGAACAGGTAGGAGTATGTATTTCAGGGAAATAAATTGGCTAAAGATGGGGAAATCTCTGATCAGAGGTAACTTGCTTGGTGGTTTGAAGTTAATTACAAGAAAATTACTGCCAAAACTGAAGAATTGTTTTCTCCATTGTTTTATTCCCTAATATGTAAACTAAAAACCTATTCTTTCCTTCCTGTCAATATTAAAGTGTCTTATTCTTTGCTTCTAGTCTGCAACACCATTAATGATTTAGAGAAGGACAAATGAAATGAAGCGTAACCCCATATTAGTTTTTATGCTCTGTAACAAATTATCTCCAATTTAGCAGCTTAATACCACACATATTTATTCTCTCACAGTTTCCATGGGTCAGGAATGCAGGTTTCTTCTCAGAGTCTCACAAGATGTCAGTCAAGATGTTGACTGGGCTATATTCTTGTCTGGAGACCTGACAGGGAAAATCTGCTTCTAAACTCGGTTTGTTGGCAGAATTAATTTCTTTGCACCTGTATGACTGAGGGTCCTGATTCTTTTTGCTCTCTGTCAACCAGGGCTGCCTTTAGGTTCTAGAGCAAGTTTGTCCAACCTGCGACCCATGCGCATCCTGCGGCCCAGGATGGCTTTGAATGTGGCCCAACAAAAATTTGTAAACTTTCTGAAAACATTATGAGATTTTTTTTCTTGCAATTTCTTTAAAGCTCATCAGCTATAGTTAGTGTTAGTGTATTTTGTGTGTGGCCCAAGACAATTCTTCCAAAGTGGCCCAGGGAAGCCAAAAAGTAGACACCCCTGTTCTTGAGGCTCCCCACAGTTCCTGCCACACAGGCTTTGTCAACATGGCTGCATACTTTAACAACTCAGCATAGGGAGGACCATCCTAGACCCTTTTTTTAAGGGATTTATCTGAATAAGTCTGACCCTTCCTGGATACTCTCCCTTATGATTATTTCAGTATGTACTGACTTGGGATCTTAATTACATCCACAAAGTCCCTTAACCTTTGCCATATTTTATGACTACAGCAAGTCACAGGTCCTGTCCACACTCCAAGGGAGGGGATTATAAAGGGCATGAAATATCAGGGAGTAGGAATCACGGGGGCCACCTTAGGGACTGTGCACCACAGTCCTTAGAAGAAATCAAAGAGAAAAGTTTTTTTTTTTAAACAATCTAAACTTGCTCTATTCTTTTTTTTTTTTTTTTTTTTTGAGAAGGAGTGTCGCTCTTGTTACCCAGGCTGGAGTGCAATGGCACGATCTCGGATCACCGTAACCTCCGCCTCCTGGGTTCAGGCAATTCTCCTGCCTCAGCCTCCTGAGTAGCTGGGATTACAGGCACACGCCACCGTGCCCAGCTAATTTTTTGTATTTTTAGTAGACACAGGGTTTCACCATGTTGACCAGGATGGTCTTGATCTCTTGACCTCGTGATCCACCCGCCTCGGCCTCCCAAAGTGCTGGGATTACAGGCGTGAGCCACCGCGCCTGGCCTGCTCTATTCTTAAATTAAATGCAGTATACCATTTACTTAACTTATCTATTACAGTTCTTTTTGTTTTGTAAGCAGCTTTAGGAAATAGAACTGCATCTCCACAGGAGAGATAGGTAGTGCACGGATGCAATGGATGGAGAGTAGGAGGGCTAGTCTGATGATATTAGCAATAATAATAATTAACTATTAACTGTATGTCATAAGTATTTCACATACATTTTTTAATTTAATCCTCACAGCAATCCTATGCGATAGTTTCTCTTATTATGTAGAGGAAAAATGAGATCATCTGGAAAATCAACATAATGCCTAGTAATCTGGAAGATCAACTTAGGAATGCCTAGTAATATCTGTGCCCTTGGTGCTTAATGTGGTATGTAAGGGGTTACTCAATCCAGATTTGTTGAGCTTATATGCTGAAATATTCATAATCAACATTTGGAGTCTACAATACTTACACAGTCATTAAACTAAAGGTTCTTGGCAACTTGCAATCAATAAAAAACAAGATGGTTGTTAGGTTTTGTTAGGATTCTGAACTTGACCCTGCTTTTTAACTTGTTGAGAACTTGAGATAATCATCTCAAACTCCTGGATTCCCATAACCTTTCCTTGTGTCCTTTGTAGGGACATGGATGAATCTGGAAACAATCATTCTTAGCAAACTGACACAAGAACAGAAAATCAAACACTGCATGTTCTCACTCATAGGCAGGTATTAAACAATGAGAACACATGGACACAGGGAGGGGTGCATCACACACTGTGGTCTGCTAGGGGCACTGGGGGAGGGGACAGCAGGGGGGTGGGGAAGTTGGGGAGGGATAACATGGGGAGAAATGCCAGATATAGGTGACAGGGGTGGGGATGGAGGCAGCAAACCACATTGCCATGTATGTACCTATGCAACAATCCTGCATGATCTGTACATGTATCCTAGAACCTAAATTACAATTAAAAAAATAATAAAAAATAAGGATTTGAAGCTGGATGGTCTGTAAGGTTGTTGTAAGGGTTACAGCCCAGTTTAAAATGAGGAAACTGAGACCAGCACAAGAAGATTAAATGCAAATTTATTAGACTCCCGGGCGAGATTCTGTGGTCCAGGAAAGGGGCCAGAGAAGTCGCGCTTGACTCCTCTTGGGCGTGGGGTTTTAAAGGGAGTGGAGGCGTTCTGGTTGGTTGTGGGGAAGCAGGACGTGGATGTGGCAAGTTGCTATTGGCAGATAGGCGGGATTTCCGGTGAGCCGGCCGCCCAGGGGGAGTGGGACCTGGACGGGGCAAAATGTTATTGAGCAGGTTCTGGCGGGGCTTCTTTTAAATTTTGGTGGGGTTTTCTAATGGCGGACTAGGTGCTGAGTGCAGAGTCTAGTGTTGAGTGCAGATTTGAGTGCTCAGTGCAGAAGTGGGCGTGGGGAAGTTACATGGCAGAGCTAGGTGCTGAGTGTAGGGCTTAGTGCTGGGTGTGGAGTGGTGACGTAGTTTCTAGGCATGGAGAGGGGTGGGCGTGTCCAAGCTCCCGGTGAGGCGACCAGCCTTACAGTTGTGTCTATATTTAGGTAAAACACATTCAAAATGCATGGGGAATTTTTTGCAAAGTCTGTCTAATAACCAAAAAAAAATTCCAAATACATGAACTATATATATTTATAGTAGAAATAATGCTAAATGAATGGAGTTTATATTTGAACAAGGGTTTTGCTACTAGAGAGACCTAAGTGTGCATTCCAGCCCTAAAACTTATTAGCTGGAAGTGACTTTGCCTCTTTAAACTTAAATCTCCTCCCCTGTAAAACTGAAAGAAAAGAACTGCCTTACCAACCTTTTTTGGGACTCAATAAAGATAATTTGCATAAAGCAATCAGTGTGTGTGTGTGTAATATCTGGTGCAATGATGTTGCTCACTTTCTCATTTGAAAAAATAAAAATAAAAAAGAACAATCTAAAAATACCACCAAATGAATTTTATCATCACATAGCAATTCAAACTTTGAAAACATAAATTTCTGAAATTTTCATTTGGATGTTTGTAAAGATATAACACCCCACAGTCGGGGTGTGTGTGTGTGTGTGTGTGTGTGTGTGTGTGTGTGTGTGTATAAAGATATCGTGTGAATAAAGAAGTTCCCTTGTTAGCTGAATGAATCTTATAAGTCGGAAGACTTGAATATAAAATGTTTCCCTTGTTGGTTATAAAGGAAAGTCATGTGTGCATTTCTGAATGTTCCATTACACACACTTTAACTGCAGTGGTATTTTAATTGCACAGTGATTGCAGTTTTATAACAAAGACTTATAAAAATAGTCTATGCCATGCTATATTGAATGAAGCATCCCAGCATTTAAGAAGATGATATAAATAAGAGTTGTAAACTACATAAAGCTCTTTTTATAAGGTGATTGCTCTTTAATTCCACCTTCACTGCCCACAGGCTGAAAACTGTTGGAGAATGAACACTGTAATTGACTAGCATGGGAGATTTTAACACTTACTTGTAGTGTTGAGGGAAATCAGTTTTTGCACATCTTCTGAACTGTGCTAAAATCTCTATCTAGAGCATTCCTATTAAGTGTCCATCTTATCAACCATGCCTTTATATGTTTCTTTCTAATTTCTTTGTGGGATACCCTTGCTCACATAATCAAAAATCAACATGGATATGTTATGCTTTTAAGATCAGGTATGGTTTCTTTAATCATTCCTTTGTGGCTACTATAGATATTAAGAAAACACATGGTTGAAAGATTATCTTTTTAGAAGTCCTATGCCAACAATATCTGCCTCAGTTCTTTCCCATGTCCCTTTGTTATTACTTTCTTTTCCATTTCTAGCCCAAGTATATTCAGAGAAATTGACATTGCTATGAAGAACACACTGATACAGACAGATTTGTTTAAAGAAAATGAAAAACCTGAAGAACACAATAGCTATTTTTCATCGATGGTCCCTTTACACAGGACCACTTTATAAATGAGTGATTTGTATTTCTGAGACTCTAGCCATCAGAATAGTTCAGGATTGAACCAACTTTGCTGAAAGATAATACAACTAGTTGTTGGAACTATTTTGCTTCTGAACCTACAAAATTAACTAATTCTGCTTTCAATGTCCTACTTAGCACATATACTAGAAATTCTTTTGCTTCTAACTTAAGAGTACTGTTTGTACATATTTTAAGTTTGTTTTATCATGTGCTGAAATGTGAATTGAAAAAGCATAGTATGAACAAATGTATTTCTACTAGTTTACCAATCTATGAAATAAAGAAACTGGGAACTAATTGGCTTTTAGGGCTTTTTTGAGTTATAATGTATGATTTTATCTTTCTAGGATCCCATATTTTTCATCAGATAATTGGAAAAAAATTTGTACCTTTTATTTCTTTTGTTACTTTCTCCACAGGCCAAATTATTTATAACGTGCTGATTTGATTATTTAATGAGATTGGAAATATATACAAAATTGCATCTCTTCTTTCCTTGAAAAAAAATCGATGACAAAAATCGAGGAAAAATAAAGAAATAAAAACTGAAATGGTGAAACAAACAAACAAAAGAAATGAAGTCCTCAATGAATTAGACTAAAATTTGGACCCAATCAGATAAAATCCTCAAAGAAGCTACATGCCTTTTTAGTCATCAGGCATTTAACTTGCAGAGCTGTTCAGAAGTTGTGGTCTTCTAACTGGCTATCTATCCATTGAACCATAACTCCATGGACCATATACAAGGTATAGATGTGAAGCAAGAACTCACATGATGCCAAGACATGTCAGAGAAAGGTAATAATCAAATTAGACAGACATGTCATCATGAGAGAAAGCAGATTTTCATCATGGCTGAGAATTTACCTTTATGGTTACTGATCTTGGTTAACAGAAGAGTAGTGGGAGAAAAATCACCATATAGAGAATTACTGAAGGGCTGGATTCACTGACAGTCAGGCCTCCTCCCAACTGATAAGTGGAAATACTCTCAGTGTTGAGTGTCAGAGACGAAGAGTTTTAATTCTGTTGCTTTAAATCTAAGATGCTTACTTCCTCAACTCATCTCCTGGGTACTTCCCCCTCATTGTATTAAATTTAATTTAATTAAAGCTTGGTTGTAGTAGATATGTTTGATTTCAATATCATTTTAATTAGTTCTTCTGTGCTTCAGAGTTTAGAAAACTAAAAGCCCTATTTTCTAGCTCCCTTGTAGCTAGGGACATGAAACTTATGTACCTTCTGCCAATTAGATGCATTCATATGAATTTTGGAAAGAGGAACTGTTGTTTCTATTTTTTCTGCTATCAAGCTGGGTCATGTTCCCTCACACTCCCCCGCAACATTCAGTGTTAGTTCCTAGCATTTAGGGTGTCAAGAGGCAGAATATGGGACATCTATTTTGTGCTGGTGTACATCTGTATACGATGGCATGTCTATAGAGTTAGGAACTGAAGCCACTTAATGACCAATGGATTAAAGCTACAATGATATGTTCTTTTTTTTTTTTTTTTTTTTTTTTTTTTTTGAGACGGAGTCTCGCTCCTGTTACCCAGGCTGGAGTGCAATGGCGCGATCTCGGCTCACCGCAACCTCCGCCTCCTGGGTTCAGGCAATTCTCCTGCCTCAGCCTCCTGAGTAGCTGGGATTACAGGCACGCGCCACCGTGCCCAGCTAATTTTTTTTTTTGTATTAATAGAGACGGGGTTTCACAATGTTGACCAGGATGGTCTCGATCTCTCGACCTCGTGATCCACCCGCCTCGGCCTCCCAAAGTGCTGGGATTACAGGCTTGAGCCACCGCGCCCGGCCCAATGATATGTTCTTGAAGTCAATGTAAAAGAAGAGGTAGTAACTCCACTGTAGGGTCAGTTCTGTGTTGCTTACCATGGAATAATGCCTGTCAAACCATTCCTTTAGGTCTTCTAATTTGCTTTAAATTTGTTCTTCTTAAATTAACTGGAGGCATTTCTGTTCCATATAACTGAAATCTGCTTGGAATGTTGACCCAAAGGCATTTATTTATTCAAAGATGAATTATAACTAGTATAGGACATCTGCAAAAGTACTATAAATAAATAAGAAGTTCAAAACATTAAAAAGACAAAAACAATTTTAGAAAACAGTTGTACACTGAAAAGTACACATTTTAAATAAATCTACATTAAATTAAGGATATTAGAAAAAAATGACTTCTCTGAAACAAAGGTGGAGATGCTGTATAAGACTTCAAAGAAGAAAAGTGAGAATAAAAGAGAAATAAATATTAACTTGCAGAATGCAAAAAGAAAGAAAATTCATTGACAGAGGGTCAAATTTGGATAAATATAAAAATAATGGAAAGAAACAAAAGAATGAAACATCACTGAGTATATTTAACTGACTTCTATTAATTCCTGTCCAATCAAGTAAATACAAATTTGAATGGCCCTCTTACATGTATACCAAAATCTGTACCCTAATATCAGTGACCATATCTTCATCTAATACGCCTACATGACAAAATTTTATAAAATTGACTGTATATTTGGTCACATACATTAATAAGAATCTCTAATAATTTTCTAATTATTAAAATATACCATATTCTATTTTCATAATGTAATAAAGCAATTTATTAATAATAAGAAAAACCACTATGTCTTATGTACAATATACATAAGTTTTAAACACTTTTAATTCTGTAAGAAAACAAAACTTCGAAGTCATAAATATCCAACAAATACTCATAAGCAAGCATTATATATTAGTACCAACAGAATATGGCTAAAGCAATGTTCAGTGTTCTAATAACTTAACATATTTTAAATCTTAAAAACCGTAGTAGACATTGTTAGTTTCCTAACCAACAGCTCCCTATTCCCTAATTACTTGCTGGCAAAAATTGCTTTCCACAGTTCAAGCTTAAAATAGCAAATGCTTTGTTAGATAGAGTTAAATTTGCATGCGGAGCTGAGAACTGCTGTAGCTACCTAGAAAACATGAGTGGTGATAACTCTGATATGGTGAGAATGATTGAGTAGAAATATAGAGAATACAGGATGATCCTTGAAGACATCATCGAACTGCTGAACCAGCTGTGGAATCACCCTGCCTCCAGACTTGCTATGTGAGATAATAAATGCCCTTATTGTTTAAACCACACTTATGGTTATATACTGTTTCAGCAGAAAGTGATACTACAAGCAAGAATGAAAACAAATGAATTAAGTGCTCAATTTAAAATTTAGCAAGAGAGCAATAAAATACATAGAAGGAAAGAAATTGGAGTAAACAGAAAATGGGAGCAAAATAGATGAATGTTTAGTAGACCTTAAAAGAAATACATATAATAAACAAACTGAAAACTGGTTATTTGAGGGGGGAATGGAGCAAATAATAATATAATCAACTAGCTAATTTAATTTTTTAAAAAGTACAAATGCATTTTGAAATAAAAATGAAAGAATAAAGGTTAAGAAAAGAAGAGAGTATCTTCCTCAAATATTTGCAATGAATCAGAAAGCTACATTAATTGTGTATTTTAGGATATGTTAATTATAATACATTTATTCCAGAAGTAAACAATCTAAGCATTACAATTCCATCAAAGAAATTGAGAACACTTTAAAAGAATGTGTCTCAAAAAGGTACCAAATCTTGGTAGTTTAACATAAAATTGCTAGCAAACTTTTAGGGAGTATAAATGCAATGATATTTAAACTGTAGAGTGTATAAAGACCAGGGACAATTCCAAATTCTTTTCACCAAACAAGCATAATTTATATACTTATTATTCCTTACTCTTGTCTAATTCCATTGGCTAGTACTAATAGAATGAAGTAAAATCATTAAGATATTTATTACATATTTCACCAAGAGATAAAATATATATGATTCTCTCTGTAGGTGTCCAAATGGATTTCATCAAATTCAAAACCAAGTTCTAATTTGGGGAAGGGTAGGATACTTTTTTATACACTAGTAACATGAGAATACTTTAATATAAATATTGGAAGCCAAGTGTATGATTAATTGTGAAATGCTAGATGAAATTGTATCCAATTTAGGATTATAAAAGTATTTTTACTATCATGACTATTACTTTGCATTGTTATTGTAGTACTAACCAGTGGAATTAGGCAAGAGAATGAAATAATAGATACATAAACTAAATGGCATAGCTAAAGTTTTATTATTTGGTAATAGACTCACATGTCTGAAGACCCAAGAAAATCAGATTAAAAATTATTAGAATAACTAGAATTATACAATGGTTATAAAATTACTGAAGGCAGGAGTCAGCAGACTTTTTCTATAAAGGACCAGATGGTAAATATTTTTGGCTTACTGGGCCATACTATCCTTATTTCAACATTAATTTTGTTTTCATAGCATGAAAGCAGCCATAGATAATACATAAACAAATGGGCATGGACATTTTCCAATAAAACTTCAGTCGCAAGCATATAAAGAGGACTGGATATGACCTCACGGACTTAGGATGCTAATCCTTGAATAGGTATAAAATCTTTGATTTGAACAGCACCCAGTTAAAAAATGTAATGAAATAAAGCAATGTCACTTATAATAAGGAAATAAAGTAAATTAAAGGAGGCTGAGGCAGGAGAATTGCCTGAACTCGGGAGGCAGAGGTTGCGGTGAGCAGAGATCGCGCCATTGCACTCCAGCCTGGGTAACAAGAGTGAAACTCCATCTCAAAAAAAAAAAAAAAAAAACTACAGCGACTCACAGTGTAAGACCTCATGGAGGTGGGGCTCTGGGCCTGGAAAAATTAGAGCAGTCTGGATGCAGTCTGCTAAGAGACAAGCAGTGAGAAGCCTTCTGAAACTCACGGATTCCCCTACTGACGTGATTAGTTTGGCGCCCTCGTTAGCCAATGAGGTTAGCGTCTCTTTGCGGCTAACCTACTGCTTTACGCCACTGTCCGTCCTCAGGGTAGGCCGGCTCTCTTCTCTGAGCTGTCAGGGGTTTGCTTTTCCAGAAGGGCTAAGCAAACATTGTTCAAGATGTCCCACCAAGAGGGCAGCACAGATGGCTTACCAGACTTAGGGACTGAAAGCCTGTTCAGCCCAGAGGGGCAGTCCGGAGTGGCGGCAGCGATGGAGGCGTCCTCAGACCTAGAAATGGCGGCTGCAGAGCCATCTACCCGAGATGGTGGTGATACCAGGGATGGTGGTTTCCTGAATGATGCCATCACAGAATATCGAAGCCCTGACCAAGAAAGTTCAAGTGAAGACGTCGAACTTGAGAACGTGGAGGACTTTGAGCGTTTCCTCATGCGTGGTGGTAACTTATTTTATTACCCTTTACCGGGAGAGGAGGAGAGAGAAGGGGAGGAGGAAGGAGAGGAGAGAGTGGAGGGAGGGGAGGAGGAAGAAGAACAGCCTCAGGTGCGTCCACAATGCGGTGGTGCCAACCAAGAGCAGTGTTTGTTAAAGGAGAATAGGGTGCTGGAGGAGTGGATTTCCGCAAAGACATCTGACCTGCCTCGACCTCGCTGGCAGGTCGTTACTGCTCTTCGCCAGCGGCAGCTGGGTTCAAGTACCCGCTTTGTCTATGAGGCCTGTGGGGCAAGAGCCTTTGTGCAGCGTTTCCGCCTGCAATATTGTCTTCTCCATTTTGGTTGTGTCAATGCTGTATGCTTTAACCAGCGTGGCACCTGTCTGGCCACTAGCGGTAGAAACCTAAAGGTGACAGTGTGGGACTGGGTGCGGCAGCGGCCAGTACTGAACTTTGAGAGTGGTCACGAAATTGACGTCATCCAGGCTAAGTTCCTTCCTAACTGTGGTGATTCCACAGTGGCCACGTGTGGCCACGATGGGCAGGTACGGGTAGCAGAACTAATTAATGCATCATATTGCGAGAATACTAAGCGTGTGGTGCAGCACAAGAGAGCTGCCCACGAGTTGGCTCTGGAGCCAGACTCTCCTTATAAGTTCCTCACTTCAGGTGAAGATGCCGTTGTCTTCACCATTGACCTCAGACAAGGCCGGCCAGCTTCAAAACTTGTGGTAACAAGAGAAAAGGGGAAGAGAGTGGGACTGTATACAATCTCTATGAGTCCTGCCAATACCTACCAATTTGCAGTGGCTGGACAAGATCAGTTTGTACGGATTTATGACCAGAGGAGAATTGATGCGAAAGAAAACAAGGGAATACTTAAGAAATTCTCTCCTCATCATCTGGTTGATTGTGATGTCTCAACAAGCATCACCAGTATTGTGTACAGCCATGATGGCACAGAGCTCCTGGCCAGCTACAGTGATGAAGATATTTACATCTTCAACTCCTGTCACAGTGATGGTGCTCAATATGTTAAGCGATTTAAGGGGCACAGAAATAATAACACAATCAAAGATGTTAAGTTCTATGGCCCCAGGAGTGAGTTTGTCGTGAGCGGTAGTGACTGTGGGCACATCTTCTTCTGGGAGAAATCATCTTGCCAGATCATCCAGTACATGGAGGGGGACAGAGGAGGTATAGTAAACTGTCTTGAACCCCACCCTTACCTACCTATGTTGGCGACCAGTGGCATAGATCATAATGTCAAGATCTGGACACCCATAGCTGAAGCTGCCACTGAGCTTACTGGGTTAAAAGATGTGATTAAGAGGAACAAGTGGGAACGAGATTTAGATAGCTTGTACCGTACTGGCAGGATTGACAGACATATGTTTTGGCTTGTCATGTGACAGATGTCACAGAGAGGTCATCACCCTGGCTGGAGAGATCATAGAGCTGAGTTCCCAGATGAAGAGTTGGATGAGGCTTCCAGCACCTCAGATACATCTGAGGAGGAGGGCCAAGATCAAGGTCAGTGCTTGACATCTTGAAGGCCTCATATCCAGTCCAGCTAGATGCCACTTAAGTACACTGGACTTTAAAATTCAGTTTGACTAATTTAGAATTGTCAATAGATTAATAGATTTGCTTTTTGTCTTCTAGTTTTCCAAATATATGCTAAAAACCATCTCTTCCATCTCCTTCCTTACTTTCCTTTCTTCCTTCCGCACATTCTTTGTCTCTCATTCCTTTCCTCTATTTCTTTATGCCTCTTTTGTTAACCTGTTACCCCTTATATGAGTGCATACACAACTTATTTATGCCTCTTTTTCTTTGTTCCCTTATGGTTGACCTCTAAAATTTCCTAATTTTGTTGAAAAAATTAATGGCCTTATTAGATGTATCTACTCATTTCTAACATTCTGAAAACTATTACCTTTTTACTTTTTTCATCTTTTAACAATTTATTTTGAAGATCAAGTTCTTCAGTTGACTTGAAAATTTCATAAATGTGTTTATTCTTTAGGGGTAAAATAAAGCAAACCATAGTTTTTTTCTTTGAATACTGACACTTGGCCACACACATACACATGCACACACACATACACAGTCTCAGAAAAGGAAAGAGTAGTATTTAGATTAATTCCTAACACACACACACACACACACACACACACACACACACAGCCTCAGAAAAGGAAAACAAGAGTAGTATGTAGATGAATTCCTACCCAGGTAATTCATCCCCTCAGAGCAAATAACTTGGGATTATCTGCATTTTCTGAATCCATACGTTAATAATATTGGTTAATTTGAGTACACTGAAGTTGATAAGAACTAAGTTGAATTTAATCACATGACATTGTTTACTCTGCACATTAAATTGTCCTGAAATGTTATGGTTGGGAACTCCCACAGCATTGCATTCCAGGAAGTCCTTCTGGGACAAACATCTCCTATAAGATGCCAGCTAGGAATATAAACATCTCTCATATTTGAAAAAATATATTTTAATTAACTTTTAAGAATAAGTTACAATAAAAATTGTTTATACATGCATATAACCATTTGATATAGCTGTTAGAAAAATTCTATTTGACATCCATGTATTGCTTAAAATTGAGCTGTTTTATGAGTTTAAATTGTTTTTAAAATTGTTGCAATAAAAATTGTTTTATACTTACATATAACCATTTGATATAGTTGTTAGAAAAATCCTCTTTGACATCCATGCATTGTTTAAATTTCTCTGTTGTTTTATGAGTTTAAATTGTTTTAAAAAATTGTTTTAAGCTTTACTTAAAATAAATTTAAGTTACTAGATATCCAGTTACTGTTCAATAAAAAAAATTTGTTTTTATTTTATATGTGTTATTTGTGTAAATGAATTCAGAAGATTGCATTTTCCCTAACACCCATGAACTATACCACACCATTCTTCCATTTTTTTTTTTTTTTTTTTTGAGACGGAGTCTGACTCTGCTTCCCAGGCTGGAGTGCAGTGGCACAATCTTGGCTCACTCTGCCTCCTGGGTTCAAGCAATTCTGCCTCAGCCTCCCAAGTAGCTGGGACCATAGGTGTGTGCCACCATGCCTGGCTAATTTTTGTATTTTTAGTAGAGACAGTGTTTCACCATGTGGGCCAGGTTGGTCTCAAACTCCTGACCTCAGGTGATCCGCCCACCTCAGCCTCCCAAAGTACTGGGATTACAAGCATGAGCCAATGCACCCAGACTGTACTGCACCATTCTTTGCTGTCTTTTCTTGGGAAAGAAGGATGTAATGAAACATCCTGTGTCCTGGGAATGGCTTTTCTTTGGTAATACTTCTTGAGATGAATATTATCTGTTTTTTTTTTTTTTTTTTTTGGAAAATGTAGAGTAATTTGCATAATGAGATTAGAATTTAGAATGGAATATAACTACTGAAGTTCCTGCTCACTGAGATCCAAAGCTAGGGACAACTGTCCTCTGGTCTGGGAGCCTCAAGAAGCCCCTACCAAGTTCTGCTGTCAGGAAAGGATCTTAAAGAGTCCCAAAAGAGAATTTACGGGCCGTAGAAGAGAGTTATAAACTTGAATTCCAAGCTTCGGGCCCCCTGTATAACTTTATGGGATGTATACCAGCAATAATATTAACAAAACATTAAACAAAATATCCTTCGGTATTTCAAGTGATAGTTGGTGTCAATGAGATAGTCAAAATGAGAAAGTCAAAGCAGATAAATTATGCAGTTATTTTTCCACCTGCTGTTTGGAAGGTCTGCCTCTGTGGGGAATTTATATTCTGCTCTCTTAGCTAAACTAAAAGTTTACTCAGAGTTCCCTGAATGGTTCTGAGATTGCTTGTGCTACAAGAGGCATTTGGTGAAAGATTTGGGAGGCAAAGGTAAAGTAGTAGCCACATTTATTTTATGCTTTATGCTTAGAAAGGTGCTGCTGCAGCTCATGAACATTTTTGCTTATATCCTGGCTTACCTTGTTGGTGTGGGGCAGCATCTGGGCCCACAACTGCTCTAGTTCTCCCTCATATCTTCCTTCTTCTTCACCAGCTCCATAAAAAAAGAATGCCCACTTTTATGTTGAGGGCATTGATGTCATTGAAATTGGAGGTTTGAAGGCAGTGAAAGATCAATATGGGTTCCAGTCAGTCCTTGTGAGCTCCAGATATTCCTCATGGATTCCATTTACCCTTGCTTCCTCTACTTTGCATCATCTCTTCTTCCTGACTTCCCTGCTGACCTCGGGTTTCAGCATCTGATGCAAAGACAAAAGTCTCGCTGAAACTAACCAGCTTCCACAATTCAATATAGCCTGGACCCTATTATAAGTCCCTGCTTATATGTGTATCACTCTCAGAGTGTTTGTTTCTCTGATTGAACCCTGACTGATGCAACCTCCCCATGCTTTGGACTGAATAAATCCGCTGGTTACTTAGACTTGCACATTTGCCATCTGGAGGAATTATAGATCCCTAAAAGGAGAAATTGAACTTGATACACACACACACACACACACACACACACACACACACACACTCTATAGGTCCCTAAAGGAAGCAATTGAACTTGATACACAAACACACACACAAAATTCTTTTAGTTTTTTATTTGAAGAATTTTTTACTCACCTTTGCATGACATTTTGACAAAGCTACTCAGTTCTTCCACTATATCCTTTTACTTTTTAGTTTGAAGTAAGTTAAATTTACAGAAAAGTTACAGAAAATAGTTATCATATTCCTTTCATCTGGCTTCCTGTATCATTAACATCTTAACAATAGTGTAATTATCAAAACCAGGAAATTAACAATATTAACTATATTATAGAACTAATTCAAATTTCGTCTGTGTCCCCATTAATGTTTTTCTTCTTTTCCAGTATCCAATAATATATGTTAATTGTTAGGTCTCCTTAGCCTCCTCTCATCTGTGACTTTTTTTTACTCTTTTCTTGTCTTCCATGACCTTAACAGTTTTGTAGTGTACTGATCAGGTATTTGGTAAAATACATCCTAATTTGAGTTTTCCTGATGTTTTCTTATGATCAGATTGAGGTTATTCATTTTTGGCAAGAATACCACAGAAGTATTGTCTACAGTTATTTTTGAGATGTGTGTGTGTGTGTGTGTGTGTGCGCGCACGCACATACTTTGCTGTGTTTTCTTCCCATCTGACACAGAGTCCTGAAGCCAATGCCTCATATTTGAGGTTTTTCTTATGGCAGTACCCATTTTCTAGTAACCAATTTTGTGGCAGTCATAAAAGACTATGTTACAAAGACTACAACTTGCGTATCTCAGTGCTTTAAACACAAAGGTTTATTTTTTACTAATGCTAAATGTCAATCACAAGTTTGCAGAGGGTCTTTGCTCCTGGTTGCTTCTCAGCTATTTAAGCTGATGAAATATCCACCACTTTCAACATTTCTGGTCATCAATGCAGAGAGGAAAAAGAACTTTGGAGTATCTTATATCAGCAATTAAATGCTTCAGCCTTGAAGTGATACATCATACTTCTCTCAACTCATTGTTTCAATCTAATCATATGCCCCACTTCACTATGAGGCTACCAGGAAGAGCATTCCTACCATGTGCTTGGAAGCAGGGGACCAGAAATATTTGACAAACAGCATTAATGATGACCACATTTCTCCTATGATAGTTTGTATATTTTAAAATTATTTTACAAAATTATTTTCTGACTGCATTTTATGCATAATAAAAATTTTGAAAAAAGCTAAAATGCATAAAGGACAAACAACAAATTATTCCTCATTCAACCTTCAAAAGTTATGCATGAATGTTTATGTTTATTTCCTTGCATCTGCTTTTTCTGTGTGTGTGTGTGTTGTGCGTGCGTGTGTATGTGTGTGTGGGTGTAATCAGGACCACAGCAGAAACAGAGCTATATACTGATAAATTTCACTTATTTCGAAAATCTTACCATTTCAGCACAAATTCTTTGAAATGACTGATTTATTAAATAACTAAATACTACTTCAGTGCATATATGCAGACTTGTTTTACATTTTTCTTTTAAAGACATAGTCAATTTTAATATTCTATTATAAAACTGTGATAATATAATCTATTAAGATACATTTATTCTGTTTTTCTACTTATTAGCATATCATTTAAAAACTAGGCATACTATCATGAGATTCTGAGGCTTATATGTGGTAGTTGGTTTATTATTATTATTCCTGATTTATGCAGGGATCATAACTGACAGAGGTCCCCCACTACTGCCCTCCATTATGATACTGGCACAAATGTCATGCCTTTCATGAGCTGTTCCCAGCCAATGACAATGTGGCAGAGATGTGAAGACAAACCCATTCTGGAAAACACAGGGCTCCTCTGACAGCCCATTTTGACTCAAGGACTGTTGAAATATTCTTATAACTGTGCCACAGTCTAATACATTTCCTACCCAAATTTATCCTCTTTTCTCTCCTGCACAATGGTTAGACTTGCACCACAGTATGATGACTATTCCAGCTCCCTCAGGATTCCTCCCCATTTTATCCAATAAATGTCTTGCATGTTTAATCCCATCTTGGCATCTGCTTCTCAAAAGACAGGAGCTAACATTAAGGAATAGGTTTCATTGGAGAAATTTACAAGGCAAGAGTAGCAAGAGAAGGTGTGAATATTCTGATTTTTTCCACCTTTCCACAAGGAGCCATGCCATGGTCAGTCAAGTGGAGGGACATTTCCTGTTTCCTACTTTTCCTTGTTAGGGGTCAACTGTGAGAACAAATTCATCACTGTCATCGCTGTGGGAACAAAATATTGTGGTACCAAGATATCAAGGTTGTCTGGGAAAGCTAGCTGCCCTGCCTTTGGAAACACTGAAGTTCATGATATGTGTGTAGCCCTGCTCTCAATAGTAGGAAGTCATCCATCCTTGGAGAAGTTAAGTAAAAGTACACCTCCTCTCCCTGGAAGTAGGGGGTGCTCTAGGTCTCAGCCAGCTAATTGCTTGGCAAACCGAAATGAGTTCCCAGGATCATACTTGGCCATTTTTGCTTATTGCTTGGCCCCACTTAAAAATGTTAATTACTATTAGTTCAATTTACTATTTTTCATGCTATAGAGATGTCGTTATATTCATATTATATTTTTAAAAATTTTAATAGTAAGCTGTTTTTCCATTCCTGAAGTAGACCTAATCTTTTTTCTCAGCAGATAAGTCACTTAATGAATGATTGAGTTTGTTTTCATGAAATCAGGTACTCTCATTTAAATATACTTGAGATTGGACTATTATGGAGACATGGTTGCATGGAGATGTGTGTGTATGTGTGTGCACATGGGCTCCCGTGTGTCTGTTACCTTTGCCAATTACTGATAATTGTGATTGCCTTATTGTGCTCCATTCAAAAACAAATTGCTTGGCTTTCCATTATTTTATATAAGATGAAACATTTGTTTAGCATGGAAATTATATCAGAAAAACAACACAACATCTTTACTGAGAACTTTTTTGAGAATCTTGATACATTTTTTACTTTCCTCCGTGTTAGTTAATTGGTTCAAGTTTTGTATACTTATATCATTTTAGATAATTTTTATTTTCCATAAATTTTATTTTTTTCAGATAGATGGAATAGATGTATTATTCCTCTATTTTTTTAAACAACTCTCAAGTTTTTCTTTTTTATGCTTCAAATTATATATATATATGTATATATATATATTTTTTTTTTGAGACGGAGTTTCGCTCTTGTTACCCAGGCTGGAGTGCAATGGCGCGAGCAATTCTCCTGCCTCAGCCTCCTGAGTAGCTGGGATTACAGGCACGCACCACCATGCCCAGCTAATTTTTCATATTTTTAGTAGAGACAGGGTTTCACCATGTTGACCAGGATGGTCTCGATCTTTTGACCTCGTGATCCACCTGCCTCAGCCTCCCAAAGTGCTGGGATTCCAGGCGTGAGCCACCGCGCCCAGCCCTCAAATTATATTTATCAATGTTTTCTTTCTTTCTGTTTTATTTTATTTTATTTTATTTTAGAGAGAGAGTCTAGCTCTGTCACCAGACTTGAGTGTAGTTGCATGGTCTGTGCTCACGGGAAGCTTCACCTCCTGGGTTCAAGTGATTCTCCTGCCTCAGCCTCCTGAGTAGCTGGGATTATGGGCACCCACCGCCATGCTCAGCTAATTTTTGTATTTTTAGTAGAGACAGGGTTTCACCAGGTTGGCCAGGATGGTCTTGAACTCCAGACTTTGTTATCCACCCTCCTCAGCCTCCCAAAGTGCTGGGATTATAGATGTGAGCCATCACGCCCAGCCTTGTCAATGTTTTCTGTTATTATTTAATTTGTCAAAATTTCATGCATGAAACACTTTAAAGAAAACAAGTATTCTACACCTAATTTGCCAAAATTTCATGTATGAACTACTTTTAAAAACTAGTATTCTATTTATTGTATTATAATTGACTATCCATATTATAATTTATTATTTTATGCTTCAAATTATCTGATTTTTTGATGGTTTTCTTGTTTTTTTCTAAAATTGTTATCTAATTAAATAATTTTTATAAGGATCATATTCAAACCTATGAATCTTCTTTCAATGAATATTGCTTTGATCACGTCTTATATTTTAATCAGTAATGTTCTCACTATTTTCTGAATTGTCCACAGTTATATTTGTCCTATGCTTTTCCAATTTACATATTTTAGATATTAAAAATAATGCAAGTTTGTTTTAACAACTGAAGTAATACAAAGTTTAGAAATAAATGTTGATACCTTCTCGATCCACAGATTACCAGTGTTAATCAGTTTGTTCAGTATCCTTTTGCATCTTTTTTTTTTGTGCTTCTGTGGATCTATTCAAAAGTATACATAAGTATATAGTTGTTCCTGTTCATCAATGTATTCACAAAAATGAGATCATTCTATACATATTACTTAATAAGTTTTAATTTTTATTTATTTTTCCTTAGTAATATACTATATATTAGCCTTGCATGATAGCTCATTATATTTAAAGAATCATTTAATGTTCCTTAGTACTGAAGCTCTCTATAGAAATATTTAGAAGCAGGCTGCAAATTATATTTCTCAATCTTCTTCTGTTACCTTTTGTAACTAGTGAGAGTCTTCCTAGGTTTTTCAATTAGTTTCAGTTAATTTAACCTGAGGTATAGTGAAGGTTTTTTTGTTTGTTTTGCTTTATCTTTGGCTCAACAGACACTATTTAGGAAGACTATGAAAGGAGGTATTTTAGTAGCCATATCCGGTTTTAAGTTAGTATTCTAACTTTCATATTCATATATAAGTCTTTTCGACAAGTCTTGCTTCTCAATCCTCTTCATTTATGACAGTTTTTACTTTTTCAAATTAAAGTTAAAGCTACAAAATCAAACTTCTCAGCAAGATACACAAAGACCTCCATTATATCTCCTCCTCTTCTCTCTCCAGCCTCTTCAACAGCCACTTCACATTTCCAAACAGACACTCACGCATTCCCCAATCACTTTCCACCCCTAAATTATTCCTTGCTCTCCTTATCTAAATCCAAGTTTTTCTTTCTGCCTTCAATATCCTTTCTCCTTTTCTGTTTCTGATTGATTCTTGCACATATTCAACAATCAGCTTAGGAATCGCTTCGGTAAAGTTCACCCAACCCTTGCCCCTGTCCAATTCTGGGCTTGTTTCCTTTGCAACTGTCTATAATAGTACTTATCATCCTGTTGCTGCTGCATCTGACAGCCCCAAAAGTATTTCCTAAATTTCCCTGGCTTCTCACATTCTCATTATGCATCTCTTCTTTATCGTGAAAAGCAAAAATCAGTAGCATATGTCACACAATTTAGCATTTAAACATAAATGATAAAGTATATGAAAATGTATTACATATTTGTATTTATAAATTAGATAGTATGAATACAGATATAGATAACATATACTGATACGGACTTAAAGTCTTAGATGGCTAAACACAGAATGCAATGGTAATCACCCATCAGAATCATTTGCAAGTGATTGATGAATTGTAAATTTCTATAGAAATGACAATTATTATCCCTTAGATGTACTAATAGTATCATTACCCAGTTTTTTTAGTAATAAATTTTTAGTTAATAAAATCAGTCTAAATTACTGAGGAAATCCAAGCATAGCCTTGGAAGGTTTACTTTGTCTACAATAAAAAAATTAAATTTCATTTTTTCTTTAAACATAATATTGGTGAACTTGTTATATTTTGTAATGAGTAGCTTGAGTCTAATGAAGGAAATTTTAAGATTTCGGAAGTTTAAATAGAAAAATAACATAAATGATTTAAAAAGAAAATCAATGATTCAAACTATATTTATTTACATACTTGAATATAATGAACACCATGAGTCTTGTTTGTCTCTGTTGTCTAGAACACAGCTTGGTACATAGAAAATACTTAAATACTGGATGAATAATTTTGTATTGGGTTCTAAAGGAGAAAAGAAGTTACAGAGTAACATTATTTAAGTTAACAATAATTCTGTTCCCCCAACTATGATCAAATACATTGCTATATGCTTACGTTGAGTTGGGAAAAGTTTAATACATTATTAAATATGCATATCGGAGGGATTTTGAGGAGGTGGGTGAGGGTAGACAAAAAATTCTTAAAAAAATAAAAAATAAATTTTAAAAATGCATATCATTTTACAGAAGACTTGCACCATAGCCTAACTTGAATAAGCACATTAATGATTTGAATGTAAATGTAAAAGCATCAGTGGGCGGTAGAACAATTCATTTAACCAGCTAAGCCTCAGTTTGCTCATTGATAAGATCAGGAATTTGGTTGTGATATTTCTTTTAGCTCTGACATTCTAAATTTCTATGATTCTACATTTTACTTAAATAAACCAAGTTCATTAGACAACCTGGGTTTTATTGGTTATAAATGGGAAAACATATACTTAGTTCACAGCACCAATAGTACATAATGAAAATAATTTATATCTTGGAACTATAGAAGAAAAAAGAGCCAATTACTATTTAAAAGGTCTAAAAATGACTTTGTGTAGGAGACTTGCAAGTTATAACAATGCGGGAATTTCTGTTTCTAAATTCAGTGTTATGGTTCCCAAAGGATTGGGAAGTATTTTAAAACATTATGAGAGTTCACCTTCATGACTAATTGCTATGAAGTATATTGTGCTCATATAGTATTAGTATTTGTAATATAGGAAATTCAAATTGACATTTGGTAGTACCCATCTCACAGTTTTTAATTGTAAAAAAAAATTAAATTTGCTGATGTACAGTTTCTATGGAACTACTTTTCTGAGCTTTATCTCAAATGTTGCAAAGCACTAGGGAATAGTATTAACTGCTCCTCACATAGTCAACAAATCTAGTGTTGAGCTAATTTCAAAAGGTTACCCACACTAAAGAAAAAGAAATTCATAGAAAATTAAAGGAAAATAGGAAACCTTTTTATTTTGATAAAAATAGTAAGTACCTAATAATTTGAGATTTTATTTTTGCTCACCAATGCAGCACAAAAGATATCAGGGAGGGGGTTGCTCTGTTTATTTAAAATGACATTTGGTAGGCACATAAACCTTATCTGGATGTATTTTAGTTAAATTTCTTAAAATAATTCACTGCTGGGAAAAAAGCAAGCAAGAAATTTCAGCCCCCAAAAGTGATTTTTCCACGGCAAATAACTGAAGCAAGAATTTGGAAGGAAGCTGTCATCTGAACTCAAGTTGTAGCACTGATAATTTCAAGCCTGAGGAAAACTGATTATAGTGTTTGCTCATCTTGGAAGACAGGGAAGTCCTAGCTAACAGAGGGAGGAAAAAATGTAGTTTAAAAAACTAAATGTCCATGCTTAAAAATAAATAACACAAATAACAAAAAGCAAAGAGATTTCTTTCTGTTATTATCCAATCATATGTGTTAAAGTCTGGATTGGAATCCCTTGAAGTAACGGAATTCACTTAAGGAAATTCTAAGTGCCTCTATCACTACAGAAAGTTCTAGTGTATACATGGCCAGAGACAAAAGTCCTAGCTGAAAACTAGACTGAAAGTGGCTCATTACATTGTGGCGTAACTTGACAAATGTGATAAAACACAGAGTTGTGTACCTACAAGGTTATAGTAGTTCATTATTTTGCATATTTTAACTAAGTATGATAAATGAATTCTTTTTCAAAAATTCTGAAAACTTTCCAAAACGTGGAAATTAGAACGTTAATGCAGGAAAGAATACTCAATGGCGTTTAATTACCCTCCACTTCTTACCTCCATTTTAAAGATCTGGAAACTGAAGCTGTGGAAGCATAAGTGACCAGATCAGATATTTCTTTTAGTCTACCATGGGGCTGAAATTTAATCTTACAACACTCTGCCCTTGGATTTTTCTCTCCTCACTGTACTGACTCCAACACTTAGCTTTCCTTTTTTCTTTGTATATATTTTATGTGACTTTTTTCTCTTCATTGCTCACTGGGTAGCAAGATTAATTAACCAAACATGAATGTCTGATTTCCCAGACAATTATCAGTTGGTATGATTGTGTGCAGGATGTCATGGTTTTACATAGTCCCATGCCTGTTGAGAGAGGAACAGGCAAAAGTCAGGTGCCAGATGCCAGGACCTGCTCTTCCGTCCTCCTCCAGCCTGACACAGTTACTGTCTCTGGGATTTCCATACCTTGGAATCCATTCCTGCCTAGTACTCAAAATGATAAGAGGACTCAGGTTGAATTTCTCTCCTTGGGGATTACCTCCTGATGTTTTAATTATTGACATCTTGGTTTGCCTTTTCATATTTGATAAATTCTTGCTGTAACTTCTGTCACGAAACATTAGGGAATGAAGTATCCCCAATCAATTGCACTGTGGCCCAAGT
This sequence comes from Aotus nancymaae, assembly GCF_030222135.1. Taxonomy (NCBI): domain Eukaryota; kingdom Metazoa; phylum Chordata; class Mammalia; order Primates; family Aotidae; genus Aotus; species Aotus nancymaae. Next base: position 30,918,689 of record NW_026988472.1, read on the forward strand.
GTGTGGTCTGGGAGTCAGAAGATAGGGTTCTGGTCCTTCGCCCGATTTCTAACCCACCACCATACATAGACCTACGGTGACGGATGGTTCTGGAACATAGTTGTCAAGAGTCAAACACTGAGTTCAAAGTTAGCATGTTTTTAGGAAATAAAACATGCTAAGGGATTAACCTGAGTGTTAATTTTAAGGGAATAACATGAATGTTCTGTGCCAGTTTCCTCATCAACCAAAAGAGATAATAAAAAAACATAAATCGCACAATCATTATGATGGAAAAAAACCAGCAATTTACTTGAACAGTTTATCATGATGCCTGGCAAAGAGTAGCATTTGATAAAATATAGCTATGATTATTATCATTATTGTGGTGGCTATTGCAATATCTATACAATAATTGCTACCACTGTCTTCTCCCTCCTAGAAAAAGTTTGTTGAAATCTGCTTCTACAAGCTACTAGATACATAAACTCTGGATCAGTTATTCATTCTTTCACAGGCTGGTAGTCCTGTTAAATGCAGCTTGTATATAATAATTGCTTTTAAAAATATAATAAGATGTGACAGTTACTAAGTGGGTGTGTGCCTGTATTTTTCTGTCTGGTGTTGGTATGGAGGTAGTAAGCCTTATGGAAAAACGTGTGCAAAGCAGGAGCCAGAGGAGGGAATGGAAACTAACAGGGAATTCAGAATCCTGAAAAGTTCTTAAGTAAATAATTTAGTACTGGACATAGTTGTGTACTTGGTAGTACTTTGGAAAGTTTTGTATATGTGACTTAGAAAATAAAGTGACCAAATGAAAATGTAAGATTATCTGTGTTACACTGTTTAATATAAAACAGCATCCATAGCAATTTGCAGCTGTTGTGGATTTGGTATGTATTAAAAGCCCAAAGGTCTGCAGAAATTTGAATCCTCATAGATAATAAAGAACACAAATGAAAATGATAATGTTGCAGTTTCAGTAGGCTGCGTTTTGGATTATTTTATAATTATGATGTTATGATTTTCTGTTACGAAAATACCAACAATTCACTAGGCCAGTAAAGCCTAAAAGTTGGTGGCTTGCCAATTATGGTGATCACATTGTTTGATTTGGTCCTGTGGTTCCATAAGAGTCTGAGTGTTTCTGAAGGAGAAACAGAGCAAAAGAAAGCTTATTTAAATAATATTATCCAGAAGTGAAATAGAAGAAGGAGGAGGAGGAGGAGAAAGGAGAAGAAAATCCTTTCCCATTGTTCAGGGCTGGTCTGTCTATGGTCTATAAAGGTTCTCTCTAGAAATACAGCTCACATGGGAGCTCTGAAATGACACCATCAGTGATTACATTTATTTTATGTTTGTTTTTCAAAATACAAATACTTTTCCAAAAGATAGTACATCAAGTTGCTCATATTGTGAGTCCATTTCTTACTAATTGTTTTTTTTCTCCCAGAGCTAAAGAAGGGGCCAACAGAGAAGAAGCAGAGAAGAAAGGAGGGTGTGGTAGATTATATTATTGCTCAGAAATATTTACTTACTCCTGCCTCCCCCACTGAAGGAGTGGAGTATATTGCCCCATCCTTTGACTTTTTGGGTTTATCTGTGTGACTTGCTTTGGCTAATAGAAGGCAGTGAAGTGACAGTTTGCCTGGTTTGAGGCTTGGTCTTAGGGACCTTCTGTTTTCCTGTTCGCAGTCTTGTGCTTCTGCCATTGCCATGAGAATACCTCTGAGCTTGTCTGTCAAATTAACCAGGAGGAGGAGAGACACACTGAGCAGAGCTGCTCCAGCCAAACCCAGCCTAGATTAGGTGATCCCAGCTTATGCACTGGTGCATAAGAATTCGATGCATAGTGTTGTATGTAACGTAGATTTTGCATTTGTTATATTGTGTGCCATAGTGATAGATAACTGATACAGTGGGGCATGCTGAAAACCAGTTTTGCTTACTCTCTACAGTTTTTCAAGTTCCTTTCTCCTTATGTTAGGCCTGGGGAAACTTGATGAAAGTGGTGTAGTATAGACACAACTCTGCTAAAATCATTAAGCATTTTCCAGGCCCGAGTAAGACAGTCATGATTATGTTTCCTCTTGAAGTATATCAAATTGCCTCCTTAAAGTCTGATGTTTTTAGTTGTATCTATTGTTTTTATTCCACATCATTTCATGAAGAATCTCTTACACAAGACAAATGATCAGTGAGGGAAGTTTTACTCATCTCTTTTGGTCTAGTTTTCTTGAACCTTCTCATGGTGATTTATATAAGCTGACTCTCTCTCTCTAAGATTGTCTATTCACATTCCAGATCCTTAGTCTTAATATTTTCCTCTTTAGCTCAGTGTTACTTGTTATTTTGTATTGTGTGGAGGAAAAGATAATTATTGGAACTTCAAAAAAGTATATGAGAAGGAAATACAGTTAAGCATGTCTATCTAATTTTATCCTTTCAGACATGCTCTTTCACTAACTCATGAAACTTAACAGAAACTTGGGCACAGGGTAATGGCATCTTGAAACTCTCTTTATTCATGTGCATTCCATTAGTCACAAAGTAAACCAATTCATTCAGAACCGTAAGTTAAAACATTAACTTCCTTCTTCCCTCTTCATTCAGGTGAATCCTGCCACAGTTTTGTAAAGGGGAGACCGTAGAATTTAGTTCCTTGGTAAGCTATAAAATTTTTGGTAAGTTGAGTGGCATACCTACAATAAAAACCTCTGACTTTCTAAATGTTCTCAATGTTTCAGTAGGAAAAACAGAACTTTCACAAGACGTTTCTACATAACTCCGGTATTTGCATGATTGATTTAAAAAGACGACATCGTTATTTTTCAAAACATAGTTTTCTCTTGTTCAGATCTCCATTTATATTGTGATAAATTGACAATTCTGAGTATTACAGTATTTTTCCTTTCCTATTACTGTAAATAACATTAGAGAACCTTTATATGTTCTAAAAATTATTTTTTTACTCCTACTTTTAATTTTGATTCATTCTTCATGTAATAGTCAAAGTGACATTTTAAAAATTAAAATCACATTGTCTTGTTTTTTTTACTAAACTTTTAAATAATTTCCAATCACACTTGGAAGAAAATTTAAAGTCGTAAGCATAGTCTTGGAAGAAAATTTAAAGTCTTAAACATAGTCCTAAATTCTCTATTTCTTCTACTTATGTCAGCCTTGCTATCTTTTATCATATGCTCTGAGAATCCCTTTTCTGAAAAAACTATTTTTCCATTACAGGCTAATTCATCTGGCTAATCTTCTCCCAGGTCTCAAGTTAAATATCACTTCTTCATAGGACCCTTCCCAGATGTCTCTCTAAAATAAATTGGGTTTATCCTATCCTTTCTATACATGTCCTTCATGGTATTATCAAAATTCAGAATATGTATTTGTGTGATGTTTAATAGCTGAATGTCTTCCACACTAAAAGCTACATGGTTTAGGAATTTTATCACTTTCTTAAAGACTCAATTCAAGGCAGTATTTCTTACACAGAGGAATCCTTTTGTGCTGGTCTTCATTCTTCACGTCAGTTTCTGTTCTTAATTAATCTCAACATTACTCAGATTGTTGTACTGGCCCGAGCATAGAAAGTCAACACCAAGACAAAAGTATGCCAAATTGCAGGGTTTTTATTGCCAGTGGCCACGGAGGACTCAAGTCTCTCCAACCCATGGCCCCGAAAGGAGGGTGTCAAGACCTTTTATACCCGTAAAACCACCTCAGGAGTGAGGGTGAGGGGCAGGGGTGGAGGTGAGGGGCTTCAGAGGTTCTGAGGGCTAGTGGATTCTGTAAATCACCTCCTGGGCAGAGATGAGGGTGAGGGGCTCCGGACTTTCTGAGGGCCAGGGGACTTTTGACATTCTGATTGTTACTTAAATGGTTCACAAAAGTTAAGATTAGCATTTGTTTACACATTGTCTGGGTAGGGTGGAAATTACAGTCCTTAATTACTTATTCACATTTGGGTTATAGAGAGCAGTTTCAACAGAAAGCCGAGGTATGGTTGAGGTATGCAGTTTTATGGGGCTTTTACCATGTCACAAGATAAACCTTCTCATTGTGCAAACTTTATACTCTTATATCAGCTCTAAATTGCTCTGCTACTCTAGCCCTGATGATACCTTCATTTTAGGAGAAAATTCTGTGCTCCAGATCTTCATCTCTCACCTCAACCATATTGCCTCCATCATCCTTACCCAGACAACCTCAGCAACTAGTGGGATTTAGATGGGGAATTGAACATTCAACCTCTAGCTATCATTGTCCAGCCTCCTAATCATTTGTGAAGAGCTGGATGGCATTCATCTCATCTAACCCTTTCCATGCCTAAGAAATATGAATTTTCAAGAAAAAAATCAGAGATGAATTAATAATAGACCAAGGCAGAAGGGGGTGAGAATCAATTCTTCCCGCTTCCTACTTGTAATAACAACATTTCTTCAGGAAAAAAATGTATGTTTCCAAGTTTGAAGATTTATGGTTATTTTTTTCACATATAGGGTCTATCATTAGAGGAAGAAAGGTAGAAAATATCTCTTCTACCCTGTAAAGGGATTGCTGGGGTTTGCTGATTACCCTCTGGCCTCTGCCTTTCCATCTCTACCCCCAATAATAAGATCATGACAATCACTCTTATCTGATCATGCTAGCAAGAGAAAGGAAACAATCATCTAATAAACTTCCAATTTCTTTGTATTGGTTCAACAAATGAACTGAAATAATCCAACATTTCAGATTCCAGGGTGGCCCATGCTTTTATAACCAGTGAACCTGCAATAAAACATGTGACTTTCTAAACATGCTCAATGTTTCTCCTTTAGTGTATGCATATGTCTGTATGTTTGGGGTTGGGGAGGGAGGGAGAGCAAACGAAGAAGTAGAACACACAACCTGAGTCAGAGAAAATGGAATTTTGTAGGTTTAGTTTCTCATGATGCACCAAGGACTTCATCCTCAGCAAACTAACACAGGAACAGAAAACAAAACACTGCATGTTCTCACTCATAAGTGGGAGCTGAACAGTGAGAACACATGGACACAGGGAGGGCAACATCACACACTGGGGCCTGTTGGCAGGTGGAGGGAAAGGGGAAAGAGAGCATTAGACAAATACCTAATGCATATGGGAGCTCAAAACCTAGGTGATGGGTTGATAGGTGCAGCAAACCACCATGGCACATGTATACCTACATAACAAACCTGCATGTTCAGCACAGGTTTCCTAAAACTTCCTAAAGTTAAAAAAAAAAAAGCTAAATTAACAGATAAATTTTTGAGTAGAGGTAACATAAATGCCAAAAATGAGATGGGGGGATTGAATACTGATATAAGACTTTTGGATTAAAAGAGTTATGGTATTACCCAAGAAAATATCTCATATATCAAAACAAAGTGTCAAGGGGGGTGATGCCAAGGAAAATTGAAATTCAAAGACAATCAAAAGAAAAAGAGGGCTGAGAGGAAATTCCTCCTTTGTCTTTTGTGCTACTGTATAACTTGAAAACACAGTCTCTGACTGATTTGTTCTAAACCGTCTTTAGACGAAAACAGAGATCCTTCTGGAGCAAAAGGCAGGCATGCTTACTACCCAGAATAAAACATTTAGGTTTCCTAAGCTCAGGACTCCTTGCATACTAATGCAACCCACTCTTTATGTATGCTTCACCTAGCCCTCTTCACATCACTCTGTGGGACCTAGGCTCAGGGAACCAACACAAATGATTGGCCACTGTTATTGCCACTGGTAATAAAGTCTTTTGATTGTAACTTAGGAGTCTTGTGTTTTCGGCCATCAACTATACCAAAATGCCAAAAATGAGATGGGGGAACTGAATACCTATATAAGACTTTTTAAAGCTAATTTGTTAGTTTGAAATAGGATAAAAATCTCAGACTCTTGATCATTCTTGATAAGGTGCTCATAGGAAAACTAAGAAGCCAGATAAGTTGAATGGAAAACAAGAGAGGACTCTATAATATTACGTATACTACACTGACAAAAAGAGGAACATGAGAATATTATAGATAAATGAATTTCACTACTTTGATACTCCTGTATTGTCAGCAGCCAGATCAGGAAACAGAACATCACTAGCAACTCAGAAGCCCTCCTTGTGCTTCATCCCCCACACTTTGAGTAATTCCTCTCCTGACTTCTAATAGTGTGAATTAGTTTATTTTGATAAAAATGGAATTATATATGATATAGTTTGTGTTAGACTTCTTTTTGTGAGTTTGATCTAAAATTGTTGAGTGTGGTTGAATATCAGTAACTCTATTTTCTTGGCAGCATTTCACTGGATGAATATATTATGATATATTTATTCTTTCTACTATTTATTGATATTTTGATAATTTCCAGTTTTGAGCTAATATAGTAAAGGGCGTTTTGATAATTTCCAGTTTTCAGCTAATAATACTTCTATGAACATTTAAGTATATATCATTTAATGAGCAAATGAACATATTTCTATTGGGTTTACACATGGAAATGGAATTTCTGACCCACAGGTAAGCATATGTTTGGATTTAACTGATACTGCCCATTAGTTTTCCAAAGTAAGTTGAATAGATTTACACTCCAACTAACAGTCAATGAGAGTCATCTTTATTTTTTACCTTCATACCAACAGGTGACATTGTATGTCTTTTTTTAATTTCTGACATGCTAGTAGGTTTATAGAATAGCCATTAATTTTTAAACATAATTATATGCAGATTCCTATGAAATAAACAGGGGAGGATCTGACATTTATTGAACACATACTATGTACTGGTCATCACCTTTAAGGTTAAAAATCAAAGACAAATACAACACCTAATAGGCTTCAAAAATGTTAAAATGCGTGCTTTAAATGAAGAGCACCCCAAACAGGCTTTGTGTAAGCGACATGGCTGTTTATTCACCTGGGTGCAGGTGGGCTAAGGGCGATGGGATAGGAGTTGGTTTTATAGGTTTGTGGTGGGTAGTGGAAAGTTACAGAGTAAGATCAGTTACAGTGGTGGGGATAGGGGCAAGGAGTATACATTACCATAAGTTCAGTTACAATGGCGGGTGGGGTGAGAGTAGTTAAGATGATAGGGTGGGGTGGTGAGTATTCACATTATCATAGTAACAGTTAAGATGGCAGGATGGGGTGAGGGGAGGCTTATGTCCCTGGGAAGCTCTCCTGGGCAATCAGGGATAATGGCTAACGCAGGAGTTGGGGGTTGGGTCGTAGGGGGTGATCAGCAGAGGCAGGCAGGACTTTAGACTTTCTGGGTCCGGGCTTGCACATGGAGGCCTACCAAAAAAGACTATAGTCTGAGGATAAATCAGAAAATGCCAGGGAAGCTTTCCTAAAGGAAGTGACGTTTAAGCTGTAGTTTAAACAAGAAGACCTAGGCAGACAAAGTGGGGGCTGGACATTACACACCAAGCAAGCATCATTTGCAAAAACATAAAAGCACAAGAAAGTATAGAAAACTTAGGGAAGGAAAAATTGTTCCTTATAAATGTGGCATAAGGGGTAGGTGAGGAGTAAATGCAAAAATTAGCTCATGTTTGTTCATAAGCTAAAGAGTGCATTTGTGTTTTCATTTGTGTATGTGTGATAATATATGCATTATATAAATGCATATAACATGTTTTACTTGATAAGTGAAGATTAAGTGTAATAAATTCAAGTTTGCAAGTGTGATTGAATGTCTCTTACAATATAGGTGATATAAATCATTTAAGCTCTCTGCGCCTCAGTTTCTTATCTGAAAGAGAATAATAATACTTACAGGGTTGTTGTAGAGATTATTTTTTTGTACAGCCACACTAAGCATTCAGCACATTGAAGATATTTTGTGCACATCAGGGAGTTAACTGCAGTGAGGAACATTAAACACAAAACATAGATTTTACTCCCAATGAGATTATAAGCTCCCTCAGAACAGAAATCTTCAAAGTGCAAAAGGGGTAAGTACCCATTAACCTACTCATCTTTTAATATAATGACTAAAAATAGTAAAGCTTTCTGGATCAAGAATTCCATTTCCCAAATGCAGACTCCTGCCACGAGGTCACTAAGGGAAGCTTTGATTGTGAGCATTGACCTCAAATATTTAAACAACTAAATTCACCATGATGTGTATCCAGGACCCATTCCCCTTTAGGTTCAACTGCCATATATTTCTCTCTGATTACTACACATTCCAATGTTAACTAACATCTTAAACGTGATTACTTCTTGCTAAGCAAAGCTTTCACAATTACTTCAACAAGCTGTATTATTCAGGAAAACAACTTAAAATTACTACACTAGTTTAGCTTTGAAAATATGAGCAAGTCAGGTAATAGAGACTACTGCAATGGCCAAAGGAAAATGAATACAGAGAACATGTGAAAAACGAAACAAGTTAAGAAATTGTCTGTGTATCACTTTGCAAAGAGATCGAAATTTTAGACTTAAAAAAATAAAGAGAACCTTGTTCTTTACAAATTTAGGTGGGAAAACTTACAAGGACACATTTTTTTACCAGATTGCTAATGCTCTTGGTAAAAAATGGAACTATTGCTAATGCAATTGTAACATTCTGACATTCAATAATTTTATTTTGGTCAGAAGCCATAATTGGAGAAAAAAAGATTATTAAAAACAAATTCAACTTCAAAATATTGAAGATCCACATTGATACTAACAGGGAGAGGCCTAACAGAATAAAATGCAAAATTAATCATGACTTTAAAAAGGAACACAATCAATAATTATTGCATCTTACAGAAACTTTTGTTTTTGTTTTTAATTTACTTTATGCCAAACACAGGACTTGGTCCTAGGAATTTTTTTTTTAATTTAGAAAGTTCATTTTGCCAAGGTTGAGGATGTGTGCCTGAGACATGTGCCCAAGGTGATCAGGGCACAGCTTGGTTTCATATATCTTAGGGAGACATGAGACATCAATCAATATATGTGAGATGTACATTGATTCCATCTGGAAAGGTGAGACTGCTGGAAGCAGGGAAGGGGCTTACAGGTCACAGGTAGGTGGGAGACAAACGGTTGCATTCTTTTGAGTTTCTGATTAGCCTTTCCATAGGAGGCAATCAGATACACATTTATCTCAGTGACAGAGGGATGACTTTGAATAGAATGAGAAGCAGTTCCCAGCTTGACTTTTCCCTTTAGCTTAGTGATTTGGGGGCCCCATGATTTATTTCCCCTTCACATTTCCCCCTTTTCTTTTAAAAATCTTTTGGAGAAAGCATTTTAGAGGAAAATGAGGAGTCTCTAGTCTCAGGCTTCTTCTGATCTCTCATGGCTAGGATGGTTTATTCCTAGATGGGTAGGTCCTGAGTTATTAGGAAAGCTGATTTTTAGCAGGTTGTGAAGTCTCATGTCCTACGAAGAGAAAACAGCAGGAGGAAGGGAGAAAACAACAAACAAAGGAACAACCCTGGAAAATCGATATAGGCTACATTACTCTGAAGTCCGTAATACATCAGTAGGCAGGTATGAAAGTGGCTTATGTATGTAAATAGTTTGCTGTTATTTTCTTCTGAAGTTTAAGTTGTCTAGTTTCGGTTTGCAGGACTTAAAGAAAGCACAACTCAGTTTTCCGTGCTTTCAAAATAGGAAAAATGTGGGGGAAAACCTTACATTATTTTGGAAACTTGTAGCCAGAAAAATTAGAATTCAGTCCAAACTCTGTAGAAAATAATAAAAATAAAAAAACATTAGGCAAGACATTAAGGAGTTGGTTAATGCTTCAAGTAAACATTGTTAATCTGACACAGGGGCCCATATGCTGGTTTTGTCTTAGTGTCCCTTTGACATTAATGGTGAATTTACAGAGAAACTGAACTTTTTTCATTTCCCAAAATCGGCCCTTACAATCTCACATGCCCACCTCTTCTGTGATAGTCCCCGGGCCTTGAGTTGATTTTCAGAATAACCTGATAAGTTTTGTATCACTTTCAACAAGTTACTATGAAGAAATTGATGACAAAAATGGTATGTGTAAGCCTTTTAATTTTATAAAGCCACTATATAGTAAAATAATTTTTAACAATATTTAAAAATCTAAACCTCATGGAATATTTAATTTCAAAGGTGTGCTTGGCTTTTGCTATAATTTATACTTTATTCAAGCTTTTAATGCCTGCAAAGATTTTGCTTTTTTATATGCAGTAGGCAACAAGTATCATAATGAGATTAAAATGCTAGATTTTTTTTCATTTTCATATGTTGGTATAAATTTATTATACTGATTTTATGGCATTAATAAAACTTGTATATCATATAGATATTTGGACCAATAGATCTAGAATTTTCATAAACAGCTGACAGGTATTCTTGTATTTTATATAAAATGTATTGGTGCCATAATTTCTTACTGTATTATTCATTCATTCTTATTTAGAAGCAAGAGGGAACTGATACAAATGAGTAGTAGTTACCTGTTAAATGACAGTATCCAAAATAGAATAGACTGAAAATATCACAAGATATAATGTATTAGGCTCAAGTTAGGTAGTCTCCAAGCAATGGACAGTTATTCACTTTGCCATCTCAGAAGAAGGCAAGCACAAAAAATGATAAATAAAAACTGTAAATATTTGTAATACTTCACATACTAGATAAGTCATACCTAATTTTTTTTTGTATTCAGAATAACAAAGCATAGGAATTTTAACAGTCTATATAGAGATATTTGATATGATGATAATAAGTAGTTTCCACTGAGAGATCTTAGTAAGAAAATTAAAATGTTAATCAATGAAAGATAAAAAGAAAATATCAATTTTATTGGCAATATAGATAACTAAATAACCTGGAAATTCTCCTGCTATAATAACCTAGGGAGAGATGTTTCTTATCTTTAAGCTACTTATTATCTTCAGTCCCTATATTCAACATTATTTTCAGCTACCTATCCTCAACAAAGGACACATGATATTTCCACAGATAAAACCTTGATGAACTCAGTACACCAAATTTAAAAGCACATGGGAAAATGATATATTATGAGCAAAATTTAGCAGACACATACAGAAAAGAAATGCTAAATACTGGAAAACTCGAGATACTAAAACAAGCAACTAGCAACATTTAAATACATATACTTGAATATTTTAAGACATAATTATATAAATTTTTAAAAAGTAATGAATAAGTTTGTTGCAATATTATTCACAATACCCAAAATAGGGAATCAACCTAAGTGTTTATCAACAAATGATTAAAGAAAATGTGATATGTATACACAATATAATACTATTTAGCCTTAAAAAGAAGGAAATCCTGTCATTTGCTACAACATGGATGAACTTGGAAGACATTTTGTTAAGTCAAATAAGCCAAGTACAGAAAGACAAATACCACATGATTTCATTCATACGTGGACTCTAAAAAAGAGAAACTTGTAGAAGCAGAGAGTAGAAAGGTGGTTACCAGAGACTTGGGAGGGAGGATATTGGGCAGATGTTCAAAAGTTACAAAATTTCAGTTAAACAGGAGGAATAAGTTCAAGAGATCCATTGTATCACATGGTAGTATATGGATTATAGTTAATAATAAGGTATTTTATTCTTGAAAATAGCTAAGAGAGTAGATTTTAAGTGTTCTCACCACAAAAAAATTAGTGAGGTAATGCATATGTTTATTAGCTTGATTTAACCATTCTACAACTTATACATATATCAAAATATCATGCTGTACACCAGATATACAGTATTTGTCAATATAAATAAAAAAAATGGAAAAAAGAATATGATATTATTTTAATAAGAAATAAATATTGAAAATAATGGCAAAAAAAAATGACAATTACTTTTGCACCAACCTAATAGAAGACCTGGAATTGAAAGAATAAACTAAAGTTCAGACAGAGTTAAAGAAAGTGTCAGAACAATATAAAATAGGTCTGAATTTCACATAAAGACATAAAGATAGGGGAAATATGAAAAATACGTAAAGACACATAGAGATGTGTCAGTTTCCCAAGGCTGCCATAACAAATTACCACGAACTGGGTGGCTTTAAAAAAATCCCAGAAATGTACTCTCTCACAGTTCTGGAGGTCAGAAGTCCCAAATCAAAGTGTCATTAGGGCCATGCTCCCTCCAAAGGCTCTAGGAAAGAATATTTTTTTACCTCTTCCAGCTTTTGGTGGCTTCACAGATTCCTTGCCTTGTGGCTGCATAACTACAATCTCTATCTCCATTTTCCCATAGCTTTCTCTTCCTTTCACTATGTGTCTCTCTTATGTGGGTCTCCGATAAGGACACTTGTCATTGGATTTAGGGCACACCAGGATAATTCAGGATGACCTCATCTAGACATCCTTAATTACATCTGCAAAGAATCTTTTTCCAAATAAAGTCATATTCACAGGATCTGCTGGCTAGGACATGTCTTTTAGGGGGCCACCATTCAACCCACAACACGGAATATAAAACTAAGTTCTAACATTATTTTTAGTATGCAAATTGTTATGAGTTAATATTTATTAGTTGATATAGCTTCAGCTATTTGTAAAGCAAAACATCCGAAAATATGAGAAATAGACAGAAATACCACAAAATAGAATGTTTTCACTTATATCTGTTAGTCCTAGACAAAGTAAGCATATAACATATTTGTAGAGAATTTTTCCAGAATAGGGAGTCAGAGGACTTCTAGAATCATCACAAAAGCTTACCCAACAATTTTGAGCTACAGAATATCCTTCCAAATGTTATTTGACACATTAACAAGTAGAAACATAAATAACTATTAGAGCAAAGAGAAAGCAATAAAATGTGTTGGAGCTAGAAAATAACAAAACATTGGCCATTGAAATCTTTGCTATTTTGACTAAACCAACTTATTTTTATTTATTTATTTATTTTACACAATTATTTATTTATTGAGAGCCTCCTCTCCGCCCTTGCAGTCTCTAGGTCACTTTTTCCACTTGTAGATTTTGCGCGCAAGCCCCAGAAAGATAGCTGGGGGCAGGGGCGCTGCGTACTGTTCAATGAGACCCATAATGTGGTTGTAACTGTCTTCCTCATTCTGCGAGAACACAGCTGGCAGATCCAGCTCCTCATATAACGCCTTCACTCGGGCCACCTTCTCAGTCTCCTTCTGCCCGTAATTTTCCTTCAGGATCTGGCGTTGTTGCGCAGTGGATCGTTGCAGACACTGGACCACCAGCCAGCTGCATTTATTGTCCTGGATGTCAGTGCCAACTTTGCCAGTCACACTGGGTTCCCCAAAGAGGTCAAGGTAATCATCCTGAATCTGAAAGAACTCTCCCATCTCCAGCAGGATCTTCTTAGCATTGGCATGCTCCTTCTCGCCATCAATTCCCGCCATGTACATGGCTGCAGCTACAGGAAGGTAGAAGGAGTAGAAAGCTGTTTTGTACTTGACAATAGATTTGTACCTGTTTTCAGTGAATCTGCCGAGATCCACATTGCCCTGGGGGGCTGTGATGAGGTCCAGGGTCTGCCCAATCTCAGTCTGATAGGAACTCTGCAGGAAGAGCTCAATCAGGTTCAGGTAAAAGGGCTGCTCCCGGCAGTAGAGCTTCAGCAGGTGGTAGATACATGTTTCCAGAAGGATAGCATCATTGATAGCATCCAAACTCACGCCTGGCTTCTGATACCAGCAGATCTATCCCCGGCAGATGAGGGATGAATCCATGATGTCATCTGCCACCAGGAAGAAAGCTTGCAGCAGTTCCACACACCAGCCCACAGTCAGGGCCCGCTGGAGACTATCAGCATCCTGTTTCCTTGGCTCCATGAGCTCCTGGAATGCTACTAGCACCGTCAAACCCCAGTGATACTTGCCTCCAATGGTGTTGTACTCCAGGACCTCCTTGAGCCGGGCAATAGCATCTCCTGTCTCTGGGTGCCCCATCTCGTCCTCAGTCAGCACCCTAACGATCTGGGAGAAGTGCTGAACGAAATCCTGCTTTTCTTGGGCATAAACATCTGATTTCTGGTCTCCATTCATTCTGAGGGAGGAGCAAAGGGCTCTGTTCCTGGATGCGGGTTCAACCAACTTATTTTTAATAGAAGTTACAAACAGAAAGAATTAAGAAAAATGGGGGAAAGGAAATATATGAACTGGTAATAGCTAAGGATTATCCAGAATTGAAGAAAAACATGAATGTGTAGATTCAATAAGAACAAGTCCTAAGAAATGCATACCTATATCATTATGTAAATAGAGTAATCTAAATAAAATAGAGTATCTTAAAAGCAACCATGGAGCAAAACATGTTAATTTCAAAATAATAAAAATTATATTGAAGAAAAATTATTGAACATTAGAAGCTAGAAGACATTGGAATAACATCTTTAGTCAATAAAGAAAGGTTAATCTATATTCAGAGATAGGATTAAAATATCATTTCAGACTAAGAGGGTTTATAACTGAGGAGTTCTTGTTTCCATATACACTAAAGGATGTATATATAAAACAAATAAATAAAGACAACAAAAATAACTGAATGATGCTTTCCCATGTAAAACAAATGGCAGGCAGTGAAGAGGAAACACATGGGTACATTTAATTAAGCATTCACCCTATGAAACAAAATAAATATAATGACTAAATTGGAGTTATAAAATCAATATTAAAAATTTAACAAAAACTTTATGTAGACTTTTTTGTTATTTCTTTCTTGAATGAAGTGAGATCTGCCAAGAATCAGTATAACAGAAAATCTACATTTTTCTTGGCTATGCTTACAAGTCTCTTAACTGATATTTCATGGTCCTATTTCACTGAAATAGAGGCTAGTGTGCGCAATTGCCAGCCATTTTCAGCCAGATTGCAAACACAGAAAAGGCAGAGCATTCTACTAACCTTGGACCTGTCGGGAAGGTAAAATTGTAGGATAATGGCAAACACACACATTATGGAGATTGCTGATGAGTGATTAAAATGTTAAAGCATATATCTGAAAGTGGATATGGAACGATGATAGTGGGAATCGGGCTTATGAGAGGTGCTGAGGAAGCAAATAGGTCAAGTAGGGCTCAATGAGGTCTAAGCATAAAACAAATGAAATTTATTATGGGTATAGTAGACATAGTGGGTATGTAAGTTAGGTAATAGAAGATTTAAATTTAAGATTTCAGTACTACAGCTTTTCTGAGGAAATATTCCTCCATTGGAGTGGATAGTTGAAGTAATGATGAGTTGAAGGTCACTGGAGAGAAGGAGATTAAGTACCTGAGAGTGTAAAGTTTTGATAGGTAGACATTGAAATAACCAATGATAATAGCAGTGGACAAAAGTGAGGCAGGTGTTAAAGTCTTTAATAAATTAGACAGACTTACTGAGATGATGGTAAATTATAGCATAACGGATGGCATGATTGTCAAAGGGAGAGAGGTATTGCTTGGTATTTAGGGATGTCTATACTGAAAGTAGTGGTGGAATACACTGTGTTCTCTGAAATACATGAAATAGTGGAGCATATGCAGTACACCATGAGGAGGTATTAGAGAATAGCTAGGCTTTTGAAGTAGCTCAGATATAAGGCAGGGAAATAGATGGCATATTTAGTGAAAGGAATGAGAATTTAAAGGCATTTCTCCATAACCAAGGGCTCTGAGAAAAGTCCTTACAGGTAGAGACAAAGTGAAAAGGAGATCCAGGTGAGAAAAAGCAATCATGGGCATACAAGTCTTAAGGCAGGCAGATAACAGGAGTGGCTAATGTTTTGGGCTGTGACCAAGCATTGCAGGCATATAAAGCATGTTGGGATTGGTTATTTTAGAATGCATCCAAATTGTTTTTCTCAGCAGCTCAGTGGTAGAAAGGGACCACAGCAGCCTCCAGGTCATGAGATCCAAGATTGCAGCTTCATCACATGAGAATTATTGAAAAAACTCCCCCAGGCTATGGCACAAAGTTCTCAGAGTGATTTAGTCTTTGGCAATGATATAATCTATTTTTCATCTTTTGCGAATATGTCTTCACAATATTTTAGAGGCAAATTGGGATGTATTGCATTGGGACCTGGCTGCTATATTAAGGTGAATTTTAATCTGGAATTTATCTAACATTCCTTTTCATAGGACTGGCTCGATAGCTGGGAAATAGCAGTTTACCAAATCTTCCCCATATAAAAGCTAAAATCCAAAGAATTAAGTGTAGTTTGTCCTGGTTGGTCCTGATAAAAACTCTTTTTCTAGAGTGACAGTGGGTACGTTATTTATTATTCTAGTAGTCCTAGTGTAGAACAAGGTAGAAATAGAATGTCACCTGGCTCATGCCTGCAATCCTAGCACTTTGGGAGGCTAAGGCAGGAGGATCGCTTGAGCTCAGGAGTTCAAGATCAGCCTCGGCTACAGAGTGAGACAGTGACTCCATTAAAAAGAAGAAGAAGGAGAAGAAATAGAATGCCACTTTGTACAAAAATGGAGATTTGATTTGCTAATTTTGGAAATAATTATTTTTAAAAAAGGGTTTAGATTGTTTGAAGATACCAGTGTTGTATTACTATTCTTGTTACATGCATAATAAATTTAGAAGCTAAAGGATGAGGTGCTCACTAATGACAATTGAGGAAGCTCAATCTGAAGAATCTACTGCTAAATAAAGCCAGGGGACCTTCAATGTCTCAGGGCAGTGTCCCAAATAACCATTATGTTGGCTCCAGTGTACCTACAACTTCCTCAGGTAGATTATAATACAGAGAAGTAAACGTTAAGGAGCATGATAGGAGCAGTGGTGTAGGAGCTAGGAATAGGTGGATAGAGAGCATGCAATTGAGGATAGTCCTTCTTAGTGGACAATTCTAGAAAGACAGTAGTAAGATCATATCTCTTGATTATCCTATTTCAGGGTCACAATGACAAATAACCACAAAGATTATAAGAAAATTTATTTATTTTTTTATTTTAATGAAATCTAAGTAATTACTTTTTATTTTTATTTTTTATTTTTTTATTTTTTAGATGGGGGTTTCACCATGTTGGTCAGGCTGGTCTTGAACTCCCGACCTCAGGTGATCCGCCTGCCTTGACCTCCCAAAGTGCTGGGATTAAAGGCGTGAGCCACCACGCCTGGCCAAAAATAATTTATTAAAGTGACCTTGGTGTATGGAATACTATGCAGCCATAAAAAAGAGTTCACGTCCTTTGCATGGACATGTATGAAGCTGGAAATCATAATTCTCAGCAAACTAACACAGGAACAAAAAAAACAAACACCACATGTTCTCACTCATAAGTAGGAGTTGAACAATGAGAGTACATGGACACAGGGAGGGGAACATCACACACTGGGGCCTGTAGAAGGGTGGGGGGTAAGGGGAAGGAGAGCATAGGATGAATACCTAATGCAGGGGGGGTTAAATCCTAAATGATGGGTTGATAGGTGCAGCAAACCACTATGGCACATGTATACCTATGTAACAAAACTGCATGTTCTGCATAGTATCCCAGAACTTAAAGTAAAATTTAAAAAAAATCCTTGGTGTTAGAGGATGCCAACTTTGGTAAGGAAATGGGTTACAGTTATCATCATCATGGTGAAACTTTCTTAAGCATTTAGATTAACCAGGCAGTTTTCTACGTATTTTTAAATTTGGTGCTTCCCTAAGGACCAATCTTCAATTTAGATAAGGACCTTGTGCTAGAATGAAACTCAGTGCACTGCTTCCTTCACTGAGAAAGGCTCACTGTGAAAAGCAAAAAGTTAGCTAAATTGGATACTGTGCTTAGTGATGTAGTTGATTTACATTCCGGCATCCTTGTCTCATTGCAGCCTGTAGTACTAGTTCATGGACAGCCAGCCAGTATGTGAACTCGGTGTAGCATAGTTTTACATGTATCATTTAATTTAATCCTCAAATCAATGTGGTGAGGAATAAGTATTAACCCCATTTTATAAGGAATTGAGATCCAGGGAGTAAGTGTAATTCACTCAAGATTGTGCACTTACAAAGTGCTGGTTAAAGATTTTCAATGCAAATTGACTCCAGTGTTCTCTTATTTAATTATGGTACTTTACTGATGTTCAGGATATTAATGGACTTTAGAAGCTTTTACACAATAATTTTTAATGAAATATCATGGATATATAAACATATAAAATAGATAAAAGTGGATATGTCTGGTTTGACTTGAGAAAGCAGGGAATTTGACATCTTACCTACTAAAACTCCATGAAAACCACTCACCTTATCCTGTGTCTCTATACACAGCTTGGAACACTCCAGACAAGATATCCTATTGGCATCATTATTAGAGCCAAAATATTTTGCTTTATTCACTTTACAAAAGAACATGTGTGTGTATATATATATATATACATATATATATACACACACATGTTCTGTTTGTACATATTCTGTTTGTACATATATATATATTAGAGTGCACAAATAAATATATATCAGAGTGCACAAAATACAATTCCATTTTGTGGATGAAAACTATAGAGAACAGAACGAAAGGAAATACATATTTAAAAGTCTGGGAGAACATTGATAGAACCTACCCCAAATCCTGTGTGGGAATATCTTAACTCCTCGTTGCAATGGCTCCTGTAAGTTGTTTTTCACCATATCTTTATTGGCAGAAGGAATCACTGGGAAAGCTCAGATGTGATAGAAGAAGCATGA
Organism: Aotus nancymaae; assembly: GCF_030222135.1. Lineage (NCBI taxonomy): Eukaryota > Metazoa > Chordata > Mammalia > Primates > Aotidae > Aotus > Aotus nancymaae. The sequence goes on from NW_026988472.1 coordinate 30,937,283, forward strand.
TTCTTCAGTCTATTGCCTCTGGCTAAGTAGGTACATGTTTATTCCATTTAAAAGAATTTTTTGGAGGGTGTTAAAAGTATATCAATATTTTTACCATTTTATTAAGAACACCATGTTAGGGTCAGTTGCCTCAGGTTTTTTTTTTTTTTTAAGTGTAAATATGTTGTTTCTTTTACTGAAATAAGCTTTTCTTAAGGCCCAGAGGGATAAAGTTTGAATTGCATCTGTGATTACCGATGTTCCTAAATTGAAGTTTGCATACACTTAAGGTTCTACAATGTATTAAAGGAATCATCAACAAATCTGTTAAGTTTGCATTTCTTCCAGGCAAAAGTTAAAAATAAAAATATAGAGTTAACAAAGAGACATTGCAGTGTGAAAATGTTTTATATAAAAATAACCATATAAACCAAGTAAAATAGTTACATGTCATAACCTTATTTTCAGTAAAATAATTTTATACCACATGTGTGACTATTCTTAATAAGTGATCAAGCAAAACAGCATATTGATGCTAATTATTTGGCTTATCCCCCTCAAAATATTTCTTACAATATGCTTCCATTACTAAAACCTTAAATGAAAAAGCTACAATATCATTCAAATAAATATTCCTGATTATGCAGTTTGCCATCAAAAGAAAATGCATTATTAAGTATCAGAGCATTTGCTAGCTCCAGTCACATTCTGCTGGATAGTAGTTACTGCCATTTGCCACGACATAATTTACACCCCACTCAGACCTAACTGCTTGTAGCTTCTAAAACAAACAAAACTGTCGAAGTCTCGGGTGCTTGCTGACACTGTTCTTTTTCTCTGGGAACCACATTCCACTTCTAATAGAGTAATTAACGCTGCCTGCTGTAACAAAACAAAAGAAAACAAAAATTCTCATAATCTTATTGTCTTAACATATGAAAAATTTCAGCATTTTATCAAATCTGTCATTTATCATAAGATGCATCATTTTGTGTAGAGTTAAGAAAAATACCAAATTATTCTAATTAAGCAATGGCACATTGCTTTCTTATCACCTTCATTTTAAGACATACTCTGATTACAAAAAAAGTGAAAATGTGTGTGACTCCTCAAATCTTTCCATAGGATCCCTTCCATCTGGATTGCCAAGAAACCAGGAGAGAAAGAGGGAGGTGGGGGGGCGGGTGGAGAGGGAGGTGGGGAGAGAGAGAGAGAGAGAATAGCAGTGGTTGTTTCAAGAGCCAGCCATTTATTTTGGTTAGAATGTGTTGTCAAAAAAAGTTAAAATTGACTACAGAACAGTGAACAAAGGGAAATGATATAAACAGTACTTCACCATGCAGTCAGATATTATCAACAGTGGTGAGTTAATATTGTTAGTTTTGAGACTAGTTATGGTTGGTATTTTTAGAAAAATAATTTAAGAAAACAAAAGAATACTATTTTTCTAAGTAGGAGGAAGTTAAGAAAACAAATATTCAAAAGAAAAACATATAACTTTAGATTTGCAAATGTTTTAAAATATATTCATTTCTCTGTAATTACAAAGTTTGAATCTTTCAAATGATATGTCTGTGTAGAAAAGCAGGAATTAAAAATTTTAAAGAATCTCTCATTTATCTATCTAGCAAGATTTGGGTACAAATCAAAATAAAAAGGTTGTATATATACATATTAATATATTTACCATATAAAAATATGTATGTATGTGTGTGTGTGTGTATATATATATATATATATCACCAATGATCATTAGCATTGTTGAGCCACACTGTATGTCAGGCACCATGCTCACTGATTTGCAATAATATCACAATAAATGTTCACATCAAGCAGATGAAGTAGGTGCAATTAACATATTGTTTCATAATGTGAAACCTAAGGCATTAGAATTTCATGCCAATATTATACAATTACAAAGTTGTGGAGCCCAAACAGTTTGGCTCCAGAATCTAGGTTCTTACCCTCCACAATACTAGATTATTTCTGATAACACTGAAGCATCAATTATGTGATTCATATCTAGAGAAAATAAAGTCTTAATAAATGTCATACCTCTTGTGTGTGGATATAAGTAACTTTTTATAGTACATAATTAAGAATAGATTAGAAACATTTTATTTCTATTCCTGCCACAGATGTACAAACAGAATATAGCCATAAAAACCAGCAGACAAGCATTCTACACAATAATTGTAGTTTTCCAAAATGTCAAGGTCAAAAATACAAAGAAAAGCTGAGGAACTGTTCCAGAATAAAGGATAAGGAGACTAAAGAGGCATGACAACTAAATGAAAGCATAACGTTGATTGGATTCCAGACTTGGTGTGAAGAGGGATAGAGAAAAAGGAGATTATTGGGGAAATTGACAGAAATAGAATATGAGCTGAGATTTAGATAATGGTATTGTATCAATGTTAAATTTCCTGTACTGTGGTTATATAGAAAAAGTACACTTGTTTTTAAGAAATAGATACTGAATAATAAGATAATGTTAAAGCAAATAGGGTAAAATGCAAATATAAACAATTGAGAAATGCAATGTTGGGAATAAGGGGATTTTCTTGCAACTTTTCTGTAAGTGTGAAATTATATCAAAATAAAACACTAAATTAATGGAATAGAAGAATGTATGTTATCAATTATTTAATTCGTAAACTTACTAAAATATAGATTAATAAACCATCAAACGCTACAACAGGCACTAAGGATCAAATGAAATTGAAACTAATATCAGGAATGTAATTATCTGAGAAGAAATACTTGAAAGTAATGAAAACCTTCAGTTAAATAGAGAAATGGGATATATTAGTTTAATTGTTTTTTAATGAAAAAAGTATCAAGAGAATAAAATAATATATTCCAACTAATAGTATTATTAAAATATGTTGGCTTCATTCACATAAAATATCCATTTTAACCATAATGTTTCCTTTCTTGTGGATTTCTGTGTTGGTAACATTTTTTGAATAATACGTTAGGTACTTTCAATTTTATTATTTTTAAAAAATTTACATAATCATTCTCTGAGTTGTGTTATTATTTCCATTTTGTAGATGAGTAAACTGAGGCTTACAGACACTAAATAATTTGCTGAAGGGCACACAGGGAGCATTCCTCTTGGATTTCACACCTGCATCAGCATGATTTTAATCCCATATTTTTTTTCTACCGTAGCCTTTGGCACTCAGCACAAGGTGATTCATTAAAATATATTAAATTAAAATAAGCAAGATCATTTTCAATGAAAAACAAAATGAGATTCCTCTGGATGGCAAAATGGGTTTTGAGCTGTGCTTTTGTTATGAAATGCTACCCCTTTACAAATTAGAAGTTTGATCTTTAAACAATGGCTATTTTCAGTCTGTTTACTGGAGGAAATAGACTAAAAATGGAAAGAAAGAATATAAGGAATAAAGCTCTTATCCAATAATGTCCTAGACATAAAGGTGGCTGATTAACTGAAAATTTTCACTTCTCACATAGATGGTCTGATACTGAACAGCTTCAACACAGTTTGCTTAAAACCAAATGATACCTTTGAGACCTTTTTCTACCCCCATAGCAGCAATGCACCTTAAGAAACCCTCACTGGCAGGATTCTGAAAGCTGCTGCAGTGTTTTGTATGACAAAATATCTGACAGGAACTCCTCTCACTGGGACAACCATTAGGATCCCAGGAAATATGCCAATAGACTAAGCGATCCATCAGCCTAGAAAGATGTGCCTCCTTGGCTTTTTCACTCTATTTTATACAGAATCATAAAATAAATGTGAGCCATTAATATCTGAAATACTTTTGAAGAACTACATAATTATTTACTTAACTATTTAGTAAAGACAATGACTTGTGTTAAATAATTATTTAATACACTTATTGCTTCACCACAGTTATTTTCAAAAGTGCGTTAGAATCACCTGGGAGGGCTCTTTAAAAGCAGATTGCTGGACGCCTTACTTTCAAATCTCTGGTTTTGAATGAGGCTTGATAAGTTACATTTCTAACAAGTTCCTAGAGGATGCTACTGCTAATGGTCTAGGGACCACACTTTGAGAACCGTTGGCCCAAAATATATGTAAAATTTTTAGATTTGCAAACTAAGATTCTTCATTGGTTTTCTATAATCACCTAAAATCTTTTGTATTCAGTAAAATATAAATACACAAACATAACTATCTTGAAAAGACTAAATCTCAAGATTTGTTAACTAACCCTTGGACCTAGATCTTCCCTATTCAATACAGTGGCTCTTAGATATATGCAACTAGTTAAATTACTTAAAATTATGTAAAAAAAAAAAAGTCCAGTTCCGCAGTCATACTAGCCATATCCAAGTGCTTAACAGCCACATGTGGCTAGTGGCTACTAGATTGGACAGAGAAGAACATTTTCTTCATCAAAGTAAGTTGTTTTGGATAGTTAATAGCGTCTTCCTTTACTTTTGTAAGTAGCTTAAACCCAGATCAGCCTTTTGCATAAGCAGAGCAGGCAGACCCATCTGTAGTGAGATTTCAAGCATTTGGCCTTCCTCACCATCCCCCTCCAGCTCGAAGCATCTGTGTATAAGTGCACACATATGCACACACCACACACACACATACACACACAGTTTTTTTTCTCATTCAGCAGTTAATATCTAAAAGTTAATCTTTGTGGCTTCAATCCAATTTAAAGACTTACATACTGGGAAAGATTGCCTCCTACACATTCTAATCATGTGAGATATACTCTGTGAGTTATAAGAGTTTCATAAAGTTCTCATTTGAGGGCATAAATGATAGAAAAAAAAATTTGATCCCTGGATGTTGGAAGGGGCTGATAGAAAACAGGAGAATAAACCATTTTATGAAACCTGTAAAGGCTTCGATTTAACTTCATTTTCTTCTAAATCAGCCTGGGTATTACTTTGCAATCTTTCTGTGGTGCCAGTTGGGCTGTGAGGAGTGGAAAGCAGAGAGCTGTGAGTTCCTATAAGGAATGCTGTATGCCCATGTCCCCACTCTACTACTCTCCTGTGGTACTGTGTGACATCTTTGGATCTCAGTGCCTTGTTGATAAAATAAAACCAATTGGAGTGTTGTGAAGAGGACATGAAGAAAGTGTGCTTGAATATACTTAGTACACTGTCAAGACTTATGCAAATTATGTGTATGCATTCTCTCATGCTATGAGAGATCTTCTGGTTGTGAAAGAAAGCTGATAAACAGCTTGACAAGAGAGTATGGCAGTGCAACCCCAGAAATTCTCATCTCTGTGAAATAGACCTGTCAACTGAGTGCTCTTCACAGAGCTGTGCAAAGATAAACAACAAAGTATTTCAATCTTTTAAAGCGTTACATATTTCACTTAGATGTATAAAATCAATATGTTGAGTAGGGTTGTCAGATGACCCTGTATGTCATTCATCCGCCCTTGTGTGATCTTCTGCCCTTGAGTGTGAGTGGAACCCTTGAACATAATAAGGTATTTCTTCTATGATTATATGAGATTACACAGAAAAAGGAGTTTTACAGATGTCATTAAGATCTCAAGTCAGTTGATGGTAAAATAGGGAGATTATACTAGATGAGTCAGACCTAATCAGATGAACCCTTAAAAGGCACTAAGGGTACCAAAAATATAGTTAGAAAGAATGAATAAGACTAAATATTTGATAGCACAACAGGGTGACTATAGGCAATAATAATTTAATTGTATATTTAAAAGAATAACTAAAAGAGTATAATTGCATTGTTCATAACACAAAGGATATATGTTTGAGGGGATGGATACCCCATTTTCTAAGATGTAATTATTATGTCTTGAATGCCTATATCAAAACATTTCATGTACCCCATAAATATATAGTTATTATGTACCCAAAAAAAATTAAAACAAAAAAATTCAGTCCTATTAAAGGACTGAATCAGCCAGGCACAGTGGCTCCTGCCTTAATCCCAGCATTTTGGGAGGCCAAGGCAGGCAGATCATGAGGTCAGGAGATGGAGACCATCCTGGCTAACATGGTGAAACCCCGTCTCTACTAAAAATAAAAAATTGGCCAGGCATGGTGGCATACACCTATAGTCCCACCTACTTGGGAGGCTGAGGCAGTAGAATTGCTTGAACTTGGGAGGCAAAGGTTGCAGTGAGCCGAGATCACACCATTGCACTCCAGCCTGGGCAACAGAGTGAGACTTTGTCTCAAAAAAAAAAAAAAATTGAATCAATAATTAACAACCTTCCCAAACAGAAAGCACCAGACCTGGACCAGTTAACTGATGAATTCTACCAAACGTTTACTTATTTATCTATTTATTTATTTATTTAGAGATGGAGTCTCTCTCTGTTGCAGAGCCCGGAGTACAGTGGTGTGATCTTGGCTCACTGCAACCTCTACCTACTGGGTTTAGGTGATTCTCCTGCTTCAACCTCCCAAGTAGCTGGGATTATAGGTGTATGCCACCATGCCTAGCTAATTTGAATTCTACCAAACTTTTAGGGGAAAAATTATACCAATTCTATACCATCTCTTTCAGAAGACAGAAGCAGAAGGATTATTCGCTAACTCATTGTATGAGATCAATATCACCCTAATACCAAAACCAGACAGATATTACAAAAAAAAAAAAAACTACAGACCAATATTTGCATAGACATAGATGCAAAAATCCTCAATTGAATATCAGAAATGAAATCTAATACTGTATAAAAAGAATTATATTCCAAGACCAATTGGAATTTATTCCAGGTATATAAGGCTGGTTCAGTATTTGAAAATGAATAAGGCCAGGAGCAGTGGCACACACCTGTAGCCCAAGCGCTTTGGGAGGCGGAAGTGGGACAATCACTTCAGCTCAGGAGTTCAAGACAAGCCTGGGCAACATGGCAAGACCCCATGTCTACAAAAATTTTAGAAATTAGCAGGGTATGGTGGCATATACTTATAGTCCTAGCTACTCAGGAGGCTGAGGTGAGAGGATTGCTGGAGCCAAGGAGATCGAGACTGCAGTGAGCTATGTTCATGCCACTGCACTCCAGCCTAGGTGACAGGGCGAGATCCATCTCAAAAAAAAAAATAATAATAATAAAATAAAAAAAATAAAAATAAAAAAAAATAAAAATTATAAAAAGGCACTGAGCTCTTCATAATGCAGGAAATTTGAAATGTGAGGAATTTAATGTAAGAGAGTCTCTGTTGCTGACACTGAAGATAGATGGGGCCTACATGGCAAGGGTTGTGGGAGGTCTCTAGAAGCTGAGAGTAGCCCCAGATGGTAGCCAACAATGGAATGGGAAACTCAGTCCTACAACCACATAGAACTAAATTCTGCTAACAACCTGAATGAGCTTAGAAGAGGATCCCAAGCTCCATATGAGAATGTAACTGGTCAGCACCTTGAGCTGAGCTTTGTGAGATTCTGAACAGAGAACTCAGTCATGCTATGGCAAACCTCTGACCTATAGAAACTGTAAGCACATAAAGAGGTATTGTTTTAAGCTGCGAAATTTGTGGTAATTTGTTATAGAACAACAGAAAACTAACACTGTGGACAATCACTTTGTATTTTTAGAGAAGAGAGTTTGTAACATTTTTATTTTTAAAGTATTTGAAATAATAGAATGTTATTAATATTCAGTGTAATTCAATTCCTCAGAATTCAGAGGAGTTAAGGGGGAAGAGAGTACACAGTGAGGAGACAATAATTCCTGGGCTCTAAATCAACAGGTCTGAGAATGTGGCCCACAGATAAAGCTATCCAGGAACATCTTTCAGCGGTTCTTGGGAAAAAATTAAAGTCAAGACCACTAGGCCCATACAATGAATTTTATGAGATTTTATGGATATACAGCATGAAAATCAGGTAATAGCCTCCCAAAACAGACTTAAAGAGAAAAACATATGCATAAATATATTAATGCATCTGTGATTACCAAAGTGTCAATAATACCCTAAGCTTTCTTACAATTCTTTCATCTTCCATTCAAATAACATACAATGTTCTGGAGGAATGAGGATGGAGAGAACATTATTGAGAGGTATCTATGTTCTGGAAAATCTAATATTCCAAAATGGCCATGATCAGGCTACTTTGTCATCTTAGGCTACACATCCAGTATTTTGATTCTGTATTATTATTCTTTCTTAAATAATTACTATTATTTTAATTAAGGATAACCAATTATCCTAACATCTATCTTTGGTATTCAACTCAGTTATCCACAAAATCAAGAAACAAAAGACTTTGCTTATTAAAAGTCATCCTGGCTGGGCGCGGTGGCTCACGCCTGTAATCCTAGCACTTTGGGAGGCTGAGGTGGGCGGATCATGAGGTAAAGAGATCGAGACCATCCTGGCCAACATGGTGAAACCCTGTCTCTACTAAAAATAGGAAAATTAGCTGGGTATGGTGGCACGCACCTGTCGTCCCAGCTACTCAGGAGGCTGAGGCAGGAGAATCGCTTAAACCCTGGAGGTGGAGGTTGCAGTGAGCCAAGATTATGCCACTGCACTCTAGCTTGGTGATAGAACAAGACTCCGTCCCAAACAACAAAAAAAAAGCCATCCTGTCTTAACACTTGAGCCACAAAAATGATTATAAGATTGAACATTTGAACATTTCCTTTTCTTTTCTTTTCTTTTTTTTTGAGACGGAGTCTCCCTCTGTCGCCAGGCTGGAGTGCAGTGGCACGATCTCGGCTCACTGCAACCTCCACCTCCCCGGTTCAGGCAATTTTCCTGCCTCAACCTCCCTAGTAGCCAGGATTACAGGCGCCTGTCACCACACCCGGCTAATTTTTGCATTTTTAGTAGAGACGAGGTTTCACCGCGTTAACCAGGATGGTCTCGATCTCCTGACCTCGTGATTCACCCACCTTAGCCTCTCAAAGTGCTGGGATTACAGGTGTGAGCAACCACGCCCGGCCCGAAGATTGAACATTTTCTATTTTTCTCAGTTAACTGCAAATTTTCCTCTGACATTAATATTAGACTGCCAAATATTTAATTATACTATTTCGCAACACACATGAATCCATATTTTTAATAATTCTTCAATTTCATTCTATTAAAGCGGGTTCATTGATCTACCTTTGAGAAGCAATCAGCAGTATCATTAATAGAGTACATTAAGAGTGACTGAGAAGTAGTTTGAGCACACCTAAAAAAGTTACCAAGTCTGCCTATAGAACCAATGTCGACAGTAAACTCCTGGTATAGGGATTTCTTTATCTTGAAAATGATCTCATAGACATACATGGTGGTGTTTCTGAAGATTGTTTCATGAACCACCCATATCAGAATCACCTAGACAGCTTGTTCAAGCACACATGACTTGGCCTCACCTCCAGTCTACTCAATTATAATTTCTGGTTTTAGAGCCCAGATGTTTGCATTTTCAAGAATCTCCTTACAAGGTTATTATGAACATCCAAGTCAAAAAATAATAATAAATGGAGGATAAGAATTGCAGTTGTTTGGCTTCCTCACAAAGTGCCTAGACCCTTTCAATCTCAGCATTCCTTCTCTTGTGAGCTTCATGAGGCTTATTTTCATGAACTCTGCTCTCAGTTTTAGTGACAAATATTACCTTGATATTGAGTGTATTTCTACCTTCTATCAATAATATATTTCAATTAAGAGACTATTTCCAACTTCTCTCAAGTTTTGTAAATCTCTTCAATTTCTCCCAACTTTATTCAGAATAGTAGATCACCTAAAAGGCTTTTGAATATGCTATCACTAATTTTTGCCAGGTAGGTTAAGATGCTAGGAAGTCTGTGCTTCGGGGCTTCACATTGTTATATGGTACAGTAGCAGAAGAAAAAATGGTAAAATTTTTAAAAATGACTTTTCAGTACAAAGCAAGTTGCATGAGAAGTTCTATTAAGTCAAGTCATGAGATTACGTGATTAGCATGAAACTTCTGGGAATCTAAAGAGGGATAATTAACTTGTGTAACCATGGATGAAAAGAGTCCCCCAAAAAGTCAAGTGGTGACTTTTTACCTATGTTTTTCATATGAAAAAATATATATGGGCTGGACGCAGCTGGTTGCCTCCAGTTACTGCGGAGGTGACTCACTTCATTCCAACGTCCTGCTACTTTGCTTCTGGAGGTCATATTTCTCTAAAATCTTCCAGAAAAAAGTCTTAAGGCTGCCTTAGACATTTTTCCAGTCCAGGTCTTAAATTTTTTCCTCCTCTTCCCCATTAATAACATGAGTATGGATCCTCTTTGTTCACAAAGCCTGCCTTTCTCCGAAGCATCCGACTGTGGAAAATCTTCACCTATGCCTGTGATTTGTGGGCCTGAAGAAAATTATCCAACCTTGCAAATGTGTTCTGCTGAGATGCCTCACACAGAGACTTGTCTCCCCCTTCCTTCCTCCATGGATCTGCTTATTCAGGCAGCCCAGATTCTTCCACCAGTCCCAAAGGCAGACAACCCACTGCTGCAGAGAGTAGCACTGCAGCAAAGGAAGACAAGGTCCCAGTCAAGAGACAGAAGACCAGAACTGTGTTCCCTTCCACCCAGCTGTGTGTACTCAATGATAGATTTCAGAGACAGAAATACCTCAGCCTTCAGCAGACGCAAGAACTTTCCAGCATCTTGAACCTCAGCTTCAAACAGGTGAAGACCTGGTTCCAGAACCAGAGAATGAAATCTAACAGGTGGCAGAAAAACAACTGGCCAAGGAATACCAGTGATGCGACTCAGAAGGTCTCAGCACCCACCTACCCCAGCCTCTACTCTTCCTACCACCAGGGATGCCTGGTGAACACAACTGGGAACCTGCTGGTATGGAACAACCAGACCTGGAGCAATTCAACCTGGAGCAACCAGACCTGGAACATCCAGTCCTGGAGCAACCACTCCTGGAACACTCAGACCTGGTGCACCCAGTCCTGGAACACTCAGGTGTGGAACAGTCCCTTCTATAACTGTGGAGAGGAACCTCTGCAGTCCTGCATGCAGTTCCAGCCAAATTCTCCTGCCAGTGACTTGGAGGCTGCCTCGGAAACTGCTGGGGAAAACCATAATGTAATACAGCAGACCACTAGGTATTTGAATACTTCACAAACCATGGATTTATTCCTAAACTACTCCACGAACATGCATCCTAAAGATGTGTGAAGATGAATGAAACTGACATTACTCAGTTTCACTCTGGGCACTGGCTGAATCCTTCCTCTCACCTCCTCCCCTTCCTCATAGGATTTTTCTTGTTTGGAAACCACGTGTTCTGTTTACATTATGCCTATCCAGTCAATCTGAACGGAGAGTGGGGTATGGTTGGAGCCTAATCAGAGATGTTTCTTTGTTTTTTCCTGTTGGATCTTCCTGGGGAAAAGACATTTTAATAACCTTGGCTGCTAAGGACACCGTGATAGAAGCTGTCTCTGGCTATAGATAAGTAGATCTAATACTAGTTTGGATATCTTTAGGGTTTAGAATCTAACCTCAAGAATAAGAAATAAAGTACAAATTGATGTAAATAAAAGAAAAAATATATATGAAAAATATAGTTGAAACACACACACTCACATGTATAAATAAATTAAGTCTAGAGAATTTCTGTAACCTAAGGCAGTGGAGTAGGGTAGAAAAATTGGGGGCTTTGGAGATGGATAGACCTATAATTGAATTCTGATAGTGCTACAGTGTTTCATTCAAACCCTATGTGTCTCGGTTTTGTCATCCTAAAATTCACCTTCCTTTTATCATAGGGTTTCCAAATAAAACATAGGATGCTCAGTAACATTTAAGCTGCAGGTAAACAATGACTTTTTTTTTTAGAATAAGTATGTCCTATAGAATATTTGGGATATATTAATACTAAAAATTATTCGAAGTTTACCTGATAATAAAATTTAGCTGGGCATTCTGTACCTTATGAAGTTTCCTAACTCTATCTTAGATATAAAATTACACACCTCTAAGGATTTTGGGAATAGTTAAATAAGTTGGCACATGCAAAATGCATGAATGAATGCTTGGCAAATATTCGTCACTACTGCATGCCATTCTACTATTCCTTTGCCTTAACTTCTGCCCCAGTTTGAGCACTCCATATAGGTAGAAGTGCTGATACAGAGAGCTCTACTGGCCTTCAAAATTTCCTATCTGATAAAACACAACTTTTATAGCTAAATTTCTATTAGTTTTCATAGCTTAGCTATAAGTAGATTAATAAGAAAATAATTACTTTTCTTAGAATAGGTACATTCTCATATTCTACCTTAAAAATTAGCCTCATAGAAAATGTGAACTAAACAATTTTTATTTACTCTCTCGAACAAGTTAATAAATATATCTAATAATTACCAATGAATAGTCCTTCTTATTAATATGAAATCTCTAGGTTAGAAGTAGGGTATATTACAGAAAAAGTTATTTCCTTTGGGTCTATCTCAACAATTTCTGAAAAACTTTATGCAATTGCATAAGCAGCTTTTCTCATAATGCAGAAATATTTCAGCAAGCCAAAACAGTAAGCCAATATCTGTATTACTTCTTCATAAACTAAAATGGTCTTTCAGCCTGAATTCTAGTTGTGATTTTGTTGACATGAACTTTTGTATAGAAAGAAAATTTTTTGTTGTTAAATTTCATGTTAGATACTTATATAAATAAGTCCATATTAGTGCAATGAAAATTGGAGATTTGTTTATTATCATTCACATGAAATTGATGATTTGATTTTCAGTTGGGCTGTATTCAGCAGATCCAATTAATTTGAACTTCCCAGCACAGTTCAGCAAATATGGCTAAGTGATTTTCAATTGTCCTCAGGCAATGATTAGGAGGAGGATAATTTTTCTGGCCTTTTTACATCAAATATCCCAATATTTCAGATTGAATATGTCTAATAGTAAAGAGACATATAGTACTACATACTACAGTAAAAGCTATGTGCTATTAGACATAGACAGAACAAAGGAAAATGAAACAGGCTGCCTCTGGTAACTTATAACTCATTGAGAAGATAAGTTTGTAATTACTTATCTTTCTGGAGTTTTGAGAATATTCTTTTCTTCAAGTTCCATATTGGTTTCTTAAATCTCAGGAGATTTTCACTTAACAATTATGTCAAATTTTGGTAGAGATACTGTATCAATTGATCACTAGATTGTGTAGTCCCCAACTTTTTCCTTCTTTCAAAGTTCAGGGACTTTCTTGTAAGGGGGAGGAGAATGAATGTGAAACAGATGGCCTACTCTGCTAAAGGAAAAACAGTTCCCTCAACAATGTGACCCTTTCAAATTGTAATGTGGATAGCTGCAATTCATTTGTGATCTCTTCCTAATCCTATCTCTCCAACAGAAAAGACCATGTCTTCTAGTAGTAGCATAGGTCCCACTGGGTCATATCCCTCGAAAATTTCCCAGCTTTTTAGACAAAGATTGCTCTAGGTATGTGTCAGAGAGTCACCTTGGAAAAGAACACAAATAAATAAAGTTTATTGTAAGCTTAATCAACTGTGTCAATTTGCCATGCACTTTTCTAAGTACTCTCCATATATTGTCTCTGTTTATATTCTCCACAAACCTGTGAGATGGACATCATTATCATCATTTAAAAGATAAGATAACTGGAGCACAAAAAATGTAAGTAGCTACCTAGTATCACAGGAGAATGAACTAACTAGTGGAAACCAGATTTGAACCCAGGTAGTCTTATTTCAGAGCCTCTGCTCTTATTTTTATACCATATAATTGCATATGAGATGGTTACTCATTCATAATTCAGCTTTCTTCAATCATGAAACTATTACTATTGAGTAGCACCCAAGTTAAATCTGGTATCAAAAGTGTTAGCCTAAATTATTGTCTTCCTTATTGTCTGTCACTTGTCTTTAGTTTCTCGGCACATTCAGCCATTCAACAAATATTTATGGAGCATCCATAATGTTTTGGGGATTATTTGAAACTTCAAGGTAAGGATGCAAATAAAATAGAGCTTTTGACTTTAGGGAAATAACAGCCTATTAGGAAAAGTCAATTATTTAGAAAGTAAGGTCAGGGAAGTATCAGAAACACTCCTCTGTGAAATACTTGCTGGAGAGCACAAACAAATAATAAGGGTTTTAATTCTACCTGGGCCTCTAAGAAAGCCTTCCTTCAGATTTCCTCCTTAAAATTATATGGTTTTAAGGTCAACATTAACAGAAAAAGATTTTGATTGCAAACATCAGAGATCTACAGCAATCACACTCTGCCTTTACAAGTCATTACATCAAAAATAAGCCATATGAAATATAATCTATTCATATAATTTTGATAATGCAGAGCATGTTCTACCAGTTCTTACTCATAGATTCTGTTGAGCAAACACATAACTATACATCTATGTTATTTAGAAATGCTCATAATCTTCTTCATGTAGAGTATGATCGCTTGATATCCCTCTGGTACTCTGCCCGTCTACACTAGGAAAGAAATTTTCAAAAGTTATTTGATCTTGTAACATTGCCATTTCTCCACCAATACTATCTGTAATGATGACTTAGAATCTTCATAAGATGTTTAAAATTATTCCATTTAAATGGACATGTTTTCACACCAGTCTGGGTACTATTAGAAATATAAACAAATGAATAAGGCAGCATGTTTGTGTATGCAACTGTGTGCATATATGTATGACTATGCATGTGGATGTGGTTTCCGAACTTTGGGAAACAGGGAAAAGTTTTATGTTGTTACTTGTGGCCCTAAAATTACCTGAGTTCCCTGGTATTCTTATGCCCAGTTTAAGATAATAGAGTAAGTTGGTACAGAAAAAAATATATAATTCAAGCCCTGAATTATATTTATAGTATAATATATAATCTTTATTTTCCAAGTGTGTTTTTATTTACAGGTGGTTTAATCTTGTCCTATTCATTCATCTGTACATAAGAGAAAGGTAGAAACAGTTATAATAATAAATCATCTAATAAGAGGTTGAACTTAGGGACTACTGAAAACTTACCATAACTAATGAAGTTTATAATAGAGACTTCCGGTGCTCTCCCATAACCAGTTCTCTTTCAAGGAACACAAGAGGTCTATGCATTCTTACTCGTCTACAGTTATGTTAGGCTACAGTGAATTAAAATCTTTGTGTCTTGAATCACTTCTAGTCTGAAAGATTTAACTTTCAGAGTAAGACTCTAGTATTTTTCTTTCCCTATTAACCAAGGAGACTGCATGTTCCAGATGGTACAGCGAGAAGATAACAGAGCTTTCATAAGCTTGGACTACTATGTCGCCACATGAAGTATTGCTGACCTGAAGAGTTGCCCAGAACTACAAGAAAATTTGCATGCTGTGCTAAGCCACTGAGATTGGAGATTGTGTGTAATGCAATCCTGTTTAATACATATTTCAAGGGATATTATATAATTTTGCAATAACATGTTTCCAAATAGTCTTGCCCACTTGGGATTCTTCATTTGTTTTGAATGTCTGGTAAGATTTAAAAAGAAGCAAGTAACAATTATGTTACAGATATTACAGATATATCATTGATTGCAATTTTGCAAAATGATTTCAAAGATTTTATGCCATTTGATCCTCAATCTTTATACAAATTAAGTGAGGGAACTGAGGCATAATAATTTAAATGATTTTGTCAAAAGGTAGAGTACAGATGATTTTTCTTGCCTCTGTACTCCTTCTATTTTACTAGCATTAATAAATGTAGCCTTACTTTTATGTGAAATAACCATATTATAGCAAATCTGATGACAGGTGGAAGAACGAAATATGGTTTGTTGCATTTGTGTCTTCAGTAATTCTTTAAATAATCCTGTAACTATTTTTCATGGTATTAATCTCTTATATTTAAATAATATGCAGATTGTTCTTAGATTTTTTTTATCCATTCCATGTGGTTATTTGCTTTGTCCACCAAAACAGATGGTTGGAACCCCAAATAGTTCTTCTGGGAGAGTTTAATTTGGGAAAATGGGTTCTGATGATCATAAAACCTCAGGATCGTAGCTATACTAATGATGTCTATATTACATCAACTTGACTCTGTAAGAGATTATCATCTTAAACAATGAAGCATTGAGCCATTAATTATTTTGAGGAAAAGTGGCTCTTACCTTTAACACTGACTAAAGGAAGAAGACAAAGAAATTCCCTTTCTATCCTTTTTTATCTGTCTGGTTTTTGGTGGTTAAATTACAGATGGAGTATCACAGCATATAATACACACATAAAATGTATACACCAGCAAACGTACTTCCCCTCCCTCCCATAATATGTGCATACACACACTAATACACACACACAGGAAAACACAAACTCAGCAAATTTCCATTTATCTTGCATTTCATATAGAGCAGAAAAATACTCATACTTGTTTTTCTCCTTTCTTGTTTGCTTTTCTAAACAATTCAGGATATATGACAATGAGATGACACAGATATATTACTCTGTGGAGATATGTGCTTTCACGACGTTGGCAAGTGGTTTGAGATTGATGACACAAAACTGCTCCAGCAGTTGATTTGGCATTGTATGCTCTTCGCTAATGAAAGAAAGAGCTACACATGGATCATAATTATCAAGAACTATCTGTTACTGTCAGTGACAGAAAAAAATCATATTCAGTTTCACTGGGTGTATTAGATATTACTGCTGAAGATTAAATAAAGGTAATACATTGTAGATACAGAGAGAACACATTAAAAATTAGCTGAGATATTTATAAGATGCCACAATAGGAAGCAGAGTTCATGGCATTATCCAAGGTAATGATGTTTTTGTCATTGAACATGACTTACATATTCATGCAAGGGTAAAGGTTTTCCTGTTTCAGAAGTTTCTTTTTATAGAAAAAGGCAACAAGCATGTAATCACTGGTTTTAAGTGTATTACGGGGAGTAACTAAGCAGATGAAATCTTTCTGAACATTCTCCAGCATTGCAAAAATATGCTTAATTCATGGCTATATCATTGGGTACATGACCTGTTTTTTTTTTTTAAATCTGAATATGAAGCAGAAATACTTTAAAATGTTTTCAGTGTTAAGTGAAGCAAAAACAAATATTGTGTTTTTGGTAAGAAATAGGGATGTATAAAATGTTATCTAATTTCTATAAATTAGAATGACTACTATGTTCTTTACTATGTTTTAAAAAATCTCTTTAAGTTCAATATTATTTAACTTTGAAATGAAAATGAGATACAGAAATATATTTACAATACTGGATATAAATTTTCAAGTATTCATAATAATAGAGGGGAACCTGGAAAGTACTGGTCTCAAGTAAATTTGGATTTAGAGTTATAGTTAACCTATTCACAACCCCAGGATGATGCTAACTCTGTTTTTCTATTGCGTTGTTAAATTATATTAGCTATACCTATGAAAATGTTAGAGGACTTGAGAGTATAATAACTTAACAATTTCCTGACTGAGGAGAAAGTGAGTGATCTTCTATCACATTAATCAATTGCTACAATTGATGACACTGAGCAGAAAGAACAATCAGAATGAAGAGCTTCAGAATTCCCAATGGATACTGCCTGGTTTCATTGCAGCAGCTGTCCTACTTTGGCTGTGTTTCTGCAGTGGCAGAACTTCTCTCTGAAATCCACTTTCAGAGAATCTCTCTGTTTATTAGGGTTTTTTTTTTTTGCTTGTTTATTTTGTTTATTTATTTCACTAGTGTGATAATTAAGAGTATGTTTCTTATAAATCCAGCCAATACGTTCATGCAAAATTGATAGTTAACTATAAAGACAGATGAGCCATCAATACATATTCTGTAGAGAAACTCCAGAACAGAAGTAGAGTTGTCTGATGTAACATGGAATTTAACAAGGTATAGTAATAATTATAGTAAATGCTATTTTCTGATTTATTGGGTTTTTGTCACACCTTTTTCTAACTGGACAAAGTTTCTTTACATGTTTTTCTTTTACTCTGTCATTTAGAAGGCAAAAAATCTTTTTAAAACTTGTGCATTTGGATGACTAACATGTTTGACATTATCAAATATTAGGGATATGGAGATATTAGAAAGTTTACATTGCTTGTTATCATTTAAATTTGTACAATTGTTTCAGAAAAAATTACCTAACAGTAATAACTTAAGCAATACATCAACTTCAGCAACTAATTTTACACCTGGACATACACCCAACAGAAATAAGTGTTTAAGAATGTGCAAGGAATGTACAGGAATGATTACAGAAGTTTTATTCATAATAGCCAAAAACTAGAAACAATTCAAATGTCCATCAAAAAATGAATGGGTAAATCATGATATATTTATGCAATGGAATATTACACAATAAAGAAAACAGCAAAGCTATCATTACATGCAACAATGTGGCTTAGTTCCACAGACATGATGCTTAGAGGAAGAAGTCATACAAAAAAGAGTACACACCATATGATTCCATTTACATGAAGTCCAAAAAGGCAAAATTAATCTGTGGTAGTAGAGATCACAATAGTGTGTACCCTTGTAAGGGGAGGCTACTGGCTGTGTAGGGGCACAAGAGAGTTCTTCTGGGGCACTGAAGTTGTTTCATGACTTGATCTGGATAGCGGTTACATATGTGAACAAATGTAAAAATCCACAGAAATTAAGATTTGTGCATTTTAATGTATATCCTTAATTAAGAAAAATCTACTGGTAATTATATATATATATATACTTTAAGAATTACTGAGTTCACACTTCTTTATTCAACAATGTTAGGAATTAAACTAGACCTTCTGGAATTGTCCATCCCTATATATGAAAATAAATTGGCGCCTTTTCTCTAGGTTTTGTTTGTATAGATTGGTGTCTTCATTTTAAACATTATTTTGATTTCATTTTTCTTATTAATTTAAAACTTATAGATGCTTTTTATTTCTCTTTCTGGCTACATTTTTAACAATTATTTAAAATTAAATTTTTGTTAAATGGTTTTAATTATTCCCATCAGTCTCCCTAGTTCTTGAGTTTTTTTTATTCATTTCCGATTGCTCCTTCAAAGTTGAGTGATCTATTTTCTAATCCTTGCTCACATGACAGTTCAGATGTAAACGCAAACCACCATGGCATGTGTATACCTATGAAAGAATCCTGCAAGATCTGCACGTGTACCCCAGAACTTAAAGTATTAAAAAAAAAAAAAACCCAAAACCTCTTCTAGGGATAGAATTCTTTTTCATTCCAAAACTGTACTTACTGTTTCTTTAATTTCTGGCTTTTAATTTAAAACAGGAGAAGACTGATAGCAGTAAGGCTTTCGTCCTTTAGAGGAATCATTTTTTAAATTCTCTCTTTCTGCTTGGATGGTTATAGATATTTTTTATTATGTTATTGAAAATTGTATATTTCAAGCCCATATCTGGAGATAGTTCCTTTTTCAACAACTTTGGAAATCAAGAACTCTGGCTTTAGACCAAAGTTTTGTGTCTATATTCACATTTAGAATTGGGTTTATTACCATATTTTTGTAGCATTTGTTTTAATTTTTCTGGTTACTTTATATGATCACAAATTTTCTGTATATTGGATTTTCCTTTTCTTTATTTCACATTTGTCATTTTCTCTTCTTTTAATGTTATGGACTGAATATTTGTATCTCTCCAAAATCTGTATATTGAAATTCTAGCCCCCAATGTTATAATATTAGGAGGTGGAGCATTTGGGGGGTAATTAAGATTAGGTGAGATCATAAGGATAAAGCCCTCAAGAATGAAATTAGTGGCCTTATAAGTCAGGAGAGAGTGAGCCTGCTTCCCCTCTCTGCTTTCCACCATGTGAGGATGCAACAAACCGACAACAATCTACCTGAAAGAGGGCCTTCACCAGAACCCGACCCTGCTGGCACCCTGATATCAGACTTCCAGCCTCCAGAGCTGTGAGAAATGCATTTCTGTTATTTATAAGCCACCTTATCTATGGCATTTCAATATAGCTGCCCCAGGTGATTAAGACAATTTATATCATCTTGTCTTTTCCCTATTCATTTTTGAAGAGAATTTCAGATTTGTCCTCCATATTATTGTTTCCATAGTCTTGGAATGATAGTTTTTGCCCTTGCCCTTTTCTTATGCAATTTACTTTTTATAATCAGAATTATATTTTCTTTACTTTTCTTATGAACTAGAGCTTCCCAATTTTTGCTTCTTCATGTTACCCAGTCTCCTTTCCGGATAACTCTGTTATCTCACTATCTCATTGCCTAATCTTGCTTCAGAAATCCACATCTTCTTGAATTTAGTTGAAATGACATAACAATTGGTTACTCTATTTTTGCATTTCTCAAATGTTTGTTTTCTTTGCTTTTCTTATGTTTTTATCGTATAGAAGTTACTGTGTAAACTCCATATGTCTTTAGATTCTGTTTATTTGAACAATGGCAATTATGAACAGGCCTGGTATTTGTTTTCCCAAGGTAGTAAACAAGGGCTACTTTCATCTTTCTGCTGTCTACCACCATTACAAGCCTCCTATCATTTACTAAGCTCTAGAGCTGCTTGGTAAGTAGTTATCCAACAGCTATGAGGAAAAAAGGGGCAGTGAGGTCTATAGGACATCTAATCAGGGAACATTTACATTGCTTCCTCTTCTCTGTGTTTGGTGAAGACGGCAAAGTGTAGTGTGACTTGCTTGGCTCCTTCCTACTGCTGTCTTTGTAATCAGGTAACATACATATTATTTGAGATGTATCATCCTCACTGCACCTGCAGATGAATTTGTATTTCCTATTGGAGCCCCTATCCTGGGCCTAACATTTATCTACTCCAAGTACTGCTGATCTAGTGAATCGAAGAGGCCACCACATTGTGCCTTCTTTCTCTTCCGAAATTGCCTGCTCTTCCTTCTGCCTTTACTCTTTTAGCCTTTTTTCTTTTGAATTTCCGTTTTCACAGATCCATACTTTTTAAGATAAGCAGCTATTTATTTCTTGGTCTCTTTCTAAGAATTATTCTTCTCTGAGCCACATTTAACAGAAATACCTTTCATGTGCTTTCCACGTGTATAACTCTTTCCCGTAACTCACATGATTCCGAGTACCCATAAAACAAAAACAACTATTGCCCAGAAATAGCAGTTTTTTTGTGTCAGAATTAGAGTGATTTCCCCCAAGAGCTACCATAAAATACTATTTTTTCCTTTGCTGTACAATACATTTGACTTCTTAATCATCAATAAGTGAACTATTTAAAAATCTCACTTTGAAGCATAAGACATTCTGACCACCATTTCTTATCCTTTTAGGTCACTTATATCAGTACTCTTAATTCAGTAGCTATTTTTCTTTATGGAGGCCTCTCACATACACATGATGGATTATCCATTGCCTGTGGTTGTCTATATTTCTTTCTTATCCAGCTAAGGATCCTTGATCCATCATTAAAATCACTTCTTTGCAATTATCTGCAATACTCTTGCTCCACTCTTTCCCTATTATTCATGCCTGACTAAAGGAATCTATCCAAGTACTTTATGCCTTCAGCCAGGAAATTGCAATCAACCTGAAAATGCACACAAATATTCTAATTGGACACACTTTACATCCATGATTGCACACCTCAAATACACTCAACATTGCCAGATGATCTTCTTTTACTTTCTTAATTTGATTGATTGCCCACTCTTCATTTTTTCATAATTTGCCTTCTTTCCTCAAATAGCCAATATTTTTACATCTATCCTATCTCTCAGCTGTATTCTTATCTTATTCTTCTGTGATCAAATAGAAACTCTAAATGAGAAACTCCCTCAACTTCCATTGACCAAATCTGTCATTGTGACTTCTTTCATATTCACATTCTCTGCATTTCTTTCTTTGCAATGCCCCCACTTCTTAGGACAGCCTAAGAAATTGCTACTCTTGACCTCAAACTTCATCTTCTTAAGTATGATATTCTTGAAACTACATACTATTTCTTCTGCAATGTCAAATCTGTCTCTCTACTACGCGTTTTCTAAAACATGCAAAATAGTATTTTATCAACAATCTTAAACAACTGCTGGGGTATTAGTCAGGATAGGCTTAGCTCTGATGAAGTAATAAATGAACCTAGATAACTCAGTGGCCAAACACAGCAAAGGTTTGTTTCTTCCTCATATTACAGTCCAACATTGGTAGCTTGGGTCTTCTTGGTGGCTTTCTTCAAAATGGACTCAGAAACCCAGGTTGCTTCCACTTTGTGGTTTTACCATCTGGAACACATGACTTTCGAGTTTGCCATTGGAGGGAAAAAATAAGTGGAAGATTGCATAGAATACTTTTGCAGTCAAATGCTCTGCCACTGAGCTATACCTCCTGCATAGAATACTTTTAAAGTTCCTTGTTGGAAATGGCATGCATAATTTCTAACAACACGCTATTGGGGGTTACATATGTAATGTTACAGTATTTCTAACAAAACACTATATGGGGTCCATATGTAACCCCATAATAGAAACTTAACTGCAAGGAAGGCCGAGAAATGTACTCTTTCTATGCTCAGGAAAAGGAAACACTGTTGTGAACACATAACATGTTCTCTGGCATGGTAGCACTGATCCCACATACCCCAATTAAGCTATTGCTTTATGCCCCCATTCTTCTTAAGAACAAAGATTTTTAAAAGTTGTGTCTTTATTCTCTATTTCAACATCCTCAAATTCTTTTTTCTCTTCAACATACAACAATCCGTTTTTCCATGCCACTAATTCATGCTGCTCTTATCAATGATCTGAAAGGTGACAAATAGAATGGTTGGATTTCTATCTTCCTCTTAGTTGTACTCCAGCAACAGTTCACACAGTTGACCACTTCCTACTTCCTGGTATTTCTTGATAAGTATTATTTTTGGTGCCCATGAAATCTTAGTTCTTGTCTTCCGTCTACTCTGCTGACTTCCACCTATTCTGCTCACTTCCATCACAGTTTGCTTTATAGCTCCTTTAACTCTTCCTGAAGTGTTTTCCTGGGCTCTCTATTTTTTACTCCTAAGGGTCACATCTCGTTTCATGTCTTTAAAAATGTATCTTCAGTATAAACCTTCCTTCCATCTCCACTGCTCTTCACTAAGAAAAACTTACACATTTTTTTCTCACCTAGCCCAGTACAGTAGTTTCATAACTAGTCTTCTTGCTTCCTTCCTGTTAAAGTTTGTAACTCTTGTCTTCCTAAAATCTATTCCTCCTTCAAATAGCCTGAGTTACTTAGAGATCAAATTACATTAGTCTCTGGTTTACAGTCTTACAAAGGCTGACTATAAGCCTGAACTCCTTTATATACACATTCCTGTAACACTAATATTTGCCCCTTTGACCTCCTTGCATACCACTCACCGCTTACTCTACTCTAGCCACTCTGGTTTTAGTGCTCTTCATTCTCACCTTGGGGCTTTTGCAGTAGTTCTTGATTCTGCCAGGAACTATCTTCCCCACATCTTCTCATGCATGGTAACTTCTTGTCATTTAGATCTAATTTCTAATATAACTGTCTTAGTGTGATTGTTCTTAATGATCCAATTAAAATATTCTATATCCCCTTCCTACTATCTTACTTTCAGTTTTCCTCAAAAGTAATTCTTGAGACAAGGATTTGCGTGTAAGTAATTTATTTAGGAGGTGATACCAAGAAACAAAAATGAAAGAGTAGGGAAAATGAGGCAGGGAAGTGAAAAAAGTCTAAAAATATGTCTTAATTGGCAGGCTGTTCCTTTGAACAATTAAGACAAACTCTTTCAGGGAAACTAAGACACTGTGGAGCACACCTTAGACAGAGCAGGAGGCTGTGATATCCATATACTAACTCTCATCCCTCATTGGTTAAGGGTTGAGGTCAACTCTATTCCTGTACTTTTGAGTTGTGCCTGGTCAAACATGTGCCTTTGATTCCAGAGAAAACTCCAGAAAATGAGGCAAAATATGCAGTATTTGATAATTTCAGAACTATAGTCTACCATAGCTGCAGGTGATCTCAGAGGTAGGCCAAGGAGACACAGGGAAGAACATCAATAGCATCTGTTACACATCCCTGTCCCTCAAGCTCACATGCACACCACTATGTCTACACAGCTTGTTACTTATTAGCACATTTCTATTTCTTCTCATTTATCATTATCAAAATTATCTTCTTTACATATTTGTTTGCTTGTTTATGTTTGTTTTTCCCACAAAGAATGTAAATTTTACAAAAACAAGTTTCTCATATTTCTTATTCACCGTGACTTCCTTGAGTGCCTTGGACAGTGATTGAAATGCACACAGCAAATATCTTTTAAATGAAGGAAAAAGTAATATTCTTTGCAAATTTCTCACTGAAAGTACTGGGATCATTTTCTAGAGCACTCTGAATAAAGGTCTACTTTCTCATATTCTTAGAAGTTTATGATTTTCCTTTTCTTATAAATGCAGGAACTGTGCTTTCTAAACCATGACTGTCTTGAATTATTTACTGCTGGAGATGTCAGCATATTTTGAGCAGTTGATGATGCTTCTTCTAAAAAATGCCATCTGTCAGCCATATCAATCAGCAAGTGACAAGGGATATATAGAAAAATGTCTTTAAGCTCAAGTGACAGGAACATATAAGCATGCATTATCAATTGCATACAGCTGTCCCAAGAAAGAACTAAATGTTGTACATAAGATGAATTGGAAAGAAAACTGAGATGAAAGAAGAGAGACGAAAAAAATCATTAAAATAATAGAAGTAATTCATCCTAAGTAGATTCTGACATAACATAAAAGGGAGATACATTAAGGTAAAATTTTGAAGGAGCAATTAGAAAGTTTCTTGAAGCGAGTGGCCCTCCCAGTTGGTGCGTGCCCTGCAGCGGAGCTGGAGGAGCTCGACGCGGAGCCTAGTTATGTCTAGGAGGCGAACGCAGTTCGGAGGGGCCGCTCAGCGCTCCAGGCCAAGGGCCCCGTCTCCTACTAAGTCTGTGTGGAGGTCCCAACGGAAATCAGGCTCTGATCTCCCAAGCATCCCCCCTGAAATCTGGCCGAAGACACCCAGTGTGGCTGCAATCAGAAAGCCCATCGTCTTGAAGAAGATCATGGACCATGCTGTAGACATCCCAGCTGTTCACTCGCCTCTCAGGAGCCCTGGGATTGCCTTTTTCTTGGAGAAGGAAAACAAGCCCCCTTGCAGGGAGCTGACTAAGGAGGACCTTTCCAAGATATACAGCGTCCCTGCCACTCCCAACACTTCTCCCGTGCTCAACCTTGAGGCTGATTCCAGCTCCAAGGAGAAAGAACTGGACTCCAGAGACTTGGGAATGTTTAAGAAAGTCAGGCGTTCCTACAGCTGGCTGGAGACCCTGGGCTCTGCCTCCACCTCCACCCCAGACTGCCGGTCCTGCTTTGGCTTCGATGGGCTGCTGGGGGCAGAAGATTTGTCCGGAGTCTCACCAGTGGTGTGCTCAAAATTCACCGAGGTCCCCAGGGTCGGTGCAAAGCCCTGGGCCCCAGACACGACTCTCCCTGGAATCTCTCCACCACCCGGGAAACAGAAACAAAAGAAGAAGAAGATGCCAGAGATACTGAAAACAGAGCTGGACGAGTGGGCTGTGGCCATGAATGCCGAGTTTGAAGCTGCTGGGCAGTTTGATCTCCTGGTTGAATGAGATGCAGTGGGGGTGCACCTGGCCAGATTCTCCCTCCTATCCCTGTACATAGCAACCTACCTGTGGAGAGGACACTTAGGTTCCCCTCCCCTGGTCTTGTTACTTGTGTGTGTGCTGGTGCTGCGTGTGAGGCCTGTCCACCTTTGAGGGCTTGGGCAGCATTGGCAGCCATCTTGGTTTCAGGAAATAGGGCCGCCTGGCCCAGCCACTCGCTAGTGTCCTCTTTTCATCCTGTCCTTCCTATCTCCCTAAAGTAGCACAGCCAGTTTCCAGGTGGTCCACAGACTGGGGAGGAGAATCACTGGCCCAGCTAGAAGTTAAAAGACTGGGAGTTATGGTGAAGGGCACCTCTGCTCTTGTTGGGAAGGGTGGCTGCTTAGAAACAGGCCCAGGGGCTCTGCCAGCCTTGGCTTCTCCCCCCTGAGTTGCCTTCAGTTAGTGACTTTCTTCCTGAGCCCAGCTATGTAATGAGGTTTTGGAATCTGTGGGTTTCCTCTTCGATTTTGTAGATAGTCCCAGAGAGAATTCATGGGCTGAGAGCAGTTCCGTCTTGGAGGAAGAAGCTGGACATTCAGCCCGTAGAGTCTGGGTTTTGAAGGACATGGGGGGCCTTATTTGGATCTCAGACCATAAGTATTTACTACCAGAAGCTGTGTTTTCTAATTCTGGTCTGCTGTTGAGATGTTTGGTAAATGGCAGGTTGATAGGGCGCTGGCTGCCTGGAGCAAAGTGTGCATCTCGGCGTATGGCCACCAGGTGCGGTGAGTTTCCATGGCTCACAGCCCATGGTCTGCTGCGCAGGGCCGGGGCTGGAGTTTTAATACGCTGCTGCAGGGGCAGAAGGTGGCCCCTCTTGTCACCCACACTCATTTCTTACAAAATAAGTTACATAGAGTCTACTTGGCCCTAGAAGAAAAAGTTGAAGAGTCCCAGCCCTACTAGCATTGTGCAACTATGCTTGTAAAGTCCTCGGAAGCTTTCCTAGAGCGCCAGACAGCGGCAGGGCTTTACAGCAGCTTGTTTTTGGCCTCCCTACCCTCTCACATGAGAACACTGCCTGGGATGCATCTCATGATTTTTGGAGAATTTCCCCACTTTCTCTTCTTTCAATACTGGTAGAAGGTGTGGTTTCGGAGGCTGCCCTGCCCCCCACTCTCCAGCTGCATTCCAGGACGTTGGACCTTTTGATGTTTACAAGTTCATGGAAGTAGAAGCTGAGGTGTACAGAAGAGCTGGTGGATAACAGAGAATGCCAGGGAAGATGCATGCCGGGTCAGGGTACTTGGATGAAATGGCATAGGCTAGGCGGGCCTCAATGAAACTCTCTGCCAGGCCTGGGAGTCCCAGGCCATTTGTTCAATGCTCCATGCTTTGTCAGACCTACAAGCAAGCCTAGGTGTCCTTGAGCTGAGCCGTACTGAAGAACTCTTGTCCTCACTGGCTGATGGGGCAGAACTCTTGGGAAATGTCTTAGTCCTACAAAATTGGGGTCATCAGATGATGAGGAGTTGAGATCATCATTGCAAACTTCTCTGCTCCTGAGGAACTGAGTTTAAGGGGGAAATGGGGTTTTGTTTTAGAGTTGGAAAAAACTCTGATTAAAGACTTTATGGCCAGGTGCGGTGGCCCACACCTGTAATCCCAGCACTTTGGGAGGCCGAGGCAGGTGGATCACAAGGTCAGGAGTTCAAGACCAGCCCTGGCCAACATAGTGAAACTTTGTGTCTAAAAATACAAACAAATAGCTGGGCATGGTGGCAGGCGCCTGTAGTCCCAGCTGCTTGGGAGGCTGAGGTAGGAGAATCGCTTGAACTGGGGAGGCAGAGGTTGCAATGAGCTGAGATTGCACCACTGCACTCTAGCCTGGGTGACACAGCAAGACTCTGTCTAAAAATAAAATAAAAGTTTCTGTCTGTTAAAAAAAATTTTTTGAAGGAGCATAAGGACATGGGTTTATAGAGAGAGCACATCAGGGAAAGGCATACGTATTTCCTCAGAGGTGAGTGAGAATGAATTGAAGATAAGTAAAGATCTTAACATTAATTGTGAAGACAACAAACTGGGCTGTGGCTGGAGTGGAACTCAATGTTGTGAAATATGACTCATTAGCTAAGCTCTTTAGACACTAACATATACGTCTGTAAGTGTTTACACCTGTGAAGGGACTTCAGTTGTTAGATAACTTTAGTGGAGAGATAGCTTTGAGTTCAGCACCTATAGCTTTTCCTCCCAAATCACTATCATGGTATTTTTATTTAGGATGAATTGTTATGGTGATTCATGGCTTGAATGGTCCTAGAGGAGACTACAATGACACATGGTTATCTGGAATGGGTACAGTGGGTTAAACAAAAGCTATTTCTGAAGCAAAATTAGCTTATTACTTAAGTATACATTCCCATTTTTGCAGATTACTCCTTTGTTTCCAGATCAGTCCTTAAGTCTGAATCTTCTTTTTGCCTTTGTTTCCAGATAAGTCTTCAACTCTGAATCTTCTGCCATTACTTAAAGCATGAAAGCTTCTTTAGAAAGAAGAGAAAATGGAGATGAATACCTACAAGTCTTTTGTTGCAATATTTTAGAAATCATTCAAGGTGAATATTGTTGATAAAGTACCTAAAAGGAAGATGGGGACATTTTAAAATTAACAAGATAATATTTTTGCTAATATTTATCCAAAATACATGTACATTCATTTCAAGGCATAGGAATAAAGCCATTTCAAAGGAAGGGAATTATTTTATTATATACTTTCTCAAGTCACTGTCATCAATATCTGTTTATATATTATTTTCTCTTTACATGCATGTTAAGAATTGGTGTGCAGCATGTTTAAAGCATGTCATAATCAGGCAGAAAGGTCACTCAAATCTATTTTAGTGTCTAACATATTACAGCCTCACATGGTGTGACATGACTGCAGATGGAAGGGAAAACTATAACCTGCACTCTTGCTTCCTGGACTCTTTTAATCCAAGAAATTCTCTAAGAAAAGATGAAAATGCAACTGAGATGTGAAGAGGGGGAATAAAATCATTTGTTGCTTTTCAAGAGAACAGCTACAGACTTGAATAGAGAAATATATTTCAGTGGCCCTTGGGGTAGGAAGTCGTTGACCTTGAATTGCTCATGTTAGAATTTCTCAAGCCACACATAGATTCTAATCACTGAGAATAGCATTAAATTAATGATAATGGAGGTTGATAATAAGTGTATGAAATGGGGGCAGTCCAGTGAAATTCAAACCCACAACTAAAAAGGCTCTTCCAAGAAGTGTTGCCATTGCAGCATTCAGATTGGTTTTGGGTAGCCATTCCCCAAAGTGAAAATCACAATAGAATAATCTAATTTGTGAAGGTGAAGAGGGGTAGGAGCAGTAGAAATTATACACAAGCAAGAAAATAAAGGAAATGAAATAAAGGGAAAATAAAGGGCAGCAGTGGGATATAGGAAGAAAGGGAGAGAAGGAAAGTGGGTGGAAGGAAAAGAAGAACCAATATTCTTGGGATGATCACTAAGTTTTCACTCTCAGCTAGGCATTTTATATAAAGCAATTTAAAGTTCTGCTTACAACTTTACACATAACACTCTAAAGTATCTAATTTTATTTATACATTCACTTGTCTATAATTGGACTTCTCTTCTAGTTAAGTGAGCTCCATGAGGGAAAGGACTTTGTCATTCTTATTCATCATTGTATCCCCTGTATCTAAAACAGTCTGACTCATGGAAGATATCTAAAGGACATTTGCTAAGTAAACAATCAGACAAGGTAGGACCTTTTGTTTTCTTTTTCAGAAAAGATAATAACTGAAGGCTGAGCTGATGGTAGGAGGAACAAAGAATTTTTCACCAAAAACTTTTTTCTTATTAAAGACTGTTTTCAGAGACCTGATGTCCACTGTCAAGTTCAGAGTTCTATTATCCCTGTAATGACAAGGTTCTTTTGTATCTAGGCTGTAGTTATGTTTAATTCTATTATAAACTCTTACAATAGCATTTCATTTTTTATTCCTCTGCCTCCCCCAAATATTGAGAATTGAGAGAGCATTTGAAGGCAGATCTAGTCCTTTTTTTTGTTCTTTTTTAACAAATAGTAACCTCTTGGCTGTTGTGTCAATTAAAATTCCCCCCAAAATACAATAATATTTGATAGTGCTTTTAATAAGTAACTTTTACATGTTGTCAGAGAAAAAGGATCAAATTGAGTTATATTTAGAGAACTTCAACAGTTAGATTAAGAAGATAAATAAAATTTATATAAAATTTAATAAATAGGAAAATCATAATGACCTTATCAGAATAGCCATTTTATTTTTGTATGGGTATAATTTGAGTGAAATTGATGAAAATTCATCTGATCATGTTAGCTTTTTATTCATTACAAAAATTCCATTCAACCCTGAGTTGTCAAAAGCAAAAAGCTTTGCTTAAATTTTACACTTCAAGAGGTAATTCAACCCTCTACTTTGTCACTTTAGGCTGCTTACATAGATCTAATTAACTTGATGCTTTACAAACCTTTGTATATGCTGAATAAAACTGGCCTATATCTGGCAAATTACTTTATAATCTCCATATCAGTTATAACCTGCTTTGAACTGAATTCTAATTTTCACTTCCCTATTCCTAGTTATTGATTAATTGCACATTGCCTATCAGTAATTTTCCCTTTTAAGCCTGTGCTATAATCAATACATATTTACCTAGTTATATTCCTCTTTTATAGGACATTTTGACAGTTAATTCTGTAGTCTAAGTACCATTTTGTAAAGAAATTTGCTTAAATTGCTTATAGAATAATACCCTCCTAAAATTTGATTGATCAGCCTCTTGTTTATCTAATTAGTTATTACAGTGGTGCAAACTGCTTACTGGAATCAATCTATTTCTTTCTATTTAAAATCTCTGTACCACTCAGTGATCTTACAATTTTATTTAACTCTACCAGTCAACTATGGCTAATCTGTCTTTATAATGCATACCCACAACCCTGAACTATTTCTGTGCCGTTTGACCCATGCTTTTCAGTCACTACTATCCTTTTCCTAGTTTAAAGAGACTAGAGGTAAGCCTAATATTTCAAATATAATACTACCTTCTTTCAATGGGACAGACCTAATAATGCTGTTATAAAGTACATTTTATGTTCTTTTTCATTTATATCCTCAGTTTGAAAATATTTTGGCTTTTGTTTGATCTATTGCTGATACCCTAAAACAAAATAAACTATGCTTAATAAATTTGAAACTTATATGATACAATGTGTCATAGTTAAGATTTAATAGTTACTGATGACAAATTATAAAGTTGTTTCATTCTTTAAAAATTTTTTAAATTTTTACATACACAAAATACAGTCTTTGTGATATACAATTTTATGAGGTTTTACAAATACACAAAGTCTGGTATCTATGATCAGAGTCATGATACAGAACAGTTCCATCAACTCAAAAACTTTCATCATGCTTTTCTTTTGTCATCAGCTTTTCCCTCCACCTAGAGCCCCTAGTAACCATTGAACTATTTTCAATTTCTACAGCTTTGCCTTTTCTAGAATGTCATATAAATGGTTATATGACAATTACATGTCATAAAAACAGAGGCCTTTTGATCTGGTTTCTTTCAGTTGGCAAAACACATTTGAGATTTATCCATGTTGTTACTTGTATTAATTGTTTGTTTTTAAATCAGTGTTATTGCTGAATAGTGTTTTCCTGTATACATATACCATAGTTTGTTTATCCATTCACTGATGGAAGGACATTTGGGTTGTTCCCAGTGTTTGTTGGTTATGAATAAAGCTGCTATACACATCCACATAAAGGTGTTTGTGTGAACACAAGTTTTCTCTTTTTGGGGGATAAGTGGAATTTCTGGGTTACATGGTATATGTATGTTTACCTTTATAAGAAACTGACAAACTGCTTCTGCTTTTCAAAGTGATTGTACCATTGTGCAGGGTATGTTCCAGTTGCTCTACATGCTTGCCAGCAACTGAATTTTTTAGCCATTCTACCAAATATGTGTTAGTGTTTCATTATGGTTTTAATTTGAATTTGTCTAATGACTATAGATGTTGAGCATCATATTATCTGCTTTTTCCTAGCCATATATCTTGTTTGACTAAGTGACAATGAAAACCTTTTGCCTATATTTGTATTGGGTTGTATATTTTCTCATTGATGAGTTCTGAACATGTTTTATATATTCTGGGAACAGATATGTGATTGACAGATATGTGTTTGACAAATATTTTTGTCCTGTCTGTGGCTTGTCTTTTCATTTTCTTGACAATGTATTTTGCTTTCTCAGGTCTTCTACCAATCTATGTGTTTAGGGCAAGGGATAGGGAGCCCAGGGTGGGCCAAAGAGGTTAGGTTCTAAGAGTGGGCTTGCACCCTCCCTCTGTAATCCCCAGGGCTCTACACTGTCTTGCCAGTTCGCATTTGTTCTTTACCAATTTGTCGCCTGAATTTGTTTGAGATTTTGGGCTAGTTGTTTGACCTGTGACTGAAGCTGACTTATGGATCCAAAGAAAATTGTAAATTTATATTTTGTTTAGTTTTTGTTGCTATTGTAAAAGTGAGGATTAATGCTTTTTCTAGTTCTCTACTTCCCAAGTAGAAACCGGAAGTCCTTTTTCTGTTATTAATGTACATTTCATCTACCTGTGTTGGGAGAATATAATTAAAAACAAAATCTCCTGCCAAGTCAAAAAACTTATCCACAGAGTTATAAGTGAAAGAAAACAGTTTTATTATTATTTTAGCATAAAACCAGAATCTGATGCACCTAGTGGGCAATCTCTTTAGAATGTAAAAACAGAAAGGAAGCTTATCCTTTTATAGGGCCAAGGAGATGCCTATTATTCTCAAGATAAGTGATAACTAGTCCTCAAGTAAGAAGACTTAACAGTATTCTTTGTCACAGTTAGTTCATCTTAAATTCACCTAGTAGTTGCATTGACCATTGGTGTTTCTAATTGTCTTTATCTTAAAGAAATATGAATTCCTCAAATCTTTATGACAGAAGTTAGCTTTGTAATTTAGAACCAGACCTGAGCCAAAGTGAGGTTTCTACCTTCCCATAAAAACTGGGAGATAGGGGTGCTATATTCCTTAATGATAACCTATCAAAGAGATGGCTCTCAGGTCCTTGAGAAAACATTTTTGGATTTAAAATTGGCAAGAAGTATATTTAGCTTTTGAAAAATTGTAAGTACATTTCAAACAGGCAGAAAAAAAGTGTTATAATTACAAGTTTTGTATAGTAAATGTGCTTTCAAAAAGGAAGAAGAGAGAAGCCTGTTTCCCTGTTTGCATCAGAGAGAATTAATTCTTTTCTTATTTTAAGTGTGTATTTTCCCTTATACCTGCAAACATCAGAAACACTTAGTCCATTTATACAATATATTTAAATGCTTAGATTACTTAAATTTCACAATGATCCTATGAGGTAAGCCAAAAAGTAATTATTTCTATTGATCTGATTTAAGAAATGAGGATATTAAGACTCAGAAAACCCAGTTGACTTGTCCAACTGAACACTTCTAAGAAGAAATAAAACCAAGGCCTCAAATCCAGCTTCTCTGGCGCCACCTCCAGACCTGATTGTCTAGGCTGCCTTCTTAAAAGCACATCTATTGATAATTGAGTTTATGTTTAGGAACAAAAAAATACAGACCTGCATACTTTGCAGCTCACAACAAACTTTTAAGATATATAATCTAGTTATATTGAATGTGCCAAAGATTGGTTCAATTGACAAATCATTACATTAAGAGCAAAAGGGCCAGCAGAAATTTAATATTTATTGACGTATTTATTATCATTAGGTATCATCTAACCTTATTCTTTCCTTCAACCAACATTTACAGTATATCTATCATGTACCACACACCATTCTAGGGGCTAGGAAAGCAGTATTATCCAAACTGATAAAATCCCTGCCCACAGGAAGCTTATATTCTAGTGAGTGGTAGACAGAATAAATTTTAAAAATGCGTAAAATGTCAGCCTTTGATATATACAATGCAGAAAAACAAAACAAGGAAATGGGAAGAAAATGTGTTCGGAAGAGGAGATAAAGCTTGTTTTGTGGTTGTTTTTAGTTTTGCAGAGGCCTGAAGGAAGACAAAATTGTGTCATGATGATACTGGGGAAAGAGCATATAAATAGGGGAAGAATAAGTAAAAAGTTCTGAGGAGAACAATGTCTGTGTATTCAAGTAACAGTGAAACCAGTATGTGACTGGAGCTAAGTTGAGGAGGAAAGAGAGGTCATGTGGCTAGATAATTAAGGGCCTTGTGAGTGAAATCAGAAGCCTCTGAGTTTTGAAGATGGTGATATGATCTTTTTTTTTTCTCTGGCAGAGTCTCGCTCTGTCACTCGTGCTGGAGTGCAGTGGCGCAATCTTGGCTCACTACAACCTCTGCCTCTTGAGTTCAAGTGATTCTCCTGCCTCAGCCTCCCAAGTAGCTGGGACTACAGGTGCGTGCCACCACACTCAACTAATTTTTGTATTTTTGGTAGAGACAGGGTTTTACCATGTTGGCCAGGCTGGTCTCGAACTCCTGACCTTGTAATCTGCCCACCTTGGCCTCCCAAATCTCTGGGATTACAGGTGTGAGCCACCATGCCTGGCCAATATGATCATTTTTTAAAGTTCACTCTTGGCCGGGTGTGGTGGCTCACGCCTGTAATCCTAGCAGTTTGGGAGGCCGAAGCGGGTGGATCACCTGAGGTCAGGAGTTCGAGACCAGCCTAACCAACATGGAGAAACCCCATCTCTAATAAAAATACAAAAAATTAGCTGGGCGTGGTGGCGCATGCTTGTAATCCCAGCTACTCGGAACGCTGAGACAGGAGAATGGCTTGAACTCAGGAGGCGGAAGTTGCTCTCCAGCCTGGGCAACAAGAGCAATACTCCATTTCAAAGAAAAAAAAGTTCACTCCTTGTCAGACAACACTACAGAGGGAGCGGGGTAGGAGCAGAGAGACCAGTTAGAAGACCACTGCAATTCAGCTGAATTAATGGTACTAAATAGGGAGAAACTTCTCTGCTTTGACTTATTTTTATAGTTTTGAAATTTCTTTTTTCTCCAAATCGTTTCAATTTTTTTACAGGAGTTACAGTTAATTAGATTTATGACACCATGTGAAGAGAACATGCTGCCTTTAATACATCAGAAAGGCATTTGCTTAGAAAACATTTCATTGACATTTCTTGTAGAAAGTAACTTCACATTTCCCTAGGATAGGCTGAGACTGTGACAGCATGAGTCAGTAAGAACTCTCTGAGCTTTGTTTTTCAAATAAGAATTTACTTGATAGTTTACTAAGCAGACAATATGTGGGGTGAAAGAGTTCACACATTTGAATTTATTTTGTTATAACATTTCTGATTATTATTAAGGAGAGATACACTGAGGTAAATTCCTATTTGCTTTAGTTAGGTTTGTCATCTTCTCAGATATTACTGAAATGTCTATTGGTCTATTAATAAATATTTGCAGAATATCTTCCATAAATTCAATATTATTCTGCATGGTGTCTTTGTTTTTATCAAGTGACAATATACTACATGATTCTTCAACTTTAGAATAGTCTTTAAATTCCTTTTTATGTTAAGTAAATATCTATCTTAGTTCTTTTTAATTTTTTTATAACTTCACTAAGATCTGGTCCCTGTTAAGTTTGAAATAGCTAACTGTAAGCTTTAGATGAAAAACAATATTTAAAAATGTTTTTCCATTTTTAGTGTTAAAATAAAAGAAAATAAGTAATGAGATCTCTTTTTTCACCTTTAGATTTCTCATTACCCTCAAAGCATTCCATTGTTTTGTGCTTCCTTAATTGAAAGCCCCATGATCATAAATGCTAGCACACTCATGTAAATTAATGCATTTCTTGTGTGGTACTTGTTTCTTAAATATGTTAAAAAAAAACTTGTTCATTATTGTTTATCATATTTCACATTAACGTGTGCTTGAGAAGCAGCATCTGTTTTCCATTTTTTTCTTTTCTTTACTAAAAGCTTCTACCTTTTCATTCTCTTTGAATTTATCCTCATTATTATTAATTAATTATCACTCTTAAGAATCTAGATCCTAACCTCAGCTTTTACATAGACTTAACAATAAGAATGATTAAAATAAAGGTGTCATTGACATCTCTAGGCCATAATGTAAATAAGCCCAGTCTAAATTAGAAGTCATCATCTTCCAGGCTTCCATTTCTTTGACCTGATGCCTAGATGCCTATCTTTTTCATGTAGGTATGCAAAATCAGTATTCTTCATTTTCATACTCTTCCTAAGATCATAGAAATTTAAGTCCTTATTCTATAAATTCACTTATTTGACATATCTTATATGTACAGCATGTAGACCTATTAATATCAGAAAAGGCAAAGGATATGCATTGTATCCTAAACTCAGATATAATTTAGAATTAGAATGAAGCTTCCAGATTATTTTTGGAGTTCTTTTATTTGTAAGAAGATCAAAGGCCTAAGAGGTTAAGTGGTACATTTCAGGATACACAACAAAGGACAAGTCTGGATTGGACCATTGTTATCTTGACTGCTATTTGATGTTTCTGCTGCTATACCACAATGAACTCACCTTCACAAGTAGTCATAGTAACAGTGAAACAATATTGGAAAAGTAGGAGAATTAAGATTATGCTGACGATGATAATTATGTTATTAAGCACCTCCTTGAACATGCCATTCCTCTTTCTTTCATCCTTAATTACTAAAACAGAGTATAAAGCACCTAGATACAATTACTGTCTTATAGGAACTTATAAGGATGATGATGCTTATTATATAAATAAATTCCATAAGTGTAGCTAATTATGAAACATTTTCAAATGAGGAAAGTAAGCATTTGCTTTATAAAAAATAAAGTACAAGTTTTCTTTGATCTGAAAGACAAGAAATCAAAGGAGGGTCAGGTAAAGTTTAATATGCCCTTTTATTATTTTTTAAGAAGAGTAAAAATTTTAGTGGTGATTTCTATATGAATTTTACAATATAAAAAGTCATAAAGGCATGAGAGGTTCTAAGAAAGAATCAAGAAAAATAGCCATTCAACAATAAACCATATTTATTGGATTCTTAATATGTTCCAGATATTTCCTGGTTCTGGGCGATAAAAAAATAAGACTAAGTTTTCTCTCTTAGGGACTTCAAAGTCCAGTTAGAAGATGAATATTGAAATGAATAAATACTATTATTCATAAACTAATTACTACAATATAAGTAGAAAACATGATCCAGAGCACAAAGGACGAAGTGGTTTACTCAACATATTAATGTCAAAAAGGCCCTGCCAGGAAGTGATGACTAATATTGATGCCAAAAGGCCAGAGTTCGCTCATGGAGATGTGTGGAGCGTCATATCCTAGCAAGAGAAGTAGTAGTCTGTTTAGTGGTGCAAAAAATGGAGGCCTTACTTAAGCAAGGGCCAACATTTTTTTTCTGGGTTCTGCTGACTAGTTTCAGGAAATGAGGATGTAGAATCAGACAGAGAACAGTACCTGAGAAATCTTATACATATATGTATCAAACAACTTTTTCACGAGAAGAGAAACACACATGGATAAAGGAAACAACAATAAAAATGAGAAAATCTATGTTTATTTTGGTGAAAATTGTTGAATCAAAAGCTCAGGATTATGGATATAATACAAAGTATAATGAAAGGTATTGTTATAGCTTTAGATAATACAGAAAGTAGTCCACAATCGCATCATTTACCTTGACCCTTTTGAAAAGTAGTGGCATCACACTCCCCTCTATGTGTCCCTTCTCACTTGACATTTCCATTAAGAGCTTCAGTATTCTTCTTCCTAGACATCTAGGCTCTTTGCTGTCATCATGCCCATAACCTCGTGACCTGAGGAGATAATGGGATTGTAAAGTAATTCCTTAGCAAATAACAGTGAAGCCTCTGATTTCAGAAAAAGAAGAATGTTCAAATCAACTAATTCAAAGGGGAAAATAGTTTGGTTAAAGGCAATGGAAATGGAATGGAAGGCTGATGTTTCAGTTGACAAAAAATGAGGACGAAGAAGATGTAGTGATTTGTGTGAAACGGAATAGAGACTAGGTCCTATACTAAGACCCTTAGAGCTATATGTTAGATTAAATGTACAAAGTGATAGTAATTTCAAGCGAAGCTATTGGAACAAAACATAATAAAGAATCCAAATTGACTATACCTTTTCATAAGCAAAGGCCATGATTTAGTGGCATTTTCTTTGTCATGGGAACTCTATAGGAAATCTAAGATCAATGCTGGATATAGATTTACTTGCATTAAACATGCTGATTCTATGCTATTTTGAAAGGTTAAGAAAATATTTCAGGAGACTGATGCAATGAAAAATGTTTACTTGAATTCTTTTTTAATTTCAATAAGTTGAATCAAACCCTAAAGTGATTCTGTAAAATAGTACTTGTAGCAGTCATAGTTGGCATTCCACATGTATGAATCATCTCACCCTTACCATCTCTATTCACGCCTATGGACTTTGAAATTCACCCAGCTGCTGAATGTATAGTCTTTTGGCCTCTGGGACTTGATTTGTAGCTAGGCAGCAGGCCAGAAATGATGATCAGTTATTAGCACCCAAGAACACCCCTCAATCAATGATTGATGGAAGTCAGCATAAATATTCCCATTTGCCTCTCAAGTGGGATAACTATGAGATGTGTGTCTTCAGTAGAAGTAAGCTTCATTCGTTCACATTGGTAAATTGCTTGATAGTCATCCTTTATTGGCTGACTTCCCTTTCCTGTCTCATTTTCCCAGTCTTTTACTGCTATATCTTTAATCTCCAAATTAAATTATTTTCACTCAATCCTTATACTGAAGATCAGTTGTTTTCTAGTGGAACTCAAAGGAAGACTTTAGAATTTCCTTATTATAAGACATATCAAAGGAAGATTATACTACCTTATTGAATTACTATGGTAAACATGAGGAGACATGTTGTATGTCAAATAGTGCAAAGTACATAAGATAATAAAGACTATCCTCAGTCTATTAACCCAGAAACTGTCTATCTGCAAATGATAAAGAACAAATATAATATCTGTTGTTACAATGATTACAAACTCTAAAAGCTTCTTTTTCATTTTATTTCCTATCATTTACAAATTAATTTCTAGTTTTTTTTTTTCTTTGTTTAAAGGATAGGAGTAAAGTCAATACTGGTATGGGTTTTGTAGATTACTGTAACTTCTTATCAAAGTTATGGCATTATCAAAATTGTGTGCACCATGACTTGAATATTTAGGCCTATATCAGTTAGTATTTGCTGCATAATAAACCGTCCCAAAACTTAGTGGCTTAAAACAAAGACCATTCATTTAGCTTGCAATTCTGTAGGCCATCAATTCAGGCTGGGATCAGCTGGTCACATCTGGTTTCAGCTGGGCTTCTTCATGGGTTTGTGATCTGCTGGCAGATTAGCTGGAGATTGGAGGGCTAATGGTGCCCTTGGCTGAGAGTACATGTCTCTACTCCACGTCTTCCAGAAGGTTAGTTGAGACATATTCTCGTAGCTGTGGCAGGCTTCTAACAGAAAGAGAACAGGCACAAAAGATTTCCTTGAAGCCTAGGCGTGGAAGTAACACAATGTCACTTCTACATTCCATGGGTCAAAGCAAGTTAGGAGGTCAAGGCAGATTCTAGAGATGGGATAATAGACTGCATTTCCTAATGTGAGAAACACTGAGGTCACGTGCAAAGGGTATGCATTCAAGAAGGGGAGAAGAATTGGGTTTCTAGTCATAATCTGTTTATACATTTTCCAATTAAAACTAAATGATGATCAATTTAAAACTGAGAACAAGGGAGCAAAAATATACTTATATTTTTTCAAAATATTTTTATATTTTATAACAATTATATATTAATTATGCTGTAATACAACATATTTGTCAAAAGGAATCACAAATTTAAAGTATTTTTCTATGGATACTTTTGGAATTACCAAGGAAGGGCAGTGTTAGGCACAGTTAAGAAGAAAGAAAGCCTTTGATGTAGAAGTTAATCTCACTTATCTATATGTTATAAATGACCAATGTGCCACCAACCAAATTTGTTAAGAAGAAAATGCCATTTAAAATGACTTCAAGTATTTATTATGTGTCTGATTATTTTCTTTTAATATCTATATGTTAACCCCTGGAAAGGAGGCAAATTGTACGAAAATAGTGACAGGTCCTTAATTCTGGTGTAGCTCTTCATCGTCTCCAATTACAAATTCAATTGGCCTATTACAATAGAAAAAAATACATTGATTTTATTCATGTAACTCATTATATCTCTCTTTTCTATTAATGTTGATCACTGAAATTTGCAGTTCTTCCAACATCCCAAACATACTCATATATTCTAGACAAAGAATAAAGGTCAGGTTAGCCTTAACATTCCTAAACTAGCCATCCTAAATCAAAATTCTACCACTAAGGTAAAAAATATGGAGGTGATAGGATGTTTGTAATAGTAATTTAAAATTTGAAATGTAGAGATGTTTCTGGCCTCTTCTTTAATTCTTGTTATGCCCCCAGATAAATTTGTAGATGTTGGAAAATAAATACTTTCTTTAAGTCATAGAGGGTCTCCTGTAAAAATGAACACCACCCTCCCACACACATACACTACACTTGTTTCACATAGAAATCACTCTGTTAGACATTTTATGGCATATTTATGGTCATTAAATATTTTTCTAGTATGACATCAACTTCCATCTAGAAAAATAGGGAGAAAAATATGGTTGTTGAGCAGGTAACAAGTCATAATAATAATAGATAACATTTATGGACCACTATCCACGAAGGTCACAAAGCTGAGAAGTGGTAGAACAGAACAGAATAAATTTTCTATTTAATCTGTGTTATCCAGAGTAATCAGAGATCTTAGATTTTTTCTTTATTCCTTAAGAATATAAAAAATATTATATTGGAAGAATTAAATCTTTTAGCTTATACAGAGATGTTTTACTTCTTTTATCATTGAGATATGACAAATTTTGTGTATACTAAAATTATTATTTTTCAGCTCTTAAATTTTGTAGACAATACAAGTATCTTTCCTCTTTGCACTTTTGCTTTTCCTGTGCTTCAAACATCCTCATTCCTTCCCTTTACCTTCTTACTTTAGAAAACAAACCAACACAAAATTCCCAGGATAGTCAAACATTCTCATCAATTAACAAGACATTAGTTTTGAAGATCTGTAAGAGCATACAGGACAAAATAATCAATCACTAGATAAATGTCTGTGTTTTTTACATCTATTTATTATCTTTCTATTTCTGTATATATGAGCACACACACATACATATATATAGAGATAGATTTAATTTACAACTTTGAACTTAATTCATATTATAATGTAAGTTTAGGTAACAAACCTGTTTTGTTGTATTATGTTTCCTGAATGATTTGTTTAAAGTTTTCTATTAGACATTTAATTTAAAATTGAGTTGATTTCTGACATCTGCATATTGTTTGATTTCTCTCTTCTTGGAACTTACGGCAAGAGAGACAAGTCAAAGAAGGAGATTTAGAATGAAGTTATGCAATTTGTTTCTGCCAAAGACAAAGAAAAGTACTTTATGCACATAGATGAGATTTTGTTTCTCTTTTTAATTGTATTTCCTTCTGGCAATGTAAAAATTCAGGAGCATTCTTCATTCGTATGAAAGACAGTAAAGCAAAATCAACAACTTGAACTTGATTCTATCAAATTGCAGAATGCCACTTATGTATTGATAAGGAAAATAACAGTAAAATTACAAATTTCCCTAAATATCTTAGCATCTTAGAGCTTTTACAACTACAAAATAATTCATTTTCTATGAACTTATAGCAGAAATAGGAAATCTTTCTCTGCATACCTGCAGGTTTACTATCTAAATTACATCTTTCAGCAATTCTACAGATGACCTCATTTTGAGAACTGACATGGGATATTAAACTGTAGAAACTGTAAGCATCCCAAATGATACATATAAGTGTGTGCTGAGTGGTTGAGTAACAAGGGAAAGGACATACTGTTTTTGAACATGACTACACCACTACCCACATTGTGACCTCTATCACTGTAGTGTTTCTATTGGTCAGTGGAAAAGCTATTGCTCTGGTGGTTTAAATTCACAAAATATATAAACATTTTAGCAAACTGTAAGTCAAGGATGTCATCAGCATCTTTTGACATTATGATGACAAATGATTGGCTGTTAATCATTTCTTACTGTAAAATACAGCAAGATATGACCATTAGAGGATTTTACTTTTCTGTTGGTTTGCCAGGACTACTGTGGGAATGAAAAATGAGTAAGAATTAGAACATGATATTATGTAACTGTGGAACATCAAATAATTTCGCTAGTAATACATAGACCCTTGAATGTTGATATTGCCTCTCACTAACCTAATGCATAAAATTGGTTAAGTCCATGGTTTCTTTGTTTCTAAAAACATAAAAGATTCCCCACTCCTTGTAGGATACACAGATTTCAAACTCCATGTTTGTCTTCATAAACTACTATGGATATATGGAAGGCAATGTTTGTGTCTCCTAAAATTGTACTACATTTTTGTGGGCTCAATTGTAAACATGAGTGAAGGCAACTGTGAACTTGCTTGTTATCTATATCATCAAAACTTTTTGAGTCTAGACCATCCCCTTGTGTTCTGCCCTAATCCAAGCCCCTGTAGCCATTTTTGCTAGTTAACTATTACTTAGTTTTTTTTCTAATATTCTTGATAGAAACAATAAAATCCATGGTTGTCTGTATCCAGATTGCTCCCGGAAATAATAAGTTTAGATTATTTTCTCCTCAAAATGTGTCTGCAAAATAACTAACACAGCAAATGTTATGCTGCTATATTCAAGTTATATCAAGCAAGAAGCCTCACCATTTTCATTCATAAATCATTAATGATTTCCACTTTATCCTGTTCCCAAAGACATGGTTCTTGTTATCTCTACATTGAAGTGCTTCTTGCAGATTTTCCTTCAGAGAGTTTCGGTTAATTCCTTGCCAGGAACAATCAAGTTCCATTCCCTTTGTTGCTTCAAAAGTATTTTTCTGGCCACAGTGACACAAGGATACATAACTTGGCAAAGGATTTTTCTGCTGCTGTCACATCTCATAAAAGATGCAATTTGAGTATATAGTGTTGGAAATTCATAGTTATTTATTTGTTTGTGGAAATAATCCAATACGGATTTGTGTGGGATTCATTTCTAAATCTAGTTTTATACGGTTCATGATTTCTTTGGAATGTCTTTATTTACCCTTTGTTCACAACTATTGTTTTTTCCTTGAGAGCTTACATTTTGTCTAAATTCTTGCTGCTTAAACTGTGGCCCACAGATCAGCAGTATCACCATTGCCTGGAAGTCATCAGAAATGTAGAACCTCAGACCTCACCTCAGACACTGAATCACAATCTGTATTTTTAAAAGACCTTCTCCTTGGATGATTCATATGCACATTAACGTTTGAAAAGCACTGTTCAAAATATTTTCTGAAATGAAAAAGAAAATTTCACTTGGTCATTCTAATTTTCAGATAATATACTCACTACTTTTCTCAGGCCTAGACCACAATGGGCAAACACATCTTTGCCTGGATGCTAACTGTTCAAGATATCTAAAAAATACTGGGTTTTTTTGTTTTTGTTTTTTGGGTTTTATTTATTTATTTTTTGCAGAGATTAAATTGAACAGGTACCATTTTCATGTAAATGCTTTTTCTACATTAACATGTGGCATTTAATTTTTTGAGTCATGAGTTTCACTATTCAATACAGCACACAATACCCACATTTGGCTATTTAGAGTTAAATTAACTAAAATCTAAATAAAATAAAAAATTCTGTTCCTCAGTCACTCTGATCACATTTAAATACAGATTATGTTGGATAGTGCAGATATTGACCATTTACATAATCACAGAAAGTTTTGTTGAACAGCAATTGTCTAGAGACTACTATATTCTAAGTTGGGCTTTGAGACTGCTGGTTGCAACTGCCTGCAGATCAGACTGGCAGCTTCAGTGAACCAGAATAACCAGTAGAAAGAGAAAATCTAGTTAACTCAAGGGGTTATTCCCAGTACACTTGGTCTATTTCTGAAATAGCAAGCTATTTTATGCAAGTTATGAGTGTAGGAGGAAAGGTAGTAGAAAATGCCCCATCCTCACATTCCTCTACCATTATAATGACATCATGGCAAGAACGTCCTACTGGAATGGGGATTTGGAATGAGAGCATAGACTCCACTTTCCAGTCAATCACTGAATGTGTGATTTGACCTGTCTAAGTATGTGTTTGTTCATCTATACAATAAGGATATTGTGTTCAGTGGCCCTTAGGGTTCCATCTGTTTCTGTAATTCTCAGTCTATGTATTAGAAACCTCTAATTCTGCTACCTG
Organism: Aotus nancymaae; assembly: GCF_030222135.1. NCBI lineage: Eukaryota > Metazoa > Chordata > Mammalia > Primates > Aotidae > Aotus > Aotus nancymaae. The sequence goes on from NW_026988472.1 coordinate 30,981,292, forward strand.
AAATCAACCCCAAATTATCATGCATATCATTTAATGAGGGATGTGTATTTGCTCTGCATCAAACACAGGTGCTGGGGTTACAGATAAGTTTTCACAAAGCACCTTCTCTCAAAGAAATCCTTTTATTGAGAGGAATGGCCTAAAAGTAAAGTCCCTTATACCTCAGGAGAATCCAGACTGAATTACTGAACTGAAGGAATGGTATGTTAACTTCTTTCTATTTTTATTGTTTATTATAAAACAAGTCTTGGAAGAATTTATTCTAAGGATTAGTAGCAATATGCATATAAATGAGTGAAATATTGCCAAAACTTATCAAGAAATATACATACATACATAGATATCAGAAAGCACACATTTATTATCATACATTTTAAATATTTTAGAGTAGACAGTCATAGAAGTTTGTACAGTACTTGCCTGGAGGAGAGATAGACAGGAAAACAATAATAGAGTGAGAAAACTGCTTTAAAATGATTGTAGGATTCAATAAATGCACAAAAGACAGCACATAACCCTGAGTGGGGGTCAGGGGCAGGACAGCTTCTTGGAAAATGTGGTTCTTGAATTGAATTATCAAAGTGGAAAGGAAAGTGATCAAGGCAGTGAAGACACATATGAACTAACCAGCATGAATAATGTAGAAACTGCAACTGTTTTAATGCAGTTAGCAGCTACATTATGTAAGGGAGAGATAAGAGAAGGACAGAGCGGAAGACGCAAGCTATAAACACCAACCTATATCTAAACCTATATACATCTATATATATGCATCTATATATGACTTTCCAGGGTAAAGTTTCTATTTTAATAAAAGTTTCTCAAAGTATTTCAGCTATAACCCTTTTGACAAAATTAATTGTTCTTCAAATAGTTCTCTTAAAAATCTAGGTAATGTAACTTTTGAAAAATAATTTGAATAATTGCCAAATTATTATAGAGGAAAAAGGGAGCATTTTGATAATTTTGCAGGTTTCCATGTTTTATTAAACTAGCTTAAGCTTAGTGCAAACACTGAAGCACTTAAGACTGCTGCAAGTCTCCAAGAATTTTCCAAATGCTTTCAAAGATTTGACCTAACCTAAGCAGCAAACAGCATTGTTTATCTTTCTAATTTCCAGTGTTTAGCATTGTTCTTAACTTTATTCTCTTTTCATTATTTTTTTCAATCCTAATATTTACAGAAACATAAATAACATGGGAATATGACTTGGATTTTTCTCAGGAGAAAAAAAATATATTATTTTTCTAAAACACATGATGCTACTTATAGTCAGGGAAATGGTTGAATGTTTATCAAACTGATAAATACCCCAATAAGTATACCAATAAAGTATAATCATGATCCAGCATAATTTTATATATTAATCTAATTAATTAGTATAAATATGTCAATTTAATAATTACCTCTGATTAATTATAGATGTCATTATTTTTTGCTAGAGTTATTTAATTAAAAAAAAATAGGCTCACGCCTGTAATCCAAGAACTTTGGGAGGCCAAGGCGGGAGAATCACTTGAGGCCAGGAGTTTGAGACCAGCCTGGCAAATATGGCGAACCTGTCTCTACTAAAAATACAAAAATTAGCTTGGCTTGGTGGCGTGCAGCTATAGTCCCAGTTACTCTGGGGGCTGAGGCAGGAGGATCACTTGAGTCCAGGAGGTGGAGGTTGCAGTGAGCACTGAGCCCAGACTGTGCCACTGCACTCCAGCAGCCTGGGCGACAGAAGGAGAGCCTGTCTCAAAAAAACAGAAGAAGTCATAATGTGAAAATCAAAAAGACTTCAAAATAGATTTATGTTTACATTATCTTATAGGAAATAAGTATTTTACTGGGAATGTATTGCCTACCCACCTGAAATATTTGAGTTTATTCAAGGCATAAGGGCACTAGACAATTAAATTTCTTCTGCCAGGCCATAAATAGTATAAGAGACATCATTACATTTTCCTTTTTATCCCTTTCACTGATTGCATACCTCTTGGCTTTGAAATGTAACTATAAAATACATCATAATAATAAGGTTAAGACTTAAGTTGCTGTTGCTCTAATCTTTTTTTTTTTTTTTTTTTTTTTGACGGAGTGTTTTGCTCTTGTTGCTCAGGTTGGAGTGCAATGGCACCATCTCGGCTCACCGTGACCTCTACCTCCTGGGTTCAAGCAATTCTCCTGCTTCAGCCTCCCGAGTAGCTGGGATTACAGGCATGCGCCACCACGCCAGACTAATTTTGTATTTTTAGTAGAGACAAGGGGTTTCTCCATGTTGGTCAGGCTGGTTTTGAACTCCTGACCTCAGGTGATCTGCCCGCGTTGGCCTCAAAAAGTGCTGGGTTTACAGGAACGAGCCACTGTGCACGGCCGCTCTAATCTTTTTATTGGCTGGTCAACAGCATCAATTCATTCCTAGGTTTGCATTGGAGAGGAATTATGGATACCTGAAAACCCTATTAGGAAAACAGACACTATTTATTATTTCTAATTTACAGGTATATTAAAAATAATATTGATAAACTCTAAATATTCAGCATAATAATAAGATTCCATAAGTTTTACTTTAACATTAAGGAGGACATCTGGACTGTAGGCTACAAGTGAAAAACTTGTATCAATTTGCATCCCAGTAGAAGATTCTTTTTAAAATCTTTTAAAAATTCTTAAAAAAGATTCCCTGGGAAAGCATTGGATTCTGAGTTTTATTACCTTAAATGACTGTGAAAACCAAATATTTTTGTGACATTTTCAGTTAATAACATTTAAATTACAGTAAGCAAGGCAAAATTTCCTTTCAGAAATTAAAGAACAGCTGCAACTTTACTACTTCTACTGTTGATTCCAGGAATAGCAAAACTCTGAAAATGCTGAGAAGGAAAAAATTCTTTATATTGGTATTTTGTTTTTTATGGTATATTTCTTTGTTCTCCATCCTATGCAATTATTTTGCAGTACCAAAGCATTTCCAATAAGAAAACAGGAGAACAAAATGCTTCTTAAAAGACATTTTCACTCTGTTAATAATAGATGGATATTTGGGAATATACAATTTTATCAAATTCACTTTTAAGTTGACTATACATGACTTAGAGGACAAGCTATACAGAGGAAGACTTCATCAACTGTGATGTATTGACATCAACAATGTGAAAATTATAAATTAGCAATAAAATATGTTTAATTCGCATAATAGGATATTGAAAACTTAAATTTATTTTTAATAGAAAACATTTATTACATACTACGTACTAGTCACTTACTAAGCCATTACTTAATATATCTTTTTCACAGACTCTTGAAAAAATTATGTTACATCTTTTTAGCAATTAAACAAATGGAGGTTCAAAAAAAACATGGTGCAGAACAATAAGCAAGTAGATGGTAAAATATTATGTGGATTTTAAAGCCAGAGTTTCTGAGCTCTGTTTTAGTCAACATTTCATCTGTTTATTTGAATGGACATTCAAAGTTTGACTTGTCTTCCTTCCCAAATGATTAAGTTGATTATAATTTGTGGATGCCATATATACATACCTATATAAGAAAATAAATTTCTCTATCAAAAAATAATACATTGGTCAAGGGAATAATGTACTTGGATTAAAGAAGAACAGCCAGGGTTTAAATCTGAGTGTCGACTTGCTATGTAGCCTTGAGAAAGGCCCTTTTCTTGCTCTGCAAATCGGTTTCCTCATTTCTTCTTGTATGCTTTTGTTCTCTGCTACAGCAATACTGCGAAAACCTCTGTTAGATCCCGACTGCTTACAACAATAAACATTCTTTTTTTTTCCTCACTGACAGGTTTGCAGGTCAACTAGAGGACCTTTGTTTCAGACTGTGGGTTGGGTCTAGGTCTTCTCCACATGTCTTTCATTGGAAAGGAACAGTTATTTTTGCTGCACACATAGAAGGACAAGAGGCCAAGCCAAACCACACAAACACAGTTAAAGCTTCCACTCACATTATATTTGCTAACTATTCACAATCCAAAGCTATTCAGATGATAAAGCTCAAAGTCAATGGAGCAAAGAAGAAAAATCTACCTATTGGTTTAATAGACAGTACCAAGTTTCAGGGCAAAAGGAATGTGTGGCGAATTAAGTTTCAGGAGAGAGTAGAAAATTAGGAATGACAATTGAATCTACTCTATTCCTCTTCAGCCACTGGATATGTAGCTGTGCTTTGATACATGAAACTATCTCAACAAACTTCATTTCAAGGAGCTGCATATTTACATGTAGCTTTAGAAATGATGTGCGTGTGCAACGACCCTTTCGTATAATTATGTTATATTATTTACAGGCTAATAAAAAATTCACATTAGAAAAATATGCTTGCATTTATTGGATTAAATTTTAAATACATACTACTAGGCTCTCATAGTATTAATTATTCATTTCATCTACATTGTTGTTTTGCTTACATTATTTCAAGAAATAGAAATCTTATGGAAGCTCAGCAATTATGTAAGTAGAAATATTATTTTTAATCTAGTTTTACATATTTCCTTTGTTAAATAGGGCATGTAGTTTACCGGACAGTGCATAAAACACAGTTCTCCCTATTGGTATCAAGTTGGCAGACAATTTGGTTTTAATCCTGTCCAGAGATTGCTTGCGCATTCCCATACATTTCAATACTGATCTTTTAATGGTCTTTTGTTGTGCTGGATGAACTGCAAAGAGTTCATTTGACTAAACTGTCAACTTAAGCGTACAGTATCTGTACAAGGGAAAAATGCTGCAATTCAGAATAAAATAGGTAAAATAGGCCAGTGATTTGCAATGAAGTTTGACACTTTAAAAATAATACAACTATATCACTTAAAAAATTCTGCTCATGAAAATGTCTTAAGAGATAATTGTCTTTGTTGTTGACAATCCCAACAGAATGGCAGGATTCAAGATGAGTTCGAAGATATAAATACATTTGTGCTCATATGGTTAGTAATGGTAAAGCTGACAAGTGTCCAGAGGTGACATCACATCTATGGGACCTAAGAGCTGAGTTTTGTGCAGCATTTTTTGTTTTTGGCATTTCTGTTAACCGAAAAAACCTGCCCATTATAAGCTTTTCCCAAGAATACTATAGTTCTTGGCTCAAAACACTATCACTTTCTTCAGTGCTTCCTTCTATGCAATACCAATCAAATACAAACTTCGACAGTTTAGATACAAGAGATTGAGGTCTGGAAAGGCCAAAGTCCAAGGTGAGTAAAAATCTCTTTCTTGGTATATAGGGCTTGCTACCCAATCCCCTTTTTACTCATGCTTTATCTGGAATGTCAACAAAGGTTGCATACTTCTAAACATCTTGCTTGTGATATCTCAATATCCAGTTCCATGTACATGACTTCACATACAAAACATAACACCTGTGTTACTCTCTGAAACTTGAGGGCACTTAATTTCACTATGACTTTTATTCTCTTCTCATAATTAGTTAGCATTTAGTGAGAATTTTCTGGGCTAATTACATGCTATACATGTATCGTGCCAGCTACACTATCTACTAATTAACTGTTTCCTGGTTCATTTCCTTCTGAAAATTGGAAATAATCATAGCACCCGCCTTCTGGGGTTAAGGATTAAATAAAATGATGGATGCAAACTGCTGCTATGGTTTGGATATGGTTTGTTTGTCCTCATAAAAACATGTTAAAATTTGATCCCCAATGTGGGAGCTATGAAAGGTAGGTCTTAGTGGGAGGTGTTTGGGTCATTGGGGCAGACCTCTCATGAATAGATTAATTCCCTCTAATGCCTTCCTGCTGTAGTGAGTTCTCACAGGAATGGATTACTTCTGAGAAAGTAGGGTTCTAAAAAGAGTCTGGCTTTCTTGGTTTTTCTGTTTGGGTTGCCCTCCTACCATGTAAACTCTGTGCACACTGGCTCCCCTTCTGCTTTCCTCCATGAATTTAAACAGTCTGAGGCCTTTGCCAGATGTAGATGGCTAATCTTGAACTTTTCAACAACCAGAGTTATGAGCTAAATAAACCTCCTTTTTATATAAACTACTCAGTCTCAAGTATTCAGTTACAAAAAAACAAAATCAACTAAGATGAGTGCTTTTTAAAAAGTGCTCAGAATACAGTAAAAAACTAAATGTATTTCCATCCATTCATTCAACAGATATATCATGAATATCTGCAACATGCCCATGCATTGTTCTAGGCACTCGGAATTCAATTTTGAACAAGACAAATAAGAATCCTATTCTCACGGAGTTGATATTTCAATGAGAGGGTACAAACAATAAACAGATAAACAAGAAAGGTACTAGTAACAAAACCATTTTATAAATGAGGAAATTGAATCTGAGAGAAGACTGGTAACTTGCTGAAGGTGGTAGAGCCCAGATTAGAACCTAGGATTATGGTACTCCAAAACTCAGGCTTTACACCTGCCATCATTCCAATGCTGTTATGCTCATTATGATCCCTGAAACAAGTTCCCACCGCAGCCTTCCTCTTGTACCCTTTCTACTTCATACTCTAAAATCACTATAACATACTTTTGCCTTTACTGAAACTTGATTCTCATTTGAATTGATTATACCATTGTTACAGTGGTTCTCAAACTTCCCTGCATATTGGGATCACTTGGAAGTCTCTGATACAATAGTGATACTTGTGTTGCTGGCATAGATTCTGCTTTAATTATTCGGGGATATGGACCAAGTGATTCCAATGTGCAGCCTTTTACAATTATGGCTGTTAATACTTCTACTTTGGAAGTATCTGAAAGGATTATCATGGGTTTCCTTACTTTAGAATTTTACCTTCTTTTTCTCCTGGGAAACTTTCCTGTAGTCTTTGGAAATCCCTATCATTAGGAATCATTCCTGCAATTCCTTTGATACAAGTAGATTTCTCTCTCTTCCAAATGATGGCTTGCAACTTTTTTCATAGGTCGAGGTATTCAAAGTACTTCCAGTTACTTGATGATGGTGTCTGCTTCCCACTACGTGGCCTTGTTGGATAGTCTCTCAATCCCTTCGTTTTATTCCAGTCTCTTTACTAGCCCAATCCCAGCCACATTTCTGGGAAGTGTCTCTCCATTATGCCTACATTACTCATCTGCAAGTCATCTTCACTAGTTGCATTTCTATCCAGTCTGTGTCTTCATGTGTTACCAGAGTATTGAATATTCAACTCAGGATGTGAGCACAGTACAATTTTTAGTCTCATCTTGCCCACTTTATTCAGTAGTGTAACGTAATGCTATTAATGAACAGGACTAAAAACAAATTCATGCTGACTTTTTCTCGTATCTAGTTCACAGAACACACTTGAACATTTCATTCTCCCAAAGATTGTAGGCTATTCCCAATGTAACCACCTAAATTTGGTGATTACAAATACTTTGAGCTCACTCAAACAGAAGTCAAGCACTGATTCTCCATGTCTCATTACTGCAGACATAAAGCTTTCTGATTGTCCATATGGAAGTCTCCTTTTAAAGAGGAAGGTGGTGAATCATAAGTGTCCAAATACATTTCTTCCCTACCCATTATTTGATTCATTTTTGTAATGAAATGGAATGGAATGCAATCCATTTAGAATGGAATACATCCCCAACCATTTTTCTTTCATCTCTTCACCTGAATCCATTAAGATCAATCTCAGCATCATTCTAAGTGGTACAAAAAGACATCATGTGCCTTATGATATGATGTAATGAAGTGATATTGCTCTAAAAAATTGAACCTAAATCAAATTATCTCTAGACTTAACTCAGAGCTTACAGGAAATACATGGCATAAATGAAAAAGGTAAACGATTAAGAAAACACAGAACTAAAAATACGTAAGCACAAGTGAGCTAGTTTCTCCAGAAAATCAATGACAAAGGGAAGAAATAGGAGTGGTGAGACTTAAAAGAGACTTAAAGGACAGAAGACTCAAACGTGAGAGGCAGATGTTTGGAACCTAATTAAAAAGAAAAAAAAAAACTTAACTGCTAAAATCATCTTCGAGAGAATAAGTGAAATAACTAGAAATACTGTCCGGTTTTTACATGGCATTAAGAAATTATATAAAATTATATAAATTCTGATAGATATAAAAATAGCACAATTGTCATGTTAAAAATAAAAGTATTTTTTATCATTTATGCAGGCATGTAAAGAGATGCAATGTCTGAAATTTATTTAAAAATTTTCACCTCCTAAAATTTTAGAGAACAAAAAGTGCATAATTGTTGATTTGGGGAGTAGGTGAAATATATTAGTTTCTCCAATTTTGTGTATACTTAAAATTTTCTCTAATGAACTTGTAATATCAGGTTTTGCCTTCTTAATTTCAGTTTCTTGTTGTGTTGTTGAGTTTTGTTGATTCTCTCATATCTTCAGGGATCTGTACATTTAAAACTCCCCCCAGGTGAGTCTGCCCATTGGCTAGATGTAATTACCCATGCAAGTGATGATTCCCATCTGGATGTTCAGCAGCAGTTACTCAACAGCTCAGGTGTCACACATTCACCTGAAATTAGACCTACTTAAATCTTTATCATTGGAAAAAGATCTCTGGATGTGTGGCTGTACAAATCACCCTACTTTTATTTTTGAGCAATTAGAAAAATGTGGCTATTTTGGGGTTAGCCTGACACTGTTTTTTTAACTTTTAATTGATACAGACAGTAAACAAATCATAAGTGTTATGATCTATCTGAATGTAGTTTTAATTTTCATTTCCACAATGATTAGTGATGTTGAGCATTTTTTTCATATATTTGCTGGCCATTTGTATGTCTTCTTTTAAGAAATGCCTATTCAGACTCCTTGTTCATATTTTAATTGTTTTTTCCTCACTATTGAGATGTTTTGGCTCCTTATATATTTTGGATATCTATCCCTTACTGGATGTATAGTTTGCAAATATTTTCTCCCAATTTATGTATTGTCTTTGTACACTGTTAATTGTTTCTACTGCTGTGCAGAAGCATTTTAGTTTGATATAATCTCATTTGTCTATTTTTGCTTTTTTTGCCTGCACTTTTGAGGTCAAATCTAAAAAATCATTTTCCCTCTCACTATACTGTCTGGTTTTTTTCCTGTTTTCTTCTAGGAGTTTTACAGTTACTGTTTTTATAGTAACTTCTTATAGTAAAATTTTCAATAATGTTTATAAATGAAATCAGCTTGACCTTTGTTTTTAGAATAGGTCCCCTAAAATAAATTAATCATGTTGGTTATCTCAGGCTTGCAAAGATTGTTAAAGCCTAATCAGAGTATGGCATCCCACTTGCTGTTTGACTGTATGTATTAGTACTACATCAAAGACACCATATTTTAAAGAGGGTAGACTTTATTCATTTTCCTATGTGATAACAGAATGTCCTTTTGGAAAGACAAGATATTGGAAGTCCAAGGTCCTAATTCATAATAGTAATTCTTACCAAACAGTGTCTAGCAAATATGCCTCATCATAAATTTCAACTAAGATATTTGTTAAAAACTCAAGCTGTGGGCTCCTTTCCTGGAGATCCCTAAGGATTTTTATTCAGTGTGCTCTGAGTGTGCCACTTACTGTATTTTTAACAAGCTCCCCAGATGATTCTTATGAAAACCTAACTTTGAGAAGCACTGCTTTAAACTAATGTAATTCACTCTAACTAGGTATGGCACATGCAGATATCTTTTTACTGCCACCAGTGAGCACTGCTCCTTGGAGGTAGCTTGTGCAGAAAGTGTACACAATATCCACCTGCAAAGACATAGCTGACATAGTTATGTCCCTGCCTAGGTTTTCTCAGCCTGACAAACTCAGATTGCAGTAGGTCTGAACTCCATACTATAATCACCTGGGAAGCTAGAAAAATGCTAGTACATAAGACTAAACACCAGAGGATATTATTTCATTGCTATGTAGTATGGCTTCCTTATTTTTATTTTTAAGTCTCCTATGTGCTTCTAAAATAAAGCTAGATTTGAGAATCACTGATGTTGAATTACACAGTGGTCAGTTGCAATTTTAGCTAATATTGTGCTTCTTAGAGAGCATTAGTTTAACAGCATGTCACTGTCCCATGAGGTATAAAAGACAATAGCTCAAATTCCAATCTCGTTATTCCCCCAAGATTTATGTAAATTTTAATCTGTGTTGTATGGGATGAATGGGGTAGGTTTGGACTTAACTTCTTGGTCACCTTTGACTAAATTTCCCCATTGGTGACTTTTTGTTCTGTATCCTCTGCATTATATATTTTTTCCTTTTTATCCAGACATTCAAATTAAATGTGGAATCCAGCCTCTTTCCCCACTCTCTTCAATAAACTTTACTATATAAAAGTAGACTGGAGTAAGAGGAGTTTAAATAGTTTGTTGCTTAATGACATACACACACACATATGTGCTCACACACACACACTCACACACATACACACATATATATTTTGAAATATTTACTGAATGGTCCTGAAACACTCAACTACTCTGCCACATTACATGGATATTGCAACTCTTCTGCAATCTTGGGAGCAGAAAATGAAATATGGAAAACCAAATTTGGAGTTGCTCCATTGTTTTAAATATAATATAGATTAGCTCAAAACACCACTCCATGGTATGTAGAAAGTCCAAATATTTCTATAAAACTTCTCAGGGCCAATGTTTTATCATTTGTGCTTCTGACCATAAACTGCATCTCCCCACTAAATTGGTCCAGGTGATGATGATCTAAAGAGTCATTCATGCCTTCCCTGTTCTGCACCATGCTGAGTTAGATATAGAACTCAGTTCATTTGTCAGCACAAAAGACCATTGGATAGCAAAATTTATTGAAATATGGGGCAGATGGGGAGATTTGCAGGGCTGAAATGTAAAAGTAAAACCAAATAATGGAATATCCATTCAAAAGAAAAGTGTTTGTATAAATTATACAACTTAAGCTTAAACCTTGCAAATTTTGTTGCCTATAGAATACTGCAAACATTGACCTGGTGGTGAATAAGTTTACCCCAAATATACTTTATTTTGCATATATTTATGACATATATACATATATAGTTAAAATTGCTATGTGGCAAATTTTGATTTAAATTTTTTTTTTTTTTTTTTTTTTTTTTTTTTTTTGAGATGGAGTTTCGCTCTTGTTATCCAGGCTGGAGTGCAATGGCGCGATCTCAGCTCACCGCAACCTCCGCCTCCTGGGTTCAGGCAATTCTCCGGCCTCAGCCTCCTGAGTAGCTGGGATTACAGGGACGCGCCACCATGCCCAGCTAATTTTTTTGTATTAGTAGAGACGGGGTTTCACCATGTTGACCAGGATGGTCTCGATCTCTTGACCTCGTGATCCACCCGCCTCGGCCTCCCAAAGTGCTGGGATTACAGGCGTGAGCCACCGCGCCCGGCCTTGATTTAAATTTTAAAATTCAACATTTTCTTAAAATGTATAGGTTCCAAAGACTAAAATGCCTTTTGTCTATTGAATACTTGTCTATTGAAGATTAAAAAATCGTGGACAAAGTTGAAATTAGTGTGTATGAGCAGGATGAGAAAAGAAGTTATTTGACATTTAAAAAAAATTTTTAAATTTGTAAAAAGGTCCATAAATTAAATTATGTACAAATTTCAAGATGGGGGATTTTACAAAATAGGAACTCAGATAGCCAACAAACATAGGAAAAGATGTTCAAACACACTAGTTACTGAGGAAATGCAAATTAAACCCCAATAAAATGTAAATTATAAGCACAGTGAAAAACTATTTTGTATCAACTATGCTTAGAAAAAAATTACTAAGTTTCATCAAAGACGTGAAGAGCATAATTGAGTTGACATGAACTTCTCTCTAAATTAAAACCTTGAAAATCCTCCACTGGATTAATTCTTTGTCAAGTTAAGAAATCCTCAGAATTCAATAAGCACTATACAATTTATATATTACATTGTATTGACTACATAAGTATCTTGTTTCTTTGTTTCTTTAATTGTTGACAGTCTTCCCCTTAAGTATGTAAACCCACCCGATGAAGTCAAAAATCATATTCAGGGGCCTGGCGCGGTGGCTCACACCTGTAATCCCAGCACTTTGGGAGGCTGAGGCGGGTGGATCACGAGGTCAAGAGATCGAGACCATCCTGATCAACATGGTGAAACCCCGTCTCTACTAAAAATACAAAAAATTAGCTGGGCACGGTGGTGCGTGCCTGTAATCCCAGCTACTCAGGAGGCTGAGGCAGGAGAATTGCCTGAACCCAGGAGGCAGAGGTTGCAGTGAGCCGAGATCGCGCCATTGCACTCCAGCCTGGGTAACAAGAGCGAAACTCCGTCTCAAAAAAAAAAAAAAAAAAATCATATTCATCGTATCCACTGGATCATAGATATATTCCTATCACTTAGCAGAGAGATCTCCACATGGTTTCTGCTCAATAATATTTTCGAATTGATAAATGAATATAATTTTTTAACATTAAAAAATCATTATGGTAAATTTGCAATTTATAATTGTATATATTTATGTGGTACAAAGTGATGTTACGATCTGTAAATACAATGTGGTGTAATTGAATCAATGTAGTTAATATATACATCATTCCAAATATTTAACGTTTCCTGCAGTAAGATTATGTAAAATGCACACTCTTAGCAATTTTGAAATGTACAATGCTCTATTAACTATATTCACCATGCTGTGCAATAGAGCTCAAAAATAAACATATTTCTGCAGTGCAACTGAGATTTTACATCCTTTGACCATCATTCCCCCTTCCTCCAGCCTCTATAACCACTATTTTACTCACTGCTTTTATGATTTTGATTGTTTTAAATTTCATATGTAAGTGAGAACATTCAGTATTTGTCTTTCCATGCCTGGTTTATTTCACTGAGCATAATGTTCTCCAATTCCATCCATGTTGTTACAAATGACAGAATTTTTTTCTTTTTAAAGGCTGAATAGTATTCCATTACATATACACATTTTCTTTATCCATTCGTTTGCCAATGGGCACTTAGGTTGCTTCCATAACTTGGCTATTGTGAATAGCACTGGGATGAACATGGAAGTGCAGACATCTCTTCAACAAACTGATTTCTAATCTTTGAGTAAATAACCAGAAGGAGATTACTGTATTATATGGTAATTCTGTTTTTAGTTTTGTGAGGAACCTCTATACCAATTCTTATAATGACTATATTAATTTACATTGCCAACGGCAGGGCATAAAAGTTCCCTTTTCTCCATATCCTTGTCAGCACTTATCTTTCACCTTTTTGACAACAACCATTTTGGAAGGTGTGGGGTGATATCTGATAGTGGTTTTAATTTGCGTTTCCACAATGATTAGTGAATTTTTTTTTCATATATTTTCTGGCCATTTCTCTTGAGAAACGTCTATTCAGACTCCTTGCTCATATTTTAACTGTTTTTCCTTGCTATTGAGATGTTTTTCCTCCATATATATTTTGGACATTTACTCCTTATTGGATGTATACTTTGCAAATATTTTCTCCCAATTTATGGGTTGTCTTTGCACACTATTAACTGTTTCTTTTGCTGTGTAGAAGCTTTTTAGTTTGTTGTAATCCGATTTGTCTATTTTAACTTTCGTTGCCTGCATTTTTGAGGTCAAATCTAAAAAGTAATTTCCCAGACCACTGTCCTGTAGGTTTTCCCCATGTTCTTTTTAAGGAATTTCACAGTTACTGTTCTTATGTTTAAGTATTTAACTTGTTTTGAGTTTATTTTTGTATGTGTTTTGAGATAAGGGCCCAATTTTACCTTTCTGCTTGTGGATATCTAGTTTTCCAAGCACCATTTCCTGAAGAGACTATTATTTTCCCATTGCATATTCTTGGCACTTTTGTCAAAAATCAATTGTATATACATGGGTTTATTTTTGGGCTCTTTATTCTGTTCCATTGGTTGAGGTGTCTGTTTTTTGCCAGTATCATGTTGCTTTAATTACTACAGCTTCGAAGTATAGTTTGCAAAGAAGTAGTGTGATACCTCTATCTTTGTTCTTTTTGCTCATGATTGCCCTGGATATTTGGCCTTTTTAGTGGTTCCATGTGAATTACAATGTACAAAGGCCAACACATATAGTCCATAATAAAGTTACTGTAACATAATTTGGAAACTGTCTCTGGAGACTATTGTGCTGCTTGCGAGCAGTTCAACCTTCTGTGGACTCGAAACAAAACATAATGTACAATCCCTTTGACTGGCCCCATCACAAGGATGTCCCACTTGTAATCCTGACCATTTATAACACAGTGAACCTATTAGAACAAATTATGATGAACCAGGTGTCTAGTCTATTGGGTCTTGCAAGGATGTCCTTCCAGTGCTGTACACAACAGCCAAACAGCAGCATAGTTCAGTGTCCTCACTCAAAGATTTAAAGGCCTTTGAGGATGTGCCTCAAGGTAATAGCCCTCTCCGGAGATCCATGATGGCTCTGTGGATATTTACAGACATGCCACAAAGGTCTATGAGTATTCCCAGCAGAAGCCTATCTCCTCTGACCTGGTCACTGTAGCCAACTTTATGGAAGCTGTGGATCAGATGCTTTCATTTTCATACATCATTGCCATAAAAATTTCCTCAGTTCTCCCTGAGAACTATCTTAATAGTGTTCTGCAGATCAGGACTGGAAGCAGCAACATTTCAAGAGGTATACAATAAGCACATGGTTCTATGAAAAATAAAGGGACTGCTGCACCCTGCCATGTCAGAGACCATGGCTGTGTGTCCATGCTTGGGTTCCTGTCACTCCTTCTCGTGGAGCCTATCAAGAACAATCTATTTGTGTGCAACTCAGCATCAGCCAGAATGATATACTGTATATCCTGAAAGAAGCAGTGAAGGGCTTTGAAAGGAAGAACTATAACTTTTCTGTTTTAAAAGAGCTTGACTTCTTTTATAAAATGCATAGAATTATTGTAGCAAAGTATACTGAATGGAAATTGATATGTCATGTATTTTGAATGTTCCATTAAATAATGTGCTTTTTAAAGAAGAAGCAATTAAATATAGTCAACTCTATGACAACATGTACTTCTTTGGAGCATAGTTAATCCTGAGGCCAGCTCCTAAATCTCAATCCCAAAGCATCCATTTGCTCACCTGAAAACTATATATTTAAACACTAACTAGTTTCATGATCTTGGGAAAGTCAAGATCAGTTTTCTCTGCTTCAGTTTTATCATTTCTAAAATGGGAGAAAGGGAGGAAACTAAAAATACTGGGATCCTGTTATATTTTTTTCCACCTATCTCATGCTAATTCATATAGCAAATGATAATGATTCTTAAGTATATTTTATTACCTAGATTATAAATCCCAGAGACCTTGGATTAACATTCTCTTATTTTTTTATTTCTTTGACATCTACCACAGTGCCTGGCAAAACATACAGTAAAGTCAACTAAACAACAGCAAAATAATCTCACAATGAGTCTACCAGCATATTTATATGATTACAAAAAGCTGAGCAAATCAAAGGCTAATTTTCTAGAATAATGAAACACACACACACACACACACACACACACGTATCGGGGTATAGCAGATATTTAAATTGAAGATGACAGTGAGCAAACAAATAAAAATGAAATGAACAGTGGACTTCCCCCTTGGTCAGTCAAGTTTTGGTTTAAAAGTAGCTCCATGAGCATGACATGGAGCTAGCCTGGATTAATGGACATATTACTGCAAATGTTTTGTTTCCTCACTTCAATGATCTACTTCTTTGGACCCCTTTTTCTAATATTATTTTCCATTCTTCACCCATTGCTTTCTCAACTCTGGAAATACCTGTTGAATATTGAAAATATTTAGTTGTTTACCATTGCACTGCATGGTAGGGGTCCATTCACTGTCATGATTTCATCCTCACCCTTAGGCTACCTAGATTTCTCCTGGAGCTACATACTAAGTCAAGCTGTATGCAGGCACTTTCATTGTAGAACATAAGAACATTGTGCCAAACTTCCCTCAACCAAATTTTTTTGTTCTAGATTATTTTACATCTTATTTAGTTATACTACCATCCACCCAATTATTCCAGCTAGATACCTGAGGCTCATCTTTTTTTCAACTTTATTGACATATGAATGACATAAATTGTGTATATGTAAGGTGTACAATTCTGTGTTTTGCTACATGAATACATTGTTAAATAATCACCATTATCATATTGTCTGACAAAATTCAACACTCTTTCATGTTTAAAGATTCTCAAAAATGTAAAAGTAGAAGAAAAATTACCTCAACATGTTGAAGGTCATATATGAAAGACCACAGCTAACATCATATTCAATACTGAAAAGCTGATATCATTTCCTCTAAAATCACAAACAAAGCAAGGGTGCCTGCTCTCGCCACTTCTATTCACCATGGTACTGGAACTCTTTAGCTAGAGTAATTAGACAAGAAAAAGAAATAAAAGGCATCTGGATTGGAAAAGAAAATGAGGTTCATCTTCAAATCTCTTTTCCTCTCAACTCTGACATCTCATTTGTTGTAATATGCTGTCATTTCACCCTCTGAATATTTTTTAAATAAGCTCATTTCTATTCGTCTACATAACTTTTTAATTTCAGGTGTTAATATAACTCTTCAGTATTAAAACAACATCCTAAGTATGCTTGTTGGGTGAGCAAACAATAATTAATATTCCCTCTCACTCAACCTGTATAAATCCACCCTGCAAAAAACCACCAATGTGATCCATTTAAAAAACAATAAAGCAATATTCCAAATAATTCATCTTCTTAAAATGCTTCCATGGTTCATAATTTCTCATAGAATAGTTGCAAAAATTTTAAATTGTCATATGACTTGGCCCAACTTCCTTTTTTGTCCCCATTACTGGTCATTGCCTATTTTAGACTTAATTAGTAACCCAGAGAGGCCATTGTTTTCTCCACACACTATATAATTTTGCTTCACAAAGACTTTTATTATAATGCACTAATGATCAAGAAAATCCTCTTCCCAATCTCTACCGGTTCACCTCTTTTCTGTCAGCATTCCTACAGTTTACTCATACCATGACTCAGTACACGGGTTATTTCCATGCTGAATTTCTCATCTTAAATGATGTCATGTGCTTCTCCCAGGTATGCAATAATATTATGTGCACATTTTTATTATTTAATTTACTATATTGTTTTATTACTTTTATTTTGTCATAATAAATTATAATTGCCACTTAATGTTTATTGAATGCATAAATCATCAAATGAAGAGAAAAAAGGAAGGAAATGAAGAAAGACTGATAAAATCAAAGGAAGGAATTCTTTTGTAGGCTATTTTTGAAATTAGAGTCTCTTTTCTCTCATTTGTGTAGTCTTTTTTCATTCTTAGATTCTATCATTTGGGGGAGGATAGAAGAGACTCTAACAATGACTGATATTTTGCTTTGTGTCCCACAAATAACTTATGTCTAGATGCGTCAGATAGTTTGATATAGACCTCATATAAAGTCATTCTTCTCTCCAGTGTTAAACATTGGTATTCAAAATGCTGATTTCTAAAATCAGGATCTTACTAACTATTATTTTTCTCTGGTCTCTTGATTGAAAAGCAATAATGCTTTTTATGGCAGGTAGATTTGCTTTTTAAATTTATTGTCCGGCTATATTACATTTTAACTTGCAAATTGGACAGTGCTTACAAAGAGAGATTTTTCTAGTCCTCACAGCTCTGTAGCCAGGTCTTCTTTTATTCAGGAGGTAATACAGCAGTCCCCTGCGGCCAGACAGAGGGAAGGTTGAATGCTCAGGGCTTTTGTTTCATGTCCCAAGCCTCCACTGTTTAAAAATATGCAGTCTCACGGCTTATTTATTGCCAACCACAGCCTTTATTATGCATTTTTCTTTCATCATAGACAAGTATAAATATAAATAAAAAAGCAGATAAAAATGGAAAATGACATGACAGCGATAATTTAAATGAAAAAAATAAAATAAGAAATTCTGAGAGTGGAAATGAGACATAAATGTCATTTCTATATTTTTAAGAATCCAATTATACATCCTGTTTTTATACTAGATATATTATAAAATTATAAAGCTGCCTTAAATCCACAAAAGCAGTGAAATTTAAACATTAAGGTTGACAGTCTTATTATATAGTACATTTGCTCATCGTCAAGATTGCTTCAGAGATGACCAAAGAAAATGTATTCCTACAAACCATGGAAATTTCTGGTCTCCAGACACTTCTCTGAAGATTCTATAATCCAGAATCTATTTATTTGAGAAATCCAAGAGATTAAGCTTCACATACTAAAGGAAAAACAAAGCAAAACAAAACAAAAAAACCCAAACAAAAACAAACAAACAAAACCCAAAAAAGCAAAAACCAAAAAAAAAAACTGTCTCTGGATTTCTGCTGCATCATTTCCATCAAACTTCTTACTCAAGCCAGGTCTATATACCCCACTTATCCAGATTTCAAAGGACTGTTCTGATATCAAAACAGGACAGGAAAATCTGATAATTAAAACTTCCCTAAGTATTTAAAGCTCGTCTACTTTCAAACTTTGGTATCGGCCAAAGTTTGGTATAAGCAAAGGTGCGGTGGCGTCAGCACTTTGGGAGGCCGAGGTGGGCGGATCACGAGGTCAAGAGACCCAGACCATCCCGGCCAACGTGGTAAAGCCCCGTCTCTACCAAAAATACAAAAAATTAGCTGGGAATGGTGGTGTACACCTATAGCCCCAGCTACTCAGCAAGCTGAGGCAGGGAATCACTTGAACCCGGGAGGCGAGGTGCAGTGAGCCGAGATTGCGCCACTGCACTCCAGCCTGGGCGACTAGAGCAAGAGTCCGTCTCAAAAAAAAAAAAAAAAAAATTATATCAGTCTTTAGGAAAAAACTTCATTACTGCTGTTTATTTTCAGTTTTTAATAATTAACATTTCCACAGTGAAGGAAGAAGTAGCAATGAAATCACCTCAAGTTAAGGAACATATTAGGATATAAAAATTTTTAAGTTATGTAATAGTGAACGCTACCACACTTCATGATCTTATTGAGCATTCAGGTTTTTTTTTTTTTTTTTTTTTCAGAACTGGAGGCAATCAGAAATTAGTCCACTCTTCTGATTTGAAATTAAATAAATAGTTTTTACAAAAGTCAATAACTACATCTTTTAGTTGTTTTCACTTCAACACTTTGTTCCAATATTTATTATTTCTTTGAAGAGATACATTCTTCTTTCCAGCAAAAATGAAACTCTCTTGTACTCCAGAAATCAATTCGGATCTCAACACCCTGAATGAAATGAAGTGGTATTCTCTTACATAAAGCTGCATCTCTCTATCACTTGTCATCCATTCATGTATCCATCTATTAATTTAATTAAGATATGAGTATATATTCAACAATTGCTGCATTTCAGACAATAAATAGGACATAGCAAACTTTTGGGACAAAGAGCCAGATAGCAAATATTTTAGACTTCACTGGTCGTATAATCTATGTCACAGCTATTCAACTCTGTTGTAAAATAAAATCAGCCATAGATAATAGGCAAATAAATGGGAATGGCTATGTTCCAATAAAACTTTATTTACAAAAACAAGTGGTGAGCTGGATTTGGCCCTTGAAAGGTACTTTGTTGAGCCCTGCACAACAAGACAGACACTACATCGTGTACTGTAAGCAAATATAATACTAGGGATGTAAGTGATAATAGGAAAATGTAAGAAAATAGAAAAGCAAAGCTTTTGAAAGTTGGTTAAATTTCCTAGCCATTTGGATATGGGCTGTTAATGTAATATATTATTTCTTCCAGAATTACAGAGTAAGAGAGAATGAGAGCAAAAGTAAGACCAAGAGAGTGAGAGAGTGAGATGGCACTCGTGTACTTGTTAATACAATAATATTGTGGTTTTCTCCAAAAGTTAAAATACTACATATTATATAATTTATTAAGAACAGAATATTAAGCATTCATTTTTGTTTTGCAAACAATAGCCTCAACATATACTACAGTATGCTATAATAATGGAAATATTATTTAAGTAAAAGTAGGACTTTTCAGAAAGAACAAAGAACTTTAACCAATAAGCAAAGAACAAATAGCCCCATTAAAAATTGGGCAGAGGACTTGAACAGACACTTCTGGAAAGAAGACATACAAGCGGCCAAGAAACATATGAAAAAATGCTCAACATCACTGATCATTAGAGAAATGCAAATTAAAACCACAATAAGACACTATTTCACAGAATAGCTATTATTAAAAAGTCAAAAAATAACAAATATTTACATGGATGCAAAGAAAAGAGAAAGCTAATACACTTGGCTGTAATGTAAACTAGTTCAACCTCTATGGAAAACATTATGCAGATTTCTCAAAGAATTAATAATAGAACTACCATATGATGCAGCAATACCAGTACAGGGTATCTACTCAAAGGAAAAATCATTTTATCAAAAAAACACCTGCACACATAGGTTTATCAAAGGACTATTTACAATAGCAAAGCCATGGAATTAACCTAAGTGTCTATCAACAGTGGGCTGAATAAAGAAAATGTGGCATATATAGACCATGGAATACTACGCAGACATTAAAAAGAGCAAAATAATATCTTCTGCAGCAACGTGGATGGAATTGGAGGCCATTATCCTAAGAGAAGTAACTCAGGAACAGAAAACCAAATGCCTCAAGTTATAAATGGGAGCTAATCAATGGGTATACATGAACATAAAGATGGAAACAATAGACACTGGGGACTCCAAAAGTGGGGAGGGTGAGAAGGAGGCAAGGGTTGAAAAACTGCGTATTGAGTACAGTGTTCACCATTTGAGTGAAAGGTTCACTAGAAGCCCAAACCCCAGCATTAAGCAATATGCCCATGTAACAAACTTGCCCATGTACCCACTGAATCTGTATTTTTTGAAAACAAAACAAAACAAAACAAAAACGACAATATATCCTGTATAATTTAAATTGCCTTACAATTATTTTATCAACCCTTTTATTTCTGGAATGCAAATGATGTACCCAACATATAGTAGTCACTCAATAATGGTTTTTTTTGAAATAGAGTCTCACTCTGTTGCCCAGGCTACAGTGCCATGGCACGATCTTGGCTTACTGCAACCTCTGCCTCCCCAGCTCAAGCGATTCTCCTGTCTCAGCCTCCGGAGGAGCTGGGATTACAGGCGTGCACCACCATGCCTGACTAATTTTTGTATTCTTAGTAGAGATGGGGTTTTGCCATGTAGACCAGGCTGTCTTTGAACTCCTGACCTCAAGTGATCCGCCATCCTGGACCTCCCAAAGTACTGAAATTATAGGCGTGAGCCATCGTGCCTGGCCTAATGTTTCGAACTTACTAATGATTTAACTCTCTTTTTGTTTATCTTGAATAACCTTCAGATCTTTAATATCTGCAATGCTAATGGAAATTTTAATAAACACATTTTTATGATGTTTCATTTTTGATATAAGGTTTTTTTTGGTAAAAAACTGAAAGAGTATTTGATCATCTAAAATAGCTTGGGAGGCCAATATTTTCTATATGACAAACAGTTTGTTGCTAAATAATTTTCATAAAAGACATTTCAGGAAAAAACTCTGGTCAAAGGGCCAGGCGCAGTGGCTCATGCCTGTAATCCCCGCACTTTGGGAAGCCAAAGTGGGCAGATCATGAGGTCAGCAGTTCGAGACCAGCCTGACCAACATGGTGAAACCCCATCTCTACTAAAAAATACAAAAATTAGTTGGGTGTAATGGCATGCCCCTGTTATCCCAGCCACTCAGGAGGCTGAGGCAGGAGAATCGCTTGAACTTGGGAGGAGGAGGTTGCAGTGAGCCAAGATCACGCTGTTTCACTTCAGCCTGGGCAACAGAGCGAGACTCTGTCTCAAAAAAAAAAAAAAAAAAATTGGTCAAAATCTTCTCACTTTATATTAAAATTAAATACACAAAATTTAATTTTAAATGCTGTTTTCAAAAAAGTTTGAGTAACTCAAAAATATTTACAGCCAAATTATATGGGATTATAAGATCTGATGCAGATTTGAACATTATGTTACTATATTATGCCCATTGGTGAGAGAAAAGAGTAAATGTAAAATATTATTTATTCTATATATCATCATTTTTTTGAATCCTTATTATAAACAAATGTTGGCTGGTAGTAAACTATTTGAAAATGTAACCATGATGTTGATAAACACGACATTGTGCTGGAGTTCCAAAGTGCGGCTTCTATGAGTGTGAAAATAAATAAGAAACAGTCAGTTTAAGGTTACTGAATACCTGAAGAACCTAAGCTACCAAAATTATCCGGTTCAAACTTAAAGAGTAAGGTAAGGTTTTAGGGATAAGGTTCAAACTGTCATTTTCCATTCTCTTGGTTTTTGTTAATATTTGCTAGCTACCCTTCTCAGGGTAAAACTTAGTCTTTTTTTTGCTTTATTAAATACATTATACAGAGTGCCTAAGATATATTAGTCATATATATTTGAATAAAATAATCTCTTTTTTTCTTATTACGTCTCATTTCTATCTCTTGTTTTCATCATTCTACCTTTTTTTTTTTTTTAAATCCAGAAGTTGTTTCTTCCCATCATCAATGGAAATACACACCAACCCTACTGGCCAAATATTTTTAAATGTTCTTTAAAATGGATGTGGTACATTTAGATTATGCCACTTTTATTTACAAAACGTTTTGTTTTAAAGTATATGAGGGATTTAGTTTATTTTCATCTTGAAATGTAATGACATATAACATATAACACAAGGAGAAAAATCCATGGTCATAGCTTACAAAATGTGCAATTGTGGATTGTTTTGAATATGTATATTGTCTTTAATAAACAGATTGCATTTTGGAAAACTTTTTAAGGAAACATGATGAAGAGTAAAAGTAATTTACCTGTCAGTTTCTCAAGAAGCAAAAAGTTTATGACACAATATCAGTATGTTTAAAACAATTATTTAAAATTTACTCTTGGTCAGGTGCTAGACTAGATGAAGTGGCTACCTTGTCAGGCATAAATACCGAGGGTTCCTCCTCATGCACCAAGAAAATTTAGGACAGGGACACATATGAGGAGTTTAGGAGCGGAGGTTTAATAGGCAAAAGAAAGACAAAAAAAGAGAAAGGAAAACAGCCCTCTCTCTAATGAGAGAGAGGGGACTTCCAAGAGGGCCTGTGGCAGATGCACTGGATTTTATGGTCAGGTTTGAGGAGGCGGTGTTTGATTTACATAGAGCTCACAGATTGGGTCCATCAGGTATGAAGTTTACCTAGTGAGCTGGGAAGGCTGGCTGCCCCACCCTAATCTTATTATGCAAATGAACTTTTCCTTAGGCCGGTAACATCTAGTCTGCTCCTTACTGAACACGTGGCTGACAAAGATAAGGGACGTTAGAGCCGCCATCTTGAACATGATTTGCATAACTGCCAGCATCTATGTCAGCAGCTCTATTTTACAGGGTGCTCATTGTTAGAAAGGAAAATGATTTGGGGCTGCTTTTCATTAAAGTAAAAACCTTACCGAGGACTTCCACACCATCACTATCTGCCTAAGTAATTTCTTCTTAACTCCTGTATCGGAGACACAGCAATGGAGGAGTCAGCTATGAGCATTTATGCTTTGTGGAATTCACAAACAACAAGGACAGGTCATTTAAAAATAAACAGTTATGCAAATATTTAAATAGTTGCAATTGTGAGCGACGCTTTAAAATGCAGAGTGTTATGAGCAAATGAAACTGGGAGATTTGCCTCATTCTGAAGAGAAGTTAGAACCCATACTGTTGGTTGTAAGGGAAAAGTAGCACATGAAGTTAAAATGAAAATACTATTTAGAGTCAAGGAGATTCTGCATGTATGCCCCATGCAAATTGTCATTGAGATGACCAAATTGTTTATGAATTCACCTCTTCCACCCTGTGAACTCCTGAAATTGAGACTTCGTCTTCAAATATGATTCACTATAGCATTGCTATGCACCGAGAAGTTGCTGTTAGAAAACCCGAAAATGAATGAATCTTCTTCTAACAATTCTGAGTTGGTAATTAGGTGCGATTGTCCTTACTACTTTCTACTCTTTCTTTTTTCCATTAATCACTACTGAGTTTCTTAAAATTAATAACCTGGAAAAAAAAAACAGCACTAATGTAAGCCTCAGTCAGGGTGATAAAATATGTAAATGTGTAATTTGGTTACAAAAGGGGGAGTACAAGGTATTGCTCAATAGAATATTTCTTTCTCTGACTGAAATTCAAATCAGAAATTACTATTCTCAGCAGTTAAGGTTCAAAATGACATAGCTCACCGTGTTAACCAAGACGGTCCTAATGTTCACTTTGGAGTGACTAAGTTTTAGATAGATTTTTTCCTGACTATAGGCCCCTGACCTTATTTTCTTAGAGAATTTCCTTTAGAAAACTTTCAATTGTAAATTCCTTTCTCTGGCTCTTTGAGATGTAAATCTTTTACAAACTAGAGATATCTTCCGCAACAGCCTGTGAGCCATCCTTTTGAAATATAATCATCCAGAAAGATAGGGAGGGCCTTGGTCTCCCAGACTCTGTGGGAGAGTAAGAGCCTAACTTAGATAAGCGCCAATTAGCAAACGCAGATGGCCTAATCATACAGACACACCTCCCCCATTCTATCTTACCTTTCTGTTAGCTCTCTTTGGCATTTAAAATCCTCTTGCCTTTTGTTTCAGGGGAGTTGAGTTCAATCTCCCTCTCCTATTGCAGTAGTGTTAAGTAAATTTTTCCTTCCCCATTTAATTGGTCTGGTATAATTTTTCTTTTGGAGTATAAAAGAAAAGCTGTTCATCTTTAATGTTATGTAAAATGAGATCAGTTATTGCACCTATACTGGGGAGCATAATTGACATTACACTAAGCATATCAAAAGAGATGCGATGCTTTTTGTAGAGAGAAATTACAACATAGACTTTATTGTTAAAGTCCATTCTTAGAAAACCCAGCAAGGTCTATACAATCAGAGCTTAGAAAAAAGATCTATATCCCAACGAAGATTTTGTGGAGTGGAACCATAGCAGCTTTTGACACTCAGAAGAGAAAACCAATTGCTTAACTATTACTCTAATTTATTGATTAAGAGGGAAATTGAAATTGATGTCCAAAACCTGTTGAACATTATGCATGCATATTACATTGTATACAGTTTAAATTCTAGTTTGGCCTCAGTCATTCGCAAGAAATTTTAATTTTATTTTCTGTTATCTCGTTCAATTTCTCAACTCCTCTAGATATTTTTGTGGGTGCATGAGTGATCATTAAAAGTAGATAAGCGAGGTAGGAGGTCCTAGGTGACTTTGGAAGTTCGCACAGGGTCAGTGCAGATACTACTAAGCCCGGGGCCTGGTGGCTGGGCTGATTTTCTTCTTTCCAATCGGAGGTCTCTGCCGCAAATATGCTCCGCCACATCTTAGGTCAGGCCAAGAAGCATCCGAGCTTGATCCCCCTCTTTGTATTTATTGGAGCTGGAGGTGGTGGAGCAGCCCTGTATCTCTTGCGTTTGGCATTGTTCAATCCAGATGTTTGTTGGGACAAAAAGAATAACCCAGAGCCCTGGAACAAACTGGGTCCCAATGATCAATACAAGTTCTACTCAGTGAATGTGGACTACAGCAAACTGAAGAAAGAACGTCCAGATTTCTAAATGAAATGTAAAGCTGCTTTAAAATGAAGGTCTTCCAGAAGCCATCCGCACAATTTTCCACCGAACCAGGAAATATTTCTTCTCTAAACGCATGAAATCATGTTAATGTAATCTATTGGTGATTACACTGATTAATAAATAACTGAAACTTGAAAAAAAATAAAAAATAATAAAAAATAAAAAAAAGTAGATAAGCTTTCTTATACCATCTCCCTCTACACATTTGAGATATCACTGTGTCAACAATATTTCACTTTCATTTTGTTAATGTGGGGAGTCTCTGGATTAGCACTGTGCAACAGGACTTTTTGTAATGACGGAAATGTTGAAATGCAGTACTCTCTAGCCACGTGTAGCTATTGATCACTCAAAATCTGGCTAGTGTGACTAGGGAACTAAATTTTCAACTTTATTCTGGAGTGATTTTAATTTAAATGTGATAACCACAAGTGGACTAGTGATTACTATACTAGACAATGCACTAGATATATGTCATAGATCGTTCTCTTGTCAGTAAGTTAGAACTTGCTAGAATGTTAACTATGCAAAGCTCTCTACATTATTATTATAGTAGAAAATGAGATACATGCCCATTTAGATCAGTGTTTCCCAATACTAGCACTATTTACTTTTGTGGTAGGATAATTCTTCAGGGTGTGTATTGGGAGATCCTGTGCATTAAAAAATGCCTAGCTTAGCAGTATCCCAAGATTCTACCACTGAGATGTCAGAAGCACCTATCATTTAGTTATGATAACCAAAAATGTCTTCAGACATTACAAAATGTCCCCTGGGGCTTTAAGGAGCTTCCACTGGACGGCTACCTTTAAGTCTGATTATTCTTGATAGAATTCTGGCCCTTCTTCAGGAAATGTTTCTCCAAAATTACCTTGCTCAGTTAAGGAAGTTCATTGACATGTCGTCTGGGCCAGATATCTGAATACAAAATGGTGTTGTCAGAGTGGGAAAGAAAATACTGCAGGAAAAAGGAAGTGGAGAACTAATTCCATTACGGACATAAGAAAAGACTAAATTTTAAATTAGATACTTCGAGTTTTTACACTTTTGACTTTGCAAAATGACCTGGTCTGAATTTCTTAATGTGCTTGATTACTTGGAATTACCATCCATTTATAGAGTTTCCAATTTCATATTACTTTGGCACATTTAATTTAACAAGTATTTAAATAGCATTCTTAAATCTCACCCCTGTGAGACAAGAATAGAAATAAAAATCTCTTCTAAATCTGTCTAGGGTCAGCATCACATTTACAACCTGAAATGAAAGCAAATTAGCTCAGTACAAGTGAAGAAGGCATGTCTATGGCAGCAGCTAGGAGGGTGAGGAAGATATCATCTACGGGCATAGACCTAGATATAAAAATTCTAAATCATATACAGCCTTAAAAAGAAGAGGCTCTTGACCTAGAATATGTGTGTTCTAGTCTGATCTGGCATGCTCAAGCTGTGTAATCTTTGGCAATTATGCTCCCTCAGCATGAATGTTCTTATTTAATTGTATAAAGCAAACCCTATGCAGGTGCTTCATCTTTGATTTAGCATTGAGAACAAAATGAAATGTTGTGTTTGTAGCATTGTGAATATAACTAGATAATTATTTCTTTACAAGCTCACCAGTGTAGTCTGGGCTGAAATAACTTATATTCATAATGAAGGCCTGTAACAGTGTAATAACTACCCATACTTTCTTGTAGTACACAGTACATTTTCATTTTCAGTAAGATATTTCTCACTTATGTGAAAATTTCAACTACAGTCTACTAAATCAGAATTGATTGCATGGACTACCATTTGTCAATGTGCTAGTGTCTTCTTTATTTTTATTTTTCATCTGAAGTATATGATATCTTTGGTCGTTTTTAACAAAACATTTTAAACTTTTTCTTTTGAAACAAATCAGCATGTGTTTACTAATGACTTAAGCACACATTTCATTGTGCTAATTCCCACAAAGTGTAGCAAATTCTTCTATGGTTTGTTGGAACTCACCTTAGATATAGGGCTACATATGATAATAAGGATAGTAGAATTCAATTCACTAATTATCAAATGCCCTGCATTTGCAGGTGATTGTTAAGAAAGCAGTATAAAACAGCCCACACTTATATTCAAAAGACATTTAATTCTGCAGATATCTATAAGTACATTTTAGAGTTGAAGTTAGTTGTTCCCCTATATCCAAAACAAAATATAAGAAAGGAAAATACATATTACTTAAGCCAAAAGAAGATTTTGACTTTATGGTGAGTTGAAGAATATCATTTTGAAAATTGTGATGCTTTGAAATTAAAAACAAAAATGCATATTTTTGGAGATGGAAAGGTGTTTGTGAAAAAATGTGATTAGTTTAAATAAAATCAAGAATTCAAGTTTTGGCGGAGTAGGGTAGGAATTGTGCATTATAGATGAAATTGTTACACAGTGGTAAAACATGATATTTGAAATAAAATACGTGTTTTGAACCTTAAAAAAGCAGGCTACTTTTAGGAAAATGTGGAAAATAAGTTTATAGCTATCATTTCAAAAATAGCACTACATTTTTCACTTATAATATCGGCATCATATATAAAGTAGGGCCTACGGTTTGAATGGTTGTGTTCCTCCAAAATTCATGTTGAAACTTCAGCCCCAATGTAACAGCATTAAGAGATGGAGCCTTTAGGAAGTGATTAGGCCATGAGGGCTCCACCATCATGGAAGTAAAGAGCATCCTTGTAATCGGGCTTGAGGGAGAAAGTTTGTTTGTCCCTTCTGTCCCTTCTGCTATGTGAAAAAACAGCATTCGTCCACTCCAGAGGATGCAGCAACAAGGAGCCACATTGGAAGCAGAAAGTAAACCTTCACCAGACATCAAATCTACTAGCACCTTGATCTTGAACTTCCCAGCTTTCAGAACTGTGAGAAATAAATTTCTATTGTTTATAGACTGTCTAGTCTGTGTCATTTCGTTTCCATGGATTTTTTTTGGAAATGACTGGAGAATAACTGAGCAAAAGAGTTGGCCTAATTATCTTCTCCAAACTAGAGAGTGTGAAAGGCCTAGTATTAGTTAAGAATATTTATAGATTGTTAATGAATATACACATTGATGTAATTCCTTTAATCACTGAAATGCTTTTTGGCAATGGCTGGTTATTGAAAATGTCTTAACCTGGCTACAGCAATTCCACTGACGGAGAAACTCTTTCTCATATGTAAAGGAGATATGTATAAAGATGTTCATTGCCAATTTATTTCGAGAGTAAAAATTTTGAAACAATCTAAATGTCCATAATAATAGAAGAAATGGTGGTGAATTCATACATTGAATACAGCGATTGGAAATGAATAAAATAGAGCTATAATATCAGCATGGATAAATTATTAAAATGTGATTGAAAAATTTAAAAGGCAAAATAATGTATACAACATACTACCCATTGATACATGTCAAAACAATATCACATTTTAAAATCAGTATTATGAGTCTTACAGCACCAGCGTAGATGGATTAGCCCCATTCCTTATGGGTCCCCCTCTTAAAACTAAAACAAACTCTAAACATATAACAAGTAAGCACAGGACAACTCTGAATGTCAGACAAAAGAAGGTGGAGTGTTTTAGGAACCTTGAGACTTGAGGAACAACACTGTGGTAAGTTCCCTGGGTTTCTTTATTGCCTCCCATATATCCAAGATGGGCTTTCCAGGAGCCTCCAACCCAGAACCACCAATAGGCACAGATAGAAAAATCTTCAAGAAAAACCTGCACTGCTTTTCCAAAGGACTGGAAATGTGAGACCTAATGATAGAAAACATTTTTGGCAATACCAGCCCTAGTCCATCTGAACATCAAAGAGAAAACGGTACATGTCCTTTTAGGGATTTCAAGGACATCCAAATGAAAGAGATCTTCTACCCCCATCCTGCAGAAACAAGTGGATGTGCTCTGATTCCTTCACTCAGCGGTGTTGGTGAGACTAAGCAGAGTTAGAATTATACCCATGCCTGGTGGAAGTGGGTAGAACTGCTGTAATTTACCTATCAGGGTAGTGTTTGTAGAACTGAACTTCCACTCCCCACTAATTGAAAGAAAGCAAATCTCCGATTTCCCTGTGCTGATGTCTTAACGGTGGTACCAACCAAGGAGTCATTCTTATAATACCCATTTGGTGGAAACAGATGGCAGTTTTATTTCCTTGCCAGGATAGTGTTAGCAGGGACCAATGGCAAGATGAACCTCCACCCCTACTTAACATGAAGACTCAACAGAGCGGTACAAGACAGGACTAGTCAGCACTCTACTTTCTCTCCATTGATGGTATCATGGGGGCTTAGTGGGGATACTTACCTTCACATCTACCTAGTATCAGTGAGGCATAATGAGGCGGTGGGAGCAGAGTCAGTTGATAATATGTTCTCCATTATCCCCTTTCCTGGTATCAGCTGGAAGCATCAAGAAGCTGAACTTCCACCCTGCAGCAACGAAATGGTGTTATTCAGCCTTCTGCTTAGCCCCTCTTTTGGTGTTGCAAAGGCCAATTGGGAGAAGAACTTACATCTCCACTCAAAGGCAATAAGGGTGTGCAAATCAGTGCTCCCCTTTTACCAGCAAGGTGTCAAAAGAGCCAAAAGGAGAGTTGAATTTTCGCCCCACTCATATGAAAAGGTAGTGTGAGTCAATATTCTGCTTGAAAACAGATCAATAGAATTTACCAAATTTAAAGAATAAAGGGAAAACTGACTTTTAAAAAGCAAACCAAGTCTTAGGGACATGTGGGACAATAACAAATGAGCAAACATTTGTATCACCAAAATTCAAGAAGGAGAAGAAGAAAGACTATGACAAAAAAGCTTTCAAAGAAATAATGGCTGAAACATTTTCATATTTGGCCAAAGATACAAACTTACAGACTCAAAAAGCTCAGAAAATCTCAAATAATACAAACCTAAAGAAATCCATGCCAAGACATATCAAAACTAAGCTTCTGAAACCTCTTCTTAATGTGTTTTAATAAAAATTCAATTTGAAAATCTCCAAAAGCAGACAAAAAGAAATGACAAATTA
The DNA here is from genome assembly GCF_030222135.1 of Aotus nancymaae. Taxonomy (NCBI): domain Eukaryota; kingdom Metazoa; phylum Chordata; class Mammalia; order Primates; family Aotidae; genus Aotus; species Aotus nancymaae. The sequence goes on from NW_026988472.1 coordinate 31,011,976, forward strand.
CTTATAGGGGAATACTGCTTTGAATTACAGTGGATTTCTCATCTGAAATCGTGGGGACCAGAAGGAAACGGTACAATATTTTTCAAGCACCAAGAAAGCTTTCAACCATGAATTCTACAACCAGAGAAAGCATCTTTCAAGAAAAAAAAGAGAAAATAAAGATATTATTAGATGAAAAAACAAAGAGAATTTGTTACCAGCAAAACTACACTTAAATAATGTCTAAAGAAAATTCTAAAAGCAGAAAAAAAAATGATAACAGAAAAAGGCTTGGAATTTCAGAAAGAAAAGAACAACAGAGTGGGTGAAAAAAGACATAGATAAAACTAACTTGCTTTTGAAAAAAATCATTTCTTAAATCATCTTTGATTGTTGAAGCAAAAATTATAACACTGTTCTATATGATCTTTAAGGTTTATAGTGGAAAGACGAAAAACAAGTATACATTAAAGGTGAGAAAAGTAAAGGGATGTAAGTAATAAATTTGACTTCACAAAAATGTAAAACTTGGCTCTGTGAAAGATTCTGTTAAGAGGACAAGACAAGCTATCCAACAAAGAACTAGTATCTGGAATACATAAAGAACTCTCAAAACTCAATAGTAAAAAAACAAATGACCTGATCTGAAAAATGGACAAAAGACATGAAGAGAAATTTTAGACATTAGGGAAATCCAAACTGAAAGCACAATTCTATGTCACTACACACCTATCAAAATGAACAAAATAAAACATTTTGATAATACCAAATGCTGGTGAGGAAGTGGAGGAACTAGATCACTCAAACATTGCTTGTGGAAATGTAAAATGTCACAGTCATCCTGGAAACAGTTTGACAGTATTTTTTCTAAGTAAAACCAAACTAGCAATTACTACATAACCCAGCAATTATACTTTTAGAAATTTATCCCAGAGAAATAAAAACACATTCACACTCAAACCTATTGCTTATAGCAGCTTTATTTGTAGTAGCCCAAATAGGAAACAATCCAGACATACCTCAATGGGTGAATGGTTAAACAAACTGTGCTACATTCATACCATGGGCTTACTATTCAGCAATAAAAAAGAATGAAGTATTGATACACAAAACAACTTGAATAAATCTTCAGATAATTATGCTGGTTGAAGAAAGCCAATATCCAAAAGGTTAAAAACTATATGAATCTATTTATATAACAATCTTAAAATGACAAAACTGTAGAAAGGGAGATGAGACTAATTGTTTCCATGGGACAGGGAAAGGACCATGGTTGTTATAAAGACAACATGAAAGATTCTTATGGTGACAGAATTGTTCTATAGCTTGACTGTATTAATGTCAATATCCCAGTTGATCAGTAGCTCTAATGTTTTACAAGATGTTTCTGTTGGGGGAAACTGGGTAAATAATACACAGGATCACCCTGTATTGTTTCTCATGCTGCTTGTGAATCTATAATTACCTTAACATAAAAATTTTAATTTAAAAACCAGTATAATTCATGTTAAAATTCCAGGCTCTAGAGACAGACTACTTGGGTTCAAATTCTGACTCATTCTACAAATTCAAATTCCTATTAGTGTCATCATGGCAAATTTCTTTATTCTCTCTGTACCTTAATTTGCTTATCTTTAAAAAAAGAATACTAGAATTAACCTCATAAGGACTTACCACAGCTTAAATAAATTAATGCTTGTAAAGTACATAGAACAGTAATTCTCATAGATTTATACTCAATAAATATTAGCTATATTTACTGTGATTATTATGGTTATGTATGTATTTATGCACATGTATAAATGGATATATAAATTTTTTGAAAAGCTTTTATGGGATGGGTGCATAGCAACTATAGTATAAGAGTTACTTTTGGTGGTAGAAACTGGACTGACTTGAAAGATAACACTTTATTTGTGCATATTTCATATAGAAAATTATAAATATAAAGCAAATATGGCAAAGTATTCAGTAAAAATACAGGTTTTAGTTATTCTTTATCTTTTTATATGATTATATAATTTACAAATTTTTGAAAAATTTTGTAAAATTTTGTATAATTTTATATAATTTACAAAATTTTGAAAAACAGGTAAATATATCTTATCTTTGACATAAATATTGTATATTATGTATGTACATTTTTTATATTTATCTCAGGACATCATATAATGCATAGAAAGCACAATTTTTGATAAACTCATTGCATGATTAAGCCTTAAACATTTTCCAAAAATAAACTCTTTTCATTACATTATCTTGATTTTCACTTTATAACACAGAGTACACTAAATCTAATTTTACTTTTTACATTATAAAATAGATTTATTTTATGGCTATAAATTAATAGTATTCCCTGACCCTGAATTATTAAATTTTTCTGAGTTGAAATTACTTTCTGAATTATCCCAATTTTAATGATTTTTTGCATAGTCATTGAAATCTGATTTCTCCATCTTTGTCAACTGTCACTCTCAATTGAAGGCATCTCTCAGTTTTTTTCTTTCATCCACACCTATGATATTTCCATTATTGTAGCAACATATTAAGGTTGAAAATAATAAGAAAAGAAACAAACCAACAATTCTATTTAATATTTTAGATTTTTTTTCTGAATTAACGGCTCGATTGAGCTTGTTTATATCTTTTTTCTTCTAGATAATGTTTCATAGGATTAGTTATTGCTATGGTCTCTGAATGTGTCCCCCCAAATTTATATGTTAAAACTTAATCACTAATGTAATAGTATTAAATAATGCCTTCGGGAGATAATTAAGTGATGACGGCTCTGCCCTCGCGAATGAATCATTGCTCTTACAAAATAGTCTTCAGAGAGCACCTGACTTTTATGTTCTTTCTGTCATGTAAGTACACAGCGTTTGTTCCCTCTGGAGGTCACAGCAACAAGGTGCTATCTCAAAAGCAGAGAGCAGCCCTCACCAGATGTCAAATCTGCTGGCACCTTGATCCTGCACTTCCAGCCTCCAGAACTGTGAGAAATAAATTTCTGTTCTTCAGAAAACTAAACACTGCATGTTCTCACTCATAAGTGGGTGTTGAACAATGACAACACACGGACACAGGGAGGGGAACATCACACACCTGGGCCTGGGGGTTGGGGTGCTAGGGGAGGAATAGCAGGAGGTGGGGGAATTGGGGAAGGATAGCATTAGGAGAAATACCTAATGTAAATGACGGGGTGATGGATGCAGCAAACCACCACCATGGCAGGTATATATCTATGTAACAAATCTGCACGATCTGCACATGTACACAGAACTTAAAGTATAATAAATAAATTTTAAAAAAAAGAAAAAAATTTCTGTTCTTTATAAATTACCCAGTCTCAGGTATTTTGTTATAGCAGCAGGAATGGACTAAGACAGTTATACTTATTCTCTCATCTTCTATACATTGATTTCACTAAGTGTCATTTTAGTGAAATCGATAACTGTCTTAGTCAATCATGGTCAATATCATCAACATTTTTTGCAGACCTAAGTAAGATTCAGAGTACTATTTATTAAAATTTAGTTACTAAATTTTAGTTAATGCATTTTTTAATAATTTGTTAACAACACAAGTAAACCTTAAATAAATGATAATCTACTCATCCTACCCATATGTAACGTGTTAATGTATTAGTAATATCATTGTCCTTTTTGATCCAATTCTTTCCTGTTCAAACAATATGTATAGAGTATCTAGTTAAGGCCAGGCATTTTTATAGGCACTAAATGTACAGAAATAATTCACATGATTTCTGAAATTCAGGTAGTTACCTGAATGCTTATCTCATAAGCACTGTTTATTTTAAACTGATAAGAAATCGGAAAGTACAATTATATTTATCATTGAACTTAAAATGCTGAAATTATTATTACATATCTCATTTAAAAAACAAGTGCAATATCTTACTGGTTATACCGGTGGGAGGTGACTACACACAGCATGAATAACATGAGGCAAGACTCTTTGCAGACACAATGGTCAGTGAAGAACTCCACATTTTTGTATTGTGTGTTTAGGTGGATTATGGTGACATCTACAAGATAATCAACAAAAGAGGGGCAGCAATATTGTGGTTGGTTGTTTGGTTAAGTGTCTGTGTGTGTGTGTTTCTGGAGAGTACAAGGTAATACATTTGATTTTTGAAATTATCCAACAAATGCCTGGTTATATGTTTAGGAAATGTAAGAATATATTTAGTGATGGAAAAACTAATTTGGGGACCATTAGCATTTAAATGGAACATAAAATATTAAGGTTAGCTAAATACATCCAAGTAGAGCATAAAAATAAAATAAGAGAAAACGACATTGCTTTTAAAAATTGAGCATGACAGGAATTAAGCAAAATGATTAAAGGGATAGAAACAAAGAAGAACACTGTAGAAATAAATGAAATAAATAATTTATGAAACAGAGTAGTCAGCAGTGTCAAAGAAAGCAGAAGTATCCAGGGAACTAAAATATACCCATTGAATTTGGCAATATATATGCTATTAAGAATGTTGTCAGGGTGATTTCAAATTTGGAAATGTGGAAACAGAAAACAGATAATATGTTATGTACAGGTAAATCAAATGAAACTGTGCATAATTATGTATCAGTTATGTTCCAATCTGGAATCAGAGATCCTTCAAGAATACTTAAGATAGAAGAAATTTAATATTGTGAATTAATTATATAGGCGAAGGAATTGCTGAAAAACCAAACAGGAAATGATGAGGCAAATCAGAGATTAGCCATCTCAAAAGCTACTGCAACATCTTTGTTGAAGAGATAAAGTGATTGGGGTTAATAAAGCCCAGAAACCATGATCTCCTGGAGGAATTTTGAATCATCTCTTGTAGGAACTGGAGCCATAGAGAAGCAACTACTGTTGAACATGCCTCACTGGCAGATTGTGACAAATACCCTTTCTTCTCCCTTCATTCTCCCTTCTGCTAGTGTCTCCAATTGGCAAACTATAGTTAAAACCAGCTGACTTGGGAATCTGGGAGAAGTATTTCTCCTGGGGTCAGCCCCCATATAATACAAAATGGGAAAAGGAGATAAATATATATGAGAACAAACAGAAGAGCAACTGACAAAACTTTATTTTTAACTTGCCAACCTTATAAAGACATATCAAATTGGAAGCCCCATGTGAGAAACTTAGTAGAACTTTAATGCATAATGAAAAATAAATTTCACTGAAAATATTTCAAAGACCAAGGTCTGTGCTCTAGGTAAAATACCTTTAAATTGAAGAGCTTTTATCTCAGCACATTCAATGAGGAAAGATTTAGCCTGACTTGAAATAATTGGGCTTGATATTATCTCTCATAATAATGGCAATCATCAAGAATTCCCTGCACAGAATACATTCATGAAAGATTTAGAATTCATTTTATTTCTAATTAAATATTGCCTTTCTTTTTAATTCAGTGAATTTTTCATTTTTTAAAGATATAGAATGGTAATAAAATGATATATATATATATATATACACACACACATACACACATACCGATAGCCATAAAACAGAACAGCTAATAAAATACAATTTTATCATATAACCTGCTGTAGATAATGATCCATCAACATCTTAAATATTATCAGTCTAGTACAATATACAGCAGTGTACAATTGTAGTGATCATTGTTGAAGGTCTCATAACATGCATTCACCTCTACCAGAATCCTGACAGAATCTTGATTTAGATCCAACACTCAACAATCTCATTCCATGTACTTCAGGAGAATCTGATCTCTTAAGTTTCAGTGGCATAAGCCTGACTGGCTTATGCTAATTAGTACGTATGGGATACTGGACAAAAGTGGACAAGTGACATAAATGAATAATCAGGAGTGGAAATGGTATTTTGGAGTACTGGAATACAAGGGTTCTCTCTAGTCCTTTGCAAATTGTTACATGCTTTTGTGGGGGCCAGAAATGCCTCAGCCATCTTACCACTGGACTAAACATGGAGAAAGAGCATGGGTAAAGTGACGATAATTTCAAGTAAGTGAAGCATAAGTTATTGGCTTAAACCAAACCTGAAGCCTGATATAAAATTTTATTGTTGGTTATGTGGGGAAAAAAAAGTGATTTAATATTTAGGTCAGTTTGAGTTGTGTTTTCTTTCACTGGCTGTGGAAAACACCTTAAATCAATGTACAAAGTGTATGTGTGCATGTGTGCGTGTGTGTGTGTATTAGTTCCTAAACTTATGACATCTGCATTTCATTTTTTTTTTTTTGAGATGGAGTCTCACTCTGTCACCCAGGCTAGAGTACAGTGGTACAATCTTGGCTCACTGCAATCTCTGCCTCTCGAGTTCAAGCAATTCTCCTGCCTCAGCCTCCTGAGTAGCTGGGATTACAGGCGTGCATCAATACACCCAGATAATTTTTGTATTTTTAGTAGAGACAGGTTTTCACCATGTTGGCCAGGCTGGTCTCAAGCTCCTGTCCTTAGGTGATCCCCCCGCCTCGGCCTCCCAAAGTGCTGGGATTAAAAGTGTGAGCCACCACACCCTTTAAGTCCAAGGGTACATGTGCAGGTTTGTTACTTAGGGAAACTTGTGTCATGGAGGCACATATACACTTAACTACATATATATATATTTAACTACAACGAGATGCCATCTCATACCAGTCAGAATGGCTATTGCTAAAAAGTCAAAAAATAACAGATGCTGTCAATGTTGCAGAGAAAAAGGAATGCTTATACACTGTTGGTGGGAATGTAAATTAGTTCAACCACTGTAGAAAGCAGCGTGGTAATTTCTCAAAGAGCTAAAAACAGTACCAGCATTTGACCCCACAATCCCATTACTGGGTATATAACCAAAGGAATATAAATCATTTTATTACAAAGACACATGCATGCATATATGCACTGCACCACTATTCACAATATCAAAGACATGGAATCAACCTAAATGCCCATCAATGGTAGACTAGATAAAGAAAATGTGGTACATATACACCATGGAATACTATGCAGCCATAAAAAAGAATGAGAGCACGTTCTTTTGTAGTAACATGGATGAAGCTAGAGGCCATTATCCTTAGCAAACTAACGCAGGAACAGAAAACCAAATACCACGTTTTCACTTTTAAGTGGGAGCTAAATGGTGAGAACACATGGACACATAGAGAAGAACAACACACACTGGGGTCTATTGGAGGGTGAAGGGTGGAATTGCCTAAAATTATATATATTACATAAATTGAATATAATTTGCTAATAGATATTAATAAAATATCCACATAATAATCTATATGCTGTATCTATTCATCGTCTCATGTAAAAATAGTAACTGGTTTGTACTTTTTTTGGAAATAAAGAATTTTAGTTCAATAAAAGAATTTATACTCTTTTACTCTATATTTGAATGCTCAAAACAACTGTTTCTTTATACTTCAGTTGACCCTTTCTTCTTCTTTGTGTATATCCTAACCATATTCAAATGAGTCAACTTATGCTTGTAGAACCATTAGTAAAATACAAATCATAAATCTTATAATTTCAATTAAGACTCCAGTAGCATAATATACACTAGGGCAAGAGTTTTCAACTTTTTGGGACTCATTAACTCCTTTTTATTTTTATTTTTTACCATTTAACCATTTTTATTATTTATTATTATTTTTTGAGATGAAGTCTTGCTCTGTCACCCAGGCTGGAGTGCAATGAATGGTATGATCTTGACTCACTGCAACCTCTGCCTCCCGGGTTCAAGTGATTCTCCTGTCTCAGTCTCCCAAGTAGCTGGGATTACAGGTGTGCACCAATACTTCCGGCTAAATTTTTTGTGTCTTTAGTAGAGACAGGGTTTCATCATGTTGGCCACGCTGGTCACAAACTCCTGACCTCAAGTGATCCACCCACCTTGGCCTCCCAAAGTCCTGGGATTATAGGTGTGAGCCACTGTGCCCAGGCTATTTTATTGTTAATTGATGAATAATATATATATTCATGGGTACACTCTGATATTTTGATATATGTATATATTGTGGAAAAATTAAATCAAGATAATTAATGTATCTATCACCTCACCGACTTATCATTTTTTGTGGTGAGAAAATTTAAAATCTACTCTTTTAGCAATTTTGAATTATACAATACATTATTATTAAGTATAGTCACCATGCTGTGCAGTATATCACTAAACTCTTTTTGTAAATTTAACGAAAGGTGCTGGCCCTCTTCTAAGTAGAAAAAATATATAATACATCAATACACACAACAATTTGTACACAATACTGGATTCTCAGACTGTCAATAGGGTATCATTTACTCAATACCAAGACACAATTTAAGAGAAAAATCATGATATTTAATGAACATGTTTCAAAAAATTTTAAATAGGTCTAATAGATATCCCTATTCTTCAGTGAGGGAAAATCTATCATCAAGTTCTTGGTTTGCGACACTGGCTTGGAGGGCTGAAATGTTAGCTCAGAGATGATGACTATAAGCTCATGCATTCTAGTATCCCTGAACATGTGACTTGTATAAGTTTCGTAACTGATTTTAATGCTGCATTTGTTTTAATTTTGCATATTCAATGTTAGAACTTTTCAAAGACACTCACATTGTATATATTAATATATGATTTATGTAAAAGAGTCTATACTTAAATACCCTGAAGGGGAGAATTAATTTGCATTCATCACACCTAAGACAAATAGTACGAGTTACTTTTGGAAATACTGTAACATATATTTGTTCAAGTTTCCGATAATAAAACTGCACATGGATACGAACACTAAGGCCAAATTAACAAAATGAAAGGCACATAATTGAATTGTGAGTATGTTGCAAACTTAAAAGTTTGACATCTGTAATAAAAATTAGGAGAATTTGATAAATTTTCTCTTTGATATCCAATAAATGTTTTATAGGTGAATGTGCTGATTGTTATAGTCAGAACCCCTTTTATTAGATGACCAGCAATGGAAATAAGCATATATATTCAGATCACTTTGGGCATTTTTATTGCCCAAACCCCTCTTCTAAGTTTATGAATCCCCCATAATGTTTTCATATATAATTTTATACCAGCACGTGATTATACTATTTTGAGGAAGAAAACCAAACCTTTTGGCTTTGTAATCTATAATAAGGAGTTAAAATGTATTAAGGAAACAAAAGCTTTGTCTTGTGATATTGTCTGCTGCTTCTATGGTGGTGTTATGTAACAAGAACACGAATAATAAAAATATTAATAATAAATCTGACTAACTTATTTATAGTGCATTAACAACAGGACAATTGGAAGGAAACACATAAAGCAGGAAAAGTGTCCTCTAGCTATTTTCTCTATAGACTAGCATTGCTTTTTTTTTTTTTTAATCTAAGAAATTTTATTGCTCAGAACCTTCCCTCCCTGGGCAATGGCAAGAGCTTCGGAGACCAGCCCTTGGAGACAGAGTCAGAGGCACCTGGGTGGAAAAAAGAGCGAGCGTGTGGCACATTTGGTCCATTGTCGCGTGTGGGTATGGCAGGGGGAGAGGGGACTCTAGAAGGCTCTGCATCTAGGGCCTTTGAGGGACTCAGATAGGCCTCCTTGGGCAAGGCTCACATGCCAAAGCAAAGCAGACGAGGCCAGCCAGGCTTGGGGTGAGAGCTTAGTGCCTCAGCCTTGCACTGCGGTTCTTGGATCTTCCAGAAACTGAGCCACATCACGCCCACGTTGATGGCATAGGTGGTGATGCAAATGATGCAGAAATCATAGAGCACGAAGAACAGCATCCAGGCCAGGTAGACTGAATCAGCAAGAGACACCGGGGATCTCAGCAGCAGCAGGACAGAGGCCCAGAGTGTCCTTAGGCAACCTAACAACAGCTGTAGCGAGTAGAAGATGCAACCGAATATGCTACTGGATTAATTGATTGAGGATGCTGCCCTTTCCCAGCACGTGCTCTACCAGCCCGAAGCCCATGCCCCACCTGGAGGAAATGCGCGAACAGCTGATGGCGGTGCCCACGTCGCAGAGCGCGTGGTAATACGGGTCCCATGGGCGCACCGCCTTCACGTGCAGCTCGTAGAGCGAGAGCACTAAGTCAGCCAGGCAGAGCATGAGCCGCACCCAGCCAGGGCTCCCCCAGGTGCTGCCCACATCTCCAGGTCCCGTCTGAGGCGCCCACGGAGAAAACCAGCCACGGAGCAGGGATGGGGCGGGGCCTAGCATTCCTTTTCTTCTGATTAACAAATTTGTACATGAATGAGAAGAATAGTTAAATTGTTTAGAGCTTTAAAGTTTTCTTATTCAATATTGAAGTTTAGGTTTTTGGTATTAGACTGCCAATTTACAGGGAATTTTTAAATAGAGAAGGAATAATTTTAGCTATTCCTGGGAAAGACTTAGTATTTTTTAATTCACAAATTAAAATTGTAACTATGATATACAAAATGATGTTTGGATATATGTATACATTGTAAAGTCACTAAACTAAGGTAATTCACATAATCATTACTCACATATTTATCATTTATTGTGGTTAGAATATTTGAAATCTGTGGTATCGATTTTTAAGTATACAATACATTGTTATTAATTATAATCGCCATGTTGTATAATAGATCTTCTGAATTTATTCCTCCCATCTAACTGAAATTTTGTATCCTTTGACCAACATCTCCCTAATACTTGCCTCATCCTTAGTCTTGGGTAACCACCATTCTACTCAATATATCTATGAGTTCAACCATTTTAGATTCCACATATAAGTGAGATTATGTAGTACTTGTTGTTCTATGCCTGCCTTATTTTGTTTAGCTTAGAGTCCTCCTGGTTCATTCACATTGTCACAAGTGACAGGAATTCCTTATTTGTTAAGGATAAATAGCATCCCATTGTGTGTATGTACCACATTTTCTATATCCATTCGTGTTGATGAACACTTAGGTTAAATCTGCGTCTTGGTTATTGTAAAAACTGCTGCAATGAACATGGAAGTGCAGATCTCCCTTCGACATATTGATTTCATTTACTTTGATATATATACCCAGAAGTGGAATTATTGGTCATATGGTAGGTGTATGTTTAGTTTTTTGAGGAATCTTCATACTGTTTTCCATAATGGTTGTGCTAATTTATCTCCACACCAACAGTGTAAAAGGGTTCCTTTTCTTCACATCTTCACCAACATTTATCTCTTGTCTTTTTTTAAAAATAGTAAGTACTCTGACAGATGTGAGGTGATATCTCACTGCAGTTTTGATTTGCATTTCTCTGATGATTAGTGATGTTGAACATTTTTTCATATACCTGTGGCCATTCGCATGTATTCTTTTAAGAAAAGTTTTTCCAGGTTCTTTGCTCATTTTTAAGTGGGTTTTAAAAAGATCCCAGATAACCAACGCAATCTTGAACAAAAAGAACAAGGCTGAAGGCATCACATTACTTCAATCTACTCAAAGACCTCACAATCTACTGCAAAGCTGTAATAATCAAAAGAGCACAATACTGGCACAAAACCAGACATATAAACCAATGTAATAGAGAGCCCAGAAATAAATCCATGTGTTTACAGGGAAATGATCTTCAGGAAATGTGTCAAGAACACACAACTGGGGAAAGGCAGTCTCTTCAATAAATGTGTTGGGAAAACTGGATAACCACATGCAGAATGAAAGAATACCCATATCTCACCTCACACACCATAGTCAACTAAAAATGGATTAGAAACTTAAACATAAAACCTGCAACAGAAAAACGGAAAAACTACTAGAAAATAAAACGTAGAGAAAAAGCTTTTTGACATTGGTCTTGGCAAGATTATTTTGGATACAACCCAAGAGCACAGACAACAAAAGCATAATTAGACAAATGGGATTGCATCAAACTAGAAAGCTTATGCACAGCGAAGGAAACTTCAGAGTGAATAGAAAACTTAGAAAATAGGAGAAAATATTTATGAACGATACGTCTTATAAGACGCTAATATCTGAAACACATAGGGAACTCAAACACCTCAATAGCAAGATGTCAGTATTTTTAGCACATAGATACATTTAAGGTTGAACATGTGTTTTAAAGAGGGACACATCAAGTTTTGCTGTACATCTTAATTTTTTATAGTATTCTTTGCTTGTTTATTATACAATTGACCCTTGAACAATATGGGGGTTGGGTGCACCAAATCCCCATGCAATAAGAAAATCTGAGTATATCTTTCGATTCCCCCAAAACTTAACTGCTAATAACCTACTGTTGACCAGAAGCCTTACTGGTAACACAGTCAACTAACACATATTTTGTATGTTGTATGTATTATATACTGTATTCTTACAATAAAATAAGCTAGAGAAAATAAAATGTCATTAAGAAAATCATAAGGAAAACAAAATATATTTACTATTTATGAAGTGAATGTGGATATCACAAAGGTCTTCATATTCATCATCTTCATGTTGAGTAGGCTGAGGAGAAAAATGGAAAAGGAACATTTGGTCTTGCTGTTTCATGGGTGTCAGAGGCAGAAGAAAATCCATGCATAAGTAGATCCACACAGTTCAAACCCGAGTTGTCTAAGGGTTAACTGTACAGAAAAACACACATAAAATGGTCTATTAAATAATAGAGCAAGATTATCTTTATTAACAAAATCTGAGACATGAAGATAAACCTAAAAGCATCAATTTCTGCATTTCCATGTTATATGAAAAAAATTCTTACTCATATAAAGCGGTTGAATATTAGATAAGAGTTTAAGTCAGTGATTTTATTCTTGGAAGAATCACTGTGGAATACTAAGAACAAGTGTTTTTAAAAAAACTTAGTGTGTGTGCTTCCATGAACCTCCATTTTTCATAGATTTGAGCTACCGCTATTATTTTACCATCTGATACTTTTTTTGACATTCATGCAGAAAAAGAAATGGGACATTATATCTTGAAAGGTAGATGGCTAAAAAAAACATGTGATCCTCCTCTCTTCTTTTCACAGTAATCACAACTTGGCCTTTGATCTGACTTGAGATTCTTCACCTTCTCTACAACACAGTGGGAGGAGGTTTCTTCTGCTGGAATTAAGTAGGGCAAGATGCCATGTGGTAGTAATAACTGCTTCCATCTCTCCTAATGTGGAGTCTTTAGATATCAGCTATTTGATAAAGACAGATGTATAATACATTTTCTGGATTTTATCTCCCTTTTATTCTGCCTGTTAGCATATTATTCTTTTCTTTAAAAATTTCATGTCAGTGAACAGGAACAGAATATTTTACAGAAAAATTTCAAAGAGTTTTTTTTGTAAAGATACGCCCCTAGTGACAAAGTGTTTGTGCCAAGAATGATAAGGGTAGTTTCCCTATTGTTCACACAGCAGGTTGCCATCTTTTCCTTCTTAATAGGGAAAGGTCTTATCCTTAGCAATGCTGCATGAGTTTTTCAGTTACTTGGCAACAATAATAAAAAAAACACAAGCAGTAAAGGGCTCATCATCAACATCATGACAAATAGTAGTGCCTCAGCTGGTTTTAATGGCCATATGGAGACATTAAATTTCTTGTTTTCAAGATTAAATCCATTGCATATGATCAGATTAAGCCCTGGTATGTGCAAAAATTTGAAACATTTCAGCTGTTGTATTTAAACTAGCATGTGGAAAAAAGTGAATAAGTATGAGGCACTTGCCTGAATAAACAAAGCACCCACAATACACAAGACAGACATAGATTTTTTCTAATTTGAATATCAAAATACATATTTCAGCACATTCTTACAATCATTGACAGTTAATATTATGAAGCAATCTACTGTATGTATGATAATGCCTGTTGTTAAGGAATTAACAAATAGAAAGAAATACTTCCTTAAGAAATACTACCATTAATAAGCAAAGAGTTAAAACCAATCAGAATGTGGGGGAAATCCAATATGGCATCCAAACACTAACAAATGAAAATGCCTGTAATAAATGTGGAAAACATAACCATACTGAATGCAGGAGGGAAAAGAACTAACCTAAATAACTTTGGAAAACGGGAAGTTGATGGAATAGTGTAAGAATAAAGACAAGAAGAATCGTGCACAAATGCTGTTACCTAGTCAGTAAATGTGTTTCTTATGAGGGTATTGGGGTAGACACCCTGAAATGAATTTGTGTCTACTAGAATTGAATGAATAAGTAAATATGTAGTAGATAATAAAAATTAGGTGCCTTACTGCTGTAGAAGGCAATTACAATTAAAGAAAGGGAAAAGACTAAAATAATCCCTGTGATGGGGAGGGGAGCACTATACACTGGGGTCTGTTGGGGGGAAATAGGGGAGGGATGGTGGGGGGTGGGGAGTTGGGGAGAGATAGCATGGGGAGAAATGCCACATATAGGTGAAGGGGAGGAAGGCAGCAAATCACACTGCCACGTATGCACCTATGCAACAATCTTGCATGTTCTTCACATGTACCCCAAAACCTAAAATGCAATAAAAAAAAATAATCCCTGTGATGTCGAATTGGAATCTGAGGTATCAGTATGAACTCATTATGCATATACATACACAGGTATATAAAAGTATATATATATGCATATGGGCTGATATATAAATGTTTTCTAGTCCTGTCTGCTGAGCGGTGTAGAAACAATAATGCCCCTGTAGTAATTAGCATACCTGGTGCCCAGATCTTGGTTTCTAAGCACCATGTCCCTATAAAGGAATCACAGATCCTTGGAAAAGTTGTTTGTTCCAGGGCCCGGGTAGAGGAAATCAAAAGGAGCTTGAAACACCTTGTGGTACCAGAAAAGTGAAAGTTCTCAAAAAATACGGGAGAAGATTGTTGAAAAAGCACAGAAGCCAACCTGAAGGAACTCCTAATGGCCAAAGCTTTGAGCAATGAAATAACTAATGAGAGTATCAGATAATAACCCAAATAATAAAATAAATATTCATAAACCAATGGTGATGATAAATAAATAATTGATTAAATAAGTATGTGGAAGAGATATGATAGCTTTTCCTTGTAGTGAAATTGCAATTAATAAATGCATAAAGAAGGAGGGAAATGGAAGTAATCACTAGGCAGATATTACAGTGGTGATTATTGCATGCATAATCCATTAAAGGGTGCTAGAATCAGTGGGCAAGGGGCTGAGGGAGAAGATAGTTGTATGGCCTCAAAGTGTTTCTCCTGAGATATTTGTTCACTATAGAAAAAATAATTATAATTTTACATTGGAAATTTCCAGGAGAGACCACCTAGATGAGAAGACCAAGGTCAATGTTACCTGTAATAAAACATATTGACATCATGAACTCTGTGATATGGAGCATAGAGAAAGACAAGGCACCATTTCCATGATTCTCTTTTCAATCTGTGCCTTGTATATTCTCACTATTAGACTGGAGGCACAAATTGAAGAACATTCAGCAAAATAACTCATCAATACTCTTCAGGGCTATCAACAATATGAAAAATAAGGAAAGGCTGAGGAACTGCTGCAGATTGTAGAAATCCAGGAAAAAATAAGTAAATGGAATATGGGATCCTTATTGAGACTCTTAAAAGGATATTACTGGAAAAAATGGTGATGTTTGAATGAGACAGTTAATTTGGTTAATGCTCTTATGACAATGTAAATTTTCTGGTAATGGTAATATTATGGTTGTTAAAGATATGAACATTGGAGGAGGCTAAGCAAGGAATATATTAAAACTTTACGTTCTATTTTTGCAACTTTTCTGTAAGCCTAAAAGTAGTTAGAATTAAATGTTTTAGAATTTGCTATTATAAAATAAATTCAGAACTTCCACTTCTAGTTGCTATAAATGACTGTAAAAATAGACAATATATATGAAGTAACTGTTTTCATACACTGGAAAACAGTCAGCAAAGAATTATAATTCCTGAAAGAAGGAAACTAGGTGAAATAAGCCTCCAGATAACCCTGGATTTTTGCTTGAAGGCAATATCTAAATTGTGGGGCAAGGAGGATTAACCAAAACAGAGCACAAGGAACTTACTGAACTGATGACACAGTGATCAGAATTTGGGAATAGTCAGACTGCTGGAATTTGCAGGGCAAGTTGTTGGAGAAAAATGAGCTATGTATAATTAATGCTCCAGAAATCTGCAGAATGGCCCTCTTTGGTCTTTCACTGAACACTAAATTGCTCATGTGAAGGGCAGGACTTCATGAAGCTGGGCAAAGAGCAACTACTAGATGAATAAAAAAATAATTATAGAGATCAGTGAGCTGAACAACTACTGGAACACAAACATGGCTGGGATATTTTGATATTAAATAGCCAAAGGGAGGAGTCCTCTTTGAGAACACAAAGCAAGGCAGTAGAGCTTCAGAAAAGTCTCAGTCATAAAAATAGAGTGAATGTAGTCCAAGAGTGATGGCTACCACAGACCATCCCTAGTAAAGCTTCAAAATGGGTCTAGAAAAGAGTAGCCTGATATGCAAATAAATTAACTGCTTTCCTAGCCGTTTTATTAAGGAAAATAACAAGATACAGTCACTCACAACTTAGCATCCATAATGTCCACCATACAATAAAAAGACTAGGTGTGCAAAGAACTATGATGATGTGACTGGCAAGATGGAAAAGATAAATTGTAATTAGGAGAAAAATCAGAGATGACAGAAATAGTAAACAAATACTTTAAAATATCTATTACAAATGTGTTCAAGGATTTTAAAAACAAGATATTTGAAGAAACAGCTAAATAATTTCAGTAAACAAATTGAAAACACAAAAAGAAGTAAACTTATTCCACTAATAGAAAATAATTCTTATCAAAATTATGGCTGGCTTTTCTTATAGAAATCAACAAGCTGATTCTAAAATGTATATGGACAGTTAAAGGAAATAGCCATGAGTCCTGAAAAAGAAAAAAAAGTTAGCATACTTATGCCATTTGACTTCAATATTGACAATAAAGACACAGTAATCAAATCAGTGATTATCCTAAAGATAGGAAAATATATTAGCAAATCAAAATAGAGAATCCAGAAATAAAATCAAATTTACATTACCCATTAATTTTGTCATTTCCAACTAATTAATCTTCATTTTGATTCTATTTAAGCTGAAAATGTGTGATCTGATATTGTGGATCATATTATTTCAATTTTTGTCTAATTTATTGTGATTTTCTTTGTGATCTTTATAATACATCATTGCACCATGGGTCTAATTAAAAGCTTGTGCATTCTCTATTATAACAAAGTTCAATATACAACTGTTACATCAACCTTATTCTATTCTTCAGATCCTTCATGCTTTTATTTTTAGTCTATTTGCTCTTTCGTAGTTGACAGCAGTGAATTAAATCTTCCTACTACTAAAAAATTCAATCAAAGTAGCAAATAAATTTATTGGGAAAATGAGTATCTTCAGTGAATGGTGGTAGAACAACTTGACGAACATGAACTTTGGCTATTATCTAACTCAATGCAAAAATTAATTTGTGTTGCATCATAAAACCAACAGCTGAAATTAAAGCTTCTCAAATGCAAGATAGTGGAATATCTTCACGTACTGAGAGTAGTTAATGACTTCTTAAACAAAAGCCATAAAATATGAACAATAAAAGGAAAAATGATAAAACACAAACAAAATTGTAAAAATCTGTTCAATAAAACATATAATTAAGAAAATTAATAAGGAAGCTACAGATTTAAGTATGATATGGATAATACCTACATCTGACAAAATACTTATATCCAGAATATGTAAACAACAACAATAAAAAGAAAATTAACTAATAAAAATAGGCAAAATATTTTGAAAAGGCACTTCACAAAAGAAAGATAAATACAGCGTATATAAGTCCTTGAAAAAGTATTCAAGCACATCAGGAACATTCAAATTAAAACCCAAAGAAGACAAGAACATTCACCTACTAGAATGGCTAAAGTTTAGGAAACTGTGAAATGACCAAAACTCTGATAATTTGTATGAGTACTGCAGCAATTTTTAAAACTGTTTAAGCAGTTTCTTACAAAATTAATCATACTACTTGCCAGAGAAATAAGAGTTGCCCTACAATAGAACAAATATGCAAAGACAAAAGATTTCATGTAGAAAATAGTGGGTGATAATGGAGGAGCACCTTGAAAGAAAGTACTGAAAGAAAAAAAAGTCAACTTAGAATTCTATACTGAATGAAAATTTCATCAAAAACAAAGAGAAAATAAGAAAATTTTTCAGAATTACAAAACATGGAAGAATTATCACCAATAGATGTGCAATAAATGAAATGTTAAAGAAATTCCTCAGGCAAAAGGGAAATGGTACCAGTTGGAAATCTGGATTTATATAAAGAAATAAAGAGCATTGAAAATGGTAACTACATGGGTAGGTATTAAAGATTTCACTTAATATTTAAATGCCTTTAAAAGATAATTGACTACTTAATCCAAAAGTATTAACATTTTATGTTAAAGTATATGCCATATATAGAAGAAAAACATATTACAATAGCCCAAAGGGCAGAAAGAAATGGAATTATGCTCTTTTCTTAAGTGCGTCTGATTATTATGAGTACCAAAGGGTATGGCCAATTCTTTCCACTTAGTACGCAAAGACCTGGTGACTATGCAAGCCAACAAATACTAGGCTTCATAGAAGAACTCCTCTGGCTTGTGATATTAAAGGAAATTTAGCTGCACATCTGTAATAGATTTGGTTGACACTGAGCAATGTGAGCATCAGTCAAGGCTATTGTATGCCACATTGGGGAGCAGAAACGGCAGATGAAAGCAAAGGTAACCAAGCACCCTGCACTTGCTGAGGGACTGCACACATGGACGTGAACTGAGAAGACTTTCAAAAGAGAGACATGGGTGACAAGAAATCCAACCATCCTCTTAAATGATAAAAGGATACTAGGTAAAGGGAGTACCAGAGTTCTCTTTCCCACAGGAGAGTTTGAAACAGGTCTAGAAAGAGAATGGAGACAGGGGTTGGGGTCAGCATGAAGGCAAGGTCTATGCAAATTACTAATGAGGATGGTGGGTTGAAGAGAGGGCAGCCAGTCCTCTGCTGAAAATAGAAAAGAGATGAGTGAATAGGAGGACAGAATGTGCCTGTGTGTGTCCAGGTGGGAGTGGGGTGGGCAATGAGGGGTTTGAAAACAAGAGATGGGATGGCAAGGTAGGCTGGGCATGCAGGGGTAGGTGGCCACATTTCTACAGTGCTGGAGAGCTAAGCAGCAAATTTGGCATACAGTGTATTGGGTAGAATGGGATCCACACAGATAGATTTCTGTGCAGGAATGTCAAGTCCATGTCTGAGGAAGAGTCTTCTAGCACCAAGCTTTCACAATAGTGCTTAGGGAACCCCAGTGATGTGTAGGTTTAAGTGACCACAGGCCTGGGTGGGATGAAGGGGTGCCGAATAGACAGGACAATTGGCTTGCAGTTCCCCTACCCAGACTTCTCTGCTTTCAAGTCAGAGATTTGATTTATGAAGAAGGCTTAAGTTGCAATACAAGGTCCCACATCTAAAATATTGACAACCATGGTAGAACAAACAGTTATATACAGACTATATCATGGAATCCTGACCTTTGGGGACACGTGCTCTATAAACTTGGTGATCTCTCTCCCCAGGTCCTCATGATGTTTCTCACTAGCTGAGAGTATCCTGTATACACCCATTCCCTAGCACCTGGTGATTCTGATCAACTTCTTCCTCTTCAAAGTACAGGGAACTATCTTATTGATGTTTCAGAATTTTGAAGCATGTCCAGAAAGTCCTGGTACCCAAGACATCACTAAAGGAATCCCACTTTCTGTGGATGAGGGATTAAGTTAATTTTCTGCTCAACCTACTTAGAAAACAAGGAAATTAAAATAACAGTGAGATCATATATTATCACCCAAAGGTTTGACCAAAATTTAAAAGGTTGATAAAATAAAATGTCTATGAGAATGTAGATTATTCACATACATTAATATGTAAGAATATGAATTGATACAGCTTTATTAGAACAGAATTTCAGAAATATTAATAAATATTTACAATTATCACATTTTTTCCACTTTAATACAATTTACACTTTGCTGTGTCTTTCCTGTAAGAAAACATGCATATTTGCCCAAGAATTCTTGGTCAATGATGTTAGTATCAGTTTACAAATGATAGCAACAAATGGGAAATAACTAATGTGTCCATCTGGAGGAGATTGGTCAAATTATTTACGGCACATACACACTTTAGAATTCTAGGGAGTAGTTAAAAGTGTAAGGTGGATCTATATGTACTCTCACAGAAAGATTTTGCATTTATTTCATTCAGTGAAAATGGCAGGAGGAAAAACACTATGTACACTGTTATCCATCTATGTTACATGTTAAAAACTCATAATGTACTTTTTATAGCATATTATGGAAGGAAATGCCTAGAATACGTTTAAAACAACAAACATTATTAATTGTGATTACTTCTGAGGAGAGATATTGATTTTGATGAAATGTAGTAACTAAGGGGAATTGTGATTTATGCATATTGTTAGAATTTTGGGACAGTGAGAATATCTGCACTATTACTTAAAACCACAATTTTCCTTAGAAGTAAACAGAAAGACAAGGGGAAGGGGAATAATGTTGAATTATTTCTTCTTTTCTTATCAAAGCTAGCACATCTGCCATGGAACCATTTTCTAATCACCTAGAGACTCCTGGGTTTTTAGAGATTTAGCCACAGTAGATGTTTGCTTATACACTGATTCCCGTGGTCTTTGACTACCTATGGAGGAGGCTTTGATTTTGGACCACCTAGGTAAGTTCACTAACTGGTGTATGTGTTCAGAGGCCAGTTCAAATAATTAACTCCATTAAAATTTGACCTCAAACCTCAGGATCATTTCCAAAATCTTCTCTCTAGCCTCCAGGTTATAAAGCAAGATATCAGTAGATTCTGTGCCAAATCAGACTTTCCCAACTAGCAGATATGAGAACGCTTTGAGTGTGTTTTCCAGATGCATTCAAGAGGTCTCTAAGCTTCACTGTTTTAAGTGAACAATTACAATACAAGGAAGGGGCTTATTCTGTCAAGGGGGTCCACAGTAAAGGGCAGGACCTATAGGCAGTTGGAGTGTCAGTTAAGTCTTGGAGAAGGCAGGTGAGTCCAGGCTGTGTGTTCCTCTAGGAGCAGGTGCAGGCTCCAGAGAAGGACTCAGTGCAGCTGACCAGCAGGTCAGTTCCATTTTGGACTGGAAAGCACACTGGGGAAGACCCAGAGGAAGGGCACAGTAATGTGGGAAAGTACTGGACTGAACTCATGTGAAGGGACCAGGACAGAGTCAGCCCTGGAAGAATCTGGGGCTAAGAGAGGGAGGACTTCAGGCCAATGAACCCCATAGATAGTCCCAGATAGTGTCTGATTCTCACTCTCCCTTTCCTTTTTTTCAGACCTGCTTTTAGTGCTTCAGACACAGGATCTTTATTTTGTTTGTCTGAGAGACATCTTGGAGTACTGAGAAGAGAAATGAATTAATAGACCCAAGATCTGCCTCAGGCTGGGAGGAGTGGAACAGTGTGAGCTCCAGAGGAATTCAGACCAGGAGTCTAGTCCCATCCTGTCACTTACTAGCTGCGTGAAGTAGACACATTACCCAATTCTATGAGCATTGATCTCTTCATTGGTGAAGTGGGCTTGATTAGCCCTGTCCCCTAGGACTGTTGGACTGTGTTGTGTGTGATGCATGTAAAGCACCTGGCACAGTGACTGGTGTGCATTGAGACATTAAAGAGTGACATTTATTACCATGATTTTTTTTTTTACCCTGGGTGATACCATCGCTTCAACTGGGATATTTTTGGTTATGGTTTTGTTTTTTAATCCACAAGAAATGAATGTCCATGAATATACAGCACTGTAGGACACAGAACACCAAATTAGCCAAAAATTCTGTCAAGAAAGAAAGGAAAGAAATACGGAAAGAAAGGAAAGAAAGAAAGAAAGAGAAAAAAAACCTCAGTAAGTTTTCCTCCTTTCAGGGTATATTTAATTTGAATGTTGGGGAATTCTCCCCATCTGGATGCAACTCAATGCTCCTGGAATATATGTCAAAATCCAACTCTTTCCCTCCCTTCCACTTGCCCTTTGATCCAAACCACCCCTTAATTGTCATTCATTTACTTTCTAACAAAATATAGCCCTCCCTTAATTTTCCAAATTATACTGAAGTTAAGTTATATCTAGTTAAAATGCCCTTTGAATGGACTCCCCAACCCAAGGCAAAAAGTGCCAACACAATGACCTCTGGGCATCCCACCTGCCTTGAGTGTATCACCCCTATTTCTCAGAAAATGGCTGGAAATGAAGTGCATAGAACACCTAGTTTTTGCACTGGGACAATAGCACAGGGTATTTTTCCATCCCTGCACTAAGTGGAGAACTGCTTAAAGTCAAAAGCTAAAGGCAGTTCTCCATTCCAGACTGTCTCTTAACTCTGAGACACACCACCAAGGATCCTGCCCCTCTCACCACTCTCATCTCCTCCTCTGATCCACCATGCAGCTTAACTTAAAATCACCCCCCATTGAGGGACTTGAAGTTTTCCAAAGTCCCAAATTGCCTTGCCTCAGGGCATTTACATTTGACTACTCTCCTCTGGACCTCCCCTTTTCCAGCTCCCTCCAGCATACATTTTTTTTTCATTTGTCTTTTATGTCTTATATGGTATCTCACCGTCTTCCTTATATGATAGCTGTTACTGACTCTAAAATTTTATGGACAGTGGCTTGGACTTCTTTTTTTTTTTTTTTTTTAACCATCCCTGGTACTACCAGGGAGCTTTCCAAAGCTAATGTTTGAGGAATAAAAACCTAGTGAACAAGAGGTCAAATTTGTTAACTCTTTAATGCTTTCTACATTCTTGAATAAGCAAAGCAAATCCAGGTATATAACTTCTATTTTACAGAACAACAGAAGAAACAAGTGAATACAAGAGTTTACCATCTTTAACTTTTTTCTCTATTTCTTAATCCCAACTATTTTACTGCTGATTATTTCACATTTCTAAGGAAATGCCTATTTCAGTGTCATGTTTTCTTGCTCCAGATCACTAAATAAGATGAAAAGTTTCTCAATTTGTTTTAACAGATAAAAAATCTTCTTAACTCTAAAGCATCATAAACAGCATTAAATATGTAACAACATTATTCATACAGCTAGATTTTAAAGCTAATTAACATTTTTATAGAATAAATAACATTTAAAAACTTTCAACAAAAAAGGTAAGTGTACAAGCTTCTCATGTAGGACAGGAATGCAGATATAATTTGTACTATATTCCCTCTAACACCGCCTGGGCCCCCACTACTGAAAAGATTGAGTGTTCTCTTCAAACTGAGGAAAGGGCTTCAGACTTCTCTAGGAGTGGGAGAAGCAGCTGCTGGAATTGACCCCGCAACGTGCAGTGGCCGTGGCACTAGTAGGAAGCATAGCTGCAAGTCTGGCACAGACTCGCTCTTCTTCATCTCGCAAAGCTTCTTCATACAAAGATGGAAAGGAACTGGGGACAGTATCATGGATCTTGGCCGATAACTCGAGGACTCTCATCTTGCTGGTTTCTACATGGGCTCTGGGACCCCACAGAAGTTCATAGTGCACAGGATCACTGTTAGGTACCTGCCGGTGCACCAGGTATCTTTCTTTTAGGTAATCTTGGGTGATGAGCTTCTCTTGGGCTCCCCATAGAAACAGTGGTTCTTTCTGGCATCTATCCCCATTGCATTAAGCACTTCCAAGATATCTTCCTCAGTGGCACAGTTGCTCTTCATAAAGATCACACACAGGATAGTCACCAGGAGGCCAGTCTTGGGCATCATCTCCTGACCACTCAGCCTTGCATCACAGGTGCGATTCAATTTGCTGATAGGACATAGTAGTGCCTGGTTGGATCGACTTCCTTCACATCAATGCCGAAGGCCAGCACCATGAGCTCAGAGGCTTTCTTGAGAATCTCATGGAAGTGCGCCTTGTCCTTTTTGATGACATACTTTAGCATGTCATGCTTCGTTATGGGCTCCCTCGTGTTGTACTTGCGCAGCAGGAACTGCACCAACAACATTGTCTCTGGGGTAGGTTTTCCCATCAGATTTCTACCCTGGGTATCGGGGGAGGAGTAGGGAGTTCTCTTGGCTTTTTCATTAAAGGCTTTGTGGGAAATACCAACTCCCTGAAAGCTCTGGGTCGTTTCCATACTGAAAACCTTGAGAATGGGTCAAAGTCTCAGGCTAGATACATAGGGGAAGCTGCACTACAAAACAGCATTCCAGCTTTGGGTGGTTAATAAGCACAGCTTCTAGAATCATGCTGTTTCAGCCAACCCAAAACTTTTGTGCTGTCATGATATTCTCATATGGTACTGGCGCACAGAGTCTGAGGTGCCATCTCAGATTGTATTATTCAGTGCAACAGTATAAATTCATTGTCTCAAGGCACACTGGGAAGAAGCATGGATCGAACTTCAAAACCTTTCCTCCAACTAATTCTGTCTTCTGCTTCTGTTTCAAGCTACAGACTCTGTTTCCACTTGAGGGTATGCCCCACCTGTTTCCCACATATAAGTAATAGTTCAACTCAGACTTATTGTTCCTCAGGAATTTCTCATTTTTATTTCTTTGCTGTTGTTGATACTGTTCTCTCATTCTCCTTTCTATAGTTTCTCCAGGGTTGATTTTGGAAAATACCAGCCAAATTCTGGTTGCCATCTTGAATGCTACATGTAAGGTAGTGTATTAGTCTGCTCAGGTTGTCATAACAAAATAACATAGACTGTGTGCCTTAAATAACATTTTTTTTTTAAACCCAGAAATGTATTTACCTCAGGGTTCTGGAGGTTAGAAGTCTAAGATTAAGGTGTCCTCAGCGTTGGTTTCTGCTGCAGATTCTCTTCTTGGGCAGCAAGTAGCTGCCTTCTTGCTGTGTCCTCACATGGCTTCTTCTCTACATTCTTGCAAAAAGAGATCTTTGGTTTCTCTGCCTTTTCTTAAAAACCAGTCTTTTTGGATTAGGGCCCTACCTTTATGACCTCATTTAAGCTTAATTATCTCCCTAAATGTCCTATTTCCAAATAAAGTCAAATTGGGAATTAGGGCTTCAACATAGAAATTCTGAGGAAGATACAATTCAGTACACAGCTGGCAGTAAATCTTCTAAATAATTTAATGAAGATTGGCATCTTTAAAATATTCTTTTCCCCATAAGTAAACATAAGGTACTGAGCTATTATTTGGGATATTTATAGTTGCCTTCAAAAAGATTGTGCACATTTTTGTTAGGTTTCTTTTTAGGCAAATTTTGGATATTTGCTATTATGGTTGAGATGTTTTCTATTATTTGTTCTTATTACCTACTGATTTTGTATGGCTAGGCTCCTGAGTTTGCCAGTGTGATATATACAACAGCTTTCTGAAGTCTGTTATTCGTTGAGTATTTTGTGCACTGGTTCCTGTGGATTTTCTAATTAGAAGAGCATATTGTCACCATTTATTATCTCTGTCCTTTCAATATTCATACCTTTTATTTTAATATTTTTATTGCTCTGGTTATGTATTTCAGTTCACTTTTAAACAGTAAAGATGCTACCATACATCTGTGTCTTGGTCCTCATTTTAATGGGGATGCTTTTAACATTTCACATTTCTGTAAGTTTTCTGTAGATTTTAGGAAATGGAAATCCTATTCTAATGTTATGTTGCTATTTTTTTTTAACCATGAATCCATGTTAAATATTTTTTTCCGAAGGCTTTTTCTATACTCCTGGAAATGATCAAATGCTATTCTCCTCTAATCAATCAACGTAGATAAATCCCAATCAACCATTTTTTTCTAATATCATTTTTGCTTTTCTTGGATACAGCCAAGTTATTCACTCTTCCATTAAATATGTTATGAATTTATTTAGGATAGATGCCTATATGTGAGTGAAACTGGCTCATGTGATCTATTCTTAGGGTGTCCTTATTTAGTCTTTGTATTCAATAAAACTACACACCAAACAAAAGAACATGAAACGAAACAACAAAAGCAATGATTACATGTCAAAAAACATTTAAATCCAAGTTAGACTTTAGATTAGTTAATATTATATCAATGTCATTTTCTGAGTTTCCATAATTGGACTATTATTAAGTAAGTTGATATCTTCAGAGGAAGGTTGGAGAAAGGTGCATAGTAACTCTCTGTACTATGGTTGCAATTTCTACTAGTCTAAAATAATATCAGACTAAAGGGTTTAAGGATTTCTGATTTTAGCACCAGCATATAAAGGGCTTAGGAGTTATCTTGCTTCTCTTTACAACAAGAAATGACTGGAAAAATTGAAAACCAATGACTTTCCTTGGGCCCAACAGAGAACTGAGGTCAAAGAAGTCACAGAGCAATTTGCTACTCTGAAATCTGAAGAGACAGGCACTTTCAAATAATTACAGTTATTTGCTTACCTGGAGCAGAAGCTACTGAAAGCCATAACGGTGGAACCAATTAGTTCATTAGTAATATTGACAAATTGCTATAGGTTGAATGCAGACTAGTGTGAGATTGCAAAAACTCCAAGGGGTTGCTATCACAGAAGGGACCACACTAATGCAGCCTTTCCCTCCAGGAATCCCACCAGGTTCTCATAATAAGGATCTGAGAGAAATCCCCTGGTGGTTTTGGCAGGAGGAAGGAGAATAACCACTATATAATCTTTCCCAATCCTTCCATATTACAGAGGTGTATTCTCCAGACTAACACAGAAACCTTACTCCACCTAAGGGAATTAATTTCCACCCTACTATAGCTCCTTTCAGACTTCTTATCTTATGTAATAAAAAAAATAACGTAGTGAACATGGGACAAGGATTCAAAAAAATAGATTGGTAATGATGCAGCCAGGTAAGGAAGCAGAGGGTTGGAGCCAGTGGGTGGGGTGTTATACTCTTGGAGGAGGGACAGAAATATTTGTCATTATCCCTAAAAGCAGGATTGATCATTATCCCTAAATATTGATCATTATCCCTAATAATATTGATCATTATCCCTAAAAGCAGGATTACTAAAATACTGAGATTTAATTTTTTAAAAAATTGTAGAACACTTTCTTTTTCCCACATCCTACCACCACAGAAATAAGCCTCCAGTATAGTAATAGTGGATTACAGCTGAAAGATCTGCAAAACACAGCTGCTCTCTGAGGACCAATACAAAGAGAAACCCTAAAGCAAAGAGAGGAGAAAAAAATCAAAGACACTAGAGGAATGTGAAGCCTCTGGTACCTATACTACAACAAATATTAAACACAAGCCAACTCCTAACCATGTTAATATCAATCATCACACTAAAAGCATATGTTCTCTAGTACCTAACACTGACATATGTCTGGCTTTCAACAAAAAAATTATAAACATACCAAAAAGCAAGAAAAGAAACAATCTAAAGAGTCAAAGCAGGTATCAAAACCAGACTTAAACATGATACAGATGTTTAAATTATCAAACAAGAAAACTTAAATGGGTATGATTAGAATTTTAAGGATTCT
This sequence comes from Aotus nancymaae, assembly GCF_030222135.1. Classification (NCBI taxonomy): domain Eukaryota; kingdom Metazoa; phylum Chordata; class Mammalia; order Primates; family Aotidae; genus Aotus; species Aotus nancymaae. The sequence continues at coordinate 31,039,446 of NW_026988472.1, forward strand.
AATTAAAAAAATATAACATGCAAGACCAAATGAGTAATGTTGGCAGAGACGGAGACTGTAGGAAAGAATCAAAACTAAATGCTAGCAATAAAAAACTCAGTAAGAGAAATGCAGAATGCTATTGACAGGCTTATTAGTTAACATGACACAGCTGAATAAATAATTAATACTCTTCAAAATAGGTTAGTAAAAACCTCACCAAATGAAACAGAAAGGGGAATAAAAAGAATTACAAATTAACAGAACATCCAATAATCATGAAATAATATAAAAAGGTATAAATACAGGTAATTAGAATGTCAGAAGGAAAAGAAAGAATGGGGCAGAAAAAATACTTGACATGGTACTTGACAAGATACTGTCCAAGAATTTTCTATCATTAGTGAAAGACACCAAAGCATAGATCCAGTCAGCTCAGAGAACACCAAGCAAGAAAAATAGCAATACTAACAAATTACCCCTAGGATATTATATTTTAATAGCAGAAAACAAAGACAAAAAATATGAAGAAAGTAGACTGGAATTCCTTTCCTACAGAAAAGAAAGATTAAAATTATAGCAAAATTCTCATCAGAAATCAGGCAAGCAAAAGAGAATAACATGAAATCCTTAAAGTGTTAAAAGAAATAAAAGTGCAAACCAAGAATTCTATATCTAACACAATTATCTTTCAAAGGAGAAGGAAAAACAAAGACTTTCTCAAACAGACAAGAACTGGGGCAATTCATTGCTAGCATACCTGCTCTGCAAGATGCTAACTTCATCATGCAGAAGGAAACTGATACAGGTCAGAAATGTGGATGAACACAAATGAGCATCAGAGAAGGAATAGCTGAGGGTAAAATTAAATATTTTTTTTATCATTCTTAACTTTAAAAATTATTTCTTTAAAGCAGTAATTTTAACAATGTATTGACTGATTATAGAATATGCATAAGTGAAATGAATGACAGCAATGTTACAAGGGATGTAGGGAGAAATTGGAAAGAAACTATTATAAGGAACGTATACTACACATGAAACAACATAGTGTTATTTGAATATGGGCTTAAATTATTTAAAAACGTATATTGCAAACCCTAGGAAAACCACTGAAAAAAATTTTAACTATGAAATATTTATCAGAAGAGACTAAATAAAATGCTCAATTGTAACCAGACAATGTAGAAAAAGAAAGAAAGAAAGAAAGTAGATAAAAACAAACCAAATGCAACAGATAGAAAACCATTATAAAAGAATAGATTTTAAGCCTGGGTGTGGTGGCTTGCAACTGTAATCCTAACACTTTGGAAGGCCAAGGCAGGTGGATCACTTGAACTCAGGAGTTTGAGACCAGCCTGGGCAACATGGTGAAATGCAGTCTCTACAAAAAATACAAAAATTAGCTGAGAGTGATGGTTCACACCTGTAGGCCCAGCTACCTGGGGGACTGAGGTGGGAGAATTGCTTGAGTGCAGGAAGTAGAGTTTGCAGTGAGCCAAGATCACTTCACTGCACTCCAGATTGGAGGACAGAGTGAGATGCTTTTAATACAACTATATTAATAATCACTTTAAATGTGAATACTTTAAACAGAATAGCTGAAAGGCAAAATTTGTCAGATTGGATACAGAAATAAAAAAGATTCAACCATATGATGTTGATAAATCTACTTCGTATATTAACACTTGGGTTAAAAGGGGTAAGGAATTTTTAGGGCAGTGAAACAATCCTGCATGATACTTTAATGGTGGAATATGACATTATGCATTTGCCAAAACCCATAGGACTGTACAACACAAACAATGGATCCTAATGTAAATTATGGACTTTAGTTAATAATAATCTATCAATATTCATTCACTAATTGTATCAACTGTGCCACACTAATGCAAGATGTGAATAATAGAAAAAAACTGTGTGACAGGGGAAGGGGTAAGTAAATGGAAACCGTATTTCTGGCTTAGTTTTTCTGTAAACCTAAAACTGCTCTAAAAGTAAAATGTATCAGTTTTTAAAAAGCAGAGAAAATCCACATGTATGGTGGGTACATAACCAGCTTACAGTATTTGAACTAAACTTGTACTATAATTGAACTAAAACACATTGGATTCACTAATTCCTTGTCTTATTTTTAGCACAGAGTCCTGTATAATGGTTATTGCCCGCAGCCTAACAGCTCCAGATCATCTGCCACATCTTCCTTGTTCAACGTTTAAGGGTTACCTTAGAACACCCAAGATCAGGCCAACAATTTGGAGGCAATGACTAGTGACATCTATTTAATGTTTCACAATGCTATCTCCTTTAAGAAAGTGTCCGATGACCTCCTCACTTCAATAAAGGGTCACTTGCTGAAAAAGAAGGAGTTTTGAGATGATGTGATGGATTATATTGTTAACAGCATACCTCTCAACTGGCTGGTAGGCTCAGAATGCTCAATACCAAGCTGCAGAGAAGAAGAGGAGAAGCCAGGAAATATATCAACCTGAACATAAAACACAGCAAACTTGTCCCCATCACCAATGCATGGTACAACCAGTCAGATGACTTTCTCTGATGTTGAAATTTGAAATTAACCTACTAGGCAAATATGGTAGGTAGGTAGCTAGCAATGGGTCTTCAATTATAGTAATTTCCAGCTAGATACAGATCTTTAATGTTTTTTTGATTAAGCAGTTCTGTTGCTTATCTGGCTGTCAAGAAAAGAATGACAGACTTGTCAGAGTCTAGTCAGAACTCATGGCATTTACAATTTTATTCTGTGATCATTGTGTTGCTACTGTTATTGCATGATTCTAATAAATAAAAAAACCTTCATGTAAGCTATGGTATGAATTGATGTCTGTTCCAATTTTGTTCATGGATTGTCTTGTAATGCATGCTTGTAAAAGTTGATTTTAGTTTTAAAAAAATTCTCATGTAGGAATGCTACTTTGAAATTCAATAAAATATATTTTAGAGTAGGTCAGTTTTTAAAAAGTAAAGGGATGTAGACAGATATACCATAACAACACTAATCAAATTAAAGCTAAAGTAGCTATACAATTTTTAGATAAAATAGATTTCAAAACAAGGAAAATTATCAGGGACAAAGAGGGAAATTATGTGATGATAAAGGAGTCAATTCCCCAGAAGGACACACCAACTCTAAATGTGTACGCATCTAACAGAGCATCAAAATACATGGAGCAAAAATTGACTGAAGCAAAAGGATATAGTATTATAGTATATTTAATACATTTTCAGTAATTTATAGACAACAGACAGAAAATCATCAAGGATATAGATGACATGAAGAGTACTAATAATCATTTTGACTTAACTGATGTGATAGAGTACTGCAACCAACAGCAGCAGAATATACATTCTTCTCAGGTTCATCTGTGACATTCACCAAGTAGACCACATTCTAGGCCATAAAACACAAAGTAACAATTTTTTTTTAAATAAATTGCACAGAGTATGTTCTCAGATCACAGTATAATTGTATCAGAAATCAATAACAGAAAGACAGCTGGAAAGTTCCCAAATATTTGTAAATTAAACAACACACTTCTATACAATCTGAAGGTCAAAGAAGTTTCAAGAGAAATTTAAAAATATTTTGAACTACATAAAAATGAAAATACAAATAACCAAATTTTGTGGATTGCTGCTAAAGTAGTTTTTCTTTCTTTTCTTTTCCTTTTTCTTTTCTTTTCTTTCTTTTCTTTTTTTTTTTTTGAGACAGAGTCTCACTCTGTCACCCAGGCTAGAGTGCAGTGGCATAATCTTGGCTCACTGCAACCTCTGCCTCCTGGGTTCAAGCTATTCTCCTGCCTCAGCTTCCAGAGTAGATGGGACTACAGGTGTGTACCACCATGCCTGGCTAATTTTTTTGTATTTTTAGTAGAGACAGGGTTTCACAATGTTAGCCAGGAAGGTCTCGATCTTCTGACCTTGTGATTCGTCTGCCTCGGCCTCCCAAAGTGCTGGGATTACAGGTGTGAGCCACCATGCTCGGCCTAAAGTAGTTTTTCTAGAGAAATTTAGAAGATCAAATTAATGTAGTAGAAAAGAAGAATTATCTAAGGTAAATAACTTAAGCTTCTATCATAGGAAACCATAAAAAGAGGAACAAATTAAACCTAAAATAAATAGAAGGGGACAGTTTTTAAAAGAAGCAGAAGTAAAAGAAATAAAAATGCAGAGCAGAAATAAAACAGGAAAACAATAGAGAAAAGCAGTAACATTATCAAAACATCAAATAAATTATTAGCCTCTAGCCAGGATGATTGACAAAGAGAGAGAAGACATAAACTACCAATATCAGGAATAAAAGGGAGTCATCACAACTTACAACTGATCTTATAAACATTGAAAATATAATAATGGAATACTACAAACAACTCTGCTTACATATTTGATAACTTAGATGAAATGAAATGGATCAATCTGTTGAAAGACACAAACTACCCAAATTCACATGAGTTGAAATAAGTAACCTGAACAATATTGTATAATTTAACCAGTAGTTTAAAACTTTCCTTAAAAAGAATCACCAGGAGCAGATGGTTCTCTTGGATGAATTCTGCCAAATATTTAAGGAAGAGAAAATACCAATAATCTACAGTATCTTCTAGTAACTAGAAGAGACAAAATTCTCAATTCTTTTTATGAGGCCATCATCACTCTACTACCAAAGCCAAATAAATACATTACTAGAAAAATAACAATGGTCCAATATCACTCATGAATATAAAAAGTATCTTTCATAAAATATTAGCAAATAGAATACAGAAATATGTGAAAAGAACAAAACACATCATGACCAAGAAGGGCTCATTCCCAGAACGCAAGACTGGGTCAATATTTGTAAATCAATCAATGTAATTCATATTAACAGATTGAATATAAAATAAATGTAAAGAAATCAATAGATATAAAGCAATAATTTGAAAAATTTAATGTCAATTTATACTTAACACATTTAAAAATTAATAATAGAAGGGAACTCTCTTAATTTGATAAAGGATATATAAGAGAACTTATCACTAACACCATACCTATGATGAAAAAATGAGTATTTTCCACCAAATATTGGGAATGAGATGAGGTTGATTTTTCATTATTCTTATTCAATATAGTAATAGAAGCCCTGTTTAGTACAAGACAAGCAAAATAAGTAAATAAAAATTATACAATAGGAGAAGGATAAATAAAAGTTGTCTTTTTGGCAGAGGACATGATTGTCTATGTAGAAAACCCAAACAATCTAAAAACAAAAAGAAACCCTTCCTGAAACAAATAAGTAATTATAATCATGTTACCAATTACCAACAATAGGAACTGGAGTCAGAAATTTAAAAGCAAAAATATTTACAATCACAAAAAAAATACTTAGGTATAAGTCTAATACAATATGTGAGACAGATTGCATTTTTCAAAGCCCATGGAACATTAGAGTACAAAGAGTGAACATTCATGTATACAAATAAAAATCAATTCAAAAATCTGGGTATCTCAGGATGGAATGCAAACTGCAGCACAAGAATCTAGCTGTATTAAATATGTATAAAATGATGTCACTGAAAATAATAGGGAGAAAGAAGTGCTGACCTCAGTAACTTTAGAAATGAGTGGTGATTGTAAGACTAAAGAAAAAAAGAAACTTTACAAAGACATTATACTTGTTTCTTACAAGGCCAACAATCTGAAATGAATATACTAAGACTGAATAAATAATTATGTATACAGATGCTGGCCAATGGGAGTCAATTTTATTATGGAGGTAAGTAGAGGGGATGGCTAAATGAATGATGTGATACTAGAATAGAGCTAGAAACATCAGTAAGAGTAATGTTCAGCTTCATATAAGTACGGATGGATAAATATTGAAAGAATTATGGATCTACATTTAGTATACAGACTTTTTCCAAGATCTATCTTAGAAGGCTTAGAAGAAGTAAGAAGTACCAATGAAACATTTTGATCTAATAAAGTAACCTAATACTGGATTATAATCTGGAGTATAAGATAAATATCCACAAATTCATACTGATATAAATAAATGATTGAATGAATAAGTAAATCAAGGAGAATGTGCAAATGTTTTATAAAGAAGAATTCCAAATAATTTGTGTGAGTATTCCACCCTGAACGACAATATTTCACCTGAACGACACCCTTTGCAACAATAGTTGCAAAGATAAGACAGAGTTCTCTTATACTGGACATCCACTTTCTCCCTATTGTCTCGATGCTCTCCTTACCTCAGACTGCCTCAGGACCAACTTTGCAACTTTTCTCTAAATATAAAACAATTTTAATTTTATTTTTGAAAAACGGTTTAAACATTGCATAAATATTGGAACTTGTGGTACATTTTAACTAGTGTTCATCAGTGCCCAGTTCTCCCACTCAGCCCCCTCTGCCTGGGGGCCTCCCACGGCTGACAGCAGGGGCAGAGTTCTGCGGAGTTTCCTGTTCCAATGTTGGAAATTACTTCGGACCTTACTCAAATCAAGTGATGCCTGTCCAGGTTCTAAAAAGGCTGGACTCTGTGGGAGTCCCTCCAATCTATGGTGGGTGGTTCCCTCAAACTTCACTCAGAGTCCTTATCTTACCTCAAACAGGGCCTGGACTCCTCCGTCTGCTGACCTGATTCCTCCTCATGCTTATCAAAGCCTTCGCTACCCTGAGATGTCAGAGGTCAGGCGGAGGACAAGGGAAACTGCTTCCTGTGTCCCCTCCTTAGTGCCTTTCAGGGCTGATGGAAGGGGTGGTTCTGCAAGCTGACCCTCTCTGTTCCAGAGAAGTAAGTACCCGCAGTACTCAGGTTTGGAAAGAACTCCTGGATAGTGCTGCGCTCACTCTGCTGAACTTAGACAAAGGCTAACTCCCTATCTTTCTCATCATTGCCATTTTCCAAACCCCAATTGCATCAGGGTGAAATGAAGGGGCCCCTGTACCTAACAACCATGCCTGTAGCTCCTGGGGCAGACGCCAGCGGTGCGGGGGTTAGGGGGAGGGGGGTGTGGAGGGCCTCTGGGTGGGGCAGTACGTTCTAGTGTTAAGTAGTTCCCACAGACCTTCCTCAGGGTCCTCAGGTTTATTTCTGCTGAGGCTTGGAATTCTTCCCTTTGCTGACCTGAAGCTGATACCCTGGCCCAATGCTTTCACTTCTCAGTAAAAGATAATAAAATTGGCCGGGCACGGTGGTTCACGCCTGTAATCCCAGCACTTTGGGAGGCCAAGGCGGGTGGACCACGAGGTCAAGAGATCGAGACCATCCTGGTCAACATGGTGAAACCCCCGTCTCTACTAAAAATACAAAAAATTAGCTGGGCATGGTGGCGCACAGCTGTAGTCCCAGCTACTCAGGAGGCTGAGGCAGGAGAATTGCCTGAACCCAGGAGGCGGAGGTTGCGGTGAGCCGAGATTGCGCCATTGCACTCCAGCCTGGGTAACAAGAGTGAAACTCCGTCTCAAAAAAAAAAAAAAAAAAAGATAATAAAATTTACTACAGATCCTTTGAAAATGTTGAGACTGCCTGGTACAGATGTTTTTTACATTTTAATTCAATCCAGTCAGAGGTATTACAACAATATGGAACTTGAACCCACATATCACCATCACCTCCAGCCAATTTGACAATAAACTGCATCATCTACAATAATTTCCCACCCATCCTGCAAAATGTTTATGCCTGGGGTCAGCCTCCTACTCTAGGCAGAATCTGGTGGCAACACAGACCACTTGACAGAGCCACAGAGCATCTGCCCTGTGGCAGCAAAGAACTCAGGAACCAAGGGAGCCTGTCTGAGGTAGGGAGAGCATTGAGATCTTTTTCTCAAGACATATCCACAATGAAACCTTTATTTGCAGAGTCACTGAGGTACTTAGCCTCAGGGAATTCCCCCTCCAATTTTCCACTGCTTGCAGCTACACATGCTCTCTCATTATTCTGGTACTCCCTGGCCTATTTCAACTGTCATCATTCACCGTCTTTCCCATACACATAGCACCAAACTCAATGATGAAAGGGCACTGTGTACAAGAGAAGAAATACCCTTCTCCAGCAGGAATCAAGACAGCTCACAGCTGCAGCACATTGGCAAGGAAGTACAGCCTACCAGAATAGTGAAGAGCTCTCCCAGTTTCCATCAAAAACATTATTCAGTGACACAGGGGAGCAAGCTGTATTTTGCCTGACAGTGAGTAGGGGAGAGTCTAAGTTAGGGTAAGGTCTCAGGCGTGCCTGTGGTGATTTTCTACAATAGATCTTCCCACTCAGATCACTCTACAATTTCAGATGCGTAAAAATGATTCAGAATTTTCTCAAGCTACTCATGTGAGTTTTTCAGGACCCTTCAAGATTCCATACCTTTTCTCTTTCTGATTCATTCTCAAAGACATGCTGAACTCTGTGTATTGATCCTTGACTGTCAGTCTGCCCTAGGCTCCCTGAGCTTGGTTTAGCATGTGGTCTATCTCATGGACCCTGGAAATTATTCTGTCTCCCTCCTGATGTTTCTCACTAACTGAAATTGCCCTCTCTGGACAATTTCCTGGGACTTAGTCATTCTGACCAAATCCATGCTTCTCAAAGTAAAAGGAACTTTTCATTGACATTTCAGAATTTTAAAACATGCCCAGAGGTATCCTGGTACTGAAGACATCACTGCAGAAATCCTGCTTTGTAAAGATAGGGGGTTGAATGAATTTTTGATTAGCATAATTAGAAAACATGGAAATACAAAATAACAGTGAGAATATATTTTCACCCAAAAAATTGAATAAATTTAAAATTAATCAAGTAAAATTCCTGTGAGAATAAAAGATATACACATACATTAATATGTGAGAATATAAATTGGTATAGCATTATCAGAATGGAATTTCAGCAATATTCATAAAAACTTATAATTGTTACACTATTTCCACTTTAATTCAGTTCTCAGTTTTCCATGTCTTTCCTACAAGAAAGCACCCACATTTGCCCAACAATTTATGTTCGATGATGTTGACATTAATTTTATCAGTCATAGCAAAAAATGGAAAACAACTTAGATGTCCATCAGGAGGAGAATTTTTAAATCAATTATGACACATACACACACACACTTTAGAATTCTAGGAAGTAGTTAAAAAAGTGAGACATATCTATAGGTGCTCTCACAGAATGATTCAGCATTTATCTCATTAAGTGATAAGTGCAAGAGGCAAAGGAATATGTACATTATTGTTCATGTATATTAAAAACATACAATGTATTTTTCTAGTATATCTATTTAAGGAAAAGGCCAAAATATATTTTAAAATAATATGCACAAGAATTTGAATTGTGGTTACTTCTGAGGGTTGAATTTTGGAGGAATGCAGTAATTAAGGGGTTGTGATTTATTTTTATTGTCAGTTTTTTTTTGCATCATGAATGTATGCACTATTATTTTTGTAATTGAAATTTTTAATAAGACAAAATAGAAATAGTACCTGTGTATTATTAATATAAGGTAACTGCAAGAGGGTTTAATGGAAGAAGCCTGAAATCTGAAAGGCTTAGCACAACGAAAGTTTCTGTCTCATGAACTTAAAATCTGATGTGGGTTAACAGGGGGGCTCCACTGTTAGGCAACCCAGGGATCCAGGCTGCTTTTATTGTAGCTTGGCCAATGCACTACAATGTAACAGCGTTGTTTCTCTTCATATGTCAGTGGCAAGGGTAGTCAAATAACCCTTCCCAACTCTAAGTGAACTGGGAATGTACTCTCACCCTGTGTCCAGGAAGGACAGCACTTGCAAATTCTCCATAAACAGTTACATAGTAGGTGATCAGTGAGGTGCAACTTTCATAATTTGTATGACAAAAGTCTTCTTCATTCATGGAGAAGCTTCTGGGAAGACCAAAATTGCCTTGCAACTGGCTAAGTTTTTCTAGTGCCTACTATGTAATAGGTGTTTTCATCAACTTTCTTTTCTTTTTTTTTTAGATAAAGTCCCGTTCTGTTGCCCAGGCTGGAATGCAGTGGCAGGATCTTGGCTCAGTGCAATCTCTGCCTCCTAGATTCTAGCGATTCTCTTGCCTCAGCCCCTCAAGCAGCTGGGATTACAGGCACACACCACCACACCCAGCTAATTTTTGTATTTTTAGTAGAGGTGGGATTTCTCCATGTTGGCCAGGCTGGTCTCAAACCCCTGACCTCAGGTGATCTGGCCAACTCAGCCTCCCAGAGTGCTGGTATTACAGTCATGAGCCACGGTGCCTGGACACAATTACACTAACTTTCTAAAGGGCTCTTTAAGAATTACCAGCAACAATAGTTTACCCTTCTTCATGCAATAGCACCTTTCTCCACTTACCTTTACAATAGTCTTAATATACTGAGCATTTCCTTCTTTCACTACATGATCGAAATCATAATTTCTGAGTGTCTTATATCTATCACTTGATGAATATGCCTGAACACTTATACAGGTATCTTTATACAAAATGAAAAACCAGGATTTTCCCTTGGGGCAGATACAGACAAGAGTTAGCTGAGACATGGAGATTATTTTTACATTTCTCATAAAGGCTAGAAGGCTAGGGAAACATTTTCTACAGTGTTGGTAGATTGAATAATTTCTACAAAAGTATATCCATGCACTTATCCCTGAAAAACATATGTATGTTATGCTACATGGCCAAAGGCATTTTGCAGATCTATTAAGATTGTGAAACCACTTTTCAATTTTATTTTATTCTACTTTAAAATTTTATGTTAAGCTCAGGGATACAAGTGCAGCTTTGTTACATAGGTAAACTTGTGTCATGGGGGTTTGTTGTACAGATTATTTCATCATCCAGGTATCAAGCCTAGTACCCATTAATTATTTTTTCTGAGCCTCTCCCTCTTCCCATCCTCTACTCTCCAAAAGGCCCCAGTGCATATTGTTCTTCTCTATGTGTCCATGTTTTCTCATCACTTATCTCCCACTTGTAAGTGAGAACATGCAGCATTTGGTTTTGTTTCTGTGTTACTTTGCTAAGGATAATGACCTCCAACTCCACCCATGTCCCTGCAAAGGACATTATCTCATTCTTTTTCATGGCTGCATAGTATTCCATGGTGTATACGTACCACATTTTCTTTATCCAGTCTATCACTGATGGGCATTCAGGTTGATTCCATGTCTTTATTATTGTGAATAGTGCTGCAATAAACAGACACATACATGTGTGTTTATAATAGAATGATTTATATTCCTTTGGAAAACCACTATGAAATTGGGTAGATTATATTGAATCATCAAAGTGGCTCAACCTAATGACATGGGCTCTTACATGTAGAGGATTTTCTCCAGATAGAAGTAGAAAAGAGATGGGCATAGTGGCACACACCTGTAGTCCCAGCTACTCTGGAGGCTGAGGCAGGAGAATCGCTTGAACCATGGAGGCAGAGGTTGCAGTGAGCCGAGATTGTGCCATTGCAGTCCAGCCTGGGCAACAAGAGTGAAACTCAGTCTCAAAAAAAAAAAAAAAGAAGTAGAAAAGAGATACAAGAGATACAGCAGAGGAGGAAGTTAGAAAGATCACAAGTATAATAAGGATTCAACCTGCAGTTGCTGACACAAGGTAAATGCAAAGACTAGAGAAAGGTCTCAAGAAATTATGGTTGCCACAGACGAATGCAATCAGAAAATAGGGCCCTTGTCTTACAAGTGCAGAGAATTGAAATCTGCCAACAACCTGAATGAGTTATAAAGGGAATTCATCCCAGAACCTTGCATTAAGAGTACAGGCTCTGAGAGTTTGGTGTGGGCCTTGTGAAACCCAGAGGAGAGAGATCAGCAGAGCCAACCTGGATTTCTCACTCAGAGATGTGACATAATAAATGTGTGTTGTTGTAAAATGCTAAATTTGCAGTAATTTGTTACTGCATCAGTAGGAATTTACCACAACTTCCTGGAAGGACTACAGTGTTGGTTAGAGTCCAATCTTTGTAGATGGCTGCAACACATGACTTCCTTGGTCCTACCTCATTTACCACTTATATGGGAGGTTTTGGTTTCTGGCCGCTTAGTTAAGCTCATTCATCAGTGACTGGTCTCTAATAGATCACCAGATTAAATTCTCTTTTCTTTCTCATCTAATTTTCTGTCTAATATCTTCAGCCTCAGAGTTATATGCCAAGAAGTAGTAGATTCTATTTTAAATTTGACTCAACTTACAAGCAGATTTGGAAAAATATTTGATTGCAGTGGAAGCACCCAGAACAGATAAGCAGGTACATAAAGTTCACTGCCTAAATAAACAATTACATGGAAAGGGCTGTTGTTATCAGAGAAGTTGCAAGCTGAGTTATGAGGCAAACAGAGGACATCTGCAGGGAGTTGGAATGCTCCAAATCAGGAGAAAGGAAGGAAAGTTATTCTGGGCTTCCTTTCCCATAGGGAGCAGGGTGCAGCCTTCATGGAAGGAAGCAGGGAGAGCTGGACAGCAGATCAGGATCCAGATTTGGGCACAAGAACTCACAGGGGCTGACTAAAGGAAAGAGCGGTATAATTTGGGAAGTGCTGGATCTGGTCCAAGGTGCCAGCACCTGGGCAAAATCAGCTCCCAAATAACCCTGGAGCTAGGGGTGATGGACCCTATGAAATGAGGGTCCATCTGGATTTAGTACATTGGCCCCAGGTTCCTTCTTTTCATTGCCCGGAGACATGGTGCATTAATGAGAAGAGAAACTAATTAAGAGCCACAAGGCACCTTAGTCAAGGAGGAGTGGGAACAATGTGGACCCTAGACGAATTCAGACTAGTGGTCTAGTCCCAGTATTATCTATTATCACTTATAATCTAGGGAAACTCGGGAAAACTGCAGAGTTCTATGAGCCTCAAATTCATTTGTGAAGTTGATTTGATAAACAGTCCTCTTGATCCCTGGCTCATGTATTCCTTGTAAAGTAGAAATGTTGGAATGTATCTAATTTACGCAAGGCACCTGGTACACTACGTTGTATTGGGTTTTAATAAATTACAGTTATTACTATATGTTTATTACAGTTATGTTGACCCCAAATCCTACCACTTTCCCCTCTTTTCGTTTGTTTTGTTTTATCCAGGAAATGTCAGATAATTTGCAGCCCACTAGCATATTACACAACAAATCAGTCAAAGTGTTGCTTAGCAGGTTAAACTAAGTTACATGCTATACAACTTTTTTGAGGATATGTTATTTATTGTTGATGTGGGGGAGTCTTATTCAGTTTGATGCAACTCAGAGCTCCTAGAAATTGTGTCAATGTCTACCTCAGTCCCTCCCTTTCATCTGCCTTTTGCTCCAAACCACATGTATTTGCATTTATTTTACCCCATAAAAATCTAGTTTTAGTCTATAGTTTGCCAAATTATATACAAGATCACCTAGTTGAAATGCCCATTTAATGGATGGGCAGTGCCTCTCCCAAATCACTGCAAAGATTGCCAGCACACTGGCTTCTGAGCATTCCATCTTATATGAGTATCACCATTACTCCTCAGACACTCCCTTGTGGTGATAGGTGTTAAATCACATTTTTGTGCAGCTTGTTAAATCATCTTTTTGTGCACTGTGTTCACCCACACTGAGATAAGAGTACAGGACGTCTTCCATTTGTGCGCTAGGTGGAGATTTTTCTCTGGTTTATTCATGACCTAAAACAATTTTCCATTCCAGTCTTCTCAAGTCTGAGACACACCTTCTGAGGTGTTGGCCTCTGCCCACCACTCCCAGAAGCTTATCTGACCCACAACTTAGCTTAATCTAAAATTATGTCACATTGAAGGACTTGCAGTTTCCCAGCCCCAACCCTTTGCCACAGGGCATTTACACTTTGCTGCTCATCTGAAACCCCAAAGTTCTCACACCTTCTCTTGATTTGTCCTTTTGGTTAGGATTGTCTTACTGCTATGGATGGAATGGTTGTGTCCCCCCAAAATTCATATGTTGAATCCTAAATCCCCAATGTGATGGCATTTGGAGGTGGGGACTTGGGGGGTAATTAGGTTATGAGGGTGAAGGCTTCATGAATAGAATTAGTGCTCTTGCAAGGGGAAGAAGAGACCAGAGCTTTCTCTACCATGTGAGGATACAAGGAGAAGACTGTTAAGCATTGAGAGAGGCTTCACTGAGAACCTGACCTGAAAACTCGATCTCAGACTTCCAGCTTCCAGAACTATGAGTAATAAATGTTTGATCTTTAAGCCACCCATTCTAATAATCTGTGATAGCAATCTGAACTAAGCCATTCACCATCTTCTTTTCATGTTAGCTATTCCAAGGCTTTTCATGTCTATGGGTAGGGATGATTCTTGTTTCTCTTAGCATTGCAAGTACTAACACAAGCTATCCAGAGTAGATGCTCAATTATTGTTTGGGGGAAAAAAAAACCCTGAGAAGGAGGTTTTTTTTTCCAGACGGGAATGGTCTGATGTAGCGACCCCAGGGACTTTTAAATAGTCCCTGAGGAGAATGAGTGAGTGACAGATTTGGACTGAGGAGACAGCAGGTGAGGGTTACGGACTGCGGAGACAGCAGGGGAGGGTTTTGGACTGAGGAGACAGCGGGTGAGGGTATTGGACTGAGGAAACAGCTGGGGAGGGTATTGGACTGAGGAGACAGTGGGGGAGGCTTTTAGACTGAGGAGACAGCGGGGGAGGGTATTGGACTGAAGAGACAGTGGGGGAGGCTTTTAGACTGAGGAGACAGCGGGGGAGGGTACTGGACTGAGGAGACAGCAGGGGAGGGTGTTGGACTGAGGAAACAGCAGGGGAGGGTGTTGGACTGAGGAGACAGTGGATGAGGGTTTTGAACTGAGGAGACACCAGGGGAGGCTTTTTGATTGAGGAGACAGCGAGTGAGAGTATTGGGCTGAGGAGACAGGGGGTGATGTTATGGGAGTGAGGAGACAGTGGGGGAGGATTTTGGACTGAAGAGACAGCGGGGGAGGCTTTTGGACTGAGGAGAGAGGGGGTTATGTTATTGGACTGAGGAGACAGTGAGGGAGGCTTTTGGGCTGAGGAGACAGTGGGGGAGGCTTTTAGACTGAGGAGACGGCGGGTGAGGGTATTGGACTGAGGAGAGAGTGGGTGAGACTTTTGGACTGAGGAGACAGTGGGCAAGAGTATTGGACTGAGGAGACAGCGAGTGAGGGTATTGGACTGAGGAGACAGCGAGTGAGGGTATTGGACTGAGGAGACAGCAAGTGAGGGTATTGGACTGAGGAGACAGTGAGTGAGGGTATTGGACTGAGGAGACAGTGGGTGAGACTTTTGGACTGAGGAGACAGTGGGTGAGGGTATTGGACTGAGGAGACAGCGAGTGAGGGTATTGGACTGAGGAGACAGCAGGCCAGGATATTGAACTGAGGAGACAGAGACTGAGGGTATTGGACTGAGGAGACAGTGGGTGAGACTTTTGGACTGAGGAGACAGTGGGTGAGGGTATTGGACTGAGGAGACAGCGGGGGAGGCTTTTGGCCTAAGGAGAGAGCAGGTGATAGTATTGGACTGAGGAGACAGTGGGTGAGACTTTTGGACTGAGGAGACAATGGGCAAGGGTATTGGACTGAGTAGACAGAGGGCCATGGTTTTGAACTGAGGAGACAGTGGGTGAGGGAGACAGAGGGCCAGGGTTTTGAACTGAGGAGACAGAGGGAGAGGGTACTGGATTGAGGAGACACAGGGCGAGGGTACTGGACTGAGGAGACAGAGGGCGAGGGTACTGGACTGAGGAGACAGAGGGCGAGGGTACTGGACTGAGGAGACAGAGGGCGAGGGTACTGGACTGAGGAGACAGAGGGCGAGGGTACTGGACTGAGGAGACAGCGGGCCAGGGTACTGGACTGAGGAGACAGCGGGGGAGGGTACTGGACTGAGGAGACAGCGGGGGAGGGTACTGGACTGAGGAGACAGCGGGGGAGTGTACTGGACTGAGGAGACATCGGGTGAGGGTTTTGGACTGAGCAGACACCAGGGGAGGCTTTTCGACTGAGGAGACAGCGAGTGAGGGTATTGGACTGAGGAGACAGTGGGGGAGGGTACTGGACTGCGGAGACAGCGGGGGAGGGTACTGGACTGAGGAGACAGCGGGGGAGGGTACTGGACTGAGGAGACACCAGGGGAGGCTTTTCGACTGAGGAGACAGCGAGTGAGGGTACTGGACTGAGGAGAAAGCGCGGGAGGGTACTGGACTGGGGAGACAGCGGGGGAGGGTACTGGACTGAGGAGACACCAGGGGAGGCTTTTCGACTGAGGAGACAGCGGGGGAGGGTACTGGACTGAGGAGACACCAGGGGAGGCTTTTCGACTGAGGAGACAGCGAGTGAGGGTATTGGACTGAGGAGACAGCGTGTGAGGGTACTGGACTGAGGAGACAGCGAGTGAGGGTACTGGACTGAGGAGACAGCGGGGGAGGGTACTGGACTGAGGAGACATCGGGTGAGGGTTTTGGACTGAGGAGATACCAGGGGAGGCTTTTCGACTGAGGAGACAGCGAGTGAGGGTATTGAACTGAGGAGACAGCGAGTGAGGGTACTGGACTGAGGAGACACCAGGGGAGGCTTTTCGACTGAGGAGACAGAGAGTGAGGGTACTGGACTGAGGAGACAGCGAGTGAGGGTACTGGACTGGGGAGACAGCGGGGGAGGGTACTGGACTGAGGAGACATCGGGTGAGGGTTTTGGACTGAGGAGATACCAGGGGAGGCTTTTCGACTGAGGAGACAGCGAGTGAGGGTATTGAACTGAGGAGACAGCGAGTGAGGGTACTGGACTGAGGAGACACCAGGGGAGGCTTTTCGACTGAGGAGACAGAGAGTGAGGGTACTGGACTGAGGAGACAGCGAGTGAGGGTACTGGACTGAGGAGACAGCAGGGGAGGGTACTGGACTGAGGAGACATCGGGTGAGGGTTTTGGACTGAGGAGACACCAGGGGAGGCTTTTCGACTGAGGAGACAGCGAGTGAGGGTATTGGACTGAGGAGACAGCGAATGAGGGTATTGGACTGAGGAGACAGTGGTGGTGGTATTGGACTGAGGAGACAGCAGGTGATGCTATTGAACTAGCGTATGGGCTTCAGACCAGCAGAGGGAGAGTTCCCAGACCCTAATAGGAGTAAAAGCAAAGACCCTGAAAGAATAGGAGTAAAGGGAGCCCCTCTCCCCTACCCCGTTTTTAGAACAGAGAGGCCTCACAAAGTCTTGCCCTTGCCATCAGTGTTAGGAGACCCCCACATGTGGGCGGAACGACCTGAGGCACAAGGACTCTCACCTCTGGTGTTTGAGAGATGTTTGGGGCGAGGGTGAGTAGCATCATTCACATTAGTCGAGGGAGGAGCTTTGAGCCCTGCCTGGTATTAAGGTAAAGTCCCAGGGTTAGGTATGAGGGGAGCACCCACTCCAGACTAGTGGAGCTCCGAGAGAGTTGTTTTCCTGCTTTCAGCTCTGATAGAACAAAGACAGAAATCGTGGGATATAGTGACCTCTGAGAACCTTCTAAATGCCCCCAGAGGATACTGACCAGGTGAGGGTATTGAACTAGGGTATGCACTTCAGACCAGCAGAGGGAGAATTCCCAGGTTGTAACAGAAGTAAAGGCAAAGACCCTGAATGATGTATGGGCTCCCCACCCCCTCACCCGTCCACCCTTTTTCATAACAGAGGGGCCTTGCAAATTCCCGCCCTTGCCGTCAGCCTTGGGGACGCCCCAGATGGGAGTGGAAGGACCCGAAGTGTTGGGGTGAGGGCAGGTAGCATCACTCGTGTCAGTCGAGGGAGGAGCTTTGAGCCCTGATTGGAATTAAGGTAAAGACCAAGGGTTAGGTGTGAGGGGACCACCCATCCCAGACTAGAGGGGCTCTCAGAGAGTTCTTCCGCTGCTTTCAGCTCTGATAGAACAAAGACAGTAATGCTGGGATGTAGTGACCTGTGAGTACCTTCTAAATGCACCCCCACCCCCAGTAGACTGAGTGGGTGAGGGTATTGGACCAGGGTATGGGCTTCAGAGTAGCAGAGGGAGAGTTCCCAGGCTCTAATAGGAGTGAAGGCGAAGACCCTTAGTGAGGTCTGAGCAGACCCCCGAACCCCCGAGCACAGAGGGGCCTTACAGAGCCCTCACCATAGTCTCAGTCCTGAGAAGCTAAGGTGAATGAAGGTGGAGTGATGCAAAGAACCCTGACTTCTGCCTCTGGTGTCTCAGGGAAGTGAATGCCTTGGAATGGGAGCAGAGTGATATCAAGTCAGTAGCAGAATGCTTCCCAGACTCTGCTAGGGGTTAAAGTGAGAATATTGAGTGAGGTCTCAGGAACCACTGATCCCTAACAAAGGGAGCTTCACAAAGCCCCACCTCTGCTGTCAGCCCAGGGAGGCTTTGGGCAAGGCACACCCTCACATTGTCCTTGCTGGGGGCTATGTGTGGGGGTGGTCAGGGAGATGAGGTCTTTAGTCTGAGAAGGGCAGCTTTGTGGCATTAGAGGGAGGAGGCCCATAGTCTTCTGGCAGTCTGTGGTGTGGACACTGAGTAAGGACTGAGAGGATTGAGAGGATTACCTACCCCGGAGCAGTAGGTGGTCACAGATCCCTACTCAGACCTTCAAACCTGAGTGAACCTGGAGCAGATATATTAGGCTGTGGTCTGCCAAATATTCTCCTTAGGGTTTTCAAAGATGTGAAGGCTTTGCACAGAGGAGATCGTTCTAAGGTCAGCAGAGGGAGGAATCCCAGGCCTTAGGAAAAGCAAAGGTGAGATCACTAAGTGAGGACTGAGAACACTAATTACCCCAGGATAGAGAGTCCCACACAGCTTGGCCTATGCTTTCACTCTCTCTGTGTCTCCAGGCAGGTGTGGTCAGATGAGGTTTCCCTGAATTCACCTTCTGGGATCACAGAGAGACGAGGGCTTTGAAGTGAGGGGTCAGCATCAAAGTAGTAGATCAGAGGGACCCCGGGTCATTACAGAAGTGAGGTGATAATCCTTAATGTAAACTGAAAGACCTCCTGCCCCAGAACAGAGTCACTTCTCTAAATCCCAGTAAGTCCTAGGCATATCTGGCAAGTAGTGACAACCTAAGTCATACCTTAGTTAATTCTACAGGGTTCTTAGGGAACAGGCAGATCAGGGAATAGGAGCATTGTGGAATTCCTAGAGCAGTGACATCAAGGAAAATTGCCAAGGTGGCCTTTAATAAAGTTACGGAGGTGTCTCCCAGTTGAAGTGACCCAATCATCCCATCCTCTTTCCTCTAGGTCACAGAGGTCACCTGTCTTACTGTCTACTGCCGTGTCTAAAGCCATCATGCCTCGGGGTCAAAAGAGTAAGCCTCGTGGCCATGAGAAACGCCGTCAGGCTCGAGAAGAGCTAGAGTCTCTGATGGGTGCTCAAACCACTGCAAGAATGAGAAGAGAATTTTGCTCGTCTTCCTCTGCTCATTTCAGTAGTACCACCCAGAGCTCAACTGCTGCCAAGACAACCAGCAATCCTCACTGGCCTCGGAGAGCCACATGCACCACCACTATCGCTGCAGCTGTTTCATATGTAAGATCTAATGAAAGCACCAACAACCAGATGGAGGAAAGGCCAAGATCCTCACAGGCCCCGGCTGCCACTGAGCACATGACCAGAAGCCCTCTAGATGAGACGGTGTTCATGTTGGTGCATTACTTTCTGTACAAGTATCAAAAGAAAAAGATCATTATAAAGGCAGATATGCTGAGAGATGTAGTCCACATTCCCAGGAAACACTTCAGTGAGATCATGAAGAAAATTTCAGATCACCTGGAGATGGTCTTTGGACTTGACCTTAAGGAAGTAGATCCAGATAGGCACATCTATTTCCTCATCAACAAACTGGTACCAACCTGGGATACAAAGCTGAGTGATGGCAGACATGTGCCCAAGACTGGCCTGCTGATGACTGTCCTGAGTGTGATCTTCTCAAAGGGTAATTGTGCCACTGAGGAGCAAATCTGGCAAGTGTTGAATGTGATGGGGTTATATGAGGGGAGGAGGCATTTCATTTTTGGGGAGCCCAAGAAGATCATCACCCAAGATTTTGTGAGAGGAAATTACCTGCAGTACCAGCAGGTGCCCAACAGTGATCCTCCATGCTATCAGTTTCTATGAGGTCCACGAGCTCATGCAGAAACCACCAAGATGAATGTCCTGGAGTTTTTAGCCAAGATCTATGATAGTGTCCCCAGTGCCTTCCCGGCCTGGTATGAAGAAGCTTTGAGAGATGAGGAAGAAAGAGCTCAAGCCAAAGCTGCAGCAAGGGCTTGCATTAGGGCCATGGCCAATGTACGTTCCAAGGCCATATGTAGCAGATCCTCCCACCCCCAGTAGAATTCAAGGCATTCTTTGCCTTGTGGTTGAAAGGAAAAGTCTACATTCCAGTCTGTGGAAGGTTAGGGTGGGGTTGGAGGCAACACAGTGTATAACATGTTTGTTTTCTTGTTCTATAATATGTTTCTGGATAGTTTTTCAAAATACTGTTTGTTTATCAGAAGTTTGAGTAACTTTAGAATCTAAGTTTATGAATTACATTACTTAAACATTGCTGTGAATGTAAGAATAAGAGTTTTATTATTTTGGGGAACAAATTAGGAACATTCCATTTTAGATGTTTGAAACAAGATCATATGGCAGTAAATTTGGCATTTTCTTGGAAATGCTAGAGAACACAGCATTGTAATAGTTGGGCACAAAAGTGGAGGAAAAATGAAAGATTGTAAATGGTTGATTTCACTTATCACTTTTAGTCTGGTTGAGAATTCCGTAGGGGCGGAATTCTCTCCGAGCCCCTTTAGTCTGGAGTGGGTGGTCCCCCACACCTAAGCCAGGGTCCTTGCTTAATTCTAGGCGGGATCTGGAACTCTTCCTTCAGGTGACTGGACACTCTCAGATGCTTTCATGTCCTGCGACCCCAGGACTGGATATCGGGTTGCAAACACTTCCGGGAAACCTGGGAGGTTTCTGGGGCTGGGACTGGGGCGAGGCGCTGTGTGGTTGATAGCGTTCTGGGTTGCACGATTCCCTTAGAACTCACATAGGGGCTTGTTAGTGACTCTTGGCCGGGTCACCTTCTGGTTACCAGAGTTAACCGGCCTTAAACCAGTGCCCTACTCATATCACCCTCGTTTCCAGAAGGCGAAGTGAAGGGGTTCCTGAGCCTCACAGCCATGCCAGAGCCTCCCAGAACTGACAGCGGAAGTCAACCACTGTGCTGCCAGTCTGTTTTCACTTGGCGGTTTCCTCAGAAATTACAGAGTCCTCGCCTTTACTTATGTTAGTGCTGGGATTCCTCCTTCTGCTGGCCTGAGTCTGACACAGTGGTCCACAGTTTTGATGTCACAGTTTTAGATTTTATTACATTTACTACTGATCAGGGATTCTTTTCTCTTTTCTTTTCTTTTCTTGTTTTGAGACAGAGTCTTGCTCTGTTGCCTAGGGTGGGGTGCAGTGGCATGATCTTGGCTCACTACAACCTCTCCCTCCAAGGTTCAAGCAATTGTCCCCAGTAGCTTGGATTACAAGAGCGCACCACCACGTCCATTATAGGATACAATCTTTCTTATCAGACATCAAGACAGCTCTCAACCCTGCTACACTGGGAAGGGTGCACTGAACCACCAGAGCAGTGAAGAGATGTAGCTTTCCCAGAATCAATTAATATCATCACTGGGTGATGCAGGGGAGTGAGCCGTACCCTGCCTGCGAAGTGGGAAGGGGAAAGTCTGACAGAGCATGCCTCTGGGCCTTTCATCCAATAGATCTGCCTACTCGGACCACCCTACAATTCCATGCTGGTAATGATTCAGAGATTGCCAAGCCTATTCATAAAAGTTGTCCAAGACACCACCAGTTTCCTCACCTTCACTCCTTCTGGTCCCATTGCTATCCAATGCTGAGCTCTAGAAACAGATCCCTGACCACTCCCTACCCTGAATTCTCTGGACTTGGTTTAGCTTGTGATCTCTCTCATGGGTTCCGGAAATTGTTGTAGTCCCCAGTTTTCTTGATGCTCTTCACTAACTGAGGTTTTTCTGTCATGGCACCTTTTCTGGACCCTGGTCATTCTGACCAAGTTCTTTCTTCTTAAAGTGAAGACAAATGTTTTCTTGACATATCAGAATTATAAAGTACATGCCCAGAGAAATCTTAGTACTCAAGACATCACTACAGGTGTCTCACTTTGTATGGATGAAGGATTAAGTTCCTTTTCTGTTAAACCTACGTAGAAAATGGAAACTAAAATTGAAATACCAGTGAAACAATACAACTTGACTAAACATTTTCTGCATATTTAAAATTGATCAAATAAAACACCCATGATAATATACAACATTTTTGGAATGAAATTTCAGTAATATTCAAAAAATTGACAATCATCACATTATTTCCACTTTAACTGAATTTGTACTTTTCTACATCTTTCCTTTAATAAAACATCTACATTTGCCCAAGAATTCATATTCAGTAATGTTTATTTCAATCTTATTAGTCATAGCAATAAATGGAAAACATCTTATGCATCCATTAGTAAAAGAATTATTAAATTAATTATGACACATACGTCCTTTGGAATTCTTGGTAGTAAACAGTGAGGGGAATGTATATGTGCTCTCGTGGAACGCTCCTGCATCCATCTTATTTAGTGACAAATGCAACAGGTACAACAAAATGTACATCAGTACACATATATGTTAAAAGCTTACAATATATTTTCCTACCACATGTATGTAAGAAAAATGCCTAGAATATACATAAAAATAAAAATACAAGGTTTTTAATGGTGGGTACTTCTGGTAGGGAATACATTTTGGAGAAACCGAACACTGGAGCAGAATTGTGATTTTTCCATAGTGTTAGAATTTTCTTAAGCATCAAGAATATTTGAGTAATTAATATATTTGAGTAAAACTAATGACAGAAATGATAGCTGTGCAATATTCAGATAGTCACTGCTAGTGGAAGTAATGGAAGAAGCCTGAAATCCTAAAGTCTTAGCACAACAAAAGTTTATTTTTCACGCACATAAAATTTGATGTGAGTTAATGGGAGTCTTTACTGTTAGGGGACCCAGGGATCCAGGCTGCTTCTATCATGTGGTGCCACATTTCCTCATGACAGCTCCATGTTTGCTGCTGAATAGACCAGAAAGCATAGAACTAACATACTGATTCTCAAATGCCTTGGCCTGAAAATGACAAGCATAACTTCTGTTCATATTTCAGTGGCCCTTTCTAACAACAAATGGACTGTGGGATATAGTCTCCCCACATGCGCGGGAAGGGCAAAGCAAGTGAATGGAAACTTGCAGTCTCTCCCACAATCTATTACCTTTTAGGTGCTCAATAAAAAGCAAATATAAAACTTTGTTTTGACAACAATTTCTATTCTTGGAGAAGTTTCTGAGAAGGCCAAAATTGCCTTGCAATTTGGGAAATTTTTCTAGTGTGTACTGTGTGACAGTTGTTTTCAAATGTAGGATTACACAAATTTTCTGAAGAGCCATGAAAATCTCAGCAAGGATGATCCTTTGTCTCTCATCACTAAATAGTACCTTTCTCTACTGACCTTTGCAATACTCTGAAAATATGGAGGATGGTATTCTTCCATTTAGTGCATAATCTAAATCATAATTTGGGAGTCTCTGCTACCACCTGATTAACACACCTAAACACTTATACGCTGTGTCTTTACACACACGGAAAAGTAGGATTTTCCTCTGGGGAAAATAAAAACAAAAGTCAGGAGAATTATGGTGAATTTATTCTTTTCTTATCAAAGCTGGTATGTCTGCCAAAGACACATTTTCTACATCAATAGTAGGCTGAATAATTGCTTCCCGAAGATGCTTATACCCTTATCCCTGAAAAACGAATACGCTTTGTTATATGACCAAAGGCACTTTGCAGAGCATTAAAGGTTATGTAACTGAACTTAAAATAAAAATATTACATCAGATTATTCAGGTAAGTCCAATATCATGACATGAGAATTTACAAGCAGATAACTTTCTCTGGCCGGAGGCATAAGAGAGATGCAGCAGAGGAGGAAGTTAGAGAGATTACAGGGTGAGAAGAATTCAACCTACAACTGTTGACTCAAAATATATGAGCCTACATTCAAGAACTAGAGAGAGGCCTGCCAGCTCCAGCTGACAGCTAGGAAACAGGACTTCAGTCTTATTACCACAAAGAACTGGATTTTGTCAACAACCTGAATGAGTTCAGAAGAAGAATCTTCTCAGAGCCTTATAAGAAGACTGCCAGCTGAAAGCTTGATTTGAGCCTTGTTAAAATCTGAGTACAGAATCTAGCAGAACAGCTCCATCCTTCACACATACAGAAATGCAGACAATAAAACCTACAAAGATAATAAATGCATGCTGTTGTAAACCACTAAATTTGTGGTAATTTGTTACAGCTACCATAGAAAACTACTACAACTTTCTGGAAAGACTACAGAATTTATAAGAATTCACCCTCTTCAGATGGTTGCTACACGGTGATTTCCTTTGTCTTTCCTCATTTAACACCTAGGAGGGAAGCTTTGAATTTTGGCGCTTAGTTGGGCTCATTCATCAGTGTATAGATTCAGTAGCAACATTCAAAAAGTCAACTGATTAAAATCTCTCTCCAATCTCACCTGTTTTTTAAAACTTCTTCTTTACTTTAGGATTGTATCTCTGCTTCAGGATAAAATATCAGTCAACTCTGTGCCAAAACAGACTCTCCTCACCAGCAGATTTGAAAACACTTGGAGTATGGTGGAGGCCCCTAGAGTTGAAGCGGTATCTAAGCTTTACTATGTGAAGTGAACAATTACACAGAAGAGGCTGTTGCTGTTACGGGAATCCAAGGTGAGGGTTGGGACTTCTAGGCAGTTGGAAGCTTCTATGTCCAGGAAAAGGTAGGCAAGTCTGGGCTGTCTGTTCCTCT
The DNA here is from genome assembly GCF_030222135.1 of Aotus nancymaae. Classification (NCBI taxonomy): domain Eukaryota; kingdom Metazoa; phylum Chordata; class Mammalia; order Primates; family Aotidae; genus Aotus; species Aotus nancymaae. The sequence goes on from NW_026988472.1 coordinate 31,064,366, forward strand.
GGGAGCAAGTGCAGGCTCCAGAGAAGGACACAGTGAAGCTGACCAGCAGGTCAGTTCCAGTTTGGACAGGAGGACACACTGGGGAAGACTCAGGGGAAGGGCAGGATAATGTAGGAAAGTGCTAGACTGAACCCATGTGAAGGGACCAGGGTAGACTCAGCTCCAGAAGAATCTGGGGCTAAAGGTGAGAAGACACCAGGCCAATAAATCCCACAGACAGTCACAGATTGTGTCTCATTCTCATTCTCACCTTCCTTTTTAGGTCCTGCTTTTAGTGTTTTGACCACAGGGTCTTTCTTTTCTTTGTCTGAGAGACATTGTGGAGTAGTGTGAAGATAAATGAATTAATAGAATCAAGATCAGCTTCAGGCTGAGAGGAGTGGAACAGTGTGGGCCGTAGAGGAATTCAGACCAGGAGGTCTCATCTCAGCCCTGTCACTTATATGTGAACTTGAAAACTGCAAAGTTCTATGAGCCTCAAGTTACTTGTGAAGTGGGCTTGATGCAGTTATTTTGTTCTTTGGCTTATGTATACCTTGTGAAGTCTGACTTTTAGAATGTAAGATATTTGTGTAGGGCAGCTGACACAGTGCTAGTGTGTACTGGGTTTTTGATAACTAACAGATTTTACTATTATATTTTAGATTGCAAACACTACCAATCTTCCCTCTTGGAAATTTTTAATTTACGTTTCATCCTGGAGATGTTAAGAGAATATGCAGCCCTCCAGGACATGGAAAACCAAATCAATCAAAATGCTTCTTAGCAAGAGAAAGTTACTTGATAAGAATCTTTTTGAGGATAAACATTTTTTATATTATGTGTTGGAAGAATCTTCCCTAGCTAGATGCAGCACAGCTAGATGCTCCTAGAAAATGTGTCAAGGACTTCCTCATTCATTCCCATCAAAACACTTATCCCTTGCTTTGAGTTTGCCAAATTACACTCAAGATAACCTAGTATAAATACCCTATTGAAAGAATGGACTCTGCCATGACATGAATGTGTCTCCCAAAAAGGCAAGTGGTAGACACTTAATCCCCAATCCAACAGTATTGTGAGGTAGGACCTGATGAGAAGTAATTAGGCCATGAGAACTCTTCCCTTATAAATGGATTAATACCTTTATCACAAGAGTGGGTTTGTTTCAAAAAGGTATATTTGATCCCTTTTTCTTTTGTTTTCTCTTTCTCACTGCCTCACTTTCTGCCATGGGATAGCCCAGCAAGACATCCTTCCTTAGGCGCCAGCAAACACCTCAATCTTGGACTTTCCAGCCTCCACTATTGTGAAAAAAAATTATTTTCCTTAAAAGTAACCCAGTCTCTGGCATTCTATTATAGCAACACAAAATAAAATAACACAGGCTTTGTCTTTCCCAGGCCAGAGCAAAGAGTGTCAGTAAAGTGGCTTCTGAGCATCCCGTGTTAAAACAGTATTACTCTTATTTCTCAGAAACTTGCTGGAGATGCTGTGCATAGAACACATGGTTTGCGGTCTGTGTTCAACTGCATTGGAGTTAGGGGAGCACAGGAAACCTTTCATTCCTGTCCCAGATGAAGATTTCCTTCTGGTTTATCCATGAGCCCAAGAAAGTGCTATAACTGCTTGTCCATTCCAGACCTTAGTCTTTCAACCCTGGACATGTCTTCAGAGAGAATAGCCAGTGCTCACCACTCTCAGAGCCTAATCTGACCAACCAAGCACAGTGGCTCACATCTGTAATCCCAGCACTTTGGAAGGCTGAGGCAGGCAGTTGCTTGAGTCCAGGAGTTGGAGAACAGTCTGGGCAACATGGTGAAACCCTATCTCTACTAAAAATATAAAAATTAACCAGGCATGGTGGCATGTACCTGTAGTCTCAGCTACTCAGGAGGCTGAGGGAGGAAATCACCTGAGCCCAGGAAGTTGAGGCTGCAGTGAGTCGTGATCCCACCACTGCACTCCAGCCTGGGTGACAAGACACAAACACACACACACACACACACACACACACACACAACTGATTTACACTAAAAGACTTTCAATTTTCCAAGCCTCCAATCCCACTTGCCTTAAGGCATGTATATTTGATGCTCTCATCTAGATAACCCTCCCCCTACATTCTCACTTTCTTTAACTTGTCCTTTAGGTCTTAGTGGTTATCTCACCATATTCCTTATATAATATCTACTCCTAGATTCGAAAACCCAATGGGCACAGGTAGATCTTCCTTATCCTGACATCCTAGCACAAGGCCTTCCAAAGAGCAGATGCTCAATTAATGTTTGAGGAATAAATGAGCCAATGTGCAAAAGGTCTAATTTATTACAATGTAATTAATTATATATTCTTGAATAATGTAAGCCTATCCTGGCATATATATTTTAATTTTACATAGTAGAATAAAAGTCAATAGGGAATGCAGTAATTAGTCATTCTTTACTCTTTTCTCTATTTCTTGATCCCATTTATTACACTCCTAAATTATTTCACATTGAATTAGAAAATGCCTAATTTACTACCATGCTATTGTGTTTCAATCCCTAATAAATGAAGCGTTTCCCAATTAGACTTATAAAACAATAAATCGCTTACTCTTTTTCTCACATACAGAAAAATTTAGCAATGTCATTCATAAACTTAAATACTGATGATACTTTAACCATCTATTAAAGGAACAACATCTTAAAAAAATTCCAAGTCACCACATAGAACATGAGCACAAACATATTATTCACTGTGTTGTCTCCAGCCCCACCCTGACCACCCACAGCTCAGAATGTGGATTTCTTTTCAAACACAAAGTAAAGAATCTGCCTCAGACTTTACTGCAGTTGGGAGGGGTTGCTGGACTTAACCTTGGAACGTGCATGGGCCATGGCAGTAATGCGAGCCTTGGCTGCAACTCTGGCTCTGGCTCTCTCTTCTTCATCTTGCAAAGCCTCTGTATACCAGGGTGAGAAGTCACTGGGAATTGCATTATTTATCTTGGCCAAAAACTCAAGAACTTTCATCTTGCTGGTGTCGGCATGGGCTCTTAGGCCCCATAGGAATTGATAGCATGGAGGATCACTATTGGACACTTGCTGGTACTCCAGGTAATTTTCTTTCACCAAATCTTTGGTTAGGAGCTTCCTGGGCTCCCCAAAAATGATGTGCTCAATTCCGTCATGTAATCCCATCATATTAAGCACTTTCCAGACTTGCTCCTCAGTGGCACAATTACCCTTTTCGAAGATAATACACAGGACAGTCATCAGCAGGCCAGTCTTGGGCACGCTTGGCTCATGGCTGAGCCCTACATCACAGCCCAGATCTAGTTTGTTGACAAGAACATAGATGTGCTTATTAGGCTCCACTTCCTTCAGGTCAAGACCAAAGATCAGCTCCAGGTGCTCAGAAGCTCTGCTCAGAATTATAGGGAATTGGCTCTTGGACATTTGGGTTACATTTCTCAGCATATCTGCCTTTGTAATGGGCTCTTTCATTTGGTACTTGAACAGCAAGTAATGCACCAACCGAACTACTTTCTCACCTAGAAGGCCTCTGGGAAAGTTATCAGTGGCTGCTGGATCTTGTGTGCATCTTGGTCTTTCTTCCATTTGGTTGTTGAAACCTTTGGTATGTCTTGTGTGTGAAACAGCCATAGCAGATGTACTGGTGGATGGGGCTCCCGACAGTCCATGGGGATTGTTGGATGTCCCATCAAGTGAATGCTGGGAAACATCCTTCAAACAAACAGAAGAGGAGGGGGGATGTTCTTCCTCCTCTTCTAAAATGGCCAGAACACTTAACAGATCTTCCAGCCCTCCTCGGGCCTGACGGCGTTTTTCCCTGGCACAGAGTTTACTTTTCTGACCTCGAGGCATGATGACTGTCTTCAGGTGCAGCAGCCAAAAGAGGAGGTGATCCTGTGACCTGGAGGCGAGAAGATGAGCTGGTGTGTGCCTATTCAGCAGAGAGATACAACTTTAGCTTTATTGACGGCCACCTCTGCAAGTTTTCTTGGCGCGTTACTCGAGGAAAAACAGGCCCCCATTCTTTGATTTGCCTGCCCCGATTACTCTGTGAAATAACTAGGGTGTGTTTTAGGTTGCTACCTGCCAGATCTGCCTGGGGTTTACTGGGTGGTGACAGCAAGGCCTGGCAGGTCCAGGCTTTATGGAGGCCCCTTTGTTCTTGGGTAGGGACTCTTCTTAGTTCACATTCAGAACTGTCCTCTTGATTTCTGGCAAATTCTGGGATCCCTTTACTCTACTGACCCCTCATTTCAGTCCCCTCACTTCCCTGCTGCCCTGGTCGAGATAGTGAAAGAGAAATTCATCTGACCACACCTGCCTGAGGACATCCAGGATGACTACAATAGAAAAGCTCTGAAGGACCTCCTATATTCTGGGATCCTTGGTGTTCTCATTCTTTACTCAGGGTTTTCACCTTGGCTTCTGCTAGGGCCTTGGACCTTACCCTGTGATGGCCTGAGACCTATCCCCTCAGAGCAAGGCCTTCACATCTGTAGTTCCAAAAGGAGAAAGTGAGAGAGACCCCAGCCTAACATATCTACCCCATAGTCTCTCAGGGTTGACAGCATAGGTGGGACCCTGTGCTGTCCCCTTTTGATCTGGAGTGGATGGTTCCCTTAGAACTCAGGATTCTTTTTCCTCTTTTTAGGGCTTGGGACTGTTCTTCTGCTCACAAGAGGCTGAGACTCAGGTCCAATGTCCTCCCTTCCCTGAATTCTCACCAGAATTCAGAGGGTGCTTCATCAGGCCCTGTCCTGGACCTGTCATGCATCCATGGGGTCCCAGTCTTTTGGAGTGGAAGTCTCCCTCAAACTTCACTCAAGATCCTTATATTCCCTTTTGGCAAGGCTTGGAAATAGCTCCTATGACAACCTACACCTCTTCACTTCTTTGAGAAAGCAGTAATGAAATTCAGAATATGTCACAATAGCTACTCCCACCTGGGGCCTCCCTGGGCTGAGAGCAGGGGCAGGCTCTGTTATGAACCCCTCTCTTTTGTGGTGGGCGGTTCCCTCTGATCTCACTCAGTTTCCTCACCTTTACTTCTTTTGGGGCCTGGGACTCTTCCACCTGCTGGCCTGAGGCTGTAACCTTGATCCAATGCTGTCTTCTTCTTGAATTTCCAAAGGAGTAATTCAGAGGGTGCTATATAAGAGGTTTTTTTCCCAAGGTCTGCTACCACTAACAGCAAGGGCATGACTATTACCCTTAAACCTCACAAAGGGTCTTTATCTCACCTCCTGGCAGGGCCTGGGACTCCTCCCTCTGCTGATTTAACACCTCCCTCTGGGGCCAATTTTTTAACTTCCCTAAAACTCCAGAGGTGAAACTCAGACTGTTACATCTGGCCACTCCCTTCATGGGCTTCTCAGGCCTGACAGCAGGAGCCTGCATGCTGTGGGGCCCTTCTGATCTGGTGTGGATGGTTGCCTCAAATATTAGGGTCTTTGCCATCACTGTTGGAAGGCATGGAACCCCGCTCCCTACTGGTCTGATGCCAAAGCGTGGTTCAATGCTGTCACCTCCCAGAATTCTGGGAATTCAAAGGGCACTACATAGGAGGATCCCTGTCCAGGGCATCCTGGGGCTTACACAGGGCTGGGATTCTGTTGGCCCTTCTCTCTTCTGGTATAAAAAGTGTCCTCAGATCTCACTTAAGATCTTTAACTTAACTCCTGACAGGACCTGGAAATCTCTGGAACTCTCTTTTCTGCTGATTTGAGGCTACCCTTCTCAAAGCGTAAGGCCTTCATTAATCTAAGAAGTTATAGTCAGAGTTGGGAAGCCAATTCTAGCCATCCCCATATGGGACCTAATGCTGAGAGCAGGGGTGCAGCTCTTAAAAGTGAGGGGATGGCCTGTGTTTTGTGGGAGTGGGGAATTCTGACAGAACTTGCACAGGGGTCTTTCATTGATTCTGGAAGTGGGGCTGGGACTCCTTCTCCTGATCTGAGTCACTCAGCTTTAAAACAAAGCCTTCATCCCCAACCACTTCATCCTGCAGTCCCATATCCCTGGACTACAGAGGCTGAAGTGAGGAGGCTTCTGGACCTAACATCAAGGCATTGGCTTAGAAATGTTAACAGCAGGGGTGGTCTGTGTGCTGGACAGTCTGTTATGGAGCGGGTGACTCAAAGCTTCATCGAGGTCTTCATTTTTATTCCTTTCAGAGTCTGGGACTCCTCCCTCTGTGGAAAAGGACCAGGAGAATGACACCCAGTCCAATGCCCTCACCTCACAGTGGGAAGTGATGTAAATTTTACTACGGATCATGTGATAACTTTGCAGATGGCTAGTGAAGAATCCCCCTTCATAAAAATTTTCAGTTAAATCGCGTCAGGATTATAACAGTAATGAAGATAGAGATTTGGACTCCATCAATACTTGTTACCTGCAGTCAATTCAATAAGGAACTGTAGCATGTACAATGGTTCTCCATCTACCCTACTTGCCTTGAAAACCAGCACCCTACTAAAGTGTTTGGTGGCAACAAAGGCCATCAGACACAGCAACAAAAATCCACCCTCTGTTCTTCAAAGAAGTCAGTGACTGTGGGAAGTATTCTGAGCTGGGGATAACATCGGGATCCTCTTTTAAAGACATATCCACACTCAACCTTTTAGTTACAGTCAGTGAGGTAGTTAGTCTCAGAAAATCCCTCCTCAAATGTCCCCCTCCTTGAATCTATACTGTGGCACTACTCATTGGTATTACTTGCTCTGTTTTAACTACCATTAATCACCAATCACATCAACTTATACAGCTTCAACCTCAGAGGTGGGAGGGCCACATACACAAGGGGAATATATACTGTTCCTTATCAGGCATCAAGATAGCTCTCAACTCTGCTTCACTGGAAAGGGTGCACTGAACCACCATGGAAGTAAAGAGATGTAGCTCTCCCAGAATCAATTAATATCATAACTGGGTGATGCAGGGGAGCAAGCCATACTCTGCCTGAAAAGTGGGAAGGGAAGAGTCTAGTAGAGTATGCCTCTGGCCAGGTCAGTGTACAAATTTATGCTGGTAATGATGATTCAGAGATTGCCAAGCCTATTCATAAAAGCTGTCCAAGACACCACCAGTTTTCTTACCTTCACTCCTTCTAGTCCCATTGCTACTCCATGCTGAACTCTGGGTACAGATCCCTGACTGCCCCCTGCCCTGAGTTCTGTGGACTTTGTTCAGCTTGTGATCTCTCTCATGTATTCTTCATACTGTTCTAGTGCCCAGTTTTCCCGATGTCCTTCACGAATTGAGGTTTTCCTGTTAAGGCACATTTCCTGGAACCTTGTCATTCTGAGTAAATCCTTTCTTCTCAAAGTAAAGAGAAATGCATTATTGAAATATCAAAATTCTAAGGCATGTGTCCTTAGGTGCATATTGTGGAGCAATATGTAAACAGTTATCAATGTATATTTAAAACCAACAGTGGCCAAGCACAGTGGCTTCCACCTGTACTCCTAGCTACTTGAGGGCTGAGGCAGGATTGCTTGAGCTCAGGAGTTGTAGGCTGTAGTGGGCCATGATCACACTACTTCACTCCAGCCTTGGCAACAGAGACACCATCTCTAAAAATAATAATAATAATAAACAAAAATTAAAAAGAAAAAGGAGCAAACAAAAGAAACAAACAAAAAACCCTCACAGTGTATTTTTGTAGCACATGTATATAAGAAAAAGCCTAGAATACATTTAAAAATACTACATGCAGGATTTAAAATACGTGGTTACATTTGAGGAGGGATTGGATTTTGGAGGGACATAGTAAGGAAGTGAAATTTTGATTTATTTCTGTTGTTAGAATTTTTGGCAACAAGAATTTGTGCACTATTTTCTTTGTAATTAAAATATTTAAATAAGAATAACAATGGAATTAGTAGCTGTGTATTACACAGATAAAGTATGTAAGAGATGTAAGGGGAAAAGTCTGAAATCTGAATGGCTTAACACACTAAAAGTTTATCTTTTATGCAAATAAAATTTGACATGAATTAATAGGGTTTTTTTTTTTTTTTTTTTTTTTTTGCTGTCAGGTGTCCCGGGGATCCATGCTGCTTCTATAATGTGACTCCATATCTCAGCATGGAACAGAAAACATGGAGGTGGCAGACTGGCTCTCAAACACTTTAATCTGAAAGGAAAAAAACATGCTATTGTTCATATTTCAGTGTCAAGGGTAGTCACATGACCTTTCCTAACTACAAGTGTACTGGCAACGTAGTCTCCATATGAACCAAGGATGGAAAGCAAGACACAAAATGGATGAGCACTTGCAGTCTGTCCAATTAACTATTACAATAGTAAATGCTCAATAAAAGCTACTATTATACATGTGTTGTGACAACAGCCCTCTTAAGTCTTGGAGGAGTTTCTGAGAATATCAAATATCTTTGCTAATCAAGAAAAGTTCCTAGTGTCTACATGTGACAGGTGATTTCAAACCCAGGATGACACTAATTTTCAAAATGATCCTGTAAATCTCAGCAAGGAGGGTTCACTCCACTGCACTCAATAACACCTTTCTGCACTGACCTTTTCAATGACCTCTATAATCTCAAGAGACTAAAAAATTTCTTCTTTCTTTCGATGCATTGTTAAAAAAATAACTTGTGAGTCTCTGCTACCCACCACCTGATGAACATGTACAGCTGAGCACGTGTACAGGTGCCCATAGGCACAATGGAAAACCAGGATTTTCCCTTGGGGCAGATATAGACAAGAATCAGGAGAATGATGGTGAATTATGATTTTTCTTTTCTTATCAAAGCTGGCATGTTTGCCAGGGAGACATATTCTACTTCTGTGGTAGACTGAATAATTGCTCCACAAAGATTCCCATATCCTCATTCCTAACACCCATGAATATGTTATGTTACAGGGCCAAAGGCACTTTGCAAATATAATTAAAATTATGAAACTGACCTAAAAATAGGGAGATTACACTGGATTGCCTACATGGACCCAATCTAATTACACAAGTCCTTACAAGCAGAGAAGTTTCTCCATCTGGAGGCAGAAGAGGTATGCAGCAGAGAGAGAAGTTAGAGAAATTCCAAGCATGAGACAGGTTCAGTATGCAGCATCTGACTCAAAAGTAGGGGCCCACATGTAAAGACTGGAGACAGGCCTGGAGAAAATATAGCAGCTCCAACTGATAGCCAGAAAGGAAACGTACTCCTTACTCTTCTTACAACCGCAAAGAACTGGGTTCCTTGTAGAATGACCTGAATCAGCCTGAAACGGGATTCTTCACAGTGTGTCCAATAAGAATCCATGCTTTGACAGCTCGATTTGAGCCTGGGTAACCCCGAACAAAGAAAACAGGAGAACTAACCCATATTCTCACCTACAGAAGGGTGATATAATAAATGTGTTAAGTGTCTTACTGTATGGCGTTTGTTATGTCAGCATAGAAATCTACTATATGCTCCTAGTACACCAGGATTTGTAGGAATCCAGTTTCTGGACATGGTTGATACACAGTCATTTCCTAGGTCCTTTCTTATCCACCACTTCAGAGGGAGGCTTTGATATTTTTACCATTCAGTTAGGCTCACTCGACAGTGTATGGATTCAGTGCTAGTCTCAAATAAGTCACCAGATTACATTCTCCTCTTTCTAACTTCGTATACTTTCTAAACCTCCTCTCTAACTTTGGAGTTATCTTTCAAGGTTAGATTCTGTTCTAAGTCTGACTTGACTCACAGGCAGACTTGGAAAAAATCTTGAGTATGGTGGAATTACCCAGAGCAGATGAGCAGGTACATAATGCTCACTGCCAAAGTAAACAATTACATGGAAGGGGCTGTTGTTATCAGAGCAGTTCCACAGTAAGCAATGTGACAGAGGACATCTGCAGGGAGTTGGAATGCTCTAAGTCTGGAGAAAGGAAGGAAGGCTATTTTGGGCTTTCTTTCCCATAGGGAGCAGGGTGCAGCCTTCATGGAAGGAAGCCGGGAGAGCTGGACAGCAGGTCAGGATCCAGATCTGGGCACAAGAACTCACAGGGGCTGACTCAAGGAAAGAGTGGTATAGTTTGGGAAGTGCTGGATCTGGTCCCAGGTGCCAGCACCTGGGCAAAATCAGCTCCCAAAGAACCCTGGAGCTAGGGGTGATGGACCCTATGAAATGAGGCCCACAGGCATTCCCCAAATGGTGTTCAATTCTCATTTTCTCCGTTATTTATTACATCTGGATTTAGTACATTGGCCCCAGGTTCCTTCTTTTCATTGCCCAGAGACATGGTGTAGTAGTGAGAAGAGAAATGAATTAAGAGACAGAACATCTGCTTTATGCAGGAAGGAGTGGAACAGTGTGGCTTCTAAACAAATTCAGACTATGGTTCTAATTTTGACACTTATGAGCCATGTGAAGTCAGGAAAATTGCAAAGGTCTATGAGGCTCGAGCTTTTTGTGAAGTGAACTGGATAAGCCTTGCCTTGTAGGATTTCTGGGTTGTATGTAATATATGAAAACTCCTGGCACAGTGCCTAGAATTTATTGCATATTTAATAACTAGCATTTGTTACGATTATTAGTTTGACCCCAGACCCTATCAAAATCTCTGTGGTTGTTTTTAAAGCAAGAGATGTCTGAAAATATGCAGCACTCTAAGATACAGCATGCAAATTAACCAAAAATGCCACTTAGAAAGTAAAAATCAGTTACTTCAGAAATTTGAGGATTTCTTATTTATTGTGGATGTGAGGTAGTCTTCCCCAGTTGGATTCAATTTAAGACTCCTATAATTCATGTCAAACACTAATTCCTTCCATTCCTTCAAATACCCTTACATCCAAATCACCCGTTTATTTCACTTTCATCAAAAATCTAGCCCTCACTTGAGTTTGCCAAATGACACTAAAGATAACCTAATAAAAATGCCCTTTTAGGAAGAACACACACTGGGGCCTGCTGGGGTTGTTGGGGTGGGGCAGGGCGAGGGAACCTAGACAACGGGTCAACAGGTGCAGCAAACTGCCATGGCACACGTATACCTATTAACAAACCTGCATGTTCTGCACGTGTATCCAGGAACTTAAAACAAAAACAAACGAAAAAACAACTCCTTTTAATTTAGTGGGCTTAGTGGGCCCTGTTTCTTCCAGGCCAGAGCAAATAATGCCAGGACAATGGCTTTTGAGCACATTCATTCCAGGTACTATCACCCTAGTTTCTCAGAAGGTCCCCGGAGTTGATGTGGATAAAACATAGTTTGTGCACTGTGCCCGACTGCACTGGAAAAATGACACTGGAACAAGATGCAAGACGCCTTCCATTCCTGTCTTAGAATAATTTCTGGTTTATCGATTACTTCAAAATAACTGCTAAAAGCAGTTCTTCATTCCAGGCATTAGTCTTTTAACACTGGACATACCTTTTGAGGATCTCGCCCCTGCTCACTACTTCCACAGCCTCAACCAACCCACCACCCAGACTAACAAAATTGGCTGACACAGAAGGGTTTGCAGTTTCCCAAGGCCCCAAACCCACTTGCCTCAGGGCATTTTCACTTGACTGCTCTGATCTGGATCTTCCCACATTCTCTTACTTGTCCTTTACTTCTTAGGGCATATCTCACCATCTTCCTTACATGACGACTGCTCTTAGAATCTAAAATTCAATGTGTGCGCTAGGGTCTTGTTTATCCTGACATTCCCAGTACCAGCATAGAGCCTTCCCTCCAAAGAACAGATGCCCAAATAATGTCTGGGAAATAAGTGAGCCAGTGTGCAAGAAGTCAGTTTTATTATGATGTACCTTCTCCTACATTGCTGAACAAACTGATCATATCCAAATATCTATTTTTTAATTTTACAGAACAGACTAAACATAAAGGATAGCAAGAATGTATCATCTTTTATATTTTCCCCTCTATTTCTTCATTCCAACTATTTTACTGCTTTTTTAAAAAATACTTCCAAGGAAATGATTAATCTACTACTATGTTATCTTGTTGGAGATCACTAAAGAAGATGGAAATTTTCTTATTTTTTTCTACAAAATAGTAAAAATTTATTCTAAAACCTCATGAATATCAATAAATGTATGACTCATATCACTAATAATCTTGGATTCTTAAGCTACTTTAACCTTCTATTAAAAGGAACAACATTTAAACAAATATCTAAGTTACCCAGAACACACATTACGTAGTGTGTTATAACGAGACACAGCCAACCCTCCACTAGCGAAACACTGACTGTCCTCTTCAAAAACACAGTAAAGCATCTTCCTCAGCCTTCACTTGGGGCAGGCAAGGTTGCTGGACATGGCCTTGGAACGTGCACTGGCCCTGGCAGCAGTATGGGCCCTGGCTGCAATTCTGGCTTGGGATCTCTCTTCCTCATCTTTCAAAGCCTCTTCATAACGGGATGGGAAGGCACTCGGGACCGTATCATGGATCTTGGCCAAAAACTTTAGGACTTTCATCTTGCTGGTTTCAGCATAGGCTCGTGGACCCCACAGGAATTCATAGCTTGGAGGATCGCTGTTGGGCACTTCCCGGTACTCCAGGTACTGCTCTTTCACTAAATATTTGGTGAGGAGTTTCCTGGGCTCGCCATAGATGAAGTGCTTCTCCCCGTCATATACCCCCATCATATTTAGCACCTTCCAGATTTCCTCCTCAGGGGCAGAATTCCCCTGGCCGAAGATCACAGCCAGGACGGTCATCAGCAGGCCAGTCTTGGGCAAACTTCTGCTAAGATTCACTCTTGCATCGTGGCCTAATTCTAATTTGTTGACAAGGACATAGAGGCTCTTGTTGGGATCCACTTCTTTCACATCAAGGCCAAAGACCAACTCCAGATGCTCAGAAGCTCTCCTCAGGATTTCAGGGAAGTGGCTCTTCTGCATCTGGACTACATTTTTCAGCATATCTGCCTTTGTAACAGGCTCTTTGATTTGATACTTGTATAGCATGTAATGCACCAACATAGCAACCTTCTTATCTAGAGGGTCTCTGACCCACTGCTCAGTGGTATCCTCGGCCTGTGAGGCATTTGACCTTTCCTCAACCTGGCTGTCGATGCCTTCATTAGATGCTGTGCATGAAACAGCTGCAGCAGTGGTGGTTGCTAGAGTTCCCTCAGGCTTTTGCTCATTGCTGGGTGTTTCAACAGCAGATGACCTCTCAGGACTATCTTTGACATGAGGAGATGAAGTGACGGACTCTTCTTCCTCTTTTATAGTGACTTGAGCATCTTCCACATCCTTGGGGTCTTCTCGAGCCTGGCGGCGTTTCTCACGGGCACGGAGCTTACTTTTCTGACCCCGAGGCATGATGACTCTGCTTACAGACAAGTAGTAGTGTGAGACAGATGGCAGGTGATGAAGTAACCTGGAGGAAAAAGGGTGAGATAGTGTGATCCTCCAGCAGGGAGATACCATCCTGACTTTATGGAAACTGCCTCTGCAGGTTTCCTTGAGAGTACTGTTCAAGGAACCCATGAGGCTACCCTTCTTTGATGGGCCTTTCTGCTGAGGAATCAGTAGAAGTAACTAGACTGTACCTTTGGCTAGAGCCTGCCAGTCTTACCTGCATCTTACTGGGACTGATACAGTGACTGGCAGGTCCAGACTCTATGATGGAGTTTCCTTTTTTCCAGGGTAGAGGATGTTTCTTTCAATTCACATTCAGGCTCATCACCTTGACTTCTGGCAGGACCTGTTATTTCACTGCTTAACTGTTTTGATGCTGACTCCCTCTTCCAAAGCACTCATATCCCTGACTCCCCAGACAAGGATGTGAAGGGGAATCTCATGTGACCACATTTTCAGGGGGACATTGTGGAATGGCAGCAATGCAGGGGTTGGGGAGACCGACTCTATCTTAAGGTAATTAGTTTTCAGTCCTCACTAAGTCTTTACTTTTGCTTCTTGGAGGGTCTGATTGCCCTCCTTTTGCTTACCTAAAACCTATCTCCTCCAAGCAAGGCCTTCACATCCCTGAGACTCCTGATGAAGATATTAGGGAGGCCTCAAATTTATCTTCCCCAGGTACCCCTATCAGGAGTGACAGCACTCTTAGGGCTCTATGAATCCTCTGTTCTCCTGGAAATTCAGGTTCCTCTTAATGACTCCTCACCTTGACAGCCTCATACCTTCCCTTCTGGGGACTTGAGGCCTATACCAATCAGAGAAAGGCCCACTTCCACCTGATATCCCAGAGTATGCAGTTGGAGGGAGGGGATGGGGTGCACTCAGAATGACAAATCTGCCCAGGGCTTCCCAAAGCTGACCACAGAAGCAGTGTCTACCCCCATCAGTCCTCACTTTGACTTCCATAAGGGCCTGAGTCACCTCCCTCTAATGACCCGCAACTGACTGCCCTGTCAAATCTATGTCCTCATCCCCCTGTGACCACTAAGGATAAATTGAGGGATACCTTAGCCTGAGAGTCCTGCTGAAAGGCTACCAAGGCTCATAGTAGTGGTGTTCTGTTGAGTCTCCTTTGTTCTGGGGAAGAAAGTCCCCTCAGTCTTTGCTCAGGTTTCTGAACTAAACTCCTGGTTACTCCCGAAGACTCTTCCTGCTGCTGACCTGAATGGGCTAGCCTTAGACCAAAACTCTTTGTACCCTTCCCCATGACCACTACCAGAATGTGAAGCGAGGGGTCACTGGGCCTTACAGCCACACCAGGGACCTCCCAGAGCTTACAGGAAGGGCAGGATTCTGTAAGGCCGCCACCCTTCTGGGAAGCCAGTTTCCCCTGCAGCCTACACGGGGTCATTTCATTAACACGTGGCAGAGCATAGGACTCCTTCCCCTGCTGGCCCAAGGCAGATACCCTGGTCAGACACCCTTACCTCCTTGAGAGGTTAAAAGTGGAAGTTCTAGCTACCCCTACTTGGGATCTACCAGGCCTGAGAGCAGAGGCCAGTCTCTGTGGGAACCGACTGCTATGGTGTAAAGGGAGTTTCACAGAACTCACAGAGGACCCTTTATTGACTCCTGGAGGGTTCTAAGACCCCAATCTCGGCTGGCTTGATGCCAACAATTTAGTCCAACGCTATCACTTCCCTAACTCTACAGAAGAATAATGCAGAGTGCGATACCTAAAAAGATCCCTGCTCTGGCCTTTTGCGGCTTATGACCGAAGCCAGACAGCATGGCATTCTTTCTTTTGCAGTAGGGGGTCCCTTCAAACGTTATTCAATGTCTTTGCCTTACCTCCTGGCAGGCTCTGGGTGCCTTCCTCTGCTGACCAAATACCAACTGCCTCACCACAAGGCCTCACCTCCCATGGACTGCAGAAGCAGAAGTGTGTGCCACATCCAGGCATCCTGCCCATGGTCCCGCAGGGCTGCCAGCAAGGGCGGCATAGTATGACTTTCTGTGGCGCCCCCTTTGCAATGGAGTAATAGTAATATTAAGTCCTCTCCTCGGAAGTAGATCTATATTTTGGCTCCTAGTTCATTGATTAAAGGTTCCTTAAGGAAATAATCACCAAACAGTAAACTCTGGATAGTTTCACAACATAAACCCTTACAGATAATGGGTTTCTGTTCCAGGCTTGATGGGAGAAGAGAGGCTGCAGCACAAAGGTAGGGTGTCCAAGACAGATTCTGAGATGTTGGAGTAAGTGCATTATGACCATGGGGTCTCTTCACTGGCCAAATGTAGATTTTGGGAACTTTTTGTTCTAAAAGATCTACTTTCTATAGCGAAGTCACAGATAATACATAATTTTGTGAGACCCGGATCTCTTGACTTTATCTAACATTGCATTGTACTGTGCAGTGAAATTCATTATAATTATGATCTCATTTGTAGCACCAAATGTATTATTATATGCATTTTCTAAAATACTACTGCTTTGTGCGACAAGGCTTTTGATTTTGCTACAGTGATTTATACATCACCTTTCAGAAGTCATTTATTCATTTGGATAGGGTGTGGTCTTTTCCTTCGGATTTTCTAAAATGATGATCACATTTTCACCAAATAATTTCTGTATCTATTAAATATTTCTAACTTACATTTGTTTTTATAGTCTTATCCTCTGGCCATGTATTCAGCATACATTTATGTCTGGTTCCTTGCCTTAATGAGAATGCTTCCAACATTTAGCATTTCACATTTAAGTTTGTTTGCCATAGGTTTTAGGAAATGAAAATTCTCTTCTGATGTTAGTTTGTGGAATGTTAACAGGCATTTGCATTGAATTTTTTTTCAAAAGCTTTTTCTGTGCCTCAGTACATGATAAAATACCCATTTAGAAAAATCTAATAGCCAGGCACAACTACTCAGGAGGCTGACACATGAGGATTGCTGGAGCCCAAGAGATTGACACCAGCCTGGGCAACATAGTGGGAGTCAGTCATTATAAAAAATAAAAACAAACAAACAACAAAAAATTATACGGGCACGGTGGCACGCGCCTGTAGTCCCAGCCCCTCCAGAGGCTGAGGCCCAAAGATCCCTTGAGTCCAAGGAGGTCGAGGTTGCAATGAGCCATGATCGTGCCACTGCACTCCAGTCTGGGTGACAGCAAGACCCATCTCTAAAATAAATTAAAAAATTAAAATTAAAATTAAAAAATCTAATCTTTTAGTACGGGAATATTTTAAGGAGCTTTTTTTCTAATGTTATATTATCTTTACATTTCATGGATGCAGACTTTTTTGCCATTGAATTCACTGCCATATTGGACCTACTATGTTTATTTAGGATCTTTGCCTCTGTGTGGATGAACTTGGCTAAATTGTTCCCCCCTCCAGGATATCCTCAGCTGTTTATTTATTTATTTTTATTTATTTTTATCAAAGAAAGCTAGCCTGGGAAAATGAGTTGAACATCATAAGATGGTGGGATTTTTTGTGTTTACATAAGATGGTCAGTTTTACACTGATTATTTGGTAGAACTGGTCCCAAAATGCCTGTTCCCAAAACATTTGAGGGTGGCTGGAGCTTTGATCAGTTTCACTTTGTGTTTCTCAATTACAGATTTTTATTTCTATTTGGATTAATTGGGCCATTCACATTTTCCTAAATAATGATCTGTTTTCATTTGGGGTTTCAAATTTAATGGTTACACATATTCTTTTTATTGTAGAAATTCTCAAATATATTCAACCTGTAGAGAGAATATGCCTGGAACTCAGAATCACCAACACATGGCCAATCTGGTTTCATCTATACTCACACATAACACCATGCTTGCCACTGGAATAATGTGAAACAATCCCAGACATCACATCATTTCATCTTTAAATATTTCAGCATGTGTTTTTAAAGACCGAAGCATCAACCAATAAATAACACTATCTCACCTTAAAAAAATTAACTCCTTAATGTAATTAACTGTCCAGTTATTCTCACATTTACCCACTGACATCATCTAAGTGTGTTTTTTCTTGAACTTGGGTCCAAATAAATCTAATTATTATCATTGGATTTTACGACCATTAATTTATACATTCTTCCCCCCAACACACATACATTTCTTCTTTATCCCTGCAATCTTTGTTTTTACAAAAAAAATGATCTTATGCTCTGTTCAGTTTCACATGGTCCAGCTTTTGCTTTTTGCAACATTTATGTCTTTCTCCTCTGTATTTCTTTAAATTGGTAGAGGTTTTATCATATTAAAATTTAATTTTTATTCTCTCTCTTGTTTTATTTGGAAAGATCACTTTACAGGTGACGTGAACTTTCATTACGAAGAAGTAACTTCCATTATGAGGGAGACCTAATATTTGTCTCCCTTTGGTTGCTGTTGGCAGTCTTTGAAGAATAGTATATTTATCAATTAATTAATTAGGGTTTGCACAATGTTAATTTTTCCAATTCTACCATTCCTTCTGATTTCATTAGATGAAATATATTTTTATGTATAAATCATTCCTTTTCTATCATTTGGTAATGGTATTTACAGTGTTCTTTTACAGTATTCAAGTTCCTTCTGCACCTATATTTTGTACAATATTTTAAAACTACTATCACTTAGTTTTCTTTTATAATTGATGATGCTTATAAAATTGTCTCATATAAATCTTTTAAAAGAATGGGCTTTTTTTAGTTGGCTCCACTGTCTTAATTCATCATTTCTGCATTGATCTTTGTTATTTCCTAAGTTTTATTTCTTTGGGTTAAATATTGTTCTATTTCTCTAGTTTCTTGAAGTTTTGCATGTTTAAAATATTTGTTTTTTTATAATCAATTTATTTAAGGCTGTAAATATCCCTTTTGTACCACCTGATTTGTTTCCCACAGGTAATGCTAGAGAGTTTTATGTGCAGTGCTTGACCATTTTACAAGCTGAATATGTCTCTGTATTCTTTATGCTGTTAGAATTTTTGAATATGTGTGTACAAATACTAGTGAGTGCAAAAATTATTTTGGGGAAGGATGTGAAGAAGAGAAACATAGATTATTTAGAGGAGATTTCAGTCTTCCAGGGGTGCTTTGTTTTGGTTGCATATAATATAAAAGACTTGAACACCTTTTACTGCTAGTGACTTAGTTGAGTCTTTCCTATGAATGAGAAGGTCTCACATTAGAAAATTAATCAATATAATTATCCAGGTGTAACTGTTAAAGATTATCCAGGAAAACAGAAATTATTTTAAATACCTAAGTCAGGTTGAATATGATGCATGAAATTGGTTACTCAAGTGATGGAGAAGCCAAACAGGGGAGAGGCAGGCAAACCAATATTTAGCAATTTAAGAAATTTACTTCAGTCTCTAGGGTAGAAACAAATAAAGGAGATAATGTTAATGGAGTCTAGGAGTTGGGGTCAACAGGATCTGGAACCAAGGTGGATAAGTACGATGAGGGTGAGAGCCATGGAGAAGATGTAAACCTTGAAAGCAGTTGAAAGCACCTGATGCAGAGAGAGAAAATAAAAAATAAACTCTAGCTGCTTCTGTCCTACTGTACTGTACTAACCTCCTGCTGGTGCCTTCTGTTGCCTGAACCATGATGACAGCCAAATGTTTGAGAACATAGGAATTGCAGCCTGCAATCATCTCCTGAGTACTGGAGAACAGAGCAAGGCGTGAGAAATGGATCTGAGGCCAAACAGGTCAAGGACTGGCATATTGCCTTGACATATTGTGAGAAAAATCATATCTAAATAGATACAGAAAAGTATTTTGTAAAACTCAGCATTAATTCATGATAAAAAGAGATGTTATCAAAGTAGATAAAGGATATCTACCAAAAACTACAGCAAATATCATACGTAGTAGGTAAACTTTGGCTATTGGAAATAGATAAGAATAGCTGCTATCACTATTTTTATTCCACATTATAGTAGGGGTTCCTGCCAATGCAGTAATGCGAAACAGATGAAATAAAAGGATTGGAAAATAAGATGATTTAGATGTCAGTTCTCAAATGATCTTTAATCAAAATCCCAAAAGGATTTTTGTAGAAGTTAATACACTGACTGTAAAATTAATATGAACATGTAATCGACCAAGAATAGCCAAAATGACTTTGCAAAAGAAGAGCAAAATAAGAGGATTAATACTACCCAATCTCAAGACTTACTATAAAATTAAAGTAATCATGACAGTGTGGCATTCTTGTAAAGACAGGCAAATAGATCAGTGAAACAGAATAGAAATACCAACAATAGATTTCAACATATATAAGCAGCTGATTGTCAGCCATGGTGCAAAGGCAATTCAGTGAAGAAGGGATAATCCTTTCAAAATATGATGATGGAACAGTTGGAAACACACACACACAACATAACACAAAACAAAGCAAACAAAACAAAAACTTTTGATCCATGCCTTTCACCATATAGAAAATTAACTAAAAATGGACCACCAATTTAAATGTAAAATCCAAAACTATAAAACTACTAAGAAGGAAACACAAGATAAAACCCTTGTGATCTTTGACTGGGACAAATATTTCGTAGGCACAACTCCAAAAGTACAATCCATGAAAGAACAAATTGATGAATTTGACTTGACCAAAATTCAAGACATATTTTCATCAAAAGACACTGCTAAGAGAATGAAAAGACAATTCATAGAATGGGATAAAATTTTTGTAAAGCATATATATAATAAAGGAGTTGTAATCCAACACTTAAAAGAATTCTCAAAACTCAATAAGAACATAAATAACCTGATATAAATGGGCAAAAGGCTTGAATAGATGGTTCAAGAAAGGACAGTTATAAATACCAAAGAAGAACATAAAATGCTCAACATCATTAGGCATTAGGGAAATACAAATTAAAACCCCAGTAAGATACTATTATACATCTATTAGAATATGTACAATTAAAATGACTGAGTGTACTAAGTATTGCCAAAGACATGAAGGAACTCTCACATCTTGCTGGTGGAAATATAGATTGGACATCACTTTGGAAAACAATTTGGCAGTTACTTAAGAATTTAAACATACACATGCAATATGACCTATTATACTCCCAGGAAATAAGGGCATATGTCTGTGCAAAGATATGTATACAAAAGTTTATGGCAGCTTTATTTGTAATAGTGAAAAACTGGAAAAACCCAGATGTCCATAAATAAGTCACCAGATAAACTGCATTATATACAATAAAATATTATTTAGCAATAAATGGAATGAACTACAGATACATGCTATAACATGGATATATTTCTCAATAATTATTCTGTTAGCTAGACAAAATAGTACATATTATGTTATTCCGTTTTTATAAAATTGTAGGAGATGAAAACTAATGCATAGTGACAGAAAGATGTTGCCTGTGGACAGAGAGGAGTACAAAAGAGTTTGCGAAGAAGCATGAGAAAAGTTTTGGGGATGATGGTGATTGATATATTCATTATCTTGATTGTGATGTTGGTTACATGGATGCATAGATACGTCAAACCTTACCAAATTGTATGCACTTTATGGTATTCCAATTGCATCTTTAAAAAGCCATTACAAATTCTGGAACAAGCAAATCTGATGTACAGTTGAAATCAAAACTGTAGAGGAGGGGTGATGTGGAGGTGTTCTGCTGTGATTAGCTTGGAAAGACATGATTGATCTTTATGATGCACTAAAGTTTTACTGTGTATTTTGATTGGGGATGGATTACGCACATGTATGCATGTGTACATTTAGGTTCTGGCATATGTTCTATGAATACTACCATAATAATAATACACATATTGTATCAAAATAGAATCACAACGAACTTTAAGGGAAACAAATATCCAATAAGCTTTACATAGGTAATGCTTAATTAGCCACTTTACTTAATTTATTAATAAGCATTGGTCAAATATTACTTATTTTTAGCTTTGTAGATGCCCAATATTTGAGTAATTTCACTAGATTTTCAATTTCATGTAACTGTGACAGTACTGTATATTATTCAACTGATTTTTGAAATCTCAGGCATTTTAAGACTCACTTTAATGCTTAATCTATAATTGATTCCTAATATTTTTGGTCATAATTAACCAAGTTCCAAATTTCAAAATAACAAAAATAACAAGGTGATGGTGCTTTGTAAATTATGCTGAATAAGTTCTAGGTGAGTAACTTTTTGAAGCCAGAACTATTATAAGATGTTCATATATGTGGTGTAACCATGTAATGTTGCTAATAAACATCTATTAATACCACAATGGAAGCCTATTACTGAATAATTACCACAAAAGTATAAGAAATATTCAATACATTATTTTAAACAAAAATAGTAATTAACTTGTGATGAACAAACACATCTATGTGAGCTAAAATAATTATACACAATACTTAGAAGGCATAAACCCCAAAGAGAATAAGATAGAGTATGCAAGAAATGTATATATTGGCTAGGCCTTGCTTAGAAGGATTAGCTTTTTGACTGTTCATATCACATGTAAGTAATATTTTGCTCAAAATGAGCTATTCCTCTTTGAGAATGGCAACCAGATTGATCACTGTGCTTTACCTACATATTTGATATGGTTATTCTCATATAAATTATATTTTGATATTCACACTGATTTTACAATCACAAACCAGTTATTAAGATCTAAGATTATTTTGGCAAGTAATTCTTGCAGAAGGCATCCTTTCACGCATTCTCTGATACTTCCACCATTCCTGAAATCCTTATCTAATCAATGACTTTATGGACACTATTGACTGTCTCATGCCCTAATATTTATCACATCCTTAATATTTGTCCCATTATTTAAGCTTCAACCAATTACTGACCCAGTTTCTATATGTTTTCAAGGGCTAGACTGGGGGATGAATTGAGATATCTAGCAGTATAGAATTAGTTTTAAAAAGAAAATAAATACTTCCATCTTCTTATAACTTAGACATTCCAATCATCATTTCTGTTTTAATTTTTAACTTATCCATATTTTTTAGCATGCTGCCTAGAAATTAAGAACAAGTGTTAGTAATGTCTTTTCTGTGAATTTCTAGGTCTGAGAACAGGAGTAATACAAGAGGAAGGACAGACATCAAACATCCTCAAACTAATAATCCTGTGGGTAATGCCCAAACTTTCTTTTCTCATATCTACTTATGTCTGGGTTTTTAGGGTCCAGTTCTAAGCATGGAGTGATGCTGAGACTAAATCTGAAGGACATTTAACAGTATTCATAGTCTACTGAGGTAGAAAAGTTTCTTAGAGGATCAAAAATATAATATAATTTTATCTTCCAGGATTACCATAAAGACATCAAGTGTAACTGCATAAAAATGATTGACTAAAACTATACCTATTCTTCACGCAAATCCTTATTCTTTGGTGATAGAAACAAAACTGTTATCTTGCCCAGAACTCTAACTCCACCAGCATCAGTATTCTGATTAACACTGGGGCCAGCATGTTAATCCTGATGCTATTGAAATACAGAGAGAAGGGATTTTAGCAAGCATTATAGTAGTAGATAACTATGACATGGAATTAGTAATACTGCTTCCCATGTGTATACAGAACTCAATGATAATATTTGCAGCACCACACAGGCATGTAAAACTGCATGTCCTCCTTCCCTTACAAGAGTACATGTTTGAAATTGTGCAGTACCTGAAATTTAAAAAAAATCTTGGAGAAGAGAGTAGGACAAGAACCTATGACAGAAAGTCATGCAAATTTTCCGTAGTTAAGTACCTTTGTTTTTCCTCTATAGTCTTGAATATAATCCAATGAAAAGTTGCATGCAGTTATGTTAGAGAATTTCATAAGATAATCAATGCAAATTATAAGTAGAATGAATTGTTTCCTACCTTTCTTAATTGTCGATATTACTTAAACACAGAAGAAAGAAGACAAAAATTTATATAAGTAATTAACAAAGGAGCTTAGAGTGATATGGATTAAATATTTACATTTATTGCTCCAATTTTATATTTATATATAAAATTTAAATATTATACATAGTATAATAATATATTGTAAATTATATATACTATTTTTAACATTCTGACATTTATTTAAAGTAAAAATGAACATAAATGTAAGGTTTGTAAAATACAGTTTTTTACTTAACGGGAACCTTTATGCCAATGGGCTCATTCAAAATAAAGAATTTGGTATAAGCCGGGGGGGTTAGCTCTGCTGTAAGGCAGGGCTGCTTAAATGGGGCTTCTGAATACCCACACCTCGGTCGCTGGTGAGGGTTCAGGAAAGTGGGGATGTCTCCCTCAAATTCCTGACCCTAAAAAACCCTTCACAGGGAGAGAACAAGAGTGTAGGGGACGTCTCCTCTTACACTCAGGTCCTAAGCTGGAGTCTTGGGGACTCAACAGCAGAAAACTGGAGTCTTGGACTCACAGCACCAGAGTCCTGGACTCACAGCAGAAATCCCTGACATTGCAACGGTTTTGAACAGGGACCCCTGAGAACAGCAGGTGGGGTAGTGGGCAACAGAAGTCTTACCTTGTGGTGAAACAGCAGCTCCCTGGTCCGGCTTTGTGTGGAGGAGTCAGTTTCCCCCAGGAGGGGTCTTACAACTCCTCCCAGGTTTCGGCACCATTTGTAAGGTTTGTCCTCGCCGAGTTTAAAGAGAAGAAACTGAGGCTAGCACAATGTGAAGGGTTTATTCAAGCTCCAGGGTGAGGTTCTGCAGTCTGACAGGAGGGGCCGGAGAAGTTGCGTGGACTTCTCTCAGACATGGGGTTTTATAGGGAGTGGAGGCATTGTGCCCAAGGTGAGTGGGGCCCGGATGGGACAAAATGGCGGGGAGTGGGGCCCAGATGGAACAAAATAGCAGGCAGGGAGTGGGGCCCGGATGGGACAAAATGCTATTGGGTAGGTCCTGGCAGGGCTTTTTTCCAGGCTCCCGGTGGCGGGGGGTGTGTCCGAGCTCCTGGCAAGGGAAGGAGGTGTGTCTGAGCTCCCAGAGGGAAGGAGGTGTGTGTGCGAGCTCCCGGTGAGTGGGGGGGTTTGCGTGAGCTCCCGGCGAGGGAGGGGGGTGTGTCCAAGCTCCAGGCAAGGGAAGGGGGTGTGTCCGAGTGAGGGAGAGGGGTGTATCCGAGCTCCCGGCGAGGGAGGGGGGTGTGTCCGAGCTCCCAGCGAGGGAAGTGGGGAACGTCCGAGCTCCCGGCAAGGGAAGGCGAGAGCATCCAAGCTCCTGGCGAGGGAAGGGGAGAGCGTCCAAGCTCCTGGCGAAGGGCGGGGGGTGTGCATCCATGCTCCCGGCGAGACAACTGGCCTTACAATAAACAAGTAAAAATAATATATGTAACAATATAGAGTTTATTTATTTATTTATTAGAGACAAGTCTTGCACTGTTGCCTAGGCCAGAGTTGAGCCAGAAAATCATAGCTCACTGTAATCTTCAACTGCTGGGCTCAAGGGATCATCCTGTCTCAGCCTCCTGAGTAGCTAAGATGACAGGTATATACCACCACACCCAGCTAATTTAAAAAAAAAATTTTTTTTTGTGGAAATGAGGTGTCGCTATGTTGCCCAGGCTTTTCTGGAATGCCTGGTCTCAAGGGATTCTGCTGCGTTAGCCTCCTAAAGTGGTAGGATTACAAGCATGCGCCAGTATACTGGGTCTAGAATTTACTTTTGTCATGATTTCTTAACCTCAATGAGTTTAGTGTTCTGTTAAAATGCAGTACTACAAGCAGACATGTTAAAATAGTTGTAAATTCACTTTGATAAATAACTGATGTCAAGACTGTATTTCTTGTTTTACTTCTACTCCTCACCATATTACAGATATCAAATTTTAATGGGCTATTTTAAGCCAGTTAATTGGTTTGAAGTTTGAACTGGTAATACACATTAAGTTTTATCATAAAACACAATTGGATAAAAATGAAAAAAAAGTTATCTATGTTTACATCTTCTAAAGTCTATTAATAGGTTTTTGTTTACAAGTAGGAAAAACAGAGATATGTGGTTGCTGTCAAGAACTATAAAGAGACTTTGCCCTTCTTGCAAGCTAGCAAGTTAGCCTGTCACTGTTTCATTTATGCTGGCAGAAGACACAAGGCTCTTGGGTAAGAGACAAAAAACCGTATTAACCATAGCAGAAGTACCAGCATTTTCTTCCACTGATTCCTCAAGCCACAGTTCCCACAGGGTGATGTGAAAAGGTTTGGGTGACATATGTACATGCGGTGGATTGCATTACAGGAGAGGAATCCTGAGCCTAGGAAACCTGATTTTGTATAATGGGCAGCAAATGTAGCTTCCCTGTGATCTGGAGATGTTATATGTATCTTTCAAGGCTGTTCTCTACACAAACTTCCTTGAAAAGATAATCTAGAACAAAGGGTAACCAGTGTCTCACAAGACCTGCAGAAACGCAATAATGACCCATGGAGAATTATCCCCTAACAGTGACATATTATATTTAATAGTGTAGCTGATTTTCTCCTTCTTTCACCTAAACTTTTGGTAATATAAATGGATTTACTTGGGAGTGGGGAACACCTTTACAAAAATGATTGTCTCACCTAATTTGTTTTCTAAACATCTGTATGAATATCATATGTTTGGGAGAAAAGAAACAGTAGGACATCAGTTAAAATTCACATAAAGAAATTGGTTTGAATTATTATATGTTAAAGTGACCAGTTACAAAATGCACTTATGATTGTAAAGCTTATTTTAGATGAGTTTCTTCAAGAATAAGTTAAAGCTTAAGCAAGCTGCAATAAGGTCCCTTCTTTTTCCATTTTATATATAAAATAAAATTTTTTGTGAAAATATGGGTCACTAAATGAAATGAATTGAAGCTATAAAGGACAGATAGGTGAATAAAATGGAAGCTGGAGGGTTGGGAAAACTCTTCCTTCATCTTACATTTTACATACAATTATCATTAGTGTGTGACAGGTATATGTTCTTAATTGTTCTTACCTCAAGGTTCTAAAATCTTCAATGGCACAATAATAAGCATTCATTCTTTTCCATAATGAAATATATTGCATGGTCTCTAATAGTCTATGAGAAAGTAATCAATGAGGTATAATGATAAATGACTCCATACCAGTTTTCTAATGGGAATGACTTCTGGTTACAGGGAGATTTTGAGGCATTAAATATAAAATTCGATGTAAAGATTTACAACTTAACATTCTAATCATTGTGATAACCACCTTACAAAAAAAATCTGAGTGGTCATCATTACCTAGAATTCAAAAGAAAATTTCTTTATTTATATTTTTGAACCCACTAGTGAGTGAGTTTAATAGATAAAATTTCTTGTTATGGAAGTTGAGGGGGTGTTTCTGGAGCAAATAGTCATCAGATCCACTCAAATCACAGACATACAAAAAACTGCTAAAAATCTTCTGGTTATTATGTCACTTATCAGAATGTGTTGAAGCTATGTTTCAAAACCAAATATAGTAACATTAAAACTGCCTAGAAAATTGTCCACAACATATCAGCTCTGCTTCTAAAAATTCAAAAGAGTATAAAAATAAACATTGAATATACCATGTTAGATTGAAGAACCCTTATGATTACTTTTTATTCCTTGCTACAAATTTGTAAACATGCCAATAATTATTACACTAAATGAAAAAAAATACTTCTTATGTACTGACCATGATCAAACAAATACAAAAGTCTACATTTTAAAAATATTAAATCAAATTTTTTTAACATTGACATAAAAACAGGCAGTGACTAGAGTTGCATCAATCCTTCTCAACTGTCTCAAAAAATATGTGCACTGTTACAATAAAAACAGTTCACCAGCTGTTTATGTAAAAATTATTTGATGAAAAACAAGCATGGCCATATGGTGCACTAGCTCTGCTGTGGGAGCATGAAGAATAATTTTGTAGGCTGTAGTACATAATGGTCATGCTAAGTAGGGTGTCAACTATTGCAGGCACATTACATTAATAGTTAATCTGTCCTTTTATCCTCTAAGTATTTACATTTCTTAATAGCTTGTAGTTTGGCAACAAGTTAACAACTCACCGATTAAGAATTAAAATTTTGGAGTTCATGACCAGCCTGGCCAACTTGTTGAAATCCCTCTCTACTAAAAATACAAAAATTAGCTGGGCTTTGTGGTACATGCTTGTAATCCCAGCTACTTAGGAGGCTGAGGCAGGAGAATGACTTGAACCCGGGAGGTGGAGGTTGCAATGAGCTGAGATTGTGCCAGTGCACTCCAGCCTGGGTGACGGAGCAAGACTCTGTATCAAAAAAAAAAAAAATTGAAATTTTAGAAGTGACAAAATATTTGTTGTAATGTTGATATACATAGTATTCATTTGTTAATTAAATATAGTTTAAATAATACATTAATTGGATAATATCAATGTGATAGGTCAGATGGTTCTCATTTCTAACGAGAAGTTTCAAAAATATGAATACGTTGAAGGTACTACGCCACTGATTTAGAGGGGAAAAAAAACCTAATTAGAAGAGGTACTTCACGTAAGAGCCAAATCAACATACATACTTGCATTCCTAGAGTGTTAAGAATTGTACCTTACTCACCTGTGTATATCTATTGCTGTGTCTTGCACATAGTACACATGAAATAAATATTTGCTGATAGAATCCTTTTAGAAATAATGAGTTGTAAATGCCACCAGCAGACTCTTGAGCCTGTTTATTTTGAAATTTTGGAATTCATCAGAGAACAACTCTTATCCATTACTTATGCTGCACCCGTGAGTGTTTATTAGGTTATGAAATTCCACTATTTAACTCACATCAATTTTTTCTTCTTTAGTTGTTTACATATTGAGAGCTAGAGTCAACTGAAAAACAAAACTGAACAGCCTAGCTCTCATTCAGCAAATCTGAGTAGTTGACTTAAGATCCTTTACAAGATGATGGAAACCAAAATGGAAAAGGAAAAAGTGAGGTTAGAATCCAGTCACTCACATTTGTATGCTTTGGTCGATACCCTGACAAAAAGTTCATTGACATGTGGCACTGTCATTAATAACTTCAAAATGTCAGTTGAGTGTCATGGTGACATTAATAACTGAGAAAGAAACCACAGCACAGATAGTTCTGTAAGAAAAATGTTGCAGACACGCCACCTATTTCTAAAAAGCTTATTCTCTATGGTTTTTATGGTTCATTTGATACATGAATGTCTAGTTTAAACTTGTGATCGATGTGATTTTTTTCACTTACACCAATTCCAAGCCAAATGTATTAATTTTTAGTTTCAGAGAATTGGAACGCCATATTAAAGAATTTCAGATTGGTACTGATATTCTTGTTTACAAGTGGTAAACACAACTAGTGTGTAGGTGATTATGTCTCAAGACTTATGATAAGAAAGCTGCAAACTCTGGTATGGATACATATCTAGTATTAGTTCAAGGAATATAACAGTCATAATAAGGATGTATTAGGAAAATCACTTGAAAGAACATTTCAGGAAGCAACGTAATTAGGTTGATAGAGACACAGATGGGGAGCTCACAAAGCTTAATATTTAAATGATGGAACAAATACTGGAATCACAGAAGTATCAATACAGTAAATGACAGTAGCAATAAGAGCAAAGCTCACAAGATTAGAAGAGTCTATAAGATATAAAATTATTATCTATGATATTAATGTTTAAGGAAGATTAAATTTTTTTAGTTTAGTTTGTTTTATGTATTAAAAAAACTCTATCAAAAAGACAGTTTTCCTGGAGTGCGTATCTTCTTGTTGATTTTTACTGTGGTATGTGATTAGTGATTTTTATCACTTTACAATATGTTTTTGTAAAACAAGAAAGCCTACTATTTGTTTGTTGACTGAGAAATAATATCTTTAGCAAAATGTTAAATATATATTTAAGATTTCAAGGGTACATAGAAAATTTGAGAAGGTAACAGTACGAATGTTAAAATATATACCCACCCAGAATGGAACAATATGGTTAGTATGAGGTAATGGGTGATATTATATGGTGAAGTACAATTCTAATTAGTGAAATAAAAGTCATCTGGTATTAAGAAATAAAAATACATTTGAGGTAGTGGCTGAGATTTCTGGATATATGAATACATATTGTAAAAATACTCATTTTATGCTATTCAGATATTTATACTCAGATGTTTATTTTTAAACGTAAGGAATTGCTCAAAGAAGAAATAAAGATTATCATAATTTCCCAACAAGAGATGGCCAATATATGTATTTTAAAGATTATTAACAATATTTTAAATTTTCTGTGATATTAATTGCAGCTACTTTCCCATATATATTTACATATGGAATTTTTATTTATTATTATTATTATTTTTTGAGATGGCGTCTCCCTCTAAATCAGTGGCGTAGTACCAAAAAAAACCAGGCTGGAGTGCAATGGCACAATCTTGGCTCACTGCAACTTTTGCCTCCTGGGTTCAAGCGATTCTCCTGCCTCAGCCTCCCAAGTGGCTGGGATTGCAGGCGCCTGCCACCACTCCTGGGTAATTTTTGTATTTTCAGTAGATCTTTTTTTTTTTTCTTTTTAGAGATGGGGTGTCTCATTGTTGCCATGACTGGCCTGGAACTACTGGGCTCAAGCAATCTTCCTGTCTCAGCCTCCCGAGTAGCTGGGACTACAGGTGTGCCAATGCACTCTGCTTTCATTTTATATAATTTCTGTATTTGAAGTCATAAAGGTTGTTCTTTCTTCCAAATGTTCTTTACTATTACTTCAAGACTTTTTTTAACCTTTAAATTTATAATACATCTATAGGGAAAAAATCATAAATTGGTGGTCTGCAGGCTGGATTTGGCCTAGAATTTTTTTTTTATTATTCACACAGTGAAGTTTTTCTGGTTGTTGTCATTAGTTTGCCTTAGTTCGTTAATGCGTGTGCTTATATACTTATTATTCAAATACAATGTACATAGCAACAGAAATGTGAACAAATCACAAATATACAGTTTGATGAATTTTCATAAACTGAACACACTCATGTAACCATCATCCAGATTAAAAATAAAAAAAGAACCACATCACAGTACTGTAAAAAAAACTGTGCAGACATGTCCATCTATTTCTAAAACTCAGGACTTCACACACACCTCCTTCCAGTTGCTACTCCTTCCCAAAGATTACTGCTATCCAACTTCTTGAAGTTCTAAAAGATAAATATGCCGGTTTTAAAACCTTATACATGCACACGTATGTTCATTGCGGCACTGTTTATAATAGCAAAGACCTGGAACCAACTGAAATGCCCATCAGTGATAGACTGGACAAGGAAAATGTGGCACATGTATACCATGAAATACTATGTAGCCATAAAAAACCATGAGTGGGCTGGGCGTGGTGGCTCACGCCTGTAATCCCAGCACTTTGGGAGGCCGAGGCGGGTGGATCACAAGGTCAAGAGATCGAGACCATCCTGGTCAACATGGTGAAACCCCGTCTCTACTAAAAATACAAAAAATTAGCTGGACATGGTGGCGCGTGCCTGTAATCCCAGCTACTCAGGAGGCTGAGGCGGGAGAATTGCCTGAACCCAGGAAGCGGAGGTTGCGGTGAGCCGAGATTGCGCCATTGCGCTCCAGCCTGGGTAACAAGAGCGAAACTCCTTCTCAAAAAAAAAAAAAAAAACCATGAGTGTGTGTCTTTTGTAGGGAAATGGATGAATCTGGAAAACATCATTCTCAGCAAACTGACACAAGAACAGAAAATCAAACACTGCATATTCTCATTCATAGGTGGGTGTTGAATGATGAGAATACATGGACACAGGGAGGGGAGCATCACACACTGGGTTCTGTTGGGGGGGTAGGGGAGGGACAGCAGGGGGTGGGGAGGTTGGAGGGGATAACATGGGGAGAAATGCCAGATATAGGTGATGGGGGGATGGAGGCAGCAAACCACTTTGTCATGTAAGTACCTATGCAACAACCCTGCATGATCTGCACATGTACCCCAGAACCTAAAGTACTATAAAAAATAAATAAATAAATAAATAAAACCTTATATGAGTTGAAAAGATGGAAGTTACTGTGTTTCATATGATTATTGGCCATTTTGATATCCTCTTTTGTGGAGTTCTTAATCAAGTCTTTTGTTCATTATTTCTATAGGGTTGTCTCCCTTTTACTTACTGTTTTATAAAAGTTATCTATGTATTTTGGAAATAAGAACTTCATTGGAAGTTTATATTCAATCTATTTCCACTTATGTCAATCTTAATATATTCTAATTGATCAGTTTTTACCATTTTTGATTATTGTTTTTGTCCTGGTTAAAAAAAAATGTTGCCTATTCCATGGTTATGAAGATGTTCTACCACATTTTCTTCTAAACACTATTATTTTACCTTTCACAGTTACATCAGAAACTCATCTGGAAGTCTTTTTTACTATGTTAATTAGAAGTCAAGATAAATTTTTTTCTCATAAATATCTAGTTGATCCAGGACTATTTACAACAAAGACAGTTCTTTTCCTACTGCATTGCAGTTTTCATAAATCAAGTGACTATATATGTAGGTTTGTTTTAAAACTCTCTAGCCTTTTCCTTTGGCCTATTAGTCTATTCTTCTGCAAATACTGTATTGTCTTAATTACTGTAGTGTGGTATGTAAAATATCTGTTAATTAGTGACAATTATAGTTATTTATTTTTTTCTTTTGAAACCTTATGTCTCAACTTATGTATATAAGTATTTTTGCCTCATTGCACTGGCTGGAACAGTCTTTAAAATGATAAATAGAAGTGATAGCAGTATTATTAACAAGGATATTTGTCTTGTTTCTGATCTACAAAAGAAAACTTTCAATATTTCACTATTAGCTATTATATTTGCTCTGGTAATTTAGATGTTCTTCATTCAATGCAAGACATTTAATTCCTTTTTTATATCCATATCTTTTATCAACAATGAGTACTAAATTTTGAATGTACATTTTTGTCATTGATATATATGATTTTGTTCTTTTATTCCTGTTCACTTTATGAATTAAAATGTTTAACATTTTTAATGTTAAATAAATTCGTATTCCTGTGATAAAACCCTCTTGTCATGATGTGTTATGTTTTTATCTTTTAATCTATTTAAAAAAAATTTTTTTTTTTTTTTTTGAGACGGAGTTTCACTCTTGTTACCCAGACTGGGGTGCAATGGTGCGATCTCGGCTCACCGCAACCTCCGCCTCCTGGGTGTTCAGGCAATTCTCCTGCCTCAGCCTCCTGAGTAGCTGGGAGTACAGGCACGCGCCACCGTGCCCAGCTAATTTTTTGTATTTTTAGTAGAGACGGGGGTTTCACTATGTTGGCCAGGATGGTCTCGATCTCTTGACCGTGATCCACCCGCCTCGGCCTCCCAAAGTTTTAAAATTTTATTCATCTTTATTTACATCCACTTGGTCATAATGTATTATCTATTTTCCTTGCTTTATTTATTTGTTATTTAATTTTATTTTTATTTATCACTAGATTTATTTTGCAGATAATTTGTGTAGAATTGTCAAATCTGTGCTTATGAAAGGAATTGATTTTAATTCTTTTTCATAATGCCTTTTTCAGGGTTTGCCGTTATAGCTATACTGATATTATAAAATGAAATGGGATCTGTTTCCTCTTTTTCTGTTCTTTAGAAGTACTTTCATGTAATGTTGGTTTTGTTTCTTCCTGAATGAAGCCATCTAATTCTGGACTTTGCTTTGAGGGAATTCAAATCATGGAATCTGTTTCAGAATTTTAAATAATGAAATTGTAAATTCATTATTACACATAGTTTCTATTTCTTTTTTGTCAGTTTTAGTTAGATGTGCTTTTCTAGGAATTTGGCTTAATTTTTCAAGTTTTCCATGATATTGTTGTTTATGCTATCATATAGTATTTTCTATGTGTGCTGGATTTGTAGTGATATTTCTTTTTCATTCCGACAGTGGCTTTTTCAGCATTTATTTTCCTTGATCATTCTTGCCAAGGGTTCATCTATTGAATTAGCCTTGTTAGAGAACTAACTATTAGTTTGGTGATATTAAGTTATGGATTTGAACTCTATTTCATCCATTTTTGCTGTTATTATGACATGTTGCTTCATTTTCTTTGGGTTGATTTTATTTTTCTTTTGCTATTTTCTTAATATGGGTGTTATTTTATTGTTAGTTCATCAATTTTTACCCTCTCTTATTCTCTAACATATGGCTTTTAAACTGTAAACTTTCATCTAAGTACATGTTGAACATTATACTCTAAATGTTATGCTGTATTTTATTTTTCAGTCATTTCAAGGTACATTCTAATTTCTGCTTTGTTTTGTTTTTTTCTTTTCTCCATGGTTTATTTAAAGTGTATTTATCAATCTCCTAATTCCTAAGTTAGGGAGATTTTTAGTATTTATTACTGATATTTACATTTCATTACATTGTGATTAGTGACTATAATTTACAATTTTCAATTCTTTGAAATTACCTCAAAGTTATTTATGGCCCGGAATATAGTCAATTATTTAAAGTGTTTCCTGTTTGCCTGAAAAAAAATATGCATTTTTTGGACGAACTGTTTTGTATATACAGTTTACATTAAATTTGTTAAAACTATTAAAATATTCTCTATTTGTGTTTTATTTGATCTGCTTGATCTACCAATTCAGACAGGTATATTAAAATCTCTCATTATTATTATTATTTATTTATTATTTTTTTCTGAGATGGAGTCTCACTCTGTCACCCAGGACTGCAGTGGAGTGACCTTGGCTCACTGCAGCCTCCAGCTTCTTAGTTCACGTGATTCGCCTGCCTCGGCCTCCTGAGTAGTTGAGATTACAGGCGCCTGTCACCATGCCTGGCTAAGTTTTTATTTTTAGTAGAGATGGGGATTCACCGTGTTGGCCAGGCTGGTCTCAAACTCCTAACCTCAGGTGATCCACCTGCCTCGGCCTCCCAAAGTACTGGGATTACAGGCATGAACCATCGCACCCTGCCTCATCATTATTTTAAATTTTTCTATGTCTTGTAATTTTGTCAATTTTTGCCTGTGTATGTAGAGTCCCTTTTATATGAGGTATAATGACCTAGAATAGTTATGGCTTTCCAGAGAATTACATTTTTGATCATTTGGAAGTAATTCCTGTATATCTACTATTGCTTTTTGGCTTTAATATCTATTTTATCTGTTACTATTATGACAATACTAGACTTGCTTTGATTAGTGCTTACATGATAAAACGTTTCCTATACTTTGTCAACCTTTCTGTATCTTTTTATTTCGCATAATTCTCTTGTAAATAGCACATAATTGATTTTAAAAATCAAGTCTGAATTTATTTTCTTTATTTTGGCAAAGTCATTCTATTTCCTTCATTATTAATGTGTTCAGTTTGTAAATACTATTTATTATTTGCATTCTTATTATCCCACTTGTTTTAGGAGTCCTTTTTTCTGCTTCCTTGCATTCTTTGGAATTGCACATTTTTATTATTCCTTGTCTCTCTATGCTGCTTTTAGTTTTATATTCTTTAATTATTCCATTCATGTTTCTCTAGAAATTACAACATGCATGATAGAATTACCAGAGTCTATTATTTGTTGATTATTTTACCCTCCTCTGAGAAAACACAGGAAATGTAGACTCTTCATTGCAATACTTCCTTTCTTGAATTACATACTATTACTTTTGTGGATTTTAATTAGTTAGTGATGGATTTCTTTTTTTTTTTTTTTTGGTCAGTCTATGTCTTTATTTCACATCCATTTTTGAAGGATACTTTTGTGGGAAATAATTTGTGTTGGTAGTCATTATAACACGCTGACGTTATAGTCTTTCAGCTTCTGGATTTTATTGCTGTTGTTGCAAAGGCAGATGTCTTTTAAACTGTTGATGCTTGAAATGTGATCCCTTCATTAGTTATTTTTAAGATGTTCTTTGTATTTCACGTTGGTTTTCTACAGGTATAATATGCCTATGTCTGATTTTCTTTTGTTTATCTTTAATGAAATTTGTTGTGATTCTTGAATATGTGGATTGATATTTTCCATTAGTTTTGGAAAATTGGTAGCCCTTTTTTGTTCCAGTTTTTTTCTTTTCTTATAAACTTCAATTAAAGGTGTTTTAGAACTTCTAATTTTATTCTCTGTTTCTGTCTTTTTTCTGTATTTTCTTTCTTCTTTTCTCTTCATGATTAATTCTGGGTAGTTTGTTCTGACCCATCTTTCTAAATCATAAATGTTTCAGCTGTATTAAATATGCTGTAAAATCCACCCTCCATGTTGTTAATTTTTGTCATTGCATCTTTCAGTTATAGGATTTCTGGTTGGTTCTTTAAAAAATTGTATTGTTAGTTTTTACACTTTCTTATTTCTTGCTAAATATTTTAAGTTCAGTACTTACCTCCATGATCATAGTTAACATAAATAAATCTGTTAATTATAATATCTATGGTCACTATGAGTCTGTTTCAATCATCTTGTCCCCTCATGTGCTAGGTTATGATTATATATTGATCATTTTTGTACACATTTTTAGATATTTTATTTTATTTTATTTTGTTATTATTTTTTAATCTTTTAAGTCCTTTTAATTGTTCTTATAACCTAGCATAAGATATAAACCTAAGTAGTACACATGAGTTTTATAATTTACCCATCTCTGGCAGATAGCAAGCATAGCACATCAGGGCATAACACAGTGTGGTATTGTGTTCTGAATATGAATTTGATGCCTAGATTCAGGTATTTGTCCTAAAGTCTCTAGAGAGGATTTTTTTCTCTCTGTCTAGTGTTTGGAGGCACTGGCAATGTATGATCACCATGATCCAATTTCAGAGTTTGAGATTTTTCTGGGGACCAAATGACCTGAAACTGTGCTTCAGCTCATGCGAGGGCTTGTTTCCTTCTGGTCTACACTTACTCCTGTATGCAGGTTTGCAGGAACTATTCTATATAAGGTATACCTTACAAGACTGTTCTCCATCTTGGCAGGACCTGGAATTCATCTTTTGATCACCTTCCCTTTGAACCTATCACAGGCATTACTTGGCTCCTTGGTAACCTGTGAAAAGTGGCATCAAATACGCAAGTACTGCTTTCAGTTCTGTGGGTTTCTGTCCTCCCCAAGATATTCTCTCTTCACTTCCTCATCATTTTGATACTTTCTGATTATATATTTTTTCTTGTCCATATTTTTCAGTTATGTTTATTGGGGTGGAGGTTCTCAACTATATAATCCATCATTTCAGTAAACTTTATTGGGCTTTCTCAGTCATCATTTTATATTATTGATACACAAGTGTTGGAAATGAGTTCCATCTCCATCTGGAGATGTTCAATCTCCAGTAAGGTTTCCTTTGCCTCTAAATTTTATAGGGCAAACTATATATGAAACTTTCTTTAGAAAATACAGAAATTGGTACATATTTAACAACGGTTATATATAGGATATGCAAGAAAACTTTTTGTCAGTTTCTGTTAGCCATTAAATTCTGTTTTCTATTTTTAGGCTTGTAAAGATACATTATTGTCACATAAATTCTTTTTAATGTAAATCTTGAAATATGTAACAAAAAATTAAGCACAAAGTTTAAACACATTTGGCTGCTGGCAGGATAGATGGTTTTCCTTGTTTGCCTCTAGAAAATCATGCTGAAACAAACTGAAAATAAAATTACTGGGCATCTTGAATCATGCTGCATTTCTCATCAGGGCATTTAATCACTTTATTTAACAACTTTTAATAATATCTATCATGTGAGGGTATAGAACATGCAGTTCCTGTTCTCAAAGAGTCTCATGGTAGCAGTTGTTCAATAAAGAGATATGTGTAAAAGTGTGTAGTGAGTTATCTGATAAGGGCGTTGACCATCAGTTATCATAGTCCTGATGATAAAAGAGTCAATTGACAACAGTACAGCTTTGATAAACTTATGTATCTTTCCTCTTATCCTAGTTAAGGATGTGCCTAAAAGCTTGTTCTGAAGCCAGTCCCTCTTTATCCCCTTTTTTTGCTTCCCAAGGGAGAATGGCATCATTTCTAGGCTTTCTGTACTACTGCATGACACATTCATGAGTAGAATACTAAAAATATTCAAATAAAAGTCATGAGCAAGAATGGCATATAAAAATGTGGAAAAAGAAGTAACACAAGTAAAAGTAATCAAACCCATTGTTTTTCAAAAGTCATCAAAGAAAACCAATGCATTAAGGAAATACAATAATTTTTTTCTTTGATGACTTTACAATCAAGTAAATTTAAAATACTTTTCTGAAATATTTCAGATCTTATTTCCTTTTATGCATTAATTTACTGGCAACTCTAATTGTAGATATTGAGTTTATTACCATATATAATATCATGAATTTCAAATTCCTTCAAAAATGAAGCTTCAAATAAAAGTGAGTGTTTTGAAATAAACTAACTCATGGCATTACTTCAACTCAGAGACTTACAAAGTGTGTGGTAAGAATTATTTTCATTACTTTTAATTAACTTTGGGCCTATACAAGTTAGATAGAGTAACAAAAGGATTTGATTATTTTAGAAAAGATAAAAAGCCACCAGTTGGAGGAAAGTAAAAATTCAAAACAAATCTTCTTCAGTAAATAAAGGGATATGAAACCAAATTATTTGAACTCTACACTGAAGTAGAAAACAAAAGTAATACAATGAATTAACTTAGATCAATGCTGATACTCCAGTTAGCCATGTATTCGTACATATTAATTTCTTTTCATTATTCCAAAAGTGTTAGCAAGTGAATCTCATTTTAAAATACACTTGCATATGTTAATTTCAGTCTGTCTTCAAAAAAATATGAAAATGTGCCTTTAAAAATTAATGTGACTAATCTAAGAAAAGTATGTTAAAAATGTAGGTTTATATATTAAATAGTACAAAGACAATATGATTGAGGATTATTTCTTTTTCGTCATATAACACTTCTTCTGTGTTTACTTATATACCTTGGTGACTTTTGATGAAAATATAGTTTTAAAGTAGGAAAGCTTTTCTAATACTCATGGTCTCATAAAATTTTCTTTTGGTACCACTGATTATATGTTATTTATCAAATGTACATAGAATTAAGTTCATTGATTTCATATGTGAAGAAATCCACTTTGTACATCTATGCTGAGAATAATCTACACAAATTAATATATACAAACTGCTGTATCTCTTTTTTTATAATGCTATTTCATTTAGTAGATATTAAAGTCTTTTTTAAATTGGATGATGGAGTTATTAGATATAAGGAGGAGTAGAAAGAAATTTTAATATGTTTGTTTCAACCTACATTTTATTTTTTTCTTATGATTATGACTTATGGACAATATGTGACCCATCACCTATGCGTCTGATTATTAAATAGCAATTTTAATTGAAAATATATGTATCAGTCAGGGGCCAGGCTTGAAAGATATTTTAAGCTATGGAGTTCAATAGAAGGAATTTAAATTGGGAATATTAATGTCAAAAAATGTTAGAAAAACTGAAAGGGCAAAGAGAGGATCATGAGGCAATCTGGCTGCCAGCACAGAAGGAAACAGGCCCTAGTACTAGAGAGGCAAGGATATGAGGTGGTGTTACCAGGTGATGTTACCAGGTAGTGAACAGAAGTAAGGGCCTTTTGGTAGGTGCCTGAACTTAAGGAAGAGCGCTTCTGGAAACTGGAACCGCATGGGAGATGCAGCCATAGCCAAGAAGTCCATCTGAAGCAGTGAGAGGTGGGAGAAATACCTTAGATTCTCCTCTCCATTCATCATCAAATATCCTGCCAGTAGCTTTCAGTGGCAGAACTCAATCAGAAGCTAATTGGTAAGTAATTGGTAAGCTAATCAGTAAGGGCTTTGTACTAGTGAGGCTCAGTCACCCAATACACAGAGTAGAGCAGGTAGAAAGAAGGACATGGCTCTTAAGTGCATAATGGCTAACAAACAGAACAGTACATTCAACAAACAAAACTAGTATATTCAGTATACTAGTCAGTAGAATAAAATATAACATAATCTCAAATTTATAGAAGATTGGAAGAAATCAGACGAAAAAATGCCAAACTAAATAATTGCACAGGTAGTAGGAAAATATTTTTTTTTTTTGAGACCGAGTCTTACTCTGTTGCCAGGCTGGAGTGTAGTGGCGAGATCTTGGCTCACTGCAACCTCCACCTCCTGGGTTCAAGTGATTCTCCTACCTTAGCCTCCCCAGTAGCTGGGACTATAGGCATGAACCACCACGCTCAGCTAATTTTTATATTTTCAGTAGAGACGGGTTTTCACCATGTTGGACTCGGCCTCCCAAAGGGCTGGGATTACAGGCATGAGCCACCACGCCCAGCTGGAAAAGAGTTTTAAATAAAAAATTTAAACAGTGTACTAAAAGGCACTTGATAAAAAGAAATGTTAACATCTTCTGAAAAATTAACAAAAATACAAGGGTTCTTGCTTAATGTGATAAAGAATACCTTTGTACGTAGGCAAGGACTTCATGACCAAAACACCAAAAGCATTGGCAACAAAAGCCAAAATAGACAAATGGGACCTAATCAAACTCCACAGCTTCTGCATGGCGAAAGAAACAGTCAATAGAGTGAATTGGCAACCAACAGAATGGGAAAAAATTTTTGCAGCCTACCCATCTGACAAAGGGCTGATATCCAGAATTTACAAAGAACTAAAACAGATTAACAAGAAAAAAACAAACAAGCCCATTCAAAAATGGGCGAAGGATATGAACAGATACTTTACAAAAGAAGACATACATGAGGCCAACAAGCATATGAAAAAATGCTCATCATCACTGGTCATTAGAGAAATGCAAATCAAAACTACATTTAAATACCATCTCACACCAGTTAGAATGGCAATCATTAAAAAATCTGGAGACAACAGATGCTGGAGAGGATGTGGAGAAATAGGAACACTTTTACACTGTTGGTGGGAGTGTAAGTTAGTTCAACCATTGTGGAAGACAGTGTGGCGATTCCTCAAGGACCTAGAAATAGAAATTCCATTTGACCCAGCAATCCCATTACTGGGTATATATCCAAAGGATTATAAATCGTTCTACTATAAGGACACATGCACACGAATGTTCATTGCAGCACAGTTTACAATAGCAAAGACCTGGAACCAACCCAAATGCCCATCGATGATAGACTGGACAGGAAAAATGTGGCACATATACACCATGGAATATTATGCAGCCATCAAAAATGAGGAGTTCGCGTCCTTTGTAGGGACATGGATGAACCTGGAAACCATCATTCTCAGCAAACTGACACAAGAACACAAAATCAAACATCGCATGTTCTCACTCATAGGAGGGTGTTGAACAATGAGAACACATGGACACAGGGAGGGGAGCACTATACACTGGGGTCTGTTGTGGGGGAGTGGGGGGGAACAGCGGTGGGTGGGGAGTTGGGGAGAGATAGCATGGGGAGAAATGCCACATATAGGTGAAGGGGAGGAAGGCAGCAAGTCACACTGCCATGTATGCACCTATGCAACAGTCTTGCATGTTTTTCACATGTACCCCAAAACCTAAAATGCAATTAAAAAAAAAAAGAATACCTTTGTAGCATCTCCATGGTGAAGTATTGAATTTACATTTAATTCTGAAATTAGACAATGTTGATATTACTACTGTATTTCTTGGTATTGCTCTACTAGTCTTGGCCTATAGAACAGTGTGGTAAAACAAAATGAGATATAGCTATGTGAAGGTAGTGAAGAAAATTACCATTATTTCCAAATTATATTATCTACATAAAAGCTCAGAAACTTACATGAAAAAATGTTACAAGTTAAAGTGCATTTGATTACTGAGAGCAAAAAATGAATAACAGTTGCTAATAAAACTTTTAAGTCTTATCAAAATTAATGTGATGGCTGGGTGTGGTAGTTCATACCTAATCCCAACATTTTGGGAAGCTGAGGCTGGCAGATTACTTGAGGTCAGGAGTTTGAGAACAGCCTGGCCAACATGGTGAAACCCCATCTCTACTAAAAAAGAAATACAAAAATCAGTCGGGCATGGTGGTGCATGTCTGTGGCCCCGCTACTTGGGAGGCTGAGGCAAGAGAATCTCTTGAACCCAGGAGGCAGAGATTACATTGAGCTAAGTTTGCACCATTGCACTATAGCCTAGGTGACAGAGTGAGACTGTGTCTCCAAAAACAAAATTAATGTGGTGATATAATGAAAAAAACTCCATTCATAGCAATATCAAAAGTAAGTACCTATAATACGTTGGAATAGTAATAAAAAATGAATATAAATTTTATTAAAAATTCTACACAACTTTAGATGAGACCTAAAATCTTAAGTAAATAGAGACTTATGCCAGGTTTTTGGATTAGAAAATTTATTTTAATATAAGAATTCCTCTTAAGTTAATGGGTTGGTTTATTACAAGTTTATTCACATTCTCACTGGGATATTTTGGAGGGATAGTATTGAAAATGAAGCCAACTTCCATTTAGAAAAGAAGTTAATGATGGAAGCCAAAAATATTTTGAGAAAGAGAAGTATGAAATTTTAAAATATAATATCTATTTTCAATTCCACATGACAGGCTGAGCAACTGTGACTATCACTCATGGCTCCCCATATCCACTTATAACGGCAGACAGCATATTGGTGCGTGTGTGTGCATATGCAAACAAAAGAATATAATAAAATTGTCAATTAAGAACATTTTACATATGTAGATAAGGGATTGGTAGATAGAAAGTTGATGGGTTTGGATTGAAAGGAAATTCAGAAGTGCCAAAAGTGAAGCAAATACAAGAGGTAAGCAGATTTTCTCAGGGAAAACAAAGCTGAGAGTGCACAAATATCAAAGCCTGACTAAGCCATAGGTCAATCATCAAGGTAACTATTTTAAGAAATTTTACTGAGAATAACTGGATATTTGTGCCCCCATGTTTTCAGCTCATCAACAGAACAGCTAGTTGTAGTGAATTTTGTACTCAGAAAGAAGCCCAAGAAATTCCTCTGGATAAAATATTCTGTTCTAGGGTTACTAGTAAGGAGATTGTAGCTTGAGAAGGAAGCCAAGCTTAAATTGAGACAATCCTCAAGAGATTAAAAAGCAAATAATGTTGAACAAAAATAAAGAGAAATATATTGGATATGTTTCTTTCCAGAGTAAAACTCTTTGGTTTGGCAATTATGAAGACTTTGAGCCTAGCTTCTTGCCTTCTCACCATTCACACAAAGGTCAATATCTGTCCCAGAGTGTGACTTCTTTACTTACACAAAATCTGTGGTCAGGCTTAATTATGGAAAAGTCTTATTGAAGAAACACACACACAAGACCATTGTGGAATCCAGCATGCTATACTGTACTTCATTTGTAAATATTAATAGAACAACACATGTGACAAGACATTTGAGGAAAAACACAAGGTGTGAAGAAGGGGGACAAAGAAGAACAAACAGAATAATATAATTAACAGATGAAAACATTCAGAGGAAAAATATTCAAAGAGAAAATAAATTAAACTCAATTGAGATCATGAGAGAAAACTGTGATGAATATTGATTCCATGAAACAAAAATGACCGTTCATGCAAACAGAAAAAGATACAATCAGTCTGAGGATGAACAAAGAAACTGTTAAAAAAAAAAAAAAAAAAAAAAGGAAAAGGTCCTGATATAAAGTCTAAAAGGTCTGTAAGGAAAGGAAGTATTTGTTAAGTAAATATTGCTAGACTATTTAGAAAAGTAATACATATAGAGCCACTTCTCATGAATCGTATGTGCGTATTTATATTTTTATGTGAGGAAAAATTTTTATTTTTCTGCAGTATATTTTGCTTTATCATGCATTCGCATAATTATAAGGGCAGATGAAAATTATTTAAAGATTTTGGTCATCTGTAATTCTTATCTTGTGATGACCTTCTTTTTTTAAAATGAAAATAATGATTTACAAATTTTATTCAATCTAAAAAAAAGTTAGAATGTGTAGGGCATACCTAGAGAGGGGATCCCCCAATACCCAATAACTTATGGGAAAATAAAATAAAAGAACAGTTGTTGAGATAGGAAGCACTCCTGTAGGTATTTCTTAAAATATTCAAATAAAGTATAACCTTCTTTTTTGTTTGTTTAGATTGTTTTAACAGTTCATTGAAGTATGAATGGACAAATACAAATTTTCTGTGCATGAAGGCAATGTTAGGTGACAGAAGGTATATATTATCAAATTTCATTGTTTTTTAAATACCACAAACAAAAATAGACAGCAAATATTAAAACAGCAAATGTATGTAAAATATATTTTTATTGAAGTTACTAAAGGATGCTGTCATTATTAACAAACACTTATAAAGCAATGGAAAGCAACTTTCATGTAAATAATTTATGAGTTTAAATTTGTAAAAGAATATGGATGGTCAGTAAATACATATAAAAAATTCAGCCTCAGTAGTGCCCACATAGTTTTAAAATACCATTTAGGATCATCAGATTAGCAAATGTTAAAGTTATAAACACATTTTTGGAAATGAGCATTTTTTTCATTTCTCGTAGGGGTATGTATAAGCATGACCTTTCTGAAACCCACTTGTAATAGATATTTAATAGCATTAACAAGGCTATTGCTCATCAGTATAGCAAGCATTTCTCATCAGTCCAGTGAAATACAAAGAAATAACCGTCAAAGACATGTGCAAAATGGCCATTATATTATGCTTTATATAATAGCAAAACAATAGCAAAGTAAGTTTCTCCAAATAGTGAAAGAGAAATGTATAAATACCTTAAGAAAAAACTATTTTCTCAAGAAAAAAGAATCTGAAGCAAGGACTAAGTTGGTTACATTTCAATTAGGATGTGCCAGCTCAGTGCTATGAGGATGAGGACAAGAGGGAAATGAGTTAAGATCCAAAGCAGTGTCAAACAATGCATCATTGTATTTGCTACTGCTTCAAACAAGCCACAAAGAGAGTTCACCGTGACAGAACAGATCACTCAGGAAGCATATTCACTTAGGATTTGAGACTTCTCTGGAAGGG
Organism: Aotus nancymaae; assembly: GCF_030222135.1. Lineage (NCBI taxonomy): Eukaryota > Metazoa > Chordata > Mammalia > Primates > Aotidae > Aotus > Aotus nancymaae. Next base: position 31,108,687 of record NW_026988472.1, read on the forward strand.
TAGCCAGTCCTCAGAGTAGTCCACAGGAGAGAGAAAATAGGGGTAGTTGTCTGCCCTCTCTATTGTTTCTTATATTCTGTTGGCCAAAGGCGACCCTGGGACAGCTAATCTCCCAATACCGATTTGGTGACCACTCTGGAAGCCTGATTCTGCCCTTAACAACAGACTGTTCTGTTTCATCCGAGTCTGAACAGGGATAATATGATCTGGAATGTTTTGGCCACCAGCCAAGAAAGTGAAAAATTAAAATAGTCAAGGAAATATGAAAAGGCATACAAGGTTGGCATACCAATAAAATATAGTTGAATAATTATCATAGAACCCTTATAATCAACTTTTCTGAAAATGAAGAATGGCACAGAAATGTTCATGAAATTATGTCAGATTTTAGAAAAGCAGGAAAAAATGGCTACATACGTGGGTAGATAGATAGACTGATAGATTGATAATCTAGAAATAAATTTATTACCAGTGTGTTGCTTTCCGTGTATTTACTTTAGATTTAGTTTTTTCCAAATATTGACTGTGGTATTCTAAAATTTCACCGTAATTTTGTATTAATTTTATGATTTGAGTAAACAATAAACATTAGCACACATGAAAAAAAGACAGCTGAAGTTGTTACAATGGGATCCAATTTTACTAAATTTTAATAAGCCATTCTTCAATATACGTATAAAACTTCAGGAAACTTCAGACACATGAATATAAACTCCATGGGGATGCATAAAAATATGGCGTTCAAAAAACTAGTTGATGTGACAGATGTTCCTTTTCCATCCTGTCAGATAAAAGTAACATAACATTTTTAGGAAGAATGTTTTTTAATAAAGTTTACTAAACAAATAAGCTTCATTGGTTTGGCATACTAATAGAAAATAAAAGTAATTATTTCACATTTATGGTCCCAAGAACCCTTAGATGCATAAAATAAAATTATCAGTTGTAGTTCAGCTTTATTAAAATAATCTCTGGTACTTTCAATCTAGAATATGTAAGGGGATTGGAGAAAATTCAAAGGCATTTAATAAAGGGTTATCATTATCATGTCAACAATTTACTTTTATATGATGGATGGAAAAGGAGACAGAAGCATTTTAGCCTTTTTGTAGTTTAACCAAATCTATATTCTTCCATCTTTATTTCCATCAGATTTACCCAAAACTACCAAAACTAAGGTTTTAAAACAAATAAAAAGCCAGTCTCTATCTAAATATATTTGGAGTTAGATGGTGAGAATAATTTACAAATGTCAATAAAATCTTCTAAAGCCCAGTTATAGATATTGTTTTTGTTGTGTTTTCCTTTCTATGACTTTCTTTTTTTTTTTTCTGAAAGCATGCTGTGAGCCCTAAGTAATGCTCCTGTAGCAAAAGAAAAAATAAAAACCAATGGGTAAAAAAGACGGATCATAATCATAATAGCAGATATTTAATGAACATCTTATAATTGCCAGCTATAATTCTCAATGCTTCATACACATTACTAACTCATTCAATAGTGACAAAACCTATGAGGCATATGAGGTGAATGTTACTACTGTCATTCCCACTTTACAGATGGGAAACAGGCAGAGAGAGGTCAAACAGGCAGATTCAGGATTTGAACTAAAGAAAACTGGCTCCAGAGTCTGTACTATTAACCAATAGCACATGCTACCTCTCATGGTCACTTAGGCACTTGCTGAAAAAAACAAATTATACATATAGAAAATATTCTGCCACAAAGAATCTCTTTGGCTTCTCTTTGGTGCAGATGCTAATTATAGATGACCAAGAATATATTTATGGTACAGATATCTACAGAGCTGAGATCTTATATCTGCTTTCCTGGTCCTTCTTTCTCTAAAGTACTTGTCAATCCATGGAAAAGAAGTAAAGTAATCATGTGGATTTGCCTAATTGCTCTGTTTTATTTCTTAGTACACTTCCCATGAGTAATGACTACTAAATATTATAACCCTTTAGTCTATTGATTTTACCATTCTCAGGTTTAATTCCAGGAAGTATGACATTGAAGTAGGCAAATTTAGCAATAATATATTTATAGTTTATACAAATTTTGAATTTTCAATTTATTATTACTTTCAGAGAAATAAAAATAATTTATTATTCTTAAAGTCATATATTTTACTATCGATAACATGAAAACAAGAAAGTATGTAAGTTTCATTTTGCAACAAATAAATTTATGTTATTACATGAAAAATTTATCAATGGTTAAATGTAGTGATGATTTCAGAAATTAATCTTTGATTATTCCTTTTAATTTAAATACGGGGAGAGGAAAATAGAATAAAATTCAAATGAATTGACAGAAGTATAACAGTGCTTCCAGACTGCTATGGCATTCATGTCTTCAATATAAGGCTGACTGTACACCCCAAAAAAGTCTAAATATTAGGGAAGATCTGAATGTAGAAGGAAAGACAAGACTAATAATATATTTTCCTTTAACAAGTCTAAGAAATCTTGTTAGTGCTTACTCAGCTTTCTAACTTTTAGAATAAAATGAAATACATGTAGATAAAAATAACCCAAGATCTATCTCAAAGGATTCCAAATAAAGTAAATCAATGAATGGTGTTTGTACTCTTTAAATTAAGATTAACAATGATAACATGGGAAAAGGTAAATGTTGAATTTGTCAAATTAAAAGACGAACTTCCTGAAGAATGAAACATGACATCTTGGTGTACCAGAATGGGAAAAAAATACTACAGCTAGAGAATATTTCATTCTTTCATTCTGTAATTAAGAATATTGGATATTATTGAACATCCATTATTGAGGTACTATTTCATGATAAAAAGTACAATATATTAATTGTTGCCTTATTGTTGAGTATTTAGATTTTTGCCAATTTTTCTTTTATTGAGCTAGGATAAATATCTTTAAACATCCCATAGTTCTGATGATTTCTTCAGAATACAGCACGAAAGCTTTACTGGGATAATTTTTTTTTTTTTTTTTGTATTTTCAATAGGGAAAAGAATGGCTCCACAAAGGGCCTAGATACCCTGGATCTTTGGTGACCTAACCAATAACTGTCTATTGTGACTTTTTAGTAACTTTTTGGATAAAGCCCCAGGTGACTGAGAACAAGTTTCCACTGCTCCAGAAGAATGGGGATCTTAAATATAAATTAAGCTAGTAAAAGAAAAAAAATAAAAAGAATTGTATTTTGGGCTGGGCACGGTGGCTCACGCCTATAATCCCAGCACTTTGGGAGGCCGAGGCAGGTGGATCACCTGAGGTTGGGAGTTTGAGACCAGCCTGACCAACACGGAGAAACCCCGTCTCTACTGCAAATACAAAATTAGCCGGGTGTGGTGGTGTCTGCCTGTAATCCCAGATACTCAGGGGGCTGAGGCAGGAGAATCGCTTGAATGTGAGAGGCAGAGGTTGCAGTGAGCTGAGATCATGCCACTGCACTCCAGCCTGGGCAACAAGAGCAAAACTCCATCTCAAAAAAAAAAAATGTATTTTGGGCTCAGTTATACTTTATACACTGGCTATCCACATTACATATGCCCAGTGACAGATCTACTGTAAGACTAATGAAGCTTAAGTTTCAAGGCCTCTCCCTTGCACTGGTTTCCAATAATTCTCAGAATTGTAGTGTGCGTGGGAACCAGTTTGCATGAAAGGCATTTCTCTATAAACATTTCAGATACCAGAAGAAATGACTGAATTGTTAAGACTCCAGCCAGTTTTTATGATTTCTCTCCTTATTAACACACACTCTCTCTCTCTCTCTTCCTAACCTAATTATAAATGCATAGTTTTATAATTTCTTGTTTTTTTTAGTAAGGTTCTAAAATTGTAATGAGTTTTAGTTTCCACTTAACCTGGACCCACCCTTGCATATACATAGAACTTTTGAAGGGAAGCCACCAGGTTGATAAGCATATTGACTTTTGAGAAGTAATTGTGACAGACCAAGGAGGAATAAGTTTTTCAAATTTTACCTCACAGGCTTTCACAATTTTTGACTGCATCGTGTTTTACATCTCTCCTTTAAAATTCCCAAATTCCCTGATAAAGAAAATCAAGATTCTCATTTCTTCAAAATAGCTTCCAATAAAAACTGCCAAAACAAAACAAAACAAATGAAATAAAGTGTTTGAATATGTCAGTGAGAAAAACTCATGCCACAATTTCCTCGTTTATTCACAGCCAAATTTTTATAAAGGTTGTTATAATTTTTAGCTTTATTATTGTATAATATACATATAAATTATGTTTATTATTCATATAATTTTATGAATTACATCAATTCAATGGGTTTTTTTAAGTGAATGTATAGACTCATGCAATCAGTATCACAATCCAGAAACACTCTTCATCACCCCAAAATTTCCTTGGGCCAGTGTGCACTCTAGAAGTTACTATTTCAAAAATTTTATTTTTATTTAAGAGCTATTGTCTTTGCTTCTCCTTACTTAACTCCTTTTGACTTCTGCTGCCTCACTCATTGAAGCTTTCCTTGCCATGATCAGTAATAACTTTTATTGTTATTGTAAAAATTATTGAATGTTTCTCAGCTTTTATCTTACCTAATCTTTCAGGTATCCTTGTATTGTTGGGAATTCTTTGCTTTATAAACTACGATTAGATTTTGTGGCAGTGAGCCATCCAATATCTATTATTTCTTTCCTTTCTCCTTGCTGTTAGAAACTGTAGGTTAGATGTTACCAAGTGTGGGGCTTAAGTAGATAAATCACAGAGAACCCTTGCATTTGGCAGGGTGATGTAACAAATTGGCTAAGCATTTCTGGGAAAGAGTTTGATTTCCTGACATAGATGCCACCTCTTCTTGCTTCTCTCCTTTCTTTTTCCTGTCTGGAAAACAATAGCTCATTGAAGTTTTATAGATATCTCCCACCACCATCATAAAAATGGTAGAACATAAAACTAGAAGCTTCCCATAGGTCTTTACAGAAGAGTCTTTACAGAGAAAAACCAGGGATGTTATCTGATGACTATTTCTGAGAATTTCCCAACATGTGAATCTTCTTCTATCTGAAAGAATGCAGTTTCCACATTTGGTTGTCCACGTCTAGTAGCTAATATGTGAGACCGTGGATTTTAAGAACTACAGTTTTGTACATAAGAACAGACTGGTGTGCTAAGTCAGTAAACAACTTTGTTTAGAAAATCAAAGGTACCATTTGCACATTAGCGTTATAGCCCTGGAAGGAAATATCCTTTGGCTACCCAAGATACCAGGATGAAGTTTTTAGAACAATTCTCTCTCTCTCTCTTCCCTCCCCTATTAATAAGCCCAAAAGAGCCCCCTTAATCTGTTATATCATTTAGCCCAGCAAAGCTATTTCTGTTTATTTATCCTAAAATAATTCTGCAGAAGCCTATTTGGAGCAGAGTCTGGTATTAAAGTTAAGATCTTGCTTAGCTATCATTCTTGTGCACCAGCCAGGCAGTGAATGAAGCAGAATGGGGGAAGAGCACTCTCTTTCCTTAAAACATAACAGATCTCTTTTTTCCACAATTAAAACTTTTAATGAAACTTTTTTTTATGATGAAAACCCTTAGCTACATCCTGTATTTTTCTCTATACCTACTGCAAAGTGGTTTGTTTGTGACCTAGTTGATAATTAAGGTCAGGGACAAATTGCTTCCTATATTCTGTACAGTCATTATTAGAATGGTGTGCCACACTAATTTTCCTAGGAAAATGTTTAAGATGCCAAATTTAATAAATCTAAAATCTTGTTTTTATTAATTATATGGGAAAATCCACTACCAAAAATTAAGGGCAGAGGGATTATTTGAATTGAAAATTATATATTTTTGTTGATCATAAAATCACTCAAGGAAATACTAATTATATGAGGTGATATAAAATTTCCTTTAAATAAGTACTTATATATCTTATAAACATTTTTCAGGTATTTTAAAATATTCATGTTTTGTGAATGAGACCTCTGAAAGCAATTCAGTTTATTGTCTTCATTTTCTTGCCAAGAAACCAAGTAAGAAAATTTTACAGTGCAGCATGATTGGGGGACTTTCTTTTTGACCCATGTAATGAAAGTATGTATGGACATTTATTCCAGAAAACTATTACTTATAAACACCAACCAACTTTCTTCCACCTGATCTGAGATTCTTCAGGGAAGTCCTATCAGCCACAAAGACAGAGGATGTAGCCTTCCCAAAGCTATAGGACTCAGCAGGTTTTACAACTACTGAACTGTATGACTCTCTGGCATTTTCAATTCTTTTGCATTATCTTCTCTCTATTCAAATATCTTCTTGAGGTCTTTATATAAAGGTGATGCCTCAGGGTGAATTGCCAGAAGCTCAGCACCTCACTTTTTCATTTTGGCTAATCTAGGAGATCAAAAGCCCCTAGAACTTCCTAATCCTGGGATGCCCAGCCTAAATCTAATTTGTTCTTGAGCACACTGAAGCCAAATGATTTGCACAGTGAATGTTAACCCATTTTTCTCTGCTCAGCTTCCACCGCACTTCCCCACTCAACAGTAATAGGGAAAGTTTATGCCCATCTTTTACTGGTCATGACCATCACATCCCTTAGATTTGTAAATATGTTATTCATCTTTTTAAAAATGACCATAATAAAGGAAGAGGTTGCAGTGAGTCAAGATTGTGCCACTGCACTCCAGCCTGGGTGAAAGAGCAAAACTCAAAAAAAAAAAAAATAACCATAATAAGAAAACAGTTATAAATATGTTTTCTGTAAAATTTAAAAAATCATAAAGTGCTCCTAAATATTTGCATATCTCAGTGGGTTTTGAGGAAAGAATAATGGGATTTCAAAGTATTCTAACATGCACCTGGAGGGGGCAGTGTCGAGAAGTATGCAAAATTTCACAATTTAAAGTGGTAGTGTTGCTAATACAGAACTTCTAAAAATCCCAAAACGAGAAAAGAATGTGAATGGTTATGGCATAAAGATAAAACGTCTTCTTCCTCTTGTGCTAATTAGTCTATTTAATAGAAGAAAAGACCTGCAATGATGGTATACCAAACTACTGAAGTTTTATAATGTGGGTCTAAAGGTTACTAATAAAATGCTATGGATAAGAAAATATGTGTAAAATTACCAAAAAGAAAAACACTACATTTCTGCTGGAAAATACATGGTGAAACAGAGTCAGTAAAGGAATACTGAAAGACATAAGACAAGCTGAATCGTTTGTGCAAGGAAGACTGCTACAAAGGGTGGAAATTAATCCAAGAATGTTCCATGATTAGAGAGGATTGACAGGGAAGAGGAGAAAGCCTCGGATAAAACGGTAAGGTGATTATTTGACATAGTGTAGTAGAAGCTGAGTATTGAATACATGTTCCTCCTTGTTGAGGCTTCATCATCCAACTTGAGCTAGGGAATGAGGAAACAGAAGTATTTGCTCCCTTATGATTTTAGGTATTAAAAAAAAAAAAGAACAGTGCCTTCCTATGAGACTAATTACCTTCATACTCCACCCTGTTCCATAACCTATCACTACTCTAGAAGCAGGGAATGATAACCAGGTATCTTATAGAGAACAGAAGATTAATTCAAGATCCTAAAATAACAAAATGTTGAGAAGGATAGTAGAAACAGTAAGAAAAGGAAGAGGAGATAATTAGATGTTCCAAAACTACATCCAACAGAAATTTCAGAAAGAGGAATAAGTCAGTAATAATAAAATAACACCTGATCAAAATGAAGAAAGTCATGAGTCCTTAGTTGGAAAGGGCCCATTCTATATACAAGCCCTGGATACCTCCATCCTATCAATGAGAATTGGGAAGTAATGTGGAAAGTACCCCTGGAAGGTTCCTATGGCCTAGGTCTGGGAATGGAATACATGTTTCTGCTTACGTCTCTACTGTCACATGGTCATACATAACTGAAAGGGAGGCTATGAAATAGAGTAGCTCTGTGCTCAGAAAAAAAGAGAAAATCTAGTTTTGGTAAATCATTGGCAGTTCCTCCCATATTCTATACCTTAGACTACTAAATATCCATTTGGACTCTTCTGTTTTAATAGGAGGAATTCTTTTGGTCATTTGTCTCTGTGTCCCTTGGCTCTAACCTCAGGAAGATCTTGCAAGCCCATTATCCTACTTGGCCAAAACTGAAACGGATGGTGGGGCACTGGGAATTACACCAATAACCATACACTTTACACATATGCTGAACAATTATACCTAAAGATATTTACTATACCAAGTTCTTACTCAGTCACTTTGTTTATTTACATATTTTTTGCTTTCTTGTTTGCAGCTTCTTTGTCACCATCCCATCAGTGATTGAAAAATATTAGATAATTATATAAAAGGATATTCAGAATATCTTTGAGGTTGATAAATGCCTAATATGATCCTGTGGTAGGCAGCCACTAAGTGAGCCCTAAATGATATCCTCCTCCTGGCATTCATGCCTTTGAATGTGGGTAAGGTTTAGTGACTCATTTCTACTGAATATAACGTGGCAGAGGTGATGACTTGAGAGACTAGGTTACAAAAAGACTGCGGGATCCATATTTTCCCCACTTTCACTCACCTGTTTGCTCTGAGGGAAGTCAGCTACCATGTTGTGAGCTGCCCTATGGAGTGGCCTACTTAACAAGGAACTATTGTCTCTAGCCATCATCTAGTAAGGACCAAAGGCCTACCGACACCCACATAAGTAACTTTGGAAGCAGTTCCTTTCCCACTTCAGCCTTGAGATGAATGCAGCCCTGGCTGACACTTTAATAGCAGCCTCATGAGATACTCTGAGTTAGAGAACTCAGTTAAGCCATATGAAGATTCTTGACTCATAGAAAATGTAAAATTAAGATTCAAATGTTTGTTGTTTTAGGCAACTAAGTTTTGGGTTAATGTGTCATGCAGCTACTGATAACTAACTCAGACCCTCTTTGAGTAAAATTTTACAAAATAGATGTGCTCTTATATCCTTAAGTTATGTTTCTTGAAAAGGTTCAAGAAGTTGTCAACACTGCTTATCTTCAAACACAGAGCATGGATAATTGGGGAATTAATTTTACTTTACACTTTCTTTATATTGTTCTCCACTTTTTGGATATTTTACCATGAAAGTGGGTTACTTTTTAATCATCATATAAAATAACTAAAGTAACCTTTGTTTTAATAAGGAAATAATAACTAACATCACATGCTTTTTAGAAAAAAATGATGACACTATATATTAAAACCTATGGAGTGTGTTCTAAATCACACTCAGAAGAAATTTTATAGAGCTGAATGGATTTGAAATAAAAAAGAAAAATTAAATATAAAAAACACAGTTTTCTGTTTAAGAAGAAACATAAGAAATAAAACTTGAATGAATTGAAATAAAGCATTAACAAATATAACTGCAGAAATTAATGAGGTAGAAAAGAAACTGTCTGGAAAAAAAAATAACAACAACAAACAAACATAAACCAGTAATATTGCCACATTGCTCAGGCTGGTCTTGAACTCTTGAACTCAAGCGACACACCTGCCCTGGTCTCCCAAAGTGCTGGGATTACAGGTGTGAGCCACCATGCCTGACCTGGCAAATTCTTTTAGTTACAATTTTATTTGGAATTGACCAGTAAACCCAAAATCTGCTGCTGCGAAAATACTGGTAAGATATATAAAATATTGACAAATACAAATAAGAAAAAAGAGATAAGGCACAAATTTATACCAAGAATGAAAAACCTCCAATGATTACAGATTATAAGTATTTCCATCAACATTAAGAACCAACAAGGATGCGTGCCAACACTGCTATCATTTGACACTGCTTAGGAAATCTCAGTAAATATAAGAAGCAATAAAGGAGAAATAATAAGTATAAATATTGCAAGAGGATAAATAAAAGAAGAACCAATTGCAGATGATATTATAGCACATATAGACAATTTGAGATCACACAGTTAATAAATGATTAGAACTAATATGAGAGTTTAACAATGACCATTTACAGAAAGCTCACATGTGATTCCTACACTTAAGAACAATTACTTATTGTCTTTGCTCTTTAACTGCCTCTTACATAGCGATTGCCCTGACATGGTTTCTGATTCCAGTGGACAATTCCAGCTTTTAATGATTAACCTATTAGATCCATTCTGTCCTTTAACAGATATCTGTACTTACTTAGAAATTGAGGGAACTATTTTGCTGAACTTTTTCTTTATACATCACTCTGGACTATATTGGAATGGTCAGTTTCTTATGTCAGGGTATGTAATACTCATTACAGAGATTTCTTAGGTTGTACTCCACTGTGTTTGAGAGCAAGTATTAATCTAACTGTGTTTCTAAGAGTACTAGAGCACTGCTATCTACTATGGTACTCTGCTGAAGGCTTCTTTCCTGATGACTCTGGGAAGGGCCTGGATTTGTGTACATGTACACAATGTACATGTGTATGCATAATTAACAGACAGACAAACAGCTCTATAAGCATAATTAGCAGACAGTTCTATAAGCATTTTGGTGGGAAGTTCCAATTCCATATTGAATTCTAAATGAAGCTGATTTGATACTCACATGGATGCCATATAATGTCTGTTACCTAAATCAGACAGAAACACCTCCCTTGTCTCCAGTGAAGCGAGGTTTTAATGCCCTTAAAAAGAAAATCAATTTCTAAGCTACATCCATATTTCACATAAACTGTCCTTCAGGTGATGGCCAAGGCAAATTATTTGCTTTGTTTTGTTTTGTTTTTAGAGACGGGGTTTTATGCGTCACCCAGGCTGGAGTACAGTGGTGCAATCTCAGCTCAGTGCAGCCTTGACCTCCTGAGCTCAAGCAAACCTCCCATCTCAGCCTCCTGAGTAGCTTGGACCACAGGCACATGCCACTGCTCCTGGTTAATTTTTTTTTTTTTTTTTGGTAGAGATGGGGGTCTTGCCATGTTGTCCAGGTTGGTCTCGAACTCTTGAGCTCAAGTGACTCAGCCGGGTTGGCCTCCTAAAGTGCTGGGATTACAGGTGTGAGCCATGATGCTGGGCCTGGCAAAGGATTCTTTTAGTTACAATTTTATTTTTAAAAGTCTGAATTCCTTGAAAATATTATATTTTCCTAGGAAGTCTATTTTCCCACTTTGTAAGAAAATTATGTCCAATTTTATCCTCTCTTTCAAAACTTTTTTTCAAGAAAATTCTCTTCATCACAAAAGTCTAAACCAATGGCCTTACCTCATATTTTACTGGACAGAAAGTCAAAGCAATAACATCAGTCTCCTAACACCCATCTTCCCACCACCAAACCTGTTGACTCACTTGACTGAATTTACATTGCCTGGCTTGATCCTAGGAAAGGCCATTCTTCCACTAGTTTCTAGATCATACCTTGTTCTCAAGAACTTGAATCCTGGAGTTTTCCACTCTTTCCTACATCGATTTCTCTCTCACATTTAGATATTTACTATTAACAATTTTTTCTACTATATTTCATCTTAAAAACTTCCCTAATTCTGTCTTGTTTCAGCTATGACTTCATATTTCTTTTCTTCTACATAGCAAAACTTCTTGAAAGATTTGCCTACACTCACCATTTTTACTTCCTCTCCTCCTATATACCCTTCAAACAACTCAAATCTGACTTTTGCTCCACCTCTATTCTAAAAACATTGACAAAATTTTACAAACTGCAAAAAGACATACGTTTGTGTTAAATGATCAGTGGTCTAAAAAAAGCAGTGATGTGTGAGTATTTTCTAAGTCCTTATTTACTAAGTACTTTACAATTTTGTTTGATGATAAGTTTCCCTTTAAGAAAATTTCTTTCTTTTAGGAATTTACTAAACATTGTCCTTTAAAATTTTCATCTTTATTTCAATTTACAGCTTTTATTTGACTTTTATTAGAAGTAGCTTACCAGAAGCACATCACTGAACAAAACGGTCAGAGTGATAAAGGAAAGAACATTTTCAAAAGGTCACAAATAATGAAAATTACTCAGCATGATTCGCAAAATAAGTAGAGATTTCAAAAACCAAAGGAACTGAATTATTTCTACTCATAAGATAAACATTACTAGGATCATAATAGCTACTATAGTTAGGGAGTTTTTCCATGAATATTTTTGGCATGTAATAATTTCTTACTATTTTGAAATAATTTCAGATTTCCAAAGATTGTTCCCCCATACCTCTCACCCAGTTTCCTCTAATCTTTACATCTTACATTACCATTGTATATTTGTTAAAACTAAGAAACCACCACCAATTCATTACCATTAATTAAACTACAGACTTTATTCAAAGTTTACCACTTTGTCTACTAATGCCCCTCCTGTATTCCAGGATCCCATCCAGGCTACCATGTTGCATTTAGCCATCATGTCTCTTTAGACTCCTCTGGTCTGTGATAATTTTTCAGCCTTTCCTTGTTTCTCGTAATCTTAAAAGTCTTAAGGATTAGTAGCCAGGTATCTGTAGAAAGTTCTTCAGTTTGGAGTTGTTTTGTATTTTCCTCATTGCTAGACGGAAGTTATGGTTTTTGCAAAAGAGTAATCACAGACGTCAATGTCGTTATCATTATATCATATTGGAGGCATATGATATCAACGCGACTTATCACTGGTAATGTGAACCTCCATCACTTGGTTAAGTGGTGCTCATCACATTTCATTACATAAAGTAACTACTTTTTCCTCTTTTTATACTTAGTCATTTAGATGCAACACACTAAATTCAGCCCACATTCAAAGGGGAGGGGGATCAAACTCCATCTCCTGAAGAAGGGAGTATCTACTGTTATTTCGAATTATTCTATAGGGAGATGTGTCCCTTCTCCCCTGTTTATTTATTTATTTATATCAGTATAGATTTATGAATATTTTATACTTTGGGTTGTAATCTAATGCAACTTTATTTGGGATTTTTTTGTCAAATTATTACAGCTTTGGCCATCGAGAACTCTTTCAGTTAGTTTATGTGTCCTTTTGATACACTCTCATCCTTTTGTTTTTTGAGAACTTTTCGGCTCTCCAGCACTACAAGACGCTCTATGTTCCTTTTGTATATTTATTGCCCCAGCTTTAAAATCAGCCATTTCTTTGAGGATTCCTTTTTTTTTTTTTTTTTTGAGATGGAGTCTCGCTCCGTCACCCAGGCCAGAGTGCAATGGTGTGATCTTGGCTCACTGCAACCTCTGCCTCCTGGGTTCAAGCAATTCTCCTGCCTCAGCCTCCCAAGTAGCTGGGATTACAGGGGCCCACCACCACGCCCAGCTAATTTTTTGTATTTTTGGTAGAGACAGGGTTTCACCATGTCAGCCAGGCTAGTCTTGAACTCCTGACCTCAAGTGATCCACCCGTCTCAACCCCCCAAAATGTTGGGATTACAGGTGTGAGTCACCACTCCTGGCCTCCTGGTTCTTTTTACTGAAGAATGGGGTTAGAAATCATGATCTGGGTTCCTGGTGTGATCATTGCTGCTGAAGTGTCACTGCTCGCAGAGCCTCTCAGTAGAGAGAGCAAGAAAGTATATGTATGTACACTAACCCATGTATATACACATTTCTATAATTATTTCTACATCTGTCCATCCAGCTACATATATATACATCTACATATATACATCTACATCTATATACATCTATATGTATGTATATAGATGTAGATGTATATATGTATATGTAGATAAATATGTATGTAAATGTTTATATATGTAGATACATATATGTAGATGTATGCATATTCTATATATATACATACATATATAGTATGTATATATAGATGTATATATACATACATATACAGTATGTATATATAGATGTATATATACATACATATACAGTATGTATATATAGATGTATATATACATACATATACAGTATGTATATATAGATGTATATATACATACATATACAGTATGTATATATAGATGTATATATATCTATATATGTATACATCTATATATATAAAATATGGGATATATGTACATCCACATATATATATATACACATATATATATATACACACACATACACATCTCTCTATATATATAAAATATGGGAGATGTCAGGAGAGTGCTGGGCAGACAAGGATGGGGTCCATGTAGAGGGCTCAACCCTCAGGCCTGTGCTCACGGACCTAAGTGAGGACAGAGACTCCTGTTACGGTGCCCAAATGTTGCATTTTCCAAGACCACTCTGGCTCATCATGCCCCCCATCCTGTGCCCATAAAAACCCCAAGACTCTAGCGGGCACAGACACAAGCAGCTGGACGTGAAGAGGAACACACCAGCAGAAGAACACACCGACAGATGCCAGCAGGCCATCGATGGTGGAATGACATGGACGCCAGGGGAATTCGGCCAGGGGTGGTCAGATGAGAGTCTGGCTGCTGAGCAACCCAACTCCAGGAGAAGATCACCTTCCGAATCCTTTCCCCATCTATCTGCTGAGAGCTACTTCCACCACTCAATAAAACCTTGCACTCATTCTCCAAGCCCACGTGTGATCCAATTTTTCCAGTATACTAGGTCAAGAACCCCAGGATACAGAAAGTCCTCTGTCCTTGCGATAAGGCAGAGGGTCTAATTGAGCTAATTAACACAAGCCACCTGCAGATGGCAAAGCTGAAAGAGCACACTGTAACACATGCACACTGGAGCTTCAGGAGCTGTAAACACTCAATCCAAGACTCTGCTGTGGAGTCAGAGACCAAAAACACTCCCCATGACCTGCCAGTCTGCATGCTCCAACTAGGAGTTTGAGCAGTGGGGCACCAAAGAAGCAACCCACAACTTCATCACATACCCTGAGAGTGGAATACGGGAAATCTCCCATTTCATATATATATAAAGCTAATTGTGAGTTCATAGTGATGTCTCTAACTCCAATCTGGTACTACAGCATTCATTTCGCCTTTATTCCTTGCTTATCTATAATTTCCCTCTCTGACAGGGAGAAACCTGGTTCTCACTATGCATCGTCAATTTACTTATTTATTCAACCCCAGACATACATGTAAAGCCGGTTGAGAATGAGTAACCACAACCTCAGTGAAAAATAAATTCAGCAACTAGAGGTCAGTTTTTATGTACCATTCCTTTTGTCTTTAGCTTTCAGTTTCCCTCAAAACACCATTCAGCAAAGTTATTTATGCTAGCTTCTTCCCCCCGCACTTGCTTCAGTGAGGTTATGTCAAACACTGTAATAAAGGCAGATTTAGTTGTCATAGTCTATATTCCATCCTGAAATCCCTGATATCCTGGCTGAATTTTTTTACTATACATACATTAAAATGTACTCTTTTTTGACATACAGTTCTATGAGTTTTGACAAATGCATTGAGTCATATATCCACTCAGTGTTTTCAGTAACATACAGATCAGTTCCATCATCCTAAAGTTTTACAGATTTTTGTTGAGGGAGGACTATGATGAAAAAGCGGTTGGAACAAAATCTTTTTTCCTTTAAATACTTGGTTTCATGTGATGATGTTAAGGTCAGTTTATTTCCATATTTCCAAAGACATGTTTGAAAATTTTACAAATACACTTACTCACCAAGAGTTTCTAATTGCAAACTTTAAAAAATATATTTATAGGTGTGACTATTAATTGTCAGTTATCAGTCTTAACAGAGTAACACTGAAGGCCAAAATACTATGTCTTAGTAACTCTCACTGCAGAAAAGAGGAGCTCGTCTATGTCTACAGGATGCAAGATCTTAATGGTTACCTATCATGAATCTCAGTTTGTCATACCACTATCTAGCAAAGAAATACATACTCTGTGTTCCATTAAGATATGAGATCTAAATTTGAAAATTCAAGACTTTCATTTTACTGTTGAGACTAAGATTGAGAAAATTTAAGATAGTGAAGTTCCTCGAAGTCAATCACAGGATGGCTAAGATTTAGTCTATTGTGAATTTATTGCATTATGCTTTTGGTTCACAACATGGTAAAATAAGCACTGCTGACAGTCACTGTTGGACTTTGAGAAATCTTCATTTTTTTGGCCTACCATTTAGCAATTATGCTCCATTATATATCTTTTTCATCTCTATTCTTTTCCACACATGTCCCCTTAAGAAATGACCGTCAGAGATTTCTTTATAAAAGTATAGTTTGGTATCTCTCACAACTTTATGCAGATAAATTCTATGCATAATTAGGAGACAATTATCACATTTCATAAAGGTCATGAAGACCTACACAGAACTGCCCTATAGACAACCCACATTGGATGAAAATAATTGGTGCTGAAAATTTAAAGCTAAAGGTGCAGCTTCGCTTGCTTATTGAACTGACAGAATCGTTAGTTTTGCCCAATATCTCATAGCCGGTTGGTACTTGTAGTCTATTGCTCTCTTCTATGTGCTAATAAGAGACATATATGCATAAATTAAAACTATAAGAATTACTTTGTTTTCTAGAACCTAAAAAGCATATGTCAGAGATATTGCAAGTTTAGTTCCAGACCACTGCAATAAAGTGAATATCACAATTTAGTGAGTCATACCATTTTTTGTTCCCCAGTGCATATACAAATTATGTTTATACTATACTATAGTCTATTAAGTGAGGAATGGCATTATGTCTTAAAAATAATGTACATACCTTAATTAAAAGTATTTATTAATAAAAAATGCCAATGATCATCTGAGCCCTTAGAAAGTCAATCTTTTTGGTGGTGGAGGGTCTTGTTTTGATGTTGATGACTGCTGACTGATCAGGATGGTGGTTGCTGAAGGTGAGAGTGGCTGTGGCAATTTCTTTTCTTTTTTTTTTTTTTTTTTTGAGATGGAGTCTTGCTCTGTCACCCAGACTGGAGTACAGTGGTGTGATATCGGCTCACCGCAACCTCTGCCTCCAGGATTCAAGCAATTCTTCTGCCTCAGCCTTCTGAGTAGCTGGGATTACAGGCACCTGCCACTACGCCTAGTTAATTTTTGTATTTTTGGTAGAGACAGGGTTTAACCATGTTAGTCAGGCTGGTCTCGAACTCCTGACCTCAGGTGATCTACCCACCTCGGCCTCCCAAAGTGCTGGGATTATAGGTGTGAGCCACCGTGCCTGGTGGCAATTTCTTAAAATAAGACAACAGTGAAGTTTGCCACATGAATTGAATCTTCCTTTCCCAGAATATAGTGCTTTCAAAAAATGTGATGCTGTTTGATAGTATTTTACCCACAGTAGAACTTCTTTCAAAACAGGCATCAGTCTTCTCTAACTCTGGCACTGCTTTATCTGTTAAGTTTATGGAATATTCTGGATCCTTTATGGTCACTTCTACAATGTTCACAATGTCTTCACCAGGAGTATATTCTGCCTCAAGAAATCACTTTCTTTGCTCATCTATAAGAAGTCATTCCCCATCTATTCAAGTTTTATCAAGAGACTGCAACAATATAGTCATACACACAGGCCCCACAACTAATTCTAGCTATCATGCTATTTCTACTACATCTGCAGTGGCTTCCTCTAATGAAGTGTCAAACTTCTCATAGTCATCCATGAAGGTTGGAATCATCCTCTTCTAAACTCCTGTTAATGTTGCCATTTTGACCATTTTCCATGAATCATGAATGTTCTTAATGGCATCTGGAGTGACGAATCCTTTCCAGAATAATTTCAATTTACTTTGCTCAAATCCATCAGAGAAATATATATCTATGGCACTTATAGCCTTATGAAATTTATATCTTACATAACAAGACTTGAAAGTTGAAATGATGCCTTTATCTATGGACTGCAAAATAGATGTTGTGTTAGTAGGTGTGAAAACATTAATCTCCTTGCACATCCCTATCAGAGCTCTTGAGTGACCAGGTACATTGTGAAAGATCAATAATATTTTGAAAGGAATCGTTTTTCCTGAGCAATAGGTCTCAACAGTGAGGTAAAATTATGAGTAAACCATGCTGTAAACAGATGTGCTGTCATCAAGGCTTTGTCATTCCATTAATAGACCACAGGCAGAGTAAATTTAGCATAATTATTAAGGGGCCTAGAAATTTTGGAATAGTAAATGAGCGTTAGCTTTAACTTAAAGCCACTAGTTGCCTAAGCCTGTAACAAGAGATACAGCCTGTCCTTTGAAGAGTTGAAGCCAGGCATTGACTTCTATTCTCTATCTATGGAAGCCCTAGATGGCATCTTTTAACAATACAAGGCTATTTTGTTTATATTGAAATCTGTTTAGGGTAGTCTCTTCCATCAATGGTTGAAATTGTTTGGATGTTTCTCCCCTACAAATCTGATGTTGAAACGTAATCCCCAGTGTTGGAGGTGAGGCCCGGGGGGAGGTATTTGGGTCATGAAGGAAGATTCTTCATGAATGATGGCTTAGTGACATCCCACTGAAGATGAATGAGTTTTTGCTGAGTTCACATGATATCTGGTTGTTTAAACATGTGTGGCACCTCTCCCCTCTGTCTCTTGCTCTTGTTATTGCCATGTGACATGCCTGCTCCTTCTCCTTCTTCCATGAGTAAAAGTTTCCTGAGGCCTCACCATAAGCCCAGCAGATTCCAGTACCATGCTTATAAACCCTGTAGACTCATGAGATAAGTAAATGTCATTTCTTCATAAATTATCCAGCCTCAGGTATTTCTTTATAGTGACATAATGGACTAACATAGAAAATTGTACTGAGGGCCAGGCACGGTGGCTCATGCCTGTAATCCCAGCACTTTGGGAGACTGAGGCAGGTGGATCATCTGAGGTCAGGAGTTTGAGACAAGTCTGGGCAACATGGTGAAACCTCATCTCTACTAAAAATACAAAAATTATCTGGGCATGTGGCACATGCCTGTAATCCAAGCTACTTGGGAGACTGGGGCAGGAGAATCACTTGAATCCAGGAGGTGGAGGTTGTAGTGAGTTGAGATCACACCATCGAACTCTAGCCTGGGTGACAGAGTGAGATTTCATCTAAAAAAGAAAAAAAAGAGAAAATTGTACTGAGAAATGGGACATTGCTATAAAAATACTTGAAAATGTGGAAGTGGTTTTGGAACTGGGTAACGGGCAGAGGTTGGAAGAGTTTGGAGGGCTCAGAAGAAGGCAGGAAGATGAGGGAAAGTTTCTAACTTGTTAAAGACTGGTTAGGTGATTGTGACCAACATGCAATATGGACAGTGAAGGCCAGGCTGATGAATTCTCAGTTGGGAATGTAGAAGTTATTGAGAACTGCAGTAAAGGTAAACCCTGTTACACCCTAACAAAGAACTTGGCTGCATTATGTTCATGCCCTAGAGACCCATGGAAGTTTAAACTTAAGAGCGATGACTTACCATATCTGATGGAAGAAATTTCTAAGCAGCAAGGTGTTCAAGAATCCTGTTAGAATACCAGATGCTTCTAAAAATCTAAATCAGATGTAGGAGCAAAGGAATGACTTAACATTGGAACTTGCATTTAAAAGGGAAGCAGAGCATAAAAGTTAGGAAAACTCACAGCCTGGCCCTGTGGTAGAGAAAGAATTTAGGCATGCTGTAGAGCAACCAGTTCCTAGACACAGTAGCATGACTAAAAGGCAGCCGAGTACTAATATCCAAGACAATGAGAAAAAGGTCTTGAAGGCATTTTGGAAGTTTTTAAGACAGCCTCTCACATCACAGGCCCAGAGGCCTAAGAGGAAAAATGGTTTTAGGTACCAGTCCCAGTGTGTTACTGCCCTACTCAGCTTCAGGAAACTGCTCCTCACATTTTGGCTGCTCTGGCTCCAGCCTTAGCTCAAAGGGGCTCAGGCACAGCTCAGGTCACAACTCTGGATTGTGTAAGCCATAAGCCTTGGCAGTGTCTACATGGTATTAAGTCAGTGTATGGAATGAAAGAGTGAAGGAGGTTTGGAAGCTTTCCCCTAGATTTCAGAGGATGTATAAGGAAACCTAGGTGCCTAGGAAGAAGCCTGCCACAGAGGCAGAACCCTCACAGGGAGAATACTAGGTAAGTGCAGAGAGGAAATGTGGGGCTGGATCCCCCACAAAGAGTTCTCCCCACCAGCACACTGCCTAGTGAAGCTGTGAAAAGGGGGCTGCTGCCCTCCAGACTCCAGAATGGTATAGTCATGGGCAACTCGCATCCTGAGCCTGGAAATGTTACAGGCACTCAACTCCAACCAGTGATAGCAGTCACAGGGGCTGCAACCTGCAAAGCCACAGGGATAGAGCTGCCCAAGGCCTTAGGGGCCCAATCCTTGCCCCAGTATGCTCTGGATATGGGACATGGAGTCAAGGAGATTATTTTGGTGCTTTCAAATTTAATGCCAACCCTCCTGGGTTTCAGACTTGCATGGGGCTTATAGCCTTTTTCTTTTGGCTAAGTTCTTGATTTTGAAATGGTAGCGTTTATTTAATGCCTGTACTGCCATTGTGTCTTGGGCGTAAATAACTTGTTTTGATTTTATAGGCCCATAGGTGAAAGGTGAGTCTCAGATGAAACTTAAGACTTTGAACTTGATGCTGGAATGAGTTAAGACTTTTAGAGACTATTGGCAGGGTGTAATGGCATTTTTCAATGTGAGATAAACATGAGATTTGGGGGGCAAGAGGTGGAATTACATGGTTTGAAGGTTTATCTCCTCTAACTCTTATTTTGAAATGCAATCCTCAGTGTTGGAGGTGGGACTGGTGGGTGGTGTTTGGATCATGGGGAAAGATCACTCATGAATGGATTAGCACCATCCCCTTGGTGATGAGTTTTCATTCTGAGTTCACACGAGATCTGGTTGCTCTGGTTGTTTAAAAGAATGTTACCCACCTCCCTTGCCACCTTGTTCCCTTTTCCACCATGCGATGTACCTTCTCTGCCTTCACCTTAAGACACTAGTAAAAGCTCCATGAGGCCTCACCAGGAGCTGAGTAGATGTCAGTACCATGATCTCACAGCCCACAGAGCCATGAGCTAACAAAAGCTTTCTTTACAAATTACCCATCCTCATGTACTTCTTTATAGCAATGCAACAGACAAACACAACTGTTTTAGCTATATCTTCTGGATAACTTGCTGCAGCACTTGTTGCTTTACCTTGAACTTTTGTGTTATGGAGATGGCTTCTTTCCTTACACATAATGAACCAACCTCTGCTAGCTTAGTAATTTTCTTCTGCAGCTTGCTCACCTCTCTCAGCCTTCATAGAACTGAAGAAAGTTAAGGCCTGACTTTGGATTAGGTTTTGGCTTAAGGGAATGTTGTGGTCGGTTTGATCTTCTATGCAGACCACTCAAACTTTCTGCATATCAGCAACAAGGCTGTTTCAGTTTCTTATCATTTATGTGCTCACTGGAGTAGTACTTTTAATTTCTTTCAGGAACTTTCCCTTTTCATTTATGACTTAGTCGACTGTGTGTCACAAGATGCCTAGCTTTTGGCCTGTCTCAGCTTTTTACATGTTTTCCTCACTAAGTTTAATCATTTCTAGCTTTTGATTTAAAGTGAGAAACATGTGACTCTTCACTTGAACACTTAGAGGCCGTTGTTGGGTTATTGATTGGCCTAATTTCCATATTCTTGTGTCTTAGGGGATAGGGAGGCCAGAAGAGAGGGAGACAGACACAGGAATGGCTGGTGGGTGGGGCACTGAGAAATCACACAACATCGAATAAGTTCATCCTCTTATAATGGACACAGTTCATGGTGTGCCAAAACAATTACTATGGTAACATGAAAGATGACCAATCACCCCTTGCTTGTAATCACCAATCACCTCTTGCCTGTAATCCTAGCTGCTCAGGAGGATCACTTAAGGCCAGGAGTTCCAGATCAGCCTGAGCAACACAGCAAGACCCCACCTCTAACAAAATTTTGTAAAACATAGGCTAGCCAGGTGTAGTGGTTCAGGCATGTAGTCCCTCATACCTGGAGGCTGGGGTGGGAGGATCCCTTGAACCCAGTAGGCTGCAGTGAGCTATGATTGCACTACTGGACTCTAGCCTGGGTAACAGAACAAGACTGTCTAAGAAAAAAATGAAAACATCATCAAACACAAATCACCATAACAGATACAATTATAATGGAAATTTGAACTATGGCAAGAATTACCAAAATGTGGCATGGAGACATGAAGTGACCACATGCTGTTGGAAAAATGGTGCTGATAGACTTGGCTATTGCAGAGTTGCCACAAACCATCAATTTGTAAAAAAAAAAAAAAAAAAAAAAAAGCAATATTTGTAAAGCTATACTTCTACCACATGAGCTTCATTGACAGGGAGACAGCGACAGAGAGAGAGCGACGGAGAGAGGAAGACAAGAAGGATGACAAAGAGGAAGTTGCCCCCAGCCAGGACTAGAACGAGCTGTAGAGGCTGCATCCTCCATCTCTAGGGTCACACTGAGGCCTGAGCGCTCCTGCAGCAAAGCAAGCCTTTCTGAATAATGTCTCTATGAGACCAGAGGACTTTCTTTTCTTCCAGGCAGGTTTGGATTTGGGGTGGATTTTAGTTTTGTTTCCCTCCTCTCTACTTTTTAAATGGTGTTTTTATCTTTAATTCACTTTCAGCCCTCACCCCTGGTTGTCATCTTTCTTGATCAACATCTTTTCCTGATTCCGTCCCCTTCTTTCCCCAGATCCCTTAGCTACCCTCAAACCCAGGGAGCAGCAGTGTGGACAGGAAGTCGCAGGCCTGAGAGTCAATCTGCTCTCCTTCCTGGAGCCTGGATCAGGCCAGGAGAAGGATATGGTGTTTCTCCAGCCCCTCAGCACTGAGGAAGAATGCGATTCATACCATTTCACCCTTCCCTTTCTTTCCTGCTCCCAGGAGGACTGGGCTACTTCTGAGTCAGTGGACCCTAGCTCAGCTCACACTGAGAATGTAAGAATGTGTGCGTGTGTGTGTGAAGTTCAACTTCTCCCTTTAGGGACCTATAATTCCTTCTGATGGCAAATGTCCAAGTCTAAGTAACCAGGGGTTTACTCAGTCCAAAAGCACGTTGGGGAGGTTGCAACCATCAGGGTTCCATCAGAGAAACAAACACTCCAATTGAACAAATATAAGATGATACACATATAGGGGGTGATACACATATAAGAAGGGACTTATAATAGGGTCCATGCCTTATTAAAATGTGGAAGCCGGTTAATCAGTCTCAGCAGGCTGTTGTCTTTGCATCAGATGCTGAAACCCAAGGTCAGGAGGGAAGTCAGGAAGAAGAGATGATGCAAAGTAGAGGAAGCAAGGGTAAATGGAATCCATGAGGAATATCTGGAGCTCACAAGGACTGACTGGGACCTATGTTGATCTTTCACTGCCTCTAAACCTCCAATTTCAATATCATTAATGCCATGCAAAAACAAAAAGTGGTATTCTTTTCTATGGAGCTGGTGAAGAAGAAGGAAGATATTAGGGAGAACTAGAGCAGTTGTGGGCCCAGATGCTGCCCCACACCAACAAGGTAAGCCAGGATATAAGCAAAAATGTTCATGAGCTGCAGCAGCACCTTTCTAAGCATAAAGTATAAAATAAATGTGGCTACTACTTTACCTTTGCCTCCCAAATCTTTCACCAAATGCCTCTTGTAGCACAAGCAATCTCGGAACCATTCAGGGAACTTGGAGTGAAGTTTTAGTTTAGCTAAGTGAGCAAAATATAAATTCCCCACAGAGGCAGACCTTCCAAACAGCAGGTGGAAAAATAACTGCATAATTTATCTGCTTTCACTTTTGCTCACACTGACACCAGGTGTCACTTGAAATCCCAAATGATTTGTTTAATGTTTTGTTAATATTATTGCTGCTATGTATCCCATGAAGTTATACAGGGGGCCCAAACTTGGAATTCTAGTTTATAACTCTTTTCATATGCCTATAAATTCTCTTGTGGGACTCTTTAAGATCCTTTCCTGACAGCAGAGCTTGGTAGGGGCTTCTTGAGGCTCCCAGACCCCAGGGTAGTTGTCCCTAGCTTTGGATCTCAGTGAGCAGGAACTTCAGTCAAGTTGTGTTCCATCCTAAATTCTAATCTCATTATGCAAATTACATTTTCCCAAAAAAACAGAGGTAATACTTATCTCAAGAAGTATTACCAAAGAAAAGCCATTGTCAGGACACAGGATGTTTCATTACATCCTTCTTTTCCAAGAAAAGACGGCAAAGAATGGTGTGGTATAGTTCATGGGTGCTGGTGGAAAGGCGATCTTCTAAATTCATTCATACAAATAACACATACAAAATAAAGATGAATATTTTCATTGGTCAGTAATTGGACATACAGTATCCTTATTTAATTTATATTAAATAAGGCTTAAAAGAGTTTTTAAAGCAATTTAAGCAAAGAGAATTTTAAGCAATTAAAATCGAGGATGTCAAATAGGATTTTTCTACCAATTACAACAAATGGTTATGTGCAAACATAAACAATTTTTACAGTAACTTGTTCTTAAAAGTTAATTAAAATGTATTTTCAAATATGAGAGATTTTTCTACCAGTAGCTGGCATTTATAGGAAATGGCTGTTCCAGGAGGACTTCCTGGAAGATAACCCTTTGGGAGTTCCCAACCTTAAAACTTTAAGAATACTTAATGCACAGAGTAAATGATGTCATATGATCAAACTTAATTTAGTTCTTACCAGCTACATTGTACTCAAATTTTTCAAAATTATTAACATATGGATTCAGAAAATGTAGATAATTTCATGCTATTTATTCTGAGGGGATGAATTATCTGAGTAGAAATTAATCTACACCCTACTCCTCATCTTTTCCCTCTCTGAGACTGTGTGTGTGTGGCCAAGTGTCAGCATCAACAGAGCAAAACTATAGTTTGTCTTATTTTACTTCTAAAGGAGAAACATATTTTTGAAATTTTCAGGTCAACTGAAGAACTAGATCTTCAGAAAAAATCGTTAAAGATGAAAAAAAGGAAAAAGGTAATCGTTTTCAGAATGTCAGAATTGAGTAGATGCATCTAATAAGGCTATTAATTATTTTGAACAAAATTAGGAAATTTTAGAGGTCAACTATAAATTTTAGAGGGAACAAAGGAAAAGAGGCATAAGCAAGTTGTGTATGCACTCATGTAAGAATAAGGGGTAACAAAAGAGGCATAAGGAAACCATGAGGAAAGAAATGAGAAAGAAAGAATGTGTGGAAGGAAGAAAGGAGAGAGGAAAGAATAGAAGAGATGGTTTTCAGTATAAATTGTGGAAAATAGAAGACAAAAAGCAAATCTATTAATCTATTGACAATTCTAAGTTAGTCAAACTGCATTTTAAAGTCCAGTGTACTTAGATGGCATCTAGCTTGACTGGGTGTGAGGCCTTTGGGATGGTATGCATGGCACTCAGTCTTGGCCTTCCTCCTGGGATGTATCTGAGGTTCTGGAAGACTCATTCAATTCTTCTCCTGGGAATCTGGCTCTCCAGCCCGGGTGATGATCTCCCTGTGACAGGTGGCGCATGATCAAGCAAAACATGTACTGGTCAAACATGCTGGTATGGTACAAACTATCTTGATCTCGTTCCCACTTGTTCTTCTTAACCACATCCTTTAACTCAGTAAGCTCAGTGGCAGCTTCAGCTGTGGGTGTCCAGATCTTGACATCATGATCTAAGCCGCTGGTCACCAACATAGGTAGGTGAGGGTGGGGTTCAAGACAGTTTATTGTACTTTCTGTGTCCCCCTTCAACAACTGGATGATCTGGCAAGATGATTTTTCCCAAAAGAAGATGTGCCCACAGTCACTACCGCTCACGACAAACTCACTCCTGGGGCCATAGAACTTAACATCTTTGATTGTGTTATTATTTCTGTGCCCCTTAAATCTCTTAACATATTGAGCACCATCACTGTGACAGGAGTTGAAGAGGTAAATATCTTCATCACTGTAGCTGGCCAGGAGCTCTGTGCCATCATGGCTGTACACAATGCTGGTGATGCTTGTTGAGACATCACCATCAACCAGATGATGAGGAGAGAATTTCTTAAGTACTCCATTGTTTTCTTTCTCATCAATTCTCCTCTGGTCATAAATCCTGACAAACTGATCTTGTCCAGCCACTGCAAATTGGTAGGTATTAGCGGGATTCACAGAAATTGCATACAGTCCCACTCTCTTCCCCTTTTCTCTTGTTACCACAACTTTTGAAGCTGGCCGGCCTTGTCTGAGGTCAATGGTGAAGACAACGGCATCTTCACCTGAAGTGAGGAACTTCCAAGGAGAGTCTGGCTCCAGAGACAACTTGTAGGCAGCTCTCGCGTGCTGGGCTACACGCTTAGTACTCTCGAAATAAGATGCATTAATTAGTTCTGCTACGCGTACCTGCCCATCACGGGCACACGTGACCAGGGTGGAATCAGCACAGTTAGGAAGGAACTTGGCCTGTAAGACACTATTTTTATGACCACTCTCAAAGTCCAACACTGGCTGCTGCCGCACCCAGTCCCACACTGTCACCCTTAGGTCATCACCACTACTGGCCAGCCGGGTGCCACACTGGTTAAAGTGTACAGTATTGACACAACCCATACGTCCTTCAAGACGATATTGCAGGCGGAAACGCTGCACAAAGGCTCTTGCCCCACAGGCCTCATAGACAAAGCGGGTACTTGAACCCAGCTGCCGCTGGTGAAGAGCAGTAACGACCTGCCAGTGAGGTCGGGGCAGGGCAGATGTCTCTGAGGAAATCCACTCCTCCAGCACCCTATCCTCCTCTGACAAACACTGCTCATGGTTGGCACCACCACATTGTGGACGCACCTGAGCCTGTTCTTCTTCCTCCCCTCCCTCCTCCTCTACTATCTCGTCCTCTCTTAGTAACGGGTAATCGAATAAGCTTGCACCACGCACGAGAAGACGCTCAAAGTCCTCCGTGCTCTCAAGTTCGACGTCTTCACTTGAAGTTTCTTGGTCAGTGTTTCGATTTTCTGTGCTGGCATCGTTTGGGAAACCACCAACCCTGGTATCACCGCCGCCTCCAGTCATTCTCATACTCACATCTAAGGTTGCTATATCAATGTTTGAGGAGGCCTCCATTGCTGCCGCCACTCCAGACTGCTCCTCTGGGCTGCTGACCAAGCTTTCAATCCGTAAGTCTTGTAAGTCATCTGCGCTGCCCTCTTGGTGGGACATCTCGTAAGATGTTTGCCGTGGCCAATCTGGAACTGGAAAATCCAGCTCCTAAAATCTCAGGGAAGACAGTCAGCCTTCCGTTAGGACTGGCGGTTGCGAAGGAAGTAAGCGCGGCTAAAAAGTTCCAATCTGATTGGCTAAAGGGAACGAGCCCGCCAAAGCAGTTGTCAGTACGGGAGCTGGTGAGGTTCAGAAGGCTTCTTACCTGCTCACCTCCTCGCGGCACGCAGACTGCTCTAGTTTTTCCAGGCCCAGAGCCCCACCCCCACGGGCATCTTACACTGTGAGTAGCTGCGGGTTTTTGAAGATTGAAATTGCTGCACCTTGGAAAATGTTCTTATCAGAGAACCATGAGCAAAAGTGATCCTCCTTTGGCAAAATAGTTTTTAGAAGCCACTCAGTGTTTTGCTCGAAGATAATGTACCGTATGAAATGAAGATGTAGGCAAGAACAATGAAAGGTTAGCTAAGTGTCCCACAACTACTGACTTTTTGACATACAAGAAATATCTTAAATTGGAAAGCTTGAGGGAAACCTTGAGCACTCTACTGGTAGAATCGATATACAGCTACCAGGTAAACTATGATATGCATAGTTAATTACATTTCAGATAAAGGATGAATATTTTCTTTAGTACAAGTAGATCTCAAATATTACACTAGATATATTGCCACTAAAATTTTATTCATTATTTATCTGAAATTCAAATTCAACATGGTGTCCTCTATTTTTATTTGTTAAATCTGGCAGGCTCCTTTAGTGAGAAGAATTTAGACCTTCAGTGTAATGAAGGCTGAAATCAACTGATCAATTGAAAATGGACATTGAAATGAGTAATTGCTTCACCTATTTGAGATGGAAGTAGTACTTCCTTTTTTTTTCTTATTCCACCAGAGATTCTATATATTTATTCAGAGTTAATTCAATTTAAGATACTTAGGGAACACCAACACAATTTTATGAAAAAAATAAAGCATGTGATGTCAGAACTATGGACATCTTTTACATATTTCCCAAAATATGTTAGGGGCTTCTGTGGGGCCTCTAGGGAACAGAAAACAGCTCTACAGAGACAGTTAATTGGCATTACTGTGTTAATTTAATAGTTTCTCTCAATGAATTATCTAAGGTGATTTCAGTATATTTTCAAAGGGCTACAGTAAACTGCTGACTAAGAATGCCAGAATGAGGAAAACAAAAGTTTCCCTCAGAGTAATTGCAAGGTAAATGCAAAATTGATTAAAAATAGAAGTATTCAGTCTTCTAAAGAAAGTGGGTGGTTCCAAGGCCAATAGTAACAGAAAGATATGTAAAAGAGTATTCATAGCAACTTGTAAAGTCTAGCACAGCAAACTGAAAGCCACCGAAAAGCCCATCAAAAATAACATGGATAAATAATGAAATAATATAGAGAAGTGAGAATGAATAGACTAAAATTGAATACATGAGCATGACTGAATCTTTAACACAATGATGAGTGAAAACACAATTAACAAGGATAGTCAATTATTTCAATTTTTTACAAGTCTATATTGTTTTCATATGAAATAACATCATTTAAAAAGGCAAGGAAGTAATTGATTCACAATTCAGGATAATGATTAACTTTCAAAAAGAGAAGAAGATTGAAATCTGAGAAAGACGCAACTTCAAAAATTTTGGGCAGTATTTATATCTTATCCTGAGTATAGGTGTCCAGTTATTATTTTTATTATTTATTGGTAGGCATATCCATTTTATGTATATGATATATTACTAATTCTTTAAAAGAATTCATGTTCATAAACAAGGGGTCTTGCTCAGCCATGGAACCCCAAAATAGGAAACCTAGAACATCAAACCCTAACATGCCCATAAAGGCATTATCCAGGAGAGGAAGTATCTTAGTCCATTTTGCTTTGTTCTAAAGGAATAGCTGAGGCTTGGTAAGTTAGAAGAAAAAGTGGTTTACTTGGTTAAAAGATTGGCAGGCTGGACAAGAGGCATGGCACCAGGTTCTGCTTCTAGTGAGGAACTCAGGAAGCTTTTAATCATGGCAGAAGGAGAAGCAGAGCCAGAGTGCCATGTGGTAAAAGAAGGAGCAGGAAAAGAGGAGGTTCAAAGCTCTTTTTAACAATCACATCTTATGAGAAGTAATACAGTGAGAAGTTACTCATTACCTGGAGAGAAGGCACAAAGTAATTCATGAAGGATCTACCCCCATAATCCAAACACCTCCTACATGGCCCCACTTTCAACATTGGGCATCAATTTTTTTATAGCTTTTAATTTTGCTTTTATTCAACTTAGTTCATTAAAATATATTTATTTTAAACATCATATAAAGTGACTACCAACTAACATGGGATATGGGTTTACCCCTCAGCATGATATTTTTTAAGCAGTATTTCTTATAGGAATTTTATTGATTGTACAGTAGTTACAAGAATGTCAGATATAATGATATATACAATTTAAAGGAGATAGGCCAGTTAAGAATTTATATAATATAAAAATATTCATATTAAAAGTTTTCCAAGTGGACAGATACATGCAGCAGGGAGAACAGGTAACAGGAACACTTTTAATGATCAGTCAAAGGCCCAGATGCAGGAATTTTGTTTTCTCCTCCAGTATAGTAAACAACGTTCACTAACAGATACAGGTCTTCCAGATACATCTAAATGCACAGGAGTAAGTTGCGAATTGCTACCTGTACAGTCTAAAGTGGTGTAATTGTGATCGTCCTGTGATATTCCCAAGAAAATAGTAAATAGTGAACCCCATGCAAGTAGTAGGAAGTATTGGTCTTTTATCATAGGTTGGACTTGAAAATGTTTAACTCCTGACATTAATATTTGTAAACAGGCCAGGCATGGTGGCTCATGTCTATAATCCCAGCACTTTGGGAGGCTGAGGTGGGCATATCATTTGAGATCAGGAATTTGAGACCATCCTGGCCAACATGGTGAAACCCCATCTCTACTAAAATACAAAAAATTAGCCAGGTGTAGTGACACACACCTGTAATTCCAGGTACTTGGGAAACTGAGGTGTGAGGATTGCTTGAGCCTGGGAGGTGGAGGTTGCAGTGAGCTGAGATCATACCACTGCACTTCAGCCTGGGTGACAGAGTGAGACCCCGCCTCAAAAAATAAATAAAAATAATAATAATAAATAGTAAAAGCCAGGTACAGTGTCTCATGCCTGTAATACCAGTACTTTGGGAGGCTGAGGCAAGTGGATCACTTGAGGTCAGGAGTTCAAGACGAACCTGGCCAACATGACGAAATCCTATCTCTACTAAAAATACAAAAATTAGCCAAGCATGGTGGCGTGAATTTGGTCCCAGCTACTTCGGAGGCTGAAGCACAAAAATCGCTTGAACTTGGGCGGCAGAGGTTGCAGTGAGCCAAGATCATGCCACTGCACTCCAGGCAGGGTGACAGAGTGAGACTCTGTCTCGAAGAACAAACAAAATATTTGTAAACAGCATATGTCCCCTTTTGCTATGTTTTCTCCAAAACTGACATGGACTTAGAGTGGGAGAATTCTGATGGTTGTTTGATCTAACAGTGAACTACTGAACTACTGTTTAAAATGTGAGAACCTTTCAAAGAAATTAGCCAGGTGTGAAGGCATGTGCCTGTAATGCCAGCTACTCGGGAGGCTGAGACAAGCCTCTCATTCCTTGGGCCTGGGAGATTGAGGCTGCAGTGAGTCATGTTTGTGCCACTGCATCCCTGCTTGGGTCACGGAGTAAGACTCTATCTCAAAAAATAAAATAAAATGCAATAAAAAATAAAGTGTGAGAACCTTTTAATACTATTTAGTTACACACTTTAAAAAATGGGGATCATCCATAGCGTTAAGTCAAAGGTAGAAGGGAGTGCATCTGAATTTTTATGCTTTTAGTTTTACTGTTCTGTGGTTTCTATGGCTGTCCTAAAGAATGACACTGGTACACTGCTTTTCTTTACCAACGCAGACACCTAGTTTGAGCACTTAGATCAGACAAAACCCAAAATAGAAGAAATGCCACTCTTTTTCTCTGGGATCTTTTAAGAAACTAGACTAAAATTATGAATTGTTAAAATTTCCTATTGAATGGTAGTGTTTTTATGTATGTAACTATCCAGAGAACAAATCAAAAAGCTGCCTAAAACTTGCAAGAGCATGGACTTTTGGTATACTTTTAGGACTTTTAGGAATCAAGAACCTTGAGCAGCAGTTCACAGTCAGAGTTGTTTTCCTCCTTTCCTTTCCCTTTCCCTTTCCCTTCCCTTCCCTTTGCTTTTTCCTTTCCTTTCCTTTCCTTTCTCCTTTACCCTTCCCTCCCCTTCCCTTCCCTCCCCTCCCCTCGCCTTCCTTTCCCCTCCCCTCCCCTCCCCTCCCCTCCCCTTCCCTTCCCTTCCTCTCTCTCCCTTTCTCTCTTTCTCTCTTTCTTTCGTCTCATTCTGTGGCCCAGGCTGGAGTGCAGTGGTGCAATCTTGGCTCAGGCTGCAGTGCAGTGGCACGATCTCAGCTCACTGCTACCTCTGCCTCCCAGGTTCAAGTTATTCTCCTGCCTCAGTCTCCCGAGTAGCTGGGACGATAGGCGTGTGCCACCACACCAGGCTAATGTTTGTATTTTTTTAATTAAATTTACTTATTTTACTTTAGGTGCATATTATATCTGGCATTTCTCCCTATGTTATCCCTCCCCACCCTTCCCTCCCTCCCCACCCCACTGCTGTCTCTGCCCTACCCCCACAACTGCCCCCAGTGTTTGATGTTCATCTCCCTGAGTCCATGTGTTCTCGTTGTTCATCACCCACCTATGAGTGAGAACATACGGTGTTTGGCTTTCTGTTGTTGTGTCAGTTTGCTGAGAATGATGGTTTCCAGATTCATCCAAGTTCCTGCAAAGGACACGAACTCATCGTTTTTTATGGCTGCATAGTATTCCACGGTGTACATGTACCACATTTTCTTTGTCCAGTCTATCATTGATGGGCATTTGGGTTGGTTCCAGGTCTTTGCTATTGTACACAGGGCTGCAATGAACATATGTGTGCATGTGTCTTTATAGTAGAATGATTTATAGTTCTTTGGGTATATACCCAGTAATGGGATTGCTGGGTCAAATGGAATTTCTATTTCTAGATCCTTGAGAAATCGCCACAGTGTCTTCCACAATGGTCGAACTAATTTACACTCCCACCTACTGTGTAAGAGTGTTTCTATTCTCCACATCCTCTCCAGCATCTGTCTCCAGATTTTTTAATGATCGCCATTCTAACTGGCGTGAGATGGTATCTCAGTGTGGTTTTGATTTGCATTTCTCTAATGACCAGTGATGATGAGCATTTTTTCATATATTTGTTGGCCTCATATATGTCTTCTTTTGAAAAGTGTCTGTTCATATCCTTTGCCCAATTTTGAATGGGGTTGTTTCTTGTATATCTGTTTTACTTCTTCGTAGATTCTGGATATTAGCCCTTTGTCAGATGGGTAGATTGCAAAAATTTTTTCCCATTCTCTTGGTTGCCAATTCGCTCTAATGATGGTTTTTTTGCTGTACAGAAACTCTGGAGTTTAATTAGATTAATGTTTGTATTTTTAGTAGAGACAGGGTTTCATCATATTGGCCAGGCTGGTCTTGAAACCTGACCTCAGGTGATCCGTCCACCTCAGCCTCCCAAAGTACTGGGATTATAGGTGTGAGCCACCTCAGCCTCCCAAAGTGCTGGGATTACAGGTGTGAGCCACCATACCTGGTTAGAGTTGTTTTCCTACACACCCCATTTATCCTGTGTGTGTACCAACTACTACAGCAAATGCATTTTGAGGAATTACGCTTCACATTGTATGCTTAAAGATCCTCTTAGAAAGTTTTCTCTAGTTGAGTAAAAACCCTTCTATAAAAAGGTGCCAGGTTCTGTGAACCTAAAGAGAAGACTCAGTGTCTCTCTGAATATCTTTAAATTACTGCTAGAATTGCAAGTTCCTATTTGGGGGGAAAACAATATTAAAATAACTTGAAGGTCTATTTTATTGGTAACTTAGAATGTAAAATATTTTAGTTTAAAAATTCTAAAATTTGAAAGCAAGCTAGCCTAGGTTAAATAATATAGTTCCTAGACCTGAATATGTTCATTTGGAGCTCAGTTTTTCTGTTTAAATACAAGAACAACTTCCTAACATTCCTAGGTGGGAACACTGCAGTTTTGATGATCTGTGGTTAGATAAACTGAGCAATCTCAGTTGCTAACACTCCTTTTTTTTTTTTTTTTTGGTATTAAAAATTCTGGAATAAATGCATTTTTATCTAGTTTTACACTGACAATTTCATTCCAAAAGTCTATTGGGAAGCATATACCATATATAGGAAACCATCTTCATCTTTCTCACTCTCATACATTTCTGAAATCAGTGAGGTGATGCTCACCGTTCTGTGCCCATTCACCAACAGAAGAAGGCTTGATTAGCTAGTGCAGGGAACTTCATTTTATCCAGAACAAGAACAGGCGGCTGTTTCTCACTCTTATATCCTGTTATCACTGGGATTCTGGTTGGATGCTGCTTTCTGATAAGTGGGACATCTACTCTTTGTCTTATGGTGCAGGCTGCTTGAAGGTCTTCTTGTGAGGCATGGTGCTGGGGCATGGGGGTTGGGGCAAGGGTGGGCTGGGCTGAGGCTGCAGGCTGCAGAGACCCTGAAGGTCTGGTGGCTCTGGAGAGGGGAGGAGAGGGAGAGTGGTGGTGGCTCTGACTCTCTTTGGGATCAAATTTTAACACAAGATTTGAGGGGACAAATATCCAAATTATATCAGGAAATCTTAATTGGCTTTACATATGTCTTTACATATGACCCATTGCAAAGAATAGTTCCAGTGTTAGAGAGTGAATCAGGTTACTTTAACCTAATGCTATTTTATCACTCTGCCTTTCATATTTTCTTAGTAGGCAACTTTTGACTGTAAATTGGCTTTTCATTTAAGTTTTTGTTTGCTTGGCTTTACATCTCATCAATTCATTTTATATATTTCCATTCTCATTCATTAATCCACTGTGCATTTATTTAGGGCTTCTATGTGACATGCACTGTTCTATGTACTGATAACACAGTGGTGAATAAAAGTGGCATTCCCTTCACTCATGGAGCATATAATATAGTGGATGAAAGAGAAAATAGACAAATCAATACATAGATAGACCAGATGAAGCAGTAATGAATATTATGGAGAGAATTAAAGCTGTATAAATGCATATAGAATATGGTTTGTTATTTTAAATAGTATATTCAGGAAGGACTCCTTAATGGGGTGACATTTAAGTAGAGAGCTGAATGAAAGGAGAAATAGATCCTCAAGTACCTAGGGTAAGAACATTCCTTATAAAGTGATATTGAGTGCTAATTATCTGAAATAGTATCACAATGTGAGTGTTCATGAAACTTCAAGGAGGTTTTGATTGAAACAGTGCAAGTCAACTTCAGGGAGAGTGACAGGCAATGAGACTGGAAGAAGCCATGGCCAACTAAACAGAGCCTTGTTGACCATTATAAGGAATTAGAGTGCTTTATTTTATTCTAAGTGTGCTGGAAAACCTTAGGGAGCTTGTGAGCAGGGGAATGCATTATGTGACTTACTTATTAAAAGGATGACACCTGCTATTGTGTGGAGAATAGCATGGGAGAAGAGAGAGCAGATGCACTAAACTATTGCTGTAATCCAGGTGAGAAATTAAACTGGCTTAAACTAGAGTTGGGATGGTGTAGGTGGAGAAAATTAGTTAAGTTTGGAACATATTTTGAAAGTGGAAAGGACAGCATTTGCTGATGAGTTGAATATGAGTGTGAGGTGAATTAGGCTATTGGCAAGAAACACATGCCAGTTGGGTAATAGGAAGCAGTTCAACAAGTGGGCTCTTTACAAAGGTGAGAGCAGGCTAAATCACAAGGGAACATGCAGACATCATTGCTATTATGAACAGGAAGACACTATATCTCTAAGCCAAAAGGTTTAGAAGGCAGAGAGAAGTTATCAAAAACCTGAGATGAAAAGTGGAGTGTGGAGAGTCGGGCTTGACATTAGCCATCCCTCTGTGAACCCATAGGGAGGGAGCCAGGGAAATAAATTCCCCAGATTCATTTTCCTTTCTGTGCTCTCCTGCTGGTGCTTCCCACTCGATCACATTAAGAAGGGAGGACAAGGAATCTGGATGTTTAAATATGAGCTATCCAGCCTCTGGTGGACAGATAGGAATCAATGGTAACTCCTAAGTATTTGACAGGAATAATGGGTTAATGGTGGTGACATGTACTACAGTGAGGATTAGAGATGAGGATGGGGAATCAAGAGTCTGTTTTATTTACATCAAGTGTAAAAATGTCCATGAAACATTGAGAAAACAGAAGCGCCGAGCTGGCAATTGGATATACATGTCTGGAATTTACAGGAAAGATTATAAGTATAGATATAAATTTAGAAGTCATTAGTGACTAGGAGTAAAGGAGATCACCTAGGGAGTGAATATAGTGAGAAAGCAAAGATCTGAGGACTAGGCATTGGAAAACTCCAACATTTATTTTAGGAAGAAAAGGAGAAAACAACCATATGGAGCAGAAGGAGCAGCCAGTTATGTAGGAGAAAAATATGAGAATATGAAGAAAATGTAGAAATTAATTTACAAAGGCAGGAGTGACTGACTGTGCTGAATACTGCCAAAAGGTTAAGATAAAGCCTGGAAGTGACCACTGAATTTGGTAAGAGGGAGGTAACCAATGGCTTATTGTAACTCCTTTATAAGACTTATGAGAAAAAATCTTGGCCAGGAATGTTTGGGGAAAGAAAGGAGAGGGAAGAAGTGATGATGGTGAGTGAGGAGAGACAGCTCTTATAAGTTTTGTTGCAAAGAGGAGAAGAGAACTAGAGTGATAAAGGGAAATGGGGTCAATAGACTTTTTAAAATCAGGGTTATCATAAGATGTCATATACTAATGATAATGATTCAGTAGTGAGGGGGGAGTTGTAATGCAGGAGGGATAAGGGAAGTTTCTGAAAGTCTTAAATAGGGGAGAGGAAACAGGATTCAATGCACAGGTGGAGGGCTTGTAGCAGGAGAGGAGACAAAATATTTGGCATGGAGGCAGGCAGGTTGTTAGATCTTGTGGTAAAAGAATATGCATATTATCTTCTAACTGCTTCCATTCCTGAAATTAATAAAGAAGCAAGGAAATCAACTATGAACGAGGAGGAATAAATCTGTGCTGGAGCTTTGAGATGGAAGAAGGTTTGGAACTGCCAACTCAGACTGAGAGAGTGAGTCCAATAGAGATATGAAGATTTGTTGCCTGGAAGCAGATACAGGCCACTTGTAGTTTCATGACACAAATATAAAGTGAGACAGCATTGCTATTTGTTTATCTCTAACCATTTCAGATGCTTGAGGACAGGAATGGAGTAGGCAGACACCTGGATTGAAGTAAATTCTAAATTATTTTGCTAGTTGAGGATGACAGAGAGTTGGGGGTGCGGGGCAAAAGTAGCTTAGATTTTACATAGTGAAATTTTATAACAACAAACCATGAAATTTAACTATATTAAAAAGGGAATTAGGGACATGAAGAAGAAGATGGAAAGGGCAAATATGATAGGGTCAGCAGATTGGAGGTCCTAGTGAAGTCAGAGTTTAGCAAATGTGTTCAACTAGGCTGCAAGTATATATGAAGCTTAGGAGGACAGGATGATTCAGAGCACTATCATGTGTACTCAAGCTATTAAAGCAAAACAATTTGATTAAAAGAGTAAAGTAGTTTACTCCAAGATGTGGCTCAATTTTCTTAGAAGCTATTTCTTTAATCTAAGGGGAACTTCCTACTTGGAGAAGATATTTTTTAGACAAAAGCTTCCAGTGCCACTTGAATATCCCAGGACATTACCCTAACTACTCTTGGAGACCAGTAGTATGGCAGCCTGATTCTGAAAATGTCAATCAAAGAAAAAGATGGGTTCTTAATATGATTGCCTTGGTGGGTTTAAGGATTTAAGAGACAATTATCTCTAAAATGCTCTATTACCTCCTTTATGTAGTAGGCTTGTTGTATTTTCTGCCCTCATGGAAATAGCATCCCAGTGGGAGAGATACATTAGCAAACCAGTAATGATTTTGAAGTGAAATGCATATTAAGATTAGCAGAAATTTTTTTGTGAAGATTTCATAAGTTGTTGGCAAAACTTATATTTAAATATGTTTCCTAGATTTTAGAAGCACTTATTAAAATTTCTAGGAAATCCATTAACATTGGACTGTCATTTGGAAGCAAAAGAGGGAAAGAAAGATTACCTATATTCTAGAACAATTTCTATTATAAACAATTAAAATAACTAATGTATGCTAATTGAATTATTAACAGAGGGTCCTGTGAAAGTGCAGTGACAAGAGATACTGTTTTGGGGTAGGCATAGAGTTTAGATTGGCTTCCAGGAAAGATATTTGAGCTTAACATTAAGCATGAACAACAGAGCAGCACATAGCCACCTAATGTGAATTTTCTTCTGGGCCCTTGTGTATGCATGCCCATGCTCCTCTGGCTCAGACTCACTTTGCTTCAGTCCCTCTTCTCTCTGGGATTCGACAAGGTAGGAAGCAGGTGGAGGTTGACACATGGTCTGTGACAGGAGGGAGAAGAGAGCATGGCATATTTTGGAAAATGGAAAGTCTAGTATGGTTGGAACACAGAGTAAGTGTAAGTCGCAGTACAAGACAAGGCCAGCTCACAACTTGGTGTGTTTTAATGCAGCATTTCTCAAACTTTTTGGTCTCAGAGCACCTTTACACTCTTAAAAGTTATAGAGAATCCCAAAGAGCTTGTGTGTATATGAATTATATTCATTTATATTTGCCATACTAGAAGTTAAAGCTGAGAAACTTTTAAACATTTATTAATTTATTTAAAACAATAATCAACCCAATATATGTGAAGATAAATAATATATTTTATGAAAGATTTTTTTTCCCAAACAAACCAAATTTAATAAGAAGATTGGCATTGTTTTACAATTTTGCATATTTTTATTGACTCGTTTAATAGAAGACATCTGGATTCTCCTATCTGCTTCTTCATGCAATCTGTTGCAACATCGCACTTTATGCAGTGTCTGGAATATTTGACTGTACATTTGTGAGAGAATGAGATTGGAAAAAATAATATTTTTGGTTTATCATAAAAATAATTTTGACCCTGCAGACCCACTTAAAAGGTCTCAGAGACCACCCTCAAGTTCCCCAATCACACTTTGAGAACTGCTGCTTTCTTAGAAAGGCATATTGAGAAGAAGTTTAATTTTAACTAATGCACAGATAATTTAGGCAAGGTATTACCTGATAGGATTTGCATTTTATAATTATTGCTCTCAGGGTGGGGAATAAATTGGAGACAGGAAAGGCTAGATGATTGGAAACTAATTAAATTTGGACAATTTCTCACATTCTATCTGAAATAAATATTTTTACAAACTTTTATAAAATGCCGGTAATACTTTTCACTAGTATTTACTAAACTAGTTTACTCTGCTCAAGAAAAAGTTACTTGAAAGCAGGTATTGCTTTTGATTCGTCCATATGACTATGACTTTTGGTAATGCGTACAGAGTAAGCACCAAGTAAAGATTTGTTGAAAATAAATGAAAGAACCAACTAAGTGGCTATCAGGATAGTGCAAATAAAAGACAATATAGTCCTGACATTAATGGCAGTAGCAAAACAGAGGAGTAAATTCAGGAGATGAACTGAATTCACTGTTGACTGCCTGGAAATGTCATTGATCTACCTGATAGATACGGGATATGAAGGAAAGAGAAAGTTTACCACCATGTCGGCCATCTACCTACTTCATGTGGCCCTGATTCAGGGAGTATTGAAGGGAAAGAATGGGGTAGAGTATGAAGGGGTGACTTTTGGCTTCATTTTGAATATGATGAATTCCAGATGCCTATGGGTCTTGAGCCACTCATAGCACCTGAGGCTGTTTTAAAGTTACGTAAGTGTTTTATCTAATTAAGCCAAGATCATAGTATATTCTAATATTTGTTTTCAATGCTTTAATATTTTAGTATTTGTTTTTAGTACTTTTGATGTTTTAGTGTTTATTTTTAATGTCTTAATATTTTAAATATTTAATCAGAATTCTTGGATTTTTTCTGGCCTAAATTTCCAGTTCTATTAGTGGGTGCCGATTTACTGTCAACCACATGGGATTAATTTGGCTGCTACACAGTGGACGCTATTTTGCTTTCTGATTCACTGTAATGTACTTCTAGATTCCATCCAGAGTTTGGGAAGCTCAATTATTCCTACAACTGTGTGAAGGAATCTGCAGACCCCATTCTTAATATGCATGTATGGTAGTAAGTAGAAGACACAACATTTGACTTATTTACAGAAACTGAGCAAGTCTCCTGTCACCATCCTCCCACTCTGCAAGTCCCAATTAAAGTTGATGACACATTTAAAAGTACAAATATCAGCAAGTATGGATTTTAGCAGTTCACAATTCATCAGATAGACAACATGTGATTGAAAATAAAGAGGCATTACGCAAAGAGTATATTTTGAACAATTTATAATGAGTTCAGAAGGTAACAAAACAAACTGGCTTTATGTTTCCAAGAGAGTAGCCCCGACAGACAGAAAGGAACCCTTAAACACTAAAAGAATTTAGTTCTCATATCCTTTATTGCTGCTTATCTTTTCATCTGGCTGGAGTTGCTATTTTATGTAGTACTTCACTATTTAGCACCATCCTGTCTTTACATTTTGCTTCCAACCTACTCTGCAAGCCTAATTGTTGCCCTGTCCCAGGAGGATGTGAATCATTTTAAAGTTAGAAAGAGAAGCATCTGCATAGATAGAAAATAGTTGTCATTTAATTATAATTACTCTATTTTTTCTCTTAATTATGCTGAAAATGTATCAATATCTCCAAAGAATGAATGACTACCACCTGTCATAAATGTGGAAGGCAGCCCCCCAACTCTAATTACTTTTATAACTTCAAATTAAAAATATAGTGTTTATGAAAGTTTGAGCTGTTGATATAATTTCCATTGGTTGCATAATTTAGTGAGTTACAGAAATTGTGCAATTTAAGAAAAATAAGATATACTTTGAAAAGTATATTGTGTTTGACTTTCACCAATTATTGTGTATTTCATAAAGCACATACTGAACACATAAAACAGAATATGCATGAATTTCATTACAGATATTTATATAATTTAAATGGATAGCTTAACATTATTTCTAAGACCGTATAAGGATACTCATGGTAATATGTGAAGTACAGATACAAAACTAAAATACACCAAGTTTCTGGTGTCATCCAATAGAATTTTTATGCTCCCCAATAGACAATTAGGCAGATTAGTTTAAAAAGGAACCAAAGGTATATTTTATCAGACATATTATTATTATTGGGAGCAGTGCCACAATTTCTTTCTCCTCTCATTTACATACAGAAAGGAATTTCTGCTCTTTTTTGCTTTTGGAAATTCTGCCTTTACTTCTAAGGTGATACTTCAGACTTTGAAATATGGTGGGCCACACTTTATTCTTGGACAGAGTCATGGTTCACATGTTACAGGCCCTCTTGCTGTCTCATTTGCTTTAATGCTCAGGCATGAGGGGCACTCTTGGGTTTTTTGTTAACATGCTTGGACGGTGCCCGGGATCTACCTTTAGTAGAAATGCTGGCCCTCCTTCTTACAGTTACTCTCTTTCACCACTGATTCTGTGTGTTAGTTGGACCTGGCATCTGCAAACAGGGATATTTTTACTTCTTTCTTAATTATTTGGAGGATTTAATTTCTTTTTCTTTTCTGATTGCCCTTGCTCATGCTTTCAGTACTATGTTTAATGCCAAGAGTTTTCTCTTTTCCTCCTATGGGCTCTTAGAGGAAAAGCTTTCAGTTTTCCCCCTTGACTATTATGTTAACTGTGGGCTTTTCACAAATGAGTTTTATTGTGCTGAGAAAATCTCCTTCTATACCTATTTTGTTGGGAGTTTTTATCACAAAAGGATGCTTAACTTTGTCAAATGCTTTATCTGCATCTATTGAGATTGTCATGTGGTTTTTATCTTTTATTCTGTTAATGTTGTATATCACATTGATTGACATAGACAAATGGAACAGAATAGAAAGCTTAGAAATACACCCAACCACACATGATCAACTAATTTTTGACAAGGGCACCAAGAACATACAATGGGGAAAGGATAGTTTCTTCAGTTCATGGTGTTGGGAAAGCTGGACCTCCACATGCAAAAGAATGATATTGAACCCTTATACTATACACAAAAATCAAATGGAAGTAGATTAAAGGCCTAAATATAAGAAATGAAATTGAAATTTGCAGAAAAAAATACATAGGGGAAAAGTTCCTTGACATTGGCCTTGGCAGTGATTTTTTGTGGCTATCATACCAGAAGCACAAGCAACAAAAGCATGTATAAAAATTGGGACTACACCAAACTAAAAAGCATCTGTACAATAAAGGAAACAACAAAATAGAAATACAGCTTATGGATTAAGAGAAAATATTTGCAAACCATATATCTGATAAGAACTAATATCCAGAATATATAAGGAACTCACTCTAATCAATAGTAATAATAAAAATAATACCCAACTGAAACATGAGCAAAGTACATCAATATACATTTTTCCAGACATAACTAAATATGGCCAACAAGTATATCAAAAGTGCTCAATATCATTAATTACCACAGAAATGCAAATCAAAACCACAATGAGATATCACCTCACACCTGTTAGGATGGATATTATCAAAAAGACGAGATAACAAGTGTTGTTGAGAGTATGGATAAAAGGGAACCCTTGCACACTGTTGGTAGGAGTGTAAATTGGCATAGCCATTATGACAAATAGTATGGAGATTCCTCAAAAGATTAAAACTAAAACTATCATATGATCAGCAATCCCTTTTCTGGTTGTATACCTAAAGGAAGTGAAGTCAGCAACTTATGGAGACATTATTGCAGCATTTTTTGTAGTATCCAAGATATGGAAACAATCTAAGTGTCTGTCGATGGACGAATGCTTAAAGAAATTTTGATAGAGTATATATATATATATATATATACACACACACACACACACACACACATATATGTATATATATACACATATATATGTATATATAGATGTGTGTGTATACATACATACTTTCTGCCATGTGAGGTCATAATCATAAAGAGGAATTTAATCAGCTGATTCCTTGATATACACACACACACACACACACACACACACGAAAATTATTAAGCCTTAAAATAGGAGATCCTGCCATTTGCAGCAACATGGATGAACCTGGAGGCCACTATGCTAAGTGAAATAAGCCAAAGACAGAAAGAATACTGCATGATCTCAGGGATATGTGGAATCTAAAAAAAGCAGAATACATAGAAACAGAGTAGGATGGTAGCTAGCAGTGTTGGTGGGAGAGGGAAATGGGGAGATGTAGGTCCAAAGGTACAAAATTGCAGTTATGTGAGATGAATAATTCTAGAGATCTTACATACAGCATGAAGACTGTAACATTGCATTGCTTACTGGAAATTTGCTAAGTCAGCAGATTTCTGGTGCTCTTATTACAAATAAAGGTAACTATGTAAGGAGATGTATATGTTAATTTGCTTAACTATAGTAGCAATTTCACTATGTGTCTGTAGATCAAAACATCATGTTGTACACCTTAAATGTATACAATAAAAACAACAACAACACAGGACCCAGGACCAGGGTTTGAATCATGGTCTTGGCCTTTTTCAGTTTTATAATCTTGGGCAAGCTATTTAGCATTTCTATGTTTCTGTCTCACTGTATATAAAGTGATACCAATTATACCAATTATTTCAAAGATAATTGTGGGATAAATGAATTAATATAAACTGATCAAATTATTTAATTAACATTAAATAAATTAATAGTTTTGAAATGCTTAAAACATTTCATGGTACATAGCGAGCACTAACTATGTAAAGGTTAGCTGTCATTATTATTGGTGTCAGCCTGTTATTTACTGTGTATTTGTGTCTTCCTAAAATTCGTATGTTGAACCACTACACCCTAATGGGATGCTGAAGTTTTTGGATGTGATTACAGTAAGATGAGGTCATGAGATGGGGTCTTTACATGGGACTAATGCCCTTATAAAAAAGGAGGAGATCAAGGATATTTCTCTCTCTCTTTCTGCCATATGAGGATATAAGCAGAAAGAGGACTTTCTTTCACCAGGAATCTAATCAGCTGGCACCTTGATTTTAGACTTCCTAATCTCTAGACCTGTGAGGACTAAATGTCTGGGTTTTTTGTTTTGTTTTTGTTTTTGTTTTTGTTTTTGAGGCAGAGTGTTTCTCTGTTGCCCAGGTTGGAGTGCAGTGGTGCAATCTCGGCTCACTGCAACCTCTGCATCCCCAGTTTCATGCCTCAGCCACCAATAGCTGGGATTACAGGCATGTGCCACCGTGCCCGGCTAATCTTTGTATTATTATTATTACTTTTTTTAGTAGAGACGAAGTTTCACCATGTTGGCCAGGCTGGGCTCCAACTCCAGACCTCAAGTGATCCACCTGCCTCGACCTCCCAAAGTGCTGGGACTACAGGTGTGAACCACTATGCCCAGCCTAAATGTCTGTTGTTTAAGTCATCCACCCTACAGTATTTTTATTACAGCAGCCCAAACTGACTAAGACACAGCCAGAGAAAATTCTGTGGTTACAAAGCTCAAGACACTACTTGATTCTAAATATTTCAACATTTGTGCCAATGGCTTGAACAGTGATATTAAAGGCCTGTGATACAAAATTGGGAGCTATTGCTCTGATGCTAGGCTAAAATCAATGAAATGAAATATATTTTGGTCCCCTAAAACAAAGGTTTACATGTCAAATATTTGCCAGCATTGCGATATTTTTATTTTAAATATGTGAGTGCCATGTTGTGATCTGTTTCACAGCTTGAATTGCAAATACAGCTAAACAAATTTGTTTAGTTTTTTTTTCTTCCAAAAATAAAATACATGGCCAGGTGCAGTAGCTCATGCCTGTAATCCTAGCACTTTGGGAGGCAAAGGTGGGTGGATCACCTGAGGTCAGGAGTTCGAGACCAGCCTGGCCAACATGGTGAAACTCCATCTTTACTAAAAATACAAAAATTAGCTGGGCGTCGTGGTGGGCACCTGTAATCCCAGCTACTTACGAGGCTGAGGCAGGAAAATCGCTTTAACCCGGGGGTTGGAGGTTGCAGTGAGCTGAGATTGCACCACTGCACTCCAGCCTGGGTACAAGAGCAAAATTCTGTCTCAAAAAACAAAATAAATAAATAAAATAAACAAATAAATAAATGTGATTCAGTTATACAGGATGAATAAGTTCTAGAGTTCTGCTGTACAACATTATCTGTGGTTAACAATACTGTACTGTGTACTTAAAATTTGTTGAGGATAGAGCTCATGTTAAATGTTTTAAATAAGCAAGCAAGCAAATAAATAAATATGTGATTTCATATATCATAGAACCAAATTAGCAGAAAATCCAATATCTTTTCTCTTCTCAGCACCTTTAACTTCAATTTTGCTGAAAACTTAGGACTTATAGAGACCTAAATATCTGCAAGTGTCATGGGAATGGTAGGTCATTCCAACTTCTAAACCCACACAAGGATTAGGTACTAAGTTCCTTAATGTTTTGTCTTATCATTGCAACATAAAGACATT
The DNA here is from genome assembly GCF_030222135.1 of Aotus nancymaae. Classification (NCBI taxonomy): domain Eukaryota; kingdom Metazoa; phylum Chordata; class Mammalia; order Primates; family Aotidae; genus Aotus; species Aotus nancymaae. The sequence goes on from NW_026988472.1 coordinate 31,153,466, forward strand.
TTCGACAACCAGTCCTATAACATTACAAATTCCACCAGTAAGAATCGTTGAGGGAGGCTGATCCATTCCTAAAGTGCTTATCTCAACCATGAAGGCTCTCACTTTGGGTACCCATGGACACGCTTCTTAGGACTCAGAAGTGTGCACATTCATCAATATGTAATATGCCCCAGAAGTGTGCACATTCATCAATATGCAATTTATCTCATATTCGGCTAGGAGTACAGTATCAAAACTGGTTTAGGACTGCAATGGACTGAATGCTTATGTTTCCCCAAATTAGTATGTTGAAATTCTAGCCTCCAACGTGATGGTATTAGGAGGTAGCACCTTTAGGTGGTGATTAGTTCATAAGAGTAGAGCCCTCATGAATGGAACTAGTGCCCTTATAAAAAAGACAGCTAACCTGTCCCTTCCACAAAGTGAGAACCCAGGTAGAAAGTACCATCTATGAACCAAAAGCAGGCCTTACCAGACACCGAATCTACCTGCACCTTGATCTTGGACTTCCTAGCCTCCAAACAGTAAGAAATAAATTTCTGTTGTTTATAAACTACAAATTTTATAGTATTTTGTCACACCAGCCCAAATGGGCTAAGACAGCATGGCAATAGGAAAATTTAAAAAATTAAAGATCAGTTATTTGCTGCTGTAAAGCTGGGGTCAGCAGACAGGATTGAGTGCAAAGGAGCATGAAGGAACTTTTGTGCAGATGATGACAATATTCTATCTATATTATAATTGCCTTGATAGGTATATGACTGAATACATTTCTTAAAACTCATCAAGCCATACACCTAAAATGAGTGGATTGAATACAAATTATGCCTCACTAGAGCTAATTCCTCCATGTCTTCTTCATTCCCACACCCTAAAGAACTGAAGCTTCACTTTCATCTTGCTAAACATGAAGTGTCTTATAGTACTCACAATCTCCAGGGAGCTTTATAGTCCCCTATCTTTAAAATTTTAAGTTTTAAATTAAATTTAATAAATTATTCTTTCAATGGTGATTTCAAACATTTTCTTATTTTACTCTATTTTTACATAAGTGGAGGAATGTCCTTTCCTCTTTAAAAACTTCACTTGACAAGATATTTAATGAATCCTTATTAAATGTCAGGCAGTGTTATAGGTGCTATGGATACAGGAGTGAGAAAGACAAATAAGAACCCATGTCCTGATATATTAATATTAGATTATATGCTAAGTAGAAAAATAAAGCAGAAGATAAAGATAGGAATGATGGGATGGGATTGTGTTTGTTGCAACTTTTTAAAGTCTGGACAAAAAAGACATCACAGAGAATGTACTGATTGAACAGACTTTAAGAAGAAAAAGGAAGGCACATGGAGATATACCTATGTATCTGTATCTATGTCTAATATTCCAAGCAGAGAAAGCAGAAAATATGACTTTTCTAAGAAGAGATGATTCCTGAAATGATTGAAGAATAGCAAAAGGGCCAGAGTGGCTGGAGCAGACGGCAAAAAAAGCAAGTGCAGAAGACATGAGGCCTGACAGGTAGCATGAGGCCAGATTATTTACAGCCATATGGCTCACTTGAAATGGTTAAGACTTTCCCTTAAATATGATGGTAGGATGTCTTGACAAGAAAACTGACTTTGGCAAAGGTTTGTGTGTGAGCCATTTATTGCGGGGGAGTGTGCCTCAGGAAGCAGCAGTGAGGACCAAAGAATTCCAAGCAGGAAAAAAACAAACAAAACAAACAAACAAAAATCCCCACTGAGTTGGCTATTGCTACAAGTAACTAGTAGCTCTATCCATGGTGTCATGTAAAAAAATTGTATTAAATGTGCCCCAGGAACATTCACGCAAGGGTTAAAAGGGAGAAGTGTTTATCCTTGAGATTCCATTGTTTTGTTGAACCTCTCTAACATGCATTAACTCATCTCCAGTTCTGTGTTGCATATTTACTGTTGCACCCCATGCCCTAATTTAGTAGGGAAGTCCAAGGCAGGAGGTGTAAGACATGCAGAGTAAGGCTCAAATGTAATGTTCTCAGGATATTACCCCATCAAGTTGGTCAGAACCCAGGTAGAACTAGTCATTGCAATTGTATTTCTGTAGACAAGATACAATTGCAATATGAAATGTATAATAATGGTGCCAGTTACAATAGCATCAAAAGATGCCAAACGCCTAGAAATAAATATAATTAACATATTCAAAATCTTTTCACAGAAAACTATAACTGAAAGAAACAGTACAAAGAGAGATTCAAAATACAGAAGAAAATGAAGTTGGATACATGTTCATAGATTGGAAGACTCATTATTGAAAAGATGCCAATTTTCCCAAAATGGCTTTGTAAATTCAATACAATCTAAATAAAATTTCTAGCATGGCGTTTATATATGTGTTTTGGGGCCAGGAAAGGGAATTTGAAAAATTATAAATGATTCTAAAATTTTTAAAGAATACAAGTACAGATAAAATATATTTGAAGAAGAAAAATGTTGGAGAAATTATGTTTGTAGTTATCAAGATTATGATTAAGATAGTGTGCTGATGATACAGAGACAAACAAATAGATCAATGAAATAAAACAGAGAGTTCAGAAGCATGCCCACACACATAAGGGCATTCAAATGATTTTAAAATGGGCATAAATAAGTCATAGAAGAATATCTTTATGAGCTTTGGGAAGAGGAAAAATTTCCCCCAAAATAAAGGGAAAGATGGATATGTTGGGCTATTTTAAAAGTAGGAACTTCTGTTCATCAAATGATAACATTTAAGATTTTTAAAACCAGTATATTTGCAACTGATATGCACAAAGGAAACATATAGATTAATGAAAAAAGTTGGAAGACCCAAGTGAAAAAACATATAATAAGTTTTTAATATCCTCTATAAAAGCATAAAAATAGCTTATGATCCTATGGAAAGATGCTCAACCTCATTATTAACCAGGGAAATTCAAAGTAAAACAAGATGTCCACTAGAATATTACAATTTAAAAGACTGAAAATATCCAACATTGTTGGTAAAGAGCTTTCATTTATTTCTTATTAGGGTGTATGGTGAAAAGAACTATTTTGGAAAATTACTTGGCAGTATCTATTAAATTTGCAGATATGCACCCCGATCCAACAATACCACTATTCAGTATATACCCAACAGAAAAGCACACATATGTGCATGAAAAAACGTAGGAAAGAATGTTCATACGAGCATTGTTCATGATATCCTCAACTTGGAAACAACCAAAATGTCATGCAAGAATGAAATGGATAAGTAAGTTGTCTATACAATGACATGCTATACAGCAATGAAACAAGGACAGCTACTGCACAAAACATTATGGATAAATCTCACAAACACATAGAGCAAAAGAAGCCAGATAAAAGAGAACTCAATTATGTGATTGCATTTGCAGAATGTTCCAAAACAGGCAAGTAATTTGTTGCTGGAAGGCAGGATAGTCATTACCTTTTCAGACAAGGGAGGGATTATGATGGGGCCTCGGGAGCAATGGTAAGGTATTATTTCTTAGTCTGAGTGCTTTATGTGGGTAGGTTTATTCTGTGATAACAAATGCTATACACATATGATTTGCTTAGCTTTGTATATGTAATATATAATATTTAAGAGCTTATAAAATTGTTGTACCTACCTTAATGTGTTCCTAAAAATAAATGAGACAATACATGTCTCACGACTGGCACATAGTAGGTGCATAATTGATGTTAGCTAATGGCATAAAGAAAGAAACTGCATAATCTTTGGTTTTAAGTAGAACTGTAAATTAGTCTAGAGAAAGAAAGAGTTGTTAAGAACTGATCTCCCAAATCCCATTCAGATTAGGAGGTTATGAGAACTGAGAGGGGGGAAAATAATCACTTAGCTGCCACTGAGAATATTTATTATTGGCGGAAAGGACTAGAGAGGAATGCCCTGAGGGGCACTGAAACATGAATAATAAGTGGTGGTTTTTGTCTATGTTGTGATATAAGTTATCAAGCTTGTGTTAGACCAAGTAGGGTATTCAAGCAAGAGAGTATAGCTAGATAGATTTAGATAATACCAAACCATTAAGATAGGTTGCTAACTCATTTCTCTTGTTCTTTTCAAAGATAGCTACATTATTGGTGGAAAACAAATTGAAAGGACATTTGTATTTGCAGTGTTTTATTTTATTTTTTTAATTTTTGCATTCTTAGCCCATGCTGCTTTATTGCTAAGACCTATATATACACAGAGGTGCAGCATTGCTAACTGTTTTAACATTTCCATTTTACATCAAAGAATTGCATTAACAAAAGTTCTGATTTATATTTATAGATATATTTATTTCATATGTTTATCTTATATATTTACACTTAAAAGATGAGTAACCAATTTCTTGTTCTGAGCATTTTTATAACATACTTTGCGTTATTCTGATAAACTTATATTTTAGCTTCAAATATAATTTATTTCATTTATAATAATTTTAATTTGCAAGTTATATTATTCTACTTGTAACACTATACTCTTTATATGTGTTCAATTACACTTAAAATGCAATGTATAATATTTATCTTTACAGTTTTTAACCATGTATGTTACTGGACCCATCTAGATCTTTATAAAGAATAATATATTTATATTTTAAAAGAGTTAAAACTTTTTAAATACTAAAGTTTTTAAATTTAAAGTTTATGTGTTGAAACATAATATATTTATATTTTAAAAGAGTTGAAATATATATTTTATATATATTTTAAAAGAGTTAACATATATGTTTTATATATATTTTAAAAGAGTTAAAATATAAATATATTATGTTGTTAAAATGCCATCTATTTTCAGCAGGTCAAATTTATTATCTGTAATTATCACAAATAAATCTTTTTGGGGTGGATGAAAACAAAATTCTTCAATTCTAGCTACTGTTAACTTTCAATGCAGCCTCCATTTGGGGATTGCTGATCTAAGATTCTATCTTAATACTTAAATAGCATTTGCAGTATTTTTGAAGGGAAATGCATTCCTTGGGCATTTTGCATGTCCTTTGGAAATGAGACTAGCATATGATTTTGTTTTCCTAAATACGACCAATGTAACCATCACTGGGGATGAATCTTACAGGGCTGCTTGCTGAAAGATTCAGCTAAAAATTCTGACTTGGCCTAAACAGTTTTCTCTTGTGGATGGAGTCTTTCTGTCCTGCAATTAGCATGTGCCACAACTTATTATTATGTCTCTTATTTTTAAAAAAGAATTTATAAATATAAAATTGCCGACATGAAATATGGATGTAATGTTTATATGAATCTTATAATATTTCATTTATTTTCCTTAATAATTATTTAGACTCAAATATGTTTAAATATTCAAGCTGTTAGTCCATTTTCTCAGAAACAGAATATATACATTTACTTATAGTAATGTCATATAGGTAGTTCTCTTTGCTAAATATGACTTTTTTCTGCCCACCTTAAAGTATATGTGCATAGCTGAATTTTAAATAAAATATAGCTAGAATATGCAAACAGACTGTATTTGGTTAAAAACCAGGCAACAATCTATCAAATTATTAATAAATGTGAATATAATTCTGTTACTTGGAGAATTCTGTAGCTGTGAAGAATTGAATGTGCTTACATCTTTTGTATTTTAAAAAAAGAATTGACAAAATAGAGTTTTATAACATGCTTTTCTGTTGCCTAATAAATTTAATATATTCCACTCAAGTTAGTAGACAGGTAACCCAGTGAATTATACAGTAATGACTTCTGGAGTAAAAAGGGTTTTTTTTTTCCCCCTTGTTCTTCCTAGCAGAAAATTAAAGAATGTTTTATATTTTAAACAGTTACAAACTCAGTTTTCCAGTAGTTTATCCCAGTCTTTAATAATGTGTGAAATAAACAAGGGATACTGTTCCCCAGAAAGAGGTAGAGACAATAATTAATGAAATACTGTTGTCTTATAGTTGAGAAATATATAAACCCTCTTATATCAAATGTATCTGGTAAAATCTTATTTTTCTTCATATGTAACCATATCTTCTAAAACCAAGTAGAAACATAAATTTAAGCTATTATTTAAAATGATACTTCAAAGTAGAGAGCAGGGCCATATTCCTATGGTATTTTTAAGATTTAATTTTTTGAGTAGATAATATATTTATATTATTTAAAATCATGTGAGATACCTGTTTGGAAATCTTGTCGCTATCCACCCTCTCAACCCATTCTGCTGTATTGTGTACTGATAAATATTTTTATTGCATTTTTCTTATCCTCCCAGTGTTTAATGCAAATACATGCAAATATGAAAATATATTCACTAGCTTCATATCTTAGAAAAAAAAAGGTAGCACGCTGAACAAGACAATATTTTATCTTGTTTTTTTTTTTTAACTCTAAAATGTTATTGGAGATGACTCTATCTTGGTACATAAAGGCTATGCTCATTCGTTTTACGATGCATAATATTCTATTATGTAGATATAGCTCTGGTTAGTTCATAAATTTCCCATTGATATACGCATGGTTTATTTACAGTTGTTTACTATTACAGTGTCTCAGTGAGTAATCATGTTCATATATCATTTAGAATGCATGAGCACTTTTGTAGGACAGATACCCAGAAGAGGAGATCTGTGGTCAAAGGGCAACTGCATTTGTATTTTGGTAAATAATGGCAGATTTTCCTGGATAGGAGTTGCACCATTTTCCACTTTCAGCACTAATGTATGAGAATGCTATTTTCCCATAGTCTCAACAGCCATGTTTTGTTAAAAATTTGGAATATGATAGGTAAGGAAAGGCTTCTCTGTGGAGTGTGTTTGCATTTTTTAATTTATAAAAAATCTCAGAATCATATTCTATTTTAAAATTCAATTTATATTTTTTTCTAAGAATTACCAGTTCATTTATTTGCCCATTTTTCTGTTGTATTATTGGTCTTACTATTCTTGATTTCTAGGAGGTTTTTTTTTTATTAATTAAGGAGGTTAGTCTTTTGTCAGTGGTACAAACTGTAAAGATATTTCACTGCTTTTCATTTGTCTTTTGATTTTGCTCTTGATTTAAAAACTAATTTAGAAACATTTATTACTCTTCATTTAGGCCTTCTGGATTTTTATTTTCTGTTAATTATTAACTACTAATTTCAAAAATTCACCCATGTTTACTTCTGATACTTGTGGAATTCTTTTTCTGAAGAATTATCTAAAATTTCAACCCAATTGGAGTGTATCCTGATGTATTCTGTGAGCAATAGAGCCAAAAATTATCTTTTATTACCCTTGAAATGACGTTTAGTTATCCAAACAAAATTAATTTTAAAAATGTACTTTTACCCACTTATTTTTAGATGCCACTTATCATATACAGATTTCCATACTTATTTCAGTCTATTTCTAATTTTTTCATGCTATCCAATTGCTTTCCCTATTTATATTGAATTGAAACATGGCTTTAATTATTAACATATTATGGTATATTTGAATTTCATGTAGAGCTAATATTCCTTCATTGATTTTCTTTTACAGTGTTATTCTACCTATTTCTGCCTACTTCGTTTCCCAGATGAACTTTCAAATATACTTGCTTAATTTTAGAAACAAAAACAGCAACAAACCAGTTAGTACTTGGGATTACATTAATTTGTTATTTATAAATTTTATAATTTATAAATTAACTTTGGGGGAAAAAGACATCTTTATATTGTTGAATCTTCCTAGACGAAATATGGTATCATTTTTCCATGCAAGTGTAATTCTTGCATCCTATAGTTTTATTTCAGGTTTGTTTCTCTGTATATTCTCCTGTTTTGTTGCCATTGTAAACGAGTAAAATCCTTTTAATGATTTTTAATGCATTTTGTTTGTGCAGATGTCTATTGATTTCTGAATACTAATTTTATAATGCAATAACTTATATTTTTCTAGTAGCTTTTCAGATCATTCTCCTGGGGTTACAGTTACACTTTCTTATTATCTGTTATATGAAATACTTTTACCTCCTTGTTTTACATTGTTATACCTCTAATTTCTTTCCCACGTTAATCTCACTGGCCAATGCACCTTATAAAATGTTAAGTAGCATTGTGGTAGTCAGCATTTTGTCATCTTTTTGCGTTTATCTGAAACACAAGCAGTATATTATAATAAACACGTGCTTTGGCACACGTATACCTGTGTAACAAACCTGCACACTCTGCACATGTACCCCAGAACTTAAAGTATATAAAAAAAAGATTATATACACACACACAGACAATCCTCAACTTATAATGGTTCAACTTGTGAGTTTTTGACTTCATGATGTTGTGAATGTGATACACATTCAGTAAAAAAGACACTTCCAATTTTGAATTTTGATTAATTTAAAAATCACAATTTGAAGTACGCTTTCTACTGCATGTGAATTATACATCCTTAATTATAAAATAATCTTTGTGTTAGAGGATTTTGCCCAATTGTAGACTAATGTAAGAGTTTCAAGCACGTTTAATATAGACTAGGCTAAGCTATGATATTCAATAAGTTAGGTTTAGTAAGTGCATTTTCAACCTACGATATTTTCAACTTATGATGGGCTTATCAGAACGTAACCACATCGTAAGTCAAGATGCATCTGTACATAAATCATTTTAATGAAGTATCTGTTGAATTCTATTTTACCAAGGTGTTTTTATTGTGTTTTCTTTTAAAAAAGGACAGACTTGAATCCAGTAAAAATGTCTGTTAAACATTGTTAGAGATAAATCGTATTAATTTGCATTAAATTGCATAGATGAGATGCCTCAATGAGAGATAAATGAAAATGTTCTGTGGTTTTTCTTTTTGGGCATTTTTCAGGTTATGCATAAAATATCGTTCATACTTGATGAAAATAATTTTAATATATTTCAGCTTTTTATGTACTCATGAATAGGTGAATTACCATCAGAATGATCTGTTCTTTATGGATTTGGTAGGATTTCATGTGAAACCATCTGAGCTTGGTGTTATTCACAGGGAGGAGGGCATTATTTTATTTACAAATTTCTCCAATTATCTAGGGAAATTATCTGTTTCAAATTTCTCTTCTGGTAACTATTCTTCTATTGTATTTTTCTAGAAAATTATCCATATAATTCAGATTTTTTGCATAGGGCTGCATAAAATAGTTTGTGAATGATTTTTTAAAAATTATAAGTTACTTTGATTGGTTCCTATTATTTTTTATTTTGTGTTTTAATGCTTTCTTCTTTCCTATGTGAGCTATTCTACTTCATTATTTTAAACAATCTTATGTTTTCTTATTTTGCAGATTTTGTTTTCTAACTGATTTCTCTTGTCCATCGACTCATTTTCAATCTTTGTTTTATTCCATAGATTAGAATTAAGTTTGCTTTGTGTTTCAATTCTAAACTAAAAAAAATTAGGTGAATTATGTCCATTTGTATTTATTTAAATATGTTTAGTATTTTGTAGTTCTTTGATATTTGGGACTTCAAAAATTCCTTGTTCTCTATGTATTTATATGACATCCTTAGTCTTTTCTTTGTTTAAATTATGTATCAGTACCTATTTATGAGCAACAGTGAAATTAATTAGCTTTTAACTTTCTCTTCTTTTTCCTCTCCTCAGGCACCCATTTTCTTAGATTGGATTAGCTTTAAAGTATTTGCCACCATTATATTCAACAGTATACTGGACGTACCAGATAGAGCAAAAAGATAAATTGAGTGAATGAATAAATAAATAAAAGGTCTACAATTTGATTGGAAAATAAAAAAGAACCAAAGCCATCTTTATTCGAAGATAATCTATGTATGTGGAAAACTTTTTAAAATCTACAAGTTAGTTATTACAATTAACAATCATGTTTTTCAAACTTACAATTTATAAGATCAATAGAAATACAAAGACCAATATAATATAAATAATTGTATTTCTATCAAATGAAATTAATATTAAAAAATAAATTTAAAAACTCAAATTTTAATAATGTAAAAAATAAACTATTTATACATGCATTTAATAACAGATAAGTAAGGTCTGAACACTGATTTACAAAACATTAGTGACATTAAAGAACACACACATAAATACTTATAGTATTCATAAATTAGAAGACTCAATTTGTTTGAAATGTCAGTCCTTCTCAAATTGATCTATAGATTCAGTGGAGTCCTAGTCAAATCGATAGGCTGATTCTAATAAATATATGAATTAAAAATAATCTACAATAGCTGAAATAGCTTTGAAAAAGAATAACTTTGGGGAACTTTCACTCTCTGATTGAAGACTCACTGTAATGCTAAAATAATTAATACAATGTAGTATTGGTATAATACACAATATCTAGATGAAACAAAGTCAAGATTCCAGAAATAGACCCACATATATATGGTCATGTGGTTTTTGACATAGATATTAAGGTGTTCCAATAGGGGAAAGATATATTTTTAAATAAATATTACTGGAACAATTGGATATTTGTACAGCTAAAAAAAATTTTGACTGAAAATCATATATAAAATTTAGCTTAAATGAATTATAGACCTATATGTAAGAATAAAGATATAAAACCACTTGAAGAAAACATAGGAAAATTTTTTCTGTCATATTGGCTTTGACAGTTTCTTGAACAGGACATAAAAAAATTCATAATCTGTAAAAGAAAAAAGACAAAATAGACTTTTGTTCTTTGACAGACATGGTTAAGAAAACAAAATTGCCATATATCGAATGGAAGAAATGTTTGTAAATCATAAATTTAATGAAGGCCGTGTATCCCCAAAATGTAAAGAACAAATTTAATTCACTATCAAGAAAATAACATTTTTTGCCTGGCACAGTGGATCACGCCTGTAATCCTAGCACTTTGGGAGGCTGAAGGAGGCAGATCACTTGAGGTCAGAAGTTTGAGACCAGCCTTGGCAACATGTCAAAACTCCATCTCTACTAAAAACACAAAAATTAGCCAGATGTGGTGGCAAGCGCCTCTAGTCCCAGCTACTCAGGAGGCTGAGGCAGGAGAATTGCTGGAATCTGGGAGGCAAAGGTTTCAGTGAGCCAAGATCTTGCCACTGCACTCCAGCCTGAGTTACAGTGAGACTCCATCTCAAAAAAAAAAATAAAAATAAAAAAATAAAGGGTAAAGGATTTTAAGAGGTACTTAACAAAAGTATCTCTTAAAATACACTTTATTTATATGTTTTATATTTTAACACACATTCTTTAACAAAAGAAAGTAGATCTATGGCCAATTATTATATGGAAAGGTACTCTATGTCATTAACAATGAGGAAATTAAAATTAAATCCACAAGGACATATTTACTAGAATTGCTAAAATCTAAGAAATGGAAAATACTAGGTTTGGACAAATATATGAAGTAACTGCATTTCTCATACATTGCTGATGGGGATGCAAAATGTTGCAGTCATTTTGAAAAAAAATTGCCAATTAAATATCAGCATTACATGCACTTTCATGACCCAGAAGTCCCACTCCTAGATGTTTGCTCAAGATTAATTAAAAAATAGGTCTAAAGAAAGACTTTGTACTAGTCAAAATTCTTCAGAAAAACAGAAGCAATAGGATATATATGTGTGTGTGTGTGTGTGCCTGTTTTATGTATACATATATACATACATATACACACATACATATGTAATAAGGAACTGGCTGAGAAGCACCAAGACCTGCAATTAGCAACATGGAGACCCAGAAGAGCCAATGATGTTGTATTAGATTGCGTCTGAAGTCCCAAGAACCAGGAGAACCAACATTTTAAATTCCATTTGGAAAGCCAGCAGGCTCGAGACCCAAGAATAATGTTTCAGTCATGGTCTGAAAGCCAGAAAAGAGTAATGTTACAGCTCAAGCAGTTAAGCAGGCAGTGTTTTTGTCTGGTTCTCAGAAAGGTTGGCTTCTTTTTCTATTTAGGCCTTCAGCTGATTGGATGAAGGGTCCCCCCACATTAGGGAGGGCAATCTGCTTTACTCAGTCTACCAATTCAAATGTTAACCTCATCCAGAAACACTCCCACAGACATACCCAGAATAATGTTTGACCAAGTAACTGGACATCCTGTGGCCAAGTCGACACATAAAATTAACTATAATAGACTTATACACAAGCTGAGTGGGGGAGTGTCCCAAAAGTGGTGATTGAATAAACAAATTGTGGTATATTCATACCATGGAACACTACTCAGTAATAAAAAGGACCAAAATATTGATATGCACAAAAATATGAATGAATCTCAACAACATGATGCTACATTAGAAAGTAAAACATGGAAGACTGTATAGTACACTATTCCATTTACATGAAATTCTAGAAAAGGCAAAACTATAGTGATAAAAAGCTGATCAGTGGTTACTTGGAGTGGAAGATGAGAGGAGGAAATCTAATTCAAGGAGTCACTATGGAACTTTTGGGGTTTATTTAAAAGATCTATATCCTGTTTGTGGGAATGGCTACACAAATACATACAATCACCAAAACTCATCAAACTATACACTTCATATATATTGGTTTTATTATACGTAAATTATTTCTCAAAAGTTAGGAAAATTGATGTTAATTATAACATTGTTAATGTGAGTAAAATAGCATATTTTTTAATAGAGAAATGACCAAGTTAACGGGATTTCAACTGAATAAAAAATTATGCCCTCATGAAAATTATAGGACTGAAAATGCAATCAGAACTGTATGTGATTTGGTAGACTATGCTTGTGTGTATTTTAAAAATTTCATGGCTGAGCGCAGTGGCTCACACCTGTAATACCAGCACTTTGGGAGGCTGAGGCAGGCGGATCACCTGAGGTCGGGATTTCGAGACCAGCCTGACAAACGTGGAGAAACCCTGTCTCTACTAAAAATACAAAATTAGCCGGGCATGGTGGCACATGCCTGTAATCCCAGCTACTCTGGAGGCTGAGGCAGGAAAATTGCTTGAACCCGGGGGGTGGAGATTGCATTGAGCGGAGATTGCACCATTGCACTCCAGCCTGGGCAACAAGAGCAAAACTCCATCTCAAAAATAAATAAATAAATTTCACATTTCACTAGACACTGAAAGGAGAACATGCATATTTTTAAATTGTTGTTTTAAGGAAATAAAACATTATGTATTTTAGCAAAAGCAAAAATTGACAAATGGTATCTAATTAAAGAGCTTCTGCACAGTAAAAGAAGCTATCATCAGAGTGAACAGGCAACCTACAGAGTGGGAGAAAATGTTTGCAATCTATCCATCTTACAAAGGTCTAATATCCAGAATCTACAAGGAGCTCAAACAAACTTACAAGAAAAAAACCAACAACCCCATTAAAAAGTGGGCAAAGGACATGAACAGATATTTCTCAAAAGAAGACATTCATGCAGCCAACAAACATATGAAAAAAACCTCAACATCACTGGTCATTAGAGAAATGTGAATCAAAACCACAATGAGATACCATCTCATGCCAGTCAGAATGGCCATTATTAAAAAGTCAAGAAACAACAGATGCTGGTGAGGTTGCAAAGAAATAGGAATGCTTTTACCCTGTTGGTGAGAATGTAAATTAGTTCTACCATTGTGGAAGACAGTGGGGCAATTCCTCAAAGAGCTAGAACCAGAAATACCATTTGACCCAGCAAGCCCATTACTGGGTATATACCCAAAGGAATATAAACCATTCTAGTACAGAGATACATGCACACATAGGTTCATTGCAGCACTATTCATAAGCAAGGACATGGAATCAACCCAAATGTCCATCAATGATAGACTGGATAAAGAAAATGTGGTACATATACACTATGGAATATTATGCAGACATAAAAAGGAATAAGATCATGTCCCTTGCAGGGACATGGATGAAGCTGAAAGCCATTATCCTCAGCAAACCAATGCAGCAACAGAAAACCAACACCACATGTTCTCACTTATAAGTGGGAGCTGAATAATGCGAACACATTGACACAGGGAGGAGAACTATACACAGTAGGTCTGTCACGGGGTGGGGTGAGGGGAGAGAGAGTATTAGAAAGGATGGCTAATGCATGCTGGGGTTAATACCTAGGTGAGGGGTTTGTAGGTGCAGTAAACCACTATGACATACCTTTACCTATGTAACAAACATGCACATCCTGCACATGTACCCCAGAACTAAAAATAAAATAAATAAATATATTCCTAAAGCAAAATAAAATACTTGGATGTCACAAGTTTTACAACTTAGAAATACATATAGTCTCCGTTTTCCCTATTTTAAAAATTGAATGACACATTTCCTATGGGAGCTGATGGTAAGACTTGGAAAGCCAGTGATATACATAGCGGCAATTTAAACTCTCATAAAGGTGAAGATTTTATAAATATGAGCAAGTTGTAAACATATAGAGGAAAGGTTGTTTGCTTTATTTCTGATTATTGCTGTCTCATTTTATGACAAGATTTCTCTTTGTGCTTTTCAATTGCTTTGTATTTTTCATGACATAATTAATGGGGAAAAGTATCTGACACAAACTAATATTCATGTACTTTTATCAGGTACACTATTATTTGTAGTGCCTTCATAGTTTCACATTTTAGTAAGATTCTTCCTGTGCCTAAATCATTCTCTGTTAATGACTTAGGCACTGGAGGCACATTAAAGCTTTTTAACCACTAAGAAATCACAGGTCTTTTAGGAAATTGTTGCTGCCATGCATAATTTGCTACCCATGCCACTCACCTGTGCCAGTAGCAATTAGAGATTTCCCCACTGATTCCACACTATCCTGAAAGAGTTAATGGACCTCTGCAATAGTGCAACTTCCTAACAGGATAAAACAGTTTCAGTGCAAGTCTAATCAGATTTCTTAATATAGATAAAAAACTAACCAAGTCATTAGATTTTAGTTTGTCCAATACCAAAGAAGAAAGAACATAACAAATTTAAGATTAGGGTTATGCAATGTGTAGTTCAAAAATATTTGACAATAATAATGTTAAAAGCTCTGGAATAGAAAAGCAAAAAATATTTCTATCCATTCTGAAGAAAGGACTATCATTACTTTAGCATTAGTCATCTTCGAAAGTCTGGATGTACTTGTAGCTAAAGTTATTGAGGCAGAAATAAGCTGGGAGCATGAATACTTAGTTTTTATTATGACATAGTTTGACGCAGTGATACCCCCAAGCTCTTTTCCTGGGCCACTTTCTTTTGCGTCAATAACTTCCCCTCATGCATTTTTTATTTAGTTTTTATTTAAATGACACTTATTGTGCCAGGTACTGTTCTACGTTTTTGACAAATATTAAAACATTACTCCTTGTAATAACCCTATGAAGTGGGTATTACTGATTTCTATTTTACAGATGAGAAAGCAGAGATCCTGAGGCATAAATAACTTTCTCAAACTTGTGAGTCTGGATCCAGAATCTGTGCTCTTAACCATTGAGTTAAAGTGCCATGACAGTTTATTAGTTTTTCCAAATTCCACCACAGGTTTCAAGAATAGATCTACTCTCAGTTACTTTTGACTCCCATTTCCGCTCAAATATTATTTTCCCTACAAATTATCAAACACTGTATCTTGTGAAGGGAAAAATATTAGTGTCATAATAAAACAATTTTAAGTCCCCAACACACAGGTGAGAAGCTATTTTCTGAAAATTATGTCTGAACCCAGAAATACTTGCCTTTAACTAAAAAAATCTGTGTGGTTTCTACTTTAAACATGTTTTATAAGGTAGCTGCAGGGTTCTTACTCAAAAGACTGAGGTAATATGGCCTCAAACCTGATAGAATCCAGGGCATTGACACTGGCAATTACTCCAGATTTTGGGGGAGTAGGGAAAATGGGCAGGCTAGAAAGACCTGTCAATATATTCAATCTCAGAAAACATCATTTTCTCAAATATCTATATTCTCGCTGCTATTACTTTTGCAATCATTGTAGTTTACAGCATCTTCTATAATGTAATATCGGCTCCCATAGAAGTACTCCACCAAAATAGAATGCCTTCTAAATCTTAGTGGTGTTAAAATGTAGTCATTTTATGCAATGAGAATAAACATTTCTCTACTAAACTAAGCATAGTTAGAGAAAAGTTTTTGAAGTTAAAAAATGGCTGGGAAAAAATTGCTAAGGATATTTCTTTGCCTTATTATGATATACAAACAGGAAAAAGATGTTTTAGGTACACTTTTAGAACAATCTCAACTAAAAAAAAAAAAAACTAACAACAAAATGGATTACCATACATTTAGAATCTGGTTTGGTAAAATTAAGGGTTAAAAATAACTCTAACAGCTTGATTTCTTAGACTGATCTATCATTTTAAATATTTAATGAATGAGAAGCAGAATTAGTGTTATGCGAGAAACCATTAAAATCATTTTCCTCTCTTTTTCCCTATCATAAAATGATTCTGTTACTATTAGCAGAGCACGGGATAGGGATAGGTAAAGCTGAAGATGTTTATCAGAGACAGATAGGATAATTAAGATCAGGTGGACGATTTAACATTTCCTAACATGGAAAAAATAGAAGAAATCTAAAGGAGAGTTCTACATGCTTCTACAACCACCATCTACCATTCTACCTGTATCAAGGCCCATATTTCACCTTAACTTCTATTAAAACGGATTAACTTTCTTTTTTGATCAAATGATAATTTTCATACTTGTATATTGGATCCTCTCAAGGCTTGCATACTCAAGAATTTAATTTCCGATATTACCTTCTTTTCTCTTTCTATCAGTGGCCAGCAAACAGGCCCACAACCCAACCCTGTCTTTTATCTGTTAGTAGACCAAGTTTCACTGGAACACAGCCATGCCCATTCATTTACATGTTACCTATGGTTGCAGTTATGACAGAGATCATATGGCTGACAAAGTTAAAATATTTAATATCTGTTCCTTTAGAGAAAATGTTTGCCAACTCATGACCTACATCTTCAATTTTCTTTTCCCTTGGTTAGATAATTTCTCCCAGCAAATAAACATTGTGTGCTATTACTTCTAACATTAATACCTTTCTTTACTCCAATTTTCTTCTTCAATTACTACCCCATCACTCTGTTCCCCTTTACAGATTTGTATATGTCTTAGGTATTTCTGCCTCTTATCTTTTTTTCTTGAATCTCCTGCTCTTTTAAAGTAATCAATAATGTACATTAATCCAATTTTACCAGCCAATTTTCAGTCCTCACCTTATTTCATTTATTAGCGACATTTGCCATTATTCTAACCCAATTTACTTGAAGCATTTATTTGATTCTCCTCATACCTTCCAAGTACATTATTTTATTCTCAGTCTCTTTTTCCTTGTTTCTTCTTATTTTCCTGGCTCCTAAGCTGTGAAATGTCTCGTTTCAGTCCTCAGACTTCGTTCTTCTTTACATAAAATTATTCCTTTCATAGTTTAATCCAGTATAATTAACTTAAATACCATACATTCTATACATTAGTGATTGCCAAAATTCTCTTTCCAACTCAGACCTCTTCTGTAAATTCTTAACATCTGTCTGTCTCAGCATACCTACTTGGATCATAAATAGGGATTTCACTGTTAATTAATTAAAGACAGACTCCTTACACATATTTTCTGATGGGTCCACTTTACTGAGGCTCATGCCTTTGCTCAATCCCAAGTGAATACAGTCTATCTCTATAGAAACAGACAATTATCTAGCTTAAAGCTTCCACTAGTGGTTTCTGCTTCCATTTTGAAGGAGTAAGCACCTAACATATTGATCCTCCCATAAATATAAGCTATAAACATTAGACAAAAATAAACAAACAAACCCAAATACCTGGGGCTATAGAAACTGTACAAATACAAACATTTTTAGAAGGGACCAAATGACCAGCACCATGTGAATACAGCTTTACCTGAGGGTAGCTAGAGTCACAGAAGCATAGAAGTGGCTGAAACTCTAATGGTAAACCAGAAATATTTCTGGTAGTCAAGTAAGCACAGAACTCTGGAAAGGAAATAATCAAAGAAGGGAAACCTTAAATTCTGTGTTTAAACTCAGTTCAACCTGTGAAAAATGCATATGTAGGGAAAACTGGAAACAGCTTTCAACAACGAGATTTGAGCCACTGACCCCTTCAGTTAGGATATTTTTCAGTTTGGTGCTAAATATTTTAATTACTTACTGGAAGAGAAACAAATCACTACTGTTCAGGGCAATACAACAGAATTCAGAGTGTCGACAACATGAAATTCCCAGTGGCCATGATACAATTTAAAATTATCTGGCATACAAAGAACCAGGAAACCTAGACCCCACTTCAAAGGAAAAGACAGTCAAGAGATGCCAACTGTGAGATGACCCAAATGACAGAAATATGTTAATTGGGTTAAATATCCCAAAATAAAATAATGCCAAAATCTGGTTCTTGGAAAATATCAACAAAATTCACAACCCCTAGCTATACTGATTAAGAATAAAAAAAGATAGAAAGAAAATCCCAATATCTTGAAGGAAATAACGAGTATTACTGTGACATCTATTAAAAGGATAATTAAAGAACATAATGAACAACTTTACGCAAACACATTCTAAAACCTAGATGAATAGACAAACCCCCTGAAAGATACAAGCTACTGAAACTCACACTCAAAAAGAAATGAATAATCTGAATAGTGCTAGATATATTAAAGAAATTGAATTTGTAGTTAGGTATCTTCCCCCTAAACTCTCCATGTTTCTGGTGGCTTCTTTGTTGAAATCTAGTGAACATTTAAGAAAGAAATTATACCAACCACAAATCCTTTCAAAAAATTAAATGGGAGGTAATAGTTTTCAACTCATTTACGAGGCCAGTATTACTCTAATACTAAAATCACAAAACAATATTATAATAAAACTGCAGATCAGTATTCTTTTTTAATTATTTTCTTTATTCCTTATTCATTTAAATCAATTTTATTGTGTATATTTGAGGCTTAGAACATGATATGGGATACAAATAGATAGTGAAGTGCTTACTATAGTGAAGTGAATTAGCATATCCATCATCTCACATAGTTACTTTTTGTGTGACAAGATATATATATATATGTGTATATATATATATAGAGACACACATATAAGTACTTTTAAACTGAAGAACAAAGTCAAATATGTGTATACACACACACGTATATATGTAATGAAAAATTATTCACAGAGAAAACATATACTATATAAAAGATTTTGAAAATGGTAGATAGGAAAGAAAAGCACCTCAAATAAGATGCCATTTTATTTACCATACCTTCCATAATCACAAAATTCAACTTTGTCAATAAAGCTAAAGCAACAGTGTTTCAGATAACACTCTCAGTAACTAATGTATCTATAGTTTTATTTTCCCTCCAGCTATTATAACACCCTAGTGCAAATATTAACACATTATGGTAACACATAGCCCAGTTTAATCCTAAATTCATAGATCATGGATTTTAAGCAATAGTAATAGGCTGATTAGCATCCTAGTGAAATGAAAGCCAAGATGAATTCCATACATGCTCCTTTCCATAGATATTACCGAGTCTTCATTCTGGGTTGCAACACTCGGTTCTGGGTTACAGAGCTAAAATTTGGCTTCAAATTACTTTTTTTGGTATTTTTCCAATATTATATTTGAAAATTTTCAAACATATAGAAATGCCATATGCATATAATTGCCACCTAAATTGTATGGTTGTTAAGATTTTGCTGTTTGCTTCATTACATATCTGTGCCTCTATGCATCTATTTACCCATTTATCCCTTTAACAATCCATAGTATCTTTGATGAATTTCAAAGTAAGTTTCAGATATCAGGGGACTGCACCCCTAAAAAGTACAATATGCACATTATTTATTTTTTAACAGGCTAAGTGAGATGTTAACATTCAATAAAAATAATCTATTGAAAGTATACAAATTAATAAGTTTTTAGTATATTCACAGAGTTGTGCAACCATCACCACAATCTAATTTTAGGACAGTTTCTTCACCCCCAAAAGAAGCCCCAAGCTCATTCGTAGTCACTTCCCATTTTCCCACATTCACCCAGCCTTAGGCAACCACTAATCTGCTTTCCGGCTCTACTCATTTGCCTATTCTAAACATTGTATATAAATGGAATCATACAATATGTGGTCTTCCGTGACTGGGTTATTTCATTAGTATAATGTTTTCAAGGTCCATTCATATTGTAGCATGTATCAGAACCTCATTCCCTTTTTTTGCTGAACAGCATTCTATTTTATGATATACCACATCTTATTTATCCATTCACCAGTAAATGGATATTTGGGTTGTTTCCACATTTTGGATATTATGAGTAATGTTGCTATAAACATTCATGTACAGGTTTTTGTGTTGGCATATGTTTCCATTTTTCTTGGATACATAAAAGTGGAATTGCTGGGTCATATGGAACTCTATGTTTAACTTTTTGAGGAACTGCCAAACTGTTTTCACAAGCAGCTGTACCACTTCACAATCCCATCAGCAATGCATGAGGGTTCCAATTTTTCCACGTCCTTGCCAACACATTTTATTGTGCCTTTTAAAAATTATAGCCATCCTATTGGGTGTGAAGTAGCATCACTTTGTAGTTTGATTTGCATTTTCTTAATGACTAATGATGTTGAGCATCTTTTCATGTGTCTATTATCTATTCATATATCTGCTATGGAGAAATGTCTATTTAATTCCTTTTCCCAGTTTTAGTTGGTCTGTCTTTAGACGAAGAATCAATAATGTTAAAATAGCCATACTCCACAAAACAATTTACAGATTCAATGCTATTCCTATAAAACTACCAATGAAATTCTTCACAAAATTAGAAAAAAAAAAACCATTTTAAAATTCTTATGGAATCAAAAAAGGAGCCCAAATAGCCCAGACAATACTATGCAAAAAGAGAAAAAAAAAAAGAAAGAAAAAGAAAAAAGGAAGTGGAGACATCATGTTACCCAAGTTCAAACTATACTACCAGGATACAGTAACCAAAACAGCATGGCACTGTTCCAAAAAAAAAAAAAAACAAAAAAAAACCAGGCACATAGACCAATGGAACAGAATAGAGAGCAAGAAATAAGGCTGCACACCTACAACCACCTGGTCTTTGACACAGCTGACAAAAACAAGCACCTATTCAATAAATGGTGCTGAGATAACTGGCTAGCCATATATGGAAGATTGAATCTGAACCCCATCCTTATACCACATACAAAAAATTAACTCAAGATGAAATAAAGACTTAAATGTAAAACCTAAAACTATGAAAACTCTGGAAAATAACCTAGGCAATACCATTCTGAACATAGAAAGTAGCAAATATTTTATGACAAAGATGGCAAAAACAATTGCAACAAAAATAAAAATTGACAAATGGGATCTAATTAAACAAAAGGGCTTCTGAACAGCAAAATAAACTATCAACAGAGTAAACATGCAATCTACAGAATGGGAGAAAATTTTTGCAAACTATGCATCCGATAAAAGTCTACTATCCAGCATTTATAAGGGACTTAAGCAAATTTACAAGAAAAAACAACCCCATTAAAAAGTGGGCAAAGGACATGAACACACTTTTCAAAAGGCATTCATGTAGCCAACAAGCATATGAAAAAAAGCTCAGCATCACTGAATATTAAAAGAATTGCAAACCAAAACCACAATAAGATACAATTCACATTCAGTAGGATGGCTATAATGAAAAAGAAAGACAATAGTAAGTGTTTACAGGGATATGCAAAAACTAAAACCTTCATATTTTGCTTGTGGAAATGTAAAATGGTCCAGTCACTTTGGAAAACAGTTCCTCAAAAAGCTAGTCATGGAGTTACCATATGATTCTGTAATTTTACTCCTAGTTACATATCTAAGAAATCAAACATATATATATATATATATATATTTATTTTGAGATGGAGTTTGTGGGATACGTTTTGGATTTAATATTTTTTGGAATCTGCAATGTGTTTATATTTATTTTTGTGAGACAGAGTCTTGCTCTGTTGCCCAGGCTGGAATGCAGTGGCACAATCTCGCTTCACTGCAACCTCTGCCTCTTGGGTTCAAGCGATTCCCCTGCCTCAGCCTCCTGAGTAGTTGGGACTACAGGCGTGCGCCACCACGCCCGACTAATTTTTGTATTTTTAGTAGAGATGAGGTTTCATCATGTTAGCTGAGATGGTCTCAATCTCCTGACCTCATGATCCACCTGCCTCAGCCTCCCAAAGTTCTGGGATTACAGGCGTGAGCCACTGCACCCGGCCTAGAAATTAAACATTTTCATACACAAAAAGTTGTATAGAAATGTTCATTGCAGCACTATTCACAATAGCAAAGACATGATATCAACCTAAATGCCCTTAAATGGTAGACTGGATAAAGAAAATATGGTATATATACACCATGGAATAGTACGGAGCTGTACAAAAAAACGAGATCATGTCCATTGCAGGAACATGGAGGGAGCTGGAGGACATTTTCCTTTGAAAACTAACACAGGAATAAAAAAACAAATATTGCATCTTCTCATTTACAAATGGGAGCTAAAATGATGAGAACACATGACACTAGGAGGGGAAGAATAGACACTAAGGCTTACTTGATGATGAAGGTGAAGAGGAGGGGGAGGATCAGAAAAAATTCTTATCAGGTACCATGCTTATTACCTGGGTGACAATCTGTACACCAAATCTTTGTGACATGCAGATTCCCTATATAACAAACCTGCACATCTACCCCTGAACCTGAAATAAAAATTTTTAAAAATTGCATATGTCTTAATTTTTAAAATTTATTTTATTGCATATATTTAAGGTGTTTAACATGATGTATTGCTATACACATACATAATGAAATGATTACTATGAACTAACAAATTAACACATTGATCA
The DNA here is from genome assembly GCF_030222135.1 of Aotus nancymaae. NCBI lineage: Eukaryota > Metazoa > Chordata > Mammalia > Primates > Aotidae > Aotus > Aotus nancymaae. The sequence goes on from NW_026988472.1 coordinate 31,176,303, forward strand.
TCTTCCATAGTCACATTTTTTAGGTAAGAGCACCTAAAATCTACTTGCTTAGAAAATTTTCTGTATATGATATATTATTATTATTATTATTATACTTTAAGTTCTGGGCTACATGTGCAGAACATGCAGGTTTGTCACATAGGTATACACGTGCCATGGTGGTTTGCTGTATCCATTCCCCTGTCACCTACATTAAATATTTCTCCTAATGTTATCCCTCCCCAAGCCCCCTACCCCCTGCTATTCCTCCCCTAGGCCCCCACTCCCTGACAGACCCTGGTGTGTGATGTTCCCCTCCCTGTGTCCATGTTTTTTCATTGTTCAACACCCACTTATGAGTGAGAACATGTGGTGTTTGGTTTTCTGTTCTTGTGTCAGTTTTCTTAGAATGACAGTTTCCAGCTTCATCCATGTCCCTGCAAAGGACATGAACTCATCCTTTTTTATGGCTGTATAGTATTCCATGGTGTACATGTGCCACATTTTCTTTATCCAGTCTATCATTGATGGGCATTTGGCTTGGTTCCAAGTCTTTGCTATTGTAAACAGTGCCACAATAAACATATGTGTACATGTGTCTTTATAATTGAATGTTTTATAATCCTTTGGGTAAATACCCAGTAATGGGATTGCTGGGTCAAATGGTATTTCTAGTTCCATATCCTTGAGAAATTGCCACACTGTCTTCCACAATGGTTGAACTAATTTACACTCTCACCAACAATGTAAAAGCATTCCTAAATACTCTTAAGTATAATCCTTATGCTGTACATTAAATCTCTAGACTTATTTATCCTACCTAAAGGATTGTAACCTTAGACATGCTACTTCCCATTTCCTCTCCCTCTTTATACCTGGCAATCACCATTCCACCCTAATTCTATTTATTTGACCTTTTAACAAAATTCCACATTTAAATGAGATAATACAGTATGTTTCTTTCTGTGTATGGGATATTTTATTTAGCATAATATTCTCCAGGTTCATTCATGTTGTCATAAATGGTAGTATCTTCTTTATAAGTCTAAATAATATTCCATTGTGTGTGTATATATAGACTGCAGCACTATTCACAATAACCAGGATATGGTAACAGCTTAAGTGTCCATCAATTGATGACGTGTATCTTGATTTACAGACATATATATACACACATACAACATGCTATCTTTACATTATGGAGTCATAAGAGTTATTTATCTATGCTGGTCCAAGTCCCTTATCACTATATGATTTAATAATATTTTCTCTTGTTGTGTGAATTTTCTTTTCATTTCCTTTATGGTAATCTTTGAGTGCAAATATTTCTAATTTTGAGGAAGTTCAATTTATTTTTCCTTTATTGCTTATATACTTTTGTTGTCATATTTAAGAAAAAATTGCCTATCCTAAGGCCACAAAGATTTATTCCTATGTTTTCTTTTAAAGCTGTTTTTTTTTAACTGTTACATTTATGTCTATGATGCATTTTGAGTTATTTTTGTGTGTGTTAATGGTGTGAGTTTAGGGTCCAACTTCATTCTTTTTCATATGGATATCCAGTTGTCACAGCACCATTTGTTGAAAATAATATTCTCTATTGAATTTTCATGGCACTCTTTTAAAAAATCAATTGACCATAAAGTAAAGGTTTATTTTTGAGCTCTCAATTCTATTCTGTTAATCATCATGTCTAACTTTATGCCAGAACTTTACTGTCTTGGGTACTTTAGCATTGTAGTAAGTTTTAAAATTGGGACATAGTGTCCTCTGTCTTTGTTCTTCTTTACCAAGATTGTTTGGGGTATTCTGGATCCCTTATATTTCCATATAAATTTAGGATTGCTTTGCCAATATCTGAAAAAACATCAGCTGCAATTTTGATAGAGATTGTAGATTAATTGGGAAATATTGCTATCTTGATAATATTAAATCTTTCAGTCTGTCAACATGGGATGTGTTTCCATTTATTTAAATCTTCTTTCATTTCTGTCAAACTGCTTTGCAGTTTTCTGTGTACAATTCTTGTACTTCTTTTGCTAAATTTATTCCTAAGAATTATATTATTTTTATTTACTGTAAATGTAATTATTTTCTTAATTACATTTTTGGATTGTTCATTGTTATTGTATAAGAATACAATTGATATTTGTATATTGGCTTTATATCCATCAGCCTTGCTGAACTTGTCTATTAGTTCCCATAGTTTTTGAGTGGATTCCTCAGGTTTTCTGTACACAAGATCAGGTCATCTGAAAATAGAGTTTTACTTCCTTTTTAATCTGAATTATTTTTGCTTATTTATTTTTCTTGCCTAATTTTCCTGGCTAGAACTTCCAATACAGTGTTTAAGTGGCAAGAGCAGACATCCTTTTCTTGTTCCTTATCTTAGGGAGAAAGCATTTAGTTTTTGACTACTAAATGTGAAGTTTGCTATGGATTTTTATTACATGCCTTTTGTTAATTTGAGGCAGTTATCTTTTATTTCTAGTTTGTTAAGATATTTTATCATGTAATAGTGTTGAATTTTGTGAAATGTTTATTCTGTATCTATAAGATGATTATGCATTTTTTGTCATTTTCACCTATTAATATGATATAGTAAGTCAATTGCTTCTTAGATGATAAACCAAACTTGCATTCCTGAGACAAAACTTGTTCACTGATGATGTGTAATTCTTTTTATATGCTCTATATTCAGTTATCTAGTATTTTTTGAGGATTTTTGGATCTATATTCATAAGCAATATGGTTTGTAAGTTTTTTTTATATGTCTTTGTCTGGTATTGGTATCAGGGTAATACTGGACTCAAAGAGTGATTTGGGACCTGCTCTCTCTTCTATTTTTTTTTTTTTTCAAAGAATTTGTGAGGGAATTGGTATTAATCTTCTTTCATTGTTTGGTAGAATTTACAACGGAGCCACTGGACCTGGGAATGTTTAGTGTGTTAGTTACTAATTCAATCTATTTACTTTTTATGTTAACTATTTCTTCTTGAGTCAGTTTCAGTCATTTATTGAAAGCTGTCCATTTCATCAAAGTCATCTAATTTGTGGCATGCAGTTATTAACATTATTTCCTGAAAATCATTTTCTTGTATGTAAGGTCAGTAGTGGTATATTCTTTCATTCCAGATATTAATATTATGAGTCTTCTCTTTTTTTCTTGATAAATATAACTAAAAGTTTGTCAGTTTCTTTTATCATTTCAAAGGACCAACTTTTGGTTTCATTGATTTTCTTTGTTTTTTTCCCTCTATTCTCTGCTTCATTTATGTTAACTCCAATCTTTATTATTTTGACCCTTTGCTTTATTTGGATTTAGTTTGCTCTTATTTTTCTAGTTTCTCAATATGGAAGTTTATGTTATTGATGTGAGAGTTTCTTCTTATTTAATAAAAGCATTGCAGCTATAAATTAAGCACTACTTATAGCTGTGCTTTAGACACAAGTTTTGGTGTGTTTTTCTTTTTTTTCCCTAAAAGTATTTTCTAATTTTCCTTGTAATGTGTTCTTTAACTCATTGGTTATTTAGGAGTATATTGCTTAATTTCCACATATTTATTGATTTCTCATATTACCTTCTGTCATTTATACCTAATTTAATTCTTTTTTAGTAAGAGATCATATATTTTATTTATTTCAGTCCTTTCTTATTTATTGAGGCTTGTTTTATAGACTGGCATATGTTCTATCCTTCAGTGTATGCTTGAGAAGAATATATTCTGCTTTTGTTGGGTAGAGTGTTCTCCAGATGTCTCTTAGGTCTAGTCACTTTACAGTATTGCGGAAGTCTTATATATTCCTGTTCTTCTAACTTGCTCTATCCATTATTAAATTGTTTGGATTACGTTTCTCTCTATAATCTGTAGCACTGGATACAATGCCATGATAATCTTCCCTGTTCCTTTACTTTAATTCATTGTATCTTTGGACTCTTTAAAAATTAAAACACATTAGGATCTTGGTGTTGAATTAATAAAAACTCTGCTCTGAAAGAATTATACTCATCCCAGTAAGAAACATCCCATAATGAAGTTACCAAATGAATTTTCGTTTGGAACCATCATGAAGAAGCCTGAATGAGATTTTTGCAGGATGAGAAATTGGAAATATAAATTATGTATTTTAATTTCTTTGGATCTTTAACTCATGAGAAGAAGGTGATTTTATTCATGAGGTTTATTCTGGACTTTAACTTACAAGTATGTTTAATCTGTGGACTCCAATTTCTTCCCAGGAATTTTATATGGGAGTGACGTGATTTTTTATTTAAGTTTAGGGTGGCTTTATATTGGTATTTTATTATTCGAGTATTTTAATAGTGTCATTTTATTCTGTTGCAGAATGTTTGACAATATGGCTAAAAATAATGTGCAGTGAAAAAAGAAAAATAGTGAGTGAATGTTGGTCTTGGCTACAAAGTAGACTTAGAACATAATAAATGTAATATTCAGATCCACTTCAGGGGTTTCACATGGCAAAATTCGTATTTCCCAGTAATTCTCCTAGAAGGATAACCAAAGAAGCAGTGAGCACTATCCAAGAAGTAGTCTCATAAAGGTGGGGAAAAAAAGGTCCTTAGAGATAATCAATCGACTCTAATAGGAGACACAAAACTGTTGCTTGAATGTAAGTCAATGGTTTTCCCCAGTGGTAAATAATGCAGAGAGAAAAAAATATTAAGAGGAAAGATTCTTCCCACTTCTTATTTATCCTTTCCCTTCCTATGAGGACGGATTTTTTTCCTTAACATTTTTGGTCCATTTCCCAATGTGTTAATACTCCTCAACACATAAAATGCATTACCTAATTATCGGTCCCTTTTTTCAGTTAGTTTTATCTATCCTACCAAAGTTACAGCACTCAGGAAAATTGATTCCTTCTACAACTTAGGAGTGAAAGGCAAAGATCTCGATACATTTGTCTGGTCTGAACGTACAATCTTTCATTGGATGGGTTGATCCAAGGTTTAGACTAGGGACCAGGAAACTATCAGTCCATTTTGACTCTTATGGTAGGCTATATGCTCCAGCCTAGATTTTATCATTATAAAATAAATATAGGTAACACTTTGGCCCTGTTTTTTTTTTCAAGGACAATCTTTCACCCAGGCTGGAGTGCAGTGGTGTGCTCATAGCTCATCTCAATGTCGAACCCCTGGGCTCAAGCCACCCTTCTCCCTCAGCCTCCCAAGTAGCTAGGACTACAGGTGTACACCACCCTGCCCAGCTATTTTTTGTTTTATTTTTATTTTTACTTTTTGTAGAGACCAATGGGGTCTTACTATGTTGCCCAGGCTGGTCTCAATCTCATGGTCTCAAGCAGTCCTGCTACCTTGGCCTCCCAAACAGTGGGATTACAGGTGTGATCCATACACCCTGCCTATATTTTAGCCCTTATCTGATTAACCTTTTCATTTGTTTCCCAGTGGTTTCAGAACCTGAGCATGGAAGAAGGTACTATTTAATGGATTACCTTAACACTTAACCCACTACTTTGATGCTACCACTTAGCTTTGAGACATCATCATCTCTGGCCTGGGTACTTGCAATAACCTCACAATCAGTTGTTCTCTATCCATATTTGCTCCTCTATAGACCCACTTTTTGCCATGTAAAGCAAATCATGTCAATATGTCAATGCTCAAAACTTTGCAGATTTTTACACATTCCTTAAAAATGCCTATAAGGCCTTTCCTCTCTTCTAAGTCATCTATTACTTTTCCTTCCCTTGCTGACTACATTCTGTGCACTTTGACGTCATTGTTATACTTTGAATGAGACAACAACATTTCTACCTAAGGACATTTGCCCTTTCTGTGCTCTCTTCCTGGAACAATATTTTTCTGCAAATATCCACATGATCCCTCACATCCTTGAATTCTCTTCTAAATTATCCCCTTAACATGGGAGGCTTTTCTAAAGACACTATAGAGTATAACATCTTTATCCATCCCCAGCATTCTCCATCTTTACACTGAATCACATTTTTTTCAAAGCATTTCTTTCTTTACTTATTAGCTATTTATTTGCTTTATTTATTTATTTATTAGTTTTCTACCAATTTGTGTTACAATCATCACGGCTTTTTTGTTTGCTGCTTTTGGCCTAGTCCTCAGACCAGAGCCTGAGATTCTATAACTCCTCAATAAATATTTGGGCAATGAAAACCCTTTTGATAGGTATTGTGCTGAGAAAAAGGCTTTAATTAGAAAAGGGACATTTAAAATAGTCAAAAGAATGAATGTAGAATATTTTTCTTAGTGTCTGTCCCATAGTAGTAGCAGGTTCTCAGAAAGTATTAATTCCAAATTTCTCTGAAACAATTCAATTGTTTCATACATTTGAGAGTGAATTTTCCTGCACATAAAGCAGAAATAAGTCACTTAAAAAAAAATGTCAGACAGTGCAGTTAAGATTCATTCAACAGCAAGTAATCAAATATGCAAATAATTGTGGCTTAATTACTACAAACATATTTTTTAAGAGAAAGTTTAAAGTAGATAGTCTGTGATCAGTCCAAGGCTTACAGTCCTAAGTCATTATCTGTGTAAATCTCTTGGGGAAATGGTAGCAAGATGACAGTGGCAAATATAACATCTTCACACTGCAATGTCTCAAACTGGAAAGAAAGTAGTTGTCAAAAAAAAACCAAAAACCAAAACAAAACAAAACAAACAAGGGTCTCTCATGTGTCCTCTCCATTTGTATGGAGGAGATTCAGTCCTACAAGTCCCCTAGTAGCCAAATCCTCATATGCCAAAGGCAAGAGAAACTGGTGTCTTGGCCCAGTAGGCTCAGGAAGTGACTATCTGATATTTTTAGCCTCTATGGTGGGAGATAAATCAAGACAGAAAAGGGATGCAACAGTTGTTGCATCAACAAACAATAGTGCCTGCCAAATTAATAACATATATAAATAAAACAAAACCTTTCTTTGGATTTCATGCCCCAATATTAAAGAAAATTTATCAAATAAGGAATAAAATCAAGATAAGCATCATATAAACATTTTCTTGAATTTGAATCACTATGTGACTAGAATTCCTTTTTTCCCACCATACACATTGGGAAAAATGTATCCTGCATAAATGACAAGGAAATTGTAAGGATAAAATCAAATAATTAATAAGAAAATAATTTTAAATTCATAAAATTCAACTATGAGGTTTTTTAGCTCTTTTGCTCCCGGATGCCAAGAGTTCTTATATATACGTATGCTTATGGTGATTGTATGATTCTTACATATTTATGCTAATGTTATTGTTCTTTCACTCTTTTTCCGTCTTTCTTCTTCTCTTTCCTTCATTTACTTTGTTTTCTTAATTGTCTAAAAACAATATTCTTTCTCATTGCCCAGTAGATAGCCTGATTATAAAGAGGTATTCATTGACTAATTAGACAATAATTCATTCTAGTCTACACAGTGGCTAGCTTACCTAGAGACAGTCTATTTTCAAAATTTTAAGAGTCTCTTTGCTAGACATTAAACATTAAGGGAAATAGCTAATATTTAACTGTGTTAGTAAAAAATAAATAAAAGAGTAGAATAATTGATAAACTAGGTAAAAGTTATCTATTTTCATGGGTTTCTGTTGAATTGCTTTATAGAGTTCCTGAAAAATGTTACGATTCTCTCTGCACATTTTAATATATAAATTTAATGAATCACTAAGAACATTTACTGAAAGATATATAGAATATGTGTGTTTTTAATTTTATCACACATTATTGGACATCATTCTCACTTCCCCAATCCCCAAAGCTATTTGGAAACATAAAAAATTTTATGTAAAGACTATACATATCCAGGCATCTGGTTTGAGTGAGAGGATTATACAAATGGTGAAAAATATTATAAAAGAGAAATATTAAAATTGACATAAGTAGATTTGCTTTAAGATTTAATAACTGTAGCACATTTTTATCACCTCTATAAAGTTCTTTCTAAGCCTTTCTCTGTCAATCATACTAGTGAAAAACTATGACCTCTGGTTACTTTGTGGAAAATTTTTACCTGAAAAGAAGTGCCTTTCTGCTTGTACCCAAGTACCAGGGGTTAGGTCAGGTTAAAAGAATATTGTATATATTTTTTTAAAGAAAATATGTTAAAACTCCATGGCACATGCAGTGGTGCCCTCTTCAGCCCCTTCTGACCTGATAAAATGATGATGCCAGATTGAGCTTCCCAATTTAGTTGTATAAATAACCTTTTGGGAACATTATTCTACAATAAAAAAAAAACCATGCTGCTTTAAAGGACACAAGGGTTTCCAACTTCCCTCCAAGTGTCTTCACTGCCATTGTGTTTTTTGTCTAGGCTGCCCTATGGAGTCTATTTAAAGAGAGATTCAAGAATCAAACCCACTGACAGTATTTCAGAAAGATTTACTATTGCACTTGACAGGAAGTGGCTTGTCAATCATCTGAAGGCCTTTTATGCCAAAACTAATATTTTGGAGGAAAAGTAAAGCAAATCTTGAGGGCCATTTACTCACAACTTGTTGATGTTTATATGCCTTAAATTATTCCTTTTGCCAAAGGAATATCTGTATATAGACTTTGGAAAACTATGACTATTTATTAAATAGCAAACATGAGGACTAGGTATCATAAAATTGTGGAATTAAAATAAAGTGAATTGTGCAGGTATCCAATCAAAACACTCATTTCCCTCGTTTTATTAAAAACATATAGCTGAACGAGGTATATAATATTGTTCAAGGAACCACAGTTAGGTTAGAATCAGGCTTGGCTATATTCTTTCTAGCATGCCATGCCATCCAATGCTTTCCATTTCAATTGTCCTTTTTTTTTTTTTTTTTTTGGAGATGGACTCTCACTCTGTCCCTCAGGCAGGAGTGCAGTGGCACAATCTTGGCTCACTGGAAACTCCGCCTCCCAGGTTCAAGCTATTCTCCTGTCTCAGCCTCCCAAGTAGCTGGGATTACAGGTGTGTGCCATCACACCTGGCTAATTTTGTATTTTCTTTTAGTACAGATGAGGTTTTGCTATGTTGGCCAGGCTGATCTCAAATTCCTGACCTCAAGTGATCTGTCCACCTCGGCCTCCCAAAAGTTCTGGAATTAGAGGTGTGAACCACCGCGCCCAGCTTCATTTTAATTTTTGATAGTAATATTAACCTACTTATATTGAATTATAAAAAAGTATATTTACATGTGAATTCAAATATAAATGTTAAAATGTAACATTTGAAATTTGAAAAATAGCTCCTGGTACACTACTGAAAATAAACTGGAGATATTCCATTATAAATTTATATCCATAGGCATTAAAATATATTAATCAGGACATACATGTTGATTAATTTCTTAATTATAGAGAGGGTTATTATATTTATAACTGTTATTCACTATGATACTATTTTATGCCAGGCACTATGCTAGCCTGTAAAGATTTTATTTTGAAAAGTAGGTATTGTTATACACATATTTTAGATGAGGACATTGAGAATCAAAAAGGTAAAGGACTCATGAAAGATACCTATGTAATGAATGACAGAGGACTGATTCCACTTCAAATCTGCCTGATTTCAAATTTCAAGCTATTATCTGTTTTGATAACTCCAAAATGCCATTCTGCAGTCCATTCCAATAGTAAGAACTTATTTCATTTCTGCTTTAATTTTAAACTTGTTCACATATTTTTCTTTTCTATTGGCAAGTAAAGTTGCTCTGCATAAATTCTTATAAATTACCATAAATCCAACTTGCAAAAATAACAGTAACCTTCATAAAAGGTCACCCCTTAGCCTTCTCTTAACAGAACATAGAATGGTATACCAAGGAAGAATCTTATACTTTACGAAGTAAACATCCAGTAATTTTCGCAAGTGGAAACTGAGGCCTATTACTGTAAAGGGCCATGAAGACAATAAAGTTTTAGGAGGGTGCAAGCTCACGCAGAGGGCCAGATCTGAAAACCAAATCTCCCAACTGTTCTGTCTGCTCTGTGTTCTGCAAAACTGCTATGGCTGAGGTAGAAAAGAAAAAGGAAAAGATTTAAAAACCCATTATGTAAGCAGAATTCAACTCTATGAGGTGGTCGTTCTTGAATAAAAATATCCTACAGTGTAGTTGGAGTGTTATTATATGAGACATGTTTACATTTCAAGTACAGTCATGTTTCTATTGTCATTATAATGAGAGACAAGACTGGCATGCAATGCTTAAAACCTCATAGATTTGTGACAAGAATAATGTATATGACTATCTCCAATCTAATTGATATCTTTGGATACCTGAAAGTTATTTATGAATATTATTTTAAAATTAAGTTTTTTTCCCTTATTAATAGAATTACCAATGCACAAAAAAGAAAAATATGATCTTAAGTCTTTAATTAAGTAGACAGAAAGAGAATCTTTTCAGATAGTTGACCTTTCAGGGTTAACTTGGCAGTAGCTATTACTTGTTATGTTTTAAAGAAACAACAGTAACATCATCTTTCATATATGCATTAATATTGAACTTCATACTTGATAAGGAACATTGCTCATCTAAGATTTAATTACCTACCAAAAAGATCAGTTTGATAGAAATGTTGATATTTTTTAAGTTTTCAAATAAATATAAGCACAGTTAAAGGAAGATAAAGATAAAAATAGAGGAAATTATTATTTTAAAAATAATTTCCATTTCTATCTTAGATTCAAAGAATACATGTGCATGTTTGTTACAAGGTAATATTGCATCATGCTGAGGTTTGAGATATGGATGATCCTATCACCCAGGTAGTGAGCACAGCACTCAATAAGTGGTTTTTCAGCCCTTTCCTCCTCCTGCCCTCCCTGCTCTAGTAGTCTCCAGTGTCTATTGCTCTTCTCTTTATGTCCATGTGTGCTCAATGTTTAGCTCCCACTTATAGGTGAGAACATGCAGTATTTGATTTCTGTTCCTACATTAATTATTTTGGGATAATGGCCTCCAGCTGCACACATTTTGCTGCAGAGTACGTGATTTCATTCTTTTTTGTGGCTGCATAGTATTCCATGGTGTATATGTACCACATTGTCTTCATCTAATCTACCATTGACGGGCATCTAGGTTGATTGCATGTATTTGTTATTGTGAATAGTGCTGTGATGAACATATGACTGTATGTCTTTTTGGTAGTTTGATTTATCCTTCTTTGGCTATATACCCAGTAACGTTATTTCTGGGTTGAATGGTACTTATGTTATGAGCTGTTAGAGTAAATCACCAAACTGCTTTCCACAGTGGTTGAACTAATTTACATTCTCACCTCAGTGTATAAACGTTCCTTTTTCTGTACAGTCTCACCAGCATCTATTATTTTTTGACTTTTCAATAATGCTATTCTGACAGATGTGAGATAGTTGTCATTTTAGTTTTGATTTTCATTTATCTGATTATTAATGACCCCATTAAAAATGAGCAAAGGACATAAACACTTCTGTAAAAGGAAATTGCTAAAAATACAATAAAATTATAGAACAGGTTTTTATATGTACAGGAACATAATAAACAAAGGAAAATACTTATTTTAAAATTAAACCATTTAACTAGGGTAAAATAGGACGGAATAGAAGTGACATATTAGGTGAGAAAACCTGAACGATTCTAATATGAATACTAGTAAAAGTATAAATTAATATTTATGAAGAACTTGCTTTTTTTCCCATAATATTTAAGGTTTAGTTAACTCAGAAACTCACAGACATGCACTAGTGGCTCCACTTTATAAATTTCCTGATTTATAGAGCAAAGTTTCTGGTTTTTTTTTTTTTGTTAATGAGCTCTACAGTTTTACTGATGAAACAAAGCATGTGGGAGTTTAATGTCCATTAATTTTAAGCAGCTTCAAAAATATCCTTTCAAATATCCATGCATGCATATTTTTTGTCATTTTAAGAGATAGAGTCATTTAACGTTAGAATATTTTACTAAAATGATATAGGCTTTTCTTGGCTCATAATATAATCCACATGCAAATTATATCAATCAGTGATCTGGTTAAAATAATTGTTTTATACACTGGCACATATGTTGCATAAAAAAAAATTGAAGTCCCTTTCTTTTATATTATCCTAAAACTCTGCAGGGATTAAGGGAAGCTTTCTCAATTTCAGCACTATTGATATTTGGGGCCATATAACTCTGCTCATGGGGAACTATCCAGTGCATTGCAGGATGTTTAGCAGGCTCCCTGCCCTCTACCCACAAAATGGCAGTAGAACTCCTTCTCTCTATGTTATGATAATCAAGAATGTCTCCAGAAACTTTCCAGTTGTTCCCTGGGTGACACAGTCACCCCAATTGAAAACTACTAGATTAAAGATATAAAATATCTAACCAAAGTAGATAAACAATTTTCTTTAAGTCTCTGATTCTTCACTGTTTAGAGTCATGAAATCTTTCAGAATTAAACTAACTATTTCAGAAAAATTCCACAGAGAAACAACATTGTGCTTATTACATCTTGGTGATAAGGACCTTTTAAATCCAGCCATCCTCTTTTGTTTGAAAGGTTTTCTCTAGATAATATTTATGAACAATAGATTAGAATGAAAATAAAGAACAAATTGTGAAGAGTAGAGAAAACACATTGTTTGGGCACTTAATACATTAAATTATTTTACAAAGCCCATTGGGACTCCAAGAATTCATTTCAACTGCCAATCATATCACATCCTGAATGTCTGTAAGTGAGTAAATCCTGTCTTTCTCACAATACTATGAAAAGTCCATGTCAGGCTATTATTTTTCCCTTGACATTCATATTAAGTTAAGGTTTAACTTTAAGTACATATCTCCAAGAAGCCAGAAATCTGAATGTAACACCTTCAATGACAAGCAATTTGGTAGTAAACATAGGTATGTCCATACAAATAAAGTGAAAAGGAGAGTTATGCTATTTGGGAGATATCTGGAAGATGACAGTCAGTCTTTAAAATAAACTATACCTCTTTCTTCCCAGAATAATATTATATGTCACTACTCTTACGTTCCTAGCTGCTTAAAAATATATTCAACGATTTCAAATATACAGACTGTACATTCAACAGAAGCATGTTACAATCAACCTCTTCAAAATGGAACTAGTATTTTTCGAAACTCAAATCTAAATCCTTCTTCTGATTATGTTATTTCTACTTACGACATCTTCATATTTTCAATCTCCTAGGCTTCAGATCTCAAAAGAGAATTCCACTCCCTGTCTCTCACTAGGCACCACCTATCCTTGTTCAGCCTGTCCACATAATAAGATGGGTTTTAAATTTTGACAATCTTAGTGTTTATTCAATCTCTGCCGCTTGCTGGCAGGCAATTTTGGCCAATTTTGGACACAGCATTCTGAGACATTCCTTGTTTATAAAATAGAAATAATAGTACCTATATCATAAGCTAATTCTGATGATTATTACATGCAAATATTTGGATATTCCATTGTCCAATATCTTCATAACATCCACACTTTTAATGAAAAGAGGACAGAGAAACAGAAATAGATGTTTCAATGAAAATTAGCTATTATCATTAATTTTTTGGTATTTCTCTTACATATAACCACATCTTTCCATCAAATAACCAATAGTCTAGTTGTGGCACATATAAAATGATTTAGGCAGAATTTTAAAACTATGTTTTATTTCTTAATGAACTGCAATTATGTCTATTTTTTATCATCTTGACATGGATTTAAATTTGCCTTACAAATGCTTAGGAAACAGCATTATCTCTCATCTATATTTCTCTTAAAACAACTTTTCAGAAATAAATGAGACAAAAAAACCCCAGATCTATTTAACATAAAAAATGATTTATAGTATAAAATCAGTTATTTTATGAAGAGCTATAACCTTGTTGGATTCATATGTTAATGAATTGCTGCAATTTGATTTAGATCTTAAATGTGATATTTTGTTAGCGTTTTTCCTTAATATATTAAATGTCATTCTGATAGAATGATAAATGTGCATATATCTAAAGAAGTTTCAGGTAAATGTGCAGAGAAATACAGAAAAATTGCTTGGCACAGGGAAATGTGTTTTTGTCCCTCATTTTAAAAAATGCTTTTTTCAGTGGTATTTGATGACACATGGGAATATCAATAGAAATGGGCCTTTGTGCTCTCAATTTATAGTTCCCATCTCAGCCAAGAGAAACTCCAAATTATTTCTAACTTAGGGATATTAGTTTTTCTAAAAAATGACGTTTTGTGTCAATTCAATTGAGTTGTAAATAGTTTATACCAGAGTGACTACTAAATGTGTAGGTACAAAAGAGAAAAAGAGCAAAACTCAGTTTGGTATGTCATAGCCAGTAAAGAGCAGTGTAGAAACAATGAGAAAAGAGAGGAGGGCAAGGTCAAATATTAGAGAATTTGTAAGCCATTGTAACAATCTGGCATTTTATTGTGCTTATAGTAAAAGGCTATTTTTTTCTTCTTTTAGTAGTGAAAAATTTGATGTAATTCATGTGTCAGCAAGATCACATAAAAAGATCTGGTGGTCAGATCTTGGTGGGCAAGAGTGCCAAACTGTGGTAAAATAAGGACAGAGAAATGAAAAATTGTATCTCTTTCTACATTTTGAAATATATTTGTCTGAGAAAAAATTAAGAGCCATAGTCAAGGCTCTGTAGATCATCACATGCTCTTTACTTCCTTATACTTTTTTTAGTCAGCTTGATTTACACATTTTTGTTATTGAAATGGCTACAGACTGCATTTGAGGTTGAAACCTAAATAAATATTCAAACTAGCAAAGACCATACTACTGCTTATAGATTGCACATATCCAAGCTCCTGACCTCCTCTAGTTTATCTTCTTTTATTATTTAATAAATAATGTGTGTGGTAAAAAAGTAAAAATTAACAAAATTTACACCACAGAAATTCATTATTTAACAATATTAACATCTTAAGATTATTTTCTGTCATAATTTAGTCCCTCAGCCTCTTCAGAAGTATTCTCTACTGACAGACAGGGTCTTATGTATCCTCCAAAAAAAAGTCCCTTGAATACAGGGTCTTATGTATCCTCCAAAACAAGTCTCTTGAATATATGCATATATAATTACATGGAATATATATGTTCTTTACTTTTAACATGAATAGGACTGTAACACCCTAATTCTGTTTCTTTACTTTTATTGAGCAATATATACTTTTGCTCCTATTTTCTTATTTTTCTTTATGGCACTTAATCACTACATTGCATTATATGATATTCATTATGTGTTTGTTTTTCTGGATAATATCTGCTTCTCTCATGATATTTTAAAATCCATAAAGTTAGGAACATTGTGCTGTTCATGGCTGCATCAATAATGCTTCGAATGTAGTATGAACTCATATATTTGCTGACTGTATGAACGAATGAATCATTTATATTGTCTCCTGTCAGTCTATATCCTATTCTTTCTAATGGCTACATGACATTCCATTGGACAAGTAACACTAACTTATACAACCATCTTTCAGTTGCTGATTATAAAGGCTATA
Organism: Aotus nancymaae; assembly: GCF_030222135.1. NCBI lineage: Eukaryota > Metazoa > Chordata > Mammalia > Primates > Aotidae > Aotus > Aotus nancymaae. Next base: position 31,191,773 of record NW_026988472.1, read on the forward strand.
ATGTGGCAATGTATTCTCTTGTATGTGTATCTTATGGTGGGCTGGGTGGGGTGGCTCACGCCTGTAATCCCAGCACTTTGGGAGGCCAAGGCAGGTGAATCACCTGAGGTCAGGAGTTTGAGACCAGCCTACCCAACATGGTGAAATCCCGCCTCTACAAAAAATACAAAAAATTAGCGAGGTGTGGTGGCATATGCCTGTATTCCCAGCTACTCAGGAGGCTGAGGCAGGAGAATTGCTTGAACCTGGGAGGCGGAGGTCGGCAGCAAGCTGAGATCGCACCATTGCACTCTAGCCTAGGCGAATCAGGGAGAATCCGTCTCAAATAAATAAATACATACATACATACATAAATCTTATGGTGTATGTGTGAGTACATTTATTATATATGCATTTTGAATACATTCATTCGAAAAATCCTAAAGGAAAATTGATAAATCAAGGTATGTGTGCTCTCAAATTTTGCACATATAGCCAAATAGTACTGATAAAAGGGGGAACGATTTAGAAGCATAGCAAAACATTTTTTTCCATATACTTTTGAATCATCAGTCAAAATGCCAGGAATAAACTGAACACATTAGGGAGAACATTAACAAGATATTTCATCTTTTGGAGATTTGGGTTTCTTATCTAGAAAGTAGGGTAATAATATAACCTAACTTGAATGTGATTTCAAAAAGAGGAACTTATTTTTAGATTTAAAAAAAATTGCAAATGAAAACCATAAAAAAAAAGACCTCCATGTAGTTACTCATCAAATATACTTAGATATTAATAATTTAGTGGCAATTTTCTCACTGACATCATTAAAGACTATACATTTTCTTCTCATGGGGAAAATATACTTTTAACATTTTAAAGTTTTCTGACTGGGCTTTGACACCAAATATGGCTCACAAGGGAGTTCTAGAATATCTTTTTTTTTGTTACTGTTAGACAATGTGTTTTAGAAGAAAAGGCACTAGGCAATAATAATAACACAACAAAAAAGCTACTATTTTTTGAGTAATTATCATATATGGTCATCATGTTAAATGATTTGCAAATATTTATTGATGCTTATAGTTGTCCTTTTGGATTATACATTATTTCCATTATATGAATACCAACCAAAACAAAGCAATGCACAAAAGTTTTAAATAGCTTATCCAAGGCCACAGATCTGGCCTTGCAGTTAAGAACTGTGAGCTCCAGTCCTACATTTGCCCTTGACTTGCTTAGGTGGATTAAGCAATTTAATTCCTATGTTCATATTTTGTGGTCTCAAAAATGAAGAGGAGAGATTGGATAGTCATATATGTTCCCTTGCAAGTTCTAATATTTATAAATGTGATTCTTGTAAAAAAAAGAAAAACAATTCTAGACTTCTTTGTGATGAGCCCATTCTATTTATCAATTAGACAATTAGCTAGTTTTTAATATGTGACTGAAATCTTTCTCTAATTTATCTAAGCCCATTTCTTTTTATCTGATCCTCTACATACAGAACAGTTTTCCACTCAAAAACAATAATTAATTCATTCTTTTTATTTTATTTTTTGAGGCAAAAAATTTCTTCATATTTTTAATTAAAATATAGACTCAAATTAAATCTAAAACTCTAATAACAGTTTCAGCTAAGGAACTAAAGACAGATACCTTTATAAAGAAAGAAGGATCTCTTATTTTTTTCAGAGACAGGGTCTCAGTCTGTCACTCAGGCTAGAGTGTAGCACCTCTTGGGTTCAAGCTATCCTCTTGCCTCAGCCTCCCATGTAGCTGTGACTACACACAAGCACGATCAAGACCACCTATTTTTTAAAATTTTTGTAGAGGGGATCTTGCTATGTTTCCCTAGCTGGTCTTGAACTCCTGGCTTCAAATGATCCTCCCACCTCAGCCTCTCAAAGTTTACAGGCATGAGCCCCTGCGCCAAGCCCTGATTTCTTAATGCCTTAGTATCACTGTATTTTTAACACTTGCCAGGTTCCTGTGGATTTTGTTCTTATTGTATTGCTGATACAGTTTAAGGATGACTCTTAGTTGCCTTTTGCTATTTAAAAAGAATTTCAGTACTTGCAACTAGTTATTGATACTAGTTTCTCTTGCTACCATATTTTGAAGTTTTAAATTTCTCTTTGTGTTTTTCCTCATTCAAGTTTATTCACTGAACAGGGTTTCCCCCCAATTGCTCAAGTACATTTTATTCTAAAAATAACAATGTGATCAAGAACCTTGATAAATATATTTTACTTCATTTATACAGTCATTTTCCCTCTGTGCAACAGATTTTATTTTATTTTCATGGATATATAATAATTGATACATATTTATTGGCTACATAAGATATTTTGTTATATGCATAGACTGTGTAAAGACCAAGTCAGGGTATTTGGGGTATCCACCACCTACAGAAGGAGTCCTCAACCTCCTGGGTCATGTACTGGTACCTCCCTGTGGCCTGTTGGGAACCAGGCCACACAGCAGGAGGTGAGTGGCCAGCAAGCATTACTGTTTGAGCTCCACCTTCTGTCAGATCTGTTGCAGCATTAGATTCTCATAGGAGTGTGAACCCTATTGTGAACTGCACACACAAAGGATCTAGATTGTGTGCGCCTTATGAGACTCTAACTAATGCCTAATGATCAGAGGTGGAACAGTTTCATCTTGAAACCATCCTCCAACCCAGTCCATAGAAAAATGGTCTTCCACAAAACCAATCTCTGGTGCCAAAAATGTTGGGGGCTACTAAGCTAGAGCAGTCATCATTTCTATGTGTTGGGAACATTTCAAGACTTTTCTTCTAGGTATGTGGAAAAATACAATATATTGTCGTTAACTATAGACACCCTACTCTGCTTTTGAACACTAGAACATATTCCTTTTATTTAACTATACATTTATGGCCATTAACTAACCTGTCTTCATCCCCTACCCCTTCCCAGCCTATGGTAACCACTATTCTATTCTCTATCTTCATGAGATACACTTTTTTTAGCTCCTACATATGAGTGAGAATGTGCAATATTTATCTTTTTGTGCCTGGATTATTTTACTTAACATAATGACCCCCAGTTCCACGTTGCTGCAAATGAGAGGATTTTATTTTTATGGTCAAATAGAATTCTGTTGTCTATATATACCACATTTTCTTCATCCATTTACGGACATAGGTTGATTTCTTATCTTGTCTATTGTGAATAGTGATGCAATAAACATGGGTATGCTAATATCTCTTTGACGTACTGATTTCTTTCCTTTTGGGTATATAACTAGTAGTGGAATTTCTGGATCATATATACATCTATTTTAAGTTTTTGAGGAATCACCATGCTGTTTTTCATGATGGCTATACTACACTACATTCCCACCAGCAGTGTACTAGAGTTTCCCTCTGTCTGCGTCCTCACCAGCATCTATTTTTTTTTTTTGTCTTGTTTTTGTCTTTTTGATGCTAGCCATTCTAACTGAGGTGAGAAAATATCTCATTGTGGTTTTGATTTGCATTTCCCTGATGATTACTAGTGTTGGGCATTTTTATATGTTTGTTGGACATTTATATGTCTTCTCTTGAAAAATGTCTATTCAGATCATCTGCCCCTTTTGAAATAAGATTATTTGATATTTTTCTGCTATTGACTTGTTCGAGTTCCTTATATATTCTTGTTATTAATCCTTTGTCAGATGGATAGTTTGAAAATATTTTCTCCCATTTTGTAGCTTGTCTTTTCACTCTGCTGATTGTTTCCTTTACTGCGTAGGTTTTTAGCTTGCTATAATCTGATTTGTCTATTTTTGCTTTTGTTGCCTATGCTTTTGAGGTCTTACAGAAAAACATATTTGCCCAGACTAATGTTCTGAAGTGTTACACTAATGTTTTCTTCTAATAGTTTCAAAGTTTCAGGTCTTATATTTAAGTTTTTAATCCATTTAGAGTTGATTTTTGTATATAGTGAGAGATAGGGATCTAGTTTTATTCCTCTGCCTATTAATATCCAGTTTTCCCAGCACAATCTATGAAAGAGGCTATCTTTCCCCAATGTATGCTCTTGGTATCTTTATCAAAAATGAGTTGACTGTAAATGCATGAATTTATGCAGTTATGAATACAGTAATTGAATGAAATTGTCTTATGGTACAAAGTCTTGTCACCCACAAATTATTTTTTACTCCAAATTATTGTTAAACTATTGACAGATACTCTCTAAGGGCTTTCCCCTAGTGTTCTCCTTTCTTAAGAATGATAGAGACAATACCAAACTTCTTTATCTTGTCACTTACATTTTTCCCACCACGATTATTTTTTACATATTTTTTCAGATAGAATTGGAAAACAAAAACTCTTCTTGATTTATTCATCAGGTAACAATTTCAAAGCATGAAATTTCTTTATAATACTCTAAATTGGACGGGAGATACCATGGCATCTAAGCTTAGTGCACAATGCTGATGACAGGATATTGCATCCTGTTCTTAAACTGATTGGTTACAGTGATTCCCAAGAATATTGACCAAAAGGGTCTCATCATAAAGAGAATGTGAAAGTAAACATGAGTTGACATTCTAAGAAGAAAAAAGTAAAGATACAAGAGATTAATGGATGAAAGTCACAATGTTTGTAATTGAGCTGGCCTACAAAAGATCAGTAGTATCATGAGTGAGTGAGCATTGGGTCACTAAAATGCTAAAAACAAATCTGCAGAATCATATGTAAGAGCTCCTATCTATATAGATAGATAGCTTGGACTTGATGGCCTACAATTGCATGTATTTAGTTCACATCAAAGATGTCCTACCATGTATAACATTATATTAAGTGGAGTCATATGAAATTGATTTTAGCCATTTATGACCTGCATTCATAATACATGGCTCCATCTACTAGAATATGATTCACCATACATTCTGAATGCCCCAAATGCAGCATATTTATGGTTCTGACATTTATTAGGGAAGCTGTATTTCCTAGCAGTCTCTGGATTAGTCTCAACCTCTTTTTTATTATCCACCTGCATACTTTACCTCTTTGTGCCACTATGAAGCCTACTTTCACTGGGCATACGCCAGTCTTTGCAATTTAAGCCTGCAACAATTTATTGAGCTTTAGCACATGTAAAATTCTGCTTTAGCCTTTTATGATGAAAATAGATGCTGAGAAAGGACCTATAAGTGTCTGATGTGTCACAGATAATGAGATCCTGTGTCTCTGATGGCCCTTTCTTCCCATCCTGCTTCCCCTTTGTTTCCTAATGACACAGCTGTGCAAATCCTACCTGCGGTCATGTTTGCTGTCACTTCTCTTTTGGTTCCAGACATCGTCAGATGTTTGAGGGTAGAGATGATGTCACTGTCTTCTTTGGATACCTCTCACTACCTTTCACTTGGTATTCAATGAAAGGTATTCAATGAAAGCTCATGCAGTGAATGCAAAGAATGCCGATATTCTTAGTCTTACCACTAGGCGGCGATATTTTGACATGACAGTGAGGTCTCTACCACATGTATATCTTAAGTTGGACATAGGCTCTGAAATGAGAATTATGTTTGAATAATTTAAGAAAATGATCCAAGGGGAAGCAGTGGAAGCCAAGGAACAGTGCAATCTCAGGTGAACACCCCTGAGAGGATAGCTTCAGCACGATCTTCCCGGGGAACTCTGGAGAGAAAGTTATGTCTGAATTACCCTTTCACCAGGCAAGGGAGTGAACTTTCATACTCCTACATTGTTCAGTCATTGGTTAAAGGTCCCCCTGGGAGGAATGAGCATATCAACTCCCAGATGTCCCAGATGCTTTAAAATCTCTGCACCTGTGGGCAAAAGTGGCTTCAGAGGCTTGAACACTAAAGAGCTGTACATTAGTACTGATGCTTTGAAGGGAAAGAGAAGTAGATGGTACAAAAACAGATTTGGAAGGATCTTGCAGGAGCGTGAACATTAACAGCCACAAGGTAGCTAATACAGCGACTATCAGAAAGAGCTGTTACTACTGTGTATGCTGATGAAAGTACAACTTAAGTACAACTTTAAGAAGTGTATAGAAGCCTAATTTGGAAGGTGAAACTAAAACTAAAGTCACGGCCAGCAAATGCTATTCACTTCCCGTATCTTGTTAAATGATGGTTCAAAACCCACAGCCACCACACCCCCCTTCATGCCAGTTGAATGAATAATTTGGAGCACAACGAAGAGCAGAGACTGACAGTGGGAAGGGCATTTGAAGCTCTCAACAGTGACCAATGGCAAATTGGCACAGTAAAGCCAATTACTTTTCCTTTTGTTTCATTTCATAAAAAGAAAGATTTGCCAGTATGAAACTGAAATTTAGATTAGGAATGCTTAAAGCTAGGACGATAAAACTTTATAGAAGGACTCAATGTTCAGCTACTAATTAGTCCTTTTTGAAGATATTAGTTTCAAAGAAGCTTAATATGTGTTTACAATGATCTCTGGACAAACTGTTACATGTTTATGTGAAGTGTGGCTGGGCATCATTGTAATAGCTGCCAGCTACTGCTTGTTTGCGAAGACTAAAGTTTTAAAGGATTATTCAAATGGAGCAGTGACCCAACTCAGAACCTCCAATCCAATATCTTGTGGCTCTAACAGGAACTATTAAATATGTCAGAAAGACGAAGAGTCAATATAAAGCACATAAAACTTTACAGGATTTTTGTTCTTGAGAAATACAGTCTTCTTCCTTTAAATAAAGGACTCTGGGAAGATTCTTGGCAGCGTAAACAACATATAAAAATATTCATTTTGTCAACATCGAGAACTTCCATTGACTTGAATCACAATGACCCATAATCTTTTGTCATATGGAAATCTAATCCCTATTAATCTACAACTACAAACAATATAAATCCATTATATAAATTAATTTTATTGACAAATGTGAGGTGTTTACTCATTAAACAGACAGAAGAGTTTTATCAAGAAGGTCTAAACCAGATAAAATAAATTACTCTAAAGTAAAAGGAAATAATCCATCTTTATTGGATATTCTTTAAAACAAATTATTGTATTTTGCTTTCTCATATATCTTTTATAATATTTGTTTTTTCCTTCCCTAATTTCATAAGAAATTCCTACATCCAGAGACCATTCTTAAAATTCATTTACTAAATATATCATCAGTTTGACCTTACGAAACTATTTTAAGTGTCTGGAGAGTCTCATTTTAAAAATAAAACCAGCTGGGCACAGTAGTTCATGCCTGTAGTCCCAGCACTCACCCATTCGAGAGAAGATACCTAATATCTCACAATCTAGGGATACAATATTACGTCAGAACTATTCCCTGTCTCTACTTCTACTTATTGTTTGTACTTTTGCCACCACTTTACCTTCTTTCTACACTTACCTTTATTGTACAGTCTATAATGACTCACTGCGTCTGCTTACTAACATGTGGGGGGAGTGAGTGTGTGTGTGTGTGTGTGTGTGTACTTAATTTCTGCCTTTGCTATTAACTGCTATGTCAAGCCCAGACTTACATGGAAGACTTGTTTCCTTTATTCACTGCTGAGTAAAAGGCTTCTTCATTAGCCCAGCTCAAAGGCATCAGCCAATTTATAGATATCTACCTCTAAAACAGTTAGCACCTTTGGTCAGTAATCATTGGCCAGAGAATCTCTTGCTTTTTCTCTAGCATTATCTTCAGTCCAACCTTCAGCGAAGTCATCCCTGAATGACCTCATCTCCCCAGAGTGTGCTTCTAAGTGAACAAGAATGCAGATTTAACCTTCTGGATCCAGCTATCCAATCACCTAAAACTGACTAAATCAAGTTTCTTTTCATAGACAAAGAGTTTTCAAACTTATCAAGATCTCAAATGTATCTCCACTTTCTTGGCAATGCCTGAAATTCCTTTCTTATGGGACACAGCTTTTCACTTAACAATTGAAAGTATTAAAGTGCCAATTCTTGGCTGTGGTAATTTAAGGAGGTCAATTAGTCAGTTGTTCAACTATTCTAAAGCCTTGAGTTTTGATACTTTGCAGTTTCAGAGAAAAATTGGACACTGGCATTAAATGGGGAAACAAAAAAGAGAAGGGGACAGACAACCTGTGAATAGAAAAAATATAGAAAGGAAAGGCCAAGCCTCAGTGAACACAAGTTTCAGTACTTAAGATATTTTTAAAAATTATTCTTCTTTACTTCCAACTTAGTGCAAAAGGAGAGAAGTGATTTACAGAGTGTTTTTACTGTTTTTCCTCATACACATTCATACTCATGCTTACTTTAACAATGCTATTATGATCCTGCATGACTGCCAACAGTGGTTGACATGCTTTATGAAGTTTATTTTTTCTAACTCAACTACATTGTAGAACGGTTTTATTACCTTGGGACTTGCAGGGCAGAAGCAAACTTTCACAATCCTGCCATAGAGATATGTCAACTCTTAGGCTCTGTGCCACAGTTTAGTCCATAGGGACCCTGACAAACTCATATTCTTATAGGTCATTCTGAGGAACCTCTAAAGTGATGACTTTTTGCAATAAGATCTAGGAAGAAAGAAGTAAATGGTATCCTAAGTGTCTGACTGTGGTGCCAGAGATGGAGAGAGAGACAGTTTTTTACTACCCCTGGAATTTTTTCTGGAGTCTCATTGATCTGATACAAATAAATGATACATTTACACATGTTGATTTCCTTACCCACTTAACATTCTTGGGAAACCCCTTGAGATATTTGAGAAATGTACCATTTAATGTTGGTCTAGCTAGATCTATTTGCTGGATAAAGCAAAAGTCTGTTCATTTTAGTGGGGCTCAGAACAAAGAAGCCTCTCTAGCTGGTCTAAGGTACAGGAGAAATAACTTTGTCAAATAATCCTTATAAAACAGCATATGTTGTGGTGCTTCAAGTGTCAGAGGCAGGTGGCAATGTGCAATCAAGCCTACTGTAAACCGTGAAAGAAGAATAGCAGATGAGGACCCAAGACTTTTGTAGCAAAGTCATGCCTGCTTTACCAAGTTTATTTTCTTCTTGAGAAGGAGCTCTGGATCAGCTCACAAAGGCTGAATCTTTGGCCCAGGGAATGATTGGGATATCTGACCCCAGCTGCTCTTCATGAACTGGATACAATCTGTTACTCCTAGCCATAAAATCTGGTGTACTCAAAAGCTCTTAAATATCAAGTGAAAACAGCACTGAGCCCAAGCAGGTTCTAAAGGCATTAGTAATTTGCATTAGGCAGATAGCATCCAGAGTGCCTTACTCCTGCCAAATTACTTCCCCTTCTTCAAACCACATCTGTGGCTTGATGGGTAATTTCCTATGACAAATTAAAAAGGAAAAGAAAAAAAAAGAGCTCAAACTGGAATTACAGAGAGCTTTGCCTTACAGCAAAAATGAACTACTATAGCACTACAGTCCCAAGGAGGACCCTTTAAGATAAATGAGAAATAGAATCCTTTCAACCAAGAGGGATTCAAGTGGCAATGAAACACTACTGATCTTTGGCTCCTAGAAATACTTGCTCCCTTTAACTTATCTGACATTATTCTCTTTTTTAGAATTCTATGTTTATTTTTTTGAGGAACTTCCATATCATATACTTTTGATATATTTACGTGCCCTTTACATTTGAATGTGACATAGACACTTCAAAATAAACTAAAATAAATGTTTTGTCTTTCCTCCAACACATGGTCCTTCATTAGTGTTCTCTTGGAGAATGGCACTGCCAACCAGGCAGATAAACAAACCAGAAAATAATAAGTCACCCTTGATATAACCCTCTTTCTCACCTTTCATATCATCATCTTGTCAGTTTTAACTCTGAAATATTTTTGAATTTATTTATTTCTATCTCTATCATCATTTGTCTAGAAATAATTCTCATTATGGTTCATCTGATTATTGTAACAACCCCCTAACAGGTTTATTTACGTACATTCTTACCTCCTTATTAGCACTGCTCCACAGTATGGTCAGAAAGTTCACATGTGATACGATTTTCTTCAGTTAAGAAAACACATCTGAAATAGCAGCAACAGTTAAGAGTCAGTGTCTCATTAAGGTTATGGTAATCTACTGTTCTTCAAGTTCAACAAAGATTCTGTTACCCACCTGCTGAAAATGTTCAATAGTTTAATCATGTTAGGATAAAGAGCACAATTCTTAATCTGGCCTGTAAGATACTGCATGATCTGGCCTCCACTTTTTCCACATTTCCTACTTTTCCTAAGCTTTATTACTCACAAACCCCTGCCTCATTTTCTGATCTCCCATACTAAGCTTCCTTGGGTTTTTAATTAATTATTTCCTACTTGGAACAGGGCCATACTGAACAATATTCTCTCCAACTGGGAAACTATCCTCCATTCCTCATCGCCACATGGAAGCAATCCTTCACTTCTAAGATCAGGTGAAACTCCTCTCACAGGCTCTCAATACATTTCTCTTTTTCTTAGCTTATAATAGAGACATTTCTACATTTTATTTGTTTGGGTTTTGATTAACATATATTTTTCCTATTAGAAAATAATTTTCAGGTGTGTATCAACCCTGTGTACCTTTTCAAACCTCTACATTTCTAACAGATAGAATAATTCCTGGCACAGAGTGGAGTGGACATTCAGTGTTTATGGAATGAAGGAATGAATCTGTTTATGTCTCTTTGTTCCTCACCAGAATTCAAGCACCTTTATCAGAGAAGAGCCAGCCATTGACTTATTCACCTTGGCATCTCCAACATCTGGCATATTTAGGGCTGAACTGAACACCATAATTCCAATTTCAACAGGGTCTTTTGAATTAGCCATGAGCATACCCTTGTCAACACTTAGGTTTCTGTTCCTCTCATAACAAGAAAAATCCTATAAACTACATCCCTTTTCCTTTGTAGAGTAGTTGACTCTCTCTTCTTTTTCCTAGAGGAAGAAGACAGCATTTTGTTTAGGCAAAAAATTAAGACAAGCAAAGAAAAGTCTGGAGAGAGCTGGTAAAGACAGCTAGTCTAGGCCAACTTGTCCCGGGGGATTGCAAACTACTTTTAGTTGTCTCAGTTTGTTAGAAAAATGCATGCACAAAATCAATAGATGAATACTGAACTCCAAGAGCTACAATAATTTTCTCCAGTTAAGAAAACACGTCTGCAACAGCAGCAACAGTTAAAGTCATTGCCTCATTAACGTTATGGTAATCTACTGTTCTTCCTCAAGTCCGAGAAACATTCTGTGCTGACCAAATTGAAGAGCCAAATAGTGATGTGCTGACAATGACCACTCCTACTTATTTGGGTGTTTTCTTGGTGGTTCTAATCTCTATTCCTCCAGGGATGTTTTATTCACTATTTTGTCAGAAAACATGAGGTTCAAAGGCTTCTATTTGAAATTTCCTAAGGTAACACAGTTCCACTGTCAAGATTCTATTATTGTACAAGTAGGCATGCATTTATTAATACATACATATATATATAAACAAATACTTACATATATCTCTATATCAGACCAGACCAGACATATAGATTCATGCTGAAACTTCCTTTGAAATTTCAGCACTTTAAATTGCTATTCAAGACTGTAGTGACATATGAGCCTTCAAAAATTAGTGTTAATCAATGCCTTCTACAATTGTACCTGAAATATTTGGATTTCCCTGCCTCAGCACCGAGTGACTCAGGTTAGTATGTATAAGTTACTATGAGAAGCCTAGAAAGAGATACAGGGTACTCAACTGTGGTGTTACAGGGGAGACTTTAGCGGAATTGAAGACTGATTGCCCTGGGCTTGGGAACTGACTCAAGATTAAAATGGAGTGATAAACAGTGACTGTCTTTCATGTTGGCTTAAAGCAGGACTAAAGTTTTGCTTTATTTTGCTCTACACTTAATTGTGCAAATTAAATCAGAACTTAAGGTACTTTATGATTAATTAAGCATAGCCAGAGATCTTTGCAAGTCACAGCATCCTGTGACAGCAGATTACTCTGCTTTCTGTGCTACCTGCTGTGATAACTATGTTCACTTTGTTTCTAGTGGTTTACTGTGCTCTACAACCTTATGATCCCATGAAGCTCAGGAAGACAATAAATTGCATTTCATCCTACCAGCATTCCTGACCTAAAGCCAATAAAACACTCTTTAAATCTTTCTGTGTTGTCATCACCTATGTCTTTCTCAAGGCCTTGGTGAAGCAAGATTCTTTGGGTTTGAGAGTGGATATGTGAGTCACACACCATTCCTCTTCTTAAAGAATTTAACTACCTTCTATACTATGTCAATGATACTTAAAGTGCTTAACATAATGACATCCAAGTTTGCACTAGTCAACTAGAAAACCATTAAAGTTTAAGCCAGCTAACCAACTAGCATTGGATACATACCTTCTACTAAATTAATACATGTAAAATAATCAGTCTGGTTTGAAAATACATTACATCTTCCTTTGTCTGACATTTTCACAACCTGTTTTAATGATTATTTCCCAAATTTTTTTTACAATTTTTTTTAGCAAACTCCTTCAAATACTTTTGCTTGAATGCTTCTTTTAACTATTTTTGCTCTATACTTTAGTATCTGTCCCCACCAGGTCATGTTGAATTTGGATGTTGATTCCCAGTCAAGTCACCATTGTGACAAAAAGGGACATGTTATCTTCCTCAACCAAGAGATGGGGGAAAGTTTATGGAGGCAAAGGCGATATAATGGAATTTTAGAGAGTGTTTTGGATATTTTAAGTCTTCTGTGTCTCCTAAATCTATTACATTTACTAAAATATTACTCTTTTTCAGATCAAGATTCCAAATTTCACATTTTTAGAGTTTGACTTTAAGTGATAAAAAAAAAATACTTGGAATGAGAAAGAATCACATGGAATATTCATAAAAGCAATTCCATTTTTGTTCTTTTCAGTACCTATAAGTGAGTGTAGTTCACTTTTCACTGGATGTTAAAAAGGGCAGGTCCCTTGACTTCTCAGCTTACTCTTAAAAAGCATATAGTCCTATGTTCATGCTAAGTCACAAATAAAGCCTCAATTCTGAGTTGAGAGCACCCGGTCCAAAATACTGTTGAATCATTTCATCTCAATTGGTAGATAAATCTTCTTTGACCTTTCTACAACCACGGCCTGCTGCAAGTGGAAACCTGTAATTTGAAAAAGGGAGTATGGGTGGCATCATTTTCTCTCCCTGCCTAACATTTCTACTCCACTTTCAGATTCCTGAACCCCTGCCAACGTGAAAGCATTGGGAGAGATGAACAGTAAGGGAAATAGGAAAGTTCTCTCCTGACTGACATTATTGTGCAATGCCTTCATGCTCTCTGAACATGAACATGAGAAAGTCAGTGTGCACATCTTTATAGGCTTTTCAGAGGTACTAACTACTGCTGGGCTCTCTCTCTCTCCTTGGCAGAGGTGATACATTCCATTTCTCCAGCTTCTATTCAGTCTTTACGCCCTAGTTTTCTAGTATTTTGCTTTTTCAAATTTTGTTTAAGCAGAAAAAGCCCACATAATTAATAATATCGACCAATGCGAATTTTATTTTTACTAGAAATAGGCAGAGGGGGCACAATAAGTAACATAAATACTGTCTATCAGTCTTTATTTTGGAAATGTAATACGTTACACTCATAAACAGTTTCACACTTTCCTTAATCTCTTAATAATGACAGGTCTGTATTCCGGTTTTACAGAAAATTAAACTGTTAAACTGAGTCATAATAAAGTTAACTTGCCAAATGTCATTCAACATAATAGGTGGGGAAGTATGTCTGACATAAACATCCATGCTTTTAACTACTATGCTATTCTAATTCACTAAACCAATAATTAATTTGATTTTGATAATCATCTATATTGGGAAAAGTTTGGAAATTTGTGAGTTATGATGGGTGATTAAAGAGTGATTAGCCCCGTAAATATCTACATGTACTGTATACCCATAAAATAAAAAATAAAGAAATAAAAGTGATTAAACACCCCAGGTACAAGCTGCTTAGTCTGGTATTTCAAATCTTCTACTTTATAGCTGTGCAAACTTGGACAAGATACTTAAATCCTGTGCCTCAGCTATGTTATCCATAAAACAGTGGTATACATACACTATTGTATTTTATGAAGAGTCGTTATGAAAAATAAGTGAATTAATACATGCTAAGTACTCAGGAAAGTGCTTGACATATATATGTAGTATATCTCTGTGTGTATATGTATATACACACATATGTATATTATATATGTATATACATGTGCATGTGTACATATATATGTAAAGTAGCTTGAAAAGTGTTCTGCATATAGAAAGGATTCAGTAAAGGTTACAAATTATTATTATCATTATTAATATTGCACCTAATCCCAAATCTTCTTTTCTTTTATTTTTTTTTGAGACAGACTCTCACTCTGTCACCCAGGCTGGAGTGCAGTGGGACTATCTTGGCTCACTGTAACCTCCGCTTCCTGGGTTCAGTCGATTCTTGTGCCTCAGCCTCCTGAGTAGCTGGGACTAAAGGCACCCGCCACCATGCATGCCTAATTTTTGTATTTTTAGTAGAGATGGGGTTTCACCATGTTGGTCAGGCTGGTCTTGAACTCCTGACCTCAAGTGATCTGCCTGCCTCAGCCTCCGAAAGTGCTGGGATTATAGGCGTGAGCCACTGTGCCTGTCCCTCAAATCTTATCTAAAATGTAGGTTGATATTTGGATTCTTTAGAAGTTTTCAGAAAATATAGTAAAATAATATAAATTTAACACAAATATTTCAAAATACTTCCTAGCCAGCTTGCTTTAGGAGTAATATGTGCATATTACTATGTGTGAATGTGTGTTTTTGTGTATGTATGTGTGTGGTAGGGATGGGATGATAGTTACCCAAAACTTCTTCAGGGCTTATGGGGACTCTGATAGGCCTCAACTGTGCATTTAAGTGAAAACGTCTTAAGGAGAAATTTCATCTCTCTTCAATCTAAAATAGTATAGCAGCAATTGCTAGCTTCATAACTAATTCAAATAATATGCAGGCATTTTTTTCTTATCACTTCAACTGGAAATTCAAATTTGACACGTGAACAGGCAATGTGAGAGATTTTGAGGAAATAATTGTGAATTACACTTTATCTGAAATTGACAAATTTTATTTATCAAATATAAAGGTTTGCCTTGTAGTTGTCTTGGCCACAAGTCTTCAGACTGCATTAGTCAGAAATAACTTTTTGCCAGCCTTGTTTATTCCTGCTATAGGTGAAGGCCATTTTCTCAAAGTGATTAACTGGCAGTAGTACTCAATCCATTTATCCTTCCTAGGCTTCCCTGTTGTAATGCATTGCAATACTTGCCTCTCTCTGTGAAGCTACAAAGAGGCAATGGCTGTGAAAACTTGAAGGTGGAGTTTCTTAAAATAAAAGTCTAAGACCTAATGAAATTGTCCAACATTATGTTGGGAGTATGTAGGAAAACGTACTGTTCTTCATCTTCTTGAGTGGTATGCTTGGCAAATGCTGTATTTTAACTGATGGCAAGCCAGGGAAAATGATGTGAATGCCACTGAATAATTAATTAGTATAGCCAAAGAAATGTTTAAAAATGATTACCCACATGGCCCGGGCCCTGTACTTTGCATTACCTCAGCCACTTGACTACCTTTAGATAAGCTGATCTGTACAAACTGGAGCGTTTATAGAACATTTCCAACCTAATAATATTGACAGATTTTTTTACAGTAAATATATTTGCTTAGAAGCAAACACTCTGTGTGATATAGAATCTTTATATATGTGAAAATTGCTTTGATATATTTCAGCATGCTTCTCTCTAGATTGTCAGTTTCTAACATTGTATACAGAATTTTGTTTTCCCTTAGGATAATATTTTCATTCTGAAGATTTTCATCCTATATTAAGATAGACTGTTTATGAGCTTAATTAAAACCACTTCTAGTATAGCCTGTAAATTTCGATACATCATACTGCTTCACTGTTTTCAAAATTGACATGCTTTGAGTTTTCAGTGAACTAAATTCATGACTTATTTTGAAAATGATCCTACCTAATTATATTAATACTACTGAGTAATTGTGTATTTCAGGTAGAATTATTTTAGTTGAAAGTGACATAAAACACAGACAAAATTATATTTAGCAGATGAGAATGCACAGTCCAAGAAGCTATGAAGACCAGATATGGCTTTTCAAGAGCTCAAGAGTATCTCGGTCTGGGATTTCTCGTCTCTTGGTTCTCCTTCCTCTGTATTGACATCATTGAAAGTAGGTTTTTATCTGACTGAGGATGGAAAACTATTATCAAAAGAAAGTGGAATCGATGCTGGACAGATAAAAATGTTCATTATAATACATAGAAATTGATTATTTTTGTGTATTCAAGAGTGCTTCCCCTTTAAGGATGCAAATTTGGAATATGGCAGAAAAGAGAGTCCTAAGCTTTAAAGCGTACTAGAAATTGTTCATAAAGCATTCTTACTAATGTCACAGGGAATATTACTTAATAGTACTTAAGGATTTAATAAGTTAAATGAGAAATATAGCAGCATTTGAGGCAGAATAAAGATGAATTTGGTGAAAAAAAAAGTTATCAGAAAAACTAGAACGTTTATTTTTTAACAGTTACCAGACTGTATGCAGCAAAATACTCAGTAGCAACCAACTACTGGTAGACTTTACACTGTTACTGTGGTAGATACAAATCAGTATGACCACCTGGATTATAGATTGTTAAGTGGCCATGTCTGTGATTATGGTAACATAGCAGAATCCTCTGTATTTTCAACAAAGAACACAACCCACATTAGGCAATCTCAGAACCTCATACCACCCTCTCCCCAGTGTGTTTGACCTAAACAATGGACACAGGGCCTGTTTTAGTCCCTTTGTGTTGCTATAAAGGAACGCCTAATGTAAAGTAAGAAAAGAAATTTACTTGGCTTACAGTTCTGTAGACTATACAAGAAGCATTGCACCAACATCTGTTTCTGAAGAAGGCCTAAGACTGCTTCCACATATGGCAGAAAGGGAAGGGAAGTGATGTCAGAGTGATGAGAGGAAGGAGAAGAGAGAGAGGAGGAGGTAAGGCTCTTTTGAATAACCAGTTCTTGGATAGGCGTGGTGGTGCACACCTGTAATCCCAGCTACTCAGGAGGCTGAGGCAGGAGAATGGCTTGAACCTGGGAGGCAGAGGTTGCAGTGAGCTGAGATTGTGCCTTTGCACTCCAGCCTGGGCTGTGACCCGATTATGTCGGGGTCACCACCTGAGACATCGGTCACTGTCTGCAGAAGTCTGACCTGCAGATCCTGACTCAACAACGGATGAATGAATGCACTCTCATACCATTACAGTGTTTCAAGTGGGCTAGGGATGGCTGTTGGCTGCTTTCAAAGGGCAAGATGCAACCAATTGACCCAGACTCCCTGTTCATCCACACATTTATTCCCTCAAGATTTTACAACAGAGGTTCTAAATTAACACACTTGTGGATAATTAACATGGTTAAGAGAATGGTTTTATGACTGACAAAAGCTTTAGGTTCTGGGGGGCACATAGTAAATGCTATTAATATTAATAGCATTTTAATGGGTCGTGTAGTTTCTTTCCTTGATATTCCATTTTTTTTTTTTTTGAGACAGATTCTTTTATTAATTCCACTTTTATCATCCTGGAGAGACCACCCAGCACGAAATTTGCATGAATAAACACAGTGGAGACAAATGGGTGTGGGGTAAGGCCTTTGATCAGTCTCTGTCTCTTTTCTGTGCCAATATTAATGAGGTGGCTGCTTTCAACCTGCCTCAATAAAATCATTTGGCCTTGTTTGAGATTATAATCTATAACTTTTGCCAATCATTAATATCTTTAATATTTTGCCAGCCACCCCGAGTGAATAGCAACACTGGGCAACAGAGTGCTCACTCCCAGGAGGACAACACCAACCCATTCATGAGGGATCCCTTCTCACAAATCAAACACCTCCCATCAAGCACCTTCCCCCTCTCCCCAGCGCTGGAGATTGGATCAAATTTCAACATAAGACTTGTTGGAGCCAAACAAACTATCTCTAAACCATAGCAAGTCCCAAGCTGGGTCGTGTAGTTTCTTTCCTTGATATTCCATTTTTTTTTTTTTTTGAGACAGATTCTTTTTTTTTTTGAGACGGAGTTACGCTCTTGTTACCCAGGCTGGAGTGCAATGGCGCTATCTCGGCTCACCGCAACCTCCGCCTCCTGGGTTCAGGCAATTCTCCTGCCTCGGCCTCCTGAGTAGCTGGGATTACAGGCACGCGCCACCGTGCCCAGTTAATTTTTTGTATTTTTAGTAGAGACGGGGTTTCACCATGTTGACCAGGATGGTCTCGATCTCCTGACCTCGTGATCCACCCGCCTCGGCCTCCCAAAGTGCTGTGAGACAGATTCTTGCTCTTTCACTAGGCTGGAGTGCAGTGGCACGTTCTCAGCTCACTGCAACCTCCGTCTCCTGGATTCAAGCAATTCCCCTGCCTCAGCCTCCTGAGTAACTGGGACTACAGGCTCGTGCCACCATGCCCGGCTAATTTTTTGTATTTTAGTAGAGATGGGGTTTCGCTATGGCCAGGATGGTCTCGATCTTATGACCTCATGATCTGCCTGCCTCAGCCTCCAAAGTGCTGGGGTTACAGGCGTGAGCCACCATGCCCGACCTTTCCTTGATACTCTTTAAAGGGTGCTGAGAGAGCTAAACCAATCCTAACAGCATCTGTCACAACACTAAAAGGATGTAAGCTCAAAAGAGCCTGCAGCAACAACCCATTTCATGGGAAGATATTGTTTTGAGAGCATAATTTGGCACTTGAAGACAAGCAGAGATGAGAGATAGAGGGGAATGCCACATAGCATTTTGCTTACTAATTCCAATGCTCTCTCACACCAACTCCAACTCACCCTCCCCAGATAGTCCAGTCAATAAGCAGGACTTTAGCATAATTGAATTTAGCTGTATGTTTGTTACTTGAAATTGGGGCCCTTGAAATTGGTTCACAATGCTTTAGAAATAAACAAAAACATCAGAGACTATTTTAAGAAGCACTAAACAAACAAACAAAAAAGAAAACCAAACTCAGGAAGTATGGTGGTCACAAACTTAAAAAACAAAGCAAAACAAAAACACTATAAGACAAAGATTATGTAATTCAGATAAGACAAATTTGTTTCTTGGTTTCTTTTTAGAAATATTGGGTAAGTTATTTAGACTAACCAAAACTGGGTAAGTAAATAACCATTCTCTGAGGAAAAAATATAATGGTAGAGCTCTGTGAATGAAGCTTGTCTTTGAAAGAGATTCTAACAGTCAATGATAGTTTTGGGGATTGGAAAGGCCAAGACCAGGGATACTTTTCAACAGAAAGCTCCATAATATTGAAAAGTAATAAATGTTTCCTATTATTAATTTGGTAAGCATGTGATTATTTTCCCTTTATTGTTTGACAATACCTGCTTTTTATGATAGAGTGAGGCAACATGAATATTATTATTTTAAAAGATAGGCATTTCTCCTATGATCTTGTTTAGTAAAATTGGGAAATATAGACTATTCTGTGTTGTGCTCACATCCTATCAGGCCCTCTTTACTATCTGTGTGCACATATCTTTCCAGTGAGCTATTCATTCCTATCAGCCAATACCTGTGTCTGTCTGAAAACTCCCATCTGGCTGTAGAATTGCTTTTTCTGAGTAGAGGAAACCAGAAGTGCCTGGTGATTTATGATCCCCAAGGCGTAGTTCTTAACTAACTGAAGGCTAGTCAGCTAGTTGCAGGGGTATAAATATTCCAGCCCCTTTGCCCTTTGGTTGAGACAACTCTAGGAGTGAGCTACACTGTGTCCAGAAAATAGTGACTTTAAGACTAAGTCAATGTTACCCTCTCTGAGACTTTGCTTGACATGCTTCTTTCTGGCATTTTGTTTTCCTCTTTCCTATTTCTTTCCCATTCACCTACCATTTTTTTCATTGTTCGCTTGCTTGTTTAATTTCCCTTACAAACACCACCTGATAAACCACTTTCATACAAATCTTCATCTTTGGGTCTGTTTTTGAAAAATCAAACTGAGTACAGGATACATCCTATATGCTGACAAACAGGTGGCAGGATGTATGTAGGATTAAGTCTTATTTCATTTTTTTTCTCATTTCTGTAGGCTATTTGTGCCTGGTAGAGATACTTTTTCCCCATACCCAGCAATCTTATGATTTGTGTATTAGTGAAAATGTAGTGATGGGTTATGTAGAAAGAGACTTTCCTTGCTTGGGAATAGCCCTTACTGACTGGAACTACGTCTTTATCTTGAAAGCCTTCAGAGCCATAGCCATCACATTAAGAAGGGACACTCTAAACTGATAACGTGTGCCTTGTAAATCTATTCTTTATTAGGGAAACGACATCATGGTTTCTACCAATTCAGTTTCTAAACTTGAGATCTAATTCATGCTATAGAAGTGTGTATCTTTTAGATGTAAAATAACAAAATAGCAATATTTGAAGTGAAACATGATTAATTAATTAGTATGGTAATGATCATTCAAGTAAAGAATTACTGCAAATTATCTTTCATAAGATGCTCACAGAAGAATAAAGATGATTTGCTTTATATTTTTAAGTATCTTGATATGCAGATGTTCTCTTTTTCAATCTTCTTTATTATTTGATATTTTAAACAAAGCCATAACTCCAAATAACTGCTAACTAACAAAATAATTTGGTTTGCTCAAGCTGACCTTGACTTTTATGGCTTCTAGTTTGTCTTTGTTCTCTCACGGTTACACATAAGCTATCTAGTACTGTGTCCTCTGTCTGAATCTCCATGATATTATAAAACAGATCTTTGAAACCATTGTTTGACTTATTTTTTCCCAAAATAAATCTTATTTTTAGCTTTATTTTTGCTTAGTACATTTCTTTATTTATTTTGGGGTTATTATAAAGATGGTTTGCATATTTACTCATTGAACTTCCTGTACAACCTAATCTAGTTGTAGCTTAACAGACAAGAAGGGGTGTGTTTCTACTTATTCTTAATAATCGAAGGATTAAAAACAAAGAACCAACCAATCACTTACAGAATGAAAATCAGTAGGTCAATATCTTTATCTGTCAGGTGAAAGCTGTAACATTTTTTGTTGTTTACCTTGTATTGTTCCTTTAACACCCCCCCTTCCTCTACTCTTCCTCCCCACACATACATCATGACCCTTTTAATTGTAGTGGCTCACTATTCCAAGTGTGGTTCTTGAACCAGCAGTATCTGAACGTTTTATTAGGAAGCTGGTTCAAAGTTTAGAATCCTTGATCCCTAACCAGACATACTAAATCAGAATCTGCATTTCAATAAGTTTCTTACATTAATTAACATGTATATTAAAGTTTGAAAAGTACTGGTCTAAAGGACAGGGTTTAGTCTTCATTGTGGAAACCAGTGAGCCCCTTTAATCTCTTGTGTGGATAATATGTTACAATTAAAGGAAATAGCATTGGACTTGTATTAATTTTAAAATGGCATTAGTTTAAAGCATAAATATGCTAAAGAGATAAAAGATGGTACATGCTGAAAGAATTCTGTTACAAATCGTTCAGGGTTTTTGCCTTACATCACAGAAACACAGAAAATAAAATTATCTTTTAAACCAGAATTCAAAAACATTATAATCTTTCAATTGCTTGTATAGCACATTATACAAAATAATATTGAAAACCAAATATTCTGTGTTACAGGCAAGTTTGTCTGAGTTAGAAAGATCTAAATTATTCAGCTTATCGTGACACTTTTACACTATAGAATATTTTCCATCTAGGCTAAAATATGATATCTGTTACTTGGATAGATGTGACCTAAAATAATGTAAGCTGTTTACTTCTAAGTTTAAATAGCTATTTCTTATACTGTAATATAAAGTAATAAGTGTCTCTTATAGCAACCACATGTATTCAAACATAATATGGGCCTTTCTAGAAGAAACATTTGTGAAATAAATCTTCCAATTTTCTTTGAGGTTCCTTATTAAATAAAAACTGTATTTGCTTTATTGTCTAAAATGTTAGAGGCTTTACAGAGGTTTCATACAACCTAAGAAAAGACAGGTTTCTTATCTTTACCACAAATTTGAATAATATTGTAAGAATACCCAATTTTAATATTTGTTTTAAGAGGAAATTATTTAAATTCATAACACAATAAACTATAATTATTGATGAAAGAAGCTATCACTAATTTTTATTGCTTTAATTATTTGGAAAACATGACACATTAGCTTTTATTTCTTAATAGTACATATACAAGTACACATCAGATATATTGCAGGTTAGGTTCCAGACCACTACAATAAAGCAAATATCACAATAAAGCAAGTCACATAGATTTTTTGGCTTTCCAATACATATAAAAATCATGTTTACACTACACTGTAGGCTATTAAGTGTGCAGTAACATTATGTCTAAAAAATTACGTATCTTAATTAAAAATAATCTTTGCTAAATAAATGCTAATGATAATCTGAGCCCTCAGTGAGTCATTATCTTTTTGCTGATGGAGGGTCTTGCCTTGATATTGATGACTACTGACTAATTAGGGTGGTGGTTCCTGAAGGTTGGGATGGCTATGATAATTTCCTAAAATAGGACAACAAAGAAATTTGCCACATTAATTGACTCTTCATTTTACAAAAGATTTCTCTGTAGCATGTGATGCTGTTTGACAGCATTATTTTTTATTGCATTTTAGGTTTGGGGGTACATGTGAAGAACATGCAAGATTGTTGCATAGGTACACACGTGGCAGTGTGATTTGCTGCCTTCCTCCCCTTCACCTCTATTTGGCATTTCTCCCCATGCTATCTCTCCCCAACTCCCCACCCCCCACTCTCCCTCCCCTATTTCCCCCCAACAGACCCCAGTGTGTAGTGCTCTCCTCCCTGTGTCCTTGTGTTCTCATTGTTCAACACCCACCTATGAATGAGAACATGCGGTGTTTGATTTTGTGTTCTTGTGTCAGTTTGCTGAGAATGATGGTTTCCAGGTTCATCCATGTCCCTACAAAGGACGCGAACTCATCGTTTTTGATGGCTGCCTAATATTCCATGGTGTATATATGCCACATTCTCCATATCCAGTCTATCATCGATGGGCATTTGGGTTGGTTCCAGGTCTTTGCTATTGTAAACTGTGCTGCAATGAATATTCGTGTGCATGTGTCCTTATAGTAGAACGATTTATAATCCTTTGGATATATACCCAGTAATGGGATTGCTGAGTCAAATGGAATTTCTATTTCTAGGTCCTTGAGGAATCGCCACACTGTCTTCCACAATGGTTAAACTAATTTACATTCCCACCAACAGTGTAAAAGTGTTCCTATTTCTGCACATCCTCTCCAGCATCTGTTGTCTCCAGATTTTTTAACGATCGCCATTCTAACTGGCGTGAGATGGTATCTCAATGTAGTTTTGATTTGCATTTCTCTAATGACCAGTGATGGTGAGCATTTTTTCATATGTTTGTTGGCCTCATGTATGTCTTCTTTTGTAAAGTGTCTGTTCACATCCTTCGACCACTTTTGAATGGGCTTGTTTGTTTTTTTCTTGTAAATCTGTTTTAGTTCTTTGTAAATTCTGGATATCAGCCCTTTGTCAGATGGGTAAACCAAAAATTTTTTCCTAAGGTGGGCAGATCACCTGAGTTCGGGAGTTCAAGATCGTTTGATAGCATTTTATGCAGTGTAGAACTTCTTTTGAAAT
Source organism: Aotus nancymaae (assembly GCF_030222135.1). NCBI lineage: Eukaryota > Metazoa > Chordata > Mammalia > Primates > Aotidae > Aotus > Aotus nancymaae. The sequence goes on from NW_026988472.1 coordinate 31,215,478, forward strand.
TGGAGCCAATACTCTCAAGCCCTGGCACTACTTTATCAGCTAAATTTATCTAAATTTATCATTTCAACAATGTTTAACCATCTTCCAGGAATACATTCTATCTCAAGAAATCACTTTGTTTGCTCATCCATAATAATAAGTAATTCTTCATCCATAATAATGAGTAATTCTTCATCTTCATCTTTATGATGAAATTGCAGCAATTCAGTCACATCTTCAGGCTCCACTTCTACTTCCAGTTTTCTTCCTATTTCCACCATATCTGTAGTGACTTCCGCCAATGAAGTCTTAAACCCCTCAAAGTCATCTATCAAGGTTAGAATCAGTTTCTTCCAAATTTTTTGGTAATGTTGATATTTTTTAATCCTCCTATGAATTATGAATATTTTTAATGACATCTAGAATTGCGAATTGTTTCCAGAGTGATTTTAGTTTGCTTTGCCCAGATTTATCAGAGTAATAACTACCTATGAAAGGTATAGCATCATAAAATATATTTCTTAAGTAATAAGACTTGAAAATCAAAATTACCCCTTGATCTATAGGCTGCAGAATGGGTGTTGTGTTAGCAGGTATGAAAACAATATTAATCTTTTTGTATATTTCCAGCAAAGATCTTGGGTAATGAGGTGCATTGTCAATGAGCAGTAATGTTTTGAAATAAATCTTGTTTTCTGAGTAGTAGTCTCAAAGGTGAGCTTAAAATATTTAGTAAACCATTCTGTAAATAGATGTTCTATTATTCAGACATTTTTTTCTATTTATAGGGCACAGAGTAAATTTAGCAAAATTCTTATAGGCTCTAAGATCTTAGGAATGGTAAATGAATACTGGCTTTAACTTAAAGTCACCAACTGCCTTAGCCCCTAACAAGAGAATCAGTATGTTTTTTGAAGTTTTGAAGCCAAGCATCGATTTATCCTCTCTGGCTATCAATGTCCTAGATGGTCTCTTCTTCCAATAGAAGGCTGTTTAATTTACATTAAAAAATTTTTGTTGAGTGTAGCCACCTTCATCAATTATTTTAGCTAGATCTTCTGGATAACTTGCTGCAGCTTCTCCACAAACACCTGCTGCTTCACATTGCACCTTTTATGTTATGGAGATGGCTTCTTTTCTTGAACCTCATGAACTAACCCCTGTTAGCTTCCAACTTTTCTTCTTCAGCTTCATCACCTCTTTCAAATTTCACAGAAGTGAAGAGCGTTAAAGCCTTGGTCTGTATTAGGTTTTGGCTTAAGGGAATGTTGTGACTGGTTTGTTCTTTTCAGACTACTCAAAATTCCTCCATATCAGCACTGAGGATTTTCCCCTTTCATTGATATATTCACTAGAGTAGCACTTTAAACTTCCTTCAATATCTTTTCCTTTGCATTTACAACTTGTCTAACTATTTGGCAAAAGATACCTAGGTTTTGGCCTATCTCAGCTTTTGAAATGCCTTCATCACAAAGTTTGGTCATTTCTAGCTTATGACTTACAGTGAGAGATTATGTGACCCTGCTTTTCACTTGAACACCTAGAGGCCATTGTAGGGTTATTAATTAGCCTAATTTTGGCCAAGGGCGGTGGCTTATGCCTGTAAGGGAGGCCGAGGCAGGTGGATCACCTGAGGTCAGGAGTTTAAGACCAGTCTGAGCAATATGGTGAAACCCCGTCTCTACTAAAAAAAAAAAAAATACAAAAATTAACCAGGCGTGGTGGCACACACCAGTAGTCCCAGCTACTCAGGAGGCTGAGACAGGAGAATTGTTTGAACCCAGGAGGTGGAGGTTGCAGTAAGCTGAGATCATGCCACTGCACTGCAGCCTGGGCAACAGAGTGAGACTCCATCTCAAAAAATGAAACAAAATAATAAAATAAAATAAAAAATAATTAGCCCAATTTCAACATTGTTGTGTCTCAGGGAGTAGGAAGGTCCAAGGAGAGAGAGAGATGGGGGAATAGCTGGTTGGTGGAGCAATCAGAACACACACAACATTCATCTATTAAGTTTGCTGTCTTATATGGGTGTAGTTTATATCACTCTAAAACAATTACAATAGTAACATCTAATATAACTGATAACGGGTCACCACAACCAATACAATAAAAATGAAAAAGTTTAAAATATTATGAGAATTGCCAAAATATGACACAGAGACACAAAGTGAGTCCATGCTGTTGGAAAATGGCACCTACTGACTTGTTCAATGCAGAATTGCCATCATCCTCCAGTTTGTAAAAATACAAAAGAAAACAAAAAGAACTCTCACAATATCTGCCAAGTGCAATAAAGCAAAGCAGTATAAAATGGGTTATGTCTATATAAAGATATTCCTTCTCTTTAATGAGTTTTGGTGGTTGTTATATTTTCTTTAACTGCATTACTTTCACTCTATGGGATACCATTGTGAACTGCTGGTAGATTACCACTGTCTGCTATAATTTATTTTATTCTATGTCTTGAAGCTCAGGTGACCAAGATTATTTTCATGTGCCATTTACTAATACTACTTTAACAAATATTTCAATGCCTATTAGATGAAGAATGTACATTTGATAACAGGAATGCAAAAGGAAATAAAATATCTCTACCCACAACTCATATTCTAATTGGAGATGAAGGTCAAGTAAAAACACAATTATTTTTGTATATTAGAAGCCTTGAATCATTATAGACAAATATGAAAGGTATACTGAACTTTTGTGCATCAGATCAACTTTTTCTTGCCTTATTCTCTGGAACACAATGTTAGGAATAATCTCCTAACACTTTTAAATGGGTCACATGGATTATAAATGTATATGGACATTTTGTAAGGTATTTGGCCACATCACAAGTGTTTTGAAATGAGTGTTTAAATCATTTATTTTGAAACAATAGTTTCACACCTAGGGATTTCTACAGATAACAATTAGACATGTGCACAAAAGATATGTAAGAGAATATTCACTCCAGTCTTGTTTATGATAAAGAGAAAATGCTGCTGCTACATAATGCTATGCTACTATTAAGATGATGTTGTAGAACATATGTGATAGCATTGAAAGGTATAAATAATATATGATAAATTTATGAAAGAAAGGGGATAATGTTATTTCTCTTTTGAAAGAAAATGTATGTACATGCATGTGTCTAGAAAATTTCAAACAACATATGTCTCAAAATAACTCTAGATGGTAATACTGAGAAAAAATGGGGAAAAAAATCCAAATTGTATTTTATATATAGTGCATATATATTCTTCCTGAGAATAGACTAATTTTTATGAATTGGTATTTTAAAGAGGACATTTTGTTTCATATTTATCCCTATGGGTAACTTCTAAAATTATTTAGAGATCACCCCCTGCACAAAGGAAAATCTTTACAGCGATAATATCTATATTTTTCTATCTCTTGCTCTTCTTTCTTCACTTGCTACACCTCTCCCCTCATCCTATCATCCCAATAATGGATTTTAATATCTATCCCTAAGTGTTCTAAATATTTCATTAAAGTATTTTGAAAGTTCCAAAACTTGAAAAATTTCTAGCATATTTAAAACATTCCCATATCTGGTCTCATTGCATTTTATTTTCCCAAATTGTCTTAGCTAAAAAAAACACTAAGTTTGTTTCAGTGTAAGAAAAACTGAGTGTCATATAAGTTTCCAGACATCCCAAGAAGTGGTTATTTACTCAAAATCTTCACAGTATTTTTGACTCTCTTGCCACAGCATGAGTTAAATATTTCTCACTGACATTTTCCTCTATTATGTGAGAAAAGTGTATTACTGTTTCTCTGTGTGCAGGACATATTCCTTTCAATGTGAAGTTGGGTGGTTAATGAAACTTATTTATTCTATTTTCCTAAAAGCTAAGCACTTACAAATACTTTTTATGATCCTCATTATGATTTACTATATCTAAATATTCTTTTTAATTCCAGTGATAATATGGACTTAGATAATATTAAATCTACAAGCATATATTAATCCCTTACTATAAGATAGCATAATATCAGGAACACTGGGAAAACAAATAAATATGAAAAAATGAAAACACTGGATTAGAGCCCTGAGAGGTCATCAAGATGGCTGACTACAGGCAACCAACACTCGTCTCTACAAAGAAGGACCAAAACAGCAGATGGATAACCACATGTCAAATGGAAGGTCTAGCGGAGATACTGGAATTCACCAAGAAAGTAACAAAGACCCTCTGAGGCACAGAAATGCAAGATGGCAACATAGGGAAGGGAAGCAGCTGACCAGAATCAGCTCACAGCCAACAAACCCCCCATTTTGGGGAAAACTTAAATTGTAGATCTCCAGCAATCTACATTTCTATCACAGATGCCTGCAGTTCTAACTACAGAAGAGCCCCTCAGCAGTCACAAGCCCTGAGCCTAATATAGAGAGCTGCCCGGAGTCCACATGACTACATTATCCCAGACAGGGAATTCACACTGGGTCCAACTCACACCCTAGAACCCAGACTGCAGCAGCACAGTGCCATTTTGAGGGCAGAGCCACCACCAGGTGACATCATGCTCTGGGCCAAATAGCCCCTGCATTTTCACATGCCTAGGTCCCCACTGACATCTTCCTACATCCACCCAGAGGGCTACAGTATAGAAAAACCAGCTGGAATCAACAATGCTGCTGCATCACCAGCAACTGAACCCATGCAGTTTACTACACCCCAGGAAGCAGGATGTTTGGCACATCAGGGAGGCTGCCCTCAGGATATAGGGAACTAAAGCACATGCTCCCCAGAACCCAAGACATGCCTGCCTGGGGAAGCAGCCACTGACATTGACCCTGCCCAGTGCAGCAGCAGAACCACCCATCTGTACACTGCCCAGAAGACCAAGGACTGGTCCACCCAAGGCCCACCCCCTCCACCACCGGTGCGCACATGAACTAACCAGTGGCCTGAGGACTGCATATGTGACATCCCTAACCCCAGAAAAATCACTCCACAGGCTGAGCCACTGAGGAATTCACACCCCGAGCCACTGGGGAACTCACAGTAACCAATGTTAATTACATCTGAAGAAATCATATAGAGAGTATACTACTTCAGGCATGAGAACCCAGAGTCAAAGCACCCTATTCAACTGATACTACAGACACATCTACAAAAAAACTTTCTCTATAAGCTACTCAATAAAATTAGAAGAAGCAACTGTTACACTAGATACACAGATATCAACATAGGGATAGGCCGGGCACGGTGGCTCACACCTGTAATCTCAGCACTTTGGGAGGCCGAGGTGAGTGGATCACCTGAGCTCAGGAGTTCATGACCAGCCTGGCTAACATGGTGAAACCCCATCTCTACTAAAAATACAAAAATTTGTCAGGCATGGTGGTGGGTGCCTGTAATCTCAGCTACTCAGGCGGCTGAGGCAGGAGAATTGCTTAAACCTGCAAGGCAGAGGTTGCAGTGAGCTAACTCCATTGCACTCCAGCCTGGTCAGCAAGAGAGAAACTCCATCTCAAAACAAACAAACAAAAACATAGGGACACAAGAAACATAAAAAGATAAGGAAACATGCCACCTCCAAAGAAAGACAATAATTCCCCAATAGCAGATCCCAAAGAAAAGGAAATATATTGAATGACTGAAAATAAATCCAACATTATGATTTTTTAAAAAACTCAATGAGATACAAGATAACACAGAGAGATAATACAAGTAAATCAGAAAAACAATTCATTATCTAAATGAGAAATTCAATGAATAGATAGGTATTAAAAAGAACCAGATAGAAATCTTGAAACTGAAGAATTCAGTGAATGAAATTTTTTTAAAAAATGGAGAATTTTAACAATAGACTAGATCAAGCAGAAGAAAAGCGTTCTGACCTTGAAAAAAGGTCTTTTGAAATAACCCAGTCAGACAAAAGACAAAATTTAAAAAAAAGAAAAGAATGAAGAAAGCTCATGTGACATATAGGATATCATTAAGTGAAAAACCGAGGGTCTTTTCTCCACAAATATTACATTTCAAGGGTTGTGATTGGCAGCAAGACATAAGTGAGTTTCCCTCTCTCATATACATGAAAATATATTCTATAAGAGGACAGAAATAGGAGGTAATCTAGGTAGATTGTATCCCCATTTTTACAGGTAAAAACAAAATAAAACTGGCCTCTGTGCCATAAAATAGCCTGACCAAGGTAATTCTGACTATTACAAACCAAGTGCTGTTGTGCTATTTGAATATAGTGGTGTAAAAAGCTCATAATACTGCATTACTTACAAATAATTATTGAACATTTATTACATATGATGCTCTTTCCTCAACAGAACAAACCCAGTCAGCCATGATCTCAGTTTCGTAGCATCCAGTTTGCATTTAATAAGATTCTGAAATGCTTTTGGTATGAGATAGGGGAAATGAACCAAGTGTGAGATTCAGTACAGTTTTTAATCTTGAAAAACATAGTAGTGTCTATCTAACAAAAGGCTTATACACTTTTCACATAAGCTCCACATAGACATTCATTTTGATATTTTAGTGTTTCAATTTCTATGGATACTAATCTTACTCCCAAATTAAACCTGTCTGTTCTGTGTATGCCTCAACCCTGGGGAAGGAACTTGTGACATGGAGATTAAATTGATATCAGTGCCTATTATATTTAATTTTGCCCTGTTGTCTTCATGTGTGGTACAGAATATTATGCTTTATCAACAATTTGTGCTGTTTACTAAGGCACACTTTAAACAATGATGGACAATATGAAAATAATTTAGAATTAGCACTAGTCCTGTGGTACACACTTACTTTTCCAATTCAAGTAAACCTCTTTATGTTTCTGAAAACAAATGTTGCAGAAAAAAGGAAAATATGCAAAATATGAAGCCAACACAAGCATACACATATTCTAAGACCACATTGCTACGATTGTCAAAAAGACAATTAAAAATGCACCAATTAGGGGTCTGCTTATATTTCTACTGCCACTGGAACAATGAACTTTGTTCACTAAAGTTCTCTGTCATTATTACCACCATTTGTGGCTTTTGATTAATGGCATTTGAGGTTACAAAACTACATCTGTATGGTATGTATATTTAATAAAATAGAATCTGTTATAATTTTTATATATAATGTTTCTTGTCAAAGAAGAGGGTCTTCCTTATCCTGAGGAATAATTATCAATCACAAAAGAACTATAAATGAAAATTTAATTCATTAATTGGCCTATGGTTCTTCCCTGCTGAGGATATTATCCTTATTCTGTCTTATGTATAAATGAATTTTAAGGATGAGATGACTTAGAAATGAATAGTATTATTTCAGCAGAATTTTTGCTATGCTCTATCCTTACTCATTATCATTATGACTAAAAATTATATCCCATATCTTTTTAATCTCTTTACTAAATATAGAAATATTCTTTGAAACCAGGTAGACTAGAGTATTTGAGAAAAATTGTATAGTACTTAAGATGTCTTTAGGTGTCAATCATTGTTTTATCCCTTGCTGGTAGGGTGATACTAGACAAGTTACTTAACTTCTCTGTGCCTCAATTTCTTGGTTGTAAAATAATGATAACAATAATACATAGGGCAGCTCCAAAGATCAAATGAAAAGATGAATGTGACATGCTAACAAAGGAGCATAGGCCATAGTGTGAATAGTAGTTTACATTATCGGTTTCAATTTTTCACCCCTCCTTTTGCCAGGTATATTCATAAGGGTTCTCTAGAGGGACAGAACTAATAGGATATATGTGTGTGTGTGTGTGTGTGTGTGTGTATATATACATGGGATATATATATGGGTATGTATATGTGTGTGTGTGTATATATATACATACCCCATATATATATCCCATATATATATACATATATCTACCTCATAGATATATCCCATATATATATACACATATATCCCATATATATATACACATATATATATCCTATGTATATATACATATATACACATATATGTGTATATATATGGGATATACATGGGATATATGTATATACATATGGGATATATATACACATATATATCCATGTATATCCATGTATATATATACTATATATATACATATATATACACACACATATATGTGTATATATATCCGATATATATATACTTATATATATATCCTATATATACGTATATATATACACATATATACCCCATATATATGTGCATATATATGTATATGGGATATATGTGTGTGTGTGTGTGTGTGTGTGTATATATATATATATGGGGGTATATATATGTGTATAGGGGAGTTTATCAAGTATTAACTCACACTATCACAAGGTTCCACAACAGACTGTCTGCAACTTGAGGAGCAAAGGGAGCCAGTCTGAGTCCCAAAACTGAAGAACATGGAGTACAATGTTTGAGGTCAGGAAGCATCCAGCATAGGAGAAAGATGTAGGCTGGGAGGCTGAGCCAGTCTCTCCTTTCACATTTTTCTGCCTGCCTATATTCTAGCTGCACTGGCAGCTGATTAGATTGTGCTCACCCAAATTAAGGGTGGGTCTGCCTTTCCCAGCCCACTGACTCAAATGTTAGTCTCCTTTGGCAACAACCTCACAGACACACCCAGGGTCAATATTTTGTATCCTTCAATCCAATCAAGTTGACACTCAGTATTAACCATCACACCATGTAACTTTTCGGTTCCTCCCACTAAAGGGATAATGCATATCTTCTTTCCCCTTGGCTTTGACCCATAGAACAAACAGAAAGTTAGTGTTCTGGACCTTAGCCTAAACCTTGAAGTTTCATGTGTTTCCCTTACACATTTATGCCACCGCTAATCCTAATAAAAGAATATTATTTTGTTAATACAGCTAATGGAAAAGAGTTACTCCAGCCAACCCATTACCTGCAGTGAGAAATAGGGCCACCCTAGCTTCCACAGACTGAAAAAGAAATAAACTGAACCTACCTCCAAATTAGGGAACACCCATGAAACCCAGAAACACATGAATAATAATAGTTTATTGTTTTAAGCCACTGAACTTGGAGGTAGATTTTTTATGCAGCAAAAATTGGCAGATACAGTATACAATCAATAAAGATTAGCTGTTGTCGTGGTTATCATTTACTATTGTTTGAAAGAGAAGCCAAATAAAAATAAATAAAGCAAATCAGCATGATAATTAGTAAAGTTCAGAACTCTGTTTTCTAAACATGAGGTTTTTAAAGAAATAATGTTTTATCCACTCTTGTTTGTTTTTTGATACCACTGTTGGCAGACAGCACCTTCTTCAGAAAAAGGAAATGTAAATGCTTGGGAGAGTTTTGTCCAATCTGCTACTTCTCCAAGGAAAATAGAATCCTATAATAAACAATCTTGTGATCACAGATGTATAAATGTAATGGCGATGCTACAAATACATCACACATGCAAACTTCAAATACATATCTCCCTCCTACAAAGTCTTCCAGAAATATTCTGCCGCATCTCTCAGAAGGAATTGCAAGCATTTCATCTGGAAGTCTCAGTGTGTGGCTCTCCCCAGTGAAGCCAAGGCAAAAAAAACCCATTAGAGCTGTAACAAAGCATAGGGTCAGTAGACAGAGGTTTTTTTTTTTACAAAAAATTAAAGGGCAAAGGGAGAAGAAAAATGAAGTCAGAGGTACTTAACTATTTGAACTCACAAATTTGAAGTTTTAATAGCATATAAAAATAGATGCCCTTCAGCTGAATGTGGTGCACAACTTGGGTTTCTCCTTCTAGGGTGCATACTGCTTAGGTATTTAGTTAGCATGTAAGCTGGAGTAGTTAGTGAGTTTTGGTATAAAAGACTACGTGATAAAACTGGCTTAAAATACAAATAAAAGATGGACTATAATCCTGTGCCTATTGTGACTAAACTCTCTAAGAAAGGTGGAACAATCTTATCATAAGAGAAATAATAATAATAATAAATAGTTTAAAAATCAGTCCACCTTTAAGTTGAATTGTGTACTACAGAGGGAAATTGCAGTTTGTTTCTATATATTGCTTTGCCCTTCAGCTCAGCTGTTGGCCTTGCATTAATATTCAGGCAGCATCAGTGCCAGTCTTGGTGATTCACTGAGGTATTATGAATATGCAAATGAGCAAGAGCTTTTTATGTCAATGGTTTGTCTTTCTTACATGTTTGAAGAAATAATTGGAACCAATCAGCTACTGATAACTTGCATAGAGATGACTATTGCTCTGAAAGCTAAAACTGTTTAATAATTTGTCTTACACCAGCCCAAAGGTTTGATTTTAGTCAATCTCTTGAAACAGTACTCCTAGTATCTCTTAAACTGACTTAGAGGTTAAAGTGTCATATTACTTCAATTTTCTGGATTATAGTGGCAGCATTTTGGAGTGAGCACTGTACAAAGAGTTTAATATGTATACTGTTTTTACTTGTACTGTTTATTTTTCCTTAGATCTTTATCCATTTTCCTTGAGTATTTAAAAATTAGAGGAGTTTGTGGAGTATACTAGGTAGATGAACTCTAGAGCTTCTGAAATGTGGAGATAGAATAGATAGAAAGGAGAGAGAAAAAAATAGTATATAGACTGGGCCTTATCTACCTGCCCAGCTTCTCATATTCAACAATAATTAATGCTTGATTTTAAAATCACATTAATGTCGTCTGAATGACATACATTAATGAGAAAGAATAAATGCTAACAAGATGCATAATTCATTTTGGATAGAAAAAAATAACATTTGTGAAGAAAAATCAAAGTCTAAATGAATTAGGTAAATTTTAATATAAATTTTGTCGACATATCTTGATAGACATTTTATCATGTAGTTTAACAATTTTAAATTTTTTTCTGAAGCAGTGTGACACACTGAAAAAAGTCACAATACAATATAGAATATTTCTATTTTTGTGCCCTGCAAGTGACTAAAACATTTGTAGTTCTTTTCTTTTGATGTTCTAGCACTGTCTTGTTTCTATGAAGAAATAACCTTCAAATTGCCACAGCTTGTTGAATGTCTATAGAGAACTTATTTATGACTGTGTGAAACAACCAGCATTCTGCTAATATGTAGTCATTTTCATTTAATGGAGGAATTATTTCAGATATAGAAAATACTTTTGAAAATAAGATTACAAAGTTATTTGATTCCTCTCTATCTACAAAAATGAGTTTAGAGTTTTATATTAAAAGGCAAATACCAGGTAGTTCATGTCAGGTTATGTTCTGTTTTTTTGTTGTTGTTGCTGCTGTTTTTGGTTTAATCTTGGTTTGAAACAACAAAGGTTTAATTATTGCACATGCTACATATATCACAGGTTGGTAAAGGAGCTCTATTCATTACAGATTTTGAGGGCTCTAGGCTGATAGTAGTTCCAAATTGGCATATACTCTCCTACTTATGCCAGAGAGGAGAGCAGCTCTGGAGGGTTTTGAACCAGCAATTCAATGCCCAAGCCCTAAAGTGACACATATCACTTCTGACTAAATTTAATGACTGAAATGGCCACATGGCCACACTCAACTTTAAGGGATGGAGAAGGAAATATATTCCAAAGTACCTGGAAGGAGAGGGGAAATGGAATATTAATACACATTCATAATTTCAGCCCCATGACACTGCATTTGTATATTTTCAACAGAAAGATCAAATGATTTGCCAATGTCATCTTTCTAATTAAAGGAAGAAAAAACATAACCCTCTCAGGAATATTCACTAACTGGCAGAAAATGAGACATTAAACCTTCCTGGAAAAATATGTTGTGTGTGTGTGTGCATGTGTGTATACGTAACTGTATGTTATTACTGCATGCCCTATGATTGACTAAAAGTTTTATATATGTATATGTACTTTATTTGGAGCTGGACTGAGTTGACACTAGATATATGGGTACTCAGTAGGATTGTTTATTACAAAGGGGACCTTAACATTTAATGAAAATATAAAGTATTGGAGAAAAACATATTTTTCAGAACCCCTTTTTAGAAGAATACTAAATACAATTACAGGGCTTATTTTGTTTTGTCAAGCTATGGGGTGTGACTACTGTAATGGATTTTTTTAAATAACCATAGATGATCACTACATAATTTACTAAGAATGTGGAACCAATGAACTAGATCTGGCTGCTGTCAGCCAGTGGGGTATGGTAATTTAGAGCCAGGGATTTTTGACAACCAGATTTGCCTTTCTTCTGACCTTTGCCCACACAACAGTCAACTTGCCCTACAAATAAAAACTGAACAAATATTAAAAGAGTAGTGATTTGAATAAGTCAAATTGTTCAGCCTGTGGCTGAGGCATTATATTGCCCATTAATCTCCAGAATATGACTTTGCTGATTTGACTCTCTAAATAGCAACTACCTCCTTCCCTCACCATTCCATGCAGTGCATCCCATCAAATATCATACAGCTGGTCCCAGACAAGAGAACAACATTGTTAACTCAATGATAATGTGAATTAATGCATTAGGCCTATGTAAGAAAATATAGCTACATAAAAAGCAAAAACCAGTGAATATAAATGGTCTTACACTCTAGCCATTTATACCTCTCTTATTTTCCATTTCATGAGGACTGAATTCCTAGTAATCATAGTTAAAAATTTTTACAATGATTGTAATTTGCCTAAAAAATAATTCAGTATAGATAGTGTGTGCATTTTAACAAGGAATTCCCATTCCAGGGACAGTCATATATCATTTTTTTACTGAAGACACCCTTCTCCACTTCAGAGGCAATGATCACAAACACATTAACTATCTTTGTCTTTGGTCATATCCAGATGTAAAACATCACAATATTTCATATCAGAAGTGGGTTTTCATTGCTTAAATTAGTGGTTACCTTATTAATTAGCATGACATGTTAGAAATGGTTTTTCTTTGGTAAAATTAAAAGCTTTCAACTTATATGAATTGTCTAAATTAGTATAAAGACACCCCTCAATCTCAAATAAACAGGAAGTAAAAATCCAGCAAAGTTAGTAGCTTCTACCCTTACAGATTGTGCCAAAGACTTGGTCTATAAACTTTTCTGTATCAAGCCTCTGCTTTAGAGGATTTTGGTTGCCTGATGCTGTTAAGAGTAACTGAGTCCTACTTCTGGGATGCTATTCGGTGTTTAGTCAATCTTTCTTGTAAGTTAAGAAGGTCAAAGCTCCTGAAATAACAGACAGCTGGGACAGGCTGTATGAACCATGCTTTCCTCTTTATTAATAAACACCTCTATTATAATAGAGCTCGTTCTAGGATTTGACTTTATATAAACCTGGTTGCAATGTTTGAGGGAAGTAGCTACCTTTATTCATATAGAAGATTCAGTTGGCTACTGTTATTTGTTAAAAGTAAACAAACAAAAAAACCCTAAGAATTCTACATGTTCAAATTTTCTTAGGTTCATGCCCAGCATACTTAAATATAAGTTAATATTAATATTAAAATCAATATAAATTAATAGTATCTCCATTTTTACTACTTTACATAGGGTAGTAAAAGTTTACCTCACTTACTGGGGTGGTCTTTAAAAAATATGTTGTAATTAACATTGACTAAATAACTTACTGCTAATCACTATTTTCATCTCAGAGCATGAGCTTCCATGAAAAAAAGGAAATCAGAAGTTATACTAGAAGATCATATTATTATAGATGATAAGGTTATCTACTTTTTCATTTTTATTATTCAAAACAAATTTATCTTCCAAAAGATCATTTTACGTGCAAGAAGTCATTAAATTAGGGTTTTAGTGAATGACATACAAATAAAAATTAAATAAAATCTGTAAAAAAATGAAAAATCACGAATTCTTAGATATCTGTATAAAATAAGGACCACTTCCCTAACTCATTCTATGAAGCCAACATAACTCTGATACAAAAACCTGGAGAAGACACAATGAAAAACAAAAACTACAGGCCAATATCCCTGATGAACATAGAAACAAAAAATCTTCGGTGAAATACTAGGAAAATGAATCCAGCAATATATCGAAAGGTTAATTCACCATGATGAAGTAGGCTTCATTTCTGATATGCAAGATTGGTTCAACATATGCAAATTAGTAAATGTGATTTATCACATACACAGGATTAAAAACAAAAACCATATGATCATCTCAATAGATGTGGTAAAAGCTTTTGATAAACTCCAACATCCCCTCACAATAAAAATCTTCAATAAAGTAGGCATGAAGGAACATACCTCAAAATAATAAGAGTCATCTGTGTCAAACCCACAGCCTACCTCATACTGTGTGGGAAAAACTGGAAGCATCCCCCTTGAGAACTGGAATAAGACAAGAATGCCCACTCTCACCACTCAGATTCAACATAATACTGAAAGCCCTTGCCAGAACAATCAGTCAAGGGAAATAAATAAAACACATTGAGATAGAAAAAGAAGAAGTTAAACTATATCTCGTCATGGAAAATATGGTTCTGTACCTGGAAAACACTAAAGACTTCACCAAAAGGTGCTTGGAACTGACAAGCAAAATTTCAGGATACAAAATGAATGAATGAAAATCAGTAGCACTTCTATACACCAATAACATTCAAGCTGAGAGCCAAATCAATAATGCAATCCAATTTATGATAGATGCAAAAGATAAAATAAAATACCTAGGAATAATCTAACCAAGGAGGTAAAGGAGCTCTACAAGGAGAACTGCAAAACACTGGTAAAATAAATCATAGATGACATAATCAAATGGAAAAACATTCCATGATCATGAATTAGAAGAATCAATATCATTTAAATGGCCATATGGCTCAAAGCAATTCACAGATTCAATGTTGTTCCAATTAAACTACCATCATTTTTCACAGAACTAGAGAAAAACTATTCTAAAATCCATTTGGAATTTGAAAAGAGCCCAAATAGGCAAAGCAATCTTAAGGAAAATGAACAGAGCTGGAGGCATAACATTATCTGACTTCAAACTACACTACAAAACTACAGTAATCAAAACAGTATAGTTCTGGTACAAAAATAGACACATAGACCAATGGAACAGAATGGAGAACCCAGAAATAAAGCTACACCCATATAGCCATTCGGATCTTTAACAAACTCAGCAACAAATAAGCCCATGAGGAAAGTACTCTCTATTCAATAAATGGTGTTGAGATAGCTGGCATATGCAGAAGAATGAAACTGGATCCCTACCTTTTGCCATATGCAAAAATTAACTCAAGATTGATTAAAGATTTAAATATAAGACCTCAAACTATAAGAATCTTGGAAGAAAAATTGGGAAACACCATTCTAGACATCAGCCTTGGGAAAGAATTTATGACTATGTTCTCAAAAGCAATTGCAAACAAAAATGAAAATTGACAAGTAGGACCTAATTTAACTAAGGGGCTTCTACACAGCAAAATAAATTATCAACAGAGTAAACAGACAACCTACAGAATGAGAGAAGATATTTACATACTGTGCATCTGAGAAATGTCTAATATTAAGAATACATTAGGAACTTAATGCAACAAACAAAAACTAAACAACCCCATTAAAACGTGGGCAAAGGACAGACACTTCTCAAAAGAAAACATACATGTGGCCAACAAGCATATGAAAAAATGCTTATATCACTAATCATCAGAGAAGTGTAAATCAAAACCATGGTAAGATATCATCTCACACAATCAGAATGGCTATTAGTAGTAAAAAGTCAAAAATAACAGATGCTGGTGAGGCTGCAGAGAAAAGGGAACACTTGCATACTGTTGGTGGGAATGCAAATTAGTTCAATCACTGTGGAAAGCAGTTTGGAGATTTCTCAAAGAACTTAAAACGGAACTATCATTTGACTCAGCAATCCCGTAAAAGGGTATGTATCCAAAAGAAACTAAATCATTCCTCCAAAAATACACATGCACTCGTCTGTTCACAGCAGCACTATTCACAATAACAAAGACATGGAATCAACTTAGGTGCCCAACAATGGTGGATTAAAGAAAATGTGATAAATATACACTATGGAATACTATGCAGCCACAAAAAAGAATAAAATCATGTCCTTTGCAGCACCATGGATGCAGCTGGAGGCTGTAATCCTAAGCAAATTGACACTGGAACTAAAAACCAAATATCACATATTCTCACTTATAAGTGGCAGCTAAACATTGGGTACTCATGGACACAAACATAGCAACAATAGACATTGGGGACGACCAGAGGAGGGAAGAAGGAGGGGACAGTTGTTGAAAAAAATAGCTACTGGGTATAAATAGCTACTTGCTATAAATAGCAACTGTGCCTGGTTGATGGGATCCAGTGTACCCCAAACCTCAGAATCACACAATATACCCAGGTAACAAACCTGGCCATGTAACCCCTGAATCTGAAAGTTGAAATTATTAACAAAGAAATATTATTTGCCAACGCATTAAGTTTAAAAAGCCAGGCACAGAGACAAACCATTTTGCTCAAAATTACTCCTCAACTAGTCCAAGAACAGACTTAATAAGTTACTGTCTCAATAAATTAACTTTTTCCCAAAGAACCTATGCATCTCTTGTGTGCCAGGATGGTGTCGTACAGGAGATACTGTGATTACAATATTTATTAATAGTTTAGTTAAATAAGCAATATATATGCATACATATATATACATATATAGCTGTATGTAGTTATTGTTGTTGTTCCCTCTGTTTTGAAGTTGTTTGATTAATTTACCAGTTACCCTTTTATGACAGCTTCAGAAAAGAATGTCTCTAAGGTAAGCAAAAAAATAATGCTGGATGTGAGTGTCTGAAAGCTGGTTTTGTTCAGGGTGAAGGTTAGGGAATTATTAACCTTCTTGAAGACTCTGACAAATAGGAACACAATGTATGTTTGTATTATGAGCATTCACTTTTAAAAAAGTTTTCAGTTAGCTGAGCCATAATATTAATGGAATATTTAAAGATGACTTCCTTTATTAAGAGTTATCTTATTAGGATTGTTTTTATAGGATGCTAAGATTATTTTTGTATGCTAATTCTAGTTAGAGTTCTTTTGTAAATAAATCTAATTTAGATAACTTCTTCCTATAGTATTTTGCAGGTTTCCGTCTTGTATTATTTATATCTATTTTATTGAAATCAAAAGTTTTTGGAGGTAGACACAAAACATTTTTGTGTTTACTACATATGTGACACTGTGATTGGCTCAAAATATGTGATCAATGCATATTTTCTAGGAATAAATGGATATCTAGAAATGATGGCTTTCCAGATAGTAAAATAAACAGTGACCCTTTAAAATTTTATTTATAGAATACTAAAAAAATCATGTTATTTATATCTAAAAAGAGAGAAAACACAAGTCTTATAGAGTGTGGTTAGATTACTTAAATAATGCATTGCTCACTTGGCATCATAATGTGTCGATAAATTGATCTCACTCTGCAGAAATGTTACTTATGAGTTTTTCTTCTTATTTTCCTAAAATTTTGAGGAATAAAAATATATTACAGTGCACAAGTACTAGCAGATGGTGCACAGATCCTTATTCATAAATATTTAGATCTTGATTTGATGAGAAAAATATAAGATTACAATACATGTCACAGTCTTTCCATGTAAGTGTATAACTCTATTCTTCAGTTGTTGCTAGTGCAGATATAATGTCTTTAAAAGTCTTTTATTACAGCAATGCATTTCCCCAAGGAGGAGTATTTATAAATATATGAATCAAGGTGATGCATTTTGCTGGTATTATTTTTTTGCCTTCCTGGATTTGTTTTCATGACTTACAAAACATTTTACAACAAAATGAGCCAACAGGAATAGCCATATTGAAGTAGACGAATAATTCAGTTATTCTGGAGACTATTATATGAATGTGGAGGTGTTTTGTTATTTTTCTTCTTATACCCAGAGAAATATGTACTTGAAACAAAATGATTACTCTAAATGATTAGCCTGTCTCCCAAATAATCTAAAATTAAAGCTTACCTTTTCAGAATTTTTCAGATTATGGTCACCTGTAGAAAATTTTCCATCCAAACATAAACATAACAGCTTCATACCAGCTTTATCGTGAATCTGTCTTTATGACATCAGAAATATTTATTTAAAATCTTTCTATCATTGTCAGTTCAGAATAATTTGATCAGTTTAGATGAATTAAACAATCAGAAGATCAAAAAGTTATAAGCAGTTTGATAGTCTATGATCTATCTGCTTTCTTTTAATCTTTCAGTTGGGTGAAACTTTTGTCCTTGATTCTGTTTCTTTTGCCTGAGATTTCAATGGTTCTATTTTTTGAATCATTTTTGTCTGAAATAATAGTATTTCAGGTTCTCATCATTCTATGTAACTACATATTCTGTCCTCATCCCTGCTGATGCATGACTGAGTAGTGGAATAATTGAATGCTCTCAAGTTGTTGGAATTGACAAAATGGCCTAGCAACTAATTGGCGAATCTCGGAAGCTGATGCCTGTTTTGCAGTTTGATTCTAATCAAGTTTCTTTGACTTGAAACATCAGTTTCTGAAGGCCCGTGAGGGCAGCGGCTTCATCTATTTTGTTCACAACTATACACCCAATACTCGATCACTCACTAACTTAGAGTAGGCATTTAATAAATACTATTGAAGAAACGAATGAAAGGAATTGTAGCAATTAGTTACTTCAATCAGTGAATTAATGAATTGATACTTACATTTTTGTAGTTAGATTTTAAAACCATCTTAAAAATGTTTATGTCATGACTCAAACCCTTTAAAGTTAGAAGAGTAGGCTGTGTGGTCTCATATAAATTATTTGGCATATCACGTTAGGAATAGTTTCAGAAGAAATCGTACCAGATCCCCTTTGAGCCTCTAGTAGAATCAGCTGCCCTGAATGACATTACTTTCAGTTTTATTTTATCAGTTGGTTTCCAGCTTCCTGTATGGCTCCTGTGGATTTCCCTTAGCTTCCTGAAAGCCCAGCTATGTAATTAAATACTTGTTGGTCATATTTATCCAGCATTTTTTGGTGCTTTGTAATAGGAGGTTTTTCAGAGGAGTTAGCCTGATTTATCATTGTAAACAGATGTGCCCTATATTACTGAGAGTCTTGATGATGAAGCTTCTGGTAATGAAGTGTATCATCCACCTCTTAATCTATTAATTCACTTGACATATAGTAATTGAATATCCCCTCTGTGTCTTTCCTCTGTACTCTGGGGATAAAATGGTCACTGAAAACTGTTGCTACTGTCAAGGAGCTTACATTCTAGTGAAAGAGACAAACAACAAATTAAATGTGTATGTGTATATATGTGTGGTACACAAATACATGCTATACACTATACACACACATACATGACATACAATATTTACAAGTAGCTGTCAGTGCTCAGAAGAAAAGTAAATCAGGGTCATGGTTTAGAATGTGGCAGGTGGTATTTTAGACATGGTAGTCTCCTCAGGGGAGGAGATGTTGATCAGATAGAAAAATAGTGAGTGAGCTATGTAGATGGAGATGGGTAAGATGAATACTCCCGGCAGAGGCAATATTAAGTTCTAAGACTTCATGATAGGGATTGGGATGTTTTTATGAGGTTAAAGAAAAACTCTGAAGAATATAGATCCCTTTATAGGAAATATAATTTTGGAACACTATATTAGTACATTAGTCACTAAGTAAGTAGAGCTGTCCCGATTATTTCACTCATTGTCTAATCAATTATTCAGCCAAAAAAATAGAACACGTATTAGGTATTGTATGAAACATGAAAGCTAAACATCAGTAACATAGTGTGTTCATAGTTTAATTGGGAAGAAGGCAAGGGATAACTGTGTGGAAAGTCGAAACCTAATCTCAAGAGATACTTTAATTACTGTTATCCTATAATTTTCAGGAAAATAATGTTGGACATTATGTTTTACTATTCTGAATTTGTTAATAGTTTTAAGAGCTTTAAAATTGTAACTATATTGTATGTGTATGTAAGCATTAATATTTTATGTATTTGTATGAAACTGCTGGAATTTACCAAAAATTACTGGGATTCTTTTATCAGTCACTCTTGGTTTTTGACCACTACAACGTCAACACAGATTATCTTTAACGTTTTTCTCAAAACAAGAGTACAAAAATAAGAATAGCTCTTTTACAAAGAAACATACATAGACATTTTGCTAAAGAAGACATACAAATGGCCAACAGGTATGTCCGAAGGTGCTCAACTTCACTAATCATCAGGGAAATGCAAATCAAACCTGCAATGGGCTATCACCTTACACACGTTAGGATAGCTATTATCAAAAAGTCAAAATATAACAACTGTTGGCTCGGGTGTGGAGAGAAGGAAACCCTTCTGAATTGTTAGTGGGAATGAAAATTGGTACAGCATTAGGGAAAACAGTATGGAGATTCTTCAAAAAATTAAAAATCAAACTATCATATGATCCAGCAATCTCACTACTAGGTGTATGTCTATAAAGAATAAAATGAGTATCTTGAAGAGATATGGACACCATTCTGTTAAAATGTAACAGAAGGACAGTAAAGATATCTACATATAAATAGCAAAATAGCCTATTAAAAAGCAAAATGGTGAAGACATCTCTTGACTTAAAAACCAACAATATGGTAGAGTCAATAAATGATGGCGTGGTTTTAGTAACGCTGTGATGCTTCTCATATATCACCTTGAACATCCAAGTTGTACATCACCTTTATTGAGACTATATGTTCTTTTCAAAATGATTACATGGTTCTGATACTGTATCCATTATATTTGGAAAAAAACTGAAAGCTTATGCTGCATATCTTATTATTAAAAATAAAAAGTTATACTCGGTTTAGGGGATATAAATATACATTTTACCCAAGGGTGAGGAAACCCAGGGAAAGCCCAGCAGTGTCCTTGAGTTGAAGAGACAGACATGGAAATATGGGAAGATGAAGGTATCCGGAGTTTTGATGCGAGAGTAGAATAGAAAAGAGAGAACTGCAGTGAAAGAAAGCTCTGAAGATCTGCAGAGTCCCATTGCCCCGAGTCGTCATCTGTGTTCTTATCAGAACATGCATGTGAAGAAACTGCCTGAAGCCTAGGAAAGAATTATCTGAAAGAAGCAGGTGGAAAAATCTCCAGGGCTCAATGGGAGTCAGAAAAAAATAAAAATTGCTATTTTCACAAGCCAGAGTAGAAATACACTTTAATACATGAGATATAGGGTGGACTTATCAGAAAGATGTTGGTTCAGTCGAGGGGCAAAATTAGACCTAGACTAAAGGCTTATGTGGTCCTGCATAACAAAGTCAAAAGCAAGTTTAAAAGGATCAAACATCAAGAGGAAAAAACGGAGAAAACTTTATCAAGATGTACCCTTATCAAACTGCTTGAAACTAGTGATAAAGAGAAAATTTTAAAAGTAGCCAGAGGAAGGGCAAGCACACATTATGCAGAGAAAAACAAAGATACAAATATAGCAGACTTGGCTGGGCACAGTGGCTCACACCTGTAATCCCAGCACTTTGGGAGGCTGAGGTTGGTGGACCACCTGAAGTCAGGAGTTTGAGACCAGCTGGGCCAACACGATGAAACCCTATCTCTACTAAAAATACAAAAGTCAGCTGGGCGTGGTGGCACGCACCTGTAATCCCAGCTATTCTGGAGGCTGAGGCAGGAGAATTGCTTGAACCCAAGAAGTGGAAGTTACAGTGAGCCGGGATCACGCCATTGTATGCCAGCCTGGGTGACAAGGGCAAAATTCCATTCTCCCCCCCACCCCAAAAAGAAAAGAAATATAACAGACTTTTTGTTGGGAACAGTTCAAATCAGAAGACAGTGAAGCAATGTCTTTAAATTATGGAAAAAAATAGCTATCAGCCTTAGAGTTTATAATCAGCAAAAAAATTTTCAAAAATAAAAGTGAAATAAAAGCTTATTCAAATATACAAAAAGTGAAAGAATTCATCACCAGTAGACATGCAATTTTAAATGAAATTCTTTGGGTAGAAGGAAATGTTAACAGATAAAAATCTGCATCTACACAAAGGAGTGAAGAAATTAGAAATGGTAAGTATGTGAGTAAATATATAATGATATTTCTTTATATTCTAAAATACTTTAAAATATAATCAAATCTTCAAATAAAAATAAAAAATATTGTGTTATCTATAACAGCTATAAAAATAAACTATATGACAACAGCAGAAAGGCAAGGAAAATGGAAATAAACTGTACTATTTTAAAGTCCTTCTATAAATGAAGTAATATAATATTAATTGAAGGCAGAATGTTATAAGCCATCTCTAGTAGAAAACCCTAAAGCAAAACTTCAACAAAGAAGATGTATGTATGGCAAACAGGTACATAAATGTATATGAACATAATTAATCATTAGAGAAATTCAAATTAAAATAACAATGAAATACCTCTACATGTATTTTTTATTTTTATTTCTTTTTTGTAAAATATCACTACATATTAAAATGGCTAAAATAAAAACAAATTAACTGAAAATATGAAGTGCAGACAAAGACCTGGAGTAACAGGATCTCTCATACGTTGTTGTGGAAATGTGTAATGATACAACCACTTTGGAAAATAGTTTAGCAGTTTTTTACAAAGTGAAATATACACTTGCCACATGACCCAGAAATCCCACTATTAGGATTTACCTAAGTGAAATGATCATATTCCTGAATATTTATAGCAGCTCTATTCCTAAGTGCCAAAATTTAGAGATGATGACAATGTCCTTCAACTGATGAATGGCTAAACATAGTGTAGTTTATCCATACAGTGAAATACTGCTCAGCAATACAAATGAATAAAATACTTATTCATACACACAAACATGGATAAATGCCAAACGTATGTTAGTAAGTGAAAGAAGCCAGACTCCAAAATCTACACACTGCATGGATCCATTTATGTAATATTCTGGAAGAGGTAATAGTACAGCGACAGAAAATTAATGAGCAGTTGCCAGTGCTGGGGATGGGAGAGGTGATGAATCAAAAATAAATAAATTAATTAATTAATAACAACAAAACAAGCCCAAGAGTCCTAGTCTTGAACCCACACTTGCTAGATACAAAAGCTACTATGTAACCTGTAATTATATATATATATACACACACACACACACACACACACACGCACATATATTCGTAGATACTTAGTAGGAGTACATGAGATATTTTGGTACAGACATACAGTGTGAAATAAGCACATCATGGAGAATGGTGTATTTATCCCCCTCAAGCATTTACCTTTGAGTTACAAATAATCCAACTACACTCTTTAAGTGATTTTAAAGTGTACAATTAAGTTATTATTAACTATAGTCACCCTGATGTGCTATCAAATGGTAGGTCTTATTCATTGTTTCTACTTTTTGAACCTACTAACAATCCCCACCTCCCTGCCAGACCTGCACTACCCTTCCCATCCTCTGGTAACCATCCTTCTACTCTCTACGTCCATGAGTTCAGTTGTTTTGATGTTTAGATCCCACAAAAAAGTGAGAACATGCAATGTTTGTCTTTCTGTGCCTGGCTTATTTCACTTAACATAATCCTCAGTTTCATCAATGTTGTTGAAATGACTGGATATTATTTTTATGGCTGAATAGTACTCCATTGTACATATGTAATTAACAGAGATCCTGTGATGATATAAGTTCAAGGCTAATTAAAGAAAGGAAAATATGAGAGTAATTATTTGGGTAACTCATATTCTAAAAACACAGAGTTTTTGTTTTACTCATTTGGTTCTCCTATAGTGCTACTCAGACCATTAGCAGCACCTGGAAACTTGTTAAAGTTATACAGTCTCAGGCTCCATCCCCAGACCTATTGAATCAGAAACTCTTCAGGTGGGGATGGATTCAATAATCTGTGTTTTAGCGAGTCCTCCAGATGATTCTGATGTGCACTAAAGTTTGCGACCTACAGATCTACATTAATATATTAGCCGTCATTATTTAAACCAATACATGCAAAGGTTGGGCTATTCTCAACTGTTCATCTGTAAAGCCACTCATGAGCTGGAAACTGAAATCTCTCATTTCTCCCTGCCCCTCTGCAATACATTGTTTATGTCTTTATTAAATACACATTTCATTCACCTTGTATTATATTTCATTCCTGTCATGTCTATAACCTTCACTGTAACACCAGTTCCATAGGGCATGGATTCTCATATTTCAAGATTTATAAAGCTCATAGCTAGCATGATCTGAGTAAGGGCAAATCCAGCTGGCCATGAAGGTTAAAATAATTGGGAAGTGTCAATTTCCAAGGTACATAAAGTTCCAGGTTTGATTCGAGTAAATCAATTACGTTTAGTAGTCATCATCTTTTCACAATCACCAGAATGAGTGTGGGAGTGTGGCAGCCATGAAAACGTTGCTCTCAGATCTTCTGCTGTGGGGAGCATAATTGATCAATGACTCCAGCTGTTGAGCTCTGAGTCCATTACCACACTTCCCACAGGCTCTTCATAGCCAATGATGGTATGTACCAGGGTAACAAAGCAGAGATATTCCAGCAAGATACAAGACTTCTCTAATCAGCAACTTTGGCTCAAGGATTCCTCATCAGCCTTACTAATACTCTCCTTAAATTACCATGCAATTTAAGACTTTTCCTACCTAACCTTGCTTCCTTCCATCTCTCCTTCATAGTGTTGTGGTCTGATAGCTCCCTACTCCTTTCCTTCATATCTATTTCCCCCAATAAATCTTGCTTTGTTTAAACGTGTCTTAGTGTCTACTTCTCTGATGATCTGAGCTGGCATTGGGAGGATCGTATCTGGTTTGAATTCCATGAATAGTTGTGCTTCCCTAAGCAGTTGCATTGTTTTTAATGCATGGAGAATATAACCTGGATAAATGACTGCTTCCTCTTTACAGGTTGGCTGCTAGAAAGTTGAGTACAAAAGTATGACTCTATGTTATGAGCCAATTATTTCTTTTCTTTAAATTTTGAGCCAACTTTTATTCATAAATGATTTTATTTCATTTTAATTTAATTTTACAGATTTTTGTAAGCTGCATTAAATAATTTCTGAATAAATCTCAAGTAAAAATAATCCAAAAAATACTCAAGTTTGAAAAAGCAGGGTCAGGGTTGCCATGTTCGGCTAGTTTTATGGGCTATGCACTCTGGCTTGAGTGGATGCTCAAACTTAATGATGCCGTCTGAAGTTGTGTGTTGGTCCTGGTTGACACGTGCCCAAAGGTGGAAAGAACATGCTAATGGAAAACCCACATAGTGATATGTGGAAATTCAGTCAAGCAGACAATTTGATTGGGTAACAGCATGGTAGTGTTAACCATACTAGAAAATTAAAAGTTAGAAACCCACTTCTCAAAGTTAAGATAGTATGATCTCTAGATCCCTGAAATAGGGATGCCACAACAGAGAAAATTTCAGAAGCCCTGAGTACTACTAGGAACTCCATAGTACATAACAGATAAACTCGAAACAAACTGTCTTAAACCAAAAGGTTAATTTAATAAGCCATGCAATCAGATTGTTCAGGGGGAGACAGGCTTTAGATGAAGCTCTACATATGACTCAAATGATTGGGACTTTGAGAATGTACAGACGACAGTTTTGGCTGCTCAGAAAGTGAAGTAGTTTTCTAATTTTGGAGAACCTTTAAACTGAGATTCTCAGTAAGTGATAGTGCATCTCCCAATGACATATGCTTAAAGTTAAAATCTGTCCTCTTCTCGTCTCCTGGTGGCCGGAGCCTGGAAATCAACACTCAGATATTATCAACAAGGATTCTCTATTTTAGTCTAGTGACCTGAAGGAAAATGACAGTATGATTTGCTTTTCTGCATCTAGCTATGGTGCCTGTGTGTCATGGAGGAGATGGTGGACAGTGGCAGCAGATACATTTGTAGACAAGAATTTTTTTCTGCAACATTACTCAACTCTTTAGTTCCTTCTTATTTCATGGGCCTGATTCTCTGGTTGTCCTCTCAACTATTTGAGCTATTACTAATATTCTTCCAAAAAATTCTTCTCTATTTAATTTTCCAGAATTAAATAGAGATGCATTCAGGTTTGAGATGCATTCAGACCACCTGATATATCTGGGCTCTCTATATCTAGTTTTCAGTCTCTTTTCCTCCATATTAGAACCAATGCAACAGCCATTACATCCTGGGGATACACACTTCCTTGTTTAGGTTCAGCACAAAACATGTCTGATTTTCTAGGGAGTTACATGAATGAATGAATAAACACAGTTTTTAATTCTTTGTATCTTTGGATCAGTTTGAAGTAATATAATGATAGCTAAAGGTCAGTGATGGATTTAACATGCAATCGTAGTAGATTCTAGTTTATAATAAAATGGGTTTGATAGTAAATTGTTATCATTATGAAATAAATGCTTTGGCTCTCAGAGGAGTATGTTGATTCTAAACAGGAAGATTGGACCATGAAAACAGAAAAAATATAAGGCCCAAGTGCCTAAAGGAATTTATTTCAGCACTAGGTTTTTCATGCAACATAGTTCATTAAGAAAATAAAATATATCAAACACTGTAAGCCTTTATTGACATTAATAGAAATTGCTTTCATACATTAGGAGTTAATTATTGTCCAAAAATATTAAAATACTTCAAAACGTGTCACCTCCAATTTGAATTATTGATAATTGAAGCATCTTCTTTTTCTTGTGAGTGTTAAACCTGGAAGTAGAATGGTTAGTGGGAGCAAAAGTTGAATTGGCAGAAAGAAAGCTGTTTGGTGTATACTTGAGTACTTTTATGACAATGAAAAGAATTACTTGATTCTTTTATGTCTGGGCCTCCTCAAATCTTAACAGCATTTTATTTAAGAAGGTTGGTTTTGAAGACAACATTACATTGAGTACAGTGAATATTACTGCTCCTGGGACTGATGCATGATTACTATCGACACAGCTATTTAGGTATGATAGTTTAAAATCATCATGAAATTCCTTGGGCGGGTATTAGGAACTAATGATTATAAATGTTGATAGTCTCATTGAGAAGATATTTCAGCTTATTTAGTCAGTCACTCCAAATAATATTTATTTTACCCTATTGAATATTAAACACTGTACTAGGTCCAGTAGTTGACTACGTAAAAGTATTTGTATTCAGTCAACTCATGCTTTGGTCACAAGGTAAAAATAATTAAAAATCAATGTTAACCAGCAATGATAAAATTATGTAATAAACTCTGCTTAAGGGACCAGAGTGATAATAAAAATAACAATGTCAATATATCTATTATACTACTCATAAGAGCTAACATTTACTGCTTGCTTACTAAGAGACAGGTACTATACACAAACTATATATATATATATATATAGTTTGTGTATCCCTTATCTGAAATGCTTGATACCAGAAATGTTTCAAATGTAAGATTTTATTTGGATTTTGGAATATTTAGGTATACATAATGAGATGCCTTGGGAATGGGACCCTATTCTAAACACAAAATTCATTCATGTTTTGTATACACCTTATACACATAGCCTGAAGGTATTTTTATGCAATATTTTGGAATAATTTCATCCATGAAACGAAGTTTTGACTGCGTTTTCACTATGATCTATCACCTGAGGTCAGGTGTAGAATTTTTCACTGGTGGTGTCATGTTAGCACTCAAAAAGTTTTGGATTTTGAAACATTTCAGATTTCAGAATATTTGGATTAAGGGTGCTCAGTGTCTATCAATTTATTTAATTCTCACAACAATCCCATGAAGATGTTGTGATTTTCTTTACAGTTAAGGAAACCAAGGCACAGAGAGGTTAAGTAACTTTCCTGAGGTTATGCAACTAGT
The DNA here is from genome assembly GCF_030222135.1 of Aotus nancymaae. NCBI lineage: Eukaryota > Metazoa > Chordata > Mammalia > Primates > Aotidae > Aotus > Aotus nancymaae. Next base: position 31,243,190 of record NW_026988472.1, read on the forward strand.
AAGAGTCAAAATAAACCTACTCCAACAATCTGCTTTCAGAGTCTGAGCCCATAACCATAAGGCTATATTGCCATTCTGGGGCATCAGAGATGCCTTTGCAAAGGGGGTAACGTGAACTGAATCTGGAAGGATATTTAGGATTGAGCCAGGTAGATACAGGTGAAACAACATTTCAGGGATTTCAGGGAGAGGGAGTAGCATGCGTATGGGTAGATAGAATAGGTTATATCCAGACTACTTACAAGTAATTTACTATGTCTGTAGCCCAAGTGAGTTATGAAGAAACCACAGGTAGGGAGACAAGTTAGGACATTATAACTCTAATCCAGTTACAGATAATGAAGGACCAGACTATGTTAGTGCTAGCATATAATATGTGGAATGGAACACATATTATGTGCTAAATTCTGCAGAAAATACAAAACTGAATGGGACATAAACTTGTCCTCAAACAGTTTATATTCATGTGGGTTTAGAGATGGGATATAGTCGATTCATCAAATGTTGATGGAAATACTAGCTTTGACAAGGTTGTCAAATATTCTCTCCAATAAAACAAGAGGGAAAATTGACCTTCACCAGTAGAGAGAAAATATGCTAATTTTAACATTGATAAGTGTAGGATCATTTTAAGGATAAAACATGATTTCCATGACTACACAATCAGAAATAACCAGCTTTGAAGCAGTTGCCAGAAAAAATTTCCAAGATTTATTATGGGCTCAAAGTTAAATTTGTCAGCAATATAATTCTTTTAAGAAACGAGGGATGAAAATGGGATATGTACACTGAAGCAGAGGCTCTAAAAACAGATTTTCTTCCCACAGCTGTTAGCAGTGGTCAAATATTATGAGAATATTATGTCTGCCTTGGGGCTTTAAAATTGATATCGGCAATTTGGAAAGTGTACAGAATGTGATAAAGGGCTTAGGAAATAGGTGCACTGAACAAAGGTTAAAGGTAGCTCAGAAGCTGACCCCTGCAAGCATGCCAAGAACAGTCTCACATCTAGAAAAGACACTATTGGCTTAGATTCTAAAAGTTTCAACTAGTTTAACTGGAAATTGCTTTGAATATACATTCTTTTCTGTAAAATTTCCTGGAAATTAAATACAGCATGCATTTTAATGAAGTGCCATTAAGTATTAAAATTAAAGATGGAAGGGCCTGGGCATCAAGAAAATTAGAATTTTTCTCTAATATCATTATCTCAGCCCAATTGAACACATCTAGGATTTTATATCACTATTAAAATACTTTGAAACAAATTAACATTTACTAAAGAAGCTTTATGGCCTTTCATTTAGAAAATCCTGACTTTGCAGTTTTCATGTTACACTAACAATCAAATATGTTTACTCATAGAAGTTTAACTCATTAAAACCACTCTAAACATACATATGCATTTATATACATATACACTTTTACATCATAGATATGTGGACTTCATTAACAAACATTGGCTAATGTTTTCAACATACTTTTATAAAGTGTTTATTGTATGTTAGGATCCCTTCAAGGTGTTTGGGATATATCAGTGGACAAAATAGGCAAAATTTTCTGTCTTCCTGTAGTTGACATTCTACAGAGGAAGGTAGACACTGAAAAATACATATAGTAAATAAATAAATGACCTAGCATGTTACAGCTAATGATCGCTGTAGTAAAAAAAGTAACCAAATAGAGTTAGGGAAATCAGGAGAGCTGGGTGAGCTAAGAAGAAGGTACAGTATTAAATACAATGGTCAGGAGTAGGCATCTTTGGGGAGGTGGGACTTGAGCAAAGACACAAAGGATAGGAGAAAGACAGACATAAGGGAGGTACACAATACCCTTGTGTAAGGATGTTCTAGGCAGAGGAAATAGCTAGTGTAAGGACCCTCAGACAAGACACAAGTGCAAAAACCCTAAAATGCCTCATGTTTGTGAGCAACAGTCAGTGTACCTGGGACAGAGTAAACAAGGAGTAGACAAAAGATGAAATCAGAGAATTAGGGGATGCAAACTATGTAGGGTCTCTCAGGCCATGGTAAACCTTAACCTATACTGAATAAAATGGAGCTACTGGAGGATTTTGAGCAGAGAGACATGACGTGATTTCTATTTTAAATGGATCATACTGGGGAGGGACACCAGGAAAATGGCAGAATAAGACTTTCCTACACTTGTTTCTGCAAAAACATCCATTTGAATAATTATTCATGCATAAAAATACCTTTACAAGAGCTTGGGAAACCAAGAAAGAGATTACAGCACCTGAGTATAGCACAGAAATTTTTAAAAGACACAATTAAGAAGGGTAGGGAGGGCAATTTTACATTACCCACTTCACTCTTCCCCCAACCCCGGGCAGAACAACTCGGAGAGAGAAACTTTCTGCTTGAAGGAAGAAGAGGAAAGTGAGCACTCTAGTGTGAAGTCCAACACTGGGTGTGACCCATTAAAACCCAGTGCTGAGTAGGCCCCTATCTCAGGTAAAGCCAGACTCCAGGCTTTACCTGAGACTGAGCTTCCCAAGGTCTGTCCCAGGAACCAGGTAGGATCCTACAGCCCCAGGCATCAGATGAGCTGCACTACCACCAGGCTGACACCAGTAACCCCAGGCTTAGTAAACCAAAACCTATGGGGCGTAGTTCTGAGAGGGAAGCATATACCAATAATTGCCTACATTATAAATGAAGAAATACTTTACTATGAATTTAAAGGGTACATGAATATTTGAGAAATTTGGCTATATCCACACTAGGGATAATTCAGCTATTCTGATTAGTAGGAAGGAGTCACATTCTCAGTGTTATCAAATTGTCCTACTTTAAGTTATTCATTGTGGGAAGAAGATATCTTTCTTCCAAAGTCGAATAATACATATAGTCTGTGCTGCCTAAAAATGTGTCCACTGGCCACATTTGGCTGTTTAAATTTAAATGAAAATTAAGTAAAACCAAATAAAAATATTTAGTTCCTCAGTCAAAATAGCCACATTTCACTTGCTTTATAGCCACGTGTGGCTAATGACTATGCATTAGATGGAACAGATAGAGAATAATAATATTTTAATTCATTTTATTTCTTTACCTTGCATAAATTGCTCTGGCTGGGACTTCTGGTACTATCTTGAATGGAAATGATGAAAGTTGACATCCTTGTCTTACTCCTGATCTTAGAGGAAAAGCTTACAACTTTTCACCATTGAGCATAATGTTAGATTTCAGCTTGTCATCTATGGCCTTTTTTTTATGTTGAAGTACATTCCTTCTATACCTAGTTTGTTGACCAGTTTTATCATGAAATAACGTTGAATTATTTCCAATGCTTTTTCTACTTCCACTAAAAAGATCATGTGATTTTTTAGTATTAATTCTGTTAATGTTGGGTATCATATTTAATGATCTGCATATATTGAACCATCCTTGTATCCCCAAGGATGATGCGATAGACTAATGTTTTTGCCCTCCACTTTCCAAATTTCATATGTTGAAACCTAATCCCCAATTTCATGGTATTTGAAAGAGTAGTGTTGGGGATGTGATTAGGTTATGAGAGTGGAGCTCTCATGAGTGTGATTAGTGCCTTTATAAAAGAGGAATCAGAGACCTCTCTTGCTCCTTCTGCCGAGTGGTGAGGCAGCAATAAGACAGCTATGTCTAACTTGAGAAACAAGGCCTAACCAGACATAGATTCTGCTGATGCCTTGAGCTTGAACTTCCTAGCCTCCAGAACTGTAAGAACTTAATTTCTATTTTTTATAAGCCACTTAATCTATGGTATTTTGTTATAGCAATTTGAATGGACTGTGATGAATAAACCCCACTTGATCAGGGTGCATATTTTTAATGTACTACTGAAATTTGTTTGCTAGTATTTTTTGAGGATTTTTGAATCTGTATTCATAAAGGATACTAGTCTATAATTTTCTCTTCTTGTAATATCTTTGTCTGCCTTTAGTATTATGTAATGATGGTATCATAAAATAAGTTTGGAAATCTCCCCGTCTCTTCAGCATTTTTTAAGTGTTTGATAAGAACTGGCATTAATTCTTTAAGTGTTTGTTATAGTTCACTAGTAAAGCCATCTGGTCAGGGGCTTTTCTTTGTTTGGAGGCTTTTGATCATTGATTCAACCTCCTTACTCATTATTATTCTGTAAAGATTTTCTATGTCTTCATAATTCAGTTATGGCAGGTTATATGTATATAGAAATTTACCCATAATCCTAATAATAAAAAAATAAGTAAAATTATTTCTTTTTTCAGATGTTATGATCATATATATAGAAAATACTAGGCTCCACAGAAAAACATTAGAACTACTTTTTAAACTCAGTAAATTTGCAGACTACAAAATTGACAGAAAAATCAGGTTTTTACACACTAACAATAAGGTGTCCAAAAAGGATATCTAAAAAACATTCTCTTTTACATATAGCATCAAAGAAAATAAAATACTTAGGAGTAAATTTACCTGAGGAGGTGAAAGACTTATACACTGAAAACTACAAAAGATTGATAAAAATAAAAATTTACAGGAAACAAGTCAATGGGAAAACATCCCATTTTAATGGATTGTAAGAACTAATGTTAAAATGTCCACACCACCCAGTGACTTACAGAATCAGTGCTATCCCTGTCAAAATCCCAATGGCATTTTTTAGAAACATAGGAAAAACAATTCTAAAATGCATATGGAGTGACAAAAGACACAGAACAGCTAAAATAATCTTGAGAAAGAACAAAGCAGGAAGCATAATACTTCCTGATTTCAAAATATATTATAAAGGTACAGTAATCAAAACAGTTTTGTACTGGCATAAAAACAGACATACAGACCAATGGAACAGAATAAAAAGCCCAGAAATGATATCCAATGCATATAGGTAAATGATCTTTGACAAGGGTGCCAATAATGAACAATGAGAAAGGATAGTCCTTTCAACAGATGATGTTGTGGAAACTGGATATTGATGTGAAAGAAAGGAAAGAAAGGAAGAAAGAAAGAAAAAGAAAAGAAAAGAAAAGGAAGGAAGGAAAGAGGGAGGGAGAGAGAGGGGGAAGGAGGGAGAAAATGAGAGAGAAAGAAAGTGAGTAAGAGAGAAAGAAATTTAACCTCTACTTTAAACTATACACTAAAATCAGCTTAAAAAGAAATACTTAAATGTAAGGCCTGGAAATACAAAACTCCTAGAAGAAAACAGAAGAGCTACTGTATATTTGTCATGGCAATAAATTATTGGCTGTGACACCCAAAGCACAGACAACAAAAGGAGAAATAGAAAAGTGGGCCTACATCAATCTAAAAAGCTTCTGCACAGAAACAATCAACAGAATGAAAAGTCTACAGAATGGGAAAAAAAATTTTAACTATATATCTGACAAGAGATTAATATCCAAAATATATAATAAACTGATACCATTCAATTACAAAAACAACAAATAACCCAGTTTAAAAATGGGCTAAAGTTTTGAAAAGGTATTTCTCTAAAAAAGACATACAATTGACCAACAGGCATATGAGAAGGTAATTAACATCATTAATGATTAGGGAAATGCAAATCAAAGTTACAATGTGCAATGAGATCTATCACTTCACACATGAGAGGATAGCTACTATCAAAAACACAAAAGCTAACAAGTGTTGGCAAGGGTGTGGAGGAAACAGAACCATTATACACTGTTGGTGGGAGTGGAAATTGGTACAGTCATAATGGAAAAAATGTATGGAGGTTCCTCCAAATTAAAAAAGTAGAACTATCACATGATTCAGCAATGCAAATTATGTGCATATATACAAAGGAAATAAAATCAGTGTCTCTAAGAGATATGTGCACTCCCATGTTCATTGCAGCATTATTTCAAATAGCCCATATATGGAAAAAACCCAAGTGGTCATCAACCAATGAATGGATAAATAAAATGTTGTTTGCATATCTAATGGAATATTATTCAACTTTTTAAAAAAGAAAATCATTTCATTTGCTACATCATGTAGGAACCTAAAGGACAATATGCTAAGTGAAATAAGCCAGCCATAGGACAAATACTGGATGATTCCACTTATATGAGGTATATATAATAGTAAAATTCATGGGAGGAAAAGTATACAATAGTGATTGGCAGGATTGGAAAGTGGGGGAAATTGAGAGTTGTTCAATGGGTATAAAATACGTTATGCTAGATGAATAAGTTCTAGAGATCTGTTGTATAAGATAGTGCCTATAGTTAACAATATGGTATTTTGTACTTCAAAATTTAAGAGGGTAGATCTCATGTTATGTATTCTTAACACACACACATGCATACACACACACATACACACAACAAAAACAACCAATCAATAAAACAAACACAAAGGGATGCAACAAAACTTTGGGAGGTGTTGAATATATCTATTATCTTGACTGTGGTAATGGGATCATGGGTGTTTGCATATGTCTAAACTCGTGAAATTTTACACATTATATATGTGCAGTCATTTGCATATAAATTATACTTTGGTAAAGCTATTTTAAAAAGAGGAAAAAAAAGGACTATTTCACCATGCCAGAAAATTCTATTGGACAGCACTGGCTAGGTACTTTTAATGAACATACTATGTTAAATGTTTGCCGGATATGCCTGATATTCATTCCTCTTTCTAGATTTTATAAGTTTGGATGATTATAGAAAAATAATAGGAGAGAAAACACAAGCTTTGTACTACTTGTGTACTCTAATGAAATATCAGCTTGTATTTTTCCCATTTCTTTTGCATTTGTCTTTCACAGCTTTTACTATTATTATTTTTTTTTTGGTCTTACATTTCTTGGTGCTATCTATTTTTTCCACCACCTAGAATTAGAAATCAATTCTTTTGTTTCAAATGTGAATTTCCCCTCCCCTAATTATAAGCTGCTACTTTATATAACAAAAGAATTGATTTCTGAAAGATCTATTCAGACATTAGGAAAACTAACAATTGGAATTATCGTTCAAATTTAGTCCCTTATAAGCTTTAATGGCCAAGACTAAGATTAGACTTATTTTTAGACTCTTATTCACATGTATCTACTTTTTGCCTTTAAATCAATCCTATATGATAGCAGGAATCTTTCTTTGCCTTATACATTTCAGCTTGCTTTCTCATCCTTTGAGTGCAGTGTTACTTATTTAGACTTCTTGATAACTAAAACAAGTGTGTATTTATTCAAGTTACATGGTGACTTATCTTCATGAGAAACAAATAAAAATATTACATATCAAATTAATTATTCTAACATGAGTCTGTTTAGATACTTTAGGTAATTTTTACTCATCATCTCCTTTTGGGGCTGGAATAATTTGATGCAGCCCAGAAAACTAGCTTTGTGGTTTGATCATTTTCCTCTTTCCTCTGAGATCCACCTCCCCTTCCTTTCATGTGCTATGCCCTAAACTACACATCACAGAAGGATGACTCCTGCAAACAACATTCCCAGATACCTGTCAAATTACTTCTTTTGGGCTCACCTAACAGGGAGGCACTGGCTGGGGATTGGCGGTGAGAAGCCAGGGTAAGCCTTTGTCTCAGCTTCTGAAGGTATCTCTATCAGTGCCTACAGCAATTCTGTAGTTGCAGAGCCCACAAGGCAGCACCTTCCTCTGAGGTCCCAGCTCCCATCTTGCAGCTCCTTCTGTGATTCTATTTCCTGTCAGATGAGCACTTCTTCATGACTCCAAATTCTCCTTGGTAGCCACTCCTGCTGCTCCCTCAAAAAGCCCTTCTTCCAAGGTTTCAGCTCCTGTGAGGGAACTCAGATCCTGGCCTCTGGTAACATCAGCTCCTTCTTTTATTTTATTTATTCTTTTTTTTTTTTTTGAGTTATTGTTTAAATTTTATTTTAGGTTCAGGGGTACATGCCCACCATTGTTATATAGGCAAATTGTGTATCATAGGGGTTTGGCATAGAGATGATTTTGCCACCCTGGTAATAAGCATAGTACCTGATAGGCAGTTTTTTGGTCCTCACCCTCCTCCCACCCTCCACTCACAAATAGGCCCAAATGTCTCTTGTTCCTTTTTTTGTGTTCATGTGTATTCAGTGTTTGGCTCCCACTTGTCAGTAAGAACATGTGGTATTTGGTTTTCTCTTCCTGAGTTAGTTTACTTAAGATAATGGCCTCCAGCTCCATCCATCTTGCTGCAAAGGACATGATCCCATTTTTATGGCTGCATAGTATTCCATGGTGTATATGTACCACGTTTTCTTTAACCGGTGTACTAATAATGGGCATTTAGGTTGAATCTGTGTCTTTGCTATTGGTAACAGTGCTGCAGTGAACATATATGTGCATGTGTCTTTATGATATGACAATTTATATTCTTTTGGGTATATACTCAATAATCAGATAGCTGGGTCAAATGGTAGTTCTGTTTTAAGTTATTTGATAAATTCCCAAACTGCTTTCCATAGTGGCTGGATTTATTTACATTCCCACCAGCAGTGAATAAGCATTCCATTTTCTCTACAACCTCACAACCTCACCAGCATCTGTTATTTTTTGACTTTTTAATAATAGCCATTCTGACCGGTATGAGATGGTATCTCACTGTGGTTTTGATTTGCATCAACATCCATGACGTTAAGCACTTTTTTGTATGCTTGTTGGCCACCTGACTGTCTTCTTTTAAAAAATGTCTGTTCATCTCACTTGCCCACTTTTTAATGGGGTTTTCTGTTTTTTTGTTTGTTTGTTTGCTTGTTTGTTCAAATTCCTTGTAGATTCTGGAAATTAGATCTTTGCTTGATGCATAGTTTGCAAATATTTTCTCTCTTTCTGTAGGTTGTCTGTTTACTCTGTTGATAGTTTCTTTTGCTGTGCAAAAGCCCTTTAGTTTAACTAGATTCATATGCCAATTTTTCTTTTTGTCACAATTGCTTTTGGCATCTTCATCAGAAATCTTTGCCAGGGCCTATGTCAAAATTTGTATTTCCTAGATTATCTTCCAGGGTTTTTTAGTTTCAGGTTTTACATTTAAGCCTTTAATCCATCTTGAGTTGATTTTTGTATGTGGTATAAGGAAGGGATCAGTTTCAATTTTCTGCATATGGCTAGCCAGTTATCCCGGCACCATTTATTGAGTAGGGAACCCTTTCTCCATTGCTTGTTTTTGTCAAGTTTGTCAAAGATCAGATGGTTGTAGGTGTCTAGCTTTATTTCTGGGTTCTCTATTCTATTCCACTGGTCTATGTGTCTGTTTTTGTACCAGTACCATGCTGTTTTGGTTATTGTAGCCTTGTAGTATAGTTTGAAGTTGAGTAATGTAATGCCTCTGATTTTCTTCAATTTTTAGGACTGCTATTAATGCTCTTTTTTTGATTCCATATGAGTCTTAGAATACTTTTTTTTTTCTAATTCTATGAAGAATGTTCTTGGTAGTGATAGCAATAGCATTTACACTGTAAATTGCTTTGGGCAGTATGACCATTTAAAAACATTCATTCGTCATATCCATGAGCATGGAATGTTCCTTCTATTGTCTCTCCAGCCCTAGTAATGGAAGCAACTTCTTGCATTTGACAACCTCTGGGCTATCTCCCCTCACCCTGTTATTCTGTGAGCTTTTCTAACAATTTGGGACTAGCTTCCCATATCAAACTACCTTTGTCAAAGTACTTGACATGAGTTCTCTTTTCTTGACTCTACTGTGACTGATAATCCCTGATATTAGTTTGGTATCTAAAAGTTGCAGATAGACACAAAAATATTGGTTTTAGGGTCAGAAGAACTATGTCTAAACTCTGACACTTCTAATTCCTTAGTATGTAACTAGAGAAGATACATATACTCTGAGTTTCAATATCCTCACCTGTAAATCTTAGAAAATAATTCCAATTCCATTGGTTGATAATAAATATTGAATAAGATAGCATAAATAAATGCACATAGAAAATACCTAGCAGGAGATACTTGATGAACATTAAAAAGTTTGTCAAGGTATTTTCTTCTTTCATTTTAGGAAGCAATTTCAATGTTGTAGCTTTAGTCCTTGGACCTTTATCTAATTGGCAGACCTCAAACAAAATTGGTGTGAAAGGAAATCTAATCCTTTCTGTTTGTACGTGTTTAAAGCTGCATTGCTGTTTTCTTGGAGGTTGTGTGAGGTGTATCTGGCTATTTTTAAAAATGGTGCCTAATTCATTATGAAATAAATTGTACTCAGGCCGCTGTGCAATTTTTTCCTTTTTCATTTAAATATAAATTTATTTGTTTTTATTTGGCAGCATTGATTTTTTTTGTAGGCAATAAGTAGAAAGTTGTACCACAAAACTTTCCCAAATTTTTTACCCTTTTCATTTACATTTAAAACCCTGTTGTTATAAATGTTTTTCATTAAAAAAACCCTCAAAAATTCCTCTATTAGGATTTTAAGATTATATATATATAATGCATATTTACCAAAAGCATTCCAGTTGTTTTTTACATTTATGCAGTATTTCCAGTATGACTTTTCAGATTTACAGTACATTAATACAGCCTTTTCGACCTTCTCTACATTCATAGTTCCTCTCCAGTGTGGATCATGTTTCCTAATGACAAGCAATCTCTTACAATAAACTATATATTCTAGGATTCTTTAGATTCCCCCCCCCCCCGAAGGGTAATGAGAGAAATCTATCCTCAGTTCTGTTATTCTCTCTTCTTATTGTGACCAAGAGAGCCCTTTCTGGTAGCCCAAAAGTAAGTGGTGTGAAATGTAAACTATATTATGATCAAAAAGTTTCCAGCAGTGAGCTCAGTTTATAGCCAGTCATTGAGGTCTATCGCTTGTCACCAGCAAATACATTTATAACTTCCTTGTTCTAAGCCAAAGTGTTTCCTTACAATTAGAGCAATTCCAAGTATTACAGAATTATGTTTTAACCAACTACTTTGCATTTTAATTAAAATTTATGGTGGACTACAATATACACGAGGGAAATGTGTGAAGTGCACTCCCTTCTCATACAGTGAACCTCTGCTTGATGAACCTCAAGCTTAAAAATAAAGTCATCAACCTAAATAACTCCCATACACCTTGTCAAAATCACTATTTCTCTCCTCCAAATCTAACCTGAATTGTATGGTAGTTATTTTCTTCTTTTCTTTGTGGTTTTATTTCCTCCATGCATATCATTAAACATTATTATTTAAGTGTACCTGAATGGAATACTCTAGAAGTGTCTAGGTTGTTCTACTCAGCATTATGTTAATGGAAAATATGAATGTAGCACTAATTCATTTATGTTTGTGTTTCCTATCATTTCATTGTTTGACTTACTATAATTTATCAATTTTACTTTTAAATGAGTTTGAGATTATTGCCAATTTGAGATATTACAAATAATGATGCCTACACTCTATTGAATAGAGATGTAAAAGTAGAATTTCTGAGTAATAGGTGATGTGCATCTTCAACTTTGGTAGATAATACCAAATTTTATTTCAAAGTACTTTAAACATATATTCTTTCTAATATCTTTTTTTCTTGTGTGTGTGTGAGATAAGGTCTTACTCTATCACCCAGGCTGGTTTGCATGGTGCGATCTTGGCTCACTGCGGCCTTGACCTCCCAGGCTCAAGTGATCCTTCCACCTCAGCCTCCTAAGTAGCTGGGACTACAGGCATCTGCCACCACATCTGGCTAATTTTGTTTATTTTTTGTAGAAACCAGATCTCACTATGTTGCTCAGGCTAGTCTCAAACTCCTGGATGGAAGCTATCCTCCTGCCTCAGCCTCCCAAAGTATTAGGATTACAGGCATGAGCCTCGGTGCCTGCCCACAATATCTTAATAGAACTCCTATTGCACACATACTAGCCTACACCTGGTATCATACACATGTCTGGGGGGGGGGCAGTGTATGATTGTGTTTCTTAAATTTTAGTGATATTATAATTTTAATCTGCATTTTGTTGATAACTAACGATTTGAGCATATTTTATATGGCTATAGGCCACTTTTTTACTTTACTTTGGTGGGCGGGTGGAAGGAATTTAAAGTGTTGGTTCAATTTTTTTTCCTATTTTCCTTTAGGTTATCAGGATTTTGCTTATTATTTTTTCCCATTTTCGTTATGTTAAAATATACATAATGTAAAATTTACTACCTTAACAAAAAATATTTTCCTTCTCCAGTTTATTGGTATAGACATCTTAACCATTTTAAGTGTAGAGCTAAGTAATATTAAATACATTAATAACTTTGTGCAACCATCACCACTATCTATCTCCACAACTCTTCATCTTGTAAAACTGACACTCTATAGCAATCTACTTTATCTGCTTTCTACACATGAAAGAATATCTTCACATTCTCCCCTCTCCCCAGCCTCTGGCAACCGCCATTCTACTTTTTGTCTCTATGATTGTGATTACTTTAAATATCTTATATAAGTAGAATATAAGTACTTTTGTGACTGGTTTATTTCAATTAGTATTATATCTTCAAGGTTCATCCATGTTGTAGTATATGACAAAATTTCCTTCCTTTGTAAGGTTAAATAATATACTATTGCATGCATATATCACAAATTGCTTATCTATTCATTCATCCATGGACACTTTATTTGCTTCCATGTTTTACCTATTGTTAATAATGCTACTACGAGCATGAGTACACAAATAGCTCTTTGAAGTCTGTTTTTAATTATTCGGGGTATATATCTAGAAATGGAATTGCTGGATCATACAGCAATTTTATTTTTGATTTTTGAAGGAACACCATAGTTTTCCACAGCAATTATACCATTTTACATTATCACCAAAAATGTGCAAGTGTTGCAATACACAGCCTTGCCAACACTTGCTATTTCTTGTTGTTGTTGTTGTTTTATAGTAGCTATCCTGATGAGTATGAAGTATTACATTACTGTAGTTTTAATTTGCATTTTCCTAATGATTTGTGACGTTGAGCATTTGTATATTTTCTTTCGAGAAATATTTGTTCATACTTTTGCACATTTTCTTCATATTATCTTTCATAAGATACATGGTTTGCAAATATTTGCAAAAATTTGCCTTTTTACTTTATTGATGTTGTTAATTGATGTACTAAATTTTTAAGTTTTGACAAAGTTTGTCTATTTATTCTTTTGTTACCTGTCCTTTTGGTGTTATATTATATTTCTGGAGTGCACCCTCTGGCTACATTTCTGAAAGTGGTACTAGTGAATCAAAAGTCAAAGGCATTTTTAAGATTTTGTCAAATTTTTCACCATAATTATACTATTGTACTATTCTGTAGGCCCATTAGCAAGATAAGAGAGTGTCTGTTTTCTACAGTCTTGCCAACAGAGGGTGATATTGAGCTCTCAAATTTTTGGCAATGTACGTATGTGAAATTTTAACAATATAGCTTGAATTTACATTTTCCTCATTGTAAGTGAAATTTGGCATCTTTTAATAAGTTTAATGATCATTTTCGTTATCTTTAAAATTGTTTTAAAAATCAAACATTTTTATGTCTTTTTGCCAATTTTTCCATGTTTAAGTTTTTAAACTTCATCTTTTAGATTGTTTTATTAACATATTGATCCTTTGTTTGTAGCATATATTGCAAATCTTTTCCCCAAATAGTCACATTTTTTTACTTTGCCTATGTTTCTCTTTCTTTTTTCTCTTTCTTTTCTTTGTGATGCAGTTTTACTTTAATTTTAAGCAGTAAAAGTTATCCTTTCTTTTATTGCATCTGGACTTTGAGTCATAGTTAAGATAGTTGGTTTTTCAGGAATTTGAATAGACTACTAGTGAATTATTTTCTCAAACATTTTTTATTGGAAGGTGGGCAGGAGGCAGCTGCCATTTTGTAGATAACATGTAGTCATCTGCTGACTGATCTCATTAGCATGAAGCAGCATCTAGACCTACAATTACACTAGCTTCTTGGAATTTTCCTGTAGTTTTTCCTGATTTCTGCGCCAACTTATGCTTGAGTGTCAGGTCTGCTTATGCTCCAGCATTGGATGTGGAAAGAGAGCCTTTAAAATACGGCTTACCCAGTTTCCACAATTGGATAAACCAGATCCCTGTAGCAAATCTCTCTCTCTCTCCCTCCCTCCGTCTTTCTCTCTCTCCTATCTATTATTTGTCTGATCTTCTATTTGTGTGCTTCTGTGGATGAGGCCTCATTTATAGAGAAAAGGTTTCTATTATTTCGGGGAGATGCTGTAAGGTTTATCCCCGTTTGGAGAGTTACAGTAACTGTTATATTAAAATCTCTAAGTTAACTGGGAATAAAGATCTTATGCTATATTCATCAAAGCATTGTCACACTTTCTTGACTTACTACCAAAACCACTTACCTAAAATTGTTTCGTATCTCATAGAGTTAGTTTTCCAAATAAAATTTTTGCGGAATATAGGTAGGTGGATAGGTAGGCACGTAAATAGACAGATAGATTAGATACAGATATAGATATGGATCACATCCTGAAGCTGTATCCCAATCCAGAAGAGATGGTTTTAATTACAAAAAAATTGAAACGTAAAGGCCACACTTTTTGGATAGTCTGTTATTTAAAAAAAAAAAAACTAAGACTTTTCCCAAAGCTTTACTACTTTTGGTCTATGATCAATAAAGCTTAAAATCTAATCACTATTAATTTGCCTCTCACTTTTCCACTAGTCTTAACAGAACTTACAATAACTAGGAGGACTGAGTTCTGAACACGTATTCAAGTTGATCACTTCACATACACAAGCAGCCAAGAGGGCAAATGGGGGTTGAAATCAATTTCAAGCTCTTCTAAATGTCATTTGCTTCATGGAGCAGAGCTACATCTGTCTGGAGTAAAGAACATCTTTTCTAATTAGTACAAAGGCTCCATCTGCACTCCAAGATGAATGACAATGGGGATGTACATACCTGGAGAAGTGTCTATGTCTAATCTGAATAAAGATGCCGTAGCTACTTGTGTCTAATGCACCTAAAAAGTCTATGAACATTTTCTCGTTATCATTTTGCCAAGAAGAAAATCGTGTTTTGAAGAGGACAAGTAATCTATTTATAATCCCAGAGCTAGTAACCTGAGTCCAATCTCCATTTTTTCTTTTCCACTATGATAGACAGCCTTTTTACCCTGTGTTATCCCCATGCAGCATTTCTTCCCATGTTATGTTTTCTAATTATTTCTAACTCCCTGCTTTCTTGTGCATTCTCTTAAAAATCTAGATTATGATTCCACTGTGACAAATGGGAAATGAATGTTTTTCATTCTACTCTATATTGTTCAAATGTTTACTATATGTATGTCATTTTGAAATTAATGCGGTAATTCTATTTTGCAAATTCATTTTGCATATTTTATTTAGTTTTCTCTAAGCTCCTGTGTTTTTCTAGCAGCTTTATAACTACCTACAACCAATCATGGAATAGAAAAATATACCTAAGCATCCTCTGTGAAGTTTCAGAGCCATATGATATTATAACATAGAATGCTTCCATATGTTAGAAACATAAATAACAGAAGTTGCACACTAAAAATTGTTTTATTTTTGAAATAGTGCCCACTTACATTCCACATTATTGAAGTAAGATTATTCTTTCAAAAAACATCTCTAGACATAATTATTTAGTTCCTCTGTCCCATAAAGGGTGGTGATCACTTTATTTATTGTCTAAATCATGAAAGGCAGTGATTTTTTTCCCTTTTTAAAGATTATTATACTTTAAGTTCTGGGGTACATGTGCAGATTGGGCAGGATTGTTACATAGTTATACACATGCCATGGTGGTGTGCTACCTCCATCCCTCTATCACCTACATTAGGTATTTCTCCTAATGTTATCCCTCCCCAATCTCACCACCCCTTGCTATTCCTCCCCTAGCCACCCACCCCCCAACAGGCCCCAGTGTGTGATGTTCCCCTTCCTGTGTCCATGTGTTCTCATTGTTCAACACCCACTTATGAATGAGAACATGCAGTGTTTCGTTTTCTGTTCCTGTGTCAGTTTGCTGATAATGATGGCTTCCAGATTCATCCATGTCCCTGCAAAGGACATGAAATCATCCTTTTTCATGGCTGCATAGTATTTCATGGTGTATATGTGCCACATTTTCTTTATCCAGTCTATCCTTGATGGGCATTTGGGTTGGTTTCAAGTCTTTGCTATTATAAACAATGCTGCAGTGAACATACATGTGTATGTGTCTTTATAATAGAATGATTTATAATCTTTTGGGTATATATGCAGTAATGGGATTGCTGGATCAAATGGTATTTCTATTTCTAAATCCTTGAGGAATTGCCACACTGTGTTCCACAATGGTTGCACTAATTTACAGAACTGAAGAAAACCACCTTAAACTTCATATGGAACAAAAAAAGAGCCCGCATAGCCAAGACAATCCTAAGCAAAAAGAACAAAGCTGGAGGCATCACACTACCTGACTTCAAACTATATTATAAGGCTACAGTAATCAAAACTGCATGGTACTGTTACCAAAACAGAGATACAGACCAATGGAACGGAACAGAGGCCTCAGAAATAACGCCACACACCTACAACCATCTGATCTTTGACAAACCAGACAAAAGCAAGCAATGGGGAAAGGATTCCCTGTTTAATAAATGGTGTTGGGAAAACTAGCTAACCTTGTGCAGAAAGCTGAAACTGGACCCTTTCGTTATACCTTATACAAAAGGCAGTGATTTTTTAAAAGTACTCTAAATAAAAAATACCTAATAAGTGAGCAATTAACAAAGGCACTAACTAATCCCTAGGTAGCTGACAACTGGATATTTTGGGAATATATAAACATCAGTAGATAATTTGGAATAAAAGATAGAAACTTATAAAAAGGAAAAATAGTAACTAAGGAAGTAAAATAATGGAAGACTTTTTCAACACATTTTCATTTTCTTAAATATGTTATGATCCTAAATAAGGAAATTAGGGAACCAGGTTGATCACTATGTAAAAATCATTGAATCATGTGATTCATTTCATAGCTTTTAAGACTCCATGAAGGATAATGTTTAAGTCATGTCAGGCAGAACACCAGGTTGTATAGATGTAAAACAGGGCCTATTGGGAGAAAAATTACAGGTAGAGAAGTGATAGAGCACAGACATTTCCCTCAACTCTACCTATCCCACAGTGAAAGCTGAGCATATCTCTGCACACAACACAATGTACTAGATAGGAGGAAGCTTCCTCCCAAACCTCTAAATATCTATATATTTATAATGAAGGTCAGGGCAAATATATGTAACTAAGTAACAGAGGAACTCCTTGGTCAGGGAAATGGGCTTCTTAGAAATAAGGAGTTCATGAAGTCCCATAACTGGTAGCGGCCTTTTATTTTGATGAGTTAGACTACTTGGACCATTCTTCTAATCTATTAAAGGAGGGAGTGATATTAACTCAAGAACCCTCCAGATTTGTTGCTTTTTATGTAATTAATCAGTCTAGCTTTGAACCTCAGTAGGGTAGTTCCATAGCTTACAGATAGAATGGTGTATTCAAAATACAATGTATAACTTTTTCCATAAAGAGAATGTATTTTCCCTCTTGGGAAAACCCATTTTGTATGGTTTTGACAAGGGTAATTCTATCCTGCAATATTTTCTTCCTCTACTTTCTGGGCAACAAGAATTGAGCCAGTGATTGCTACAAGACCCTGTGTCCAGTCAGTTTTCCCTAGGACAATTTCCCCCAGAGGTACCATGGACAAAGATCCTCTCTCTGATGGGGATGTTAAACTGTAGACTATGCGTCTAGGGCAGCAATTTCTTCCTTCTTAAGAGAGAATCAATATAATAAGGTAAGCAGTGGCAAGAGTTGGAGGGAGAAAGAAGAAAGAACTAATGACATTGTTTAAGCTTTATGTTTACTTATGACTGAACCCAAGTCCACATTCTTTTTGCATACATAAATAAATTCCCATATCAGCTTAAATTAATTTCAATTGAATTGCTCTTTCTTGAGTATAAACGAGCCATAACTGGTGTAATCGTTTTTTAAAAATCTACTGCTCCCATTTTTGCTATCAGAATTAATTATTCATTTTCTCATAGAGAGTATGAGACTTATATTTCCAACTTTTAAGTAATTGATGTATTTTTTCATTATAATAACATTAGGACTGATGGTCAATATTTTGGAAGTCAAAAAACTTAATGTACTTTCTAAGAGAGGATTATTCACTATTGGAAAGGCCAAAGAGAACACTGTATCACAACACTTGAGGAGAGCATTAAAAATATCCTTAGAGAATACTATAATAAAATGATACTAGAAATAAGAGCAATAGTATCATTAGCCACAAAATACTCTAGAAATTTCATATGTACTTTTTTATTTGAAAGTTACCATATAAAGCAAAGATTCAACCTTTTGCGTCCCTAAGAGGGAAAAAAAGAGTACTGACAAGGTATTCTGTTTAATTTTACAAAATATTCTAGCTGAAAAAAATTTAAATGTCTTAGTTATGTTGCTGTTGTTTATTCCATAAATCTAACATATCTTTCATCTACCTGTCTTATTATCCATCTCTATTTTTAAATAAAAATATAAATATAACACTGCCATACATGTGAGATATAAAGGAAAAAGAAAGGTTTCTAGTGCCATTATTTTATTATTTATTTCTGAAGTTCATAACCTTTAAGAGGTTTTAATGACATTGTAGATCTTTGAATATTGCAGACTTAAGTGATTAGGAACTTAGTATTCTAATATTCTCCTCTGATCTATGTTTCACTGATTCTGTTCAGAGTTAATTAGAAAAAGCTTAAAATTGATAATGAACAAAGTTTTATTTTTATTAGAATTATTCTGAAGAGTTAGCATATAATGCAGACTTCTTAAATTGCAAAGTCTTGGTGAGCAGTGAATCTATTTCCAGATTACTTTTTCAAATTAGAAAATATAGACAGACAGATAGATAGATAATCTGCTATTAGTTTTTTTTTACATTTAATTGTAATGCAAAGAAAAATTCAAAAATATATCTATAGCTTCTGACACAGCAAAAATTTGAAGGTGCTCAAGAATGTAATTTCTTCTTTAGTATTCCACGTTTTTAAAATTTATTGATCATAATTATGAATATTTATAAAATTATATTGATTCATTATGTTCAAATGTGTTCTAAACTTTAAAGTGTTCATTCAAAAAAAGTTTGACTTTTTTAGTTATAAAGCAAACAAGAATCAGAAATCTTCAAAAAAACTGCAATGACTACAATAGGGATGAGTTGGATATCTGTTGGGCCTCTCATGTCCAGCATTCATTTTTTCCTTTTTAGAGTAACAACACTTCAATTTCCTTTGGGCGAGGGGTATGTCTTCCTTCTCTCTCACACAACGTTCCCCACCTTGGATGCCTCTAGCATCACTGGGTCTAGCAAACCACATGACCCAAAAAAACAGAGATGCGTACATTATACCTTAGACTTGCTACAGAACACTTCCTTGCTCTGGGCTTGACTCAAAGCTAGCAGCCTTTTGAATCATTGTGTATATGGGCTAAAGCAGTGTCTTGGGGTATGGAATGTTTCTTATGGAACCTAAAGAAGTTTGCCAGGCTTGGCACTTTCTTCTTCATGATAAGAGACCCATGATATAATAATTCCTCTTTTATTCTGAAGGATATGTTCTGGCACTCAGATCCATAAAAATTGCTATGTCACTCCTGTGAATATTCCTTATGTTTTTCTTTCATCCCCTGAAGTGTACTTGTATTATCAACATCTCCATGGTGATAGGTACCTCCTGATCATCCCACCTGATCAACACAATATCACTGAATCAATGTTCAGACAGTCCAGAGCTCTTCAGATACATTTTAATACAGAATAGTACAGTTAACATAGCCCTGAGGCTAAAGTGTTAACGAATTCATTTGTCTGTTTCACAGGAATTCAAATCGTTACTGATCTTCTTTCCCGGTTAAAAAAGAAAGAACACATTTTCCAAATTGGTGGTGACACACCATGTACTTGAGGCTGTATTAATCTGCTCTAACAATGATACCATGTCCAGCACAGCACTTGCAACCAAGGTTAGTACTTGTTGAAGTTTGCCATAGTCTACAGTTACTCTCTTGGATCCATCCAATTTCTGCAGCAGCCAGTTTGGTGAATCACAAATACATCAAAGAGACCATCATCCTTGTAGCTTTAGATCCCTAGGGGTAGCCTTACTTTCTAGCATTCTTTCCATATGCATTAGTGCTTTTGATATACTCTATTGACCAGAGAGGAGACAGTTTCAGGAGCTTCCATTTGGTTTTCCTTACTCAGACAGCACTTTCCTCAAAAATGTTCTAAATTCAAACTATCAAAATATGGCCAAATTCCATAAAATGAAAAATATAATTGCCAATGAATTAATTGCAGCACTATACATTGTAGATTTTTGTCAAATACTTTAAGCATCATGATGTTTCCTTTCTTAAAATAAGCACTTATATATATAATTTGAAAAACATCACACATACACAGAGACAGACACACATATACACACATCTTTGTAGGAATGTTCTGAACTGGAGAATAAGCCCATTATAACATTTGCTATGACACCAATTTTACCCAAAGGATATTAGACACTTATTCATGTAATTTCGAATCCCACATTTAGGCATATGGGTGGAGGGTCTTAGGTACATTGTTCAAGTGTTTTGTCTTAA
The DNA here is from genome assembly GCF_030222135.1 of Aotus nancymaae. Taxonomy (NCBI): domain Eukaryota; kingdom Metazoa; phylum Chordata; class Mammalia; order Primates; family Aotidae; genus Aotus; species Aotus nancymaae. The sequence goes on from NW_026988472.1 coordinate 31,263,818, forward strand.
GAGTACATACTTATTGTATGTAAGCTTTTTTTCTTATTTGATCATTCCAGAATACTTGGAATAACCTCATGAAGCCTAAAGGCATTCAATGAATAGTTTTTGATGGTAGGCATTATTTGAAACAGTTGAATGTCTGGTCTATGCTATCCACCCAAACACTTTAATATATGTGGCTTAACAATATTGCAAGCCTGATTTCATTTTAATAGTACATTATCTGGATGAGTGTGATTTATTGTGACAGAGCGTAAATTCAACTATTGAGTCTTTAACAATAAATAACAAAGAGGGTTTGTAATAGAGAACAATAAAGCATTATGCTGATAGAGGCAGAATTGAAATGGTGACAAAATACAGCAATCTACTATCAGACAACATAATTAAAGTTTAGCTGTGGGGTGCTAGAATTCTATTATTTTAAGGTGATTTGGGTGTGTGAGTGTGTAAGCTACAAACAGCTATTCTCTACTGGAAAACAGTATTTTGGTTTCTTATTATAAGAGAATAACTATATACATTTTCTTTAAGAGCATCAGACATGTGTAATAAACTTTAGCACTAAAACCAAGAGGCATTTGGCAGGGAATCCAGTGACCTGAGAATGGGAACATTGATGATGACCTGTAAAGAATCTGAGGGGCCTGCCAAGAGATGCTTCTGGAAAACTGTCTTTTGCTTCACCTAAACTTGCACTGGACACACAAGAATTACTGTGGTTTGTTTTATATCTAGTCAATAGGTTGAAATGTAGCCAGAATTTTCAGACTAGACCATTGTCATCAAGAACCTGGAGGATGTAACTGCTGTGAGAATAATAATGTGAATTCCAGGTGTATCCCACAGCTTTACCTCCTATCAGGAAATTGGAGAGACCTGGAAAGTGAAATCTTATTCCAGGATTGTTTACTATTCTATGCTTTTGGTAAGCTTGTATCTCTTCTCTATTAAAGAAATTTACATCCCATAACATTTTTCACACCATCCTGATGGCTTCGGTGCAATATTTAACTTCTATTAATTTTTAGTTTCTTCAACTATAAAATAAAGATAAGGCCCTTGTGAGAAAGATAAGAGATAATGGATGGGAGGCTTTGCCCATAGTTCCTGATACATGGTAGAAGCACAATACATGTTGTTTCCAGTATCACTTGTTCTTAGAATAAACAACCAAATAGAGGCATAATTACAACTTCTGGGATGTCAGCTAAGTTTAAGAGAGTCCTTTTTCTCCATGAAGTATTGCTCCAACCCCTCTATCTAGTCATATGAGCGGCTGACCAGTGTTGGACACCAGGCCTGAGCTGAGTTAATCAGATTCTCTCTCCTAGGAATGTGGAATTGCCATGCAGCTTGGCTCTGTGAAAGGCTGGAATGGAGGGACTCATAAATCTTAGCCAGAGAAAGAGCCTTCTTCTGTCTTATTTGCAAAAAGTCACAGAGAAAAAAAAAGATGTTCAGGATAATAAGACTGAAGAAGAGAAGCAGAAAAAAATGGAATGGAAGAGGGTCAACTACATGCCTATAACTATCCTAATTATTGGTTCTGGTCTTCCCTTACGTGCAGACTCCCTTTGAATTTTAGGAAAAACTGCAGTATCCATCCTGTAAATATGCATTGTTGCTTAAGTTAACTGGAGTTATCCTCCATTATCTGTGTTCAAAAGAAATTTGACTAAAACAAAAAGTGAAATGATGCTCACCTGATTATATTATTTATCAGTATAAATGCTTTAAATTACTTATTTTATTTTATTACAATATAACATCAAAGTCTACATGATCAGTTGTAAAGAACTTAAATAAAACGTTTTAGTAACATTCCCTATTTAATTGGTTATATTTTATATTTAAGCAAATGATAATCTTTAAAACAGATTTTCTGCAGTGAAAACTATTTAATTTTGAGACCAAAATAAAATCTTTTACGTAAAATCTAAATAAAAGTAAATTAGAATTGCTTCAAAAATATGTTATCACTGTTAGCACTCTTGTTATTATAGAACAAGAGAAATATAACTTTACATATTTACCTAAGAGAGAAATATAACAAAGGTTTAAATTAAATCATTATCTGTAACATATACCATATAAACACTGTTATTTTTTCCTTTAGAAGCAAAGAACTTTGTCATAATTTCTTAGTCACAGTAATTTAAAAGCAAAATTATTTCTCCAATCTCTAACACATTTTTTCAAATCATAGTCAATTTCATAATCCATTATCTTGATATAGTTACCGGAGTATTTAAATGGTGGTTAACACAAAATGAGAGAAGACGGAAACAGAAACTAAAAATAATGAAGTTAAAGAAAGAAAGAAATGTGTCTTGGAAAAATCACCAAAAATAATACAGTGCAAGAAGTACTGGAATAGGGTTTCAAAAGAAAATTAAATTCAGTTTAGCAAAGAAAATCATGATTATTTGTGAAACTATGTGCAGAAGATAGCGTCCACTGAGTTAAAAACCATGATTTGCATGCAGCAGGAGTGCTGAATCTTGCATCTGTGTCATGATAGGTTAGTATTCAAAGTGAAAATGCCACGAAACACAGTTGGAGATTAAATAATTATCTGTTAAATAATCATAAATTATGTTTAAGAGACTCAGCTCATCTTAGAAGACTCTATGAAAAATAATGAAAACCACTGAGACCACTGAAAGTTTGTTCTAGAAAATATAAGGGCAAATCTCAGAGGAAATTGGATATCCTATACAGAAAAGGATTCATGAAAAAACTACTTGAAAAATAATTCATACTTCATCATTTCTGGTATCATTTGTTAATGCAGGCTCCACAAAATAGAATTATTGAAGTTTGCTTTTATCCAAGACATAAAAACCAAATCTACATTATTTATTTTCCATTCTGATGCACTGTGTTCTGAAATGCTTAATTCTTTCTCAGTACCTTTATAAACAGCATAGTAAGCAAAATAATATTTTGTTGTAATTTCTAAACATTGTCAGGTGTACTGATTTTACATGACTATGTTTTTTAAGTTCCTAATCTTGTTTTTGCTATATTTCTAGCCTCCCTCCTAGGTTTAATATTGTCAACAGCCACATTTTTTGTACATATATTCCTGCTGGTGAAAGTTTCTTTACTCTAATTTGATCTTTCTAATATATTAATAGCTAGGGGAATCAGAAAACCAAACTATTGTAACTGGAATTTGGGTAGGATACGAATACAGGTACCTTCTTTCAGCACTCAAGAGGTTTTCTAGAGTTAAAGTGCATTAAAACAAGTAAATGGGCTGTATTTTGATTGCTCAAAGAAAATTTTTAAATTTAATTTCTCTATCACTGATTGACTAGGAAAAATTTACCAAAACATTGAGTCACTAGAAGTATGATGTGTTCATGTAGGAAATAATTAACCAAAATTTAAGGAAGAAAGTCACACCAAACATTTGATCTCAGAAAAACATACTACTAGTAATTGGCCAGGCACAGTGGCTCATGCCTGCAATCCCAGCACTTTGGGAGGCCAAGGCAGGCAGATCGCCTGAGGTCAGCAGTTTGAGACCAACTTATCTAACATGGTGAAACCTCGTCTCTACTAAAAATACAAAATTTAGCCGGGCGTGGTGGCAGGCACCTGTAATCCCAGCTACTTGGGAGGCTGAGGCAGGAGAATCGCTTCAACCCAGAGACAGAGATTGCAGTGAGCCGAGATTGCACCACGCACTCCAACCTGGGTGACAGAGCGAGACTCCATCTCGAAATATATATATATAACTAGGATATAAATATATAGGATATATATATATATAGGATATATATATATATATGCACATACACACACATATCTAGGAATTGAAAGCAGTGTACAGTTCTTATCTGTGAACTTCTTAAGGACCGCCTTCCACACCATAGTAATGCATGTAATGTACATGACCTCATTAAGTTTTTAAGACAATCAGTACTTGAATGGCTCTTCCAAAAAAAAAAAAGTGCACTGTCTCTTTGTGACTTTGTTTATATCAAGCCCATACCCACTCTTCTTCATCTATTCAGCAGACTCTTTCTCTCAAGGAAGTGGTGCTAAATTAACTCAGTCTGTGCTGATCAATGTTAATTCTACCAAATCAGGAAAAGGATTGGAAAATGCCTAACCCCAGCCCCCTGGGCCCTCTCCAGTTTCAAGAGGTTCAGATAGAAGAGTACTTTAGTCTCCTCGTGCATTTCACTGCTTGTTTTTCTCAGAGCACTAAACTCTATTTTATTCTTCATTTCTGATTAGCTCCACTGACAGCAAGAAGTTAGGTATGTCACTCTTTTTTGAAATGAAGTACAAGATTATTCAGTAAGTCTTCATTGTAAAAAACATCTGCAAAAACCTAGTCCACTAGAACCCGTTTCTAATGCTGTGGCAAACACCTTAATGCAGTAATTATTATCTGAATAGATGAGAGCAGCACTTTCACTATTTTGGTAGATGCACAAAGATGATTTTAACGCACATATTCTAGCTTCAGTGAAGCACATCTTCCCATAGAAAATGATGTGCTTCAGTGTTGCCAAAGTCTGCAGGACTCCAAATGCCCAGATTAGTACAATATGGTTATATTATATATAATGTTTATATTATATATATGTGACTTAAGAAAAATAATTTTCAAGTTCACAAAGACATTCACAAAGGTTTCTTCAATTTAGTGAACTCACATACATACAGCTGAAATTTTTCATCTAAGTCCAAACATTCTTCTCTATCAGTTACACAATATTATTGCATATTGCTTGTATCATATAAAACATAATAGTTCAAAGAGTAGGATGATAAGACTGAACAATGAGATCCTGGCTCATTTTGGTGATTATATATCTTTATGCGCAGTGAGGTTTTGCACATTACATCCAAAATCCCAGATGACAGCTTCCCAAATATATCCCAGATATATAACACATGTCCAACCTCATAGCCATCTGACTCTAGACACCTTGAACCAATATGTATCTCTACTCTAAAATTTCTTAAAGGAAGCTATGTAAGAGTTTCCAAAAATGTTTCACAAATAAAATATCCTAAAAATACTGATTCAACATCATTCCTTCTTCCTAAATTTTTACACTAATTTAGTTGCTAAAAAAAAAAAACTTTACTTTTGTAGATACTCAACACTCTCCACTGAATTTATTCACCATCAGACTGCCTCTTATTTCTTCCCCCATTATCCACTATCTTACAGAAGCATGTCTAGAATTTTTACCACTGCTTACCAACTGTGTAATATGCTGGAATGAATACTTGTAGTGGCAAGCAAAGGGAGGCCACTAGTTTCACTTCAACAGTTTACCATAATCATGGAAAAGTTGGTAAATGGAATTCTACACTTAGAATTAAGTTAAAGACAAAGATTTTTGTTAAGTGATTTTTCTTGTGCTTTCCAAATTGTATATATAACATTCTTCATTCATTCATTAATTCATTCATAAGATATTTACGGAGTTTCTGCAATGTCCATACCTCCATACTGGGCACTAGAGAAGATGAATGTAATAAAGTATAAGATGTAATGTGTGATTTGCATCCTTTGCGAAAGTATGGCTGAGTTTGAAGAGACAGTGACAGCTTTCTTAGGTAAGAGTAATTGAGACTGACAATGCAGAGTATAGATATGATATAAGATCTAGAAATGGCCTGCTACTATAGTTTACACCTAGGAAGTCTTCCCCTTGGCTGGCACTTTAATGCCCTAAAGTATGTAATTTACTACTGTGCATTGAATTTCATCTCCAAATGTAGTAAAAAGGAACCGTTCACTACTTATGGCAAGTAAAGATACAAGGTCATGCTTTAGCTACCTTAAGAAAGATTAGGCCCCCAAATCCAGTATCTTCATAGCTGATGTTATTAGAGAGTGTGAAAAGTTGAAGGTCAAAAAAATAATCTCTTTTCTGTATATGAATGCAAAGGGCAGTTATGTTGTTTGTGTCTCTCGTGGAAGGATTCATTAAAAGTGTACTGCTGCTGTCAAACACGAGATATCAGAGAGTCATAAAACATCATTGTGTAGTTATTAAAATTATTTTAATCAATTAGTGAAAAATTGAGAAAGTATTATTCCATAACCTCGTGAAGAGATATGAGTGCCAGTAGCTACTTAGTTGTTTTAAGTGCTATTGTATAAAAAAAAATTCAAGATAAATTTCCCAACATGTCAATGCGTATAAAAATACATTGCAAATGGTTACAGAGTGCCTTTAAATTGCTATAGCTTTTAAAGCTATCTAACCCTCTAAGCCTCCAACTGATAACAGCACACATTTCATATTCAGTTGAAACAAAATAAAAATGTGCACCTATGGCTTTCAGTGTTGACTGAAATGTAGTTAAAATCGTTCTGTGCCGGCACACCATGCTTCAGAAATATGCTTTATATATGTTGTAGGTTTGTGATATCAGTTCTTCTTTTATTATTTCTGCTTCTAGCTCTATGAAAACTTCTTGACTAAATCTCCACTAAATGATATACAACTATCTATAGTCCCTTTGCTTGAATTAAAGTCTCAAATGTATTTAGAGTGATTTTATATTTTGAACTTTATAATACAGGCCCTGAATATTTCACTTTGGTTGAATAGGAGGAGAATAAAGGTGAATAAGTGAATAACTAAAATTATGCTTTTAAAATAGAGTCCCCAGTCACTTAAAATTCTTAAGCTGTTTTGTAAGCCAAAAATATAGTACACTAAGGTATTAATGATTGTCATACAGATCTCAAAAATAAGCACAGAAGCTTAAAGTAGAACAGTTTAACAGAAGGCAATCACTCCAATACAAAATATACGGAAAAATGCATGTACAGTAATAAAAATGTCCAAACATGCTGATGATAACATAAAAAGTTAAAACAAAAATACTGCATTTCCTTTAAAGAAAGTAGGAAGGCTGCTGTCCAGGGTCTTACAGAGAGTTCCGAACATCACAAAGCGAAACAAACATTTAGAGGACATGTAATTGTCTCTGTCACTTGTAATTTTGTCATTATAAAGAATACTTTATAAAATGTAATTATATTTTCAAAAATATAGCTGTTTTAAACTATTTTGCACATTAGCAAATGAAAGGATTGTGTTGTCTTTTATTTTAATAGACAATACTGAATTTATTGGTAGAAACACATTTTTCAAATCATAAGAAAATAATTTTAATTTTTACTTTTATATTTACTTATATTCATGTTTTTTAGTGAAAAGGGTTCAAATTACACTTTGAATGCAATCATATTTTTAAATCTTTTAGATCACTTGGTATAACACAAATTATGTGAATTTCAGTCATAACAATACAACTAGTAATTTTTCTAACATAAAAGCAAAATTAGATGAGTAATAAAAACATAATTTATAAATTGTATCTCTATTATATAAAATATGATTATTTTATACAATGATTATTTCATACAACTCCTTTTTTAGGAGTTGTGATCAATTTGTTGAGACTTTCTTAGAACAATAAAATATATGTCTTATTTTGGTGGCAATAAGGGTCTGATAAAATAAAGATACATAGAGAAATAAGATGATGAATTTTGATGCCATAAATTTCTATGAGACTTAGAATTATATTAGGTGTTAAAAATATATTTTCAAAGCTGTTTCTTAATTTTAAGACTAGAAAATTTAAAGAACAAGTTTTTTCATAAGCTTTCATTCTTAACCAAAGAGCTTTCAACACTACTAAAAACAAAAGTTCAACATTATGTTAAGTGAAATAAGCCAGGAACAGAAAGACAAATATTACATGTTCTCACTCATATTTGGGAGCTATAAAAGTTGATCTCATAGCAGTAGAGACCAGAATGATAGTTACCAGAGGCTGGGAAGGGTAATGAGGAGCGGGGATTGGGAGAGGCTGGTTAACAGATACAAAATTACAGCTAGAAAGGACAACTAAGTTTTAATGTTCTGTAGCACTGTAAGATGACTATAGTCAATAATCATTATATGTTTTCAAATCGATAGAAGAGAGGTTTTTGATCATTCTCAACACAAGTAAATGATAAATGTTTGAGGTGATGATATGCTAATTACCCTTACTTGGTAAATACACATGTATGTATCAATATTTCACTCTTTACCCCATAAATACGTATAAATATTATGTATTTATAAATAAAATATTTTATTTTGTTAAAAATAAAATAAAATAATTCAAAGTTCAACACATATCACCAACAATACAGAATTTAATTGAAAATTTGTCATGCCTATATAACCACAGCACTTTTGTGATTGAGAGTTTTGATATGTTTTTGTCCATGACCTTCTTAGGCTTCTTATGCTATTTCTGCACAAAATTTAAAAACAAACCATTAAAAGTAAAAAATAATAAAACTGGTTGTCTATTGGTGATGGCAATGATGATGCCTATAGCGATAATTAGCATGATAGTATGGAGGAGGTAACTGGAGGAGATGGTGGTAACAGTAATGTATGCATTTGGGCAGGATGATTAGCCATTAGTAACCACAGAAGCCCAACCGAGCCTAATAAGCACAGAATATATGAACGAGGAGTTAATGTTTAGTTAGCATAGACTTATGAACTATTAAAACTGGAAAGAAACATAAAAATCACCCATCCTAACCATTTCATTTTATTTATACTGTTTTGCTTCTCACATAAGTAAAAAGGAATATATATGCATTATGGAAAATATTGGAAAAATAAAGAAAGGAAAAGTTACAGATAATTACATTATTCAACATCATTATTGATCATATTCCAATCCAGATTTTTTCCTATATATGTATATATGTGTGTGTGTGTGTATATATATATTTATTTATTTTAAAATAAGGGCTATGGTAAATGTGCACATTCATATCTTCACTAATCTACTTATGTGTATATAATTGTGTAAATTTTATTTTGAAATTTGATCTTTAATTACATTTTTGTTGTGTACTCATTCTATTAAAATTTTTATTGTGGTAAGAACATTTAACATGAGATCTACCATCTTATTCAAAATCAACTTCAAAAATCAATATCATGACTTTATATCAACAATAATCAACTAGCACTTGTAATATGAAAATAAAACTTCTTGCAATGCCAAGCCAATTTTATTTAATAATTCTTAGGAATAATGCTTACCAAAAGTCTGTAACAAATTAATAGACAAAATTATATAGCATATTTGAAGTCCATAAAAAGTGAATAAATGGAAAATGTAAAGTTTTCCTGTACATGTTTTCTGAACACATACTATTCTAAAAATGTCAATTATTTCTTAATTTCTTTAAATTCTATGTATAGCCAGTATCAACATGCCCTTTGCCCAGATAGCCATATGACTCATCTTTTTCAGCTATTTGACTTTCTAACATTTAACTTTCATCAAATACCTTTCCTGACAACTCTACTTAAAATTCCTCCAAGTCTCCTTATCACTTGCTCTATTACCTCTACAGCAATTATAATAATATCACATTTTATGTATTTTATATTTATCTATCTCTATCTTCTCTATCCAAACCTCCCCCAGCCTGCCACTGGAATATAAACTCCATGAAATAAGGTGTTTTATCTGTTGTTTGTTTCCATGTTTCCAGCACCAAGGACAGATCACGGTGGTGCCTCAGTATGTATTTTGAATGAATGAATGAACAGGGACTACTGAGGCTATCTGGAGAGGAATGGGAATGACATAATAGTTAAATGGAACTTTTCGGCATGGATGAAGTTTGATGACCTTATGCTAAGTGAAATAAGCTAGGCACAAAAAGACAAATACTACATGATCTCACATAAAAAATGAATACATTGAGACAGAGATTAGAATAGTTGTTTCCAGGGTTAGAGGGAGGAAACGGGAATGTGTAAATCAAAAGGCACAAACATGCAGTTATACAATGAATATATCTGGAGATCTGAAGTACAGCATGAAGGCTATAGTTAGTAATACTGTATTGTATACTGAGTGAATTTTAAGTGCTCTTATTACCAAAAAAAAAAAAAAGAAAGAAAGAGAAAAGACAGAAAAGGTAACCATGTGAGGTTATGGTGGATATGTTAACTTGCTTGACTACAGTAATAATTTCACCAGGTATCTCTGTATCAAAATGTTATGTTTCTCTCCTTAAGTATATACAATTAAAAAGGAAAAAAAGGCCTGGTGCGGTGGCTCACACCTGTAATCCTAGCACTTTGGGAAGCTGAGGTGGTGGATCACCTGAGGCTGGGAGTTCGAGACCAGCCTGACCAACATGGAGAAACCCTGTTTCTACTAAAAACACAAAATCGCCGGCCATGGTGGTGCATGCCTGTAATCCCAGCTACTTGGGAGGCTGAGGCAGGAGAATCACTTGAACCTGGGAGGTGGAGGTTGCGGTGAACCGAGGTCGTGCCATTGCAGTCCAGCCTGGGCAGCAAGAGTGAAACTCTGTCTCAAAAAACAAAAGCAAAAACAGAAAACAGAAAAAAGAAACCAGACCTACATATTTTTTTCTCTTCTGTTATCTGGTCATAAGAAACCCCCCAGGAAACCCTAACTATGAGTTGAAAGTGAGGTATCAAAACAGCAGGAATAAACATTAGAAAAAATAAATTTCTCCCTTCCTGAATTGCAATTTCTTTGCTGGTGACTTCCTTTAGCTAAACCCTACCAGAGTGCAGAGGACTAGGTACCCCAGGAGATGAAGTATACAGGCATCCTCTTGGCAGAGGATGGGGGTTTGTTGTAAGTTTAGAGGGATGAGAGCAAATAACCATCACAAAATGAATATGTTAAAACTGGGCCCCGAGTCTTACAATGACTCAATTCTTTTTTTTTTTTTTTTAGACAGAGTCTCGCTCTGTTGCCCAGGCTGGAGTATAGTGGCATGGTCTTGGCTCACTGCAACCTCTGCCTTTCAAATACAAGCGATTCTTCTGCTTCAGCCTCCCAAGTAACTGGGATTACAGGCATGTGTCACCATGCTCGGCTAACTTTTGTATTTTAGTAGAGATGGGGTTTTGCCATGTTGACCAGGCTGATCTTAAACTCCTGACCTCAAGCGATCCAACAGCCTCTGCCTCCCAAAGTGCTGGGATTACAGGCGTGAGCCGCCACGCCCACCTCATGGCTCAATTCTTAATTCTGCATCATTACAAAATTAGAGAGGGCATACTTTACCTGGGTAGTATTTAAATAATATCATTCCTACATATGTGGTTCACATATTTTCCTTTATTCAAAGATCACTGGCATTTATGAGTGAGGGTGTGAATTTGATAGTAAGGGGGACTGGAGAAAGAAAGATGATTTCACTGTGTTCATTTAATTTTTGCCAAAGATTCTTTGAAAAATATAAGCAAGTACCAAGTTAAAATTTCCAGAGCCAAGCCTGGGCAATGTAGTGAAATCCCGTCTCTACAAAATACAAGAATTAGCCAGGTGTTGTGGTGCACACCTGTAGTCCCAGCTACCTGGGAGGCTGAGGTGGGAGGATCGCTTGAGCCCAGGAAGTCCATGCTGCAGTGAGCTGTGATCACGTCACTGCATTCTGGCCTGGGTGACAGACGGAGACTTTGTCTCAAAGGAAAAAAAAATCCAGAGCACTCTAAGATGGGGTAGCTGACTCATTATATTGTATAGAGAATGCAGTCATAAAAAAGGATGAGTTCATGTCCTTTGCAGGGACATGGATGAAACTGGAAACCAACATTCTCAGCAAACTGACACAAGAACAGAAAACCAAACACCGCATGTTCTCACTCATAAGTGGGAAGTGAACAATGAGAACACATGGACACAGAGAGGGGAACATCACACATTGGGGCCTGCCAGCGGGTGGAGAGCTAGGGGAGAGATAGCAGGGTAGGTGGAGTGGGAAACTAGGGAAGGGATAGCATTAGTAGAAATACCTAATGTAGATGACGGGGTTATGGAAGCAGCAAACCACCATGGCATGTGTAAGAAACCTGCATGTTCTGGACATGTACACCAGAATTTGAAGTATAATAATAATTAAAGATAAAAAAGAACAATGAACATTCCATGATTAATGTTCTCCCATGAAATGACATATTCCTTCACCATTTACTTAACCATCTAATTAATATAATCAGAGCTTTTGATTTCCATGCACCTTTTAAGTAATTCTTAGAGCACCACAGCTTTAGCTAATAACAGATTACTTCATGTAATTCCCACAAAGCTAAATAAACTTGTTAGTTGTTATACAGGATAGTCCAAACAAATAAAGCTCTGTACTCTTTTCCTTTAGTGACCATTCATTCTGTTTTATACTTTCTAGAACATTTCTTTATGTCATAAACTCTTCCCTTTGAAGATAGTATTTTCAGAACATGCTTCTGAGATGCTTTAAATTTATTTTCAATGTCTTGATCTGATATCTATAGTGTGACATTTTTGTTTCGTGCAAACTAAATAAATCTCTCATGCTATAATTTATGAAATGCTGAGATGGCCATATTTATATTATAAAACTCAAACAAAGTTTGAGACATCTTTCTTTTGGTCACTATACCCTTGACAAATCAGTAAAAGTCGTTTTCTAAAAAGGACATATGGATTATTTTATCTAATACTGTACATTTTAACATTTTAATCCAACACATTCTTCAACCTTCATTCAGTGTCTTCCTGTCGGTTTATTTTATTTTACTGTATTTAACTGTTTTATTCAGATATACACACACATCAACACAATGATGTACAAAATCAATGATTCATCATAAAGTCAACAGTCTGTAACCGCTGACCCAGATCAAAAAATATAACACTGCATCACCATAAAAGTTTCTCTTGTGCCACCTTCTGGTTACAACCATCCTCCCTAATAAAAATAACCACTCATGTCAATTATAATAATCATGTCAATAATAATCACCCATTTGCTTTCTTGCATAGTTTTACGAAATAAGCAACCAATCTTAAATACTTAGGTTTAATCTGGTATTTTTTTGTAAAGATGTTATTATGAGATCTGTAGTTTAACATTACATTCCTAAGAAGTATCTATGTTATTGCATATAACATGTTTTATCCACTTTCATTGTTTATAATTTCATTTGTAACAATATATAATAATGAATTGTTTCATATTACTTTTGATTTGAAATTTGGATTAACTATGGTTTGGATTTTATAAATAATGTTGTTAAGACCATTCTTTTCCATGTCTCAGTGGACAGGGGGGCAAATTTAAGTATTGAGCAGTCCAATTAACTGTGTATACTATTCTATGAAATCTAAAACCTGTTTATAATATAACCACCACCACCATCCGGATACAGAACATCTCTGTCACCTCCCAAAATTCTCTCATGCTATCACTTTATATTTATACTACTAATTCAATTTTTTTCATGTGATAAGAATACCTAACAGGAGATCTACCCTCTTAACAAATTTTTAGGGGCACAATACAGTGTTTTTAAACCTAAGCACTAGATTGTACAGCAGATCTCTAGAATTTATTCATCTTTCATAACTTAAACTTTACACCATTTGAACAACTCCTCATTTCTCCCAACCACTGGCAACCATCATTCTACTCTCTGCTTCTATGGGTTTGACTCCTCCAGCTAGATAGATCATATAGATGGAATCACATAATATTTGTCTTTCTGTGTCTGTCTTACTTCACTTAACATAATATCCTCCAGGTTCATCAACATTGTCACAAATAACAGGACTTCCTTTTTTTAAAGGATGAATAATATTTTATTCTGTATATATACACATTTTCTTTATCCATTCATCCATTGATGGAAATTTAAGTTGTTTCCGCATCTTGGGTATTGTGAATAGTTCTGCAATGTACATGGGAATGCAAATATCTCTTTAAGATCCTACTTCAATTCTTTTGGATAAGCACCCAGAAGTGAAATTGCTGGATTATGTATTTTATTTTTTTGAGAAACTTCCATATCGTTTTCCATAGTGGCTGCACCATTTTACATTCCTTCCAACAAGTAGACAAGTGTTCCCTTTCTCCACATCCTTACCAACACTTATCTTTTGTTTTTCTGATACTATCAGCAAATCAGGGACTATTAATAATTACCAAGATAGTTATGAAAGAGTGTCAAATTAATTTTTTTATGATCGAAGTTTGCTGTTTAAGAAGGAAATTTTTTCAGCCAAAGTATATTGTTGTTTTCAGCCATTTCCACCTTCTCTAATTCCTACATCTTTCAAATTTTCCAATTCATTAACTCTTCCATAGGGAGAATATTTTATTTTTCTTTGAGTAAACCTTGTACCATTATTGCAGTCATTGATAGTATAATTAATAATTTATATAAAAATATTTATAATTTGAAGAAAATATTTGAAGGTTTGTTTTTAGAATCAAGTACATACCCTTAAATCCACCTTTGAGAAAGAGCCACATAAACTTGCCATAATGAATGAGTAATATACAATAATGTCAGAGGAGAGAATATTACTTTCTGACCTTCACACAAATTCTCCTTATGCACCATTGCTAGAGGGCTGAGAGCCCTTTAAACTTTCTGACCTACTTAGCGTGGCTGTAAATGTCATTCTTATTCATAGCAACATTTAATGCTTTCCTGGGTTTTGCTAAAGTATTTACCACAGTGATATATTGCAGAATTGAATTCCACAGCTTGATGGTGTACTGCATAAAGAATTGTATTGTTCATCAGTCTAAAATGGAATGCGATCCATTCTCATTGAGAGTCAGCTTGTTTCCATGGTATGAGAATGGGAGGAGAAAACACCTTATGTCTTCAGTAAAACATTCATTACTTTTATACCTGTTTTCCTTTTCATAGTTTACTTCTCTCCATTACTAAGTAAATCACACTATAATGTCTCCCAGACATAATTTTTATATTTATTTTAGCCTTTTTACCCAGCTTTAACATTTGGCCTGATTTTAATCTGTCACATTTTACATAATCTTCCTTATAAATTGACTACCGAGTGAAACAGTAAAGCTGATTCTCAAAAGAAATCCACAAGCACTGCAAGGAAAAGTCATCAGCATTATACAGTTAGGAATAAATCAGAATTGAAAATTCAGAATTTTTAAGTTCTGTTTATGTGACTGCTCCATGTTATTTTTCCCTTCCTATATCTGCTAAAAAGTTAGAAAGAATTTCTTCCACCAGTTTAAATACATTGTAAACTGTATCTGATTTTAAACAAATATTTACATATAATCATCATTGTAATAAGCTCTGGAATAATATTTATCTTTTACATATGTGAAAGTCAATATAAATATTTCATGTTAACTCTAAATCCAAATGGCCTTCAGCGAGTGTTCTTTGCAAAGACATTTAGAGTTAGCACTTCTGGTCACAAAAATGTTTCAAGGGTACTTTTCTAATAACAACAGGAAATAAATACAATTATTTTAGCTGCCAAGAAAAATTGTTGGTGATAAGATTCTTTGTGTATTGATTATAGAACCAATGGTATAAGCAAATCTTAAAGTATTTCCTCTATATAATGCCAACTGAAAACAATGTTTAAAAAGGATTAAAAATAAGAGACATATTCCAATGAATAAATAATGCTCATAATAATATTGATACTCAAAAAATTAACTTGAATATTTAATTTTTGTATACAAGTTTAGATAGTAATGACAGTTTGTTACTAATGAATATAATTGTTTTTGTGAGATTCTTCTCATATATTAGTTTAGACCTTCTTGTCTTAATCTTAACAGAGATAATTCTGTGACTGCTAAATCTAGAAGGCTGCTAGGTGAACTTTTCATAGCAAATGCATTGCTTTTCACCCATTATACAATGTAATTGTTAAAACAAATCAAATGCGTGTATATTAATCATCATATCAAGATCTCTAACCCCTCCAGACTACAATGATATAGTAATTTAACAAGAATTGCTTTGTTCTTCTACATGCCTGTCAGATCTAGGTTTTAATTATCTTCTCACCACCTCTAGGCCTTTTCATATTCAGACAATATGTAAATTAATGTAGTCTTTCATTTTGAAAGAGTTAAGGGATATGAATTTCTCTACAATATTTCTCTCTTACCTGTCTTAACCATACATCTGCCTTTTTGTAGAATATAATTCTACGAAATATAATAATTATATTCTACAAAATATAATTCTACAAAATGAAAACACGGAAGCCTAATTCTGGAGAGTAAAATCAGTAGGAAAATATATCTGGCTTGGCTTCCAGGACAACACTTTCTCTTGGTTTCCATGTTTGTATATATAAACATGAATTGTAAAATGTATCTGATTTTAAATAAGTATATTACATGTAATAACATGTAATACATAGTCATGTTTATATATTATAAAATGAAATGGAGTTATGACAGGAAATGAATGAGGAGCAAATCTAAGGAAATCAGAAAGGGCTTCTGCTCTTACATGAAAGTTGAGCAGAAATCTGTAGCAATGCAGTGAAACATAGGTATCTCTGGGGAGAAAATTAGAGATGGTCGGGGTTGATTCCAAAATTTAGAGTCTGACTAAAATGATGTAATTACCATTAACTGAGATGAGAATGACTAGAGAAGAGGACTGGCAAAAATCGAGTTTGGATTTGAGCATGTCGCTTTTTTAAAGTGTCTATTAGACTTCCAAAGGGAAATATAAAATAGACAGAAATAGTCTAGAGTTCTAATGAGAGACCTTTTGCATTGTAACTTTACCAGTCATCAACATATCGATGGTTTTTGAAGCCAGAAGCTTGATGTGATCAATGAAGGACTGAGTAAATATAGAGCAAAGAGGCCTGAAGTCTGAGTCCTGGAGCTTTCTGATTATTGGAATAAAAAATAGGAGGAGAATATAGAGGAACAGAGCCTGAGAAAGAGCATTCGTGTGATCAGAGGAAGACCAAGAGAAATGTTATACTGGAAGCCAAGTGAAGAAATATTTTAAACTAAGAGAGAGTGAAAAATTGTATCATGTGCTGTTAACTGTCAAATAAATACATAGTAAATTATATGTATTTTAAGTACATATAAATAAGTAAATTATAATAATATTGTATGGTACATCAGTTTAGTCACAATTGTAAGTATAGGCTGCTTTGTATTTTACTTTGAAATTGGCCTAAAATTTTAAATTTAAAATGCTTTCTCTGCCATTGATGTTACCATATTACAAGTTTGGATAATGTGACCAAATGAAACTATGATTAAATTCTAGATTTTATTAGCAAGACAAAGTAAACATGACTATTTGGAATATTTTTAGCAAATATTAACAGTAACTGGTACTTAGATTATCCTCATTTTCTCTTAAGGAAATTTTTTAATATCTCAAAAAGTTAAGAGATACATTTGATAATTTTCTACCAAAAAATAGTATTTGATTTAGAAAGGTATTTACTGATAAATCAGTATTCACTGAAGAATATGCTAAGTTGTTAGCCATTTAAATCTAATTAGGTATGAGAGTCTCTATGTATACATATATTCTCAGTATTCTTTCAAGATTCTAAGTTAAAGAATATATTAAAATTTAAAGATAAGCTATAAAATGACTGATACCATTTGTCATATCTTATCTATATGAATTTTATTTTCTTGAAATCATTTAGCCAAATAAAACTCAGAAAAATGCTGAATTATGGAGCTAAAATGATAAATTGACTGTAATTATTATCCTTTATGCCAATTTTGTAAGTTATGTTTATCAGAACAACCCTATATTTTATTGCCTGACTTTGCAAAAAAAGTTATAGATGTGTACTTATACATTAATATTAAAAATATATCAGTTTTAAACATGGTGGATACACATAAGGTTTCATTACAATAAAATAAGTTTGAAACTACTTTCTTTTCTATTTCCCTTCTTCCCTTTGACAAACCTAGGCACTTATATTCTGACATTTCAAGTGACTTTATTACGAAAAAAATTTTATTTCTTATGTGCATTAATGTCTGCATCTAGCTAAGCCCCCAACAAATAGTAGGCTTTCAAGCTTTGTTAAAGAATAAATGGTAGCACCAGATTCCACATTTTGTTACCTTTAGCAATTAGTCAGTATTAACCCATTAGCATTTTCCTGTAGGCAATGTTAGTGTGTCTGCATAGTGAAAGTTAGGATTTAAGCTATGTTGATTGAAATTTTCTTCCCATTTAAACTATTGTGTTCTTGAAAACAGGGAACATGTTAACATTTCAGTCAGACAGAGTTAAAAAGACTAATCTAAATGTTACAAGAACAAGACACTATGTTCAACTTCACTACAGTATGATACAGTTTCTTAACTTCTCTGAGTCTTGGTTTCTTGATTTTACCTGTATGCAGAGAAATATGATGTATGTGCTGCTTTCCTGATATAGGTATTGTAATACTAAAATAAAATAATACATACAAAAGAACTTTGCTACTTCTAAGATATCATGAAAGAAAGATGTTTGTTTATTATTATGCTTTCAATAGCAGTTTCTTATGATAAAAAGGAGAGTCGAGAGAGAGAAGGGGAGAGGGAGAGAGAAGTAGAGGAAAAGGGGAGAAGCAACAACTTGCTGCCTTATTTTTATGAAATGAGTCCTTTATGTTAGTTCTTCTCATACTGTAAGCAAGTAAAGTATCCAAATGCACCATTTTATCAAGCATTATAATTCTTTAAACCACTGCTCTAAGCCAGTCTCTTCAATGGGGTAAAAGAGGACAATCAGAGAATTGAAAATGTGGGAGGTTTTGGTTATCATAGTATCTGGAAAGTGTTATTGCATTTATGGGGTTAGCTGGTATGCTAAACTTTCTGTAGCATGCTGGATACTAACACACACAAAAATTATCCTACCCAAATGCTATTGGCAAATAACTAAACCTAGCAAACATTTTTTTGAAAAACTTTTCTTTTTCTTTGAATTAAATAAGTTGAATCACACACCAGTACATGTATTTTTAAATTCTGGATGAAAAAAAAGAAACTATATATCAAATATAGCTCTACTGGTATGCTTATTTGATAAAGTATTTTATAAAATGTAACATTACCTATTAAATTACATATGTATATAATATAAAGGCTTTTATAAACACTTAAAATAAATGTATTATGGTGCTGGCAAAGTGAGGTAATCCTGTAATCTCAGCTCTTTGGAAGACTGAGGTGAGAGGATAACTTGAGGCCAGGAGCTCGAGACTAGCCTAGGCAACAGAGTTAAGACCCTGTTTCAATTTTTAAAACATGAATTTATTATGGTGCTATGTAGGTCTAACATTATAATATGATTTATCTCTATTCCATTTTAATCTTTGGGATAGTGTAGGAATATTTAGAAAGTTCTGGGGAGAAGATACTTTACTAGAAGATCAGCATTGTGTTTAAAAAGAGAAAAACAAGTAAGATTTCTCATATTGTATACCAGGCAACTGTAAAATTTTCTGTAAAATTAAGAAACAAGACTACTTCCCCCAATATTATTTAAGGTAACTTTCAATCACAGTGGGATGAATCAAGTTGTCTTAACACTGGAAATATATCTGCAAGTAAAAATTAACCCCACTCCCAAAATCATTATTGAAATCAAAACATTGACTACATACCATAAAATGGAGTCATTCACCTTCCTTTGCATTCAAACAGTGCAAGATGTCGTCTAAATAACTCTGTGGGGATGATGTTCAGCTTTTGCGACTCCACAGATCAAAAGTGCCTCTGACCCTCCTTATTGTCGTTTATGTGAGTCCTTCCCACGCTGTAAGCAAGTAAAGTATCCAAATGCACCATTTTATCAAGCACACTATGGTCCAGAGGCAGGTTATTTTGAAAGTTTGTGACTAAAGTTGTGGCTCTCTAGTTCCATCCTAATCTAATTTTGATAATAGAACCTTACAGTTTCTAGTACTTGTAGGAAAAACAAAACCCTAAATTAATTCATTTTCTTCTTGGATTCCAGTAGTTGTTTAGGATTTGTCTTCTACCAGTTGCCTTTGAGAAAGATATCGATTTCTGGATTTGTTTATGTCATAATTACTTTCAAGAAAAGCACTGCTCATGTCCATACAATTCACACCTATTTTTACAGAGATTCAGTCTGAAAAGTGAAGAGGTAGAATATAAATATTAAAGAAATATTAGTAATGGTAGATATGGTAATTTTATCAGTTCAGGAGCAACTTTGCTTAGTTTATCCCTTACGTGCTCCACAGATTCAATTTAATTGAAAGGGGGAAATGAGTGAGAATCAAAGTTTTGAATTTATACACATGGTTTATTCTTTTATTTTATGACATTTTGATTAAAATACTTTTATTTCTCTCAAATCCAACATTACTTAGAGCCAAGTTTAGTTTTTGGGAAAACTTGCAAAATCAATCTTCTTCATTCTATTCCTTTATTATGTGCAAATCATGGGGACATAAAATTCAATTAAAATGTTTCTAGACATAGTAACTTGATAATTTCTTCTTTCTGTTTAGTAAATTAATCTTTCATGTTTCCCCACAGGATATAAAATTTCCAGAAAAATATATAAGATGGTATAACTACGAAGCTATGAAGCTGATTAAATATGGTGTGTGGCAAATAATGTTCATTTCACTATATCCAAGGCTGTGCCTACATGGTAAGTGCTTGTTACATTTATTCTCCAAGTTGTTTCTTGCAAAGCATTTGTCTTATTTACTCCTTTTCTTCCCAACTCTTCAAAATTAAGAGTTTCCATATTCACAAAACATATTTCTTTGTGGATAGCCCATTCATGGCCCAATAAACAGCTTTCTAATATGATATATAACCTCTCTGTAAACTTTTTCTTAAGCCCATGACCAGTCTATAACATTATAAGTTCTCCAGCTGATAAATGGAAAGTTCCTTAGTGTATTCAAGTCATAGTTAAGGGACCAACCGTAATCTTTGGTCTGAGAATTGCATTCTCTAGTCCTGGATCTACCACTAAATGAATGACACTAAGAACTTGTCCTGATTGAGGTCATTTCTCTTATTGCCAAAATGTGGGGATTAGTCATTGTATTTCCAATGATTACAAGTAATCTGGGTATATACTTTTAAAAATAAGAGTTTTCTAGGAATCTCAATTTTGATACTCAAAATACAGATAAAATGTGTGATGTGTTTTATATTACTTATGCCATTTCTGTAAGTTTTTTCAATAAACTCATTCTCAGTGTGTGTAAATGGGAATAACAGATTATATTTTCTTAGAAGCTGGTTGGTGGGGAGGGATGAATTCAATAACTCCTCTTACCTATCTCTACTTGCTTCCATAAATCATAATTTATATGCATTGGTGTGTAAGTTGCTCTTTCAGGTAGTTTAAAATAGTACTTCTCATAATTCCTTTTTCTACTGGTCTCACACCAGTCAGGATGGCTACTATTAAAAAGTCAAAAAACAACATATGGTGCTGAGGCTCCAGAGAAAAGGTAAGGTTTATACATTGTTGATGGGAAAGTAAATTAGTTCAGCCACTGTGGAAAACAGTTTGGAGATTCCTCAAAGAGCTTAAAACAGAACTACCATTCAACCAAGCAATCTCATTACTGGGTATATATGCAAAAGAAAATAAATTGTTCTCCCTTCACCCTATGTTCATTGCATCACTATTCACAGCAACAAAGACATGGAATGAACCTAGATGCCTATCAACAGTAGATTTAATAAAGTGGTACATATACACCATGGAATACTATGCAGCCATAAAAAAGATAGAACTCATGTCCTTTGCAGCAACATGGATGCAGCTGGAGGCCATTATCCTAAGTGAATTAAATCAGGAGTAGAAAACTAAATACCATATCTTCTCAGTTATAAGTGGGAGCTAAACATTGAGTACTAGTGGACATAAAGATGGCAAAAATAGATACTGGGGACTACTAGAAGGTGAGGAGGGAGGGAGCAAGGGTTGAAAAACTAATTATTGAGGACTATGTTAACTACCTGGGTGACAGGATCATTTGTATTTCAAATCTCGGCATCATGCAATATACACATGTAACAAACCTGCACATATACCCCCTGAATCTAAAATAAACTTTGAAATTATGTATTTTTTTTTAAGAAATGGAAGTACTGAAGTCACTTCAGTAATAGAATAGTTTGAGTTTCCCAAATTCCTCCAGAGCACATAATGCTCTGCTGATTAGTTATATGATTGAGGGCCTTGAGGCCATGCTGGATTAATGCTGAGACGCGTAGACCCCATATTTTCAAGATTTATCCACTGCCCTTAGTACCATGTTGTGTGGGTAGGAATTTCAAACTACTTCTTACTTTAATCTGTGATTTTGACCACAATAAAAAAGCAGTACGTATACCAAAGTCCGTTTGGGGAAGTCAGTTTGTCAACCCACTAACTAGCCTCTTGTTATATATTCCTTCATATACTAACTCAATTTTGGATCCCTGAGTGTTAGTTTTCCAACAATATTGTGCATCCTAATAAAATAAAGATATTCTAAGTCATTTGCATGTTCCTTTATGTCTACATTTTAACTATAATATTTCAATGTATATTCCATAATGTATAAATGAACTGAATTGAAAGTATAAAAGAGAAAAATACTAAAAGAGATACAAAATATTTAAGATGGAGAGTGTATTGGAAACCACCCCAGGGGCCTCCTAGTTCTTTCTTCAAAAGCCAAACCAAACATTCTCTTTTATGATTTTATCTTTATTGCTGCTATATTACAACCCACAGTACCTTGCATTTCACCTCTTATATTCTCTCTAAAATAAAATCAATAAACATAGTAAAAAGGAACTTCTTGTATAGTCCTTTTATTGACAGTTTTCTAAGGATTTTGCAAGCATATACTACATGTTTCTGTAAATGTAACTGTATTTTAATGTAAGGAAAGCATATGAACAGGTTATTATTAAAAATCCTTCATAGATATTTAAATAACATCATTTTCAAAAAGTGTTTTTTTTCTGTTGGTAAAACGTTTTAAAGGCTTAATTCAGGGTTTTGTGGTATGGTGATAAATACGTGTTTTTATTTATGTGATTTAATTATGTTTCGGAAAAGATAAAGTTGAAAATTAAAAAAAAAAACTTGAAACATAGGCCGTTAAGAACATGGGATATCAAATGATATTTCCAAAACCTCAAGAAATATTTAATGGCAAGTTTGAATGTCATGTCTGGGAAAGAGCAATTAAACCAGGACAGGCCATCATCATGTTAAGGTTAAATTGTCTAAAAACAAATTCCCCATGATCTGCAGAAATATATTCTACTCCTGGTTGCTAAAACCAGGAATTTAAGCCATCTAAAACTTGATATTTTTCTCAACCCTCCTTTTCAGCACCAAGAGCAAAGGTAGAAAGTGCGAATAAAACCACAAATAATACTATTATACTCCTCACCTTCAAAGAACAGACAGTATAAACAGACATACAATTTAACAAGCAATTTCAGTAAAACACATTAATTATGAAAGGATACAGCAGAGATAATAAAGTAAGCCAGGATGTGACAACGGGGTGGCATGTCAAAAAAGCTATCCCAGAGGAGCTGCTGTCCAGTAGATATTAGAGGAGTGAATAAACCATACTATTAGGTTGGTACAAAAGTAATTGCAGTTTCTGCATTAGAAGTTTGGGAAAACCCGCAACCACGTTTGCAACAACCTAGTAATATGAACGATCTCATTACTACCTTTTGGTGAATAGACATAAATATTGATGTTGGGTTTTTATAAAACTGAACATATGTATACCTAGTTGAAGTATACATATGTTCAACTTTAGTAGATAGTGCCTAACACATCTAAACACATTTGTCCCAAATTACACTCTTTCCAGCAATATATAATGGTGTCATTTGTTCTACAACCTTGTCAGTACACGGGGGCAGGGGATGAGGTAAGATAAAAGGAGGGTAGACACTGTTAGCAGTGGAGTTTGGAGCTGATTAGAATGTTCCAGGCTGACGGACAGCACATGCAAAGGCCTGTGGAGAGGGAAAAATGTGGTTTATTTGAGCAATGGGATATCCTGATGGTGTATGTCAGTGGATGAGCACTGATAGAAAATTAGACTAAATAATAACCAAGCATAAGATCATAAGAGGCCTTTCATGTCATATGAAGAGACATAAAATGTATCTTAAAGGTAACAGGAGGCCAATAAAGGATTTTCTTACTGAGAAGTCACTAAAGAGGTGAAGATGGGAAGTGAGAAGGTAAGAACCAGAAGGACCATTCAAACAGTGATAAATACAGGTGAGAGTTATAATTAGATCCTGGACCAGAGTACTGGTAATTGGGGATTTGGTAGCTATGTAACAGGCAAAATAAATAGAATTTACTAGGTTTGGCAGTTGAAAGAGAAGGAACTTGAGTATTGTTCATGTTGAGTTTCAGGTGCTTCTGAAATACTTAAACAAAAATATTCATTCTATAGAGGTAAAAAATGACAGGGCTTGAGGCCCAGGAAAGAGTTCTGCACTTGCAATTTTGACTTGTGAGGTATCAAAAATAGATGATGGTGGAAACCGTAAGAGTTAATGTAGATGCTGATGGAGTATGAGTAAGTAGAAAAAGGAATCTAGGACAATCTGGGAAACACTGCCAATACAGAATCAATAGAGAGTAAGAATGGGGAACCCATAGAAGATAAGGATGTACATGCAGTGATGTAGCAGACACTTAAGAGGTGAGCCGTCTTGGATTCCAAGAAACAAAAGTGATTTCACACCGGGCGTGGTGGCTCACACCTGTAATCCCAGCATTTTGGGAGGCTGAGGCAGGAAAATCGCTTGAACCTGGGAGGCTGAGGTTGTAGTGAGCTGAGATCGCACCATTGCACTCCAGCCTAGGCGACAAAAGCAAAACTCTGTCTCAAAAAAAAAAAAAAGTGATTTCACAAGAGTGATGTGATGGACAATATTAAGATTGAGACTACAAGTAAGATTAGGACTAAAAAAAAGCCATAAAGCTCAGTGAAATTAAGATTATAGGGGGCTAGTATGAGAGCAGTTTCATAGAAGGAGAAATAGTAAGAGCTAGATTTGGCATGAAGGAGACATGAGGAAGAGGAGACAATAAAAGGAAACCAGTGTTTTCCAAACACTCATCTATGTATTTTTTAGTTCACCTCAAATAATTGAAAAAAGTAAAAACAATATTGTTTTTCATAAAGCTCACCAGGTTTCTCAACTTCAATACTATCAACATTCTACACTGGATAATTATTTACTATAGGAGGCTGTCTCGTGCATTGTAATATGTGTTTATCACTATCCTTGACCTCTATCCATTAGATATTAGTGGTACCTTCTGCTCACTGTGACAAACAAAAATGTCTTGAGATACTGCCAAATGCTCCTTGAGGGCACAAATTATTCCTCATTCACAACCACTGAGCTAAAGTGATTCCATTTATAGAATGATACTATTATTCTATAATAATAATATTATTTTTAATAATTGTGTTATTATTTTTATGAAATGACAATAGCATATTGGGCATGCGTGTGTCTGTGCATATGTGA
Source organism: Aotus nancymaae (assembly GCF_030222135.1). Classification (NCBI taxonomy): domain Eukaryota; kingdom Metazoa; phylum Chordata; class Mammalia; order Primates; family Aotidae; genus Aotus; species Aotus nancymaae. The sequence continues at coordinate 31,289,241 of NW_026988472.1, forward strand.
GTGCCTGTGTATTTAACTTTCATACATAGAATAATTTTTTAAATGAAGTTGGTATCTGAGTTTTCTTTTTGAACATTTACTGTTTATATAAAACTCAAAATTATAAAGATTACTAGTGCAGTCCAAACAATGTGTTTCAAAACTTTAGTAATAAAAGTGATTTTGAGTAGGAATTGGAGAGGCATATGAGATAGTGGGATTTTTTTTAAATATAGGATTATTGAGCATATTTGAATACTATTTGGAGGAATCAAACGATATGTAGAGATTGAAGTTATTGAATGTGAGAGGCCCATCAAAGAGAGCAGAATATCCCTGGCTCTGTGAAAGGGTGCAAAATAATGGGATTCAATAGTCAGGAAGAAGTATTCAATTTAGGAGGAGGAAAGGGTGTGTGTGTGTGTGTGTGTGTGTGTGTGTGTGTGTATAAACAGACTTCATTTTCTGTTTGGTGAAAGGAAGATGAAATATAGGCTACTCAAAGGTTCTATTGTCTTCATGAAGTAGTAAATAGTATCTTTTGCTGATAACAAGGCAGAAGATGAGAAAGCTATGATTTTAAATGGTTGCTGTGAACACCTGAAGAATGAGTTATTCAGAAAAAAATGTAGTAAGATTACCAAGCAATTTAAAGTTTGAAATCATAAATCTGTAATGAAGCCAGCTTACTACATTCGATACTTTCTCAAGGCTATTCAGCTGCTACAGTGCAAGCACAAAGAATGTAGATCACCGTGTTCCTAGAGGTTTGGGGTCTTTACATATCCATACTAAACATAGAGGGACAAAATACTTTAAAATATAACTGGCTACATGGAAAGAATTTTAATGTGTACACAAATTAAAGAGCCAGACATTGTTTAGAGCAGCAGTCCCCAACTGTTTTGGCACCAGAGACCAGTTTCATGGAAGACAATTTTTCCATGGACCCAGGCGAGGTGGGGTGAGGGGGTTGGGAGGTTATTAGATTCTCATAGGGAGTGTGCAACCTAGATCCCTCATATGCATAGTTCATAACAGGGTTTGCGCTCCAGTGAGAATCTAATGCTAATCTAACAGGAGGTGGAGCTCAGGCAGTAAGGCTTGCTCGCCTGCTGCTCACCTTCTGCTGTGCAGGTGCAGCCTGGTTCCAAACAGACCACGGAAGGGTACTGGTTCATGGCCCAGGAGTTAGGGACCCCAGATTTAGAGGGCTAGGTGCACAATTTGAAAAGAAGACTTGATTTCCTAGCTTTTCCCACTGACAGGGCCCAAAAAGAGGGTAAAGAAACAACAGCTTAAAATTGTCCAGATCTTGGTTTCTACACACCATCACACAACAAAACGAACTAGGTATCCTTGGGAAAGCAAGTGATTCTAGGGCTGAAATAGGAAAAATATAAGATGAGTCTTGCAAATCTTGTGACATTATGAAGTAAGAAAGTGAACAAAAGGGACCGAATGGGGGATTGTTGAAAGAACATAGTAGCCAACCTTAAAAAGATCCTAACTGAATCTGCCAAAGACAGAATGATTCGTGCACACACACACAAAAATGATAGCACTGGATTTTAACCTACAGGAGAAAGTGAATATCCAGAAGTCTATCTAGATATAAATAAATCATCAGGTAAATAAATAAATAGGGAAGAAGGCATAGAAAGAAAAAGAGTAATAGAAAATTCACTTTTAAGTACACGCCACAGTAAAAATTGCTACAGACAAGATCCAATAATGAATACTAAAAATAGTAAGTGAAAGTTTGATGAGAATCATAATTTGCATTGATTCAAAATATCTCCACAAAAATAGTTATTAATTACAGAGAGATCTTAACTTTACAGTGGAGAAATCTGGCAAAAAGTACCTTAACCAAATAATCATGGTTATGTTAACCATGATCACAATTATGTAATTCTTTTAAATATGGGATTATTGACCACATTTGGATAGTTGGAGGAATCAAATGATATCTAGAGATTGAAGTTATTGAGTGTGGGAGGCACATCAAAGAGAGAAGAATATCCCTGACTCTGTGAAAGGGTAAAAAATAATGGGATTCAAAACTCAGGCAGAAATATTCATAAGGAGTATTCATAAGAAATGTTGATATAATGAGCCCCATTGACGTGATGCACTTCTGTGACACAATATCATGTTTGTGGTATTCTTGCTAAAAGTGCATAACTTCATTCAAATAATCAGAGAAACCCAAATTGAGGGCCAGCTATAAAAGAACTAACCATTATGTATCAATAGTACCAAGATTATAAAAAACAAGGGAAGACTGAAAAACTGCCAGACATTGGAGGAGACTAAGGAGACACAACTAAATAAAATATGGGATAGTACATTGGCTCCTGAAAAAGAAATGGGACCATTAGTGGAAAAACTGGTGAAATTTGAATATTATGTATAGTTCAGTGAATAGCATTGTACCAATATTAATATACTGATTTTGGTCATTATTATGTAAAATGTTAACTTTAGGAAAAGCTAGATGAGAGATATTTGGGAACTGTATTATTTTTTCCAAGTATCCTGTAAGTATGAAATTAGATAAGAATTAACAATTCAAAAATATAATTTGATTCTTCATGGTAGGAAACATAGCAGAGGCAGTCATTGCCTGAAACATAGTGACCTCAATGAACAATTTTGGAATAAATGAATAAATAAAATAATGAAAGATAATTACCTAAATCCTAGAGTTCTACTTCAAGTGAACAACTACATCTTTCAAAATTAGACCAGTGACTCAAAATAAACCCACATGTTTCCTGATAATTTATTTCAGAACAGAAAATCTAAGTCAAATATTAAATTTAAAAGTGTATTAAATCCAGCCGAGCACAGGGGCTCATGCCTGTAATCCCAGCACTTTGGGAGGCTGAGGCGGATGGATCACTTGAGATCAGGAGACCAGCCTGGCCAACATGGCGAAACCCTATCTATCCCTGGCAAAAAATACAAAAATTAGCTGGGCGTGGTGCCTGTAGTCCTAGCTACTCTGGAGGCTGAGGTAGGAGAATCACTTGAACCTGGGAGGCGGGGGCTGCAGTGAGCCAAGATCACACCACTGCACTCCAGCCTGGAGACAGAGTGAGACCCTGTTTCAAAAGAAAGAAAAAACGTATTAAAGCTGCTAGTTCTCTTAGAACAAGAAAACTCATAGAACAGATGGAACAGCAGTTTTTACTTTGGAAAAAAGCAGTACCATTTTATCACGGGGGCCTAAAACAAACAAACCAAAGTACCCGGAATCAACTAATAGAGGAAGCAGTGATATTTTACTCCTAAGCAAAGGTATATTAGAAAAAGTAACTTTAATACTTATATTTACACAACACATAGAAACAGAAATTAAGATCCAAAAATCATTGCTAGTGCCAACCTAATATACCCAGCAGAGAGGAAAGTAAAACTGAGAATTTTGCCATCTATGTATTTTGTTAGCACTGTGAGAAGCAAGAAAATGAAAACAATAAAAAACAAGAAGAGTACTTTTAGGTCCCCAAGTTAATGCTGCTGATGGACGTCTGAAATTATGGCTGTATAGAACTGAGCTGCCCAATATGTTTGCCATAAGCCATATAAGGTTACTGAACATCTGAAAAGTGGCAAGTCACTGAGTCATGTTGTATGTATAAAATATATGCCATATTTGAAGACTTAGTATAAAAAAAGAAGGTAAAATATTTTATGAATTTTTATATTGATTACACATTGGAACAATAATATTCTGGATATATTGGGTTAATAAAAAATTAATTTCATGAATGATTTTACTTTCTAAAATGAGACTACAAGTAAATTTAAAATTATTTCCATGGTTCACATTTTATTTATGCTTGTATTATATTTATATTGGATAGCACTGGTATAGAAAATGAAAGAGTGTTAGGTAGAGAAACAGTATTTTTAACAGTATTAAAGGGTTCTATCAGTAAAACTCTAACATTTCTTTTTAATATTTATTCTAACATTTATATTTCCTTTTAAATTTCCACTGGAACCACCTTTTCACCTCAGAACTGAAGTGTTCATCAATTATGTATTAAGCCCTTAATTCTAAGACATGATGTTCTAGAAGAACATGTTGAAGCCATTGCTAATGTATCTGATTATGTACCCTGGCAGTCCTTCAGGGCACGGGATAATCTGGCCCCTAGAGATTGACAGACTTTATATGGCACTTTTTTTGTTTGTCTTTTTCAGTGTCCAGCACAGAATTATGTTTGAATGTCTCTTAAAAGATTCCGTTAATTTTACAAGATTCTCCCAGTTTCTGGGCACTCTGGGACAAAAGGAGCAGAAGGGGGAAATAGCTTTACTCCTCTCTGTGTTTAAACTTCATCTTCCTTACTGCTCTCAAATCCAAATGAGTCAAAAAACATACCCATCTCATTGCCTTTTTCCCCATTGAAAACAGAGCACGGATAATCCTGATTAACCAACCCTCTCTTGCTCCTTTCACTTGACACGACTTAGCCCTTCTGTGACAAGGGCCTTGTAAGGAAAAGACATTTAAATTTAACAACCCATAATTAATACATCTCACTTGAGTCCTAGATTAGTCATTAGCAAACTCTTTGCTCTCACAACCCCTGTATGCTAGTCAAAATTATTGAAGACCCAAAAAAGCTTTTATTAATGTGTATTATAACAATCTATAGTTAGCATATTAGAAATTAAAATTGAGCAATTAAAAAAATTTAAGTATCAATTTATTTAAAATGATACTTATAAACCCATTTAACATATGTATAACATATTTTATGAGAAATATTAACTATATTATTTAATAATATAGTAATTATATAATTAAAAGAATAACTATATTATTAAAAGAAAAATTAGTGAGAAGAGGGCACTGCTTTATATTTTTAAAAATCTCTACATCTGGCTTTGTAGAAAACAGCTGGAACTTCACATTCGTTTCTACATTTGAGCTGGTTCAATGTATAGCTTTAGCTGATGTATATGAATAATATCTAGCCTCACAGATAGAGAGCCCGAAAAGAGAGAAGTAGTTTAGGTATTTAGTCTGTTTGTGCATAAATATATGCATATATATATACACACATATATACACATATATACATATGTACATATAAATATATACATTTATATATATGTATTTCTCTGACAATACATCCAAATAGGCAAATGGCAGTTTCTTTTTTTATTTTACTTTGAGTTTTAATTTTAATTTTTTAAAATTTTATTTTTAGTTCTGTACATGTGCAGGACATGAAGGTTTGTTACACATGTAAACGTGTGCCATGGTGGTTTGCTACACCTATCAACACATCATGTAGGTATTAAGCCCCGAATGCATTAGCTATTTATCCTGATGCTCTCCCTCCCCCTGTACACCCAAAAGGCCTCAGTGTGCGTTGTTTCCCTCCCTGTGTCCATGTGTTCTCATGGTTTAACTACCACTTATAAGTGAGAACATGCAGTGCTTGGTTTTCTGTTCCTGTGTTCATTGGCTGAGGATAATGGCTTCCAGCTCCATCCATGTCTCTACAAAGGACATGATCTTGTTCCTTTTTATGGCTGCATAGTATTCCATGGTGTATATGTAGCACATTTTCTTTATCCAGTCTATCATTGATGGGCATATGAATTGATTTCATATCTTTGCTTTTGGGAATAGTGCTGCAATGAACATACATGTACATATATCTTTATAATAGAATGATTCATATTCTTTTGGGTATTATACCCAGTAATGGGATTGCTGTGTCAAATGATATTTCTGGTTCTAGGTTTTTGAGGAATTGCCACTGTCTTCCACAATAGTTGAACTAATTTACGTTCCTACCTACAGTGTAAAAGTGTTCCTATTTCTCCATAGCCTCACCAGCATCTGCTATTTTTTGACTTTTTTTTTTTTTAATATACTTTAAGTTCTGGGATACATATGTAGATCGTGCAGGTTTGTTACATAAGTATACACGTGACATGTGGTGGTTTGCTGCATCCATGGCCCTGTCATCTACATTAGGTATTTCTCCTAATGCTATCCCTCCCCAATCCCCCTACCCCCTGTTATTTCTCTCCTAGCCCACCACCCCCCAGGCCTGGGTGTGTGATGTTCCCTTCCTTGTATCCCTGTATTCTCATTGTTCAACACCCACTTATGAGTGAGAACATGTGGTGTTTGGTTTTCTGTTCTTGTGTCAGTTTGCTGAGAATGATGGTGTCCAGTTTCATCCATGTCTCTGCAAAGGACATGAACTCATCCTTTTTTATGGCTGCATAGTATTCCATGGTGTATATGTGTCACATTTTCTTTATCCAGTCTATCGTTGATGGGTATTTGGGTTGATTCCAAGTCTTTGCTATTGTAAACACTGCCGCAATAAGCATACATGTGCATGTGTCTTTATAATAGAATTATTTATAATCCTTTGGGTATATACCCAGTAATGGGATTGCTGGGTCAAATGGTATTTCTATTTCTAGATCCTTGAGAAATCGACACACTGTCGTCTACAATTTACAAGAAAAAAAACAAACAACATCAAAAAGTGGGCAAAGGATATGAATAGACACGTTTCAAAAGAAAACATTTATGTAGCCAACAAGCATATGAAGAAAAGCTCATCATCAATGGTTATTAGAGAAATGCTAATCAAAACCACATTGAGATATTACCTCAAGCCAGTTAGAATGGCAATCATTAAAAAATCAGGAGACAACAGATGCTGGAGAGGAAATAGGAACATTTTTATGGTGTTGGTGGGAGTTTTTTGACTTTTTAATGGCCATTCTGATTGGTGTGAGGTGGTATCACATTGTGGTTTTGATTTGCATTTCTCTAATGATTGGTAATGTTGAGCTTTTTTCATGTTTGTTGGCCACATAAAGGTCTTCTTTTAAGAAGTGTCTGTTCATTCCCTTTGCCCACTTTTTAATGGAGTTGTTTGTTTTATTCTTGTAAATTTGTTAAAGTCTAATAGTAGATATTAGACTTTTGTCAGATGTATAGATTGCAAACATTTTCTCCCATTCTGTAAGTTGACTTTTCACTCTGATGATAATTTATATTGCTGTGTAGACGCTCTTTAGGTTAATTAGAGCCCATTCATCAATTTTGGCTTTTCTTGCAATTGCTTTTGATATTTTCTTCATGGAATATTTGCCCATGCTTATGAATGGTTTTGCCTAGATTTTCTTCTAGGGTTTTTATAGTATTGAGTTTTATGTGTAACTCCTAAATCCATCTTGAGTTAATTTTTGTATAAGGTGTAAGGGAGGGGTCCAGTTTCAATTTTCTGCATATGGCTAGCCAATTCTCCCAGCACCATTTATTAAATAGGGAATCCTTTCCCCATTGCTTGTTTCTGTCAGGTTTGTCAGAGATCAGATTGTTGTAGATGTGCAGTCTTATTTCTGAGATCCTTATTCTTTTCAATTAGTCTATGTGCCTGATTTTGTACCAGTACCATGTACTTTTGGTTACTGTAGCTTTGTAGTGTAGTTTGAAGTCAGGTAGCATGATGCCTCCAGCTTTGTTCTTTTTGCTTAGGATCGTCTTGGCAATACAGACCCTGTTGTGGTTCCATATGAATTTTAAGGTAGTTGATTTTTCTAATTCTGTGAAGAATGCCAATGGTAGTTTAATGGCAATAGCATTGAATCTATAAATTACTTTGGGCAGTATGGACATTTTCATGATGTTAATTCTTCCTATCCATGAGCATGAAATGTTTTTCCATTTATTTGAGTCCTCTCTGATTTCCTTGAGCAGTAGTTTGCAGTTCTCCTTGAAGAGGTCCTTCGCTTCCCTTGTTAGCTGTATTCCTAGGTATTTTATTATCTTTGTAGCAATTGTGAAGAGGAGTTCATACATGATTTGGCTCTTGGCTTGTCTATTGTCAGTGTATAGGAATGCTTGCAACTTTTGCACATTGATTTTGTATCCTGAGATTTTGTTGAAGTGGCTTATCAGTTTAAGAAGCTTTTGGGCTGAGACAATAGGGTTTTCTAGATTGGCATCATGTCATCTAAAAACAGAGACAGTTTGACTTCCTCTCTTCTTATTTGAATGCCCTTTCTCTAATTTATGAAATTATTAGTTATCTTCCTCAATTCCTGTTTGGTATCTTTAATATTTACATATAAATCCTGCTTTTAATTGTTTTACTGTTTTACATTATGTAGTAATCATAACATTTGCAAGTTAGCATTTTGTCTCCGCATTTTCCAGGGGAAGGAAGAATGCAGACCAAATGCATTCTTCTATTTGGTCCCTCTGTCAGGCACAACTCAGTGAATTTTTCTTTGATTTAGCAAAGACTTACAGAAGGTCACTCTGACCATGCTATGGGCTGGTCATACAAAGAGACATAGCTACTTTGTACCATCATATTTGAGTTATCTAACTAACTCCCTCACCAGGCTTTTCTAATTGTTGACTTCCTTTGGTGTTTTTCCACAGGGAGAATATGTGCTGGTCTGGCTGACCTGACTCTCCAGTCAGCTTGACATTTGTGTTTCTCATTGCAAATTAATAGAACAGTATTCAGGTTTACTATGAAATATCCTGGGAGTTACATAGCATGAACCAACATCCCTATGTCTGATCAACACTAAAGCAGTTTCTAAACGGGGATCATGATAAATGTGTTAAGAAATTTCCACTGGGTGAGAGCCTTCTAGCAGCCAGTGTTCTCTGTTAATATACTTACATGTCAGAATGCCATTTTTTCACTTTTCACAGAACTCTGACATAATATTCAAATAGTTGAGATATAATAGTTTGCGTTCAATGTTATGTAGAAAAATCACTGTTTCCTCATAATGGACAGTTTATTTGTTTTTATAAAGCCATTATGAATAAGCTTAATGTATTTTTAATATAACCAGGAAGCCAACCTAACGACTATTTCCCCAGAAATTATTTTTTATAACTCACTATCAATGCAATATGGTTTTTTAAAGTTTTTTCTTTCTATATTTTTGCACTGGCTTATTTGAGGTAAATTTTAGAATTCTGTATTGAAAAATAAACCTATAGTAATTATTTGTGCTAAGACAAAATATAGCCAGGTTTTCCAGATGTGGAGGATATTCCAGGGGTTAAATAGAATGAGATAATGTTTTCCTTTTTAAACCATCATCACTAAGAACTTAGTATGAATACTGCACAGCACTTTTCAGTGCACAAATACTTATAATAAATATTGTACCACATTTCTCTTAATATAGCCTGATGTATGAGTAGAATAAATGTTATTTCCAATCTAGAGGTAAGGGAAAATAGGTCTAAATGGTTCCATGACTTGCCTAAGTTCACATAACTGGTAAGACTCAAGTTGAACTGTGTCTTTAATGCTGCATATTCAATTTCTCTGTATCTTCTACTATTGGTACCTGGAATTACTGGTAGCAATCCATTAGATAAGTTGAATACATTATATAATTTTGAAGGAAAAAGCCACAGATGAACAATTCAAATGCATTTTAAAATTGCAGCTATGTTGTATTGAACTAAATTAATGGATAATCAAATTACTA